>NC_139029.1:59671642-61021466 GCF_964662115.1 Mustela nivalis
GGAATGAGTAAATCACAGGAATAGAAGATACAATATAAGGAATACAGACAATGTTATTTTAATAGTGATGTAAGGGGACAGATGGTAGCTACATATGTGGTGAACACAGCATAATGTATAAAATTGTTAAATCACTAAGTGGTATATCTGAAACTAAACCAACTATACTCAAATAAAAAATATTAAAACAAAATTAATTCCCATAAAACCTTGTAATTGAAAGCATTTTAAAAGTATATAATTTATATAACTACAAGTCAAAAATGTTATCATTGCCCTTGCCAATCAACTAATCAGTAAAAGGAAAAAAAAAAATTCCTTTTTCCTAGGATACTTAGAAAACACGGAATTTGGTAAAAACAGTTAAGAAGTAAAACATTGAGGCAAGAAAACTAAAAGAAAATGATACCTTATTTTGCCTTGTATAACAATTCTGGTTAAAATATTCTGCTAAATAAAGAAATGCATTTAATGATAAGCTTCCAAGTCAGGATAGTGCTAACATTTGTGTAAGAGGCTGAAAAATGTAGCTAAATTAAATTAAGGCTCAATACAGGGTTTCAACTGCTACAAAATTCTTAAAGAGACAATTTGCAATCACACTATTTATTTCTATGTTCAAGTCAACTAAGCAATTAAGATCTAGAATTCTAACAGTATTAAAATTTGACTAATTTAAATTTATGTAAGATTTCTAGATCAAAGTTCTTTAATGTAATTTTACATAGTATTTCTCATGTATTTGAAATTTCCTTTACTGTAGGTAATTTTAGCTTTCACAAAACACAGTCACCCAGTGATAGTTTAGAAGAGAGTATTTGAACTCAAGTGGCCTGAGAGCATTTAGTAAGATTAACTATCTTTCCTGTTGGAAGAATCTCCACTGTGGAAGTAAACTAGGGTAGCAAAATCCAAATGAAAATAAATGTGGAAATCCAGCTAAACCCTCACACTCTTTCAAGAGATTAGCTATTTTTTATATCCTAGCTAAAGCCTGGGAACTGTAATCCCCAAACTCTTAAGTACCATTTAAGGAATTAAGCAGAAAGCAGATTCCTAGGCTCCATATAATATCTGCATTATCAGAGTCTCTGGGCTGAGGGCCAAAGAATATGTAATTAAGCATGTACCTGGGTAAGTCATGGACACCTTGTGAAAGACCTGCCTAAACTACAGGTAAAATGGTCTTCCAAATATAAAGACCCTGATATAAAATAAACAGAAGTGAATGAATCTTTACAAACTTACCAAGCTCTATGGGTCTTCAAATGAAAGGCAATATACAAAAGGTATTCCATTATTTGGACTCCATATTTAGAAAATACCTTAAGTCTTTCCCCAAGCTCTCCTTTCAAAAAACCTACTTTTTTCCCCATTTTGGCCTAATGCAGGCAAACTCTGGTTTATCACAGGGGTTTATGAGAGACCACAACTCGGGCATAAATCAGAATGTTTCAAGACAATGGGGTGCTCAAAAGTTTCAGCTATAGAATACAATTTTTGAGTCAATAGTAATTTTGTAAGAAATCTGCAAAGTGGAGTCATATCCAAACTATTCTTTTCCTTTCTTTTTTAGCCAAGTGATTTTTTTAAAATTAATAGGCTTTATTTTTTAGAGCTGTTTAAGTTTACAGAAAAATTGAAAGTACACAGAGATGCCATATACCTCCTTATTGTCAGTTCCCCCTATTAACATCTTGCATTAGTGTTGTATATTTATTACAATTAATTATCCAATCTTAATGCATTATTATTAACTAATTATTATTAACTAATGCATTATTATTAACTGAAGTTAAAGTGTTTTAGATCATAGCTCATAGCAAAATCTCTCGACAAAACATATCAACATAGAACAGCATGATTTTACATCTTTTGTCAGTGCACTGGTAAATTTGTGTGTGTGGATGTGTGTGTATATAGACAGTGACACATTGATAGATAAACTATTACTTCAAGCATCCATTGTTCACACAGATTATTCCACCTCTAATAGTTTATTTTTGTATTTCTTTATTTCTTTGTAGAAGATATAATCTTCCTAGCATTTATTTTCAGGGATTCTAAATAGTGTTACTAAGTATAATTATTATTTATAAACTTATAACAAGCAATGAAAGATTTTTATTTATTTTTTTAATAAAGATTTTTATTTATTTATTTGACAGACAGAAATCACAAGTAGGCAGAGAGAGAGATTGGAGGAAGCAGGCTCCCCGCCGAGCAGAGAGCCCGATGCGGGGCTCGATCCCAGGACCCTGGGATCATGACCTGAGCCAAAGGCAAAGGCTTTAACCCACTGAGCCACCCAGGTGCCCCGAAAGATTTTTATTTTAAAATGTTCTCAATTAATGTAATTCATATGTCACTTGAACATGATGTCAATAATCTACCACTGTTATTATTCAAAAGTAAAATTTTTTTTCTATTTCCTTTATTGATCTCAGACATACTAGATAATCTGACTAAATGAAAGGTTCTACAATTACTTAAACATTCTAACTTTAGCCATTAATTGATCAACCTTGTTACTTACTCTGTGAAATTCAAGGACACTGTTTTGTGAAGTTAACAGATACTGATACATAAGATAACAATGACCCCTTCCTCAAAATGCCCAAATATGTTCAAAATAATTTTTTAATAATACCTAATGAGTGAGTTAGTGTGATTAGTATTATTGCCTCACTTGAAAACTTTTTCTTACATATAAGATGTGTAGTCTGAGAAATAAGAGAATTATTAGGTCACACAAATCCAAACTTGAGATAATTGTCATGATAGTACTTAATTGAATATCTTTTTATTCATTTTGGACAACTACTTCCTAGTTTGAGTTAAAAATATGCCAATTATAGACATATGTTTAAAAAACCTTCTGTAACATTAAATATCAAAATGATTAGGGAACTAAAATTTCAGAATTTTTAAAAAATCTAGTTTGCTTAATTATTTTATGTTTAAATGTAAACTCTGTGAAAACAATAAAATTAACTATGTGGTGAAGTAAAATAGAACTGTTGAAGTATTAACTTTTTAATTCAATAATCAGAATTCTAAACAGTTAAAAATAATGGATTCTTAGTTAATGAAATATGTTGAATTTTGCTATGCTTGACTCTGATATTTAAGGATGTCATATTTACTTCTCTCTTGGTGTAACCCTCTTCAGCAAATCATTGTCTAATTAACTCTTAGTAATTTACATTCCTGTGCCATGCCTACATCCCCATTTAGAAATTATGTGTTTATATGTTATACAATCTAACTGTTGTCTTTCCAATTAAATTACATACACTCTGACATCAGGGCACTTTTTTTGTAGTTTTCATAGTTTGGACCTAGAACTGAATCATGTTTCAATAAATATGGCTATTTTTTACTTTCCTCAGAGATATAGTAAATTTAGAAGCAGAAAACATTAAGACTTCTATTCCTGAATAATCAATGGTTCAAAGAAGAAATCAAAGTGAAATTAAAAAAAAAAAACTGGAAACAATTGAAAACAGAAACATAACTTATCACCACTTACAGAATGCAGCAAAAGAAATTCTAACCAGGAATTAAAAAATAAATACATTAAAAAATATCGTGAAAAAGATAACTTATCTCTAGGAACTATAGGAAAAACAACAAACTATACCCAATTTAGCAGAAGGAAGGAAATTTTAAAAAGATCAGAGCAGAAATAAATGAAATAAAGAAAACAACAACAAAACTAAGGGTTGGGTTTTGAAAGAATAAAACATTGTAAACATTGCAACTGATATCAAATAAATACAAAGAATCATGAGAATACTATGAATAATCACACACCAACAAAATGAACAACCTAGGATAAATTCCTAGAAATATACAGTCTACTTATTCAGGAAGAAAAAGAACATCTGAACAGACTAATTACTAGTAAGGAGATTGAATCAATAATTAAAAACCTCTCATCGAAGAAAAGTTCTGCCATAGAGAGCTTAATTGGCAAATTCTATCAAACATTTAAAGAATAATGAATGCCAGTCCTTCTCAAACTTTTCCAAAATGTTGAACAGGAGAAAAGACTTCCAAACTTATTTTACAAGGCCATCAAAGAAAAGAAAAATAACAGCCAATATCCCTAATGAATATATGTGCAAAAATTCTGAACGAAATTCTAGGAAGTCAAATTCAACAGCATTTTTAAAAAATCATACACCATGATCATGTGGGATTTATCCCTGAGAGGCAAGAATGGTTCAACAACACAAACTCAATTAGTACAATGTACTTATAAAATGATACAAAAGACAAAAATCATATGATCATCTCAATAGATGCAGAAAAAGCATTTGATAAATCAAATCCTTACATAATGAAAAGTCTAAACAAAGAGGGTATAAAAGGATTACAATTCAACCTAACAAAGGCCATCTATGGTAAGTCAACAGCTAACATCATATTCAACGGTGAAAGGTTGAAAGCTTTTCTTCTAAGATCAGAAAAAAAGCAAAGGTACCCACTCTTGCCACCCCTATTCAACATAATACTAGAAATCTGAGCTAGAGTGATCAGCTAAGAAAAAGAAAAAAAGGAATCCAAATCAGAAAGGAAGAAGTAAATTTTCTGTTTGCAGATAACATGATATTATTTATAGAATATCCTCAAGACTTCATGAAAATGGTTTAAAAAATTCAGTAAAGATGAGGGCACAAAATAAACATACAAAAGTCGTTTCATTTTATATATACTAACAATGAGGTATCTGAAAAGGAGATAAGGGAACCAATCCTCTTATAAAAGCATCAAAAAGAATCAAGTACTTAGTAATAAATATAACCAAGGAGGTAAAAGATATATAACTGAAATCTCTAAGACATTAATGAAAGAAATTAAAGACACACACAAATGGAAAGATCCTGTGTTCAGAAACAATTAATACTCTTACATGTCCATTCTATCCTAAGCTATCTATAGATTCAATACAATTCTTTTTAAAATTCAAATGGTATTTTTCATAGATATAGGAAAAAATAATCCTAAAATAATATGGGACAATAACAACAACCCAAGAAACTCAACTAGGCAAAAAAATGTTGAAAAAGAAAATGAAGCTGGAGGGCTCACACTTTCTGACTTTAAAACATATTACAAATCCAGAGTAATCAAAACACTATGGTACTGGCATAAAAACAGGCACACAGACCAATTTAAAAGGATAGAGAGCCCAAAAATAAACTTACCCATATATGGTCAACTAATATTTGACAAGGGAACAAAGAATACTCAATGGGGAAAGGACAAAATAAATGGTGTTGAGAAAATTGGATATTCATTAGAAAAAGAATTAAATCTGACTGCTTATATATTTATAAAAATAATCTCAAAATTAACTCAAAAATTAAATCAAAAGACTTAAAGACTGGGAGCTATAAAACTCCTAGAAGAAAACATAGGGGAAAAGTTCCTTGACATTGGTCTTGGCAATGATTGTTGGATATGACTCCAAAATCAAAGTCAACAAAAGCAAAAATCAACAAGTAGGGATACATCACACTGAGAAGCTTCTACACAGAAAAAAAAAAATAAAATAAAAAATAAACAGAATGAAAAGGCAAATTATGGAATGGGAGAAAATATTTGCAATTAATCTAATAAGGGGTAAATATCCAAATATAAAAGAAACTCATACAAATCAGTAGCAACCATCATCATCATCACCATCATCATCTAATTATAAAATAGGAAGAGGACTTGAACAGATTTTTTTTCCAAAAAAGACACACATAAATGGCCAAGAAGCCATTAAGAAGATGATCAACACCACTAATCATCAAAGCAGATGAAACCATAATGAGATACTACCTCATAACTGTACAATTTCTATGTTCAAAAAGATAAGAAATAACACTGGGGAAGATGTGGAGAAGAGAGAACAAACATTTGTGCACTCTTGGTAAGAATGTGAACTGATACAGCCACCATGGAAAATAGTATGGAGGTTCCTCAAAAAATTAAACATGGGATTACCACATGATCTAGCAATTCCACTTCTGGGTTTGTATCCAAAGAAAATGAAATAATTATCATGCAGAGATATCTGCACCTCCCATATTCATTACAGCATTATTTACAACAACCAAGGCATGGAAACAACCTAAGTGCCCATTGACAGATGAACAGTTAAAAAAATGTAATAAATGTAATACTTAGAGATATATTCTACATAGTACATACATATATGCATAATGGAATATTATTCAGTCATGAGAAAAAGGAAATACTACCATTTTATACAATATAGATGGATTTTTAAGGTTTTATATTAAGTGAAATAATCAGAGAAAGATAAATGCTGTAAAGAATAAACTATTGGTTGCCAAAGGTGGTCAAAACAGGGTGCAGGAAATGGTTACAGTCTTCCAGATAGAAGATAAATTCTAGCGATATAGCACACAACATGGTAACTATAGTTAGCAATACTATATTGTATATTTTGTACTTGAAGGTTGCTAAGAGAGTAATACATCCTAAATAATATCATAACAAAGTAAATAAATAAATAAATAAACAGATAGATAGTAATTATATAAGGTGACAGATGTGTTAACTAAGTTTATTGTGATTATCATTTTGCAATATACATGTGTATCAATTCATCATACCATACACATTAAACTTAAATGTTATGTTGATTACCTCTCAGTAAATCTGGAGAACAGACTTCTAAGTACAAATGGCAAAGTATCTGTCATTTAGATTGAGATCTATTCTTAATTCCTTAAAATCTTTCCCTTTGAATTCTCTACCACCAATATCCAAATTCCTAGAAAAAGAATGTATATTTTTCATTTATTTATGGTACATAAAAAAGCACCCCAAAATCTATGGGCTTAAAACAACTGTAAATTATTATCTTGCAGGATTCTATAGGTTGACTTGATTCAACTAGGCAGTTCTTTTCCAAGTGATATTAACTAGAGATTCAATCTTGTACGGCTTATCTGAATGGACACCTCCAAGATGTCTGACTTACATGTCTGATACATTGACAAGAACACTGACAGTAGGTTCAGCTGGGATGCTAGGATGTATGGGTCTCTCTCACCATACTGTCCCAGGTTCTTTCCATCTACACCAGCCTTCACTATGTCATTCTCTCACATCTCTATTCGTGTGTCTCTATAGTAGTGTAGTAAGAGTTTCTCTATGGTTGACTCAGGGCCAAAGAAGTATAAGAGAACCTGTCAGACCCTCTAAAGGGTAAGCCTAACTGGCACAACTTTACCTCAATCACAATCTGTTGGTTAAAAAGGCAGTTATTTTGATTTTTGAGCTTATTTTTGAGCTTATAAGATAGTTAGAAAAAAAAGAAACAAATGTAAGTTTATTCTGAGCTTGGTGACCTCAAGCAAGTTATATACCCTCGGTTTGTTATGTATCCAATTTATATGCCTCAGTTTTCTCATCTACAAAATGAGGATCGCAACAGTACTAAATGGATATAATTGTTATGAAGACTAAATGAGTTGGCATAAAGACTTTAGAATAGTGTCTGGCACATAACAAGCACTATAAATAAGTGTTACTAAAATAAATCTAGTTCAATTAACAACTCAAGATATAATGTAGTCTTCCAAAAATAAATTAAGGCACTTTTGGTTTCTGATACAGCATATAAGGAGTTTAGAAGTTGTTACACCATACTAACAAATAAAATAATGAATAAAATAAAAAATCAGCAACTCTTCTTAGATTTATCAGAAAAGTGAGGGTATAAGGAAAACCACTGAATCAAAAATCAGAGATAGGCAAGTGGATACAAAGATCCATAAGTAACTAAAGAGAAACTCACCAATAGAAACCTCTGCAGGAACCAATGCCAGGGTAGGAAACCAGGACTGACAAGTAACTGGAGGCTAAGTGTTGATAACACAAATTTAGAAACTCCAGGCCTCATGCTTTTGTGAGATAAACACTCAGGAGCTCTAGCAGGTCCTCAGAGTGAATATTAGAGAAAAATCTGCTCAGGCTCTGACAAAGAGAGAATAAAGGAATAAATCTGAAATACACCAGACTACCCTGTTCTTCTTAACAAGGCCTACCCTCAAGAGAATATATTTAACACACAATAAATAACTGAGGTTTTACTGGAGCCTAACTGACAGGGAAGTAGGGAAATATCCAACTATAACCCCACCAAGCCTTGGGAGAAAGAAAGTACACAATTCCAGCCTACTCTGGCCACCCTGTCCCATCTAATGTGTAGGAGAGCCAAAAAAATACTTGTGAAATTCACAGCCTAGGAAGCACAGCCTCACTACAAGAACTGAGACCTATCCACACCTACCACTACATCACACACTATTTTACTGGAGTTCTTTTTACCATAACATGATGTCTGGCTTTCCATAAAAAATGTTACAAGGCATACTAAAAGACAGCACGCAACAAGCATAAGAACCAGATTCAGATACTACAGGGCTGTTGGAATTATCAGCCTGAGAATTTAAAACAACCATGATTAATATACTAAGGACTCTAAAGGAAGAAATAAACAACATACAAAAAAGACAGCATAAAAAGAAAGATAAATTTTTTTAAAAATCAAAAATATGTTAGAGATCCAAACCACTGTAACAGAAATGATTAATACCTTTGATGGCCTCTTTAGTAGAATGGACATGCATAAAAAAGAAATCTCTCAGCTTGGGAATATGTTAATAGAAACTCACAAAACCAAAAATCAAAAGAGAAAAAATAATCACTGAAAAAAGCTGAAAAGAATATTGCAGAAGTGTGAGATAACCACAAAAAGTGTAACATAGGGACACCTGGGTGGTTCAGTGGGTTAAAGCCTCCACCTTCAACTCAGGTCATCGTCCCAGGGTCCTGGGATCAAGCCCCACATCGGGCTCCCTGCTCAGCAGGGAGCCTGCTTCCTCCTCTCTCTCTCTGCCTGCCTCTCTGCCTACTTGTAATCTCTGTCTGTCAAACAAATAAATAAAATCTTTAAAAAAAGTATAACATATACATAATGGAAACACCATAATGAGACAAAAGTGATATAGAAAAAGAAGAAACATTTAAAATAGTAATGATAGGACAATTTCTGCAAATTAATGTCAGACACCTACTCACTAATACAAGAAGCTCAGAAAACACCAAACAGGATTAAGGCAAAAAACAAGAAAAAAAACAAGCAAAAGATAAAACAAAACACCATTGGGGAGATACCTTACCCATAGAGGGGCAAAAATCAGGATTATATCCAACTTCTCCTAAGAAACCATACAAGCAAGGAGAGGACTGAGTGTAATATTTGCTGTCAAGAAAAAGTAACTCACTAATATAAAAATCTACGCCCTGTGAAATTGTCTTTTTAAAGTGGATGAAAACTAAAAACTCTCAGAAAAACAAAAATTGAAGGAATTTGTTGCCAATAGGCTTGCCTCGAAAGAAATGTTAAAAGCAGTTTGTTAGAAAGAAAATAATATTGTTCAGAAACTCAGATCTACATAAGGAAGAGCAGTGGGAAAGAAACAAGTGAAGAGTAAATAAAAACCTTTTATTCTTCCTATTCTTAGTTTATCTAACAGGTAACAGTTTGCTCAAATACTAATGGCAAAACTGTATTTGATTATCTATGTATATGTATGTAAATTTCTATATGCATATAAATAAAATGAATGGCAATAATAATGCAAGAACAAGAGTGAGGAATTAGAAATATCTTACTGTTAAAAGATATTTACAGGGGCGTCTGGGTGGCTCAGTGGGTTAAAGCCTCTGCTTTCGGCTAGGGTCATGATCCTAGGGTCCTGGGATCGAGCCCCACATCGGGCTCTCTGCTCTGAAGGGAGCATGCTTCCTCCTCTCTCTCTGCCTGCCTCTCTGCCTACTTGTGATCTCTCTCTGTCAAATAAATAAATAAAATCTTTAAAAAAAAAAGATATTTACACTACATGTGAAATAGTTTATGTCATTTGAGAGTGGACTTGAGTTATTACAATCTCAAGGGCAACTAATAAAAAAATGAAAAAAGAAAACAAATGTGCTGAGATAAGGCAGAAAATGAAATAATAAATGATGCTCAATTAAAGCACAAAGGCAGAAAAGAATATAAGGCTAAAATTGGAACAAAAACAAGAACAATGATGGAAAACGAACACAAATATAATAGATAGTAATCCAGCTATCGAAATAATCACTTTAAGGGCGCCTGGGTGGCTCAGTCGTTCATGATCCCAGGGTCCTGGAATACAGCCCCATATTAGGCTCCCTGCTTAGCAGGAAGCCTGCTTCTCCCTCTCCCTCTTCACCTGCCTGTGTTCGCTCTCTCACTGTGTCTCTCTGTCATATTTAAAAAAAAAAAAAATCTTAAAAAAAAAAAAGAAGTAATATGTTTTAAACATCAACAGTCAAAGCACCAATGCAAAGACATCATGGATCAAAGTAGAGTGAATCAAAAAATCATGTCTAGGAATCGTACTTTAAGTATACAGACATGGATAAATTAAAAGTAAAGTGATGGAGATGAATTCTACCAAATATCCAAACAATTCATACCAGTCCTTCCTATACTCTTCTAAAAAAGGAGAGGAGAAAACATTTCCAAACTCATTTAACGTGGTCAGCATTATCCTGATACCAAAATTAGTGGACACTACAAAAAAAGTCAAAGATCAGTATCTTTCATGAGCACAGATGCAAAAATCCTCTACAAGATATTAGCAAATAAGTTCAACAATACATTAAAAGGATCATACCATAATGAAGTGGGATTTATGCCTGGGAATAAAGGATAGTTCAACATCCACAATTTGGTACATGTGATGATATACCACATTGACAAAATGAAGGATAAAAATCATATGAGTATCTTGACAGCTGCAGAAAAAGCACCTGACTAAATTCAACATTCATTTATGATAAACTGAGTATTTCAACAAAGGGTATAGACAGAACATAAGTCAACATAATGAGGGACATATATGACAAATCCACAGATAGTATCATATACAACAGTAAAAGCACAAAGTTTTTCCTCTAAGATCAGGAAAAAGACAAGGATACCCACTCTCACCACTTTTATTCAACACAGTATTAGAAGTCCAGAGAGCAATTAGGCAAGAAAAAGCATCCAAATTGGAAAGAAGTAAACCTATCACTATTTTCAGATAGCATATTATATGTAGAAAATCCTACAGACTCCACCAAAAAAACACTCTGAATAAAGGAATTCGGTATAGTTGCTGGAAAGAAAACCAACAAAAATCTGTTGTGTTCCTATACACTAATAATCAACTATAATAAAACAATCTTATTTACAATTGCAACAGAAAGAATAAAATACCTGGGAATAAATTTAGCAATGCAGGGAAAAGACCCTTATACTGAAACTAACTAATTAATTAAATTGAAGAAGAGACAAATAAATGGAAAGTTATTCCATGCTCATAAACTGGAAGAATATACCTTGGTCAATGCCCATTCTACCCTAAGTAATCTACATTGCAGTGAAATTCTTAGCTAATTTTCAATGGCATTTTTTGGTGCTTTGACTATTGATGTTTAAATATAACAGAAATATAACAAACAACCCTAAATTTGTATAAAACCACAAAAACCTTAAATAGCCAAAACAATCTTGAGAAACAACAAAGCTGGAGGCATTATGCTCCTTAATTTCAAACTGTATTACAAAGCCATGATAATCAAAACAGTATGGGATTAGAATATGAAATACAGTTAAATACAACAAAAAAGAGAGACCAGAAATAAACTCACACATAGATGGTCAATTGATTTACGACATAAGAGCCAAGAATATACAACAGGGAAAAAAGAGTCTCCTCAATAAATGGTGTTGGGAAAACTGGACAGCAACATGCAAAAGAATAAAACTGGACCTACAGCTTTTACTATAAACAAAAATTAACTCAAAATAGATTAAAAAAAAAAAAAACTTGTACTTCACATATCCTTGGTGGTGATTTTCAGTTTTGACACAAAAAGCAAAGGACACAAAAGCAAAAATACATGAAGTAAAAATACATTAAACTAAGAAGCTTCTGCACAGCAAAGAAATGAGAAGGCAAGCTACTGAATGTAAGAAAATATTTGTAAGTCATATATGTAATAAGGGGATAATATCCAAAATATATAAAGAAGTTATACAACAGATAACCAAAGTAAAATCCAGTTTAAAAATGGGCAGTGAATTGAATAGACATTTCCTAAAGATATCCAGATGGCCAACATGGTTCATGAAGAGATGCTCACTATCAGTAATCATCAGGGAAATATAAATCAAAACCACAATGAGATATCACTTCATACCTGCTAGAATGGCCATTGTCTGAAGGACAGGAAACAACAAGGATGTGAAGAAAAGGGAAGGCTTATGCTCTGCTAATGGGAATGTAAATTGGTATAATCACTGTAGAAAGCAGTATGGAGGTTCCTCAAATAAACAAATAAATAAAACTACTGTCTTTTTTAAAAAGATTTTATTTATTTGACACAGAGAGAGACAGCAAGAGAGGGGACACAAGCTGGGGAAATAGGAGAGGGAGAAGCAGGCTTCCCACTGAGCAGGGAGCCCAATGTGGGGCTCGAAGTGGGGCTCGATTCCAGGACTTAGGGACCATGACCTGAGCTGAAGGCAGACACTTAAAGACTGAGCCACCCAGGCACCCCAATAAAACTACCATTTAATCCAATAATTCTACTTCTCAATATTTATTTGAAGACAAAGAAAACACTGGCTCAAAAAGATGTATGTACCCCTCATATTCATTCTAACAACATTTACAATAGCCAAGACAGGTCAGCAGCCTAAGTGTCCACAGACAGATAAATGGATAAAGAAAATGTGGTATATACATAAAATGGAATATTATGCAGCCATAGGAAAAATGAAATCCTGCTATTTGCAATAACATAGATGGACCCTGAGGGTATTATACCAAGTGAAATAAATCAGACAAAGAAAGACAAATGCTGGATGATCTCACTTACATGTGGAATTTGAAGAAAATAAAACAAAAACAAAAAAATCAGGCTCATAGATACAAACAGATCTGTGGTGCAGCAGCAGGCGTAGGGGTTGGCAAAATAGGATGAGCTGTCCAAAGGTACAAATATTCAGTTATAAAATAAATAGGTCATGAGGAGGTAATGCAGAGCTGGATGCCTTTGATTAATAATATTGTATTGCATATTTGAGAGCTGAAAAGTTCTCATCACATGGAAAAAAATTTTGTAACAATAAATGGTGAGGGATGTTAACTAGACTTACTGTGCTGATCATTCACAATATATAGAAATAGTGATCATTATATTGTATTTCTGGAGCAAATATGATATTATGTCAATTATACCCCAAATAAAAAGTATAATAAAAATTACAGAGATGAAAAGAGATAGTATATACAAATATTCATTTAATACCCAAAAATCCTTAATGTCTTAAACAGTATAATTAACTAAGCTATTTAGTACAGCCAATGAAATACTACAAAAACACTAAAACTGATATTGTAGAATAGTTAACAACATGAAAAGCTGTTGATAAAAAATCATGTTATTATTGTTTAGAAATATTTTTCACTTAAAAAAGAAATATTTTCACTGAATTATACAATTTAAAAAGGTGATTTTTATGGTATGTGAATTAATTTTCAATTAAAAATATTCATTCTTCTGTGGCACACATTAAAAAAGATTTAAAAAAATTAAGTAATGGGGAAAGGTATATCATGCTAACACTAATCAAAAGAAAGCTAGAGGGGCCCCTGGGTGGCTCAGTGGGTTAAGCCTCTGCCTTCGGCATAGGTCATGATCTCAGGGTCTTGGGATCGAGCCCCGCATTGGGCTCTCTGCTCAGCAGGGAGCCTGCTTCTCTCTCTCTCTCTCTGCCAGCCTCTCTGCCTACTTGTGATCTCTCTGTCAAATAAATAAATAAATAAAATATTTTTTTAAAAAGAAAGAAAGAAAGCTAGAGAAGCTTTAATAGTTCAGACAGAGCAGATTTCAGAGCAAGGAAAATTATCAGGCATAAAGTAGGGTATTACATAATGATAAAAGGACAATTCTACAAGAAGACATAATAATCTTTATTGTGCATATGTCTAAAAGCAGCATTAACACCTGAGGCAAAACTGAGAGAAATGAAAGGAGACATGATGAAGCCACTATTAAATTTGGAAACTTCAACATCCCCCTATCAGAAACAGATAGATCCAGCAGGCAGAAAATCAGTAAGGACATGGTTGAAGTCCATTAGTCAGCTGGATATTTGACATTATCTACCTTAACTAACAACAGAAGACTACAAATTCTTCTCTAGTTTACACGGAATACTTGCCAAGATAAAATATAATCTTGGCCATAAAACATATCTTAACAAATTTAAAAGATCAGAAAGCATACAATGTCTCTCTCAGAACACTGTGGAATTAAACTAGGTATCAATAAAAGAAAAATAGCTGGGAAATATCAAAATACATGGATATCAAACAGTGTATTTCTAAATAACATATTGCTCAAAGATAAATTTAAAAATATCTTTAGCTAAATGAAAATGCACCTTATAAAAATTTGTGGGTTGCAATGGAAGCAATGCTTAGAGTAATCTACAGCATTGAATTCACCTTTAGAAGATATAAAATCAATAATTTAAGTTTCCACCTTGGGAAAGTAAATCAAGAAGAGCAAATTAAATCCAAAGTATGCAGAAGAATAAAAAATCAGTAATAAATATATTTTCAGTAAGTACATTTATAAAAAATTATTATAATCCTTGATTATATTCTCAAATATTGGGGGATGGGCACATTTTGTCATTATCTCATCCCATAACTCTCTATAAGTATCTAGCAATTCTATAAATGTTAATTTTAACGAGATCATAAGAGGGGTCTTTTACAATGAAAAATAACCAAGTTTTTACTTATTTTTTAGATCTTAAGTGAGAGGGGGAAAATGTGTGCCCCAAAATTCTGAGGTTCTTACAAAGTATATTTCTTCCTTATCTGCTAGGTCATTCGGGGTTAATGAAATGCTTTAATACTGAATCTCATCTTAGGTACCTACAAACACATTTTTGGTTATTATTAACTGATCTTTGTTTTATACAGTTTAATTCTTAAGCTATTCTCAACTGATTATTTTAGTTGGTGATATGAATTCTAAAATAATCTGAAAATCAGTCTTTCTCATATATTAGGATCATTTATATTTCTGTTCTATATTGCAACAATAGTCATCTCCATCAATAGTATTTATTTTCCAACATATAAACAAACTTAATATTAAAAAACACTCTAGGATAAAACACTATTATTTGAAATCAAGTTATTGCTATCCAAAGGAAAGATAAATATATAGTTAGTAAGTTATAAGATTAAATGTAGGACACTATATTTCCATTTTTTTTAAGAACTAGCATTCTACAGTCAGAATATAAGGTATTCTTCAGTTATTCAAACTATTCAATTAAAAAGTCTGTCACATAGCCCAGTCAGTTTGAAGAAGAAAGGATTCTCATGCAAGATTTAATTTTATTTCTTATTCTTTATTGCATATCAGTGTAACTAGAATAACACAAATCCTCAGGCCCCATTAGTCTGCGTCATGAATCTTATCTCTGTAGCTATGGGTCAGATGATTATACTGCCCACCAACAGAAGCTGAAAACCACTGTAATTGGTTTTCAATATACCGACTTAAAGTCCTGTGTAACAAGTACTGCCAAACTTAAATATGACAAAGTGAAATCCAGGCAGTTTTGTTCCTTTTTTATTTTTGATAATTTTACAATTACTTTGTAAAATGCTCATATAAATGTGTGTATCATTAAGTTCAAATAATAAAGCTATGTTCAAAAGGCAAATATAACAACATATTACATAAAGCATCAGGACTCCAATTACAATTTCAAAGAAGTCCTGTAGTTGAAAAGAAATTAGTATCATTGTCAGTAAACTTAGTTTGTATCAACTAAAGTACTAATTTTAAAATTATCATACATTTTTAATCATACTATAAAACCATGTCTTTATAAACTATAATGTACATCAACTATAAGTATCATCTTTATTCCCAGCTTTTTTCATTAAAAAAAAAAAATTGGTAGCAAACATATGAAGAGTAACTATACAAGGTTATAATTAATGAACACCTAAATTAAATTTTGAAAAGTAAAAACTTATTCTGTATGTTTATTTCCTTTTCAAGTGGATATTTAACAAATATTTTAAAGAAATTTAAAAAAAATGTTTTGCTCAGAGTGTCATTGACCTCTGAGCATCACACTCAGTCACTGGAACTTTAGATGATAGATATACAAATACATTATTATTTTAACTAAGGAGTATATTAAAATAAAAATATTTGGTTTGGTGATCTATGTTATAAGAACTTATTTTGCAAACATCAGTTATGACATTATTAAGTAAATTCTGTACAATAGACTCCAGAATTACCATAAACTTTGCTAAGATTCTGTAAATGAAATAAAATCATGAAAAAGGGGAAAATAATGGTTTATTTTTCAAAAATCTAACTGTAGGAAATACAACTAATAGTATTTTACATTTATCATGGTTGCAAACTATTTTTAGTTTAGGATGTCTGCAATATATTTAGGCCCATTATAAACATTGCAATGAGCCAATGAGCCAAAGATGCACTTGTAATCTAGACATCTTAATTTCTGTCCTTGAAATGTATTAACTTTATAAAATTTAGAAGGTTGTATATTTCTGTTCAAAACTTTTAAAAAGCTTTTGTGAAAACACCAGTTTTCAAATTTTATTTTTCTATCCCATGCTTGTAGACTGTAAAACTATAAGCTTGAAAAAACTAAAGGATGATGAGCCAGAAGATGGATATAAAACAATAAAAACTCTCCTCTCTCTCTCTCTCTCTCTCTGGCTGCCTCTCTGTCTACTTGTGATTTCTCTCTGTCAAATAAATAAATCTTTAAAAAAATAAAGGGGGGGGGCGCCTGGGTGGCTCAGTGGATTAAAACAATAAAAACTGATTTAAATCTAGAAAAATATTTGTACAGAAATCTATACCTCTTAAGAAATCATAAAGCAAGAAGAGAATAGAATAAAATATTTAAAGTATTGAGAGAAAAAAGAAAACCCACCAACCTAGAATTCTATACCCTGTGAAATTACTTTTCAAAATGAAGGAGAAACATTTTCACAGACAAACATTGAGGAAATTTGTTGCCAATAGAAATGTTAAAAGAAGTTCTATAGAGAAAAGGAATAAGATGTAGTTCAGAAACGCAGATTGATAGGAAGCAAAGAAGAACACTGGGAAAGAAACGGTACATAATATAAAAATCTTTTATTTTTTCTTAATCTTAATTGATCTGATTATGACAAACATAAAAGTTTGTCAAAATAACAAATGATATAAGCAACTATCTAAGTTTATACATATGTCATACATACATGAATGTTTATATATATATAAGTGAAATTAAAGAAGCAAATATATAAGGAACAGAAGAAAAGAATCAGGTTTACTTTTAATTATAAGGTACTTACACCTGAGAAGGAATAGAGTATTATTTGAAAATGGAACTGAATTAATTATAAATGTGGATTGCAAACTTTAGAGCAACTACTGAAAATGGTAAAATAAGAACTATAACCAAGATGCTATATGAAAGGAAAGAAAATGGAATCATCTACAATGCTCATTTAAAACCACAAAAGCCATAAAAAGAGTGAAAGACAGAAGATAAAATAAAGGATAATGGCAACAAATAGAAAACAACACAAATATTAACAAATATTAACCAAATATATCAATAATCATTATGAATGTCAAAGGTCCAAATGAACCAATTAAGGGAGATTATCAGATAATATTAAAAAAAGACCAAAGTATATCTTGTCCACAAGAAAACCACTTTAAAGGTAAAGACATATAAAATGATAAATATATACCATGCAGACACCTATTAAAAGAAAGCAGGAGTAGCTATATTAACTTTAAACAGAGCAGTCTTCAAAGCAAGAGAAATTATCAGGATAAAGAATGGCAACATGGGAGCTTAAGTGGGTAGGAGAAGAATAAATAAAACAAAAAAGGATTGGGAGGGAGACAAACCATAACTGACTCTTAATCTCACAAAACAAACTGAGGGTTGCTGGGGGGGAGGGGGGTTGGGAGAAGGGGGGTGGGGTTATGGACATTGGGAAGGGTATGTGCTTTGGTGAGTGCTGTGAAGTGTGTAAACCTAGCGATTCACAGACCTGTACCCCTGGGGATAAAAATATATGTTTATAAAAAATAAAAAATTATTTAAAAAAAAAAGAATGGCATTACAGAGGCACCTGGGTGGTTTAGTCAGTTAAAGTCATTTAGTCAATTTTTAGTTGACTTAAATTTAGTCAATTTAAGGTCTGTTAAATTTACAGCATTGATGACCTGCCATCAGCTCAGGTCATGATCCCAGGGTCCTGAGATGGAGCTCCACATCAGGCTCTCTGCTCATCTGGGAGCCTGCTTCTCTCTCTCCCACCCCCCCACCCCGGCTTGTGCTCACTCTCTCCCTCTCTTTGTCAAATAAATAAATAAAATCTTTAAAAAAAATGACATTAAATAATAATAATAGGGTCATTTCTCCAAAAAAGACATACCAACTGGTAGAGTTTAGGCACCTAACAAAAGTGAAGCAAAACTGATAGAATTGCAAGAAACAGATGAATCCACTATCACAGCTAGAGACTTCAACCCCACTATCAAAAAATGAACAGATCTAGCAGACAGAAAATCAATAAGAACATAGTTAAACACAACAACACCATCAATCAACAGGATGTAATTGACATCTACAGACTACCTCATCCAACAACTGCCAAATGTATATTCATCAAAAGCTCACATAAACATTTACCAAGATAGGCCATAGTTTGGGCCTAAAACACAACTTAACAGATTTAAAAGCACAGAAATTATATAATGTCTGCCCCAGATCACAATGGAATTAAACCACACATCAATAACAGAAAGATGGCTGGAATACCCCCAAATATGTGGAGATTAAACAACATATTTCTAAATAACACATGGTCAAAGACCTCAAGAGAAATTTAAAAATATTTTAAACTAAATGAAAAATAAAAATACAACTTCTCAAAATTTGTGGGATGTAGCAAAGGCAATGATTAGAGGGAAATTTACAGCATTGAATGCATATATAAAGAAGAAAAATCTAAAAGCAATAATCTAAACTTTACCTTAGAAAACTAGGGAAAAAAGGAGCAAATAAAATCCAAGGTAAGCGTAAATAAAGAAATAATAAAAATTACAGGAGAAACCAATGAAATTAAAAACAGAAAATCAATAGAGAATATCCATGAAACCAAAAGCTGGTTCTTTGGAAAGATCAAAGAAAAAAGTGAGAGAGAACACAAATTGTTAATTATTATTAATCACTAATATTAATTATTTTTAATTATTAATACCAGAAATTAAAGAGTGGACAATACTACAGATCCCATGGACTTTAGAAGTATAATAAAGAAATATCATGAACAGTTCCATGCACAAAAGTTTCATATCCTAGATGAAATGTACACATTCCTTGAAAGACACAATCTGTTATGATTCACACAAGAACAAATAGACAATCTGAATAGGCAGATATTTATAAAAGAAATTAAGTTAATAACTAATAACCTTCCAAAATAGAAAGCACCAGACCCATATAAGTTCACTGAGGAATGCTACCAAATTTAAGGAAGAAATTATACCAATTCCCTACAATCTCTCTCAGAAGACAGAAGCAAAACCTAACTTATTCTACGAGGTCAGAATTATCTTAACATTATGACCAAAGACATGACAAGAATGTAAAGAACAGACCAATATTTCTCCTGAAAACAGATCCAAAAATCCTGGAAAAAAAGTTTTGCAAATTGAATCCAACAATGTATAAAAAGAATCTACCAAGTGGGATTTTTCCAAGGTATGCATGTCTGGTTCAACATTCACAAACCAATCTGTGTAATCCATCACATTAACAGGCTGAAAAAAAGAAAAATCACATGATCATTTCAGCATAAACAGAAAAATCATTTTATCAAATAAAACACTATTCATGATAAAAATTCTCAGTAATCAAAGAATAGAGAACTTCTTCAAATTGATAAAAATACCTATATAAATTTCTGTAGCTAACATCATACTTAGTGATAAGAAATAAGAAGTCTCCCCAGTAAGACCCCACTAAGGTCCAAGGTAAGGATATTCCAACTGATCACTGCCTTGTAACATCCTACTTAAATTCTTAGCTATTTCAATAAGACAGAGCAAGGAAATTTAAAAATATATAAGGACTGGGAAGAAGGAAATAAAACTGTTTTTGTTCACAGATGACATGATCATCTACATAGAAAACCCAAAAGAGGACACCTGGGTGGCTCAGTCTGTTAAGCATCTGCCTTAGGCTTCAGTTATGATCACAGGGTCCTAGTACCAAGCCCAACTCCCTGCCCAGTGGACAGTCTGTTTCTCCCTCTTTCTCAGCCCCTACCCCAACTCATGCTCACTCTCTCACTTTCTCTCTCTCAAATAAATATTTTTTAAAAAGAAAATTCAAAAGAATCAATAAAACAAAACAAAACAAACAAGCAAAAAAACCTACTAAACCCTGAAATGAAAAAGTGATTTAAACAGGTTGCAGATACAAGGTTCATACACAAAGCCAATCATTTTCCTACATACCAGCAATGAACAAGCTAAAAACACTATATTGTTTCCATTAGCACCCCAAAAATGAAATATTTAGTTATAAATGTAATAAAATATGTACAAAATCTATAGAAGGAAAACAACAAAGTGCTGATGAACAAATTCAGAGAACTAAATAAATGGAGAGAGATTTCATGTGCATTGATAGCTCAGATACGAAGACTCACTATCAAGATGTCAGTTCCTTCCAACTTGATCTATAAATTCAGTGCAATGCCATTCAAAATCTCAACAAATTATTTTATCAATACCAACAAACTGATTTTAAAGTTTATATAAAGAGGCAAAAACCCATAATATCTGACACACTATTGAAGAAGAACAAAATTGGAGGAATGCCACTGCCAGATTTTAAGACTTACCATAAAGATACAGTTGTCAAGACAATGTAGTATTGTCAAAACAATGGATAGTCCAATGGAACAGAACAGAGTCCAGAAACAGACAGACGGAAATATAGTCAACTGATCTTTCACAAAGAAGCAAAGATAGTACAAAGGAGCTAAGATAGACTTTTAACCAATGGTGTTGAAACAATTGGACATCCAAATGCAAAACAAACAAACAAAAACATGACTCTAGACACAGACAACACTTTCAGAAAAATTAATTCAAACTGGACCTATGATCCAAATGTAAAACACAAAACCTTAAAACTCATAGAAGATAACCTAGAAGAAAATCAAGGTGACCCTACGTATAATAATAAAAAATCATAACCTACAGGGCGCCTGGGTGGCTTAGTGGATTAAGGCCTCTGCCTTCGGCTCACGTCATGATCCCAAGGTCCTGAGATCGAGCCCCATATTGGGCTCTCTGCTCTCTGCATGCTTCTCTGCCTACTTGTGATCTCTGTCTGTCAAATAAATAAATAAATAAATCTTTAAAAAAAAAATCATAACCCATGAAAGAAATATTTCATAACCTATACTTCATTCAAATCAAAGACATATAATTTTCAAAAGTAATGTCAAATGTATTAGAAAACAAGCCACAGACTGGGAGAAAATATTTACAAAAGACACATTTGAAAAAAGACTTTTATCTAAAATATACAAAGAACACTTAAAACTAAATAATATGGAAATAAACCAGATTAAAAAATGGGCCAAAGATCTTAACAGACACTTCACCAAAGAAGACATACAGATGGAATATTAAAGCAACAATGAGCAATCATCACACACCTATTAGAATGACCAAAATCCTGAACATGGACACTACCAACTGCTGGCAAGGATGTTTAGCAACAGAAACTATCATTCGTTGTTGGTAAGAATATAAAATAGTACAGCAAGTGTGGAAGATGGTTTGGCTATATCTTATAAAACTAAATATACTCTTATCAGAGATCAAGTAATTGCACTCCTTGATATTTATCCAAAGGAGTTGAATACTTATTTTTATAAAACAACTTGCACATGGATGTTCATAACAACTTTACTCATACTTGTTAAAATTTGGGAGCAACCAAGATGTCCTTCAGTAGGTGAATGGATAAATAAATGCTAAAAAAATAAGCTGAGAACAAGCTAGCTGGCTAAATAAATTCAAATGAAGGGAACAATAAAAAAAGATTTTTTTGCTTACACTACATGTCAGAAGGGGTAGGAAGAGGAACAGTAGTTGAACAGAGAGATAAAGCACAAGAAATGGAAAGATCAGAGCCTTAGCATGTACTGATCAAGCCATGCACCATAAGCATCATAGTCCATGATCTAGGACCTTCTTCATTTGGCTTCAGTGTTTTCTTGTCTTCTTCAGTGTCTTCTTGCGAAGAAGGAAAAAAAAGTGTTTGGAAACAAATTTACTGTGCTTCTCTACAACTTAAACAACAGTCATAGTTATACCTATAGTAATAAAAGTAACATTTCATTAATTATAAACAAGCACAGGCATCTTATTGGGGTAGTGGTTGAACAATTTAGTAAACTTACTAAAAATCATTTAATTGTTCACTTAAAACAGGTTAGTCATGGTACATAAATTGTGCCTCAGTAAAGTTCTTTTAAATATCTATTCTCAATTTTCTTTATGGTACTTTTTCAGATACTCTCTACTATCTTTCCATAGAAAAAAAGCCCAAATGCCTCTACAGAATATCATTTTCAACATATTTATAGCTCAGTTTGTCTGATGTTCCTTTTGAAATGTGGAATCCATGATTAAATGCATCATTTCCATCATGTTTTACTTATACAGAATTAATGATTTTACTACTTAGTTGTGTTGGTATATTTTATTCTGGTTACTGTAGCTTATGACTATTTAGCAACCATATCACACTGTTTGATTATATTAAACATAAACTTAAATCCTTAGACTTTTTTACCCTCTACAATCAACTTCCAAGGAAATTTCTTGGAATTTCACATAATATTCAATACTTTTTTCATTTTTACTTAAAATTATACTAATGAACATTTAAGAAAAACAGAAAATAGGGAAGAAGAACAAAAACCATAGCTGATAATGTGGTATATTTACTTTCAGCACATTTTATATGAATAATAATATCAGAAAAAAATAACATCAATTTCTATGGCCATCCTTCCCAGGTCCAAGAAATGATGTATTTAATACTCTATATAATAAAGTCTATTACATCAGCCTGTTTCAGTCCCTTCATAGTTCTTATCACTATCCAAAACTTTATTTGGTCACTTTTTCACTGTTTACCTTGTTAGTATACACAATTCTAGAGCTTATAAGCTATATTAACCTTTCTTCCCCTGGGCCCTCATCTAGTTCTGTAGTTTAAAATTAACTCCAAAAAAAAAATTAAATTAAATTAAATTAACTCCATCTAACCCCTAGCCATAACTCTAAACCTAAGGTTATCCCTCTGGAGAGGTCTCAGAACTGCAGGATAGTAGGCACATACCCTTGCACTGTCCCTAAACCTAACCATTATTCTGGTTCCTAAACTGAATCCTAATCCTAGATCTGAGGGGACAAAAAAAGATTTGGTACACACAATGGAATATTACTCAGCCATAATAGTAACTGAAATAAGTCAGTCAGAGAAAGACAAGTATCATATGACTTCACTCATATGTAGAATTTATGAAAGAAAACAAATGGGTAAATTGAGGGGCGGGAGAAACAGAGAGGCAAACCAAGTAATACTGATGGTTACCAGAGAGGAGGTGAGTGGGGGGATGGGTTACATAGGTGATGGGGATTAAGAAGTGCACTTGTTATTTGCACCAGGTAGTCTAGGAAGTGTTGAATCACTATTTATTGTACACCAGAATCCAATATTACAGATTAAGATAACCAACTGGAATTAAAATTAAAACTTTCAAAAAAGCAAAACAAGGTAAAATAAAATAAAAGTAACTCCATATGTACGCTGAAGATTCCTAAAATTACCGCTCTAGCCCAGACCTCTCTCATGAACTCCAAACTCATGTGTATAATGCCTACAGACACATAAACACATAAAAATTTCCATTACATATGTACTGCATAGACATACATTTGTATATTCCACATGTCTATAACCAAATTCTGGACTCTCCCTACTATCCCACCAACATTGTCCATCCATTGTCTTTCCCATCTCAGTTGATGGCCATTCTATCCTTCAGGTGGTCAATTTGATTTCTTTAATTCCCTAGTATTCCATACCCATGCCATTAGCAAATTGTACTGACTATGCCTTCAAAAATATGTCCAGAATCTAGTCAATTTCTCAGCATCCCCACTGATACTATCATAGCCAAGTCTCCACCAACTCTATCCTTGCCCCCACCCTCCACTGTAGTCTACTTTCACATTTCTGAGTGATCTTTTTAGACACAAGGCAAGTCACATCAAAACTCTGCAATGGCTTTGTTTCACTCAGGATAAAAAAACAAAATCCTTTCTTTAGGCTTTTGTCATCTCTCTGATCTGTACCGTTCACTCCCTTTTGTTCTCACCTCACTCAAAGCCTTCTGTATTTTCTAAATGTTCTCAATGTTTTGTTTTTATTAACAACAACAACAAAAATAAACCGTTTAAACGATGGAACTATGAAAGGGTAATCTCCCTTTTTACCCAAACGATTTCTCTTAAAGTACAAAATTAAATGCAAAGTCAAGTCTTTAGGAAAAACAAACAAATAAACAAACAAACAAACAAAACCTAAGTTAAGTTCATGGCAAGACCTTGTAGAGCCCTGAATGCCTGCCTATGGCATTGATGGAAAGTTTAGTGAAGGCAGGTTTCTAAAATAAATAAAAATGCATGGTGTGGTAGGTGATTTCTGGGTTTGGGATTGAAAAATTATGTTAAAGTCTTCTCTACTACTGATTGTGAGGCCTTCAGTAAGTCATTATTCTGATTCATAATTTTCTTCTATGTAAAGATGAAGAGATTAACCTGTAAAACTCATTATAAGCTTGTGCTTTATCTATAAGATAAAGACTTATAGATCGCTACTAAAAATATATCTAATAGGTCTGACTTATTCCCAGTAAGGTCATTTAAAAGTTCTTGATCAGTCTGCATATGCAAAAGAATGCCAGTAAATAAACCAATACCATAAATGTTAAGGGACTGGTCCCAGATTGAATTATATACAATTTACAAAAGCCTATGAAGTGAACTCAAAACTTAGGGGTAGAGAGGATCACTTACTAAGAACCTCAAAGGCAAAGATACCACAAACCTAAGGTTCCTGAACAGAATACAGATTTTTCATGTTCAGACTATATATCTGGACGTGGGCTTGGAGCACATGTCTTCAGATGACGACAAGGTGGGAGGTATTAACTATCAAGAGGTCTTTGGGAACTGTTCCTGGCTGAAACAAACCGCGAGTTAGAAAGGACGCACCACTTTTCGAGAGAGATGGAAGATAAATTGTGATTTGTCTTCTTAACGGGTCGGTTCTAGCAATTTTATCGCCCAACACTAACCACTCACCGGGTCAACTGGGCTGCAAGGCCTTATGAGTTGGAAACCAACGGCCCAGACCCGGCACAATCCGTCAAATCGCTAGGTGTTCATCTGTTCCGGAGACGGTTGCTAGGGAAACGAGGCCAGACTATGGACTCGGTCCCTCTAGGTTTTCTCGGGGCGGGCCAGAGCTTCGGGGGCGTGGTTACGTGAGGGACGCACGTAAAGGGCGGGACAGAGGAGAAAACGGACTCATGAACGCGTTGCATTCGGGTGCGCATGCGTGCTGTGCTGGCAGCAGAGACTTGGAAGGCTTCTACTGGTGTCCGGGAACGTGTTGCTATGGCTGCTGCGCTTGCACCCCTAGGCGTAACTCTGCGAGAAGCCACCCAGCGAAAATTGAGGAGGTTTTCAGAGCTGAGAGGTAGCAAAGAGGGAACCCCAACTATTCGCGGCAGTGGACAGGGAGGGTGCTTTACGTATGGGGAAATTTGCTGGACTGTCACTTCCTGTCTGCTTCTCACCTTGGGGCTTAGGACGCAGGCCCAGCTGTAGCTTACGCTCTTGATTTTTTTTTTTTTTTTAATTCTGCCACTACCCTTTCCTTACATTATGTTGTTACTTTATTTCTTTGACTTTATTCCTAGTAACATATATATATCAAAATAAGAGAGAAGGAAGAAGAAAGAAAATACTAATCTGATTAGGGAAGCTGTAAATCCAAGTTATGCATTTGGTTAGCACATTAAGGAAAGTTATTTAAAATAAATGTAAATGATCTAAAGCACAGTATTTTGATCAATACATATCTGATTTTAGCATTCTACAGTCCCCTTACCTCCTTCACCAATTCGTTCCATGCTGTGAATGCAAACTGAGTAAAAAACAGAACAAGACACAGAGGAATTATAGGTTAAAAATCTAAAAGGGAAAGTTTGTATCAAAAAAATAAATAAAGCTGTGTTATTTGTCATTCTTTGTACAACTATCTAATAAAATTCTATTTTTGATGAAGTTACTGCATTAAAATAATGCAGTAGAATAATTTAAAATAATTTAAAAATTAAAATAATTTTTAATGCAGTAACTTCATCAAAAATACAGGAAATAATACTTGGAAGACAGTAGGATATTCAGGACTGTTAGGTTTGGACAAATCCTGTCTGTTAACTATAAGAATCCTTATCACCTTGTGTACCAATAAAGAGCTTCCAACTGTCCACCAGAAATTCAGTCTTTTTTTAATGAGTTCATCAGGAAGTTGGGAACTTTTCTGTTATCCAGAATTTTAGGTCATACTTAAAAGCCTTTGTAAACTTGCATGGCTTTGCATTACTTAAGGTAATAAAAAATAAAGGACCTAAATTTATAAATAGCAACATTGGAGGAATGGATCTTTGGGTTGAATTGTACTTAGCCAATAAATGGTCCTGATACATAAAAATTGATTTTCACAGCTGGAGATTCATTTATTCTTTTTGTCTCTTGTTATTTAAGAATCAAAGTAAATTTTAGCAAGGCAAAAGTACTTCTTAAGAAACCTAACAACTTTCAGAATATTAAATAAGTGAACTGTAAACCATAAAAGGAGCAAGTAACTAGTTTGAATTATCCTACCTAGCCACGAATTATTCTCTAATTCTGAGAAGATAGGTTTATGAAGATAATCTTTTTTTTTTTTTCTTTCCAAAGTGGTAAACTTAGACCAGCTAGAGATTTCTAATACTTATTCCCTTGCTTCTTCCACATAGGCAAACCTGTGGCAGCTGGAGAATTCTGGGACATCGTTGCAATAACAGCAGCTGATGAAAAACAGGAGCTTGCTTATAAGCAACAGCTGTCAGAAAAGCTGAAAAAAAAGGAGCTACCCCTTGGAGTTCAATATCATGTTTTTGTTGATCCTGCTGGAGTCAAAATCGGTACTCTCTCTATGGTCAGATTTAAATTATAGGTTCTAGGCATAATGATCACTGAAGAAAAGCTTTCCTATGGCTCAAGTTTATGAGCTCTATATCTTTCTTCCTATAGGCTTTCCAAACTTTAAAAATTTAATGTAAATTTACAATTTTTTAAGAAAGATTAAAGGCATAGCGTTGTTCTTACACATTGTGACTTACCATGAAAAACTCACAGAATGTTACTTAAAAGAGAATTTTATTAATGTTAATAAATTTACTTAGGTGATGAATATTCTTTTGGACTTTATTGTTAGGACTCTTAAGGTCCTTCCCAACTCCATCGTTCAGAAATTTACATGAAGATTGCAAATCAGGGGAAAAAAATAAATACACACACATACTTAGCCTCTTGGAACCATGATGCAGAAAGCAAAAGAGCACAGTCTAATGGCCCAATATCACAGGTACTTACTTTAAAAGCCCAGTTTAACTCAACCTTGCCTTTGACCTTCCGCTGCAAATAAAAATACTTGCTATTTTTCTGGGGGCCATTTTCTTTGCGATACTCAAAGTTGAAGCCTCTTGATACAACAGAGGCTATTTATATCTGACATTGGCATTGTTCTAATTAACCTGTGTTAATCCTCATAATGGTGCAGTCAGTACTTTTATGGTTCCTATCATATAGATGAGAGTCTGAGGCAGAGAGAGTTAAATAACTTGCCCAAGGTAACTAGTAAGTGTAGTTATATTTAAGATATTTTTAAGAACACCAGGTTCTAAGAAACTTTAGAAAGGAAATCTAACTCAAATATTTGATTTTGTCATGTGGGAGAATTATTTTAATGGGTTTTTTAGTTTGTAATTTCAAATGAACATGTATACTTACTGTCTTTTTGTGTTGCAAATTGTCTAATATATTACTTCTTTATTTTCAGGAGATTTCAGTGCTCATCATTTATTACCAAGTGCTAATCTCTGGATTCCACTGCTAATTATTTATCTATTTAAATACTGTGAAATGTGTGTTTAATGTGACTCTTTTGCCCATACCTTTGCTCTCCAGCTAGTTAATTGTTAGCCAAAGGCCCAATCCTCAACCTTAAAACACCTAACTTTTTATTGTAATTACAAATTCTCAGTAAGTTTCTATGAAATTAATTGCGTTCTTTAACTTTTGTTTTTAAGGAAATGGAGGATCCACACTTTGTGCCCTTCGATGTTTGGAAAAGCTATATGGCAATAAATGGAATTCTTTTACCATCCTATTAATTCATTCTGGTAAAGTTACACATTTTCTTTTTCACTAATTGATATTTTACCTTTGATATTTTAGGGACTTTTTTCTATCTTGCAAATACTTCTCCTTTATTAAAATTTTTTTCTTTGAAATTACTGTGCTTTGAAAACATTATTTTATGTTTTTCTAGACATTTTAAAGTTGTAAGCAACATAATGTTTTTTCACAAATGTATCTTTATAGATCACATAATATCATCAGCTTTTCATGGATATTGTTTTTAGTATGTATATAGAAAATTATGTTCCTAAAATAGAACCCATCAAAATATGAACATTTCTTGATAATTCTTTAAAAGGGATTATTATTGTAGGGGAGAGGCTGGCTTAGCACTGTGATTACCAGACTTTTGCCAAAACCTACCACACATTTGTATCTGATTGTTGGTGGCAAAAGTCTACTATCCTTAAAAGAGTTTAAAAACAAAAGGAAGGGTAGTGACAAAACATGGAGAGGACAAGAAAGTATGTAAGGGAAAATCACACACAAAAGAGGACATTTTAGAGCGGGAAAGTGGGAAAGAAATAATCTCAGGAGAATAGTTTTCTTAATCAGTAAACTTCATTGTATGAAAATTCGGGTTATATGCAAACCTCTGTTATTTTTCTGTATGTATTGGAGCTGATGAAAATGTTATTATAGACTGGCACGAGTTCAGGGACAGGTATTTTAGAGCCATTCATCTACATGGCTTTCAAAGCACTTTATTTCTTAGGATTCATAGACAGAACAATGATTCTTTGTAAAGATAGTATCGAGTAAAGCATCCATGTTCTGATTTTAAGACTAACTCTAAAAAAGTAGAAAAATTCTACTTTATAGCTTATTCCAGAACCAATATTACTTATTACCGATTTAGTAAAATCTAAGGTAGACACTAGAAAATACATAGTTGGAAAAAGGTTAATCTTACAATGCTAGACTTAAGTATTGGCTAGTCTTTGGAAAAGGAGAAAAGTAGAAAGTATTAGCTCTCATTTGTTGAACAACATATCGTGTGCCAAGTGTTTTACATAAAACACAATAAAGCAAGTATTCTACATTTGCTGATTTGGAGTAAATCCAAGATGGAACAACTAAAAAGTGGTGAACCAGAGTTTGAACCTGTTTTTGTCTCTTTCTACTATCTAATGCGGCTCCTCAGTATAATTAATTACATAAAAAAGATGTAAGGTATTTAATGTACTTAAGAGAACATGCTTTTCAAGGAATTAAAGTCCTAAGACTCAGATTGAAAAAGCCTGTTTAAATTAAAAACAAGTATAAATTTTAAATGCTTTTAAGTAAATGTACCTTTACTTCCTTTAAATGTATGTAATAATTTGAGGAAAAATACTGCATCTGGAAATTACTGTTTAATAATTTTACTTTAGAGTTGGTATTTTAGTTTTTTGTGATTTTTCCCCCCTCTATGAAGTGGATTCTTAATATAGGAGTTCAAATGTTGTTGCAATTTCAATTTATCATTTAAAATATGGATATAAGATCATTTTTTAGCCCATGGTTCTCTGTACTAGTTGCACAATTAATTCAAAACAATTAAAAGCCTCTAAAATATAATATAATAGAATTCTTTCATAATCCCACATTGCATTATATTAAATCACTACAGGAGAATTGGTCTTGAATTTGTAACCTGGAATTTACTATTCTTTCCTGAGCTACTGTACTGTATTATATATATTAAATATGTTTAGAGATATTTTGGTTATAACTGATCCCCCTGGGTTTTTAAAATCTTAAGAGACTTATAAACATTTTTAAATAGTTATTTTGTTTAATTTTATATAGGTGGTTACAGCCAACGCCTTCCAAATGCAAGTGCTCTGGGCAAAATTTTCACTGCATTACCTTTTGGTAACCCCATTTATCAGATGTTGGAATTAAAACTAGCCATGTACATTGATTTCCCCTCACATATGAATCCTGGGATTCTGGTTACCTGTGCAGATGATATTGAACTTTATAGTATCGGAGAATGTGAGTTTATTAGATTTGACAAACCTGGCTTTACTGCTTTAGCTCATCCTTCTAGTTTGACTGTTGGTACCACACATGGAGTATTTGTCTTAGAACCTTTTGATGAATTAGAATATAGAGACCTTGAATACAGGTCTTGCCATCGTTTCCTTCATAAGCCCAGCATAGAAAAGATGCATCAATTTCATGCTGTATGTAGACCGGGAAATATTTCTCAACAGGACTTTGCTAGGGGTGATACTCCTCTTAAGTTAGACTCTGAGTATGTCTACACGGACAGCTTGTTTTATATGGATCATAAATCAGCAAAAAAGTTACTTGCTTTTTATGAGAAAATAGGCACATTGAACTGTGAAATAGATGCCTATGGAGACTTTCTGCAAGCTTTGGGACCTGGAGCAACTGTGGAGTACACCAGAAACACAGCAAATGTCACTAAAGAAGAAGCAGAGTTGATAGATATTAGGCAGAGAATATTTCATCTTCTTAAAGGAACCTCATTAAATGTTATTGTTCTTAATAACTCCAAATTTTATCACATCGGAACAACCGAAGAATATTTGTTTCATTTTACTTCAGATAGCAGTTTGAAGTCAGAACTTGGCTTACAGTCCATAGCTTTTAGCATCTTTTCTGCAATACCGGAAAGTTCTGGTAATACATCCTGTATCATTCAAAGTATACTGGATTCAAGGTGTTCTGTGGCAGCTGGCTCAGTTGTGGAGTATTCCAGATTGGGGCCTGATGTTTCAGTTGGGGAAAACTGCATTATTAGTGGTTGTCATATCATAACAGCAGCTGTTCTGCCTGCATATTCTTTTGTGTGTTCCTTAAGCTTGAAGATGAATGGACACTTAAAGTATTCAACTATGGCATTTGGAGTGCAAGACAACTTGAAAAAGAATGTTAAAACATTGTCAGATATAAAGTTACTTCAATTCTTTGGAGTCTGTTTCCTGTCATGCTTAGATATTTGGAATCTGGAAGTTACAGAGGAAATGTTCTCTGGAAACAAGACATGTTTGAGTTTGTGGAATGCTCGTATTTTCCCAGTTTGTTCTTCTTTAAGTGATTCAGTTACACTATCCCTGAAAATGTTAAATGCTATACAGAACAAATCAGCATTCAGCCTGAATAACTATAAACTGTTGTCCATTGAAGAAATGCTTGTCTACAAAGATGTAGAAGACATGATAACTTATAGGGAGCAAATTTTTCTAGAAATTACTTTAAATACAAAAAAACAATCTGATTTAGAGACATCTTAAATATCCTACACCTTGGCATTCTTGATTGAGCACGACTACAAATAGAAGAGTTTTCTGTAGACTTTTGTTTTTTCATTGAAGTGAATCAATGCAAATTATATTAACAATTACTGTAACATATTAATAACACAAAAATATGAATTCTCCATTTTTGATAAAAGAATATTTTCAAGGCTGTAAGCTTAGAAAAGGTTTTTTTTTATGTTTAGCACTATTTTAATTTTCTTTTTTATTAAAGGTGGATTTGTGGAGCATAGCTGTGCTCATATAGTACTATAGTAGTTTTGAGTAATTTTCTAAACATATCTTTAGAGTTTTTCCATCTTCCTTTTGGGCTTTCGTTTCAGTACAGTTCTAAGTGTTTATTGGCATTTCTATCTTTGAGCATAGTAGTCCTATTCTGATGAACTGATAAAAGTGGTATACTATAGGATCTTCAGAGCACTGTAAGAATACTGTAGAAATACTTTTTTGGAAAGAAACCCATTGCTCACAAATTCAGATAAAATCAATTAAAATATTGTGATTATGTAATTAATAAATAATTAGATGCAAACAGCTTTGAAATTGATGATGAAAATCTGTCTCATTTATTGCTCTTACCCAAATGAAACTAAAAGTGTATATGTGTTATTTTACCTTATAAATGTGGATATGTGTTTCTATATATATATATTTTTTAAGATTTTATTTATTTGACAGGGAGAGAGACAGCAAGAGGTGAAATACAAGCATGGGAAGTGGGAGAGGGAGAAGCACGTGGTTTTATCCCAGGATCCTGGGATCATGACCTGAGCCAGAAGGCAGAGACTTAATGACTGAGCCACCCAGGCATGTGTTTCTGTATCTCAAAATTTTTCCTTAAAGTTCCATCCATACAAAAGCATATACATGTACAAAACTCAAATATCTGTGTGGGGAAGGTGGTAGGAATAATTGGGGTTCATTAATAAATGTACAAGTTCATTTTGGACATTACTTATATCCTTTTATTAATCCCTTTACTAGAACTGTTAAATTACCAGAAGGACTGATTTTACTCTCTATTTCATATTTTTTGTCCTTGTACTGGTGATGGTACTGAGAAGTAATAGTTGGCCAAAGGTAGGCAGGAAGGAGCCTGAAGAAGAGAATTACAGATGATAAACAGCTCCAGGAGACATAGAGAAAGCTTTTGACAAAATTCAACATCGTGTCTTAATAAAATCTCAAGATTTAAGGATAGCGACTAAGGTAATGAGGGAATGTACTTCAACATAATAGAGCCCATATATGACCAAAACTAACATCATACTCAATGGTGAACAGCTGAAAACTTTTCCTCTAAGATCAGGAACAAAGATGTCCCCTCTTACCACTTTTATTTAACATAGTATTGGAAGTCCTAGGAAGAGCATTAGGCAAAAAAGAAAAGAAATAAAAAACATACAAATTGGAATGGAAGAAGTAAAACTGCCACCATTTATAGAAAACACAATACTATATATGGAAAATCTCAAAAGCTCCAGAAAAAAAAAACATATATATATATTAGAACTAATAAATGAATTTGTAAAGTTGCAGGATACAAAATTATATACAAAAAAATCTTCTGTGTTTCTATACATTGATAACAAACTATCAGGGAATTAAGAAAATGATCCCATTTACAATTGCATCAAAAAGAATAAAATACCTAGGAATAAATTTAACCAAGGAGTTGAAAGTTCTGTATATTGAAAACCATAAGATATTGGTGACCAAAATTGAACACATAAATAAGTGAAAAGCCATCCTATACTTATGAATTACAAGAATTAGCATTGTTAAAAACCCATACTATCCAAGGCAATCTACATATTCAGTGCAATTCCTGCAAAAATTTTTATATGCAGCTTTTATATATACATGACAAACAGTCCCAAAATTTGTATAGAACTACAGAGGACCCCAGATAGCTAATGGCAATCTGGATATAGAACAAAGCTGGAGGGATCATGCTTCCTGACTTCAAACTGTATACAAAGCTGTGGTAATCAAAAGAGTAAGTATAGTATTGGCATAAAAGCAAATACATAGATCAATGCAATTGAATAGAGAGCCCAGAAATATATCCATGCATATATGGTCAATTAATTTATGACAAAGGAGCCAAAAAGATACAATGGTGAAAGAATATTCTCTTCAATAAATGGTGATGGGAAAACTGAACCACTAGATTGCTTTTTACATTCAAACTAACTCAAAATGGATTAAAGAAGTGAACATAAGACCTAAAACCATAAAAATCCTAGAAAACACAAGCAGTAAACTCCTTGACATAGGTCTTGGTAATGATTTTTTGAATGCAAAAGCAACAGAATAAAAAATAAATAAGTGGTGAAATAAGTCAAGCAGAGAGAGTCAATTATCATATGGTTTCACTTATCTGTGGAGCATAACAAATAGCATGGAGGACATGGGGAGATAGAGAGGAGAAGGGAGTTGGGGGAAATTGGAAGGGGAGGTGAACCATGAGAGACTATGGACTCTGAAAAACTATCTGAGGGTTTTGAAGGGGCGGAGGGTGGAGGTCGGGGTACCAGGTGGTGGGTATTATAGAGGGCACGGATTGCATGGAGCACTGGATGTGGTGCAAAAATAATGAATACTGTTATGCTGAAAATAAAAATAAAAACAAACACAAATAAATAAATAAATAGATAAATAAGTGGGACTACATTAAAATAGAAAGACAACACTCTCAACAATGTTAAAAGACAGCCTACTAAATGGGAGAAAATATTTGCAAATATATTTAATAAGGTGCTTATATCCAAAATATGTAAAACATCCGTTCAGGTTTTTGAAGATTTTTAATTTTTTTAAGTAATTTGTACACTCAGTGTGGGGCTTGAACTCACAACCCATATGATCAAAAGTCTTATGATCTACTGACTCAGCCAACCAGGTACCCTATCCAAAAATACAAAAAGAACTCATTACAAACTCAGAAAAACAATTTAAAAGTGAGCAGAGGATCCAAATAGATATTTTCCAAAGACATGCTATGGTCAACAGATTCATGAAAAGATGCTCAAAATCACTAATAATCAATGAAATGCAAATCAAAACCACAATGCAGTATCACCTCACACCTTTTAGAACGGCTGTTATAAAAAAGACAATAACAAGTGTTGACAAGTATGTAGAAAAAAGGACCCTTGTGCACTGTTTGTGGGAATGTCAACTGGTGCAGCCACTATGGAAAAGAATATGAAGTTTCCTCAAAAAGTTAAAAATAGACCTATAATATGTTCCAGCAATTCTACTTCTGGTTATTTATCTAAAGAAAATAAAAACACTACCTCAGAAAAATAAAGCATTCCCATGTTTGTTGCAACATTATTTACAATAACCAAAATACAGGAACAATTTAATTGTCCATTGAGGGATGAATACAGAAATTGTGATACATATACATACGGAATATTATTCATCTGCAAAAAAAAAAAAATCTTGCCTTTTGTGACAACATGGATAGTCCTTGAGAGTTGCTAAGTGACAGAGAAAGACAAAAACTGTGATCTCACTTATATGTGGAATCTTAACAACAGAAACAAAAACAAAAAACCTCATAGGTACCAAGAACAGGAACAAATTCATAGTTGGAAGAAATAGGATAGGGTATGGGCCAAATCAGTGAAGGGCGTCAAAAAGTACAAACTTCCAGTTATAAAATGAATAAGTCATGGTGATGTAATGGATAGTATGGCAACTCTAGTTAATAATACTATATTCATATTTGAAAGTTGATAGGAAATTTTTTTAAAAAGTTGATAAGAGAGTACATCTTAAAGTTTTCATCACACACACACAAATTCTGTATCTATGTATGGTGACCTGTTAACTAGACTTATCATGGTGATATTTTGCAATATATACAAATATAAAATTATCTTGTTGTATACCTGAAACTAATATAATTTATGTCAGTTATACCTCAATACCAAAAATGCACCCAAAAATTGGAGTAAAAGGATAATAAAAGCTGCCAATTTTCAACCACACTGATATTTTAAGAACAAGAGGTGAAGGGGGGAAATGCATGTAAATTAGTCACTATTATCATCCACCTGTAAATCGGGTTGATTATTGACATTTGTGTCCAAAGATGTTCATCCCAAGGGCATTATTGTCCATGCAAGTAAATGATTGAAGGTAACAGCCTTAATGTTTCCTTCTAGGCTGGTGACGAAATAGTCTCTTTTGAAGCCTCTGGCTGTAGGAATCTTGTAGGCTTCCAAAATATAAAATTCAACCATTCAAACCTAGCGATTCATCTCTGATTGCTGCAGATTGGTACAATCCATCTGCTACTGTCATTTCCCAGCTCTCTGTGCCCAAATTATATTCCTTCAATTGTGCCTAATTGTATTGCTAAAACAATCTAAACTCTAATGTCTATATTTGGGCACTGTTTTATGGTGTTACTGATTTGCTTGTTGAATCTTCAACCTCCTTAAAGGCTCTTAAAATCTTTGCTCCAACCAACAATTTGTGGTAATATGAATGATTTTTAAAATCTGTTTTTTTCACCATATCTACTCTTTTCTCTCTGCAGAACATTCAGATGGTTCAAGTTAGTTTTCATTTACTACTTCATTGTAGGAGAGTATCATATTGCCCAGAAAAGAATTAAAGCATTTACATCTTGCGGCAAAAATCTTTTAAAACACCACTCTGGAAATCAAGTAAGTGTTCATTTCATTTGCAGGTTGAAAAATGTTGTACTACTCAATGAAGTTTTACATGATTGGTTTCTTTCCTATTATTTTTAGCCTTGGGGTTTGAGAAAGTAAATTATATCCACCAATATCCTGTTCTTCGGAGAAGTTTCAAATGCTTTTAATAAAATCTGGAACTGGAAAACTTTTACTACACAAAGAAATAATTATAACAAGTGGTCCAAGTGCAGATTTTAAATGTACACACACATTGACAAGGTCATAAATTAACTTATAAAATTCACTGCTTATATATCACTGGGATCAATTTTTAATGAAATTTAATAAGAAAGATCATCACTCATTATAATTGGTTAAAGTTAATAGAGTTTCTAATTAACTATTATCCAGTCAAATCAAAAGCTGTCTGTGGAAGCTATCCTATGAGAAGGGGGAAGAAAGTAAAAAGTTTTGGAGAAATTCTTTTTTACTTGTTACTAATGTTTAAATACAATAGAAACATTTGCCATGAGTTCAGTACAGAAGGAGCAAGTTACCAAATTATCTGTGTTTCCTGTATCTGCGGTCTGTATCTCTCCATATCTAGACTGCAAACATGCTGTAATTTCACGAACATAAAAATAAAGAAATAAGCAACAACAAAATAAACTTATTTTAGTCATATAATTTCATCAAGATACAGTCTATTTTGTATGTTTCATTTATAGCAGTTTTGAAGTTGTCTCGACTGGCCATAATATATTCAACACTGAGTTCTAGTTTCGTATACATACCTGCCTGCTGTGTCTCTTCTCCCTCACTGAAAAGAGTCCAGTACGCATCTCTGTTTAAAGTGCTTTTGTCTTCCTCTGTCAATACTCCTGGTCTTTTCTATCTAGATAAATGTTCTAATCATCCACCAAATTGCTCAAGGCAAAAACCTGGAAGTCATCCATGATCCCTCACATACTTTCCTTCCACCTTTCCATCCAGTTCTTCATTAAGTGAAGTCTACACATTGAAAACATAGCCAAAATGCATTCACTTTTCCCAGATCTTATGAAAACTACCATATACTATTATTACCTAGGCTAATGCAGTACAACACCTTTTTTATGTGCAATAATCAGAAACTATCATCTCATTTTTATAATTGTGCATGAAGGTGAAGTTTCAGAAAGACTGAAAAAGAAAAATATTTTAAAAGATTGGCATTGAGTTTACTGGGCATTGAAAGGACAAGGAATATTATGGTCATGTCAACCTTGCTGCATTGTTTTAATCTGTATTTACATCCTATTTTGCTTTCCTAAAGATTGCTGTTCAGGATGGCAAATCATCCTACTCCTTAACATTCTGCACTTCTTTTTCTGTGGAATTTTGCTTGGTAATAGTCTGCAAGCTCTTCAGCACGCGCACGCGCACACACACACACACACACACACATACCCCTTTTCCATATTTACTCTATGTAATCAGATAGCAGCTGGAATTTTCCCCCTTTAGATATAGGCAACATTAACTCAACCTCCATTATTAGCCTCATAATGGTCTAAAATTCTTCTAAATATCTGTGAATTCCTAGAAAGCATATATTTTCATGGTCACTTTTTTCTTTAAGCTTCCACTTCTGTTGATTTAGTTCCGTGTGGGCTTACATATGAGGTTCTCACAATTCAATGAGTTGACTGCCTGTTTTTCACTCTTTGAGTCATTGTAAGTCTCAGACTTTCTATCTTTTCCCATAGCTACTACTTCATCCCACTCCAGAAAAAAAAAAAAAAAAAAGCCCTTCTCACACAAGCACACAAGTATCTCCAAATAATAGCAGTGATGATTGCTATCACTGATGAAGGATATATATTAGACCAATGAAAACAGCAAATTAAGCAATAACTATTCTTGTTCTTAGAAGTCCTTTAGTGTCCTCATTACCAAGAATTTTTTTACTGGTCATTTTATTGAATCTAAAATTATGTCTGACAAATAATGTCTGAACTGAATCTAAAATTATGTCTGAATCTAAAATTATGTCTGACAACTCTCTCTCCTCCATGTATACATGGAGTGATACATGTACCACTATGTATACACACACATCAGCTAGATTATCTCTAGGAACTTAAATCCTCATTCTAGGGGTTGTTCAGTTCGACTCTCTCCAGAGAAAACTCTAGGTGGGTATTTCAAACCCTAGGTGGATATATACCTAACCGGCCACATCAAGAAGCATCAGAGAACCCGAGGACCTTTCATAACCAAGATCCACTTTCATTAGAACTTTACAGATATAAATATATATTTATCTCTGTTGTACAGATGTTTTCTTTAACTTTGAAATTTGGGCATAAAGGAAACGAGTACAACCAAATCATCCCTGTTACTAGTGACTGACCACTTATTACTACAACCCTTTTCAGAGTAATAGCCTCTGCTGAGTATTACTGAATAGTGAGTGATTCCTATGGTTTGGGAAGGAGGTTGAACTTAACACCATGAATAGGATCTATGAAGAGAGTTTTTGTGTATAGAAACTAAGATCGCTCACTCTTACCAACTGAACTTGAAGCAGTTTTATTGCCTACTCATGATGATAGCGTGCTTCTCCATAAGGCTCTGCAATCTGTCTCTGTCCTTGCTGCAGTATTCTTCTCACTCCAGGGAAAGTACAACTTTTGAAATGGATTCTGGGAATATATTATTTCTAAGGTTGTCTAACCTCAAATGAGCATACATTTTGTTTTTAAAAACACCATCATTTAAAAATCCACATTGAAATGTGATGCTTTCTTTGTAACTTTACATTCTTATGAATAGGATACCACTGCAGTAATGATCTGTTAACTCTTGATCTAGTTTCAACAGCTTTCCTTCTCTAATGGATCATTTTTATCAGTACACAAATATACTGGTTTTTTTCCTCTAATTAAAATTTTCTTTCTCAGGATACCTGGGTGGCTCAGTTAAGTGTCTGCCTTCAGCTCAGGTCATGATCCCAGGGCCCTGGGATTGAGTCTTGCTTTGGTCTTCTTGCTCAGCAGAGAGCCTGCTTCTCCCTGTACCTCTGCCTGTCACTCCCCCTGCCTGTGCTCTCACTCTCTGTCGTGCGCTCTCTCTCTCTCTCTGACAAATAAATAAATAAACAAATTTTTAAAAAGTTATTTCTTGACTCCATTTCCTTCAGCTATTCATTTCTTTGCTCCCTAATACAATATAAATTTTAGATTAAATTATCTGCACTTCCATTCTCCAATGTCTTTGCTCCCATTTAGTCTTCAACCCAGCTCAGTCTTTCTCTCCCTACTCCCACTTCATTGAACTTGTTCTGAGGTTTCCCAGTGTTTTCTATTTTGATAAATCCAGTACCTCGTACTTCTCATCTTTATTCATCTTTAACAACATTTGTCTCAATTGATCATTCCTTCTTTGAAATGCATTCATCTTTGGCATTAAGAAACCCCATACTACTGTTTTTTTCCAAATTTATTTGTCACTTTTCAAATCTCCTTAACTCATTCCTTATCATCATTTTTACCTCATATCACTGAAAAGTCACAGGTCTTTGTATTTACATTTCTCTGTCCACATTCACTCCTGTGGGATGTCATCCATTCTCATATTATCCATGTGCTATCAAGTCTCAAATCTATATTTCTAATTATCAAAGTATAATTCTCAAAAATATAAAAATATAATTCTATAAATTGTGAACATACATCAGAATATCATTTAATCTATTACTGATTAAATCAGCAGTTATGAAGTTGATTTTATATTGTTACAGATGTTACAAAGAAGAAAACATTTTATACAATGTTAGAAATAATTTTGCCCAATAATACAGTGGGTTGCCTTCTGAAAAAATGAGATGCCTCATACCAGAAGTGTTTAAGCAAAGTGACTGGAAGACAGTTTACCAAGAGTTTTTCCAAGAATTTTTTATTTTATTTATTTATTTATTTATCTATTTAGTAAGAGGTAGGTTTAGATAATGAGAGCTGGTTGAGTTTTCTGGAAAGCAGAATCTGAGATGGAATTTTAGAGTGCAGCATATATCTTAACGAGTGAGTCTGGGACTAATAATTGTACAAGGAGGTAACAGAGTAGGATTGAACATAAGGGAGAAGTCAAACTGTGATACAGGTCCAATGACAGTCTTGACAGGCGCATGCCAAGAGGGATTCTGGATCTTGAATGACACTTTAGTGGTATCTGAAGTTGGCCCTGAGTAGCCACAGTTTATTCTGCACATCAATCATCATTAGATATGGACATCTTGGAAAGGAATATCTTGGGCAAGATAGATCTCCATGGCTGAGGCAGTCTGTGAATGGAGCTGATGGCTGAAAGCTCTCTACTGACAGCATTCCCAGTAGCTGGGTAATAAGCCCTTTGTTGGAAAAAAATTTGGGTGCCGCTTCATAGTGTTCACTACAGTAAACTATGAAGTCTAACTCAGTGCCAAGATTCTTTTATATGTAACTGTTTTAATAAAACATTGTATGTTCTAATACAAGTTGAATTATGATGACTTCCAAACTTTCAAGCATGCAATATCATACATAGTTTAAGTGGACTCAATCCATGATGAAAGAAAGAAACTATGCTTTAGTAAATGTGTCAATCATTTATTTATAGAAGCAAATTTTTATAATATATGTCACAAATCTACATGATAATCCCAAGTGCCAGATTTTACTTTTGACTAGCTGAGCAAGCTAAAATATTCATAAATTCACATGGAGCCAGATGGCTTCCCACTGAATATGCATTTGAATGATTCCTGTGCATTATTTATTCCAAGAAGTACACAAAATACACCATCATCATAGTAAGGACTTCTAATGTTTGTTTCAGAAAGGAATCAAGAAATAACAAGTGTCTAATGCTAACCATATTTTGGGTTGAGCTTTGAGTCCATGTGTATTTGAAAATTACTAAGACAAAATAAATATAGTTACTTCCCAATAGTCTCTGAAATATTCGGAATCTGAAATAAGGAGTTGTAAACAGGAATAGCCAGTGGAGCGATTGAGTGGCTCAGTTGTTAAGCATCTGCCTTTGGCTCAGGTCATGATCCCAGGGTCTGGGATAGAGCCCCATATCCGGCTCCCTGCTCCATGGGAAGCCTGCTTCTACCTCTCTCACTCCCCCTGCTTGTGTTCCTTCTCTGGCTACCTGCCTCTCTGTCAAATAAAATCTTTAAAAAAAAAAAAAAAGAAAGAAAGAAAGAAAAAGAAACAAAAAACAAAACAATAATAGCTGGCATTGGTAAAGAAGAGAGCTAAACTTTATGAATTTTTTTTAAAAAACTAACTTGCTAGGTCTCTAAAACTTCAAATGTATAACACAATAAAACTGTTGCCATTTATTATTAAGTTGATCAGTATTTTTGAGGGTGCATATATTTTGTTTTTCTTTTCAGGTTGAAATTCCAGATGTGAATTAGACATAAAAACATAATTTAATCATTGTTTCTTAAAAATATTTTGGGAAAGATGAAATGAGAACTTCCTGATTTTTTTTCTTATTTTTCAATTCAGAGTATTTTTTTCATTGAAATCTTCTTTTCTCTTTTTAGAGCTTCCTGTTCTCTAGAGATATATTTTTCATTGTTATTTCTCTCTCATTCTTGCTCTTTTTCCCTTTAACTATGGTAAACAAGCACAGTTGTTTTATAAACTGTATTTGATAGTACTACTATCAGAAATTAGTGAGGATCTGCTTCTGAACCTGATTTTTCAGCTCATGTTGCCATGCTTTCTTGTATGTCTGATTAACTTTGATTATTTGCTGCTCATTGTCCTTGTTAAAGTATCTGCACGAGTTCTCTATGGCCTAAAATGAAAGGACCTTCCTCGAACATTGGCATTTGCTTCTGTCAGGAGACTGGAGAGGCATTACCAGTTGAGAACAGTTTTATAGAAATTCACCTTAGGTTTGTAGCCTACCAGGCTTTGCATATCCAGAGGGCAAATCTGTAGTGAGTGTATTTATGGCCATAATTTCTCAGGGATCTTGTTTTACTTACTTTTTCATTTCTCCTGCTTTGCTTAATACCAAAGGAACCTATTATACCATTCCTTTAGTCTGGAGTAAAGAATAACAGATTTACTTCTGGTTGATCCATAATCTGAAGAATAAAGAAGTTTTGGGGGAAGTTCTGCTTAATATGTCCAAGATCCCATCTAAGAATCTCCAATCCATGGGTGCCTTGGGAGACCTTCTGATTCTTTGGAACCTAAGAGCAAATATGTGTGGTTTTCCAACTTACACAAAACAAAAATTTATTCCACATTCCAGTTATATTTTTGGGTTCAAGATTTTCTCTAAAATGACTATGTTTGCTCTTATATTATTTTAGTTCATCAATATTTTTAATATTTAGCATCTAAATATCAGTCTTCTATTATCATTTATATGATGCATAAATTATGTCTTTATTCTGTTGACGTATTATTAAATTTTTTGCTAGCAATGTTGTATTTTCATCAATGGCATACCAGGGCATGGTATGTTAGCAGAGGGGAGGGTACCAGTAGATGGTATATCTTTATAATTAATGTTATGGTCATGGAATGTAATGAACAAGGAAATGCTAAATTTGGGGAGAAAAAAAAATCAGGATAAGGTAAACATCTAGACCCTAATCCCTTTAAAGTCCACATTAAAGAAGCCATATAACAAGATAGACAACCCAACACCTAGCATAATGCCTGCTATAGAGATAAACCACTTTAAATCTGTTACAGAGGAAGCCAAAATATGCATAAAAGGAGAAGTGAGTTGGGGGAAATTGGAGGGGGAGACGAACCAAGAGAGACTGTGGACTCTGAGAAACTGAGAAACTGAGGGTTTTGGAGGGGAGGGGGGGTTGGAGGTTGGGTGAGCCTGGTATTATGGAGGGCACGTATTGCATGGAGCACTGGGTGTGGTGCATAAACAATGAATCCTGGAACACTGAAAAGAAATTAAAAAAACAAAAATTTTTAAAAAAAAAGAATTATTTACCTACACACAGCCCCATTTTCTATTCATTTGCTCTGTTTTATTTTATTTGTAACCATGATTACTGCTTGGATTTATTTATCTGTTAATTTGTTTTGCTCTTTTTCCTTCACTGGAATTGAACACAGCCACCAGCAGGCACCTTTTCTCTCTGGTTCACCACTTCAACACCTCATATAAGGCTCATCATATAGAATTTCAATAAATATTTGTTGAAGAGATTAAAAAATATGCATAAGCAGACAAAAGGTTTTGTTCAGTGTATGTGCCTTGAAATAGGAAATGGGTATATATTTCTTCAGGGATAAGATTATTTGTTTATAACAAATAATTTAGACCACTTCTCTAACTTCAAATTATCAAATATATATTGAATGTTAATTATGTGTCAGGGCCTTTTCTAGATAGTAGGGCATTTTTCATTGCTCTCAGGGTTTTTTAGTCTAGCAAATGACAAGGCAGGGGAAAAAAAAGTAATGGTAGTAACTTGTGACTAGAGCTATAATAAACAAACTGCCAGGTGTCCTGAAGGGCAGTCAGCATAAGGGACTAACAAAAGGTACATGATCAGGACAGGCCTCTCAAGAAAGTAAAATCTATACCAGGATCTGAAGGAATAATAAAAATTGACATGCTTATGGGGTTTTTTGTTTGTTTTTGAGGTGGACAGAAGGAGAAAGAGTAAACAGTGGAAATAGCATTAGTGAAGATTGATAGGAGAGGCTCTAAAAGAAGCCCGGTCTGAAGTGTAGTGTGTGTAAGAAGGAGCTGCTTGGGGAAATACCCAAAGTTTAGGTTAATTTATAGTCCTTCATAAAAATGTTCATGTACCTTTCATAAATTAAGGAGAGTCAATTATCCCAGAGAGTAGAGAAGGTAGTATAGTTATGTGTGTATGTGTGTGTGTATGTGTGTGTGTGTGAGAGAGAGAGAGAGAGAGAAGTAGGGGTAATTATTCCAGTATTTGGCTACCAAATGACAAAGTTGACTTTTTGACAGTAAGGAGTAAGAAAGCAAACAAATTTTTTTTAAATAAAAAAATAAAAATCCAATGTCTTCCCACAGATCACTTCTTAGTAAAACACTATAAATTAAGGGAGGGTGGTGGTCCATGTGATAACTTTGCCTAACCATAAGTAGTGTACAAAGGACAACACTGTAGAACTGAAATGAGAGAACTGGAAAAGAGAAAGCTCACAAGCATATTAACATAATATGGATATTTCACAGGAGTTTATTTACTCTGAACTTCAAAAAATAGATTTCAAAACTTTAGTGTTTAATCCTATATTTTATATTCTCTTTAAACACATATTTCTGGGAAATGTTTTTGTTTAGACATGAATAGCAACCTTTTGTCTTTACAAGACTTTATCATCATCTGTGCTGAACTAAAAATTCAGTATGCAGGTGGCTTTTTTATTGATATAGAAATGACACCACATACAACATTATTATATCAATCTGATTTAAAGAGCAAAAAGAATGTGTTTATGTAGTTAGCTACACTGCATAAACCTTTTCTTTCATGGCTCTTGCTAGAAAAAATAACAGTAACAACAAAAATACTTACATAAATGCATATTTTATAGCCCATAATCAGACATTAGCTAAAGCAATGAAATCATCTTCAAAGTTTTCCAGTGAATAAAAACAGAACATAATTTTCTAGTTAAGCATAAAGCTCAACACAGGGAAAAGTATAAAAATTGGACAGTGTTTTAGTTTGGTTTCTAGCTCTACTGTTAACTCATTGTGATCTGCATTAAGCCAAAGGTCAAGATATACAAACACTAGGGGCCACTGGTCCATGTGAGTCTGGAATGGATTGATAAAACTTTACTAGAAAGCCTTTTTCTTTTTTCTTTTTTTTTTTTAAGATTTTTATTTATTTATTTGACAGAGAGAGAAAGGGTGCACAAGCAGGGGGAGAGCAGGCAGAGGGAGAGAAAGAAGCAGACTCCCCACTAAGCAAAGACCCCTGACATGACTCCATGGCAGGGCTCAATCCCAGGACCCTGGGATCATGACACAAGCCAAAGGCAGACACTAACTGACTGAGCCTCCCAGGGACCCCTGGAAAGCCTTTGTCAAATTAAAACAAAAGCAAACAAATAAAACACCATCTAAATGGATGATAATATGCTGCCTATTTTAATTATGATATCTAGGAAAATTTAATGGATTAAAGGAGCACTTAGAAAATATGTTCAGTCATTCCCTTTAGCTAGGATAAATATATTTCATAACCCCTTACTGCATATCCGAGAAAAACTTTTTTTCTATGATCTTTCTTCTATAATAATGAGATAGGTGTCCTGCATTGAACACTGCATTTCAAATGTAATTTCAGTAGACTTGTGTTAAAAACTTTTATGATCCTCTTTGTAACATGATGCTTCTGTCTAAACCACTCACTTTCCTTAGTATGTTTCTTGACATAATATACCATGAGTTCATATATAATTTGCATAGTCCTCTCACTGATAGAACACTACTACTTCCCCAAGTGCTTCTCTCCTCTGATAATTATGGGGGTTTTTTAGTTTTTCCAAGCAATGTTGGTTTGCTTTTTTATTCCTTTTGAAACTCTTGCTATTTTTCCTCCTTCTGTTTCCTCCTGTTGCCGCCACTTTATGTGATTTGTTTGCCATTTGCTATTTATGACTTGTCCTAACTTAATCTCATCAATTATTTGTCTCAAAAAAAACCAAATTGAAGTTTAAGTTACTTTGATCTCATCAGTTTTGTTTAATTTGTTTTATTGTATAAGCAATAATAATTTTAATGATCACTATCTTAATAATTTCTCTGAATCCTCTAAAGTGATATGATTTAAATTGTGTTCAAGTTCTCATTTTATCATATGTTCAAACTTAAAATAGTCATTTCTGTTCCAAGATTTTTAAAGCTTCTCAAGCAGCAAGACCTATTTCAAGTCATGCCATGCCCAAAAAACTTCTACAGCCAGCCCAGTGTAACCCTTTCCTTTTCTGAAGTTGTATAGTATGTGGTTTTCTGCACCATCCATTTGACAGCATCAGAATCTACTTTGTAGAGTCAGTTTGTTTTATTTTCCTGCTGTTATTGGACCAGATAGATAGGTAGATATGTATATATGTGTGATAGATATAATGTATATACATATATAGTGTACCTATGTATGTAATGTATGCATACTTATGTATATATACTATTTACACACATATGGAATTGTACATACTGGCCAAATAAAAAGGTACTTGGTCATCAGAAAGGAACAGGTATAACAGCTGCCTCTAATAACTTTAAAGGATGCAGCCCCAATATATTATCTTTAGATGTTTTGCAGATTAATGCAGGTCCAGACTCAGTAGAAGAAATGAGAATTATGGAATAGTTCAAAGAGAGATAGTGTGGTCTTTAGAGGATCTGTAGATAACTATTGTGATTAGCTAACAAGTTAACTACTATGTACCTAAATAAGTTGGTTTTCAGCATCATGGGAAATGAAAGTTTCAGAGAGATGATGATAGAATTAATTTGTTAAACCTCAATTGATGGCATGCATTTATCTCTTATTCCGATATGCCTAAAACCCTCACAAATTCCAAATGCCTTGTGACCCTTCCCCACAGACTCCATCACTTCTCTGGCTGCATATATGAATAGTAAAAAAGGGAACAAGTTTAGGTTACTATTTGTTTAATCAGATCCAGACCTCAACTTGGGCAACTCTGGACAGAAGTTAGGAAATGGTAATCATATAGTAAGCCAACTTTAACAATTAGACTCGAGATTTGGAATTTAACTCCAGTATATTCTGCCATGACTTAATAAACCTAGGCATCAGAGACACCCAAGTTAGAAGTGTCTGCATCAATTATTTTAGCTCTCAAAAGGTGTTGATCTTAAATGGTAGGGTTTGTACTGTGGGGAAAGTGGGGAATCCTTGGGGAGGAAGGAGGTGCTTCTAACAGTTTCTACCACGTTGTAATTCCAAACATGAATCTCTTCCATTGAGGACAGTTTTTAAAGGTTTTTAAACTTAGCTAAGTCTAGTTCACATTTTTTCACATTGGCATAGACCTCAAGTGACCATAATTATGGAGTCAAGAGGCAAATCAGAGAACTAGATAGAGTGAGAACATCAAGGAAAAGGTGGTCTAAATAGTTTATGGAATTATAAAGGCTCCTCAGAGGTGCTAACATCTCAGTTGAATTCTTAATATGATTTTTCATGAGTGGAATGGGCAAAAACAGTAGAGGCAGTCACTCTCCATATTACCAGACTAGGGAAACTACAATACACACTTACTTTAAATGCAGTTAAATGCAATGTTAACTTCTGAAAATGACTCTCCATGAAAACAAATTATCTTGAAATTTGCAACAATTATGGTCTACTCTTGATAATCCATTTTAAGAAAAGGAGTAAAATTGTAAAGAAAACATGTAATTTGTTCATAAATTCTAATTGAAATCATTAATTTTATATATTTTAAGTGTGTGTGTGTGTGTATATATATATATACACACACTTAGATTATTAAATTTGAATATCAAGTGGGAAGGGTATATTATTTGGATACCAGTAAAATAAGACACAAACTTATTATGACATATATTGACTATATAAAATTGGAAACTTGTGTTTATTATCAAAAGTGTGCTGACATTAGGATGTACTCTAATATTACTTTGCTATAACAAGTCCCCTAATAATTATCTTCAGGGAGAATAATGTCTACAACAAGAAATCAAAGCTGTGTGGCCCTATAAACTGTGCTTTCCGTTGATTCACCCCACCAAATGGATTAATCCATTAATAGAACTGTGAGTAAAAATTGACTTTTTATTTTATTTTTTATAGATTTTATGTATTTATTTGAGAGAGAGAGCAGAATGAGAAACAGAATATAAGTGAGAATTAGGGGCAGAAGCAGAAGGAGAAGCAGACTCCCTGCTGAGCAGGGAGCCCTTGGTAGGGTTCCAGGGATCATGACCTGAGCTGAAGGCAGACCCTTAACTGATTGAGAAGCCCAAGTGCTCCCAAATTGACTCTTTTGTATCCCCAACAGTTTCGCACTAACTTAACCATAGCAATCCTTTTTAATTTTTCTTCAGGACATTCAAGATTATATGTACATGAAATTTCAGCTGTCAAGGGACCCAGTCTAGTTCCACAACTAGGGTATAAAATGGATAGAAAATGTTAAGTTGAGTCAGTGTCAGTTCTAATTGGTGGGATGCTGAGCTGGGCTATGTGAACAGAAGGGGGATCATGAACTTCTGAGTACATGCCAAAGACTGATGCCATTTTTGGCACTGTATGATATAGGACTGCAGGAGGATGGCATGCAAGTGTATAGCATGATAACTCTTATCACCATTCTTCCACTAAAAAGATACAGGATGAGATATAATAAGAAATAATGATTAACTGTGCTTGGACAGACTACTTACTGAGATTGTTTCTGCTTAGAGGGACTAAGCAAAGAACTGGTCATATGGAATCATTCTGCAGGCTTTCTAACAAACACATGTTTTTTAAATCCACTTTTTGAACCTTTAAGTAATTTGCTCAACCTACATTAAATTAGCTTTCTGTTCATTTTTTAGGAATAGCCCCAAGTGGATAATTGGTAAGTAACAAGAAAACTCAATGTAAGTAGAACTGTATTTGTTTCCCTCTTCCACATTTTATTCTTTGTTTATTTGTTTGATTTTCAGAAGAGATCAGGTGCATTCAGAGTGGTATGGCCAGAGATTATTTGTTTGACTTTTAAATGACAAATCTCAGGCATGGAAGTGTTATGCCTAAAGACAATAATTTATTAATGGAACTATTAATTATGACATAGTGTTATTTTCTTAGCAGGCCAGTTGACTCAGGAAGGGAGAAAGAAGGATAAAAGGAAAGTAGAAATGGCTTGTGTCATGAAGTTTATATTATTCTGATGGTTTTAATTATATTTTTTTCTAAGTGGAATCTAGGCTTTATTATATGTACCTTCTCATTACCAATCATTTATATATCTATCATAGGACAAATGTTTTATTGAAATCGCCTGTTTATGTGTCTTTCCCTGGCCCCCATTATACCATGTACTTTGGACTACATGGTATAATACATGCTTACTGAGCAAATAGATGAATCAATCCACCAATAAAGAGCAGAACAGACAATTGAAAGAAGCCCCATCAATTTGGAAAAAAAAGTTTTAGCCAGTGACAGAGATGTGACTCATTTCTGTTTATATAGATTCTTTAATAAACTTTACTTCATGTTTACCCCAATAAAGGAAGGCAAAAGAAAAATTAAGATTTTTGCATTTATAGTCATAGTATATAGGAAACAAAAATAGCAATATACTTTTTTTCTTTCTTTAATATACCCTCACATCTTGGGATACTGAGAACACCTGTTTAAATTACTGAAAAATTGATTTTTTACCTTTATTTTCATTCTTATATATTGTCAAGTCCTATTCATTTTAAAGAATTAATTGAAATATTACCTCAGTAATGTTCAGATTCATAATGGTAATTTATAGCTCCATCCAACATACTTCAGGTATTCTAGTGGAAAAGAAAGGAAACTTGTTTAATAAGAATCTTACAAATTATACTTCTTTAAATGTGGAAATTTATGCTTAAAAGGAAATTGACCAAATAATTTTTAATTGAATAATTTTATCTTAGACAATACACAAATTTCCTTTAGAAGTTTGTGTTTAGGGTGCCTGAGTGACTCAGTTGGTTAAATGACTCGTTTCAGCTCAGGTCATGGTCTGGGGTCCAGGGATCAAGCCTCACAGCAGGCTCCTCCTGCTCTGCAGGGAACCTGCTTCTCCCTTTCCCTCTGCCTACCATTCCCCCTGCTTTCTCTCTTTCTGTCAAATAAATGAATAAAATATTTTTTTAAAAATTTGTTTTAATAGGATGAATTTTATGTTTATTAAACACAAGGAAAAAGCCTAGATATATACCAATTAGTAATTCTATGTTTAAAGCAATAATTCTCTTAATTGCTTATCAACCAGATATAATACATCAACAATCTAAGCTTCCCTAAACTTTGGGAACATATTAATAAGAACTCATATACAGTGAAAGAACAATTTAGGTTTTAAGTGTAAATAAACTCATATTCCTAAATTTGTTAAGAATTGTTCCAAGGGCATCAGTTTGATTTCATGGGATCCATGTCCCTTTATAATTTATCTGTTGGAATCATAAAGGTAGAAGTGTCAAGGTCAGTTTTTATATTTTTCATCTTGAGATCATCCTTTTAAATATTTATAAAGAGACTTATATGAAATATAAATAGCAGATGCACAAGTGTAGATAGGATAAATAAATAATATGAACCCAAAATAAAGGAATTCAGAAAGAATGTAAATAGGCTTATTGAAAGAGTATTAGAACATATCTATGTATGTGCTGAAGTGGTCTGATAAATCATTTGAAAAGATGGAGACATTAACATTATATTTAGGCAATTCAGTAGAACATGGAGGTTGGTCAAAAAGGAATAGTTGAAGAACTAAGGTATTTACTAAATCTCCCCTGACATTTTGAATGAAAAAAAAAAAAGTATGAAAGAAAAATTGCTTACTATGAGTCATATATTCCTTTGAGAAGGCTTTTTCTTATAAGTTATAAATATTCCTTGACAAGCTCAAATGATCTTGTTAAGACATTACTATTTTAGGTCTTATTTATTTTATATTTTTCCTTAATTTTTAAAAATTGTTAGACTTTTCTACTAAAAGTTGTACATTTACAGAAAAATTGAACAGAAAGTACAGAAAGTTCACATATACTCTTTATTACCACCCTCCTCAGTCTCCTCTATTATTGGCATCTTAAATTATTGTGGTACTTCTGTTACCATTGATGAACCAATAATGATATGTTATTATTAACTAAAGTCCGTAGTTAACATTTGTGATTTATAGTTCTATGAGTTTTTCTAAATGCATAATGCCAAGTATTTACCATTACATTATCATACAGAATAATTGCACTACCTTAAAGAATTCTTGTTCTCCACCTATTCATTCCTCTCCCTTCCCTGTTCCTCCAACAACCACTGATCTTTTCAATGTCTTCATAGTTTTGCCTTTTCCAGAATGCCATATAGCCAAATCATCTATTGCCCTAGTGATTTCCATAGAATAAAACTCTGAGAATCTAAACAATCTTCTTTTTTTTCTTTACTACAGTGTTTTATTCTCTCTTCTCTTACATTGAATTCAAAACACGAAAACCTTCAGATAAGTAGGCAGTTCATTTTAAGCAACCTTAAAATGGTGCTCTTCAAAGTATGCCTCGGGTAGCATTTACCTGAGTGATTAGAATCACTAAGCATTCATGTTGAAATTCAGATTCCTTGGCCCTAGTACTGATCTTACTGAATAAGAATTTCTAGGGATGTAACCCTATCTCTCTCTCTTTTTTTTTTTTTTTTGCATAGATCCTTAGGTGGCATCTACACCCACTAAAGTTTGAGAAGTTTACCATTTTTGTAATTAGGTTGTGTTTTTGATAATATATGAAATAACATGCTTTTTGAACTTTTGGCAGTCCAGAACGGTGAAGAGTAGGATTCAATCTAGAGCATTTGGCCAACTCAACATAGAAAGAAGTAATTTTTACAGAAATATATTCAGTAGTGAGGAGAATATTTCCTGATTCCATGTGGATTCCCTCCTACATCCCTTAGGAAAGAAAAGTGAAAGATATTATCCTGGGTCATTTGCTTATTCCAGCCTTTTCTTCACCTTCCAGAAGGCATGCAGGAGGATTACTCCACTGCCCTTAGCCCATGACCTAAACTCATATTCTTAGAAGTGGCTTGTAGATTTTGTTCCTCTGAAAGTAAAGAATTGTTATAGTTTAATAACATTAAATATTTTATGTATTGGGGTTAGGCCAAGAGAAATGAACCCAATGAACCCAATGAAGTAAATGGAAGGTGAATGAAAGAAGAATTATGGGAGACTTTAACAATCATATCTACCTTGAACTTCAGAAATATATAGACCCAGAATGGATTCCAGACTCGTCCGCCTATTAGCAAATCTGGATTTTCTCATCCATAATATAGGAATGATATATATACCCTGCAGAATCTTGCAACATATGAGGTATAAATGACAAAATGTATTTAAAGCACTCAGACTAGTATCTATCACACAAGAAGCGTTCAATTTTATTATTCACAATATTGTTCTCATCATTGTTATTTTATGAATTGCCATTTGTAGAATCAGTGTCTTAGATTTTATCTATGATTCTTATGGTGTTCAACATAATCAACACAGGTAAAATTTAATCATGGTCTTTGTTGAGAATTTCTTCTTATAACTTTATACTTCTAATATAGGCAATACTTACACTTATTTCTATTAGTAGCATGTCAGAGGGTATGGGTTCCCAGTATTTATATATAGAGAGGGGGATTCCATCACCAGTCACTCTTTTCCAACTGGCATTACTTTAACTCAGGGGAAACTGATTAGGAAGGAGCTCTATATAGTTTTAATAGCTGTTTGTGAACCTCAGATGTAACTGAACGACTTTCTAGATTTACCTATTAATTGTCTCATGAAGCTCTGCATGGATAGATAATCAGTTGATGGAGGTAAATAATCCTATTGAAACATTTGCTATTTATTTTTGATACAGCTGTTTTAAACAGACTGATTAGTTCCCTTTATGATTTCACCCTTGAAAGTACAAACTGTTTTGTTCTTTGTCATTGTTGCATGACATTCCATTTGGCAGTCAGCTTATTTTTAGCCAGACTATCAAAGTATTTTTCAACTGGACTGCCACTGCACTTGAACTTGGAATCTTGTAACCTGAGGAACTGCACTGGGAAAAAGAAGAAACTTCTAACAAATGGGAAATTATAAATCTAGACCAACCCAAACTTGCACTGGTAATTATTTTTATATCCTTAAATATAACATGTTTCAAATAGTAGTTATAGATAATAACACATCATTGGAGTATCTGTTAATTTTTACATGGAGGAAATGACAATGTATTATATGAAACTGTTGAGAAGATTGTCTGAACTCAAATTATTTTTCTCTGCAAGATTTTTAAAGAAAACAGAAAATTTCTTACAAAAACATATTAGTTTTTAGGTAAAATGTTCCTAGGAATACTGCTGAATATAGAGATTTTAGAATTATATCTTAAATACCAAGTATTTGAAATCTAAAAACTTTTATCTAGGAACTAGAGATTGATATAATTAAAATGCAATAAAATCAAATGAAATAAGGCAAATATATTCTTTTATGTAAATATATTATCCAGTATCAAATGGGTTCTTAATTACTACAATATGATTGCATTTTAGATATAAACATCTGTATTTTAAGCTCACAATCAGTAATTTAAATTAAGTATTGTAGAATTTAGAATAAAAAACCGAGTTTTAATTACTTGTATGTTATGATCTGTGTCTGCATTTTGCAAAGCACAGCTATGAATCAGTCCCATTTGTTTTTCTTTACTAGATGAATGGAAGAAGAAAGTCAGTGAATCTTATGTTATTATAATAGGAAGATTAGAAGATGACCTGCGGATCAAAGAAAAAGAACTTGCAGAACTAAGGCACATATTTAGGTAAAGTTCTCAGAGTTAATTTTTCTTGGTATAAGTATCTTTATTAATTACCTTTTTTAGATACATGTATATTTAAAAACACAACCCACAGAATCTCAGATGTTACCAGGCATGTTAGGCTTTAAAATATAAGGTTGGCCCTTCTTGACCATTCATATAGCCCTAAAATGCAAATATCTCCCTAAAAAATTGACTTACATGCTACCATTGCTAAAGTTTAAAAAGAGAGGCGTATAAGGGCTGACTTTTGAATACAAGCTGTTGCTGATCTGAATAATCTTTCCTGGAATTAGGTCTTTCTTGTAAGCCATGCCAGCAACAAAAAGCAAGATTTCTCTTCCCAAATGATGGTAGAATACTGGCCATGCTGTTCTTTTTGAACTACTAGGATAAGTCCAATTTTAACAAGCCTTCTGTTCTCTCGACATTCAGAGGCTGTCCCTTAATGGAACTGAATATGATTCTGCCCCTGAACAATCATATAACACTGTGTATTACCGGCTTCAAGCTTTTAGTGGGTTTTGTTCATGATAACAAGAGAAAAATAATCTGGCATAGTGTCACAACCTTGGAAGACACAAAATGTTCAAAAAAGAGGGGCAGGACCCTTCTATACACAAGCAACCTTCTGGAGAAATTGAATCTGGCATTGAAAAACTAGATGCATTTTGGAGGGTCAGTGTAAGTTAGCTGCCTGACTGAGGAAACTTCCATGCAGGCCAATCAGCCATGTTGACTTTTACCTGCGTTACTTATCTAATGTACTTGTGACAAAGAACTCCCTCTATTTTACTTGGAAAACAAGTGTGAAGCACTGACCAAATGACATATTTTTCACCTAAATTTCAGCTATAGTAAATATACAAAGTTCACGTAACTGGCAATTAAAGTTATCCATGTATAATATCGTTTATATGAAATTGTGGATTAAGGCTTTTTCAGGCAATTAATTTATAATTTAGGAAATAGTTGATCCTCTGTGTTAATTTGGCCCAAAATGATAAATCAGTATTGATACTCATGATGAGATATCCTGGACTGACTTTTGCAAGTACTTGAACATGATCAGTTATGGGAAAACTTTTCAAATTCCTGTAGAGATTTGACTGACACTGGTATAATAGATTTATACATACATATTTATTTTGTTGGAGAAGAGATGCAAATGTAGAATTTAATCATAAATCCTATAGTTCTTATTGACTCAGATAAATATGCTGAATGAAATGTGGTTAAACTAAAGAGATTTTCCTCAACTTCAAGAACTCAAAAACTCATTTATTAATTTATTTTTTTAATTTAAGAAGTACTGTGCAGGTATGTCAAGGCTTATTTAAATAGACATCCTTTTAAGGATTAAGTTTAACAATAGGCTTGAGATATAGGTTTCTCTCATACTCCCTCAACAACAGACCATTGTTTTTAACAGCTTCTGCTATAGCTGATTTTTCCTACATTTCCACTATATGATTAATGTTACCTCCCTTTTTCTAATTAGTATTAGGGTGAGAAGCAGGAAACAGTGTCAGGAAGAATATAGTTCAGAATTTATTGTGCTAACTATATTCAAGTTTTTATTCCAGACCCACCAAATACAAAACATTTGGTAATTCTCAACATGACTCTGTGTGATAAATATGAATTCTGATGGATGATAAACTAAGGACTAGAGACATAATATCTTATCAAGATCATATGACTAGTAAGTGCTGGAACTCTTATTTGGTCAGCTAACTACTGAGAGAGGTCTTCCTACTAGTACCATGGAAAGTCTAGAGGAGTCAAGAAGAAAAAATGTCTTGACCATTTTGTCTAAATTGAGTAGGAAAATTGTGTCACTCAGTGTAATGGTTTTACAGTGATGCAAACATAGTTTTAAACCCAGTTTCTTTTATTTACAAACTATGTAACCTTGGATATGTTCGTTAATTTTGTTGAGCCTCCTTTGCATCTGTAAATGAGGTTAATAATAAGCTCACAGGTATTTGCAAAATAGTACTGAGGTGAGGGCCTAACACACAGTAGGCATGGAATAATTGGAAGTTTCTATTATCATGATTGGATAAATAGGGGTAGATAGAAAGACTGAAAACTTTATTATCTAGTAGAAGAAACAAATAGTTTTTTAAAAGTTAGAAAGTAAGAAAGTTAGGATTAAATGTTTTAATATGAAAATATTAAATGTTTTAATATGTTTTCAAAAGTAAAAATGTAAAATGTTAGAATAATTCAATATGATGCCAAAATTTGAAATCTAACTTTTAAAGATTGTGATCAAAAGGGATTTGGCGACAGTACTAGAAGGCTCGTCAAAGTAGATATCAATTTTCCTAAGAATAATAGTAGGGCATTTTATGGAAAAGAGGACTGGCAGTCTGGTGCTAAAGCCATTGAGGAAGTGACAGAAATGTCCCATTAACCAAAAGTGATAATAATGAAGCTAAGGAGAAGATTATCCCCAGCTTAGAATCATGTTTCTCCAAGGGCTAAGAGCTGCCTACAGTAGAGTAACCAACAGTGCTTGATAAAATTTTAGATTCCATGGTTCCATTCCATATCAAATGAATCAGAATCTCTGAGGATTATTTCCAGAAACCTGAATTTTTAACAAACTCCTCAGATAATATTTTTGCATGCTAAAAATGATACTTCTAAAAAACTACTTCTAGAAAGATATTCAAGTTGCTGTGAAAACTCTGCCTGAAGTGATATTGGTGAAGGGTTAAGGAACATGAGAAGAGAAAGCAGGCAACTAGTATGGTCTACAGAGATTCAAGGGTGCAAACAGACAAACAAACATAAACAGAGCACTCTGTCTGATTCCATTAAGACAGATAGCATCACTGGGAAAGAAAGTCAGTCATGCCGAGGGCAAAGTTCTGAGGATTTTTCTTTTCTCTAAAATAAAATGATGGATGACAAGGAAAGAAAAGAATGGAGTGCTGAGAATATAAATTGTCTAACCCATTGATTCCCACACCAAAATTTTAAAGCATTTAGGAAGATGAAGCATAGTATTATATGAGATTACATTTAAGTATCTAGGACATTTTGGGTATTACATAAATGTAGAGCCTTTTTCTTTCTCATCTTTATCCATGCCTTACATAATGTAAGGAGTGCTTCTGTGATGAACAACTGTGTTATGCCTCATGACATCAGGCTTTCTCTAAACATATAAATAAGAGGAGAATGGCAAAGATGTCCAAAAAGAGGCATTTAACACCAGAGTCACAAGTGGAGGATCACTGGTATAAACACAGATTTGGGAGGTTTGGGGAGTTTTTATTGTTTTTGTTTGCTAACAAGTTCTTTATGGCATTCCAGGTAGATAATACATTCATTCATTAAAAGAGATTTTCCACATCATTGTCCACCAAGGCTTCTGTTAGCTCACATACATGATCTCCTGGTATAGCTTTCATATACAATACAGTGTACAGGAACATAGTACTAAATTTTAAAAAGATAAAAAGAACTAAACCATTATGTTTCTTATGCCAATCTATAGCAGCTTTGGGATGAGAGTTTGCTAGGGTAAAGAAGGGGAAAGGAAATGGAATGTTCTCTCATCATCCACAATAAAGTTGCATTCACTCATAAGTTTGGACATTTGTTGAGATAATAGATGAAAGATAGGAGGAGATGAAGAAAAAGAGAAGACAGAAAAAGGAAAGACAGAAGTGGTACATTGGAATACCATTGTCTGCATTTCCTCTTTTGTGCTTTCTCTAATCTTTTTGTTTATCAATGTAAATAGCACTTACTACATGGTGTTTTCTTTATCCATTTCCAAGTCTGTCTAACCACTAGTATATGTGTTCTCTAGTGGCAGCTTCTTTGTCTTATTTAGCTTTATTTATATTTGTGTTTATTTGTAATACCTATTTGTATAGCACTTGAAAAAAAACAACTTAGTGCTTGCCATGTTCTAGGCATGCTACTAGATATTTTATTTATTTTTTTAAAAGATTTATTTATTTATTTATTTATTTATTTATTTGATAGAGAGAGAGATCACAAGCTACTAGGTATTTTAATATGCATTAGCTCATATCGTCCTTACTGTATATATGTAAAGTGCTTTAGCACAATGACTGGCACATGGTAAATGCTCAAAAATTTTTGTTAAAAACAGATAATCATTGTTTATGTTAGCAACCTTTGAGGTAGGCATTCATTGCACTTGCCATTTTATACCTAAAGAAAATGAAGTTAATCAAATTAAATTGGCTTGAACTAGGATAAACAACATATCTGATTATACTGGGATTGTATCGACTAGTATTTAATTTCAAAATGTGTAATCTCTGTGATCTTTGTTCTCAACCTGGGAGGGGGGGTAACAAATTATGTATTAAAATTATCCATGAAATATTTTCATTTTCTCTATACCATTCCACAATTTTGCTTTATCCTGTGTATTAGAACTATGCCTAGGGGTGGGAGTAGAAGACAATATTTTAGTTCCCCACCCCTACTCCTGGTGACACATGTACCCCACACTCAATGTTTGAAAAACACTCCATGGTGGCCCTCCACATGTAACTTTAAAAGCTTTTCAATTAAATTATTTTGTTTCAATATGTTTTTAAGTCATTAGAAATTTTAGAACTGTGCTCTTCTAATTTAATTGTCAGAGCTACTCTTCATCTGCTTAATCTGTAATATGAAATTTGAGGTCACTGAGGAGGTTGCAGAGAAGTTATATTGTTCCGATACCATAGTATTTCAGCAATAATCAAAATAATCCTATTTTTCTCATTTTAAATATTATTTTCACATTGCATCATTATACCTTGGTTGATAATGGTAATATCCCACTTTGAAATTTATTAGGCTTGATAAATAAACAAAAATAGTCAGAAGAATGCTCTGTTCCACAAGCAAGCATTTGTAATATTTGATGCTAAAAGTGTTCAGAGGAGGAGAGAAGAGAGAAGAAATATGCATGCCCTTCGTGCTCATTTTCTCCCTGAAAAGTTCCTCTGGGCCCAGCTACAGTCCACCATACCTAGCCTCCAAATGAAATATCTTCCAAAATTCTACTTTTTCAAAGCTATAACCAATTATAAAATTTAGCTAATGCCAAATGAATAGCTCCAGAAATATGGCAGGCTGACCTTATCTAAAATAATGAAATTCTGCATCAAGTTGAGAAGTAGAATATTAAGAGGGAACATGTCATCTTATAATATTGAAAGAGTGTGAAAGTATTATTTGGCATGTTTGGTTAGTACATCATGCTAATTAGCAATGAAACAAAGCAAACCACCACAGCAACAGAAAGACAATTCACATTGTCCCAAGACTACCTACCTCTGTATTTCTTTTCTTGCTTGTCTAGGTAAAACTCGTTATGAATAAGAATTGTACAGTAATAGCTTATAAAATCCTTATGAAGCAGCTTGATCTCAATCTCTTTTTTCTTTCAGTCTCTCTCTCCCTCTAGCTTTGCTACCTCACTAGCTCTCACTATCTTTCCTCCTTTTATCCTTACTCTATATTCTTCCCTCTCATCCCATACTGCCTCTGTCTTCCCTTTCAACTTCTGATCTCCCTTCTCAAATGCAAGGCAAAACAATAAAATTGTTAAAATAATCAATATAATATTCAATATTAGTGCTTTATTAAGAATATTATAGTAGCTAATGTTTATAAAAGTCTTACAAGATCTAAGCCTCACAATAAATTATTATTGTCTCAATTTTATTATCCTTAGCTATTCTTGCTCTACCTGCAAACATTTCAGTAATTATTTATTGTATGATGAATGAATAAATATATTTCATGTTGTTAGTTTGCTGATTGGATCTCTGTGATGTTGGGCAAATGTGTTTCTGGGTGTTTCCTGGGTATATACCTTGCGAACAAATCTTATCGATGATTTTTTTGTTTCTGTTGTTTGGTGGGACAAGAATCAGAAACCACCACAAAGAACTACATAAGAATTTACGTGGGGAATGAGTTGAGAAGTACTGGAGATGACGGAGAAGTAGGGGCATGAGGAGCTTTCCTCCTCTCTTGAGGTCAGATCATTTGGAACACCCAGGAAATCAATCTGAGGATTAGAAGCAGAATTTCTATGGTTGGAGGAAGACAACATTGCAGGTTCAAGATGTATGGAAGTGAACTGGTGGAGAGGAAAGCTGCCAGGCTGCAAAGGGGAGGGAATACTTCCCACAGGAGAGAAAAGGGAGAGAGGAAGAGAGGGGTTGAGAGAGTGTGGTGTTGGGTTTGCACAAGAAGAAAACCTCTCAGGCCACAGCCTGGTGAGTTGGGGGAACTGGGTGGTGCAAGTTTTTTTACAAACATTGAATATAGCTCAGACTCTGAGCTTTTGGAAAGTTTGTGACTTTTGCGGGAGAGTTGCGGTAGCATGTGCTCCTGGAGAGTAGAACATCTCTGGCCCAGGAGCTTGAACAAAGTGCAGTAGGGATCTCAGAGGTCTCACTGGGAGAAACTGTTCCCCTTCCTGGAGTATATTTTGAAGAAAGTTTATATCCTCTCCAAGGACAAAAGACACTGCAGGCACCAGCAAATGGCCTTTCATTGGCAGCAAACAAGTGTGCACAGAGGCCGGATAACCTGGTTGCTGCTTTTCATGTTGCCAAAGCATAGAATCAGCACACTGTACAGGTGAAAAAATCTTTTTCTGGGACAAAGAGCACTAGTCAGAGAGCGGCAAGTCTCTAACCCAGAGGTTGAAGCTGACCGGAGTGGTGCCATTACTTTTAAGATTTGGAGTTTTGAATCCCAAGGGCACCAGAGACAAATACAAGACAGATGGGCACCGGGCATGCTGTGACCCTCCCCTTTGCATGAGGGCTTCGGGAACAGCGAGGGTGTGAGAGCCCCCAACTGGAGGACAGAGTGGTATGTTGCCATTTTACTCCCACTACCAATACAGCCAGGCAGCAGGGAACAACACAGCGGCCCCTAGGGGAGTTGGGAGCCGCTTTCATCAAACACCACACCCCCTGTGCTTGGCAAGTGCTTTTTTTTCTTTACTGGGTGGGTCAGGACTAACTGTGCCAACTTAGCAGGCCTCTCCCAGAGAACAACAACCCAGGCAGCATACCACAAACACCAAGTGTACTGATTATACAGTGCCTCACAGTGTCCCCTTCAGTTCTGATGGAAATAAGACCAGGCTGTATTTTTTGTTTCTCTTGTTCTTTTTCTCTTTTCTTTTTTCCTTTTGTTTTATTTCCCCCCCGCTTTGGAATCAGACTTACAGTTTTTTGTTTGTGAGTTTGTTTTTTCATTTCCTTTCTCTTTCTCTTGTGTTTTTTGTTTTATTTTGTTTTGTCTTGTTTTTTGGATTAGGATTCTTTTCTTTTGTTTTTCTTTATTTCCCCCCCTCTTTTTTTTTTCTTTGGAATCAGGCTTATAGCTTTTTTGATTGTCTGTTTGTTTCTTTCTTTTTCTTTTTTTTAATTTTCTCTTATTTTAGGATGAGGCTCTTTTTTTCCCTCTTTCTTTCCAGGCTTCTTTCAACAAACAAATCAAAACACACCGACATGAAGGTCAAATAGTCCCCACTGCAAGCAAAGAAGATCTCTGCAAAGGACAGCTAGTGGGAAAAGACTAGCAGCAACACTGTCTACAGAGACCTGGCAGACCAGAAAGGATTGGCATGATATAGTCAAACTCTACCTTGGGAAAAATATACAGCCAAGAATAATTAATCCAGCAACTGTCATACAGAATAGAAAGAGAGATAAAAAGGTTCTAAGACACAAACTGAAGGAGTTTGTGAACACTATACCAACCCTTAAGAAATATTAAAGGGGACTTTGAGCAGAGAGAGAGACCAAAAGTAACAAAGACTAGAAAGGAACAGAGACAATCTATTGGAACAGCAATGTTACAGGTAATACAATGGCACTAAATTCATATCTTTCCATAATTACCCTGAATGTAATTGGACTAACTGCTCCAACAAAGACAGGGTATCAGAATGAATAAAAAAGCAAGATCCATCAGTATGCTGTTTACAAAAAACTTATTTTAGACCCAAAGACACCTCCCGATAGAGAGGGGATGGAAAACCATCTCTTATGCTAATAAACCTCAAAGGAAAGTTGGAGTAGCCATCCTTGTATCAGACTAGATTTTAAACCAAAGACTGTAATAAGAGATAAAGAAGGACACTATATCATAATAAAAGGGTCTATCCAACAAAAAGATCTAACAACTGTAAATACTTTTGCCCCTAACTTGGGAGCACCAAATATATACAAATCAATAAAAAACCTAAAGAAATGCATTGATAACAATTCAATAGTAGTAGGGGCCTTTAACCCCCTGTTCATAGCAATGGACAGATCATCTAAGCAGAAGATTAACAAGAGAAAAAGGACTTTGGATGGCACACTACACCAGATGGACTTTAATAGATGTATTCAAAACATTTAAGCAGCAGAACATACATTCTTTTTGAGTGAACACGGAACATTCTCCAGTAGAGATCATGTACTGGGTCACAAATCAGGACTCAACCAGATATAAAAAGACTGAGGTATATCTAGGTATAAAAAGATTCAGACCATAGTGCTATGAAATAAAGTCAACCACAAGAAAATATTTGGAAAGGCCACAAATACATGGAGGTTAAAGAACACCCTACTAAAGAATGAATGGCAAATGCCTGTGTGTCTCAGGTGGTTAAGTGTCTGCCTTCAGCTCAGGTCATGACCAGGTACCTGGAATGGAGCCCTGAAATAGGGCTCCCTGCTCAGTGAGAATCATGCTTCTCCCTCTCTATCTGCCATTCCCCCTGCTTGTGCTCTCTTGCTCTCTCTCCAGTGCTCTTTTTCTCAAATAAATAAATAAAATATTAAAAAAAAATGAGTGGGCCATCCAAGAAATTAAAGAAGAAATTTAAAAAGATACATGGAAACAAACAAAAATGAAAACACAACAGTTCAAAATCTTTGGGATACAGAAAAGGTGGTGTTAAGAGGGATGTATATAGCAATATAGGCATTCTTCAAGAAGCAAGAAAAGTCTCAAATATGCAACCTAACCTTACACCTAAGGGAGCTAGAAAAAGAACAGCAAATGAAGCCTATATTCAGCAGGAGAGGGGAAACAATAAAGATTAGAGCAGAAATCAATGATACAGAAATCAAATGAACAATAAAACAGATCAACAAAACTAGGAGCCAGTTCATTAAATAATTAATAAGATTGATAAACCCCTAGCCAGACCTATCAAAAAGAAAAGAGAAAGGAACCAAATAAATAAAATCATGAATGAAAGAGGAGAGATCACAACAAATACCAAAGAAATACAATTATAATATTATGAGCAACTATATGCAAACAAATTAGGCACTCCAGAAAAAATGGATAAATTCCTAAAAATGAATAAACTACCAAAATGGAAACAGGAAGAAATAGAAAATCTGAACATAACCAGCAAAGAAATTGAATCAAAGATCTCCCAACAAACAAGAGTCCAGGGCTAAGTGACTTCCCAGAGGAATTCTACTAGACATTTAAAGAATTACTACCTACTCTGAAATGTCCAAAAAATAGAAATGGACATAAAACTTCCAAACTCATTTTATGAGGCCAGAATTATCTTGATTCCAAAACTAGGCAAAGATCCCACTAATAAGGAGAATGACAGATCAATATCCCTGGTGAACACAGATGCAAAAATTCTCAAAAACATACTAGCTAATCAGATCCAACAGTACATTAAAAGGATTATTCAGCAGGAACAAGTAGGATTTATTCCTGGGCTTCAAGGGTGGTTCAACATCCACAAATCACTCAATGTGATATACCACATTAATAAAGGATAAGAACCATATGATCCTTTTGATAGATGCAGAAAAAGCACTTGACAAAATATAACATCTTTGTTGATAAAAACCCTCAACAAAGTAGGGATAGAGGGAACATACTTTAACATCCTAAAGACCATACATAAAGGCCCATAGCTAATATTATTCCCAATGGAGAAAAATTGAGAGCTTTTCTCCTGAAGTCAGGAAAACAACAGGGATATCCATTCTCACCACTGTTGTTCAACATAGTACTGGAAGTCCTCACCTCAGCAATCAGAGAGCAAAAAAGAAATAAAATGCCTCCATATCAGCAAAGTAGAAGTCAAACTTTCACTCTTCACAAATAGCAGGTTACTCTGGAAAACGCAAATAAACTCAAAAAAAAATTGCTAGAACTGATACAGAAATTCAGCAAAGTTGCAGGATATAAAATCAACACACAGAAGTCCTTTGCATTTCTATACACCAACAATGAAGCAGCAGAAAGAGAAATCAATGACTTGATCCCATTTACTATTGCACTAAAAACCACAAGACACCTAGGAATAAACCTAACCAAAGAGGTAAAAGATCTGTGCACTGAAAACTATAGAACTGTTATGAAATTAAGGAAGACACAAAGAAATGGGAAAACACTTCCTTCTCATGGATTTGAAGAATAAACATTCTTAAAATGTCTATAATGCCCAAAGCAATCTACACATTAAGTGCAATCTCTATCAAAACAACACCAACATTTTTCATAGAGCTAGAACAAGGAATTCTAAAATTTATACGGAATGAAAAAAGACCTCAAATAACCTAAGTAACATTGAGGAATAAAACCAAAGCTGGTGGCATCACAATTCTGGACTTCAAGCTGTATTACAAGGCTGTAATCATCAAGACAGTATGATACAGACACATTGATCAATGGAACAGAATAGAAAGCCCAGAAATTGACTCTCAATTCTGGTCAATCTTCAACAAAGCAGGAAAGAATATCCAGTGAGAGAAAGACAGTATCTTCAACAAATGGTGTTGGGAAAACTGGACAGCCATAGGCAGAACATTGAAACTGGATGACTTTCTTACACCATACACAAAAATAAATTCAAAATGGATGAAAGATTTATATGTAAGGCAGGAATCCATCAAAGGCTTAAGGAGAACACAGGCAGCAACCTCTTTGATCTTGACTGTAGCAACTTCTTACTAGACACATCTCAGGAGGCAAGGGAAACAAAAACAAAAATAAATGATTGGGACTTCATCAGGAGGAAAAGCTTTTACACAATAAGAGAAATGGTCAAAAAGAAAAAAGAAAAAAAAATGCAGCAAACAGAATGGGAGAAGATATTTAGAAATGGCATATCAAATGAAGGACTAGTACCCAAAATCTATAAAGAACTTATCAAACTGAATATCCCAAAATAAAAAATCCAGTCAAGAAAAGGGCAGAAGACATGAACATTCTCCAAAGAATACATATAAATGGCTAACAGATGCATGAAAAAAATTCTCGACAACACTTATAATCAGGAAATACAGATCAAAACCACTATTGGATACACCTCACACCAGTCAGAATGGCTAAAATTAGCAACTTAGGAAACAACAGATGTGGGTAAGGATGTTGAGAAAGGAAACCCTGCTGCACTGTTGGTGGGAATGCGACTTGTGCAGCCACTCTGGGAAACAATATGGAGGTTCCTCAAGAAGTTAAAAATAGAGCTACCCTACAACCCAGCAATTTCACTACTAGGCATTTATCCAAAGAATACAAAAATAGTGATTCAAAGGGGCAGGTGCACCCCAATGTTTATAGCAATACTATCCATAGTAGCCAAAATATGGAAAGAGCGCAGGTGTCCATCGACTGATGAATAGCTATGTTACTCAGGCAGAAAAAAGAAATCTTGCCATTTGCAATTATGTGGATGGAATTAGAATGTATTATGCTCAGTGAAATGTCAGAGAGAGACAAATACCAAATGATTTCACTCATGTGGAATTTAAGAAACAAAACAGATGAACATTGGAGAAGGGAAGGAAAATAAAATAAGATAAAAACAGAGAGGGAGACAATAAGAGACTTAACTACAGAGAACAAACTGAGGATTTCTGGAGGGGAGGCGGGTGGGGGAAGGGGTAATTGGGTGGTGGGCTTTAAGGAGGGCATGTGATGTAATGGAACTTGAGGTAATGTAACTGAGGAATCACAAAATTCTACTCCTGAAATTAATTAATAATACACTGTATGTTAACTAACTTGAAGTTAAATAAAACAAAAAAAAAATTACAATCAGCCATTTGAAACCTAAATTATCAATTTGGGAAACTAGATGATCTAAAACAAATCCTTTTCTTCTTTCCCTAAATTTCAGCAAATTAATTAATTTTAGAAAATGATCTACCTATCAGAATATTTTGGATTGTGTATGTTATTTTTGGCCAACTGTTCAAATGTTACATTTTAATTAGTTTCCAATTGTGGTCATGTCAGATATTTTCTTGAAACGATGAGGTCATGAGAAAGAAGTATAATTGGATCATGAAACTGCATACTCTTCTGTATAAAAGGTAAAGGCTAAGAAAAGAGTTCATTATGCTACAAGAAAGAAAGTGACCTTTGGATACAAAACTACCATTTTTAATGATTAAGGACAGAATTTACTGTTAGAAATATATTCATAATAGTGACTTCATTTTAATTAGGAACTTCATCCATACCTCAGCAAGCACTACGAACTCATTAGGATATGTTAAGTTACAGTATGACATGGCAGGTGATGAAAAATGTAAGGGAAAATTAAAAAATAAATTGAGCTTAGGGTATTAGAATATATAAGTGATGTTCAATTGACAGTGAATTTGACACACACAGTTCCTTTAGAAGAGGCAAAAGAAGAGAATTTGAAATATCTCTCCTAGGAATGATTGCATTAAAACCTTGAATATTTTAATTACATGTTTCAAAACAGAAACATTTGACTAGAAGTTAATGGGAAGTGTGAATTAGGATTCAAATATAGCCCCAAAATAACTCATTAAAAAAATTACATTCCAGTTATTAAAGTTAAGATAAAAATTGTACTATTAAAATTGCACTTGACTGTCAAATATTGTGGGAGCCTATTCTCTGTTGATTCATTTTGTTGGCATTAAGAGAAGTTGCCTGAGTTCAAGGAGGATATAATTCAAGAGAAGAACAAAATAGACAGTAGTTTTGAGCAAGGAGCTCTTTAAAACTATATACCAAGTCACATATGAATGGTCAAGTCTACTTTAAGATTCAGTGACTTAAGAATTGATTGTTGAACAAGAAGTCACTAATATAATTCATGCTTTCAATTTTACGTATGCAAACAATATTTATTCATTTAGGATTATTCTTATTTTAAATAAGGGAATAAACTTTAGTATCTTGTATTTTTTGTTTATTCAATGTTTACTTTCTTTGCAAAGCTGATTGGGGCATTAGAAATCAGGACTAATGCTGGAGTCAATTGTAGAATTCTATCTAGCATGCATTTATCCAGGACTAATGCACTTAAAGGATCCAGGACATATGAGTAGTTTTAAATCAAGTAGACTGCTGAGAACATGGTAAGGTGATTATTAAGAACAGAGGTGGGGCACCCAGTTGGTGTTCAGTAGGTGTTGTGCCAGACTGATCGAATGCATCATTTGATGATGATTGATAGATCATGGAATAAGAAAGCAATTGAATCTATCTTCTCATAAAACCTTTTAGTGCAACTTTTTTCTTCCCCTTGGATTTTTAAGCTCTCCCCTTTTTTCCATTTTAGTTATTTTAATATCTCCAGTGTTGAAAATAGCCTTCCCATGATGCTCCTGGACTGACATTACAAAATTATGATTCTAGTAGTTGCTCTGAGTCACTGACAGGTGCTAGGTGTCACAACGTCCAATTTGGTAGTCTTTTTAAAAGCATGTGAAAGCATGTGAAGACACTTTCTAGGAGCCTAGAAGAGAGTCACCATGAGCATAAAACACTTACATCTATAGAATTGTCAAAATCTGGAAATTTTGCAGGTTATCAGATGTGAGAGATTGAAGAAGATCAAACTTGGTGGGAAAGTTGTGCTAAAATTCTCCCAAGATTTAAACTATGCAAGGGAAGTTTTATGCTCAGTGACCTTGTTAACAATAGTAATAATAATAAAATAACCATTTATTGAAAACATATGTGCTAGGAACTACAGTAAGCCCTAACCTCATGCATTCTTCACAATAATACAATCTCTATGCATTATTTTAATCATTTCATAACTGAAGAAATTACATATTGAAGAGCTTTAATGACTTGTCCAAATTGGAGGGGAGGAAAAATAAAAAACTACTTAAAAGGCAGAAGCAGGATAGGACTGCAATACAAGGACCAAGCTTTAAGGATTCCCTACACTGCTAAAATGATTTCCACTTTTAAAACATCAAAAAATGGCAGGTATTGCTGTATAATATTAGAAATATGTTGAAAAACAAATTTTCTCAAGGGTTTATTACTTCAGAGGTGCTCCCAAGCCTTTTCTTTCAGCTTTTGCCATTAAGTTCATTATAGTTAACTCAAAAGGTACTTCCTTCCCTGTTCTTCTTTTAGGCTAAAGGTTATATATTTCTTTACATTTAACAGAAGCCTTCCCTTTCCTTCCCCACCCAATACTTTGTTTTCTGTCTTTTGATCTTATTGTGTGTTTTCATTGCTGGATAATGGAAGGACCAGGAAAGAAAAAACCAATGCAGCTCAGGGTTTCTAAATCATTGTCAATCAACATCTTCAATGGCTAGTCACAGTTTCCTTTCCCTTTTTATTTATGGACACTGATTTCCTGCAGACTTTAAGAGAAAAATCCCATCCACCTAGGTTTAAAAGCAGAGTTCAGCTCTTCAGAAAACCTATGCTATTTGAAATCATAATCACCGAGAAGAACTCTGTGAATGCACTTGTAAGTGGGCTTCTGAGTGCACTTTGTTTAGTACTACATATTAAGTTTAATATCTGCAAGACATCTGTAATACAATTGGCTTTAAGAGTTTAGAAGCCTGACTCAGGCAAAGGCTGCATATTTCCAAGAACCATGTTATTTTGTGCAGTTACTGCACATACCATAAAATAGGTATACCATTGACAATTAGGTTCATTTTAGATAGACATTTAAAACAATAGTATTTTCATCAGAAATATTTTTTTAGCATCATTCATTGAACTGAGGGGGAAGTGCAGATAGGAGTGAGTTAAACTTTTAGCTATTTTCCCCTAAATTCTTGTCTCCTTGATCTATTATATTATTAACATTTGTAAGGATGACTCTGAGTATTGTACTTCTACATATAGCATTCCAAAGCAAGTTGAGGTATGTTTCTCAATATGAATAAGCATGTCTGTGGACTTTGCAGCTGGGAAGTTGAACATGCAACCCAAGAAGTTTATGAGTATGAGGATGTTTTGGAATATTCTATGAAAACAAACCACTGGAATTGCCATTGCTAATTAAGGTTTTCACCAAGACAGATCCTTCAATGTCTCTAGATTTAGAGGTCCTCTCTTTTTAGCAGCACCCTGGAAATAGCACCTCTTCTTTTCTATTTTAAATATTCCAATAGCTTTTGAAGTGCTTAACTGGGTGCCTTGAAGATAATGTCCTGAATTTATAGTACCTTTCAAGTGTAAGTACTTTACAAATGATGTGGAAGTCTCACTCACCAAAGAGGATGCTATCTCACTCAAGCTGCTGGAGATTTAAATAGGCAGGAAGCCACTGGAAATTGACCTGGGAGGCCAAGGATGTGATCTTATTTCTACTGAAAAATGCCCTGGGAGTACCATTAAGGTCAAGAGGTCAAGCATTTTAGCTTTATATTCCTTTTCCAAGAGTACCTTTGGCTCTCTAGGGCCCTCCTGGGGCAAGGGTCTTTGTTCACACAAAGGCAAGGATTTTACTAATTGAATCACTAACACTACTCCTCTGCAGGGATTTTATCATAGTACCTGATCAGAGTTTAGACCTCTTTTATCTATGAAATCTGACCCCATCAAAGTACAAGGAAACTTTGCTTCAGGCAGAATTTGTAAAACAGCAGGGATTATATACCTTTCTCCAATCATTATCAAATGCCACTTTTTTTTCTTTTTCAAGGGAATTTCTTGACTTTCTCCATAAATATGATGTGAAATTTTGAATGTGAATGAGTTTACTTTCAAATGTCTGTTTTCTATTTCTATTATACATAAATTTTATTTATTTTTTTAATTATACATAAATTTTAATTCATAAAATTCCTTGAAAAGTTCAAATTATACATAGAACACAAAACTACATAACGGTCCTTAATTTAAACTTGTCTCTTCATATTATGTTCTCTCTACTTTAAGTATTCTTTATATGGATGCATATTCAAAATTATTTTTCTAGGTACAACAAAATCCTAGAAAAGATATACTTCTGAATTTATAGTAACAGGTTTCCTTTCATAATTTTTCAACTGAAAAATAATAAACTAAAAGGTAAAATCTTTGGTCATATGAAAAACTTTTTTTTCAGCTCTGATGATGCCTTCAATAAAGTCAACTTAAATTACCGCACAGAGAATGGGCTGTCTCTACTACATCTATGCTGCGTTTGTGGAGGTGAGTGCTTAAAACTCAGTATTTTACAAACTAGTTATATGTAGCTATGGTCAATGATTTGAGCTGCTTAATAGTCTACAAGAGAATTCTATTCATGCTTAATTTTCTCTTTTGCTTTGTCCCTAAACTCTGATAAACTTCAGTTGAAGCAGTAACTACCAGGCAGATGTTCCAATGGATTTAGCTCTGAATTTAAGTTTCATTTTGTTTCTATCCTGAATCAAGTCACTTAATTTGCTTGAAAACTAAAAAAAAAAAAAAAAAAAAGGAATTCAGTATTGGGTGTGCCAGTCAGGGATTAGGTTAAATTCAGAAGCACTTAAAGCATTCCCTAAAATACAATCATGCAATCGCTTTACAATCTGCAGTAAAATATATGTAAGGTAAGATAAATGCCAAAGATAAAATCTTAAAGTGCAGATTGATCAACGTGAAGATTTAGAGTTTAATTGAACTTGTATTTTATTGGTTTTGTTCATTGATGTATCCCAAGCACTGGCATATAGTAGATACTTAATAAATTTATTAATGAATGATTAAGATTTACTTTGTTAATACAAACTAGTATTCACTAAACTCGGGTTTTAAATAAAAAACACCAATGCAGAAATATCAACTCTAATCATATTTTATAAGCATTCCTCCAAGAACTAAACAGACTCTACTTAACAGATCTTCCTCCCAAATTTAAACATGCATTTCCAACCTCGATTCCTTCTTCCAGATTTCTCTGATCTAAAGAAACTCTACTGCTAATAATGTTCTGAGGAATCCAGTGCAACTAGATTTTTATCTAAGATTTTTCACTGTTTATTGAAATGAATTTTCATGTTTTTATGTTTCAAAACCAACCAATAATGAGAGTACTACAGAAAAAGTGTAACAGAATGAATTAAATAAATACCACTGATACAAGGTTCTATGCATGTAATAGAAGTGTACAGTACTAAGGATGGCTGTCAATTAATAGAAAACTTTACAAATGGCCTTCAGAACAGCAGTCTGACATTTTTTTAAAGATTCCTTTTATTTATTTATGTATTTGAGAGAGAGAGAGAGAGAGAAAGAGCAAGAGCCCCAGCATGTTTGTCCAGGGGGGAGGGAAATAAACAGACTCTGTGTTAAGCATAGAGCCCAAGGCATGGCGATCCCAAGATCCTGAGATTATGACCTGAGCCAAAACCAAGAGTTAGACACTCACCACTTAACTGCCTGAGCCACCTGAGCCACCCAGGTGCCACAAGTCTGACATATTCATTCCTCGGTGTGAATTTATCATTAAGTCAAAGAGAGATTTGAAAGTCAATTTCTCTACTCCCACAATTTAACCTTTTTTTCACTTTTCTCTTTAAGGCAACAAGTCACATATTAGAACCCTTATGTTAAAAGGGCTTCGCCCATCTCGACTAACAAGAAATGGATTTACAGCCTTGCACTTGGCAGTTTACAAGGTACAGTATTTTTGTTCCCATAATACTGTATTACACTTAAGATGATGTGTATCTTCAGACTGCTGCTGCCCTTTCTGCCCTTCACCCTCCTCCTCTTTTTCTTCTCCTCCTCCTCTTCCTCCCTCTTCCTCCTATTCTTCTTTTTCCTCTTCTCCTTCTTGTTCTTCTCTTCTTCCTCCTTCTCCTCCTCCACCTCCTTCTTCTTCTTCTCCTTCTTCTTTCTTCTTTCTTCTCCTCCTACCTCCTCCTCCCCCTCCCTCTCTCCTTTCCTCCTCCTCCCTTTTCTCCTCCTCCTCCTCCTCCTCTTCCTCCTCCTCCTCCTCCTCCTCCTCCTCCTCTTTCTTCTTCTTCTTCTTCTTCCTGTGTGTGATGGGGAGTTAGCAAATTGGTAATCATGAAAAACATTCAGAGTGACTAGAGCATTATATTACTAGGGGAAGCTCTTTCTCTATATTGACCTGATATCATCTATATACCAGGTACATACTCTGTAATATTTTCCATGTTTAACTCATTTAAGTCTCACAAGAAACTATAAGTGAATACCATTATTATCTCCAAGATTACATGGTTAGTTAATGGGTTAGCCAGGATTTGGGACCTAGCCTTCTGGTCCCTTTGCCAGAGCTTCTCACCAAGAGACCAAGTTGCCTCTGTGCAATAGAGGACGAGGTTGTCTTTGAGAATGAAAGAAGCACATTGAAGCTACATTTATTTTTCTGCACATTACCTTAATTAAAAATATCTCTAGAGGCACCTGGGTGGCTCATTTCGTTAAGCATCTAACTCTTGATTTTGGCTCAGGTCACGATCTCAGGATCTTGAGATCGAGCCCTACATGGGGTTCTGTACTGGGTTTGGGGTCTGCTTAAGATTCTCTCTCTCCTTCTCCCTCTGCCCTCCCTCCACCACTCCTCACATGCGCACTCATGCAACACTCTGTCTCTCAAATAAATATATAAAATCTTTTTAAAAAATACCTCTTGCGTTCCCTTTACTTTCCTTCTTTTATTTTTCCTACTTTTTCTTCAGTTTATTTCCTTGCATCAGTCCCTGTTTCACAGCTAACTCAGTACTTGATCAGAAGGTAAATATAAAAGTGGATTGGAAAAACTGGGATATTCAGTATTGGGATAGATCCTGGAAATTGTCATAAATATAAATGTATAGAATATATAAAATAAATATAAACTGTTTCTTCTCTAATCATAACACTTTAATATATAATTTTACTTACTCTATACTTATGAGTTAAGTATTATACTGGGTTTTATATACATTATTTCTTTAACTATTAATATAACTTAGTGATACGCATAATAACATTTTTTTAAAGAAAAGGAAACCGAAGGTTAAAGTTACATATCTAGTAAAGGTCAGAATAGTGATTGGGATCAAGTGCAGTTGGCTCATACTCTCAGACTCTCATTATATTGTATATTTTGTTCTTTCTTAATTTTATATGAATCTGTGACAGGGTTTTATTTTTATTTCAGTTTTGTTTGTGCAGGAGTTGGGAGGGGGGCAGCTGTTGCTCATATCAGGATCACTTCTCACTAGGTTCCCTCCCCAATCCTTTAGAGTTTATCGTGGTGAGGGGAAAGAAGCCATATTCTCCCATGATTCAGATTCACATATTCCTGTGATTCATAGTGCAGATGCTCTAATATTCATCCTTTTTTGAGCCCAGCCAATGCCTAGTCATTTTTTTCCTGTGAGAAAGTGTCAGTTATGTGCTAACTTGTTTTTAATACCTTCTAATCATCCTGTGAAACTTGAATTGAGGCTGAGTTCAGGATATGGTAAGCAGAGTCTGATCTGGCTTTTCTGCTGACTAGCAGGAGATAAAAGTAGAAAAGCTCCAAAGAATAAGAAGCAACTTAAGGCAGTATATGAAACCATGAATTCTGAATCTGACTGGGGGGTTCCTTTCTATATTAGTTTGTTTTCCTAATAATATGACACAACCATAGAAATGCATTTGAATAATTTAGTGCTACAATCTTTACATAATTTCTTCTACTTCTGTTTATCAAAACTAAATTTCCATATTTAGAATTGCATTTGCTCTATTTCTTCTGTTTTCATATATTTTATGGAAGGATATATGGACTAGATATTTTTTAGCAAGTTTAAACAAATTTAGAGCCTTAGGACATAAGGTAGGCAAAGATTTTGAAAAGGCTATAATAGAGTGCATGATTATTCTACTTATTCCTTAATAAAGGCAAAAATAAATTAAATTTACAATTTCCTTTAAAACACATTCATACTGCCATTCATTTTACCATTCATTCTACCATTCATACTACCACTGCATTAAATCTAGTTCTAATTATCCATTCCCTAACCTGCCTAAGAAAAAGAAAATCCACTTACATCATCACAATACAATGATCAAAATCAGAAAATTTAATATTGATGCAATATTATAATCTAGAGTCCAGATTCAAATTTGATTAGTTATCTTATTAGTGTCATTTATAAAAAGTTGTTTATATTTTTCTTGTTTAGAATTGATTCAAGAATCATTCATTTTTAGTTTTCTTGTCTCAGAATCTCTTTTATCTGAAAGAAATTTCCTTGCCTTTATTTCCTTTCCTTTCCTTTCCTTTCCTACCTTGATTTTAATATTTTAGTTCACACAGAACAGTTAGTTACTTATGTATATTTATTTTGATTTTTATAAATATTTCAAGTGAACTTTATTTTTTCTTACCACTCACAAAATGCATAATCTGATTTTCACATCTTTTTATTGATCACATCAGCAACTCATTTAATCATATACCCTGGCATGCTGGATCCAACTCAGAGCTGGGTAATTTTTACCAGTAGGGCAACTCTGCTTTCTTTAATAATAATGGAACAGGTGTTCTGCTTTTTAATTTCATGTGGCTGGTTAACACTCATCTTACTTGTTTTGTTTGTTTTTTATTTGTTTTTGTTTAGTTTTTTTTTTTTTTAAATAGGGGCTAGATTTATTGAGGTATAATTTATGTACAATAAAATTCACAATTTTAAGTGGGCAATTTGATGACTTTTAAAAATGTATGTAGTCATGTACTGTCATCACAGTCATGATATAGGACTTTTTATCATATAAAAAATTTCCTTCATAACCTCTCTGTAGTCGATTTCTTCCTTTATCCCCCTGACCTCTGGAAAACATACATGTTTTCAATCAGTATAATTTTTCCCTTTCTAGAATTTACCTAAATGCAGTTCATTCAGTATGTTTTCTTTTATATATAGTTTCTTTTATATATAGTTTAGCATAATACTATTGTTGTATGTTCAGTAATTCATTTATTTTATGGTGGATCTATATTCCTTTCAATGTATATAGTACCATTTGTTCAACAATTTACTTGTTATGGACAGATGACTTTTTTCCATATTTTGACTGTTATAAAGCTGCTATTAATATTCATGTGCAGATCTTTTTTGAGTGTTTGTCTTTATTTCTCTTGGGAAATGTGTAGAAATGTAATTGGTGGATCACATAATAAGTGAATGTTTATTTTATAAGAAATGCCAAGCCCTTTACCGAGTCGGTTCTATCATCTTCCATTAGCAATGTGTTTGTTTCTAATGATTATGTTATACAGTCTTGCCAACACTTGTCAATATTTTTTATTTTAACCTTTCTATTGGATATATATTAATATATTGCTTAATTTGCATTTCTGTGGTGGCTACTGAAGTTGAATAGATTTTTATTTGCTTATTTATCACTTTTTCTTTTTTTTGCCATTGTGTCTTTTCAAATCTTTATCCCATTTTTAAATTTCTTTTATTGTTTTCCTGAATTATAAGAAAAGATGTGTTTTATGTATTTAGATAAGGGTCCTTTGTTGGATATACATTTTGCAAAACTTTCCCATCTTTGGCTTGCCTTTTCATGTTCTTATGGCAAAACTTACACGCCTTATTTCTTAACTGATTAGTGATTACATTATAGATCTTCAATAAACACATGCACTATCTATTAATATCAGACTATTTCACTTTAAACATAACCATCCATAGTATGATTCCACTTTATCTTCACTCTTTATACTATTGTTGTCTTATACATTATATCTATATATGTTATAAATTCCAATATATTGTTAGAATTTTTGTGATAAATACTTCATATCCTTTAGAGAAAATATATTTAATTTTTAGCACATTGGTTATAATAAATCTATGTATGATTTTCTCTATAAAGTGCTTTTTAGAGTCCATTGAACTTCATAAATCTGTAAGTTTATGCTTTCATCAATTTCAGAAATTTTGATCATTATTTTTCAAATATGTATGTTAGAATGTTTGGTAATCTTCCATAATCTGTTAATTTTCTTCTATATTTTTTCTTTCTGTTTTTAAATTTTGATTATTTCTAATTACTTGAATTCAAGTTCCAAAATGATTCCTCTGCGATCTCCCCTCTGATGATAATCTATTAAGAGTTATTCATTTCAGATACCATATTTTTCAGGTCTAGGATTTCCCTTGATGTTTAAATATAATTTCAATTTCTTTTCTATGTTTACCCATCTGTTCCTTTGCTTTTCCATATTTTCCTTTAAATTCTTGAATCTATCATTAATGACTGTTTTAAATCCCTTATCTGTTGTCTCTAATATCTGGATTACCCCATTGTTTATTTCTATTGAATGTTATTTCTCTTGACTGTATATTACATTTTCCAGTTTTTTCACATATTTTTAAATTTTTTATTGGATGTTAGACTTTATGTGTTATTTGTTACAATAAATCATCATGTTATCTTCCTTTAAAGATGTTGAGTTTTGTTTTGTTTTGTTTTGTTTTTGGAAGGCAGTTACATTTCACCTAGTCAATTTTGATTTGATTTTTTGTGAGGTTGGTCTATTTGAGTTTCAGACTTAGCCTAAAAGCATACCTCCTACTCTAGGATGTGGTCCTTGCTCCTGAATATGGTTCTTACTCCAAATGTGTGGATTTTTTATATCTTACCTGATTGCCCAAGTCACTTAGTAAAGTCTCCATTATGGTTTCTGGAACTCCAAAATTTCCCATTACTCCATCATCTCTTTCATAATTACCATATACTTTCCAGCCATAAATCAGTGATCTTATCTACTAAAGAGTGTCTCTGTTTCTGCACAGTTCAACTCAAAAATCCATAGTGAATCTCTGTGCAGATGTCTATAGTCCTCTCTTTGTGTAGCTGCTTCTTCTGCTACAGTTACCCTGTTAACAAATTGCAGTCATTTTATAATCCCAGAAACTTAATCTCGATTGTTAACTCATTATGATTTCCCTTTCACTTTCTCTTCTGTGACAGAGAAATATCTCAGGCAGAAAGTGAGAGCACTCATGGAATATTGTGGAGGCTTACCTTATGTCTTTCCCTTCTTCCAAAGATCACAGTCTTTTGTTCATATTCTTCAGTGACTTATAACAGTTGTGTCATGTATTTTGTTCCATCTTATGTATTTTACTTGTCAGTGGGGGAAATCTGTACATGTTATTTAGTCTTGCCCCCATCTATTTTTATATTACTTCCAAAATGATCTGCATAAGGCACAAATCTGTAATGTCAATGTTCTGTTTAAAAATTACTGTTGTTATTCCTTAACTGCATAATAAAATTCAGGCTCCTAAATAAGATATTCAAAATCCCTTAATTCACAACTTTTTTTTTTTAAGATTTTATTTATTTATTTGACAGAGAGAGATCACAAGTAGGAAGAGAGGCAGGCAGAGAGAGAGGAGGAAGCAGGCTCCCTTCAGAGCAGAGAGCCTGATGCGGGGCTCGATCCCAGGACCCTTAAATCATGACCTGAGCTGAAGGCAGCGGCTTAATCCACTGAGCCATCCAGGTGCCCCCTTAATTCACAACTTTGCTGGAATCACTTTTCAGACTTTCTTATGGCCACTGCTCTTTCAACTCTAATGGTTTTCAAATTTAATATGCATAAGAATTATATGGTAACTACATGTTTAAAATGGATATTTCTCTCCACATCTCACTTCAATCAAATTTTGTACATACAGAATATGCTGGGAACCTAAAAGTTTAACAAACAACCTAGGCAATTTTGATGTAAGCAGTTTTTTGATGTAAACTAAATGATAAGGATCATTGTTCAAGTCTTGCAACTCAAATTGTGGTAAGAAGACCAGACGCTCCTGCCTCAAATAGAGATTTTTAGAAATGCAGAACTTCATTCCCTATCCTACCCCTAACCAATGAGAATGAGTTTTTGTTTTTTGTTCTTAATCCCAGCTGACAGTTTTACATACTAAAGTTTGTAAAGCACTGTTCTAGATTACTTCATTCTTTAGGACAAGCATTTTTCCTACCCCAGTGTTTTTATTCTTATTATTTCTTCTGCTTAAAATATTTTGATTTCTTTACTTCTTAAGAGATTATTACATATTTGAAACCAAGATAAATTGAGCTCCCTCAAGGCTTCTTGAACTCCCAAGCAGATTTTATTGTACTCTCTTTGGGGTTTCAATTACAAATTCACATTGTTTTATATTACAGCACTTACAGTTATTTATTTGGGTACTTCATATGTTTTGTGAACTTGTAACATTGGGAGTAAGTCTTTTTCTTTAATTACTCAGTGTATAAGGACCTATAAAAGATCCCTGATAAATAGTCTTGAGAAATTAATGAGTATCCAAGCATTAGCACAAATAATACTTGATATTGATTGATATAATATACCTTAATAAAGACTGTCAGCTTAGAAGCTAGACTATTTATTTCCATATCTCAGTAGTGAGACTTACTAGCTATGCATCTTTAAACAAATTACTCTCTCCCTCAGTGTCTGAAATGGAGGAAATAGAATAGCATATTTTATTGAGTGGTTTATAGTTTTAAAAAGGACAAACCATGCACAGTACTTAGTGAAGTACCTAGCATGTAGCATGTACTTGGTTAAAAGTTAATTATCATTGTTGAACTTTCATTTCAAACAAATATTTATTGAACAATTAATGTTCAGCCATTTTAAAAAAATATCTTATTTACTTATTTATTAATTGGTTGATTTGAGAGAGAGAGAGCGAGAGACAGAGAGTGCACACGTGCCAGCCATGAGCATAGGGGCACAAGGGGAAGGAGAGGAAGAGACAGAATCCCAAGCAGATTCCATGCTGAGCACATAGCCCAACACAGGGCTTATCTTACAACCTGAGATCATAAACTGATCCAAAACCGAGTCAGAAGCTTAACGGACTGAACACTCAGGTTCCCCTAATTTTCAGCCATTTTATACCAAAAACAAACAAAAAGGATCACATCTTCTGGATTATAACATCTAAAGAGATGAGAATATGTAATCCTAAAAACATCAAAGTAGTGAAGTCTACACTTAGATCAATGGATTCCAAGATTTTTATTATATGCTACATAAAATTATCTCCCCAAATGCAGATATTTGTTCAAAATCATAATTATGAAAAAATTATCAATAAATATTTCTAAGCAAAAATACACTCTCTGGCAGAGAGTGTTAAAATTTGTTAGTATAAATCAATATTTCATATATCCCCTTTGATAATATTAAAATATTTTTACAAACTTATTTTCAAATATGATTAACTATTCATTAATTTTACCTGGAAATTTGGCTTATAAAAATCTCAAATTACTAGAAAGAAAATTGCCCAGCATGCCAGCTCTGCTATTTTCCTTCCCTTCTTCTTATATTAATGATATACATTTCTTCTGTGATTTTTCCCACAGGAATCTTTTAAAAATAATCTGACAATTTTTTAGAAATAAATTCAGTTAAAATTAGATATTAAAATCTATAAAGCCACTAAATTTAGCACACATGAGCAATAATGCATCTGTAGTTACTAAATGCTAAAGAAAAAAGTGAGAAGTAACTCTCAACTTCTCTCCATTTGGAATTATAAGTATTTATTTATCATACTTTGGGTATTATATGTGACACCCATTAACTGAGACCACCAGTATAAATTTTTGTGTGAAATATTAGTAAAATTTAATTCTTTTTTATAAATAAAGACAACTAGAATTTCTGATATTTTCTTTTTGTATTATTGAAACCAGGAAATGGAAGAAGGGTCAACAGAGATGATGAGATAAAAAAAAGTTCAAAAGCAAAGTTAGAGGTCTTACTTTGAGTACAGATACTCAGTCTAAGAGTGTTCTCTTTTTTCTTTCCTGTTTTCCAAATTTCAAACAAAGTCAAGTATTCCTGTCACACCAACCTTTAATAAGTGATATCTTTTGCAGAGGTAAATTCAGAATTGTTTCAACAAGAGGAATGTAGGTGTGAACTTTCATGAGCAGTTATTTTTATACTGATTAATGGATCCTTTCATTGGAGATGTCTGTGATGCATGAGGCAGCTCTAGTCCATTAAACTTTAATGCCTGGAACTAAATATGTTTTATACTGAAGCTCAGTATACTCTCTTGCCCTAAAAGAAACCTTAGTACTCTTCGAAGACTACAAAACTGCTTTTTTACCTTTTTCCTTACTTGCACTAATAGGCTATAATAATTACTGGGCTGGGTAACTTGCATTGTAAAGATCCTTAAGTAAGCACATTATTAAAATATATTCTTACATTTGCCTGTTTCCACCCCGAGAAACCCAATTGTCATTCCAAACCAAGGTCTGGTCTTCCTTACAGCTTGAAGTGACATTTCAGGGACTATTAGACTCTTTGAACCAGATAGGGTATTATAGAAAATAATTTAGCCCAGGTATAACATCTTGCAGGTGAAGGTAATGAGGTATTTCATGATTAAACATATTTGGAGATAAAATGGACTAAGATGTAAGATGAATGTTCTCATAGGTCAATCTTGGGAATGGCATTAATATTAATATATGAAATTATACTTGTAAGAATCTTGAGTTTACAAACATTATACATACATTATACAATTTGATCTTGTTACAACCCTATAAATGGATACATCAGTTATTAGATTCCCTTTTTACAGGTGAAGAACACATGGTCAGGGCTTACACATGAAAGACAAAAAATTGAGAGTAGAATATTAGGGGTGAAGGGTGACATTTTGTATTGAGAAAAGCATATGACTTAAAATCAGAAAGTCTAAGTTCAAGTCCCAGTTTAGCTTTTATTTAAAAGCTAAATGATGTGTTATGCCAGTTGAGTTCCAAAAAGCAGGCTCTGAAAGGGATTTTGGAGTACAGGAGATTTATTTTAAGTGACACCTGTGAAAGGGAAGGAAGGTAGTAGAATAGTCTGGGTAAGATGTCAGACCACAGTGCAGACTTACTAAAATCTTTACCAGCCCAATAGGAACTCCAGAGCAAAAATTGTCTATTAAAGGAGTAATGCTTGAGTGGCAACGGCTGGTTCTTTTACCAGTGATGGTTCTTTTACCATCAGCTTTCCCAGTCAAGGACTGGGGACCACGTTGGAAACATCTCACCTCTACTGCTCCAGTGGATCCTTGAAAGAGCTAGCTAAGGGATGCTGCCAGCTAACCACATTCTCAGCACACTCTTCTTGAAGGGAAGTCTGAATAGCATATCTCTACATCTGCCAAACAATTGGAAATTCTCAGTATTTTATACCAAATGAAAAAGGGAAATTATTTTTCTCTATATGTAGTATAGCTCAATTGTGTATATAATAATTAATAACAAAAATTATATCAAGCATTATGCAAAATACATTACATTATTTGATTTAATCCTCACAACAACTCAGAGATTAGTACTGTTATGATCTCCATTATAGGAAAAAAAAATGGCTTAAGAAGTTAGGGAACTTGTCTCAAATGTAGGAAGTGGCCATTATATGCAAACACAAGTTTACTTTGCTTTTTTACTCTATCTAGTTTCATGAAGGTCCATACCTGAGAAAAAGAATGGAAGGAAATGTGCATAAATGATAATAGTTATTATATGGTGGTACTACAGGTTATAAATTGCTATTTATTCTTTTACTCTATTTTCTACATTTTCTGCAATGACATGTTCTAGTTGTCTGTTGAAGCATAACAAATCACCCCAAACTTAGTCCTCTAATACAACAGTTATTTTATTATTCTTATGGATTCTCAGCTCAAGAATTCTGACAAGACACAGCAGGGATGGCTTGATTCTGCCCAATGGTATTTAGGGCCTCAGCTGAGAAGACATAAATGACTGGGGTACTTCATCAACCAGGGAACTGGATTCCCTGAAGGCTTCACATATCTAGTACTTGGGCTGGAATGACTGTAAGTCTGGCTGTAGCTGGGTCATTTAATTGGGAAGTTTGTAAATGATATGCAGCTTTTCTGCATAACCTGGGACTTTTTATAGCCTGGCTGCCTCAAGGTAGTCAGACTTCTTACATGGTAGCTAATAGCTTCAAGAGTAATTTTTCCAGAAAATAGAAGGAATATATGTTGCTTTTTATGACCTATCCTTAGAGAAACATAGTTTATTTCTACCACATTCTTTTGGTCAGAACACATCTATTTGAGAAGATTATAAATGAATTAGTGCCATGTTTTATAACCTCCTGAGGACATATTTCCATAATCAGAAGAATGTAAATTTTAGACATTAAAAATTCCCAGTTTATTTTTTACTCTGAAATAAATTTAGCAAAACAAACAAACAAACAAATAACCTGAGCAAGTGTTTGTGTGTGTGTGTGTGTGTGTATGTGTATTTAACTTATGAGATTTGGTGGTAGAGAATCTAAGCTCTCTGACAGTAATGGGTACTCATCTTGGCTTTATCTGTAGTAACAATCACAGAGCTAACAACAGGCAGGATATTAGATGCTGTGTTACAGTTTTATGCATAGAAGAAAATCGGACTTGCTAACATTACAAAAAGATTTTACCCATTTACATAAATCTTTAATGGTCTATTGTATCACAAATCCACTTTATCAAGGATTTGCTGGACAGATTTGTCCAAGCCTTACTCAACCACACATGGATCTCTTTTGTTTAAAAACAAATAGCATACAAGAATTCCTGGGTGGCACAGGTGGTTAAACATTGGACTCTTGGACTCTTGGTTGGACACTTGGTTTTGTCTTAGGTCATGCTCTCAAGGTCATAAAATCAAGCCACACCTCTGGCTCTGCACAGGTCACAGAGTCTGCTTAAGACTCTCTCCCTCTCCATCTGCCCTTTGCTCCACAACTTGTCTCTCATAAATAAATAAATCTTTAAAACTGTTCAACAAGAATATCTAAAAATTTTAAATATCTATGCCCCTGACATGGGAGCAGCCAACTGTATAAACAAATTAATAGCAAAATCAAAAAAACACAACGACCATAATACAATAATAGTAGGTGATTTTAACACCCCCTGACTGAAATGGACAGATCATCTAAGCAAAAGATCCACAAGGAAATAAAGTTCTTAAATGACACACTGGACCAGATGGATATCACAGATATATTCAGAACATTCCATCCCAAAACAACAGAATGCACATTCTTCTCTAGTGCACATGGAACTTTCTCCAGAATAGATCACACTCTGGGTCACAGATCAGGTCTCAACCAGTTCTGAAAGACTGGGATCATTCCCTGCATATTTTCAGACCACAATGCTCTGAAGCTAGAACTCAATCACAAGAGGAAATTAAAGAAGAATTGAAAAAAATTCATGGAAACAAATGAAATGAAAACAAAAACTGTTCAAAATCTGTGGGACACAGCAAAGGCAGTCCTAAGAGGAAAAAATATAGCCATACAAGACTTTCTCAAGAAACAAGAAAGGTCTCAAGTACACAACCTAACCCTACACCAAACGGAGCTAGAAAAAGAACAGCAAAGAAAGCCTAACCCCAGCAGGAGAAGAGAAATAATAAAGATCAGAGCAGAAGTCAATGAAATAGAAACCAAGAGAAGAGTAGAACAAATCAACAAAACTAGGAGCTGGTTCTTTGAAAGAATTAATAGGATTGATAAACCCCTGTGGCCAGACTTACCAAAAAGAAAAAAGAAAGGACCCAAGTAAATAAAATCATGAATGAAAGAGGAAGGATCACAACCAACACCAAAGAAATACTAACAATTATTAAAACATACTATGAGCAACTCTACGCCACCAAATTTGACAATCCAGAAGAAATGGATGCATTCCTAGAGACATATAAACTACAACAACTGAACCAGGAAGAAATAGAAAACCTGAACAGACCCATAACCAGTAAGGAGGTTGAAACAGTCATCAAAAATCTCCAAACAAACAAAAGCCCAGGGCCAGACAGCTTTCCAGGGAACTTCTACTAAACACTTAAAGAAGAATTAATTCCTATACTCCTGAAACTATTCCAAAAAATAGAAATGGAAGGAAAATTTCCAAACTCATTTTATGAAGCCAACATCACCTTGATCCCAAAACCAGACAAAGACCCCATCAAAAAAGAGAATTACAGACCAATATCCTTGATGAACACAAATGCGAAAATTCTCACCAAAATACTAGCCAATAGGATACAACAGTACATAAAATGGATTACTCACCATGACCAAGTGTGATTTATTCCAGGTCTGCGAGGTTGGTTCAATATCTGCAAATCAATCAATGTGATAAAATACATTGATAAAAGAAAGAACAAGAACCATATGATACTCTAAATAGATGCTGAAAAAGCATTTGACAAAGTACAGCACCCCTTCCTCCTCAAAACTCTTCAAAGTGTAGGGATAGAGGGCACATACCTCAATATTATCAAAGCCATCTATGAAAAACCCACCACAAATATCATTCTCAATGTAGAAAAACTGAGAGCTTTTCTGCTAAGGTCAGGAACACAGCAGGGATGTCCGTCATCACCACTGCTATTCAACACAGTACTAGAAGTCCTAGTCTCAGCAATCAGACAACAAAAAGAAATTAAAGACATCCAAATCAGCAAAAAAGAACACAAAATACTCCATTACAAATCTAATATAACTTGTACAGGAATTCAGTAGGGTGTCAGCATATAAAATCAATGCACAGAAATTAGTTGCATTTCTCTACACCAACAACAAGACAGAAGAAAGAGAAATTAATGGGTCAATCCCATTTACAATTGCACCCAAAACTCTAAGATACCTAGGAATAAACCTAACCAAAGAGGCTAAGAATCTATACTCAGAAAACTATAAAGTACCCATGAAAGAATTTGAGGAAGACACAAAGAAATGGAAAAATGTTCCATGCTCATGGATTGGAAGAACAAATATTGTGAAAATGTATATGCTACCTAAAGAAATCTACACCTTTAATGCAATCCCAATCAAAATCCCAACCATTTTTTTCAAAGAAATGGAACAAATAATCCTAAAATTTATATGGAACCAGAAAAGACCTCGAATAGCCAAAGGAATATTGAACAAGAAAGCTAAAGTTGGAGACATCACAGTTCCGGACTCAAGCTCTATTACAAAGCTGTCATCATCGAGACAGTATGATACTGCCATTTGCAACAGACACATAGATCAATGGAACAGAATAGAGAGCCCAGAAATGGACCCTCAACTCTATGGTCAACTAATCTTCGACAAAGCAGGAAAGAATGTCCAATGGGAAAAAGACAGCCTCTTCAATAAATGGTGTTGGAAAAATTGGACAGCGACATGCAGAAAAATAAAATCGGACCATTTCCTTACACCACACATGAAAATAGACCTGAAAATGAATGAAAGACCTCAATGTGAGACAGGAATCTATCAAAATCCTTGAGGAGAATACAGGCAGCAACCTCTTCAACCTCAGCTGCAGCAACTTCTTCTCAGAAACATCACCAAAGGCAAGGGAAGCAAGGGCAAAAATGAACTATTGGGACTTCACCAAGATCAAAAGCTTTTGCACAGCATAGGAAACAGTCAACAAAACCAAAAGACACCTGACAGAATGGGAGAAGATATTTGCAAATGCCATATCAGATAAGGGAATAGTATCCAAAAGCTCTAAATAACTTATCAAACTCAACACCCAAAGCACAAATAATCCAATCAAGAAATGGGTAGAGCACATGAACAGATTCTGCAAAGATGGCCAACAGACACATGAAAAAATGCTCCACATCATTCAGCATCAGGGAAATACAAATCAAAACCACAATGAGATACCACTTCACATCAGTCAGAATGGCTCAAATTAACAAGTCAGGAAATAACAGATGCTGACGAGGATGCAGAGAAAGGGGAACCCTCCTACACTGTTGGTGGGAATGCAAGCTAGAGCACCCACTCTGGAAAACAGCATGGAAGTTCCTCAAAAAGTTGAAATAGAGCTACCTTATGATCCAGCAAGTGCACTACTGGGTATTTACCCTAAAGATACAAACATAGTGATCAAAGGGGCACGCACCTCCAAATGTTTATAGCAGCAATGTCCACAATAGCCAAGTATGAAAAGAACCTAGATGTCCATCAACAGATGAATGGATATATATATATATATATATAAAATTATATATAGAGAGAGATATATAATTATATATATAGAGAGATATATAATTATATTATATATAATATATATATCTCCATATATATAGATAGATAGATAGATAATGCAGCCACCAAAAGAAATGAAATCTTGCCATTTGCAACGACGCATATGCAACTAGAGGGTATTATGCTGAGTGAAATCAGTCAATCAGAGAATGACAATTATCATATGGTCTCCCTGATATGAGAAATTTCAGAGGCAGAGTGGGGGGTTTGGGGGGTAGGGAAGGCAAAAAATGAAACAAGATGGGATTGGAAGGGAGACAAACCATAAGAGACTCAATCTCACAAAACAAACTGAGGGTTGCTGGGGGGGCTATGGAGAAGGTCGTTGCATCATGGACATTGGGGAGGGTATGTGCTATGGTGAGTGCTGTGAAGTGCTGACGATTCATAGACCTATACCCCTGGGGCAAATAATACATTATATTTTAATTAAAATAATTAATTATAAAAGAAAATCTCTTCTGAAAAATAAAACATTTTACTTCTTCCTTTCTAATTTAGATGTTTTTATTTCTTTATCTTGCCTATTCCAGCTAGAACTTCCAGTACTACATTGAATAAGAGTGGTGAAGGTGGCATCCTTCTCTTATTGCTGGTATTATAGGAAAATTTTTCAAAATTTCAAAATTGAGTATGATGTTAGCTATAAATTTGTTATGCATGGACTTTATATGTTTAAATGTATTTCTTCTATATCTAAATTGTTAAGTTTTTATAATAAAATGATGTTGAATTTGTAAAAAATATCTTTAAAAGTAACTAATTAATTAATATCATACACATTAATGCATAACAGAGACTTATTCATCCCACACTTTAGAATGCTGCTGTATGTTCCATTGAATACTCATGGTGTAAATTTGGCTAGATACTGCATAAGGGAAAACCTGTCAGTTCTCCAGAAGGCTATTCCCTATCCAATTCTTCAGGGTTGTTCTTTTAAAAAATTTGCCTTTAGATACTTGTTGTATATTATAGAGTCCAAACAATTAGTAAGTTCAGCTTTGTCATATTTAAAATTTATCTATGTTATTTTATATGAATGTCTGCACCATATTGCTGACTTTTAAAATTATTCCATTAGAACTCAATACTTCAGTGGAGCAAGGGAAAAATATTTGGGGCTCATCATTTAAATGCAACAAAATACTGCAAAAGTACATCCTCTCTTTGATATTGGAACTAAGGAAAGATCAACTAAAGCACAATGGATCTTCCACTGTGAAGCATGATCTTCGGAGTTGAACAGACCAGAATTTATGTCTAGCTCCAACACTTCCAATCTCCTTGAGTTTCTACAAGTACTTTAAATTCTTTGAGTCTGACTACTATCAGCCATGGTAAGGGCAATAGTATTTTTCTCATAGGTAAGTTGTGAATCTGGAATAGATGATGTCAGTAAAACATTTTATATGGCATTTAGCCCATAGTAAACAATTTTTAAGAAGCAATGCTTGTTTTTTTTTTAAGATTTTATTTATTTATCAGAGAGGGAGAGAGAGCAAGCACAGGCAGACAGAATGGCAGGCAGAGGTAGAGAGAGAAGCAGGCTCCCTGCCAAGCAAGGAGCCCAATGTGGGACTCGATCCCAGGATCATGACCTGAGCCGAAGGCAGCTGCTCAACCAACTGAGCCACCCAGGCATCCCCGAAGCAATGCTTGTTTTGTTACGTTCTCTTTAGCATAGCTTGGGAAGGTAAAAGCTCTATCTTTATACTACCTAGTAAAAAAAATTTTAGGTCAATCGAAGGTCAACTTGAGAAATCTAAACAAGATATGAAAGAATAGTACTTCAGACTGACCTCACCATTTGACTATTCTGAAGAAATCATGACATACTTCCTCTTACATTCCACAAATTTTGGCCAAGTAAGAAAAAATATAAAGATAGTTGAGAAAAGGATGGATGTGCATTACTACAATCTGTCTGATAAGTATTTCATATATTCCATTGCTTTCTGTGTAATTATTTTAACATAGCCTAGTACAGAGCTCATTATAAGGTAGACATTCATTAATAGATATTTGTTGATAAAGAGTATCCATCTCTCTGTGGATTTTACAAGTTCTTCATATATTAAATATACAAACCACTTCTAAGTGTTATATATTGTGAATAGTTCTCCAATTTGTCATTTATCTTATTGTACTTTTAATACTTTTATTTGATTAAGTTTATCATGTTATTCTTCTATTTTAAAAAGTGATTTTGTGCTTACAAAGACTTTCTCCATTTCCCTGAATTTAAATGCCTACCCATCTGCAGGGGAAAATGTTTTAAGGTGATATCTTTTTATTTACCTCAGAGGCTTTAGCCCTTAACTGTCTTTAGTCCTCACCATTTAAAAATAATAGTTATTCATGATGTTGGAGTTAATTCCTGTGAATTACTTTTTTTTTTTTTTCCTGGATGAAGCAGTACTGATAGACATTTCCTATTTCCAGTAATGCTTCAGAGTTTTCCTATGTTTTAATACTTTGACTAATTCAGGGAGTAACTACATGAAGTTGTAGGGAGAAGGTAAAGACAAAGGAAAAACAGGAGTTAGATGATGGAATCAACTCACTTTCTTATTTGGAAGTTTTCACTAAGGACCGAACTGAACCCCAGTCTTCTTTGTCCAATGACAATGAGTTTATTGAGCATTACTTTGCCAGGCACCTTCCAAGTATTCTGAATGTATTTCAAGTACTTTGAATATATTATCACTTCAGTTGTGAATGCATAGTTTGTATGTGTATCACATCAGGACATACAGTTACTTTCCCCTTTATTTATAACCAAGGAACTTAGTATAAAGGAGTTATGCAACTTGCTCCAGTTAACATAGTCATTAGCAGAGCTGGGGTTCTAACTTAGGGAGGTAATTCTAGTACCCACAGTCTTAACCGTAAGGATCTCAAACTTCACATGTGAAAAATAAAATATTTTATTTCTACCTCAAAAACCACATCTTCCTGATTCTTCCCTAACTCATTATCATGTCATTCTCCTGCCAGCTATAGTACTTGGGAAAAATTCAAACACCAAATACCCTGACCTACAAGACCCTATAAGATCAGATGTCTTAGACCTCCTCTTAAACACTACTTTTCCTTTCTTTATTTTTAACTTTCTACAATGCACTGGCTTTCAAACATACCAAGTTTATTTCCATCTTAGGAAATTATGTGTTTCACATTTAGCTGCTCCTTAATCTTCAGTGGCTATGCTTGAAATTGTGGCTTGGATTTCTTTTTTTTTTTTTTTGCTATTTACCATTTATCTCAAAGTGTACCTTATCAGAGAAGTAAAGCTTTCCCTGACTGCTTAATTTAAGTAGCCATGTTATTATTTGCTAGTTTTCCTTCACAGTCATTGGTACTTTATAATACTGTATATAATATTTTTATATGCTTATTTATTTATTTATTTTTATTTATTTTGGAGAGAAAGCATGTGCCTGGAGGGGGGGAGGGGCAGAGGAACAGGGACAGGAGAGAGAGGGGAGAGAGAGAATCCCAAGCAGACTCCCCACTGAATGTGGACCCTGAGATCATAATCTGAGCCAAAATAAAGACTTGGATGCTCAACTGACTGAGCTACCCACACACTGTCTTGTTTATTTTTTATTTTTTCTCTTTCCTCTTACATATACACAGTAAAAATATAAGTTCCATGAAGGCAGAAATTTAACTGTTTTATTCAGTGCCATGTTTCCCTGCTCAGAACAGTTTCACATGTCATATATATTCAAGAAGTGTTTGTTAAGTGTATGAAAGGTTTATTGAAAAAGAGAATAATGTCATCAAAACTGTGTATAAAATAATTATTTAGTAGCAGAATGGAGGCTGGACTGCAGTAGGAAAAGGCTTAATCACAGAGACTAGTGAAAAGACTATAAAATGGAGGGTGATGTCAGAAATAAGAAAGTATAGGAAATACTAGTGAGTTAGAACCAACAGAATTCTGAAACTGATTGAGTCAAAGGACTCAGTGATATTTAGAGTAAGAAAATGTCATTAATGTGTATAAGAACTAGGAGATGACAAATAACACTGGGAAAATTATGAATGGTATTTGCAAGAGCAATTTTTAATTTTTAATTTGAGATGTTATCGATAGGCAGGATGTATGGAATTTGGGATTTGGACTTAGAGGAATTTGGACTAAAAGTGAAGTTATCTGATTGTGTACAAATTTCCAAAGGTGGCATTTGGAATGAGAAAGTGTCTTGAGGCTAAGTTCACTTTTTGAAGGCAGACAAAGAGAGGAGGCAAGAAGAAAGAGATCATCTGAGTATAGAGAGAAGAAGGACTGACATTGGATTTGGTAAACAAGGTTACCTTCTGAAACTGAATAGGTGATTTTAGGACAGTGGTGAGTCCTTCTGTCTTAGGTAGAAGATACTAGCATGGCAATTTCTCTCAATAATATAAGGCAAGCACAAAGGGAGAAGAGATGGTATGAGAAAGAGCAAAATTCAATGTGCAAGGAGCATAGTGAACTCAGTTGGGATTTATGTAAGATTTGGGTATACATAGTTAGAGATTACTAAAGAAATGAATCACAGCTGTCAGGAGTGATTATCAATAACTTTTTATGGAAGCTGAGAAAATGAAGGCAAGGACAGAGATAAAATTAGCTTAGCTTTAGTGGGGAAAAAAAAAGAATGGAGAAAATGCAAGGCTATATCTGAACAGAAGGGGCCAATGGAATGCAGAGCATGCAGAGGTAAAATTTAAATACAGAGGTAAATTTAAAATACAGGTATGCAGAGTAGAAAATTTGGAAACTATAACATTAATTTTGCTATTTAGAATTCTTTACCAAAGTTTTTTCACTTTTTTATAACTTCTTTTTTCAGTTACATGTAACAGGTTTAAGAAATCAACTTTTTTTTTTTTAAATGAGTGGATTTTCTTAACCAACAGTATTTGAAATAATATGTTTATGGATAAGTGCAATGGCCTATCTCATGAGGACTTGACTTTCTTGCCACAGAGTGTGTTTGAGACCTATTAAAGTATTAAAGAAGTTGTTGTTTGAATTCTTACTTTACTTAGAGAAAGGATTAAACATGTAGATCTTTTTTTGTATTCCCTTCCAATTTTGGGGTTTTATGAATATGACCATCCATATCACTCTGACTTATAAAATAAAGTAATAATAGTAATTTTTTGTAGGCTAACTTAGAGAAATATTTACTTTTTATTTTGTTTTTTATTAACCATTTTGAAGGCCCTACCATGTACCAAGTTTAAATAAGTTAATGCATATGAAAGGTTAATTACATAATAAAAATTCAGTGAATGTAAATTGCGATTAATATTGTGAAAAGTTCCCTATCTCTCCAAAGACAGAAATACAATGCAAATAATAGTATGAGGAAAGTAAGCATCTCTTTGGCGATTGCATAAATTATTCTAACTCAAAGGCCTAAATTCTCCCTCAAACATCTTCACTGTCAAAATGAGTCAAGTTAGGAAAGACACTACTGATTAATTATGTATAGGTTTATGACACTATGTGTCATTAATTATGTATAGGAGCCATGACACATATGTAGAGAAGAAGCAATTACTGAATTACCAGGAAATAGTCCACTGCAGTCAGTCCAATCATGCAGCTGCCAGAGAAAGCACATTGATTGGAGTGACCTACACATACGATTGAGTTTGCAAGAGCCTCACCATAGGTAATGTCCTTTCTATCTTTCATGGTCAAGTGGTAGAGGATTGATTGAAACTGAATAGCCTTGTCATTTGTTCATACATTTCAACCATTTGAGAGCTGCTCTTTGCTGTCTCATGCGCTCTTATGCCAGAAATCACACTTAGGTTTTCTTTGAGCACCTAAACTGGCTGACAGTCAGCGAATCGATATATCCTGTTGCAGAGTGTCCAAACCTGCTATTAGTAGAAAAGTAACACTAAAGATGTGTTTCTTTACAGGACAGTGCAGAATTGATCACTTCTCTACTTCACAGTGGAGCTGACATACAGCAGGTTGGGTATGGTGGCCTCACTGCCCTTCATATTGCTACAATAGCGGGTCATCTGGAGGTAAGTCTCACCTTGGTCACCTGTAAAAACAGACCTGACTCTTTTGATTCTTGATCTTAACTATTTTCAAAAGGTGCTTTTCAGATTCTAGAAGTTGATTTATTTTTCAGCTACTGAACACATACATTTATTTTGAGGACCAAGTTAAGCTATATAAATGTTCTTTTCATAGTTCAGGCTGCTTTGTAACAATTTAATCAAACATCAATTAATATAAAGATAGCTGGATACACACAGGCTTTATAGAAGTGATTAAGAGCATAGATTTTGGAGTCAGGCAATCACTTGCTGTGTTTACCTCAAACAAGTTACTGTCATCGCTTTTTTTCATTTATGAAATAGAAATTATAATAGGCTTATTTAATGATTAAATTAGAGAATCTATATAAAACACTTTTCAGATTGTCTCCTGGTTTAATAATGAAATATCATTCATTCACTTATGTATTATTTGATTTATTAAGCATCTGTTGTGCCACAATGTGTTGTTCTAGTTTTGAGGTGAGAGTAGTAAAAAATTAGACAAAACTCCATTTTCTTGGAATTTAGCTGTGGAGAATGAGATAGACAATAAAGAAAAGAAAACATATAATATCAGTTAGTAATATGTACTAGAAAAATAAAACAAGGTAAAATAAAGAGTGAAGAAGTGGACACCATTTAAAATAAACTACATAGTGAAACTATATATAAAATATATGTGATAATACATGCAAAGACCCTGTGACAGAAAAGAATTAGTTGTGTTTCAGGGACACAAGTAAGCCAAAGTTATTAGTGTGGTATGAGCTAGAGATAAAGTGATGGAGATGAGGTCAGGTGGATGTTTACAAACAAGATCACAAAGTGTTTTTAAAGACCATAGGAAAGACTCTGGATCTTATCTTAGATTTAATTACTAAAATATTAATTTTGTACATACAAAGCACTTTGTATTATTTATTTAATCTACTCACAAATCCTCATGAAATAGCTTTTAATGTCACTGCCATTTTGTAGATATAAAACCATGGCTCTTCTATAGCCATTGTCTTTACATATTGTAAAGCCATTGAGGAAAAGAGCCATGTCTGGAATCCTGGTCAGTTTACTCAAAATCCCATGATTTTCACACTGTATGTCATTTGTGATAACAACAATATCTTTATTATTAAATAGTTATCTATTTCTCCCTTTTACTCACGTTACAAGTTAAATTGTACTTTCTTCCCTAACACACACATATATATATATATGCCAACTGTGAGCAAGCAGAGCTACATATAAAATCATACATAAAACCTATAAAATGGGTGTGATCCATCTTCCTTAACAGCATCACTGTAAGGCACTCTTACATTCAATAAATATTAACATATCTCATTGAGAGCAAAATAATTTCCTTCATGCTGACATTTCCACCTCTTACTAGGTCTTATTTCTCCCCCCAAATAGACCTTTTTGGTGCGATTCACTGTAAATATAAGTGAATCTGTGTTACTTATAAAAGGGGAAATTTCTTTAGAATCACCTAAATACCAGTGTTTTCCAAAAAAGAGAACAACTGAGGCCAGTGATAAAGTAATGGAAGGTAAACATTAAAAAGTGTGGGTGGAAGAATTGTTGAGGTAGACATTAAGTTCCAGGGAGATATATTCAATCTCTTAATGCTGGCGCGGTTGAGGAAGTGGGGGTGGTATGGCAGAATCCTTTTGTCTACTGCTGAGTTGATTACATTTGTGAGGGATAGAATTACAAGTTTCAAAAGCAAGGTGGTTAAGAGCTTGGTCTCTTCATCTCCTATTCAGATAGCTATTTTCTTGCTTTGTAAATCATGGTGTGGAAGGAAATATAATTCTACCAGCCTTAGGGCAAACTTTACCAAAATTATTCCAGATAGGCTGCTACTCTTGTCTTGCCTTTCTTCGTGGATTCTCCAACTTCCTTTTTAGCTGTTGTTAACATTTAGTGACTTTTATTGTCAATCACTGCTGCTGCATAAAGCAGGTGTATATACATTAACCTTTATTCCCTTCTTATCTAATGAACTAATTAAGGTACAAATCAGATAATAAAAGAAAATGATACTCAAAAAACCTACAAGCATCATATTCAAATGCAGAATTTTTATCTTTGAATTATTTTTCCAAAGCTATTAATTGCAATACATATTCACTTTTAATATATTTTCTTTCCCCAATATTCATTTATTCATTTAATAAATATTTTTGAACCTCTACTTTTCCTATAGCATAATGCTAGAATATATGAATGATATAAGAAAACATGACATACTTTTTCCCCTCTAAGGCATTATAGTGTAGCTGGACACACAAAATTAATACACAGGAAAAATCATAAACAATTCAAAAGTAAGATAGGAAGGACAGAAGGGGAAAGAGTCAAAGATCAGAGTGAGTATGGTAATTAGGAACAATTAGAAATGTGATAATTAAATAGCAAGAAATGGCAACACAAAATGAAAAGTGTTAAGAATTCACTGGGAATAGAGATCAACATGGACTGAAAGAGCTGGGGAAGGATTTATGAGAGAGGTTTTGAAGTTGGGCTGAACTTTAAAAAGTAGTGAGAACTAGACAGAGAAAAGAGGACTCATGTCCAAAAATGGTCAGGAGAATGAGTTGAACACATTTAGAGGAGAGTAAAAATAACGTTAGGTGAACAGATTGTGAAGAGTCCCTACAAGTAAATTTGGTTATTAGGAATGGACCAGACAAAGGAAACTAAAAATAGAAGTCCAAGGAGTTTAATTCAATTCAATAAACAATTATTGTGTATGTTTTATAACACACATGCCTAGATGGTGTGGTAGATAAAGAGATAAATAGAAGACAGAATTCCTCCTCTTTAAAGACACTTACAGACAATAGGATTTTTTTTCCAACAGGAAATGACAAGCCATTGAGACTTTTTGAACAAGATAATGACTGGAGATTTCATAAATAACATATTGAAGAGCATTTCTTTGAACAAAGTGTTTAGTATGGATTGCAGAGTGATGATATAATGATTAAACAGACAGAGATAGAAGATTGGGTAAAGGAATCAATTTGGAGGAGAAATCAATTTGCCCCAACATGTTGATCTACTGACAACATCCAAATTTTCAAGTGGAAATATTCATTAATCATTTATGATTAATACACAACATAACAACACACAATTAATACACAACATAAAAAATACACAACTAGCATTCAACAGAGAAATTGAGGTTTAGTATAAGTTTTTGAAAATTATATGTGAAGAGGTGGTATTTGAAACCAGGATAGCTGAAAGTTATAAATTGGGTCTAATAGATAGCGAAGCACTGAGCCCCTATCCATAGAGACTTGCAGAATTACTGAACAGCCACTGAAGGACAAAGAAGCATTGGTTATAGTGGTGCGAGGAAAACAAGGAGATTTTGCTATCACAGTAATTAGGAGTGGAGAGAATTTCAGTAGATAAAGGATCCTGGATATCAAATGGTATAGAAAGGACAATGAGTACAATGGTATAAAATACATACAGTTTTTATTTAGCTGCTTATTTCACTCCTATTTTTCACTCTTCGTTAGCAGAGATGGTGGCAGTGCATCAGTGGGAGTTCCCTTTCATTAGTAGTCACTTTCTTTTATCGCCAACCTGTCTCTGTGCAACAATAACTGATGCTAAGTCTGACAGCCCTCTTTGTCTACACATATAAAATTCAGAACCTCCATTAGTGTCTCAAGTGTGTTTGTCCTCCCATAATTGTGAATTCTATTAAATAATTTTACAATAAAATTTACATTGACTAGGCAGCTGCCTCCTTCAATAATAGAAGAAAACATGTGCTGTGGATTCCTAGACACAGTGATTGCAATTTGAGACTCAGACTTAGGCTTACTGTGCTTTGAAAAGGAAGCAAATGGTGCTTGTCCTGGGTCTTACTACTTCTCCCTGATTTATCCATCAAAAAAATACATGTGCATATGCTGCTTTATACAAGTCCCAAGATCCTGTTAGCAAACTACAAAAATGCATTAAACCCTTTTCTCCCCTTTGCATCCAGGAGACACATACGTCATATGCTCCCTCAACCATGAAAATGAAAAATATTAGCTAACATTTGGTAGTGCTTGATTATTCATGTGCATTTATTATTTGGCTCTACTGTTAGATGGCTACCATTACACTTAGTTTATCAATGAAGAAACTAAGGATTAAAGAAATTAAATGACTCCCACAGGACCATTCAGACAATAAATAAATGAGATGAGTAGGACTCAAACCTACTCAAATCTGTAGTCTTGTAAATAAAAGAACAATTATTCCCTCTTGACTCTTGTATGTGTTGCTAAAACGGGCTTACAGCCATATGACACAGAAAATATATTCAGAAAACAAAGCATAAGCTGAGTATCTTACTATCTAAAGCCCAGACATTGTTACATATACAATTTAAGCAACATTAATTAATTCAAGAATAATTTTATATGGTTCTTAGTATATGGGCACCAGTACCCATGGATGTATAATGCATGTATGTGGGTCACCACACACACACGTACACACACACACACACACACACACACACACCCCCAAAGTGTAAAACACTTTATGCTTAGTCAAATAACTTGTAAAAGCTGCTACACTTTGGTGTTTCATACAGTAGTTTCTAAAGTTATCAGGAGACAAATCAATTATCTGCAGCTGTAGACAACTGTTTGAATAGCAAGCAGAAAAGCATGTCTGGGATGACACAATATATAATGTATAGGGGCTGTGGAGTGTTTTATTTCTCACAGAAAGTCACAGTTTCATATACACTTTGTGCAGGTGAGAGTATTATTTTTATAGCTGAATTTATGCTATCCTACCTTATCCTTTTTTCAGATTGTAAACACTTATCCAAACACTACTTCAGAAATGCTTCCCAGTTATTTTGGAATTTATTTCTGATTTCAAGGAAATGCAATTGATGTTGTTCCAGTTCATTCTTAACTAAATCATCTGAATGTTTTGGGAGAGAGTTTTGTTTACCATGAAGCTTCTGACTCTCTCTAAGTTATTTCTTTTAAAATGGCTTTAGTTTTCTCCCCAAAGGCACAAACAAGTGAATGCTCAGAATTATAAAATGTGGTCTGTCTGTCTCTCTCTCTCTTTCTTAAAGAGATAATGTGCACAGGAATTTTATAACTAAAAAGTATTGGATCTGCCTCCAGTCTAATGAATAGACAAGTCCCTTATGAACTCCATTCTGAATGAACCCTGAGTCATTTCACAGTGTGCAACACCATTGCCTTAACTCTGATGTCTCCCAAAATTTTGCAGGCAGAGAAACAAATCCTATATTAACATCACAGGCCACTACAATTCAGGCACAGAAAGCACAGCAAGGGCCAAATATACCAGTTAATGCACATTATTATAAATAATTGTTTAAATATCACTCTAGTGAATGCCATGAATGATTGATAGGCATTCTAATTACCTTCCTTTTTTAAAGATCTTATTTAATGATTTCAGACAGAGAGAAAGAGAGAGTGAGAGAGAGCTTGAGTGGGGTGGGGGGGGAGGGGGTTAGGCAGAAGGAGAAGCAGAATTCCCGCTGAGCAGGGAGCTGACATGAGGCCAGATCCCAGGACCTGGGATCATGACCTGAGCTGAAGGCAGATGCTTAACAGACTGAGCCACCCAGGCATCCCTCTAATTAACATTCTTTGGCATGAACTCTAAACTTGGTCTGAATAGTCATTTGCAGACTGTGATGCCAAAGTTTAATATACCTTCATATCAAATGGTTAAATCTGAAACTAAACCTTTATTATACACATAGTCTTGGAGAACTGAGACCTGATTTAGAAACACCACATCTCCTGTGGCATTCAAGAGTCGTTTTCTCAGACGTCAAAACTAAGAAGCTGTATGTCCTAATTACTGAACGTGCTCAGTATTACAGAATACTGTTTATTAAAGGCAAGGATACACTCTCTTACTGCCTAGGCTTTTGGTCTAGAGACTAAGATCATAGATTATATATCATAATCAGTAATTTTATGGTTTCAGAAGCAGTACCTTAAGTGTGTATCAATTGTAAGATTGATAACAAGAGGACATTACCTTGAGTGTCACTTTTTTTGTACTCAAATCTTTGCCATGGGTTCAATTAACTATTATTAAACATTAAGTACTGCTTTTGGGGTGAGGTAAAAGAGCATAAGCAGGAAAAGCTTTATAGGCTAATAAAAATGTAAATGAAGTATTCATCAGCTTGCTACCATGGCAAATGATGAAAGAAGCATTACCTGAGAAATTAGATTCAAAGATTATTGCTAATCAAATCAACCTGAAAGAGAATTATCTTTGTAAACATTCAGCATTTTGTGTGAATTTGCCTCTCTATGGCAACCCTTCTGTGCACTGATTTTGATTCCAATATCCAAGGTACTCCCTACATTCTTTTAAAAAAAAGGATAGATAGATAAAGATAAGATAGATATTTATATATAAATCATGCTATGCAATGTATCAGCTAGGCAGAAATAATCTCTGTGCTAGGTATCTGTGACAGCTGATAAGAAACAGCTATAGATTTCAATGCATGTGCACTTAACCTTTTTTAATGCCATATTCCCTACCAGGAATTTGATGGCTGAGTTATGAATCAAGCTTTCTATCGCTTGCTTAAGTCATATCCCCAGAGTTTCAGAAACTCTAAGCCCCTACGACCCAGGATGGCAGGAAATTGCTACTCTTGTTCCCTCAATTAGGAATACATGGGAAAACCAATACTTTCTACCTGTTCTTTAATATAGTAATAAAGTAGAGGTGAGTACCAACTACTTTTTCTCAGGTACGATCCATTCCGGGACAGCATTTAGGGAGTAGAGCTCTTTAAGTATTTTATCTTTTCTAAACATTGTGTAAGCTATTCTCCCGAATGGCTGCTTTTGATGGATCTCCAAAGAACCTTTAGAAAATTTCTGAGGTATGAGTATTGGGAGTGAGAGGCTAGAGCCCCCACGAGTGGCTCTCAACAGCTGCCCTCTGTCACAGCATCTCTCTTCTGAGGTATCCCTCAAAGGTAATTGACACCTCTGCCTCTTTTCACTTGTTCTTTCACAACTGAGTATCAGACTAATATAGCCATTATAAAGCATGGAACTATTAAGGAAGTCACACAAAGTTTTCTGGAGTTGCTTTAAGATGCAATTCAAGTGTAACTACTTAAAGTTCTCTTTAATCTTTCTGCCTTTTACTTTTTTCTGTGCCCTGAAGCAGGCTACTAGCTCCCTCAGTTCTGGGGTGAGCTGTCTCATAATTACTGCAGATTTCCACATCTGAGAAAGATCCTGGCAAGAGTTAAAGAATCATTTTCATAATTCTCTCCTGAAAACCATACATTAAGCTATCCAGGAAATTGGGACGGGGGAGGGACCCAAACTAAATAAGACAAAGGGCAATGGATGCAAATCTTTTGTCCAGAGCAATCAAAGATATTACTGGTAGTGGTCAATAGGTCCCTTCATTCTGTGATTCATACTGTCATTATCTTACTCTGTATTCATACCATCATTATCCTACCGGACTTCCTGCAATAGCATTCTGACTTATAAGGCCTGTCTTCCAATCTTTTACAGTCTACTTTATCCTAAATTCTCCTGAGATTTTGCCAGATTGTCTAACACATGGCTTTGGTCACTCCCCTGACCAAGAAACTTGCTGACTCCGAAACACACCCAGCAGGAGGTTAAGTGGTGATCCAGTTCTCCTACCTTTTCAGCCATGGGTGTTCATGCTTTTCATTTACAACACACACTCTAAATTAAAGGAACTATTATGCATTTATATTCCCTATGCTTTTTATCACACTATAGTCTCTTTATAGTTTGCCTCTCCCACCCATCCTCAAAGTTCAGCTGAAATGCCGCCTTCATGAAATTGCTAGATTCCTCTAGCTTGATGTGTTTTCACGTTTCTAATCACCAATAGTACTTTATCTATACCTTTCTCATAGCATTTGACACTGTTTGTTTTATAAGCATGGTTATTTTATTATGCCATTATATATTTTTCTTGAGCGTAAGAACTGCGTGTGAAAATCTTTATGTCTCTCACAGATTCCAGTGTTGTGCTTTTGCATATAGTAGGTTTCTAATAAATGTTTGTTGAATGACTAAATTAATGATTATTCAAGTGTTCCTTTACAAATCACACAGAATGAGGAAAATGATTTCTCCTCTCAGTAAATGCACAAGAGATTATAAGGATACCTTTAATAAGGAAAGTAGCTTACAAAATCACAAGCAATTTTCATGAATAGCTTCAAACAAACTTCTCTTATAAAATCTATAAAATGAAGTAAGTACACAGCCTATGTAAACAAAAATAATGATTGTTTTGTTTTTAAAATTATCTCTCTGCCCATTCAATACATCTTTTTAAGTTTTCATTTATTTATTTATTTTTATATGTTAATATTATCTTTATTATTTTTTTTATAATTTTTTATTTTTTATAAACATATATTTTTATCCCCAGGGGTACAGGTCTGTGAATCACCAGGTTTACACACTTCACAGCACTCACCAAAGTACATACCCTCCCCAATGTCCATAATCCCACCCCCTTCTCCTAAACCCCCTCCCCCCAGCAACCCTCAGTTTGTTTTGTGAGATTAAGAGTCACTTATGGTTTGTCTCCCTCCCAATCCCATCTTGTTTCATTTATTCTTCTCGTACCCACTTAAGCACCCATGTTGCATCACCACTTCCTCATATCAGGGAAATCATATGATAGTTGTCTTTCTCTGCTTGACTTATTTCGCTAAGCATGATACGCTCTAGTTCCATCCATGTTGTCACAAATGGCAAGATTTCATTTCTTTTGATGGCTGCATAGTATTCCATTGTGTATATATACCACATCTTCTTGATCCATTCATCTGTTGATGGACATCTAGGTTCTTTCCATAGTTTGGCTATTGTGGACATTGCTGCTATAAACATTCAGGTACACGTGCCCCTTTGGATCACTACGTTTGTATCTTTAGGGTAAATACCCAATAGTGCAATTGCTGGGTCATAGGGCAGTTCTATTTTCAACATTTTGAGGAACCTCCATGCTGTTTTCCAGAGTGGCTGCACCAGCTTGCATTCCCACCAACAGTGTAGGAGGGTTCCCCTTTCTCCACATCCTCGCCAGCATCTGTCATTTCCTGACTTGTTGATTTTAGCCATTCTGACTGGTGTGAGGTGATATCGCATTGTGGTTTTAATTTGTATTTCCCTGATGCCGAGTGATATGGAGCACTTTTTCATGTGTCTGTTGGCCATCTGGATGTCTTCTTTGCAGAAATGTCTGTTCATGTCCTCTGCCCATTTCTTGATTGGATTATTTGTTCTTTGGGTGTTGAGTTTGCTAAGTTCTTTATAGATTCTGGACACTAGTCCTTTATCTGATATGTTGTTTGCAAATATCTTCTCCCATTCTGTCAGTTGTCTTTTGATTTTGTTAACTGTTTCCTTTGCTGTGCAAAAGCTTTTGATCTTGATGAAATCCCAATAGTTCATTTTTGCCCTTGCTTCCCTTGCCTTTGGCATTGTTCCTAGGAAGAAGTTGCTGTGGCTGAGGTCGAAGAGGTTGCTGCCTGTGGTCTCCTCAAGGATTTTGATGGATTCCTTTCGCACATTGAGGTCCTTCATCCATTTTGAGTCTATTTTTGTGTGTGGTGTAAGGAAATGGTCCAATTTCATTTTTCTGCATGTCGCTTTCCAATTTTCCCAGCACCATTTATTGAAGAGGCTGTCTTTTTTCCATTGGACATTCTTTCCTGCTTTGTCGAAGATTAGTTGACCATAGATTTGAGGGTCTATTTCTGGGCTCTCTATTCTGTTCCATTGATCTATGGGTCTGTTTTTGTGCCAGTACCATGCTGTCTGGATGATGACAGCTTTGTAATAGAGCTTGAAGTCCGGAATTGTGATGCCACCAACGTTGGCTTTCTTTTTCAATATCCCTTTGGCTATTCGAGGTCTTTTCTGGTTCCATATAAATTTTAGAATTATTTGTTCCATTTCTTTGAAAAAGATGGATGGTACTTTGATAGGAATTGCATTAAATGTGTAGATTGCTTTAGGTAGCATAGACATTTTCACAATATTTATATCTTTATTATTTTAAGTTAAAACAAAATTTTTAAATAGTCGAATAGAGCTTCATTTAAGCTAGAACTTTCATTTTCTTCTCCCAGCATCTGCCAAGTATTTGTGGATTTTTTCTAAGTTTTTTATTTTTTAAGTTTTATTTATATTGCAGTTAATTAACATACAGTATAATAGTAGTTTCGAGTGTACAACTCAGTGATTCAGCACTTCCATACATCACCCTGTGCTCATCACAATAAGGGCCCTCCCATTTAAAATATAAAGGAGGAATTTCAACTCGATCTAATAAGGTTTGACCCCATCAAAAGAAAGTAACAGAGTTTAAATTTATTCTACTCCACAAAAAAGAAGTCCAACATACCCATAAGGGAGAATCATTAGTCTTTTAGATCTGCATGTCTCTCTCTATGACTGGGCTGAATTTTCCTAATCTCCATTCTAATCAGTAGTGTTGTCTCCAATCTCACATGTGAATTGTGCTCTCTGGCATAAAATCAGTTACTGACTCACAGTCCTGTGCTATTACGCAGCCTCAGCACTGATAGCTTGTGAGCCATTTATGAACTGTCAAGATAAATAAAGATCTTCAGATTATTTATATCTGCTATTTTCCCCAGTAAACTTATACTTAGAGAATTACTATATGTCTAATCCCTCTCCAACTTGATTTTATATCTTTTAGCCTAATTGGTTGCCAAACTGAATATACAACTTTCACATTGCTGATGCAAGAAGAGTGGAAATGTGTTGTTCCAATAATGAACGTGACCTGGTTTAGATGTTGGTACTCCCATTAACAACTGTGATAATATAAATCATTGAAAATAAGTTGTGGAATTATAATATATTATAGTGAAAGCCTTAGATTTATTTTAGTGATGTCTTATTGTTTCTATTAAGTAATTGCTTCTAGCTTTTCTGGGTATCCCCAGGAAAGTGAGAATCTCCTGTGAATCAGGCAAATTTAGTAATTTTCAGTTAATTAAACACTCTTTAGGCACTCCCTCATATTAAGGTACTAGCATGGAGTTACAGAGATGTATGGGATGCATTCTTTGTTTGAGATACTTTGCCATTCCTCCCTACCGAGCAAGGAGCCCTATTTGGGACTTGATCCCAGGACCCTGGGTCATGGGTCACCAAATCTTTTAAATGAGAGTTTATTTGTTTTTCTAACATGAACATCTTTATTGTTTTTTTTTTAATTTAAATTCAAATGAGAGTTTAGATATTAGATAATTTGTTCAATTACAAATTGAACAAACCCAGTACCAGTACCAATATGAAAATAATAAATTTACCTTTGATGGGGTGCCTGGGTGGCTCAGTGGGTTGAACAACTAGCTCTTGATCTCAGCTTAGGTCATGGTCTCAGGGTCATGGGATCAGCACCATGATGGGCCCCATGCTCTGTGGGGAGTCTGTCCCTCTGTCTGTACTCCTTCTCCAGTACACATGTGCACATACTCACTCTCTCTAAAATAAGTAAATAAGTAAATAAATAAGTTTACCTTTAATGTACTGCTGTCAAAATAATGACGAAAACTCTGTGTTTTAGGCATTAAATTTTTTCGTAGGTTATGACCTAGCAAACCACCTTCTAGAAATTTATTTTATGGAAATAATAGGAAATTGGATTGCAAGAATGCTCATGTAAAATAAATGAGAAAAAAATCTAAATGCCTGGAAATAAATATTGATTAAATCAAGCTGATCCATGGATATAATGGGATACTAAATAGTCATTAAACATGACATTGCACAAGTTTATACAGTTATAGGAAAGAAGCGCATGCAGACTTATGAAACAATGATGTTATTTAAGCTTCATTTTACATTTAAGATTCTTTTTTTTTGAGCTTAAATTATTAGTAGGCTGAATACATTTTCTTAAAAATATAACTTTACAAAATTGGCTACACAATTAATGACTAACACTTCAATCTCATTGCTACCCAAAGGTAAAGTTACTACTGTTCACATTTTGATGGATATTCTTCCAGACTTTCTCATGTGTACTTTTTTTCTTCAAAAATATAATCACACTAAATGCTTCTGAAGCCTTTTTCTTATTTAAAACATACTTGGGACAGCTTTCCAATTGTGCAACACATTCTTTTATTAAACTATTTTTATTGAGAAAAGTATCATGCATATAAAAGGATATATATATATATATATATATATGCACTATATATATAGTATACTTACTTAATTTTATATATATATATAGGCTTCCTCATAAGAGCTTCATGTGACTTTTTGTGACTCTCTCTCTAGATTTATGATAACTATTCTCTTGCTTTCCTTGGTATATATATTTACGTGTATCTTTTTAATATCATGAATTATATTGTTTTGTTCTTAACATTTTTATGTTCTTGAATATTATATATGGAAATACACATTTGTTGTGACTTTTTTATTCGACATTAAATATGTAATATCCATGTTAATTTGTGTAGCTGTGATTCACTCATTCTTCCACAATTTATTTATCCAGTTTATTCTTAATTAACATTTGAGTGATTTAAGATATTTCGATATTATAGACAATGTTGTATGATAATTTTATATGTATTTCCTAGCATATTATCACAAGATATTCTCTAGGATATAGATCTAAGTTTAGAATAGCTAGGTTGTAGAGTATATGAATGTTGAAGGGGTTGATCTAGTTGACAGTCCCACCCAGTGTATAATTGGCTTGTATGATTGTTTTCTTGCTTCATATCCTCACCAACATTATTATACTAAATGTGTTTTATTCCCTCCAGCTGGTAGATATAGAATAGTATCACATTTTGGTTTTGATTTGTATTTATCAGCTTACTTACAATATGGAACATTTCTCACATGTATGCGGCTCTCAATTACCTTTTTTCGTGAGGTGCCTTTGTGTATTTTTCAATTGAATGGTTAGTCTGTTTTAATTGATTCACAGAAATTAATTTTTTTTAGAAAGAGGGAAGGAGAGAGAGAGAGAGAGAAGTAGAGAGGGGCAAAGGGAGAAGAAGAGAGAGAATCTCATCTGCAGTGCAGAGTTTGAGTTTGAATTTGCAGAACACTGAGATCATGCCCTGAGCTGAAATCAAGAGTTGGACACGTAACCATCTGAGCCATCCAGGTGGCCCATAAACAGTAATTTTAAAATAATAATTATACACTTATAAAAAGCATATCATGAGCCAGGTAATGTTCTGAGCATATTGCATAAATTTTCTTGTTTCAGCTAAGGGATAAATATCATTATTAACTTTGTTTTATAAATTAGGAGATTGAGATACAGCAAGGTTAAATAACTTGACAAGGGTTATTTGTAGATCACAAAGCTAGTAAGTGAGTAAGTGATATTCTATCTTAGGTGGTATGACTATAGTCATCATCTTAATCACTGTTATTAAATTATTTCTCCTTTCTCCTTTATTATTATATATTCTTTTTTTTAAGATTTTATTTATTTATTTGACAGACAGAGATAAATAGGTAGAAAAGCAGGCAGAGAGAGAGGGAAGTGGGCTCCCTGCTGAGCAGAGAGCCCGATGTGGGGCTTGATCCCAGGACCCTGGGATCAGGGCCTGAGCCGAAGGGAGAGGCTTTAACCCACTGAGCCACCCAGGCGCCCCTATTATTATATATTCTACAAATATCTTCTAATTTATAGTTCTTGCTTTCATATATTGCTTAAGAATCTCTGGGGTTTTGTGAAAATATTTTCTTATATTATCTTTTTTAAAGTTTGGTGGTTCGTCTTTAATATTAAGTATTTTTAACCATCTAAAATTGATTCCAGATTATGGTGTGAGGTATGGATCCTACTTAATTTTTTTCTATATTCAATTGTTTTGGCAACTGTTGTTGAAAAGCTTATTTTTTCCTTACTGGTCTATACCAACCCTTTCATATATAAAATATCTATTTAATTGTGAATCTGCTTCTAAGTCTTTATTCAGTTGATCTATTCAGTTGAATATTTAAGGAAAATTATCACAGAATTATCTTAATTACTGGCTATAGGAAAAGTCTTAGACAGTCTAAGAATTCACTTAGCACACAAAGTTGCTTACAATATCCTCTTAATATTTTTAATTTTCCATCGCATCAATATTGGTATGTTCTTTTTCATTCCTGATACTGCTTATTTTGGTCTCATTTTACTTGTTACTGTTATCAGAAGTTTAGTAATTTTATAAGACTTTCCAAAGAACCAACCTTTAATTTTGTTGATTTTTTGTTTGTTTTATTTTTCATTGATTTTTGCTCTTACCTTTTCAATTTATTTTTTGTTTTTATTGACACATAATTGACACACAATATCCTATTGGTATGATACTGATACAAAAACAGACATATAGATCACAGGAATAAGAATGTATAAAGAACTTACAATTATACATTTTGGATATTAACCCCTTATTGGATGTATGATTTGCATACATCTCCCATTCAATAATTTGCCTTTTCAATTTCATTTCATTTCATTTTGCCTTTTCATTTTGTTGATGATTTCCTGTACTGTGCTTTAATAAGTTTTTAGTTTGATGTAGTTCCATTGTTTATTTTAGCTTTTATTTCACCTCCCTGAGAAGACTGGTCCAAAGAAATATTGCTAAGACCAATGGCACAGAACGTATTGCGTATGTTTTCTTTTAGGAGTCTTATGGTTTTACATCTTACATTTAAGTCTAATCCATTTTGAATTTGTTTTTATATATGGTATAAGATAGTGGTCCTTTTTTATTCTTTTGCATGTAGCTGTCCAGCTTTTCCAATACCATTTGTTGGAGAGATTAATTGACCATATATTTGTAGGCTTTTTTCTGAGTTCTCTGTCTTATTCCAGAGATCTATATGTCTGTTTTTGTGCCACTATCATATTGTTTTGGTTACTCCAACTTTGTAGTATGTTTTGCAGTCAGAGAGTATGGTATCTTCAGCTTTTTCTACTTTCAAGATTGCTTTGCTGTTTGGGGTGTTTTATGGTTCCATACAAATTTTAGAGTTCTTTGTTTTAGTTCTGTGAAAAATGTTGTTGGTATTTTGATAACTATTTCATTAAATCCATAGATCATTTTGGGTAGTATGGACATTTTAGTAATGTTAATTCTTATCTGTGAACATGGAATATCTTTTTGTTTATTTGTATTGTGTTCAGTTTCTTTCATCAGTGTCTTATAATTTTCAGAATACAAGTCCTTTACCTCCTCAGTTAAATTTATTCCCAAGTATTTAATTCTTTTTGATCCGGTTGTAAATGGGATGGTTTTATTTTCTTTTCTTAAGATTTTATTTATTTATTTGAGAGAGAGACAGTGAGAGGGAGAACAAACTGCGGGGAGAGGGAGAAGCAGGCTCCCATTGAGCAAGGAACCCAACATTGGGCTCAATCCCAGGACCTGGGATCATGACCTGAGCCAAGGAGATGCTTAACCGACTAGACCACCAGACACCCAGAATTATTTTCTTAATTTCTTTCTTTCTTTCTCTCTTTCTTTTTAAAGAATTAATTAATTGAGAGAGAAAAAAAACATGCATGTGCAGGGTTGGGGAAGAAAGAGAAAGAGAGAATCTTAAGCAGGCTTCAAACTCGTGAAGAGCTCAGTGGGGGAACTCAATCTCACAGCCCTGAAATCATTACCTGAGTCAAAATCAGGATTTGGACACATAACTGACTGACCCACCCGGTACTCCCAATTTCTTTTTCTGGCAGGTTGTTACTAGTGTTTAGGAAAGCGGCTAATTTCTCCATGTTAAGTTTGTGTCTTCTGACTTTACTAAATTTGTTTTTAAGTTTTAACAGTTTTTTGATGGAATCCTTACTGGTTTCTAAATATAGTATCATGTTATCTGCAAATAGTGAGTTTTATTTCTTCCTTTCCAGTTTGGATGCCTTTTATATCTTTTTCTTGCCTGATTGCTCTGGGTAGGATGTCTAATACTATTTTGGAAAAAAGTGGCAAAAGTCGACATTCCTGTCTTGTTTCTGGTCTCAGAGGAAAAGTTCGCAGCTTTTCACCATAGAGTGTGATGTTAGGTGTGGGTCTGTCATATATGCTCTATATTACATTGATGTATGGTTTCTCTATTCTGACTTTCTTGAGGGTTTTTATCATCAATAGATGTAGAATTTTTTAGATGATTTTTCTGCATCTGTTGAAATGAGCATATGATTTTTATCCTTCTTTTTGTTAATGTGATATATCACATTGATTGATTTTCAGATGTTGAACCATTTTTGCATCCTGGAATAAATCCTGCTTAAATATGGTATTTGACCCCTTTAATGGATTGTTGAATTTGCTTTTTTGTTGAGGATTTTTGTACCTATGTTCATCAGGGAGATTGGTCCATAATTTTGTGGTGTCTTTGTCTTGTTTTTTTACCAGGGCATTTCTGACCTCATAAAGCATTCCTCCCTCTTTAATTAGAATAAGAGAGATAGGTTCTAACTGCTCTTACCTATCTTTTCTTATCCTCAAATTTGAGTTACTTTTTTTTTTTCCTAGTTTCTTAAGGTGGATACATGGCTTAATTATGCTTAGTGAAATAAGTCAATCGGAGAAAGACAACTATCATATCACATCATATCATATCAACCCCTGAGCTAATAATAAAAAAATGTAAAATTAAATAAATAAACAAATAAATAAATAACTTGTGGGTAAATAAAGGATTCAGAGTAGAAATAAGAAAGTAGTTTGAACTGAATATTAACAAAACATTACGTATAGAAGCTTGAACAATATAGCCAAAATAGAACTTTGAAATATATACACATAATTAGGAAATTAATGCAAATTGCAATTCAAAGCTATCATCATCATGTTTGCAATTGATTAGGAAAAAAAGGCTAAAAATTAATGAGCTAAGCCATGTATCCACCTTTTTTTTAATTATCTTTTTTTCTTAACATATAATGTATTATTAGCTCCAGGGGTACAGTTCTGTGAATCACCAGGTTTACACACTTCACAACAGTCACCATAGCACATACCCTCCCCAATGTCCATAACCCCACCACCCTCACCCTACACCCCCCCACCCCCCTCAGTTTGTTTTGTGACATTAAGAATCTCTTATGGTTTGTCTCCTTCCCGATCCCATCTTGTTCCATTTATTCTTTTCCTACCCCTCAAAACCCCACGTTGCATCTCCACTTCCTCATATCAGGGGGATCATATGATAGCTGACTTTGTCCAAATGACTTATTTAACTAAACATAATACCCTCTCGTTCCATCCATGTCATTGCAAATGGCAAGATTTCATTTCTTTTGATGGCTGCATAGTATTCCATTATATATATATCACTTCTTTTTTATCCATTCATCTGTTGATGGACATCTAGGTTCTCTCCATACTGTGGCTATTGTGTACATTGCTGCTATAAATATTTGGGTGCATGTGCCCCTTCAGATCACTACGTTTGTATCTTTAGGGTAAATACCCAGTAGTGCACTTGCTAGGTCATAAGGTAGCTCTATTTTCAACTTTTTGAGGAACCTCCATGCTGTTTTCCAGAATGGTTGCACCAGCTTGAATTCCCACCAGCAGTGTAGGAGGGTTCCCCTTTCTCTGCATCCTCGCCAGCATCTTTTATTTCCTGACTTGTTAATTTGAGCCATTCTGACTGGAGTGAGATGGTATCTCATTTTGGTTATGATTTGTATTTCCCTGATGCTGAGTGATGTGGAGCATTTTTTCATGTATCTGTTGGCCATCTGGATGTCTTCTTTGCAGAATATCTATTCATGATCTCTACCCATTTCTTGATTGGATTATTTGTGCTTTGGGTGTTGAGTTCGATAAGTTATTTATAGATTTTGAATACTAGGCCTTTATCTGATATGGCGTTTGCAAATATCTTCTCCCATTCTGTCAGTTGTCTTTCAGTTTTGTTGACTTTCCTATGCCGTGCAAAAGCTTTTGATCTTGGTGAAGTTCCAATATTTCATTTTTTCCCTCACTTCCTTTGCCTTTGGTGATGTTTCTGGGAAGAAGTTGCTGAAGCTGAGGTTGAAGAGGTTGCTGCCTGTATTCTCCTCAAGCATTTTGAGGAATTCCTGTCTCACATTGAGGTCTTTAATCCATTTTGCGTCTATTTTCCTATGTGGTGTAAGAAAATGGTCCAGTTTTATTTTTCTGCATGTGGCTGTCCAATTTTCCCAATACCATTTGTTGAAGAGGCTGTCTTTTTCCCATTGGACATTCTTTCCTGCTTTGTCGAAGATTAGTTGACCATAGAGTTGAGGGTCTATTTCCAGGCTCTCTATTCTGTTCCATTGATTTATGTGACTGTTTTTGTGCCAGTACCATACTGTCTTGATGATGACAGCTTTGTAATAGAGCTTAAAGTCCGGAATTGTGATACCACGAACTTTGGCATTCTTTTTCAATATTCCTTTGGCTATTTGAGGTCTTTTCTGGTTCCATATAAATTTTAGGATTATTTGTTCCGTTTCTTTGAAAAAATGGTTGGGATTTTGATAGGGATTACATTAAAGGTGTAGATTGCTTTGGGTAGCATAGACATTTTCACAATATTTATTCTTCCAATCCATGAGCATGGAACATTTTTCCATTTCTTTGTATCTTCCTCAAATTCTTTCACGAGTACTTTATAGTTTTCTGAGTATAGATTCTTTGCCTCTTTGGTTAGGTTTATTCCTAGGTATCTTAGAGTTTTGGGTGCAATTGTAAATGGGATTGACTCCTTAATTTCTCTTTCTTCTGTCTTGTTGTTGGTGTAGAGAAATGCAACTGATTTCTGTGCATTGATTTTATATCCTGACACTTTACTGAATTCCTGTACATGTTCTAGTAGATTTGGAGTGGAGTCTTTTGGATTTTCCACATATAGCATCATATCATCTGCAAAGAGTGAGAGTTTGACTTCTTCTTTGCTGATTTGGATGTCTTTAATTTCTTTTTGCTGTCTGATTGCTAAGGCTAGGACTTCTAGTACTGTGTTGAATAGCAGTGGTGATGACGGATATCCGTGCTGTGTTCCTGACCTTAGAGGAAAAGCTCTCAGTTTTCCTCCATTGAGAATGATATTTTCAGTGTGTTTTACATAGACGGCTTTGATAATATTGAGGTATGTGCCTTTTATCCCTACACTTTGAAGAGTTTTGATCAGGAAGGGATGCTGTACTTTGTCAAATGCTTTTTCAGCATCTATTGAGAATATCATATGGTTCTTGTTTTTTCTTTTAGTAATGTGTTTTATCACATTGATTGATTTGCAGATGTTGAACCAACCTTGCAGCCCTGGAATAAATCCACTTGGTCATGGTGAATAATCCATTTTATGTACTGTTGGATCCTATTGGCTAGTATTTTGGTGAGAATTTTCACATCTGTGTTCATCAAGGATACTGGTCTGTAGTTCTCTTTTTTGATGGGATCCTTGCCTGATTTGGGGATCAAGGTGATGCTGGCCTCATCAAATGAGTTTGGAAATTTTCCTTCCATTTCTATTTTTTGGAAAAGTTTCAGAAGAATAGGAATGAATTCTTCTTTAAGTGTTCAGTAGAATTTCCCTGGGAAGCCATCTGGCCCTGGGCTTTTGTTTGTTTGGAGATTTTTGATGACTGTTTCAATCTTCTTACTGGTTATGGGTCTGTTCAGGTTTTCTATTTCTTCCTGGTTCAGTTGTTGTAGTTTATATGTCTCATGGAATGCATTCATTTCTTCCGGATTGTCAAATTTGTTGGCGTAGAGTTGCTCATAGTATGTTCTTATAAATGTTAGTATTTCTTTGGTGTTGGTTGTGATCTCTCCTCTTTCATTCATGATTTTATTTACTTGGGTCCTTTCTTTTTTCTTTTTGGTAAGTCTGGCCAGGGGTTTATCAATCTTATTAATTCTTTCAAAGAACCAGCTCCTAGTTTTGTTGATTTGTTCTACTCTTCTCTTGGTTTCTATTTCATTGATTTCTGCTCTGATCTTTATTATTTCTCTTCGCCTGCTGGGATTAGGCTTTCATTTGCTGTTCTTTTTCTAGCTCCGTTTGGTGTAGGGTTAGGCTGTGTATTTGAGACCTTTCTTGTTTCTTGAGAAAGGCTTATATGGCTATGTACTTTCCTTCAGAACTGCCTTTGCTGTGTCCCACAGACTTTGAACTGTTGTGTTTTCTTTCATTGGTTTCCATGAATTTTTTCAATTCTTCTTTAATTTCCTAGTTGACACATTCATTCTTTAGTAGGATGCTCTTTAACCTCCATGTATTCAACTTCTTTACAATTTTCCACTCATAATTGAATTGTAGCTTCAGAGCATTGTGCTCTGAAAATATGCAGGGAATGATCCCAATGTTTAGATACCAGTTGAGACCTGATTTGTGACCCAGAATGTTAACTATTCTGGGGAAAGTTCCATGTGCACTAGAGAAAAATGTGTATTATGTTGCTTTGGGATGGAATGTTCTGAATTTATCTGTGATGTCTATCTGGTCCAGTGTGTCATTTAAGACCTTTATTTCTTTGTTGATCTTTTGTTTGGATGATCTGTCCTTTTCAGTGAGGGGAGTGTTAAAGTCCCCTACTATTACTGTATTATTGTCAATGTGTTTCTTTGATTTTACTATTAATTGGTTTATATATTTGGCTGCTCCCATGTTATGGACATAGATATTTAAAATTGTTAGATCCTCTTGTTGGACAGACCCTTTGAGTATGATATAGTGTCCTTCATCATCTCTTATTATAGTCTTTTGCTTAAAATCTTATTGATCTGATATAAGATTTGCCACCCCAGCTTTCTTCTGATGTCCATTAGCATGGTAAATTGTTTTCCACCCCCTCACTTTAAATCTGGAGGTGTCTCAGGTCTAAAATGAGTTTCTTATAGGCAGCATATTGATGGGTTTTGTTTTTATATCCATTCTGATACCCTGTGTCTTTTGGCTGGGGCATTCAGCCATTTATATTCAGGGTAACTATTGAGAGATATGAATTTAGTGCCATTGTATTGCCTGTAAGGTGACTGTTACTGTATATGTCTCTGTTCCTTTCTTATCTACTACTTTTAGGCTCTCTCTTTGCTTAGAGGACCCCTTTCAATATTTCCTGTAGAGCTGGTTTGGTGTTTGCAAATTCTTTCAGTTTTTGTTTGTCCTGGAAGCTTTTAATCTCTTCTTCTATTTTCAGTGATAGCCTAGCTGGATACCGTATTCTTGGCTGCATGTTTTTCTTATTTAATGCTCTGAATATATCATGCCAGTTGTTTCTGGCCTGCCAGGTCTCTGTGGATAAGTCCTCTGCCAATCTAATATTTTTACCATTGTATGTTACAGACTTCTTGTCCCAGGCTGCTTTCAGGATTTTTCTCTTTGTCACTAAGACTTGTAAATTTTACTATTAGATGATGGGGTGTGGACCTATTCTTATTGATTTTGAGGGGTGTTCTCTGCACCTCCTGGATTTTGATGCTTTTTCCCTTTGCCATATTAGGGAAATTCTCTCCAATATACCTTCTGCTCCCCTCTCTCTTTCTTCTTCTTCTGGAATCACAATTATTCTAATGTTGTTTTGTCTTATGGTATAACTTATCTCTCAAATTCTCCCCTTGTGGTCCAGTAGTTGTCTCTCTTTTGCTCAGCTTCTTTATTCTCTGTCATTTGGTCTTCTATATCACCAATTCTTTCTTCTGCCTCATTTATCCTAGCAGTAATAGCCTCCATTTTTTAATTGCACCTTATTAATAGCTTTTTTGATTTCAACTTGGTTAGGTTTTAGTTCTTTTATTTCTCCAGAAAGGGCTTTTATTTCTTTGGACAGGGTTTCCTCTAATATCTTCCATACCTTTTTCAAGCTCGGCTAGAACCTTGAGAATCGTTATTCTGAACTCTAGATCTGACATATTACCAATGTTCATATTGATTTGGCCCCTAGTCTTTGGTATTGCCTCTTGTTCTTTTTTTTGTGGTGAGTTTTTCCATCTTGTCATTTTGTCCAGATTAGAATATATGAAGAAGCAAATAAAATACTAAAAGGGTAGCAAAGATCCCAGTAAAATGTGCTTTAACCAAATCAGAAGAGAACCCAAATCATGGGCGGGGGGGAGAAAGAGGGTAAAAAGAAGTTCAGGAAAAAAAATTAATAAAATAAAACAAATAAAGAAAAAATATTAAAAAGGATATATATATTAGACAGGTGACTAGAACAGGGTCACCCACTTAATTTTGGGAGTGTTTGATCTCTTAGAAAAAACTACCTCCCAAATTTTTAAAGAATGAAAAACATATATAAGGGTAAACACAATGAAGGGATAGGATATGAGTATAAAGATGAAAAAAAATTTTTTTTTAATTTCTAAAAAAGAAGTTGATAAAGTAAGTTGGTTGGGAGAATAAAGAAAGAGATAGCAGAGAGAATTTGCATGGGCTGGAGACTAGAACGAGCCCGGTGCTAGATTTAGAGTGTATTTTGATCTATTAGAAAAAGTTGTACCCAAATTTTTTAGAAGAAAAAACCCTATGTGTATACAAAAAATAAAGTTAGATACAATGAAGGATAAAATGTGACTATAACAATGCAGTTTCAAAAAAGATTTTTTTTTTTAATGAAAGGTATTGTTAAGATAAACTAGTTAAAAAAACATTAAAAGAGGAAAGGGTAAAAGTTAAAAAACAATTTAGCAGAAGAGAAAAAAGTACAATTAAAAAAATTAATTAACTTTGCAAGACTAAAGACCTGGGGCAAAGCCATGAAGTCCATGCTTTGCTTTCTCCTCTGGAATTCCACTGTTCTTCTTGGTAAGTGAACTTGGTCTTGGCTGGATTTCTTGTTGATTTTCTTGGGGAGTGGCCTGTTGTAGTGATTCTCAAGTGTCTTTGCCCCAGGCAGAATTGCACCACACTTACTGGGGCCAGGCTAAGTAATCGGCTGGGTTTCGCTTTCAGGAGCTTTTGTTCCTTTAACACTTTCTGTCAAGTTCTGGAGCACAGGAATGAAAATGGCGGCCTCCCAATCTCTGGCCTTAGGAGCCAAGGGCTCGGGGCCCCACTTCTCAGTGCACCCTTAGAGAAAAGCGCTCAATCAGTCCCATCTCCCTGGCCTCCAGCTGCACTCCGAGCTCACCCAACCTGTGACCAAGCATCTCTGTCTCTGGCACACAGCTCTGTCTGGAGTCTCTGAACCCTGAAAATCCCTGAGCTCTTCCGGGGGGGGGGTCTCTCCGGTCTTGTGGGGACCCCATTCACAGAGCAGTGGCCTGTGTCACTAATTACAGTTCAAGGTAATCCCGAGTTGAGAGCTCACTCCTTGCCTCTGTCTATGTAGCCAGCTTTCCCGCTTTGATACCTGTGAGCTCTGTGACATTCAGATACCCCCATCCTTCTGTGACCCTGCAGAACCTGGGGCCACGTTGTCCCCGCATGGGCTTCACCCCAGTTTAGCCTCTGGACCAATGTCCATCCCTCAGTGGTGCAGACTTTTAAAAGTCCTGATTTTGTGCTCCATTGCTCCACCACTTGCCAGGAGCTGGGCCCTACCCCTATGGTCTATCTTTCTGGAGCTTTGGATTCACTTCGCCGCTGGTCCTACCTTTCAGAAAGTGGTCAATTTTCTGTTTCTAGAATTGTTGCTCTTCTCTTCGATCTCCTGTTGGATTTGTATGTGTTCGGAATGGTTTGATAAGCTATCTAGCTGATCTTCTGCTACCTGATGTTGTTTCAGCCTGCTACTTCTCTGCCATCTTGACTGCTCCCCCACAAGTTATTTAGAAGTAGGCTTCCAATTTTATAAATTTAGTATTTTTTATTTACCCTTTCTTATTGATTTTAAAGTTAATTCACAGTGTGCTCAGAAAATGTTGTCATTGTTTCCCAGTATTTGAAATGTACGGAGTGTTGTTATATGGGCCAGTATATGATCAATTTTGTGAAAGTTCTATGTGTTCTTGAAGTGAATATGCATTCAGCTATTGTTTGTTAATGTATGGTGTATGTGCCAATTAGATCAAGTGTTTGGTCCTTCATATCTTTTATATACCTCTATGGGGGTTCTTTTGGCTTGTGTTATCAACTAGGTGTTGAAAATCTACCATGACTATAGATCTGTTTCTTGTTTTAATTCTGTACATTTTTCCTAATATATTTTGATACTAAATATGCACAAGTATAACATGATTATAGTTTCCAGGGGAAATCAATCCTTTAATTACAGCAAATTAACCTTCTTTATCCCCAGCAATGCTTTACTTTACCCATCAAGTCAATTTTTCTCATAAAAATATATCAGTATCAACCTTTATTGCTTAGAATTTATTGGGTATATCTTTTTCTATCCTTTTACTATAAGCCTTTATAAATGTTTTACTGTGGAGATGTCTCTTATAAATAGCATATAATTGAATTTTATTTTATCCTACCCAGAAATTCATCATTTTAAAAATTAATTAATAATTAATTAATTTATATTGTATATTTAGATTTAAATCTACCAACATATTTTGAACTTTTGTTTATTCTGTCTTGTTTCGTGCCAAAAATTAAGGGCCTGAATATGGAAGGTCTATTCCTAGACACTTTATTCTATCCTGCTGTTCTGTTTGTTTGTTGTATATGAGAAGCACTCTGCTTTCATTGCTGAAACTTTATAATAAATTTTGATATTCAGGGGTAGAAATGTGCTGAATTTTTTTTGAAAGTACTATAAGTTTTCATTGACATTTTTGGCCTTTTACATCCTTTATAAATTTTTAAATCAGACTGTCCATTTCTGCGGTATTACAACTATGGGTCTTTTTTTGTTCATTTATTTACTTCAATGCCATATTCAAAATAAGCCACATTCTATTCCTACATCAGTCTCCAACTCCAGGATCTCATCAAATAAATCAGTTCAAGTGTAGATGAGAATTCTTGAGTTTGGTGCTTCTACTGTGATTTATCTCAGTTGGATTCATGTAAAATAAAGGAACAAATTGGGCTGCCTGGGTGGCTCAGTGGGTTAAGCCTCTGCCTTCAGCTCAAGTCATGATCTCAGGGACCTGTGATCGAGTCCCGTATTGGGCTCTCTGCTAGGCAGGGAGCCTGCTTCCTCCTCCCTCTCTGTCTCTCTTTCTCTCTCTCTCTCTCTGCTTGCCTCTCTGCCTACTTGTGATTTCTCTCTGTCAAATAAATAAAATCTTCACAAAAAAATAATAAATAAAGGAACAAGTTGTTTGCCTCCCACACACCCAGCATGCAGTGGTGAAGTAGGCATAGATAATCACAATAGATGTACCTATTCAAATAGTAGAAAAGGGACACAAAAAAAACCAGATAATTTCATATTGGTGTCACAAAGACTCAGACACCACAATATGGTCAGGTAATACAAATAGTAATGAATGATTGTAGTGGGTTATGAAAGCTCTTGGTCATTTATACAATTTTGAAGGTAAACATTTTCAGTAATAAATAGTCATGTGTGTGTATGTTGCATTTAAATATAAATGCACAATGGCAATTTGATTATTATAATATTTATCATGCTATATATTCTAATTTATCACTCCATTTTTTAAAATTATCTAAACTTTTAGAGGTGCCATATATCTAGAATAAATCAAGCCCTAGGTATTTGGATAAAGCAACCTCTACTGTAGCTTTCTCTCCTTTTAAGTTCTCAAATCATATTGTAGTTTTATATTTACCAAGTTTGGGCCAAGAAAACTGGGGCTCTTTTCCCTTATACTGTACTGACCTTATATAGGGGACACATGAAAGAATAATACTAAGATCAGCAAAAAAGTAGACATCTCATGGCCAATAAAATTCTATGAAATATTTTAGGTGTTTTAATTTTAATTCTGAAGGGATCTGTCCATCTTGGCTTATAAGAGAACATCAGTGTCTCTTCTAAAAGTGCCATAAATAAGACAGCAAGTGGCAGATTTATTGTCGATCTATGTTTAATTTAAACTTGTTTTTGGAATATAGGAAAAGTGGTGAAAGGAAACTGACAGCTTTGAAAAGATATATGGTCTAAAACTGTACTACATCACTCATTTTAAATTAAGACTCAGTATTATTCTTTCTGAAAGATATCAGATGTGGAAAGAGACAGAGTGTGGCCCTGTTCTTTAGAGAGGCAAAACAGAAATAAAGAACCTCTTAAATTATTGATTTTGTGAAATATGTCAAATTATTTGTCAACGTAAATGTAGCAGCCTCTAACCTGAGGTGTGCTGACTTGTGTTGACCTTATGTGTTTGGATGCTTGCTGGCTTTTGTACCTCATGACAGAACATTGAGGTGCATTTTATGTTTAGATAATTTATCAGTGTATATGTGTGTAATCCTATTTATCTTGCTATTTTACCATGTTCCTTGTGTGAGCCCAATGTTTTACAGTGATATATCAAATAAGTAGACTTCAGCAATTTCAAAAGATTTTTTTTTGATACAGTAGATTTCTGTACCAGATTAAGGCCCTTATTCATGAAAACAACTTTTATTGTTTTCAATATGTCAGTCATTTTCTAAGCACTTTACATAGATTATCTCTTTATAGTCTCAGAATAACCCCATAAGATAGATGGCATTATTATCCTCATGTAGATTAAGTCACTCTGTTGGATATGGGAATATTCAGGGTAGGAGAAAGAGTATAACAAACACGATGGGACCTGGGAGGGAGACAAACCACAAGAGACTCTTAATCTCAGGAAATAAACTGAGGATGGCTGGGGGGTGGAGGGAGGGATAGGGTGGCTGGGTTATGGACACTGGGCAGGGTATGTGCGATGGTGAGTGCTGGGAATTGTGTAAGACTGATGATACACAGACCTGTACCCCCAAAGCAAACAATACATTATATGTTAATTTAAAAAAAAGAAAGAAAGAAAGAAAGGAAAGAAAGAAAGAAATGTCATGGTATATGTGGGGAAATACAAGCTCTGCCTAAACTCTGAAGCTTAAAATAAAGGGATTTGGAAAGATGCTGGAGAGGGAAGCTATGACATTTTTATGGTGAGACTTGTATGTCATCTATGGAGTAGAAAGCCAATATTTTTCATATTGTATTAAATTGAATTATTTGCTGATATTGACATATAAATATACTAAGTTGAAGATGTACCATATGACATAAAGAAAAATCTGGGACACCTGAGTGGCTCAGTCAGTTAGGCGTCTGCCTTTGTCTCAGGTCATGATCTCGGGTTCCTGGTATGGAGCCACTGTTGGGCTTTGTGCTCAGTGGGGAATCTGTTTCTCTCTCTCCCTCTACTGGTACCTCAGGCTCATGCACTCTTGTGCACATTCTCATTCTCTCTCAAATAAATGAATTCCTTTAAAAAATCTAATTCTTTTTCTTCACAGCCTAAAAGTTTTCTGAATTTCTAACTAATTTTATAACTTGCAATTCTGTTTCCATTTTGAATTCACTCTTACCTATAGAACTATCTTCTTTGCCTTATCAATTCTTTGGACAGGATTAAATGGAATCTGTCACAATGTACCAGAAACAGAAACCTAAGCAACCCATTGGACATCTAGGGACATGGTAAGAAAGAGAAACATTTCTGAAAAGACTTGGCTAGAGATGAATTAAATCTAGAATGTGGGCCAAAAGATTTGATTTTTTTGTGTGAAAAATTGACTTTAAAAAGACCTAACACACTCACAAAATCATATTTCATAGTGTATTTAAATATCTATCACATATCAGCTTTTTAAGGGTTTTCTTTACCTATAACTCAGACTGACCCTTTGCCAGTGTTTGTTGCTGTTCCTGGTAGAAACACCTTGAGTGGAATTATAGAATTATCATTTCAGTGTTAGAGGTGAAGACTGAAGCACATAAATTTGCCAGAGGGCAAAGTCAAAGCTGCAAGAGCTCTTAGAGAAGAACATAGAGCACTGAAATCTTAAACTCAAAGCTTTGGTGTTCTAGGTTTAGTAAATACCATACTTCTACTAAGAGGCTTGAGTCAAATTGAGAGTGATTATTCGTAACTCATATTCTAGTTTCTAGCAGACACCAGTCATGAGGCAGTATACCTATTGATTAAAAGTGTACATATGCTCTGGAGGCAAGAAAATTTAGGTTTGAATCTCAATTTTAATGTTTATTACTTAGTTGGCCTTGCATGGGGTGGGGTGATTATTTCTAACCCTAAATCTCTAACATCATAATAATTGGATTTACTTTTTATGTTGTTGTGAGAAATAAATGTAGCGGACGAGACTAGTATCATGACTGGTATTGATATATGCAGGTTCTGTGTCCTTTATTCATCATAAATATGCTGATAATGTGTGATTGTACATTTCTTTGGAAATGTATACAGGAATTCTGGTAAAGATATGACTACCTATAAAATCCATACACATTCGCATTGTTTTGTCTTGTGTTTGGTAAGAATCTTTAACATGAGATCTATCCTCTTAAAATTTTTTAAAGCATAAAATACTGTATTGTTAACTATAGGCAATATGTTGTACAGCAGGTTTCCAGAATTTATAGCGTAACTGAAACTTTATACCCTTTAAACAACTCCCTACTTTCCCCATGAACAGCCCCCAGCAACTACTATTATCTTCTCTGCTTATAAAAGTTTGACTATTTTAGATATATGGGTGAATCATGCAGTTATTTGTCCTTCTGCAATGCTTATATCACTTAGCATGATGTCCTCCATGTTCATGAATGTTGTTCCAAATGGCAAAATATTTTTAAGGCTAAATAATATTCTACTGTATTCATTACCACATTTTATCTATTCATTTCTTAATGGACACAGGTTGCTTTTATATATTGACTATTGTAAATAATGCTGCAATTAACATGGGAGTGCTAATACCTGTTTGAGATAAGTCATACAGAGAAAGTCAATTATTTTATGGTTTCACTTATTTGTGGAATATAAGGAATACCATGAAGGATATTAGGAAAAGGAAGGGAAAAATGAAGGAGTAATTGAAGTGGGAGGCTATGAACTCTAGGAAAAAAAAACTGAGAGTTTTAGAAGGGAGGGAGGTGGGTGGATAGGTAAACCTGGTGATGGGGTATTAAGGAGGATTGCATGGAGAACTGGGTGTTATACACAAACAATGAGTCATGGAACACTACATCAAAAACTAATGATGTACTGTATGGTGACTAACAACACAGTAAAAATAATTAAATAAAGTGCACTCACGACAATTTTAAAAAAAAGAGAGAGAGAGAGAGAGAACCTGATTTCAGTTATTTTGAAGTGGTATTCCAGGATCATTTGGTATTTCCATTCTTAATGTCTTGAGGAATGTCCATAGTGTTTTGCGTAACTGCTGTACCATTTTATATTTCTGCCAACACTGTTTAGGGGTTCTAATTTTTTCACAACCTCACCAACACTTTTTTAATACTAGCTATTCTAGCAGGTGTGAGGTAACATCTCATTGTGATTTTAATTTTCATTTCCCTAATAATGAATGATGTTGTGCATATTTTCAGATTCATATTGACTATATGTATAGCCAGTACATATGTTGGAGAAATGTCTGTTCAAGTCCTTTGCCCATTTTTTAATGGATTACTTGTTTTCTTTGCTATTAAGTTATAGGAGTTCTTTATATATTTTTGGAAATTATGGGGCACCTGGGTGGCTCAGCCATTAAGCATCTGCCTTTGGCTCAGTTCATGATTCCAGGGTCCTGGGATTGAGCCTCATCCTGGTCTCCCTGCTCAAACTGGAGCCTGCTTCTCTCTCCTTCTCCCACTCCCCCTGCTTGTGTTCCTTCTCCAGCTATCTCTCTCTCTGTTAAATAAATAAATAAAATCTTTTAAAAAGGGGGGGGGGGAATTAATCCCTTATCATATATATTGTTTGCAAATATTTCCTCCCATTCTGTAGGTTGCCTTTTCATTCTGTTGATTGTATCCTTTGCCATGCAAAAGCTTTTTAGTTTGTTACAGTCTCACTGTCTCTTTTTGCTTGTGTTGCCTGTGCTTTTGGTGTCATATTCAGGAAAGTCTGAGAAGTGCTGGATATGTCTATTACCTTGATTGTGGTGATGATACCATGTATTTACATATACCTAAATTCATCAAGTTGTAAACTTTAAATATGTGCACTTCTTTGTATTTAAATTATTAGAACATAAAAATCAATAGCATCAGTCACATTTAATGCTCATATACTGAGAAGGTCTAATATAAGGGGATTCAAATTCATAGATCAGTTACAAGTCCTTGAAAAAGACTTGTGTGCAGGAAATTGACACATTTGTGTCCTAGGAGATGAAGCTTTTGGATGACCCTAGCATGGCAGAGATACTCACCAAAATCTATATTCTGTTCTCCTCCCTGGATGTTCAGGAAGACTGAATTTCCCAGTTTTGCTTGCAGTTTCATTTGGCTTCAGAACTGAATACTCATTGGAAGTGGAGCACAGAATTTTCAAGTATGGTCTCCAAAAACCTCCATAGCTCCTCCTCTACACACTTTTCTTCTTTCTTGTTGACTGGAATGGAGCCAGCTCTTCAATAAAACATTAGGTGAAAATACCAGAAGCTTCTAAACAACTGTGTGGAAGAAGGTTCCATGCCATCCTGTTTACCTAGTGATTATTAGTAAATGAACAAGTAAAGAACTTCTACTGGGTTTGAAACATAAATGTGTGCATCCATTTATTGCAGCAGTGACTATTAACATAATATATAGTTATTAATTATAATGATATGGTATATTATATGAGATATAATGAAAATTATAATATACTGAAATAGGATATCAAATATCCATTTGTGTGGGTCTTCATAGGAGAAGAAGACATGGAAAGAGGATTGGGAAGTGGAAAAGAGAAAGCAGGGACTGTATCTCTGCATTGTTGTTAAGTCAGTTCTTCAACTTTGACATTGACTCTTAGGCTGATTGCAAATTAAAAGGAAAGCACTGTAGAAGCCTATTGCAGGACTCATAGGAAGCCTACTCACATTGACATTAGGCATCAGGATGTTCATTGGAGTATGCTTTCAGAATCAACACCAATAAAGAAGGGGAGGAAGCAAGACTGAGCTAGGCAAAAATCAGACAGTGTTGCAGTCTAAATAAAAGCTCACTCAGCCCCACAGAGAGCTCTGAAACTGGGATGAACTTTGAGAGTTTTCCAAGTTGGAAAGAGAAGGTTGAGCTTTTATACTGGCAAAATAATCAGTCAGATTCTAGTGGCAGGGCAGCTCTCATTCACCAAGGAAAATTCTAGAGAGGCAGATAGTTGAGGGCTATGTTGTTAGCCCAGCAGTATTCCTGGCAGCTCAGGTAATGCATTGTGCAGACCTTAGAAAGCCCTCGTATCTTAAGTGATCAGGACCCAAATTTAATTAGTTAATTTAAAAAAAATAGTAAAAGAGAACTAATGTTAAAAATACACACCATAGGGCACCTGGGTGGCTCAGTGGGTTAGCCTGCTTCCTCCCCTTCTCTTTCTATTCCTGCCTCTCTGCCTACTTGTGATCTCTTGTCTGTCAAATAAATAAATAAATAAAGTATTTTTAAAAAATACATACCATAGGTGTATGTAAAATAAAACATTTTATTTTAATTTGACATATAAATACACACTTATTCATCACATTTTAAATATGAGGCCAAAGCTTTTCTTTAAATGCAAGTCTCTAGGTTGATCTTCAGAAATGTCCTTCTTCCTTGTAATGGGTCAGACACAACTTATTATTTTAGTTTCTTTTGAATAAAGTAAGAATTTATAGCATATGCAAAGTATTCTGAATATAGACTACTGATAAATTGTTTACTACTTTTTTCTACTTATATTTCATTAATTTATATAGATAAATAAATCATATACATAAAATAATAAGACAACTAAACTTATCAGTTTAGGGATGAAAAATGATTTTTGGAATGCATGGGGTTTAAATCAGAAGTGAAGTTCTAAAAAGATACCTACTAGCTGCAGATGTTTGAGCAATATATCACCAAGTCTCTGTTTTGCTACATTATAAGCAGTCAATTTCGGAGAGGCTAAATGAGCTCCCAGTGCAGGTCCTGTTGTGCAGATTTTTTTCAGCTTTCTTAAGGTATTATTGACAAATAAAAATGGTATATATTTAAGTAGCACAACATGATGTTTTGAATATACATTGTTAAATGATTACCATAGCCAAGCTAATTAACATATTCATCTCCTTTAATAGTTTCTTTCTTTGTGGGGAAAACACTTGAGATCTACTCTTTTAGCAAATTTCTAGTGTATAATACATTATTATTAACTATAGTCATCATGTTGTAACATTAGGTCTCCAAAACTTATTCATCCACTAGCCAAGAGTTTTTAATCCTCTGAATGACATCTTCCTGTTTCTTCCAACCCCTCAACCCCTGTAACCACCACTCCACTCCCTGTTACATTGAGTTTGATTTTTTTTTAAGTCCATGTAAAAGTGAGATCATGCAGTATTTGTATTTCTGTGTCTGACTTAATTCACCTAACATAGTGTCTTCTAAGTCCATCTATGTTGTCACAAACAGCAGGATTTCCTTTTCTTAAAAGGCTGGATAATGTTTCATTACAGATGTAGATCACATTTCATATATCTGTTGAGCACTTAAGTTGCTTCCATTTCTTGGTTACTGTGAATAATGCTGCAGTGAACTGGGAGTGCAGATACCAGTTTGAGAGAGCAACTCTATTTCCTTTAGCTGTATACCCATCTGTGAGATTGCTGGATCCTATGATAGTTACATTTTTAATTTTATGAGGAAACTCCATACTGTTTTCTGTAATTGCTGTTCCAGTTTATATTTCCCACGAACAGCATACAAGGGTTCTCTTTTCTCTATAACCTTGCCAACACTTACTTTTTTGATTTTTGCTAATAACCATACTAACAGGTATGAAGTAATATCTCACTGTAATTTTGATCTGAGTTTTTTTTCTTATTATTAGTGATGTTGAGCATCTTTTATGCATATGTTGGCTATTTGTGTGTCTTTAAATTTTTTTAATATTTTATTTATTTGACAGAGAGAGAGATCACAAGTAGGCAGAGTGGCTGGCAGAGAGAGAGGTGGAAGCAGGCTCCCTATTGATCAAGCTGATGCAGGTCTTGATCCCAGGACCCTGAGATCATGACCTGGGCTGAAGACAGAGGCTTAACCCACTGAGCCACACAGGCACCCCTAGTTGTGTGTCTTCTTTTTAAAAATGTCTATTCAGGTCCTTTGTCTATGTTTATATTAACACATTTAGATATTTTGCTATTTAGTTGTATGAGTTCTTTATGTATTTTAGATATTAATCCCTTAGTTTCATACAATCCCCTTCATTTATTTTTGTTTTGTTTTCTGTGCTTTTGGTGTCACATCCAAAGAAAAAAGGGAAAAAATCGTTACCAAGAGCATTGTCAAGGTGGTTTTCCCCTATGTTTTCATTTAGGAATTTTATGGTTTTCAGGTCTTACATTTAAGTCTTGAATACATTTTCGGTTGACTTTTGTGTGAGGTATAAAATAAGCATCCAGTTTCTTTCTTTGCATGTGGATATCAAGTTTTTTATTGAATTGTTAGTTTTAACATCATTTATTGAAGAGACTAGCCTTTCCACATTGTATATTTTTGACAACGTTGTCAAAGATTAGTTGAATACATATGCATGGGTTTATTTCTGGGCTCTTTATTCTGTTCCAGTGTTCTAAATATCTGTTTTTAAACTAGTACCATATGGTTTGATTTTTATCACTTTGTAATATAATTTGAAATCAGTAAGTGTGATGGCTCCAACTTTGTTCTTGCTGAAGATTGCTTTAGCTTCTGGATTTTTTTTTTTTAATTCCAGTATAGTTAACATATAGTGTTGTATTAGTTTCAGGTGTACAATATAGTGATTCAGTAATTAAAAATCTGAACGGCTTCACAAATTTGTACATCATTGTTGCACAGCAGCATACTAATCTTTTTTTTTTTTTTTATGATTATGTTCAGTTAGCCAATATATAGTACATCATTAGTTTTTGATGTAGTGTTCAGTGATTCATTAGTTTCAAATAACACCCAGTGCTCATCACAGCACGTGCCCTCCTTGATACCCAACACCATGTTCTCCCCCTTCAACCCCCCCCAAACCCTCAGTTTGTTTCCCAGTTAGCCTCTCATGGTTTGTCTCCCTCTCTGATTTCTACCCCTTTGGATTTCCCTCTCTTCCCCATGGTTCTCCATGTTATTGCTTATGTTCTACATATGAATGAAACCAAATGTTACTTATCTTTCTCTGCTTGACTTATTTCACTCAGCATAATCCCCTCCTGTTCCATCCATGCCCATGCAGATGATAGCTATTCATCATTTCTGATGGCTGAATAATATTCCTTTGTATATATATACCACATCTTCTTTATCCATTCATCCATTGAAGGGCATCTCAGCTCCTTCCACAGTTTGGCTGTTGTGGACATTGCTGCTAAGAACATTGGGGTGCATGTGCCCCTTCTTTTCACTACATCTGTATCTTTGGGGTAAATACCTAGTAGTACAATTGCTGGGTCATAAGGTAGCTCTACTCTTACTTAACATCTTGAGGAATCTCTCCATACTGTTTTCTAGAGTGGCTGTACCAGCTTGCATTCCCACCAACAGTGTAAGAGGAGACCCCTATCTCCACATCCTCATGAATATTTGTTGTTTCTTGTTTTGTTAATTTTTGCCATTCTTACTGGAGTAAGGTGTTATCTCATTGTGATTTTGATTTGCATTTCCCTGATGGCTAGTGATGTTGAGCATTTTCTCATGTATGTTAGCCATTTGTATGTCTTCTTTAGAGAAGTGTCTGTTCGTGTCTTCTACCCATTGTATGACTAGGTTATTTGTTTTTTGAGTGTTGAGTTTGAGAAGTTCTTTATAGATCTTGGATATCAGCTCTTCAGCTGTAATGTCATTTGCAAATATCTTTTCCCATGCTGTGGTCTGAGAGGCAAGCTAATCTTCTCTCTATCATTCCAATTTTAGTTTATGTGCTGCGAAAGTGAGCACTATCTGGACTGTTTTGTGGTTTCCATATAAGGTTTTTTTTTCTTTTTTATTTCTGTTCCTATTGGAATTTTGATAGGAATTACATTGAATTTATATACTTAACTGAATAATATAAACATTGTAAGAATTTTAATTCTTCCAATCCATGATTAGGGGCTATATTTGCCTTTATTTGTATCTTCAGATTTTAAAAAAATTTTTTAAAGATTTTATTTATTTATTTGTCAGAGAGAGAGGGTGCACAAGCAGGGAGAGGGAGAAGCATACTCCCCATGGAGCAGGGAGCCTGATGGAGAACCCAGTCTCAGGACCCTGGGATCATGACCTGAGCTGAAGGCACTTATCCAACTGAGCCACCCAGCTGTCCCTGTATCTTCAGACTTTTATACAACCAAATTATGTATGTGATTTTGTATTGAGCATCTCTATTACATTTTTTTTTCCTAACAGATTTTGATGGAATTTTAGGGTTTTCTAGATAAGATCATGTAATCTACAAGTGGAGACAAATTTTACTTCTTTCTCTCTGATTTGGAAGCCCATTATTTCCTTGTTGAATTTCTCTGGTGGGACTTCTACTATTATCTTGAATAGAAGTGGTCATAGTAGGCATCATTGTCTTGTTCCTGATCATACAGAAAAAACTTTTTGCTTTTCACCATTGAGTATGATGTTAGGTGTAAACTTGTCATATATAGCCTTCATTATGTTGAGGTATATTCCCTCACTATCTAAATATTGAGAGATTTTATAAGGAAGGGACACTGATTTTATCAAATGCTTTTTTGGCATATACTGATATGATCATATAGTTTTTGTCCTTTATTTTGTTAAAGTGGTGTATTGAATTCATGTATTTGTGTATGTTGAACATTCTTGCATCTATGTCATAAATCCCACCTGAGGGAGGTGGAGTCAAGAGGGCGGAGAAGTAGCAGGCTGAGACTACTTCAGGTAGCAGGAGGTCAGCTAGATAGCTTATCTAAAGATTGTGAACACCTACAAATCCAACGGGAGATCAAAGAGAAGAATAGCAATTCTAGAAACAGAAAATCAACCACTTTCTGAAAGTTAGGACTGGCGGAGAAGTGAATCCAAGGTGACGGGAAGCTAGACTGTGGGGGGAGGGGCCGGCTCCCTGCAAGCGGCAGAGCAACAGAGCACAAAATCAGGACTTTTAAAAGTCTGTTCCACTGAGGGACATTGCTCCAGAGGCTAGCCCGGGGTGAAGTCCATGCAGGGTCAGCGTGGCCTCAGGTCCCACAGGGTCATAGAAGAATCAGGGGTGTCTGAGTGTCACAGAGCTTGCAGGTATTAGAACGGGGAAGCCAGCTACAGAGACAGAGCTGAAGAGTGAGCTCTCAGCTCAGGGTTACCTTAAACCCGTCTCAGGCTCAGTGAGCTTGGAGCATGGCTGGAGGCCAGGGAGACGGGAGGAATTGGGTGCTATTTTCTGAGGACGTACTGAGGAGTGCAGCCCAGAGCTCTCGGCTCCTCTGGGCAGGAATTCAGTAAAGTGTCAGGATATAAAATCAATGCACAGAAATCAGTTGCATTTCTCTACACCAACAACAAGACAGAAGAAAGAGAAATTAAGGAGTCAATCCCATTTACAATTGCACCTAAAACTATAAGATACCTAGTAATAAGTCTAACCAAAGAGGCCAAGAATCTATACTCAGAAAACTATAAAGTACTCATGAAAGAAATTGAGGAAGATACAAAGAAATGGAAAAATTTTCCATGCTCATGGATTGGAAGAACAAATATTGTGAAAATGTATATGCTACCTAAAGAAATCTACACCTTTAATGCAACCCCTATCAAAATCCCAACCATTTTTTTTCAAAGAAATGGAACAATAATCCTAAAATTTATATGGAACCAGAAAAGACCTCTAATAGCCAAAGAAATATTGAAAAAGAAAGCCAAAGTTGGTGGCATCACAATTCAGGACTTCAAGCTCTATTACAAAGCTGTCATCATCAAGACAGCATGGTACTGGCACAAAAACAGACACATAGATCAATGGAACAGAATAGAGAGCCCAGAAATGGACCCTCAACTCTATGGTCAACTAATCTTCGACAAAGCAGGAAAGAATGTCCAATGGAAAAAGGACAGCCTCTTCAATAAATGGTGTTGGGAAAATTGGACAGCCACATGCAGAAAAATGAAATTGGACCACTTCCTTACACCACAAACAAAAATAGACTCAAAATGGATGAAGGACCTCAATGTGATAAAGGAATCCATCAAAATCCTTGAGGAGAACACGGGCAGCAATCTCTTCAACCTCAGTCACAGCAACTTCTTCCTAGGAACATTGCCAAAGGCAAGGGAAGCAAGGACAAAAATGAACTATTGGGATTTTATCAAGATCAAAAGCTTTTGCACAGCAAAGGAAACAGTTAACAAAACCAAAAGACAACTGAATGAATGGGAGAAGATATTTGCAAATGACATATCAGATAAAGGGCTAGTGTCCAAAATCTTAGCAAACTCAATACCCATAGAACAAATAATCCAATCAAGAAATGGGCAGAAGACATGAACAGACATTTCTGCAAAGAAGACATCTAGATAGCCAACAGACACTTGAAAAAGTGCTCCACATCACTCGGCATCAGGGAAATACAAATCAAAACCACAATGAGGTACCACCTCACACCAGTCAGAATGGCTAAAATCAACAAGTCAGGAAATGACAGATGCTGGCGAGGATGAGGAGAAAGGGAACCCTCCTACACTGTTGGTGGGAATGCAAGCTGGTGCAACCACTCTGGAAAACAGCATGGAGGTTCCTCAAAATGTTGAAAATAGAACTACCCTATGACCCAGCAATAGCACTACTGGGTATTTACCCTAAAGATACAAACGTGGTGATCTGAAGGGGCACGTGCACCCGGATGTTTATAGCAGCAATGTCCACAATAGCCAAACTATGGAAAGAACCTAGATGTCCATCAACAGATGAATGGATAAAGAAGAGGTGGTATATATACACAATGGAATACTATGCGGCCATCCAAAGAAATGAAATCTTGCCATTTGCGACGACGTCGATGGAACTAGAGGGTATCATGCTTAGCGAAATAAGTCAGAGAAAGACAACTATCATATGATCTCCCTGATATGAGGAAGTGGAGTGCAACATGGGGAGGTTAAGGGGGAAGGAGAAGAATAAATGAAACAAGATGGGATTGGGAGGGAGACAAACCATAAGTGGCTCTTAATCTCACAAAACAAGCTGAGGGCTGCTGGGGGGAGGGGGGTTGGGAGAAGAGGGGTGGGTTATGGACATTAGGGAGGACATTAGGGAGGGTGAGTGCTGTGAAGTGTATAAACCTGGCAATTCACAGACCTGTACCCCTGGGGATAAAAATATATGTTTATAAAAAATAAAATATATATATATATATATATAAAATTTTAAAAATCCCACTTGATCATGGTATATGATTATGTTAACATGCTATTGAATTAGGTTTGCTAGTGATTTTCTGAGGACTTTTGCATGTATATTCATCAGGGATATTGGACTCTAATTTTCTTTTCTGTTAATGTTCTTATCTGGTTTGGGTATGATGGTAATTCTGGCCTCATAAAATTAGTTTGGCAGTCTTCCCTCTTTTGTTTTTTGGAAGGGTTTGAGGAGGATTGGTATTAATTCTTTGAATGTTCAGTAGAACTTACTAGTGAAGGTACCCAATCCTGGACTTTCATTTATTGGGAGGCTTTAATTACTGATTACATTTCCATTTCCTTTCCCATTATTGGTCTGTTCTGGTTTCTTTTTCTTCAATGTTCAGTCTTGGTTGCTTATTCCTATGAATTTATCTATCTATCTAATTTATCTATCTAATTTATCTATTTATTTATCTATCCATTTTGTTGGTATGTAATTGTTCTCCTAATACTTTGTATTTCTATGGCATCAGTTATAATGTTTCCTCTTTCACTGCTGACTTTATTTATTTGTATCCTCAACCTTTTTTTTTTTCATAATTAGCCCAGCTAAAGATTTGCCAGCTTTATATATTTTTTTAAATTTATCTTTTTTTTTCAGTGTTCTAAGATTCATTGTTTATGCACCACACCCAGTGTTCCATGCAATATGTGCTTTCCTTGATACTCACCACCAGTATCACCTATCCCCCAACCCACCTCCCCTCCAAAACCTTCATTTTGTTTCTCAGAGTCCACAGTCGTTTATACTTTGTCTCCCCCTCCCCTGATTTCCCCGAATTCACTTTTCCTTTCCTTCTCCTAATGTCCTCCATGCTATTCCTTATGCTCCACAAGTAAGTGAAACCATATGATAATTGACTCTCTCTGCTTGACTTATTTCACTCAGCATAATCTCTTCCAGTCCCATCCATGTTGATACAAAAGTTGGGTATTCATTCTTTCTGATGGAAGTGTAATGTTACATTGTATGTATGGACCATATCTTCTTTATCCATTCATCTGTTGAAGGACATCTCAGCTCTTTCCACAGTTTGGTGATTGTGGCCATTGCTGCTATAAACATTGGGTTACAGGTGGTCCTTCTTCTCACTATGTCTGTGTCTTTGGGGTAAATACCCAGTAGTGCAAATCTAGGGTCATAGTGCAACTCTATTTTTAATTTTTTAAGGAAACTCCACACTGTTTTCCAAAGTGGCTACACCAACTTGCATTCCCACCAACAGTGTGGTTCCTCTTTCTCCACATCCTGTCCAATACTTGTTGTTTCCTGTCTTGTTAATTTTGGCCAGTCTAACTGGTGTAAGGTAGTATCTCAATGTGGTTTTGATTTGAATCTCCCTGTTGGCTAATGATGATGAACATTTTTTCATGTGTCTGTTAGCCATTTGTATGTCTTCTTTGGAGAAGTGTCTGTTATGATCTCTGCTTATTTTTTGATGTGATTTTCTGTTGTTGGTTTTTTTTAATTAATTTATTTAGTTTCAGCATAACAGTATGATTTTCTGTTTTTTGAGTGTTGAATTTGAGGAGTTCTTTATAGATCTTGGATATCATCCCTTTGTCTACAGTGCCATTTGCGAATATCTTCTCCCATTCTGTGGGTAATCTCTTTGTTTTGTTGACTGTTTCTTTTACTGTGCAGAAGCTTTTCATCTTAATGAAGTCCCAAAAGTTCATTTTCACTTTTGTTTCCTTTGCCTTTGGAGACATGTCTTGAAAGAAGTTGCTGTGGCCGATGTTGAAGAGGTTGCTGCCTATGTTCTTCTCTAGGATTTTGATAGATTCCTGCCTCACATTAAGGTCTTTTATCCATTTTGAGTTTATCTTGCGTATGGTGTAAGAGAATGGTCAAGTTTTATTCTTTTACACATAGCTGTCCAATTTTCCCAGCACCATTTTTTGAAGAGACTGTCTTTTGAGAAACCACCCTTAGTCTCATAAATGTTCTCTGTTGTTTTTCTAGTCTCTATTTCATTTATTTCTACTCTGACATGTCTTATTGTCTACCTTTTGCCAACTGTGGGCTTTATTTATTGTTCTCTTTCTAGTTTCTTGAGGTATAAACTTAGGATTTTACTTAAGATCTTTCTTTTTTAATAGGCATTTTGTAATAACTGTCCACTTACAACTGCTTTGCTGCATTCCATAAGTTGCGGTATGATATAATTCCATTTTCATTGTTTTCGAGATGTTTCCCTTTTGATTTCTTCTTTGACTCTTTAATTGTTCAGAAATATGTTGTTTTATTTCCATATTTTTTTAGTTTTAGGAATTTTTTGGGGTTTTAATTCTGTTACTACTTTCTATTTTCTTACCATGTGGGCAGAACAGATATATGATTTCAGTCTTCTTAAAATTGTTAAGATTTATATTGTGACTTAACATATGAATTTTTGGGGAAAATGTTCCATGTGTGCTTGAGAAGAATATATTGTGCTGCTGTTGGGTGGAGTGTTCTGTGAATGTCAGGCCCATTTGGTCTAAAATGTATTTCAAGGACAATATTTCCTTATTGATTTTTGGTCTGGATGATCCACACATTGTTAAAAGTGGCATATTAAAGTCCTTCATTATTATTAAATATCTGTCTATTTCTCCCCTAAGAGCTGTTAACTTTTGTTTCATATATTTAGATGCTCCAATATTGGGTTCATATGCATTATAATTATTTTATCCTCTCAGCGAATTAATACCTTTATCATTATATAATGATCTCCTTTTATTTTCTTGTTACAGGTTTGACATGAAGTCTATTTTGTCTAATATAAGTATTGCTACTCTTCTTGCCTTTGATTTCTATTTGCATGGAATGCCTTTCTCCATCTCTTCACTTTCAGCCTATGTGTAAATCATAAACTTGGGTCTTGCTATTTTTTTTTTTTTAACTTAAGAGTTAATTTGTTTAGAGCACTTTTAGTTTTACAACAAAGTTGAGAGAAAGGTACAGAGACTTCCTATACACCCTCTGTCCCTAAAGATGCATATCCTCCCACATTTTCAACATAACTAAACAGATTGGTACACTTTTTACAAAGGATGCACCTACATTGACACATGATAATCATCCAAAGTCTGTAGTTTACCGTCAGAATTTCTTGTGGTATTAAAAATTCTATGGGTTTGGACAAATGTTTAATGATATATATCCTTCTTTACATCACATAAAGTATCTTCACTGAATTAAAAATCTTCTGTGGTCTGCATATTTATCTCTTTCCTACTTCCCACCCCTGAAAATCTTCAATCTTTTGTTTTCTGTATAGCTTTGCCTTTCCAAAATGTCATATATGTGGAATTATACAGTATATATTTTTCAGGATGGCTTCTTTCACTTAGCAATATGAGTTTAAGGTTCCTCCTTGTCTTCATAGCTTGATAGATCATTTTTATAACTGTGAATGATATGCCATTTTCTGTATGTAACATAGTTTATTATTTACCTGCTGAAGGACATCTTGGTGGCTTCTAAGTTTGGGCAATTATGAATAAAGCTACTATAAACATCTGTGTGCCAGTTTTCACGTGAACATAAGTTTTCACTTCTTTGGATAAATAAGTGAGAAGTATGATTGCTGGATCATATAGCAAGAGTATGTTTAGTTTAAAAAAAAAGAGTATTTTAGTTTTATAAGAAAGTATCAAACTCTCTTCCAATATGGCTGTGCCATTTTGTATTCCCACCAACAATGCTTAAGAGATCCTGTTGTTCCACATTCTTACTGGCATTTAGTGGGGGATTATGGCCATTCTAATAGATGTATATTTATATCTCATTGTTCTTTTAATTTGCATTTTCTTGATATATGATTTGAAGCATTTTTTCTTTTTTTTTTTTTTTTTACATCTCTATATCTTCTTTGGTGAGTTATTTATTATGGTCTTTAGCCCATTTTTTAATTTTTTAATTAAAAAAATTTTTAATTTATACTCAATTAACCAGCATATAGTACATCATTAGTTTCAGATGTAGAGTTCAATTATTCATCAGTTGTATATAATACCCAGTGCTCATGACACCACATGCCCTTCTAAATGACCATCACCTAGTTATTCCGTCCCCCCACTCATCTCCCCTCCAGCAGCCCTCAGTTTCTTTCCTATTGTTAAGAGTCTCTAATAGCCCATTTTTAAATCAGTTGTTCATTTTCTTATTGTTGGGTTTTAAGAGTTTTTCTGTATTTTGGATAAAAGTCCTTTATCAGATCTGTCTTTTGCAGATACTTTCTCCTAGTCTCTAGATTGTTTTCTAATTCTCTTGATATTGCTTTCAATAGAACAGAAGTTTTTCATTTTAATGAAGTTCAGCTCATCAAGTATCTCTTTCATAAATCATGTATTTGGTGTTGTATCTAAAAAGGAACCACTATATTCAAGTTCATCTAGGTTTGTTCCTTGGTTGTCTTCTGAGAGTTTTATAGTTTTCTCATTGCTTTTAGGTCATAGGTCCATTCTGACTTAATTTTATGAAGGATGTAAGGTTTATATCTAGATTTTCATTTGCATGTGGATGTCCATTTGTTCCAGCACCATGTGTTGAAGACATTTTTCTCCATACTATTGCCTTTGCCCCTTTGTCAAATATCAGTTGACTTTATTTATGTCTGTCTATTTCTGGTCTCCCTTTTATGTCCTGTTGATTTTTTTTTTTGTTATTAACATACTATCTTGATTACTGTAGCTTTATAGAAAGGCTTGAGGTTTAGTAGCATCAATATTACAACTTTGTTCTTCTTCAATATTGTGTTGGCTCTTCTGGATCTTTTGTCTCTTTATATAAACTTTAAAATCAGTCTGTCAATATCCAAAAAATAATTTGCTTGGATTTTTATGGGGATTGCATTAAATCTGTATAAAAAGTAAGGAAAAATGATATCTTGATTTTTAATCTGAACATGAAATATTTCTCCATTTACTTAGTTCTTCGATTTTGTCTTTGGATTTAATTTGCTCTTGTTTTTCTAGTTTCCTGACACAGAGTCTTGTTTCTTTTAATCATTCAGCCACTCAATGTTTTCTGAGTACAGAATTTAATCCATTTACATTAAACATAATAATTGACACATAGGGACTTATTATTGCCATTTTATTCATTGTTTTCTGGCTACTTTATAGTTCCTTGCTTTTTTTCTTCCTCTATTGTTGTATTCCTTTGATATTTAATTATTTTCTATAGTGGTATGCTTTAATTCCTTTCTCTTTATCTTATGTGTATCCACTACTACAGGAAACATATTACAGTTTTTACTGTCTATTTAAAGTATTAACAGCTCTGGTTGCACACAAAAACTACTGTTTTACTCTCCTCCCCCTCACATTTTGTTTCTGGGATGGCACAATTTACTTTTTTTTATATTGAGTATCCATTAACAAATATTTGTAATTATAGTTATTTTTAATACTTTTATTTTATATTTTTTATAATTTTTTATATTTTATAAACATATATTTTTATCCCCAGGGGTACAGGTCTGTGAATCACCAGGTCTACACACTTCACAACACTCACCAAAGCACATACCCTCCCCAATGTCCATAATCCCACCCCCTTCTCCTAAACCCCCTCCCCCCAGCAACCCTCAGTTTGTTTTGTGAGATTAAGAGTCACTTATGGTTTGTCTCCCTCCCAATCCCATCTTGTTTCATTGATTCTTCTCGTACCCACTTAAGCACCCATGTTGCATCACCACTTCCTCATATCAGGGAGATCATATGATAGTTGTCTTTCTCTAATTGACTTATTTCGCTAAGCATGATACGCTCTAGTTCCATCCATGTTGTCGCAAACGGCAAGATTTCATTTCTTTGGATGTATGCATAGTATTCCATTGTGTATATATACCACATCTTCTTTATCCATTCATCTGTTGATGGACATCTAGGTTCTTTCCATAGTTTGGCTATTGTGGACATTGCTGCTATAAACATTCGGGTGCATGTGCCCCTTTGGATCACTACATTTGTATCTTTAGGGTAAATACCCAATAGTGCAATTGCTGGGTCATAGGGCAGTTCTATTTTCAACATTTTGAGGAACCTCCATGCTGTTTTCCAGAGTGGCTGCACCAGCTTGCATTCCCACCAACAGTGTAGGAGGGTTCCCCTTTCTCCGCATCCTCGCCAGCATCTGTCATTTCCTGACTTGTTGATTTTAGCCATTCTGACTGGTGTGAGGTGATATCTCATTGTGGTTTTGATTTGTATTTCCCTGATGCCGAGTGATATGGAGCACTTTTTCATGTGTCTGTTGGCCATCTGGATGTCTTCTTTGCAGAAATGTCTGTTCGTGTCCTCTGCCCATTTCTTCATTGGATTATTTGTTCTTTGGGTGTTGAGTTTGCTAAGTTCTTTATAGAGTCTGGACACTAGTCCTTTATCTGATATGTCATTTGCAAATATCTTCTCCCATTCTGTCAGTTGTCTTTTGATTTTGTTAACTGTTTCCTTTGCTGTGCAAAAGCTTTTGATCTTGATGAAATCCCAATAGTTCATTTTTGCCCTTGCTTCCCTTGCCTTTGGCGTTGTTCCTAGGAAGATGTTGCTGCGGCTGAGGTCGAAGAGGTTGCTGCCTGTGTTCTCAAGGATTTTGATGGATTCCTTTATCACATTGAGGTCCTTCATCCATTTTGAGTCTATTTTTGTTTGTGGTGTAAGGAAATGGTCCAATTTCATTTTTCTGCATGTGGCTGTCCAATTTTCCCAGCACCATTTATTGAAGAGGCTGTCTTTTTTCCATTGGACATTCTTTCCTGCTTTGTCGAAGATTAGTTGACCATAGATTTGAGGGTCTATTTCTGGGCTCTCTATTCTGTTCCATTAATCTATGTGTCTGTTTTTGTGCCAGTACCATGCTGTCTGGATGATGACAGCTTTGTAATAGAGCTTGAAGTCTGGAATTGTGATGCCACCAACGTTGGCTTTCTTTTTTAATATCCCTTTGGATATTAGAGGTCTTTTCTGGTTCCATATAAATTTTAGAATTATTTGTTCCATTTCTTTGAAAAAGATGGATGGTACTTTGATAGGAATTGCATTAAATGTGTAGATTGCTTTAGGTAGCATAGACATTTTCACAATATTTATTCTTTCAATCCAGGAGCATGGAACATTTTTCCATTTCTTTGTGTCTTCCTCAATTTCTTTCATGAGTACTTTATGGTTTCCAGGAGCATGGAACATTTTTCCATTTCTTTGTGTCTTCCTCAATTTCTTTCATGAGTACTTTATAGTTTTCTGAGTATAGATTCTGTGCCTCTTTGGTTAGGTTTATTCCTAGGTATCTTATGGTTTCGGGTGCAATTGTAAATGGGATTGACTCGTTAATTTCTCTTTCTTCTGTCTTGCTGTTGTTGTAGAGAAATGCAACTGATTTCTGTGCATTGATTTTATATCCTGACACTTTACTGAATTCCTATATAAGTTCTAGCAGTTTTGGAGTGGAGTCTTTTGGGTTTTCCACATATAGTATTATATCACCTGCGAAGAGTGATAATTTGACTTCTTCTTTGCCGATTTGGATGCCTTTAATTTCCTTTTGTTGTCTGATTGCTGAGGCTAGGACCTCTAGTACTATGTTGAATAGCAGTGGTGATAATGGACATCCCTGCTGTGTTCCTGACCTTAGCGGAAAAGCTTTCAGTTTTTCTCCATTGAGAATGATATTTGCTGTGGGTTTTTCATAGACGGCTTTGATGATATTGAGGTATGTGCCCTCTATCCCTACACTTTGAAGAGTTTTGATCAGGAAGGGATGCTGTACTTTGTCAAATGCTTTTTCAGCATCTATTGAAAGTATCATATGGTTCTTGTTCTTTCTTTTATTGATGGGTTGTATCACATTGACTGATTTGCGGATGTTGAACCAACCTTGCAACCCTGTAATAAATCCCACTTGGTCGTGGTGAATAATCCTTTTAATGTACTGTTGAATCCTATTGGCTAGTATTCTGTTCAGTATTTTCGCATCTGTGTTCATCAAGGATATTGGTCTATAGCTCTCTTTTTTGATGGGATCCTTGTCTGGTTTTGGGATCAAGGTGATGCTGGCCTCATAAAATGAGTTTGGAAGTTTTCCTTCCATTTCTGTTTTTTGGAACAGTTTCAGGAGAATAGGAATTAGTTCTTCTTTAAATGTTTGGTAGAATTCCCCCGGGAAGCCGTCTGGCCCTGGGCTTTTGTTTGTTTGGAGATTTTTAATGACTGTTTCAATCTCCTTACTGGTTATGGGTCTGTTCAGGCTTTCTATTTCTTCTTGGTTCAGTTGTGGTAGTTTATATGTTTCTAGGAATGCATCCATTTCTTCCAGATTGTCAAATTTATTGGCGTAGAGTTGCTCATAGTATGTTCTTATAATAGTTTGTATTTCTTTGGTGTTAGTTGTGATCTCTCCTCTTTCATTCATGATTTTATTTATTTGGGTCCTTTCTCTTTTCTTTTTGATAATTCGGGTCAGGGGTTTATCAATTTTACTAATTCTTTCAAAGAATCAGCTCCTAGTTTCATTGATTTGTTCTATTGTTTCTTTTGGTTTCTATTTTATTGATTTCTGCTCTGATCTTTATGATTTCTCTTCTCCTGCTGGGCTTAGGGTTTCTTGCTTGTTCTTTCTCCAGCTCCTTTAGGTGTAGGGTTAGGTTGTGTACCTGAGATCTTTCTTGTTTCTTGAGAAAGGCTTGTACTGCTATATATTTTCCTCTCAGGACTGCCTTTGTTGTGTCCCACAGATTTTGAACCGTTGTATTTTATCATTTGTTTCCATGAATTTTTTCTATTTTTTAATTTCCCGGTTGACCCATTCATTCTTTAGAAGGATGCTGTTCAGTCTCCATGTATTTGGGTTCTTTCCAAACTTCCTTTTGTAGTTGAGTTCTAACTTTAGAGCATTGTGGTCTGAAAATATGCAGGGAATGATCCCAATCTTTTGATACTGGTTGAGTCCTGATTTAGGACCAAGGATGTGATCTATTCTGGAGAATGTTCCATGTGCACTAGAGAAGAATGTGTATTCTGTTGCTTTGGGATGAAATGTTCTGAATATATCTGTGATGTCCATCTGGTCCCGTGTGTCCTTTAAGGCCTTTATTTCCTTGCTGATCTTTTGCTTGGATGATCTGTCCATTTCAGTGAGGGGAGTGTTAAAGTCCCCTACTATTATTGTATTATTGTTGATGTGTTTCTTTGATTTTGTTATTAATTGGTTTATATAGTTGGCTGCTCCCACGTTGGGGGCATAGATATTTAAAATTGTTAGATCTTCTTGTTGGATAGACCCTTTGAGTATGATATAGTGTCCTTCCTCATCTCTTATTATAGTCTTTGGCTTAAAATCTAATTGATCTGATATAAGGATTGCCACTCCTGCTTTCTTCTGATGTCCATTAGCATGGTAAATTCTTTTCCACCCCCTCACTTTAAATCTGGAGGTGTCTTCTGGCTTAAAATGAGTTTCTTGGAGGCAACATATAGATGGGTTTTGTTTTTTTATCCATTCTGATACCCTGTGTCTTTTGACAGAGGCATTTAGCCCATTCACATTCAGGGTAATTATTGAGAGATATGAATTTAGTGCCATTGTATTGACTGTAAGGTGACTGTTACTGTATATGGTCTCTGTTCCTTTCTGACCTACCACTTGTAGTCTCTCTCTTTGCTTAGAGGACCCCTTTCAATATTTCCTGTAGAGCTGCTTTGGTGTTTGCAAATTCTTTCAGTTTTTGATTGTCCTGGAAGCTTTTAATCTCTCCTTCTATTTTCAATGATAGCCTAGCTGGATATAGTATTCTTGGCTGCATGTTTTTCTCGTTTAGTGCTCTGAAAATATCACGCCAGCTCTTTCTGGCCTGCCAGGTCTCTGCGGATAAGTCAGCTGCCAATCTAATATTTTTACCATTGTATGTTACAGACTTCTTTTCCTGGGCTGCTTTCAGGATTTTCTCTTTGTCACTGAGACTTGTAAATTTTACTATTAGGTGACGGGGTGTGGGCCTGTTCTTATTGATTTTGAGGGGCGTTCTCTGAACCTCCTGAATTTTGATGCTCATTCCCTTTGCCTAATTGGGGAAATTCTCCCCAATAATTCTCTCCAGTATACCTTCTGCTCCCCTCTCTCTTTCTTCTTCTTCTGGAATCACAATTATTCTAATGTTGTTTCGTCTTATGGTGTCACTTATCTCTCTAATTCTCCCCTATGGTCCAGTAGCTGTTTGTCCCTCTTTTGCTCAGCTTCTTTATTCTCTGTCATTTGGTCTTCTATATCACTAATTCTTTCTTCTGCCTCATTTATCCTAGCAGTGAGAGCCTCCATTTTTGATTGCACCTCATTAATAGCGTTTTTGATTTCAACTTGGTTAGATTTTAGTTCTTTTATTTCTCCAGAAAGGGCTTTTATATCTCTCGAGAGGGTTTCTCTAATATCTACCATGCCTTTTTCGAGCCCGGCTAGAACCTTGAGAATGTCATTCTGAACTCTAGATCTGACATATTACCAATGTCTGTATTGATTAGGTCCCTAGCCTTCGGTACTTACTGCCTCTTGTTCTTTTTTTTTGTGTTGAATTTTTCCGTCTTGTCATTTTGTCCAGATAAGAGTATATGAAGTAGCAAGGAAAATACTAAAAGGGTGGCAACAACCCCAGGAAAATATGCTTTAACCAAATTAGAAGAGATCCCAAATCGTGAGGCGGGGAGAAAGGGATAAAAAGAGGTTCAAAAAGGAAGAAAGAAAAAAAAAAGAAAAAAGAAAAAAAAAGAAAAGAAAAGAATTTAAAAAAAAAGAAAAGAAATAAGAAAAATATAAAAAATATATATATATATCAGATAAACTAGTTAAAAAACGTTAAAAAAGGTAAAAGTTAAAAAAAAATTTTACCAGAAGGCGAGAAAGAAAACAAAAAATGAAAAAGAAAAAAATTAAATTAACTACAAGACTAAAAAAATCACAGGGAAAAAGCCATGAGTTCCGTGCTTTGCTTTCTCCTCCTCTGGAATTCTGATGCTCTCCTTGGTATTGAAACCACACTCCTTGGTAGGTGAACATGGTCTCGGCTGGATTTCTTGTTGATCTTCTGGGGGAGGGGCCTGGTGTAGTGATTCTCAAGTGTCTTTGCCCCAGGTGGAATTGCACAGCCCTTACCAGGGGCCAGGGTGAGTAATCCGCTCAGGTTTGCTTTCAGGAGCTTTTGTTCCCTGAGCACTTTCCGTAGAGTTCCGGAGGACGGGAATACAAATGGCGGCCTCCTGGTCTCGGGCCGGAGGAGCCGAGAGCCCAGGGCCCCACTCCTCAGTGCGCCCTCAGAGAACAGCGCCCAGTTACTCCCATCTGCCTGACCTCCAGCCGCACTCCGAGCTCACCGAGCCTGCGACCGGTTCAAGGTAACACCGAGCTGTGAGCTTACTGTCGGCTCTGTCTCTGTAGCCGGCTTTCCCGTTCCAATATCCGCAAGCTCTGCGACACTCAGACACCCCCGATCCTTCTGTGACCCTGCGGAACCTGAGGCCACGCTGACCCCGCGTGGGCTTCGCCCCGGTTTAGCCTCTGGAGCGATATCCCTCGGAACAGACTTTTAAAAGTCCTGATTTTGTGCGCCGTTGCTCCGCCGCTTGCCGGGAGCCGGCCCCTTCCCCTGGGGTCTATCTTCCCGTCGCTTTGGATTCACTTCTCCGCCGGTCCTACCTTTCAGAAAGTGGTTGTTTTTCTGTTTCCAGAATTGCTGTTCTTCTTCTCTTCGATCTGCCGATGGATTTTCAGGTGTTTGCAATCTTTAGATAAGCTATCTAGCTGATCTCTGGCTAGCTGAAGAAGTCTCAGCCTGCTACTTCTCCGCCATCTTGACTCCTCCCCTAATACTTTTATTTTTTAATCTTTATACTAAAGTTGAGATTGAATAACACACCACCATTGCAGTAATAGAGTGTTCTGAATTTGTCTATATACTTACTGTTACTAGTGAGGTTTTTTTCTTTCATATGTTTTCATATTGCTAATTATTGTCCTTTTATTTCCATTTGAAGAACTCCTTTCAGCAATTACTTTCCTGCAAGTCTTGATGATGAGCTCCTTCAGCTTTTGTTTCTCAGGAAAAGCAGGAAAAATATCTCTCTTTCATTTCTGAAGGACAGGCATGCTGGGTAAAGTATCTTGGTTGACAGTTTTTGTTTTTGTTTTTGTTGTTTTGTTTTGTTTTATTTTGTTTTGCTTTGCTTTCAGCACTTTGAATATATCCTCCCATTTTCTCCTAGTCTGTGGTTTCTGCTGAAAAATTCACTGATAGTCTGATGGGGGTTCTCTTGTATGAGATGAGATGAGTTTCTTTTCTCTTGCTGCTTTGTGTTTGAGTTTTGACAGTTTTATTGTAGTGTCTTTTTGTAAAGTCCTCTTTGTGTTGCAACTGTTTGTATCTCTCCCCAGATTTGGGAAGTTTTCAGCATTACTTCCTTTAAATAATCTTTCTGTCCTCTCTCTCGCTCTTTCTCTTTCTCTCTCTCTTCCTTCTGGGATTCCCATAGTATGTGCATTTTTCTCTGATGATGTTTCATAAATCTCATAGTCTTTCTTCAGTCTGTTTCATTTATTCATCTTTTTGTTCCTCTAATTTGGTCTTTTCAAATAATCCCTCTCTCTCTCTCTCTTTTTTTTTTTTTTTTTTAATGTTCACAGATTTTTCTCCTTGGTAAAATCTGCTGTGGATGCTATTTATTGCATTTTTCATTTCATTCATGGTGTTCTCTAGCTCCAGAATGTCTGTTTGGTTCTTCTGTATAAATTCTCTCTTTTTTTGAAAGTTCTCATTTTGTTCATGTATAGTTTTCCTGATTTTGTTGAATTCTCTTGTAACTTGCTGAGGTCCTTAAAACAGTTCTTTTAATTCTTTATCAATTCATAGATCTCTATATCTTTGTAGTCAGTTACTGGAAAATCACTGTATTCCTTTGACAGTGTCAAGTTTCCTTGATTTTGTTTTGTTTTGTTTTTCTTATAGCCTTGTATTGATGTGTGCATACTTAATGGGACAGTCACTTCTAGAATTTTTAACTGCTTTAAGTGGAAAAAGACCTTCATCCACAGGTGAGCATGAGGGTGCCAGCTGAGTGTCATGTGCCAGTTCTAGCTCTGAGGAGTGCTTATCTGGACATTCTCCTCGTAGCTCTGTCAACTGTGGTCAGCACTGGTGAAGATTGTAGGAGTTTTAGCAGCCAAGTTTGTGGGTATCCATAGTGGCTATTGGGTTCTTTGGTGAAAAGACTGCTGGGATTTTCTTGATCTCTTTTTCTCTGGGAGAATTTGTGGGCAAGGGCTCCCTTTTGATATCAGGTCTGGCTCATCACTGTACTAATAGTTGCAGTTGCACCCGTATCTGATGCATAGATACCTGAAAGACAGCCACAAAGCTAGGGTCTAGAACCTGGAGTCTATGGAGTGGTGGTAAAACTGAAGTCAAGGGTTCAGGCACACTTGGAACTTTAGGGACTCCAGGATCTGTGTCATGGACCTTCTTGGTGGCTCTGCCATCCTAGATGAGGGTGCTTGCAGAGTGCCTACAGGACTTGAGCTTAGAGAATGGGCATATGCCAAGCAACTGTGGCCCTGAGGTTTGAGGTACAGACATGCTCACTGTGGCTCTGGCTCTGGAGGTTGAGGTTCAGATGCTTATGGTGCTGCCACAGGTCTAGATTGCAGGCATGTGTGGGGCAGCTGTTGCTGTAGAGTCCCAGGCATGTCCACAGTTGGGGGAAGGGACAGCCCTAGTGCCAAGGTGTTACAACAGCAGTTCTTTCTGGGGTGGGAGTGGTGCATAGCAACATTTCCTTCTCCAGGTGTTTTCAGTGGCAGTGCTTGTTGGTTACCTTGGTGGCCAAAATTACTAGTGTCCTTTGTGCAGCCCACCACTGAAGTCCACACCAGCAAGCATTATGTGTTCTCCACTGTGAAAGCCATGAGAGTCTGGGGCTGCCCTCAGCTTCTGTGACTTTTGAGATAATCAAAGCAAAGGTTACTGGGGTCCTCTGCGGTGCAGAACACTGGAGACCATGGTGTCATTCTCTGTATGGCTGATAATATTAGCTTTTGACTTTCTTTTCTCCTAACCATCTCTAGACATCTCAGCTATGCCAGTCTCCCCCAGCAATCCTATGTCTGTGATTATTCTCCATTTTTTGTTTCATTATGTTGCTACAGTTTCTTAATTGAACTTTTGGATCCTCCTGGGGCTACTTTCCATCATGGATAGCTCCTTGGATTTTGTGAGGTTTGTGTTTGTTTTTTGTTTGTTTTTTGTGTTTCTTTGAGGGGGAGTCGGGAGGCAGGAGGACAAGGTCTGTATCTCCTACTGAGTGGCTTCTAAAGAGATAGCTGACTACATGTGGCATCGTGAAAAATCAACTCTCCTTTCTAGCCCACACATATCTGCCATGCCTCCTATTTGAATTTTGTGACATGATCTTTCTTATTCACTTAGCTTCAATGATGGAGCACCTCCTTCTGGCTGAGAGGATAAAAAGTAGTCAAGTGGATGGAGAGTCTCTACCACCTTACTGTAATTTCTATTGTTACTTACAAAATAGGGCTAAACTTTAGATGAGTCTAAATCACTTGGTCCCCTGCTAAACATTGTATCCTTTGTGGATAGAGATTTCAAGTGTAGATTAGCTTATTATTGGATAAATTCCTTTCTTTTCCTCATAATTAATAAGGTGCAAGATTCATGGTCTTTGAACTATGTTATACAGTAAACTTAGAGCTGTTTGATATTTGGAAACATAACTTTTAATCATTGTTCTTCTTTCACAAATGTGGAGCAATTTAAGAGTTAAACTGAATTATTCTAAGAAGTTTTCAGTTCTCATAACCAGATAAATTAATTCAGAAGTTGTAGGCTTCTAGCTATCAGGGAAAAAAATCTATCACAGACAGTGAAGACTTCTTTCTTTTTTTTTTCTTTTTTTAAATTATTACTTAATTAGTTTCCCTCATAGTAAAAAAAAAAAAAAAAGAAAGAAAAAAAGTCATTAGTCCAATTATAAGTCCCCTTGGTTCCAGTGAACTCTAGGATTAGATATGTTACACCCCCTAGTTTTTCTATGAAAATAGTTAAAATATATTAACCCAGAAGAAAGTAATACCTAACACATGACAAAAGTAAATGCAAGCGCTTCCTTTCGATAATAAACTCCCAGGGTACATTTTATGAAGGTATCAAGGACAATAAATTGTTTTTAATGTTATTAGGAAATTTCTGTTATCTGGACCAAATTTGAGGTTTCTTTGTTCTTAGGATATTTTATCATGTAAATGGAAGTGAGTCTTGCTGTGGATCTGAAAATGAAATTTTGGTCTCTTTGTTCAAGTGTCTCCTCTGAATACGGAAATTTTGTGCACAGAAAATTCCCTGCTTCTTACATAAAGTCTTTGCTAAGTGACAAATACAATATATTTTATGTAGGTATGTGTTGTGAAGTTTACAAGCTTTACCACATTCTGGCCTACCCATGAGTAATTGAAAGATAAACTATGAATCTTTGCCTTTCTAACTTTATAAAATTTAACAACCTTTGATAATCTCTGTGATTTCCATTTCATACTGTATGTGTTGAGATTGTATGAACTGTCTCTTAGCTCTTTTAAAAGAGGAACAGATTTTCTGAAGATACATGATTATTATATGTCTTGTATTGAAATTTGCATATTTTTATTCATTCATTTATTATTTTTTTTAATTTATGAAGCGTATGGCCTTAAAAAGAAAGTCAGGAAGGAGATGTAAATACAGAAAACTTGTAGAAACTCTCTTTTATAGATTATTAAAAATAGGATAAATCACCATCAATTTCACTTATTGTAAATAGTCACCTGCCTAAGAGATCAGAAGTCAGAGTATTTCCACTTATATCCTTTAGTATTTCCACTTCTACATTTGGCTTTGTTCTTAAGGTTATGCCCAAGATTCCTCATCAAGCTTCTCAGGGATCCTCTATCCTAAGATATACATGTCCTACAGCATATGGCATTTTTTGGTTTGGGTTGAGGGAGACACATTTATGTAATATATAAAGCTATCACAGAATTTGTTCATGGACTTGCAATAGAGACAAGTCAAGGACAAATAAAACATCAGGAAAAAAGAACAAGATGTCTCCTACTGAGGTCATTTATGACTGGTCTTCCTATGATTGCAGGTTTATGGAAAGATGGTGATGAGGTCTTACATTTTCAATCCAAATAAACGTAAGGAATTTAAATTATGTAAAGAGGACAGATTAGAATAAGAGATTGATTTCTGATTATTCCAGATTGTTTTCTAATTGGCAATGTGTCCAAGCTAAGCCTTACCAATGGTATTATGGGGCAATTAGGGGGAAAAAGGGGGGGTTTTCTCATTGGCTCATGCCGTTAAGTGTCTGCCTTCAGCTCAAGTCATGATACTGGGGTCCTGGGATGGAGCCCCACATCGGGCTCCCTGCTCAGCAGGGTGCTTCTACCTCTCCTTGCCCCCAGCTCGTGCTTGCTCTCTCTCTCTCTCTCTTTCTCTCAAATAAATAAAATTTTTAAAAAGGAAGGAAGGAAAAGAAACTATGTTATCTAGCCATTTTATTAGTCACTGATTTAAAATTTCAGATAGGAGAAATGGGAATCTTAAAGAAAATTAGAGTTGGGGATTATTTGTATATTTCCCAGCTTTGTTACTATCTCCTCTATTATTGTGCCTATTCTCCTTGCTTCAGTTTCTTAGCCTTTGCCTTCCTAGCTCATCCCATTGGACCACTCCAGAGAAGACTCAGTTCTGCTGCTTTAGAACTAACTAATCTGAATCTAAGCAGATAGTATTCAAACAGCCTCAGGCACATTTCACCTGGCCTCTTCCTATGAAACTGAGAATCTTTCTCCTCCTAGACCCTAGAACCTAGTATTTCTATAGCCTTTATATGATTAGAACTTCATTTACCTTTCTCCTAGATAGATCTTATACAGCCTTCTAAGCAATATTGAATATAGGCATTATCTCTTTGGAAAAGTCACTCCTCCAATTCAGTGCCTCATCTTTGCCACATAACACTGGGTTTATCTCTAGCATACTTCTCTATGTTGATGTCACACTTATTTGTCTCTTACCTTAGTCAATAAATTCATTAAATCCAGGACAAGGCAGCTGTGTTTATCTCCTAAGACAGATTAGACATTAGGTACTTGTAAAGGAATGACTGGCTGACTCAATCTGAAATTGCCCTGGAGTTACAATTTCCTTACACCAATTTTCAGGTCAGGTCTAGCCTAGCTCTCAGTTTAGGCTCCTCCTTTCCTATCTCCACCTTGTCAAACTTCTTTCTGAGCCTCAGCCCTGGCTTCTAAAGCCTCATTGAGGTTAACTGATTGCCCAAGGGATAATAATCAGCCTGCTGGACTGTATTAGTGCACTAAGAACTCCTAACTACTGAACTTTGTCACAAATTCAGCCCCAGTGAATGAGTTGCTCATTGGAGCTAGACTTGCAAATGTAGCACCAGGCATGATTTGGATCCCCTGCATCTCACTGCCTGTTCTATCTGGTAGAAGCTGCTCTCTTTACCCTGTTGACAGAGCTGATGCTCTAACCTAAAAGCCAAGGAAATGAATATTTATGGAGGATTTACTTTAGTCATGTCTTTTACTTATTTTATTATTATGCCATTTAATTTAATCATCACATAGCTTTATTGAAGAAACTGGGGCTCAAAGAGATGAGCTAATTTGCACCAAATCACACAGCTATTAAGTATCAGAGTCTAAATTCTTACCCAAACTGGCCGACTTCAAAAACTGAGCTCTTAATCAATTTTCTGTATAGCTAAAGAGAAAGGACCTATGGAAAACTTCCTCAGAGAAGCTAACAGGAGAAACTCCATCGTTTGTATATTCTTTAGTATTTCCATTTATATCCTTTAGTATTTCCACTTCTACATTTGGCTTTGTTCTTAAGGTTATGCCCAAGATTCCTCATCAATGAGATAATTTTTTGGAAATTACACTTTCCATTATCTGTTTTTCATCTGTCCTTGGTGAAAGGCTATAGTGCTAAGGATGTATTTCAGAAGAACTATAAAAGCAAGAAAAATTTGTTTTTCAAAACTTTTTAATATAAATGTTTTTTGATCAATTCTGATTAGAGCTTAGTTTCTATAGCACTGAAAGCACTTTTTTTTTTTTTACTCAGTAAGAAGAAAATTTTGTTAAAAATATTTACCAAAATGAAAATGTCACCTTTTTTTTTTCTTTTTTTTTCTTTTTTTTTTTTTTAGTCACCTGTTTCTATCTTATTTGTTGCTGTATCATTTGCTTCAGCTACTATCTTTGGACCTAAAGATTCTTGTTTCCACCTATTGCTTGCTTCTTTGTTCAGAAATTTTTATATTATCAGTTTGCTTAAAGTTTTAATTTACTTGTATTAGCCATCTTAACTGATTATACAATTTTCAGGTCTCAACAACAAAATATGGAGGCTTTTGTTTAAAAAAAGACAGCAACAGCAGACCCTTAAAATAAGCATGGGGCCATTCTAAGTATGGAATCCTCTTTGACTGCATAGGTTGCAAATCATTGTTTGCCCTAGTTCTCATACAATTTCAGAACTATTACTGAAAATATTCTTCACAGGAAATTATCAAATTCACAACTAAATGAAGAACTGAGAGGTAAAAATTATATATATATATATATATATATACACACACACACATACATATATGAAGTATTTTCTGTTTTTCCTAATTTGATTAGAATTGAGGGTGGGGAGGAAAGTGTTTAATTAAATAATAATAATAATGACACTCCACAGCCTCTGAAACTATAGGTTATATGTTGCTAGAGCTTTGGAAAATTATTTGTATTGTTCACAGTTTATACTTGAGAAATAGTTAAAGGAAATGAAAACAATTTGAAATTTGTGCTTTAGGTCTCTACCTCATTGCTTGTTGAATCTTGAAAGAATTATAAAATGCCTTCTACTAAACCTGCACTAATTGTGACCAAAACGCAAGCATATTGAAGGATATTTCTGGAAAGAGGCAAAGTCATTGGAATTTCTCTGTTGTATGAATGCTGCATATACCCCATGATTTGCATACAAATTGTTCATGGAAAGAAATTAGGTTCTGTTTTGACTTAGTAATGGGAATTTGACACATAGTGAAAGAGAGCTCATAACAGCAATTTTGCAAGTAAAGGTTTCTTTAGAGAAGAAAAAGTAATCAAGAGATAGTGAAGACTCCATTATTGGCCTTGTTTAAATACTATTTCTGAGCTTCGTATTTTAAAACATTATATACTTTCAGCCCAGCAGAGAACCACTAGAGAATGAATAATGTATTTATTGTGTATTTAAAACTTATCAAGTATTGCCAAGCACAAAAAAATGTATTATTATTGCATATTTCAGTCCACCAATTAATGCCCACATTTATATAGTACAGTGTTAGTAAACTGGACTGAGACTTGTGGTAAATACTGTAGCTTTGGTTCTCTCAGTGTATTTTTGACAAATATGACCGAGTTTTAGTTTAGTTTTTTTTTCTTATTTTAAATTGGATTTATAAGGAAACAAGATAACTTGCCCCATTATTATTGCTTTCCTAGAGGCAATTTTGCAACTATGATTATAAATAAACTTCTATTATCAAGTCTTATTTCCCAAAAGACAAGAAAAAAAAAATCCATCATTGGTTTTCCCTTGTGTGAGCTTCATAGTTTCTGGCAATATGCAGACCTTAAGAGTTCATGTTCCTTGTTTAGACTTTTTAAAGTTTATCTTGACTTTTGGAAGTTTTCTTTTGTTAGTCTACAAGTTTTTCTTCAAGAACATTTATAGCGTAGAAGGCATAAAAGTTGACTCGGGAAAAGCAAATCAAGTTGGTAAATATTTATTGACCATTTATAGGCTAGTTGTCATAGAAATTGAAAAAATTATAAAATATAGCTTTACATATCACCTGGGAGCTTGCAATCTGTTAAAGAAATAAAAATTGGAACATAATAATTTACATTCATTCTTTCACTCAACTATTCAACAAATATTTATTGAGGAACTAATAGAATTCAAGATCTGTGTTTGACACTGGTAATTTAATTGTGAGCAGAATTATATACAGTTCCTAGCCTCACAGAATTTACATCTAGTGAAAAGACAGGAAATCAAATAATCAGACAAATACACATAAAATTGCCACTGTGATAAGAGCTAGGAGGATACCAATGCTGTCATGCCTAAAACAGGATAATTTGGTCTCCCTTCTACTGTTTTCCCCTCAATCTGTTCTGACAAGGCAGCCCGAGTGAATCTTTTAAAATGTGTATCAGATTATGATACACCCAATCAGATCTGATCTACCCAGTCATATCTGATCTACCCACTCTGATCTACCCAAAAGGCCTTCAATGTAATTCAGAGGAAAAAATACTCATTTTCTACCTAACTATAATCCCCACTCTATTCTTATTCATTCTTTATCAACCTTGAATGCCTTGAACATAACAGGAATTCTCCTGTTTGGGGAGCTTTACACTGCTCTTCTGTCTACATTGCTCTTAGTAACTATCTTATTTTCTTATCCTAAGATCCTGGTTCAAATGTAATTTTATCTGTAAGTTCTTCCCAGATCATCCTATTGTGAACTGAAACCTCAAGTCTCCAATATTCTAATCTTTTCCCTCCTTTATTTTTTTCCAGCACTTATCATTATATAACAGCCTATTGTTTATTTACTTCACTGTACTGTTTTCTCTCCATTATCCTCAGTTCCTAGTACAGGGCCTACCTGGAACAAGGTAGACCCACAATTAATATTTGTTGAATGGATATCTCCATAGTCATGGAAGTTGGGAGAGAATCTCTGAGGAACTGATAATTTGGCTTAGAAGTCAAGGACCTAAGTAGATGTTAATAAGATGAAGAGAGGAGAGCTAGGACGGCTGAATAAGAGGACTGTAGGTTGGTCTTGTCCATGGAACACAAGGAGATAACTATTAAATCATCCTAAATACCCCAGAAATCAGTCTGAAGACTAACAGAACAAACTCCACAACTGAAGGGGTAGAAGAAACCTCATCAAAGCGGCTAAGAAGGGCAAACACGTGGTTTGGGGGAGCAAGGGATCAGAACTGCTGTGGAGGAGAGGGAGCTGCAGTCAGAGAAGCAAGAGAGAGAGAAGGAAGCAAGAGAGAGCAAGAGACAGAGGACCACACAGGGGAACCCACAAGGAAAACATTTCCCCAAAACTATTTGCTGGGGAAAAGAGAGGGGGCTGAGTTTTGTGAGTTCTTTTAGCCAGTGGGGCTTCAAGCCTGGAGTTGAAAATGTTGGTGCCTTTGGTTGGCCTAGAGCCCTGAGGGCTCTGCCCTGCTCCGGCAGAAAAGGCAAGCAAACACCCCAGTGACAGACAGCGTGGAAATAGCCATCTGAAGACTGCCTGTTGCACACCGCAGGGACATGATCTGCCCTTCTTGGAGGAGTTCCAGAGGCAATATTCCTGGAGACACCTCTCTGGGCACACAGGAGCCCACCTGCACCATTTCTCTCTCCGCCTCTCAGCAGAAACACAGATAAACCAGCAGGAGGCAGTACTGCGCCAGCAGAGGTTGCCTCACTTGCTTCCACTCAATCCAGCTTCCCTGCATTCTGGTGAGACTGTTTTTCTGGGTGAAGCTCACCTTAGTCCCAGCACAGTGAGACCCTGGTCTTTTGGGTGAAGACCAGCACAGGCCCCTGTCCACATTACACCCCTAAAAGCCTGGAGTTTAAAAAGTTGACATGTTTGGCTGGCATAGAAGCCATAGCACACCACGCCACTCCTGGTGAGGAGGCAGGCCCACAAACCAGGGCCGGATGGCCTGGAAACAGCAATCAGGAAAAGGTCTGGGACATACCTGGGAGAGATGATTTGTTCTTCTCAGAGAGCTTTCCTGAAAGGCAGCAGGCTCAGAGACTGCTCTCCGGTGACAAAGGAAGTAGCTGGTGCCATTTTCCTCCCTATCTGTCAGCATCAATGCAGGGCCACCTGAGGCAGGTGATAAGAACACAGGGAGGGCACAGGTTCCCTAACCTGTCCAGGCCAAGCCCCACATCCTTGTGATTTGGTGGTTCTACCCTTCTCAGTCAAGCTTGCCTCAGTCCCAGTGTGGCAGGCCCCTTGCCCAGAAGAGCAGCAAGATCCCAGCACATACCTCAGCCACTGACTAGAGAGTTCTGTAGGGCTACAGTACTAGTGCAAGTAGCATCAGGTCCCATTTCACAAGCAGAGCAGAGTACACCTAGTCAAAACTGGCCCCATTCCAGCCATGGACCAAACACTGTCCGCAGCAGGCCAGGGGAGCCTCTGCAGATGACCGACCTGAAGACTAGAGCAGCCGGACCACAGCAGCAGAGTGCGTGCAGCACACACCAAAATCACCCGTTCGAGTGCCAGACACGGGGAAGTAAATACCCTCTTCTTCATAAAGCCATTTCTCTCCAAAGTGGGAAGCAAACAGTCTTTTCTTGCACCCAGAAGAAGGCAGAGACTTAGACAAAATGCCGAGATGGAAGAATTCATCCCAAATGAAAGAACAAGATCAAGTCATGACCAGATACCTAAGTGAGACAAATAGAAGTAACATGCCTGATGGAGAATTGAAAGCAACAATCCTAAGGCTACTCACTGGCATTAAGAAAATAATAGAGGACTTGAGGAAGGCCCTTACCACAAAAATGAAAGAGTTAAAAAAAAATTAATCATAAATAAAAATACAATAACTTAGATGAGAAACAGGCTTGATGCAATGAACACGAAGATGGAAGGAACAGATCTCTCCAATGACACTGGCAAGCCAGAAGGGAGTGTAATAATCTATTCAATATGCTGAATGGGAAGAAAACTCTGATTACAAGTGGTTAAGATTTTTTTTTTTGATGGTTGAGTAATATTCTGTTGTCTGTATATATCACATCTGCTTTGTAAATTCATTTGTCTATGGACATCTGGGCTCTCTCCAGGGTTTGTCTATCGTGGATGTTGCTTCTGTAGACACTGGGGTGCAGGTGCCCCTTTTGATATGTTTGATATGTTTGTATCAAACATATCTGTTTGATATGTTTGTATACTTTTGATACATATCCCTTTGATATGTTTGTATCCTTTGGGTAAATGCCTAGTGGTACAGTTACTGGCTCATCAGGTTAGCTCAATTTTTCACTTTTTGAGGAACCTCCATATTGTTCTCCAGACAAATGTGGAAATTAAGAAACAAAACAGAGATCATAGGGGAAAGAAAGGAAAAATAAAATCAGTTGAAAACAGGAAGACAAACCAGAAGAGACTCTTAACTATAGGAAACCAACTGAGGGTTGGGGGAGGGGTGGGGGGGATGGGATGGAGTAACTGGGTGATGGGCATTAAGTGGGGTACTTGATGGAATGAGCACTGGGTGCCATATGCAACTCAATGAATCACTAAACTCTACCTCTGAAACTAGTAATACACTATATGTTAATTAATTGAATTTAAATTAAAGAAAAAAAAATGGGAAAAAACCTGCAGCCAAGAAGGCTCTATCCAGGAAGGGCACCATTCAGAACCAAAGGAGAGATCAAGAATTTCCCAGACAAAAAAGCACTAAAGGAGTTAGTGACTACTAAACCAGATCTTATTAATTATTATTGTCAAATGGTGTTATTCTGAGATATCACTTCCCATTCTATTCCTTTTTGGATGGTAATTATTTTCTGTTTTGTAGAATGCATTTATTTTTCTGTTACCTAATAAAATTTTTCTCTATATTAAAAAAAGTAAAGAGAGGAAGAAGTATTAATAGTAGCAGTGATAGTAATAACAATAGTTTACATACTAACTATAAATCCTTAAAATAACCCTCCAAAATATGTAAAATCACTATCTCTAGTTCACAAATGAGGGGTTGAGACAGAATTTTCAGGAGAGGAAATTGTATGTGTAAAAGCTTTCTGACTGTATAAAATATGGGGAGGAGACAGTAAAAGAGTGTGTGCCTGGAACTAAGAGAGATCTAGAGGATGTGGTGGGAAAAGAAAAGGTTAGGGGCCAGGTAACAATGGGAGCTATTTGCAGTGTGACAACATATTCCTGATGCCTCAGGAAAGTCCTGGTCTATGCCTTTGGCTTGATGTAATTAAATATAATTCATTTTTATTCAAAATTTCCTAGGTGGGATGATAAACTGAGTTAAGGAGTTCTGTCTCCTAAGAGTAATGACAAGCTTTTAAGAAGTGGTAATGTGATCAGATTTTCATTCTGAGAAAATAACTTTGGTTGAAAAGTTAAATATAAACTAAATGAGAAGAATTTATGCAGGGAGATGTATTATGAGGCAATAATCTATAATGATTTCCTGGTTCTGAGTGGTATTAGTAAGTATGGAAACAAGAAGAGTTTCAAAATATTTAGAGAGTAAAATTATTTGGATAATGGGTTACATATGAGGGGGATTTATGAGAAGATGGTATGAACAAAAACTTACAGGTTTCCTGTGTAGCTCTCTTGTCTTAGGTACTCTGTCTTATGAATTCTAGCTGCCTTGGCTTCTCCAGACTAGTATCAGTTACTGTATATTGGATGCAAGATGAAATCTTAAAGTAGCTTCTTTTAAAATGCATATTTCTAGTATCAGTAATCTGGGGAAGATTATCTGTAATGAATTCTTTTTATGAGCCTCAATATGACTCTAAAGTTATCAGGATATTTAATCACATGTCTTGATAATTAGTTCAATGAGCCTAGAGGTATAAAGAGATTTCATGAAGCAAGTAAATTTTGATATAGATTTTAATAGTAGAATTTGGCAACTACATGTTCTATGCTAGGTACCGTTGAATGATCAAATATGTTTGCGAAATAAATGAATGAATTGATTGATCTTCTTTTTATTCTTTAGCAAATCCCTACTTCAAGTCCCAAGTCTACATTTCTCCTCTATAACTTTCTCTATCTTCCCCTGAGTTTGTAACTTGTACCTTCTTTCTTTTGTTGTGATACCCATGCTTTATCTCGATTAAATCCATAATTACCCTATATCATAATTACTTCATTTTGTTTCTTCCACAAACTTGTATATTGCTTTTGAGCAATTAATTTATCTTTGAGCCCCAGAACCCAGCAGAGTGCTTAGAATACCTAGATGTTTAAAAATATTTATTGATATGAACTGTCACTCCTCTTTTAATATTTACAAGTAGACAGTAATGTAGAAGTTAGTTCTGACCAGGATGTTTTCGGTGATGAACTGAGAGGCACAATAGTATATTAGCTAACTATTGCTATGCAAAAAACTATCCCAAAACTTTGTGGCTTAAAACAACAAACATTTATTATTTTGCAGTTTCTGTAGTTCAGGAATTTCAGGGCACCTTAGCTGGATTGCCTGATTTAGGGTCTTTCACAAGGTGTCAGGTGGGGCTCTAATTATCTCAAGGATCAAAAGGGAGCTAATCCACTTCCATACTCATTCACATAGATGTTGACCAACTTAGATCCTTTCTGGGTGTTAGCCAGAGACATCAGTGCCTTCCCATGTGATCCTATGCATAGGAAAGCTCACAGTAAGACATCTGGCTCCCGTTAGAGAAAGTGATGGAGAAATCTAGAGTAGGCAAATAAGATAAAATCAGTCTTTTTGTAATGTAATCTTGGAAGTGACATTCCATAAGCTTTGCTATATTCTTTTCATGAGAAGTGAGCCACTAGGTCAAGCCCAAACTCAAGGGAACTACTTAACCTCATGTATAGCCAATACTACTTATATTTTCTCCAAGACAGTAACAAAGAAATACAGAAATGGATTCATAGAGGGTTATATATTCTGTATGAAAGATATGGACTCTGTTAACCCAGGAAATTTGGCCAAACTCATGTTCTTTGGCCCAATTTTCTCCCAGGAGCAGAAGATCTAACAAGTAGATGTGTGGACAATTTTATTTTCCAGCAGCTAGCAGCTCTTGTTTGTAGAACAATAATTTCCAGTATACATTCTCTGGATGTCTAAGGTTCCAGAGGGACCTCAGAGGTCACATAGGGAGAGAGGGAGAATTGTTAGGGCCAAGCCCCTACTACACAGGGTGCCACCCAACCCAATTCTATCATGTTACTTATGCTGAATTCTGAGTTCATAAATACAAATATTTATAAATACTGTTTGAAATATCTGAAAAATGGGGACCCTAGAGTAATGGTTTCTGATCATGGCAGTATAGTGTAGTGTAGTATAGTGTGGTTAGGCCTGCAGGCTCTGAAACCAGCCTGTCTGGGTTTCTTTGTGTGCAGGTTCTGCCATTAGCTAGCCATGTGATGGGATTTAGAAAAGTCTGGGCTTGAGTTCCATCCACGGTTATCTCTTGGCCCTGTCTTTTACTGAAGCCAAAACTATTAGGGCAGACTGGATACGCTGCCTCTTTTATTTCCACAGTAGCCTTCTATTTTTAACCTCCCTGTATATATGTTAGTTTAATATAACCAGGGGAATGGTTTATGCATTTACCATCATTATGCCTACTGTTTTTGTCCTGATAATAGGTCTTTGACTAGATGATGTGTATTCTTTGTTTTCATAAACTCCTTCTCCAGAAAGAAAATTGTCTATAATTGATTTCTATACCTGTCAACGCTTAGTGTTTCATAATCAGTTAAACCATTTTTACAACTATGTGTTTACCAATTTCATTGTGTCATTTATTCTAAGTTATTGCAAACCAGCATTTTCAACTATATTGTTAAATAAAGGGCCTGTAGGTTGCAATTAATTACCCACATCTGCTGTTCTAATATGAATTAAGGTAGTATCTTACAGTTCATCTAATAGTGAGTTTTCTGGATTAATTAATGAGGAAGCTCACAAAGGGAAGCACTAAATATTTCATATATTGTGCCTGTAATAGGACTAACCCTTTAGCCTGAGACTTAATTGTTGATGTTGTCCTCTTTGTTTTTAAACTCCAGCTGTGGGAAATTAATCATTGATACATAATTTTTTAGGAGGATTCTTATTATTTATCCTTATCTAAGAGCCAAATCTTTATGTGTTCCTTCTTATGTTCTATCAGTTCTATCTATCTTCAAAATATAATTTAGAACTTGATTTTTAAGAGGCACCTTGGTGGCACAATTGGTTAAACATCAGAACTCTTGGTTTCAGCTCAAGTCATAATCTCAGGGTTGTGATCTCAAGGTTATGATCTCAAGGTCCTGAGGTTGAGCCCTACCACTGGCTCTGCATGGAATCTGCTTCGTTTCTGTCTCCCTCTCTCTCTCTCTGCCTCTCCCCCCATCTCCCCCTCTCTTTCTCTGTCTCTCTCTCGTATAAATAAATCTTTTTTTTTTTTAAGTTTATTTTTCAACTAGAGGCAAATCATTTGTTTTCAAAATGCTTTGGCAGAGCAGCCAAAGATGGAGGTTCAGGTGACTTGGGCTGGAGAACAAAAGTCATGAGAAAACTGGTTGTCAGGACCACCCTTCGTGGTCCTAACGTCCAGGGTGTCTGCAGTGTGGAGAGGAACGTCAGTGAGAGGAAGCCTAACTAGTACTACAATGTTCAAGTCTCCACAATCAGAAAATAGTGAAAAATGTTGGGCCTTTGGCAAGCTCTATAAGTAAATCTCATAAGAAAAAAAAGTTATGGGGGCGCCTAGGTGGTTCAGTTGGTCAAGCAACTGCCTTCGGCTCAGGTCATGATCCTGGAGTGCCAGGTTCAAGTCCCACATCAGGCTCCCAGCTCCACAAGGAGTCTGCTTCTCCCTCGGACCTTCTCCCCTCTCATCCTCTGTCTCACTGTCTCCTTCTCAAATAAATAAATAAATAAAATATTTAAAAAAAAATTTTTTTTTAAATTATGGGTTTTGAAATGCAAAGAACATGATATATTCATAACATAGTAAATGTTGAAAGCCTGTTTTCTCAGCCAGGGATTTTAAAATAAGACCATCACATAATGATATGCTGCATATATATATACACACACACACACATATATATATAAAGAAGAAAATAGCACAGCAAGATGATTATTAGATGGAAGGGTTAGAAAATATCCCTCTTTTCTTAAAACTATCTCTTCCAGGGACTTCCTTAATAAGCATTCCTTTGTTATCGTTTTCTTTTTTAGATGACTTTTTCCTTTGCTGGCTCCTTTTCTTATCCCTTTTCAGCAGTAAATATCCCATAAATATCTCCTCTTACCTTACGGAAGTGATGTTATCTCCTGGCTTCAATTATTACTTTCATAGAATGATACACACCACTTGTATCTCCAGCCTTGACCTCACTGCTTCTCATTACTCTTCTTCATTCAACAGCTTTTCTACTTATGTTCTCATAATTTCCTGAGAAGTGATACATTTATATAATTGATGAATTCTTTATATATATATATGTATATAAGTTAATATATCCTTCAGCTCTTTTTCTACAACTTAAGAATATGGAGCATCCCTTTAATTTCTTTGATAATATTATCTTGTGGCATCATTTTCTAAGTAATTTTCAGACCAAATTTAATTTTAACCTGAGATAATAAGAGAAAGATCACATAAGAGAACCTCATTTCTGTGACAGCCTGAAGAAACTATTTTCCAATAAGTTTTTGTACTCAAATATTTAATTAGAGGTATGTCAGGTAAAGTCATTACAAAAATATTCAGTGAATGTTGTAAGTGAAAAACTCTGTGACTACATGGTAGAGAGTTCTCACCTAACATTTGTAGTAGATGTCAAGGAGTGTATATATTTAAAAGTAGAAAATTTTACAGAGAATAGAGCATGAAGTCAAAAGAAGTTCTTATTCAATCTAAAGCAAATGCTACTATCTGAAATGTTTTCTTAGTAATACAAGCTTCAATACAAATGGGCAAGCACTTATTGGCATCTTTAATTAACATAGTTTTTGGTAGTTGTTTGAAAATTTGAGAATTATGTTCACATCTTGATTCAAGGATTGGCCTCAATCGAAACAGCTTGTGGTGTTGGATAAGAACAAAGTGAACTGCAAAGAAGAACTGGAAGAAACTGGCTATTACAAGCGATTAATCTGGGAGGGAGAACTGTAGGTAGTGTTCCCACTTCCTAAATTCATGAAGTAGACAAAAGTTTTATCTTCATGCTCATCTCCCCTAAGAGGTTTCCTCTTTTAAAGTCACCACTTGTTAACAATTTCTCATCATCTCTCACCAGTCATCTTATATGCCGTGATATGATTCTACCATCTTAATTGTCTCTGAAAACCATTCTTCATTTCCAAGCCACTACTACTACCTCAGCTCATGTGATCCTTAGCTCTTTCTTTTTAACTTACTGTGGGCCCTTGCTAACTGATCACCCTGCTTCCAGTCTTGCTCCCTCTTCAATCCATTTGCTATACTATTACTAGAAGAGTCATTTTAAGATCCAAATCAGAATATACTTTACTACGACTTAAAATCTCTTGGTGAGTTCCTAAAAGGAAAAATTTTAAGAAAAATTCCAAACTTCCTTCCGTAGTACATAAGACTCTTTAAGATCCCTAATAAACAACTCCTACTTAAAATAAATTTTGCTTCATTTGTTTTTCAGTCAACTGCAAACAGTTACATAGCCAGGATAATTCTTTTTTTTTTTTTTTCATTTTGGAAAAATCTTTCTTTTTTAAATTGACACATTGTTTTCAGAGGTATAGGTCTGTGATTCATCAGTCATATAATACCCCATGCTCATTACATCACATGCTGTTATTAATGTCCATCACCTAGTTACTGCAACCCTCTTCCCCTCCAGCAACCCTCAGTTTGTTTCCTATGATTAAGAGTCTCCTCTATGGTTTGTCTCCTGCTCTGGTTTCATCTTGTTTTATTTTTTTCCTCTCTTCCCCTATGACCTCTGTTTTATTTCTTAAATTTCACATATCAGTGAGATCATATGATAATTGTCTTTCTCTGATAGACTTATTTTGCTTAACATAATACCCTCTAGTTCCATCCACGTCATTGCAAATGGCAGGATTTCAATTTTTGATGGCTAAGTGGTATTCAATTATATATACATGTATACATGTATACATATATATGTATATGTATATATATGGAATATACACATATATATGTATATCTCACATCTTTATTTTTCAGATTTCATTTTTAATGGCTAAGTAGTATTCCATTACACACACACACACACACATGTATATATCTCACATCTTCTTTATCCATTCATCTGGATTCTTTCCATAGTTTAGCTGTTGTGTAAACTGCTATATAGGCAGGATTGTTCTTACTGATATACTGGCTATACGAACATCTCTGAAAATCTTTGAAGAGTAACATCTACAAAGAACTATATCTTCTGCAGGACTGATAAGATGGCAAGGAATTGCTAACTGGCCATAAATAATAACACACATAAGAAGTGAGTGCTGTGAAGTGTGTAAACCTGGTGATTCACAGACCTGTACCCCTGGGGATATAAATATATGTTTATAAAAAATAAAAAATTAAAAAAAAAAAAGAAGTAAAACAGCATGAAATGGTATGGTGCTTTGGACCTCCATAGATCTGAATTTAAACTTTGGTGAATTTAAACTTTCCTTAAAAGCTATATAATTCTGAATTCCATTATTATTATTTTTAAGGTGGGGATATTGATAAAATTCCATGAGATTGCTATAAGCATTACCTGAAAGAGATATTCTATTTTGCCCATAGATATCCTCAAAGTACACATTGAAGAAATATTAGTTCCCTTTGCCTTCTAATGCTTCATTCACATTAATAACAATCAAACTATAAGTGACAGATCAATGTAGAGGACTCTATCACCTCCGGGAAAAAAGCAATGGGAAATAGAGTAGAAATATGTAACAGGATGAACAGTTGCCAAAGAAGGTAGATTTTCTGTTAGAGGAAGTCTGGAAAAAGCACATGCAACTGGAGACGGGTGAATGTGTGTGTGTGTGTGTGTGTGTGTGTGTGTGTGTGTGTGTGTGTGTGTGTAGTAGTAGTAGTAGAAGTAGTAGCAGCAGCAGCAGCAACAGTCATAGTAGATGGAATCAACCAGAGAATGTATACAGTAAAATAACTAATAGCTGCCACTTATTGAATACTTTTCATTACATACCAAGTATTGTGCTAATTGTTTTGCATGTATTAACTTACTACAAAAGAATTATAGCAGAAAAAGGAGATCGAAAAGAAGCACAAGTAAACACTTGTCAGTGAGGAAAAAGCAACACTTAAGAAACTCTTAAGAGTTGAACGGAGAGAGTCACCTCTGAGGAGGAATAATAACAAGTTGGCAGAAAGGTAGGGAGCAAACTCAAAGACTGCAATGTCAATCAACCTAAGGAAGAATAGGATGTTAAGGAACAGATAAATAACAAAATAAATATTAAAATAAGGAAAAAACTAAAAAGTATCTGTTGGAATGGGCAATTAGGAGGCCTTTCATGTCATTTTCCACAGAAATTATGCTAAGGCGGTGAGGTCTGAAGGCAGGTTGTAGTGGGTTGAGGAATGAATAGGAGGTGAGGAAATGTGAACAAAAGGTAGACTGCTTTTAAGAGTATTGTCTATAAAGTTTAGGAGAGAGGGAATGGTTCAAGGGGACACAATTGAGAACCAGTTTTTGAAAGTTAGAGATGGAAATAATTGGAAAATATCAAATCTAAATCAATTTGCATATTAATGTCTTTGGGATCATTTTGAATTCATGGGGCATAAACTTTAGAAAACATTTTCCTCTATTGTAAAGAATGCTGCTATAAACATAAGGGTGCATGTATCCTTTTGAATTAGTGTTTTTGTATTTTGGGGGTAAATATCCAGTAGAGCAATTACTGGATCATAGGGTATTTCTATTTTTAACTTTTTGTGGAAACTTAATACTGTTTTCCACAGTGACCGCACCAGTTTGCATTCCGGAAAACTGCGCAGTTTGTCGGAAAGCAAACTGGTGCAAGACATGGATGGAACTAGAGAGTATAATCCTAAACAAAATAGTCAGAGAAAGACAAATACCATATGATTTCTCTCACACATGGAATTTAATAAACAAAACAAATGAACCAAGGGAAAGATTGAGAGACGGCGAGACAAGGAAACCAAGAAACAGTCTCTTAACTAAAGAGAACAAACTAATGGTTACCAAAGGAAAGATGGGTGGGTGAATGGGTTAAATAGGTGATGGGGATTTAGGAGTGAACTTTTGATGTGTACTGAGTAACGTATAGGATTGTGCAATCACTATATGGTACACCTGAAACCAATATAGCACTGTACGTTAACTGAGAATTAACATAATTCTAAAATTTAAATTTAAAAAAATTCAAAATTTAAAAATTTTAAAAAATCATTTTTGTCTAAAGTTTCACTACTACAGATTTTCCCAAAAAAAAGGCAATGTGTATTATCCTAGTGTAGTCTCATGGTTTTGCTCTCTCTAAATCTTAGTAGTAAAAGTTAAATAAATGTATACAGAAGAGAAAATTCTGGCTTTAAATAAACTGTAAATCCTGAGGAAAACAGTAGTATAAGCATACATTTGAAGAAGACAACAAGAAAGTCATTAAAATGATACATCACTTAAAGGAAAGAAAATCTTAATTTAAAAGTATAGGTATTTATTGAACATCTACTAGGTAGAAGACACTGTACCTAATGTTGGCAGTTTCAACTGATATCGATTGACATTTTATCCCTCAAAATTTATTTTATTCTACTTCTCTCCCGTGGGACATTTGGTTCCTCTTGATATGGCCTTTATTTTCTTCAGTGCTATTGATGACTTTAATAATATAAAGAATAGAGAGGGTGCTAAATGGTACCAAGTCATATAAGTTAAAGTCATATTATAGAAGTATTCAGCAAGCAAGAACAATAAAGGCCTTTGCTCTTATAGACATTACTTGTAGAATCTCTGGAATTTTAAATAATAAGATTTAACCATTTTTTTAAATTTTTTATTTTTTATAAACATATATTTTTATCCCCAAAGATTTGACCATTTTAATTATGATTAAATTCCAGTGAAAAATTATTTTTGCTGAAGTCCCAAACTTACTACACTTCACTGGCACAAGTTTAGAACATGAAAAAAAAAAAGTTAAGAATTTTATATAATAGTTGTTTACCCACAGTGACTATTAAAAGGAAGATTAAGTTGTGAGGACAAATAGTATAAGCATCCAGAAATGTTCAATATGAGGAAGTATTTGTAGGAACTTCTCATGAAGAACCTAAGCTTGACCTTGAGACTGGTTATGGCATGCAGAGAAAGAGAAAGGAGGCTTTCTAGGAAGAAAGAGCAGAATATATAAATATATATTTAAATACACCTGAAAATTGGAGATACCCCAGTTGGATCTTTTGAAGAGTCAACTGGTAAATAAAAAAAATCTGTAAAGTGTAATATATATAGTAATTCCTACTATCAAAATAAGGAACTCTGATTCATTTTCTATGCTTATGAAACAACTACGTAATGGGAAGCACTTTTTGGTGCTTATCCTTTGGTCAGTAAAAGGTACCTAGTTACCAGACTATATTTAAGCACCATTCCTTTAATCATAATAATAATAATAGTGACATATATGTCATTTATACAAATCTAAATATAATACAGTTTATTTCCATAAAGAATCTAAAGATTGGGACGCCTGGGTGGCTCAGTGGGTTAAAGCCTCTGCCTTCGGCTCAGGTCATAATCCCAGGGCCCTGGGATAGAGCCCCATATTGGGCTCTCTGCTCAGCAGGGAGCCTGCTTCTTTTCTCTCTCTCTCTCTCTCTCTCTCTCTCTGCCTGCCTCTCTGCCTACTTGTGATCTCTGTCAAATAAATAAATAAAATCTTTAAAAAAAAAAGAGTCTAGAGATTATAAAGATATCCTTTCTGTGATAACTTTTTTTCTACTCTACAATTTCACTAGTAGTTTTGTTAATATTTTCAAGGGAAAAAGGTCAAAACTATGTATTCTATCAAAAAATCTTAAGACAACAGATTTTGTGACTTACAAAAATCTTAATGAGATAATGTGTACATGTAAAACTCTAATCACAGTTCCTGGCATGGAGCAGGCACTGTGGTTTGCAAAAGGTTAATTTAGTATGCTCAACCAATGGATAGCTGAACACTACATCTTAAACTAATGATGTACTATTTGTTGGCTAATTGAATTTTAAAAATAAATAAATGATCAATAAATGTTTGTTGAATTGAATTATTTAAAATTTCTATCATATAATTGTGTCCTGATTGTTAGTTTAATTCCCTTATAACTAATGGTGTGTGTGTGTGTGTATAATTTTTGCTAGAAATACAGTCCAATTCAACAATTATTTGGATGCCTATCATATACTTTGCAAAGTGGCAAATAATTCAGACCGTGACTTTATGAGGCTTCATATAGTAGAAAGAATGCGAGATTGCTTTACCAACTTTTTTACGTTTTGGAGAAGGGAAGCATGGATTAAATGATAGATGTATGTTCCAGCTTACATGTTAATACAAGTGCATTTGTCTTACAAATTGTCTTACTGTCTCCATGACAGTCATATTTGTACATCACAATACATTATATTCCCATAGATTGCTTAGATATACTCTCTCCATGATGACTCCAAAAGAAATAAAGATCAATAAATGCATTCTACTCATATAAGTAACATATGACATTATTCAAATAATTCCAATGTACATTGCTCTCAATAGTTAAATATTTCCTTGAGTTTTAAAACAAACTAAATAAAGCCTACTGTTCAATAATGACTCTGTGGTTTCATTAAGACTTACATTTTTGACAGTTTCTCAGAAGGCCAGCACTTCATAATTAATGCTCAGCCAAAAGATTGACCTTCTGAGTGATTGGGTAAGTGCAGATTTAGGAGGAAAAAAGTTTGCTTTGGACCATTTATTGAAGCCTAAGAGCCGTTATCTTTTAGAATCAAAGTAAGTTCTGGAATCAAGCCTGAGAAATTGGCACTATATGTTAACATTTCAGAGTCCCTATTACAATAAAAATGCATGCTGTCTACTTTACTCTATGCTATATTTAAAATAAGGGAAATTGTAAAAAGCTTCATTTACTTGATCATTTGTGACCTTCTATAAAGGTTCCTAAGATTGAACTCCCAGGCATGTAAAGTCTAAGATACCAAATGTTTTATGTAAATGGCTCTGATATTCATTCCAAGCTGGATCCATAGAGCTTCTACTGAAAGTTTCCTCTTAGTTAGTTCATTTACTTAAAGATTAGTGTTAATGAGATCAAGGTCACACAAAGGGCCTGATGGAAAATGTTTGAAGTCAAAGGGACCTAGATTTGAATTCCAGTTCTGCCTTTACTAGCTGTAGGAACTCAAATAATTTATCTAGCCTCCTTGAGGCTCAGTTTCTTCACTTTTAAAATGGAAAAGTAGGTACTTATCTTTCTCTGTTTTGGGGTGAAACAGGACATTCCAATTACCATTTATGCACTGAGTGCAGGGTCTGACTCTCAATATGCCCTCAATAAATGTTAATGGTGTTTTTAATTTTTTTATTAGAAAATCAACTCACTATACACATTATGTATTCTATGGATCACTTGTTAGCAATACTCAAAAACAGAAAAAATACTGTTCTGGGTGTATACAGAAGCCTATACAGATGTATACATAGATATAGAGACAGAGAGATAGAGATAGAGATGATATAAATATATAGAGATATAGATGATATAGATATAAATATAGATTTTTTTAAGATTTATTTATTTTAGAGAAAGGGAGATAGAAACCATGTGTGTGTGCACACAAAGGGGCAGTGGCAGAGGGAGGAGAGAGAGAATCACAGTCTCCCTACTGAGTACAGAGCCCAACCTGGGGCTTGATTTCACAATCCTGAGATCATGACATGAGCTGAAATCAAGAGCCGACATAACCGACTGAGCCACTGAGGTTCCCCAAACCTGTTTATATTTTTGAAACCACCAGAAATTTCAGATGTCCTAACAAGAATTCCTTATATTTTTAAATCGCTAGATTCTACTCCTGAAATTAATATTATACTATATGTTAACCAACTTGAATTTAAAGAAGATCTCGGAGAAAAGAATTTTAAAAAACAATTTAAAATAATTAAGAAAAAAAAACAAATGTGTATCTTTCACTGAAAGAACGTTTCCAGCTGCTTTTGATCAATCTAATGAAAATTCATGATCCTTCGATCTTGTAAATGACCTTCTTGGGTAGCTAGACAATATAAATGAACAAAGGAATAGCTACGTCTAAACTAGTTGAAAAGCCTGTAACATTAAACTCAGTCATTCTATTATCTCTAACGCATTGTCACTGATTGTATTTTATCTTCTGATTTTTGTTCACTATTAATCATCAAATCCATCAAAAACATAACTTTGATTATTTTTCCTATTGTATGTGGAGTTTCTTTGGTAAGAATTTCAAATATCTTGCAACTGTAGATCTTGCTTTGTTAGTAGAAGTTTTTTCTCAAAGCCTTCAACTCAGTTTTATTGTGGCTCCAATATCAAGTGTGTTGAGCTTTAAATCACAACTTTATTCACAAGCTCTAAAAAGTCCCCTATTTTACTGCTACTCATGAATGGTATAAATATTTATTTAGAACAGTGATTTCATTTGAAAGACAGTTAGGAATAAAAATATGGGTGAACTCACTCTCCAAAATATTAAAATTTGGTATTTCTTATTAATTTTTGTTTCAAAATGGAAGATATTTTCCTGGTAATACAAGTCATGGTAAAAGTTATGAAATTAAAAAATGTGACGTTCCTTTATAATCTCACCTTATATAGCTATTTACTATTAATGTTTTAGTATGTTTCCTTCCATTATTTAAAATTATTAATGTATATATATAAGTATTATATATATGTGTGTGTGTGTGTGTATATATATATATATATATATATATATATATATATGAATGCATGTGCTTATTTAACTTAAAGGTATTTCATAGATCCCTTTCCAGGTTAATAAAAAAGTGATAGTTTTGAGAACATAATATTATTTCCACAAAGAACATTACATTTTTCTTTACTATTATAATGTTTCAATAAACTTCTTTGTACTTTAAAAAAAAAAGAATTCCTTAATTTTGTATGACAATCAGTTGTAATGCTGATTGAATAACTTCTGAGAATAAGCATGCAAAACAACAGTTTTAGCTCATACATGCTCAATAAATTGTGTGTTGATAATGAATAAACGGATGATTGAATGAATAAACTATTTAAAACCATAGAGCACTCAGAAACAAAGCTTGAGGCAAGAGACTAAAGATTCTGTGCTGACACTGACTTGCTCCATGACCTTGAGAAATGTCCTACTTCCTCTCATTTTCAATTTCTTCCTTTTTCTCATTTCTGTTTCTTCATCTTTAAAAAATAGGGGTTTGAAATGTAATGTCTGCCCATGGTCCCTCTCCAGTTCTGAAGGGCTATGATTCAAACAGGATAGGAAACTTTACTGAGGCAATTTGTTTATTTTAATAGAAGCGATGTTAGAACATAAGTCCTTGAGCTTTTAGATCCTATCTTCCTGTGTTGTCTCCTAAGCTTAACAGACTTTTGAAAATTTTCCCAAATGAATTATTTGAGTACAGGAAGAATAGATAATGCATTAAAATCCACAATAAAAAGGAGCACGTCTGAAGGAAATGATTCCAACCAATTTTCCAGAAAGTGAGACTTAGAAATAGGTCTTTGGGAGGAGAAGAAATTTGAAGGGTTAGCCAATTTGTTACAATGTATAATTTTCAAAGAAGATAATTGACCAATAGCTCCTTGTGTTTTTCAGTTGCTCATTTATTCATTATTTCATTCATTCATACATTCATTCATTCATTCACTCATCCACTCATTCATTCAACAAATGCTTATTGAATGATTGCTATTTGCATAGCAACAGGCCAGGTCAGGATTATAAAGATGAACCTGATGTACTTTGTCCTTAAAGGATTTGTTCTTTAGTATGAATGAAAAGGAATACATATAATTATTCAGTTGTTATATATCGCATGAAAGAAAGTTACATGCAATTTCTGTAGAAGAAAGATAATTTCAGCAAGTCCACTGACAGGGAAGGGAGGAAAATCAAAGAAATCTTGGAGAAGAAGGTATTTAGCTTGGGTTTAAATATCTGTAGTTCGGGCAAAAGATAATACCTGGCTGAGGAAATGATGTAAACAAAGACTCAAAGGAGCAGGAAATGTAATTGAGTAATTGAGTGTATGAAAGAGAGTAATGCAAAATTCATTTTAAAAGAATACTGTCAGATTGAGAAGGCATTTGAAACCCACACTAAGGGGTCCAGTCTTCATTTTCTAGACAAAAACAAGTCGTCAGAGGTTTCAGAGAAGGGAGATGAAAGAAAACTGCTTCAGGATGGTGACTTCTGAACAAGCATTGTGCATGATGGTTGTAAAATGAATTTTGATAGGCAGATGCCCCAAATCAAGGTCTCAAATCAAGGTTTCAAATGCCTTCTCAATCTGACAGTATTCTTTTAAAATGAATTTCCCATTATTCTCTTTCATATACTCAATTACTCAATTACATTTCCTGCTCCTTTGAGTGTTTGTTTACATCATTTCCTCAGCCAGGTATTAACCCAGAGCTCTCTTTCTTATCCAGGCTGCTGATGTCCTGCTGCAACAGGGAGCTAATGTCAATGTTCAAGATGCAGTTTTTTTCACTCCATTGCACATTGCAGCATACTATGGACATGAACAGGTAAGTCTGACAGTAGTATTCCCAAAGGCTGGGGGACCTTCCAGGCTTTTGTTGAGCTATCTGTTCTAGCCTCAAAGAAAGAATATTTAAGATATCTTTTGAATTATTTTTGCCATATTCTCATCACCTCCACCCTTAAGGAACTTATAGATCCTTAGAAATACTGCATCTTCCAAGTTACTCATTTTTACTGACTGTCTTAGTACCCAAGGGAGGCAGTAATGTAAGTATACAATCCCAGGAATCAGTCAGCCTGAATTCGAAAAATTCCTAGCTTTGTGACCATGTGTATGTTATGTCATTTCCCTGATCATCAGTTTCTTCATCTGCATAATAGAGAAAATATTAATAGTATCTAGCTCATAGGATTGCTGATATGATGAGATATTAATTTAAAGTGTTTGGCAAATGCTCAATAACTGTTACTATGATGATGCTAGTGACAGTAACAATAAAACAAATCATGAACACTGTCCCAGCAGGTTAAAAAAAAAAAAAGTGTGTTTTAGAAACTGAGTTTCTTCTTTTCTACTGTCTTGGGATGTGGTATACTGCAAATATGTTCAGGTTTTCATTTTCAGAACTTATGTATATCCTAAAAGGGACTTTGCAGGTGTGATCAAATTAAGAATCTTGAGTTGGAGAGATTATCCTGGAATCATCTGGGTGGACCTGATATAATCACAAGGATCCTTTTACTAGGGAGCAGGAAACAGATGTGACAATAGAAGTGAGAAGTTAAAGTGATACAAGAAGGGGTCACGAGCTAAAGAATGTAAGCAACTAAAATCCCTTTTATAAAGATGGTTTCTAAAGCTAAGAAGGAAGCCCCTGCCCCTCCCAGAGCCAAAGCCAAAGCAAAGGCTTTGAAGGCCAAAAAAGTGGTGCTGAAAGGTGTCCACAATCACAAAAAAAAAAAAAGATCTACACATCACCTACATTCTTTTTTTTTCATTTATTTATTTTCAGCATAACAGTATCATTATTTTTTCACTAAACCCAGTGCTCCATGCAATCCGTGCCCTCTATAATGCCCACCACCTGGTACCCTGACCTCCCACCCCCCCGCCACTTCAAACCCCTCAGATTGTTTTTCAGAGTCCATAGTCTCTCATGATTCACCTCCCCTTCCAATTTACCCCAACCCCCTTCTCTCTAACTCCCCATGTCCTCCATGCTATTTGTTATGCTCCACAAATAAGTGAAACCATATGATAATTGACTCTCTCTGCTTGACTTATTTCACTCAGCATAATCTCTTCCAGTCCCATCCATGTTGCTACAAAAGTTGGGTATTCGTCCTCTCTGATGGAGGCATAATACTCCATCGTGTATATGGACCACATCTTCCTTATCCATTCATTCGTTGAAGGGCATCTTGGTTCTTTCCACAGTTTGGTGACCGTGGCCATTGCTACTATAAACATTGGGGTACAGATGGCCCTTCTTTTCACTACATCTTTATCTTTGGGGTAAATACCCAGGAGTGCAATGGCAGGGTCATAGGGAAGTTCTATTTTTAATTTCTTGAGGAATCTCCACACTGTTCACCAAAGAGGTTGCACCAACTTGCATTCCCACCAACATTCTGACAACCCAAGACTCTGCATCTCGGAAGGAAGCCCAAATACCCTCAAAAAAGCGCCCCCAGGAGAAAGGAGCCTGATCACTATGCCATCATCAAGTTCCCCCTGGCTACTGAGTCAGCCATGAAGAAAATAGGAGACAACAACACGCTTGTGTTCATTGTGGATATCAAGTCCAACAAGCACCAGATCAAACAGGCTGTGATGAAGCTCTATGACATTGACATGGCCAAGGTCAACACCTTGATCAGACCTGGTGGAAAGAAGAAGTCATATGTTCAACTGACCCTTGACTATGATGCTTTTGGTGTTGCCAACAAAATTGGGATCATCTAAACTGAGTCCAGCTGGCTAAATCTAAACAGTTGTTTTCATCATTAAAAAAGAAAAAAAAAAAAAAAAGGATGCATGCAACCTATAGAAGCTGAAAAAGTGAGGAAATGAAAGCCTCCAAAGAGACTGAAGCCTGCCAATACCTTGATTTTAGATTTCTAACCTCCAGAGCTTTAAGAGAATAACCTGTGCTACTTGAATCCAATAATTTTGTGGCAGTTTACAACAGTGGGAAACTAATACATGGAATAACCTAGACAATTATTTTTTTAAATCACTGTATGTGCTTTAAATATAATTTGATTTAAATACATAATTATTTATAAAATAATTAATTATCCAATATCAAGCATGCTGTAATAAAGTAATACTATATAGAGAGAATGTTTTAACTGGAAAGTGTGTCTTCATTCAATGAGTAGTTTTACTTGACCTTCACGACATCCTGATGAACTTAATAAGTTACAGTATGAGTAATCTTCTACCCTGGGATAAGCCTTTTATGTGGATTATTCTTTTTGGTAATTTTTCCAAAATCCTAAAAATAGTTGTTATTTGCATCTTCCTGTCAATGAGATACATGAACTCACTTAGGTCAGGTGGCATGCCAGAGTCACACAGCTGGTTAGAAGAGCTTAAATATATATTCACGCCTGTCTGATCCCAAAGTCCAAAGTTATTTGCTGTACTTAAGAGCTGCTGCTGCTGCTTCTTCCATCAGTGAAACAAATAAAAAAGTCCAGGAAATTTGCTTAAATTCAAGGCCAGGTGCTCTAACTCCAAAGTCCATTGATTTTGTAAATTTGTAACAACTTTATTGAGATATACTTCATCAATTTAAATTGTACAACTCAGTGATTTTTAGTATATTCAAAGTGTACAACCATCACGACAATTAATTGAACAAAGTTATTACCCACAGAAGCAACCTTGTGCACATTAGCTCTTCCAACTTCTTCCCCACCTATCTCTTCTGCCTGAAGAAAATACTAATGTACTTTCCATTTCTATAGATTTACCTATTCTAGAGACCTCCTATACATAGAGTCATGCAACATATGCTCCTTTGTGACTGACTTCTTTCACTTAGCATAGTGTTTTTAAGTCTCATTAACTTTATAACATGTATCAGTATCTCCTTGCTTTTTAGTGTAGAGTACTACTTTGTTGTATGAATATGCCACATTTATTTATTCATTCATCAATTGATGGATGTGGATTTTTTTTCCCACTTTTTGGCTATTTTGAATAATGCTGCCCTCTACATTCAGGTTTTTTTTTTTTCTTAAATTCAAGTATAATTAACATATACTGTTATGTTCCTTTCAGGTGTATGATATAATGATTCAACAATTCTATACATTTCTCAATGCTTATCAAAATAAGTGTACTCTTTTTTTTTAAGATTTTATTTATTTATTTGACAGAGAGAAATCACAAGTAGGCAGAGAGGCAGGCAGAGAGATAGAGAGGAGGAAGCAGGCTCCCTGCTGAGCAGAGAGCCCTATGCGGGACTCGATCCCAGGACCCTGAGATCATGACCTGAGCCGAAGGCAGCGGCTTAACCACTGAGCCACCCAGGCGCCCAAAATAAGTGTACTCTTAATTCCCTTTATCTATTTCACCCATTCCTTCCTTAGCTCATGTACAAGTTTTGATACACACATCTGTTTGCATTTCTCTTGGGTACTTCTAGGGGTGGAATTGATGTCTTATATGGTAACACCATGTTTAACATCTTATGGAATGGCCAAACTTTTCCAAAGAGGTAGATGCCTAATGATTTAAAAACCACATTATGTTCAGGAAAAAAAAAAACTTACTTAACATAGGCCCAGGACAAAGTAAGTCCATTGATTTTTAACCTTAACATATTGAAAGACAAAATTTTTGTGTGCGACTTTCAAACATCGCCATTTAGCTAGCCTTAAGAAACCAAATAGAACTAAATAAAACAGAAATGCACATGTAATTTGATAATTAAAACTTAACTGCTCTTTTGAAATCCTTTTTTCACTCTTCCTCACTTTATATCTCTAGATCTCTAGTCTTACTCAAGTATGGAGTAAAATTATACCTTTTTGCCTTTGTAGAGGTCATGCCATTGTACTGCCTGAGGATTCCAAGTTAAAAAATCAAACTTACTTGTGTTGCTGTGCTCTTCTAGTCATTGTGCCTTTATTTCTTTGCTAGCTAGCATATGCTTGGACACTCTCAGATCCGTGAAGCGTGACCTATAGCTAGGAAAGATTTCTCATTTCATTTGATGTGCTGCTCAGAGTGCACTGGAGTGTACTGGAGAGCTGGGCACTGAAAATGCTTCAGAAAGTACAGGGTTGAAAAGCTCAGATGATGAAAAAATTCCATACTTTTCTGACTTTAGGCACAGACTGGATGTACACAATGCATGTTATTTGTAGAGTCATCCTCTTTGGTGATTAACCTCCTCACCCACTGAAACATAAAGAGCTTCTGTGCGTGTTGGGTGGAGAGCTAAATTTGTTTACTTTCCCTGAATATATAGTCACAGTCTTATAAAATTATGCTAAAATGTGGATGGCCTTTTTATGATAAGGGACTCACTTTCTGTGTGCGAAGACAGCACATAAGTAATTTATGGATGCTATTGTCATTTGCTAAAATATGCTGACAGGAGAATGGTACATTCAATATATAAATGTGCCTAATGTTCCATGTTCCTTGCCATTTGTTTATTTACTTGTTTTTAAGTGGGAGAGTAGATGTTTTGTACCAAGAGCAATATTTCCTAGCTATATAATAATAGTACTTAATAGACAATCGATTTCAAAGATAGTTTAAAGCTGTCCATTATAAAGTCACATAACCAGAATTTATGGAGTCTTTGTAAGTGGAAATATCTGCTTAGGAATGCACAGCTCTTGAGACTAACTTTTACTGTTCCAATTTTTTCTGAATTAAGTATTGGCCTGCCTATTAGCTAACAAATAAATGGATAAAATATGCATGTTCCACATTGGTGCTACCACTTCTGCTAACATTTTATTGAGTGCCAGGCACTTTTCTAAGTGTTTTACATGTGATAACTTATTTAATCCTTGTAACAACCCTATGAAGTGGAGCTATTGTGATTCCCATCTTAGTAATGAAGAAACTGAAGTTTTGAAAGGTCAAATAATTTTTAAAGGTGATAAAGCCTAACTTCAGTACCCTTGTTCTTTACCTACCATACTCAAGATGAAGTTTCCCACATCCCACACAGCTAATTTTTGCCTAGAATTTCCACTAAATATGTACCATATAGTTGAGATGTTTATTTGCTACCACATAGAAATTCAAAATAGTTTTAGAGTTTGAATTCACTTTTATGCTAATACCTCAGTGGTCATGAGGTCAGTTGAGGGTTCCTCCCATAAGAGTTATTTTGATGGCACAAATCCATTCTTACTTACCTCTCAGTATCGTTGTACTGACTTTTGAAATAGCCAGAGGAGACAATGTCAAATTTAGAGAAGTTATCTGGAAGGTTATAAGTGAATAGGTAAATAATTTAAAGAAATGTTGTAAATTATCTGAAACAATCCCTGGAAGACTCCTAAGTTGTTTAATACTTCATCTTTCTCTCCCTTTGAATGTGGATCTCAGCTAATTGAGGAAGATGCTGCAAGCAAGTGCATCTATCTCCCCTTTACTCACAAATCCAGAAAAGAACCCAGAACTCCAGTAGCAAGATAACCATCTGTAACCCTTTATGCATGGAGTTGCTGTGAAAATCAAGAAGCAAGTAAACACTGCTGGCTCTGGCCAGAAAAAGACTTTGGAAAAGATGGTTTAGGGAAGATTATGGGTGACTCTAGGGAAAATTATTTGTGCACAATGAAGAACTAACCCTGAAATTGCTGATTTTAGACTTCTTCTTAAGTGATGGAATAATAAATTATTTGTTGCTTAGGCCAATTGAGTTAGGATTTTCTGTTATTTTCTGGTAAAAATAATCTAAGACAAAACTTTAATGATATGTCTTCTTTCATATTTTTTGAAAGCTTTGCATTAAATCGTTTGACTTTTGGTACTAATTTTAAATGAATGGATTCTTTAGGTAACTCGCCTTCTTTTGAAATTTGGTGCTGATGTAAATGTAAGTGGTGAAGTTGGAGACAGGCCCCTCCACCTAGCATCTGCAAAAGGATTCTTTAATATTACAAAACTCTTGATGGAAGAAGGCAGCAAAGCAGATGGTAAGATTATATGTTTAGAAGACATTTGCATTTTTTTTTTTTACTTTATGTGTATTTTTTATTTGCACTTTCCTTATTTATTAGAGAATACTCTTGAAGCTGATTAATTGCATATACTAATTTATTCCATAAATTATAATTTATTATTTTAATGTAATAACTAAATGTATATGTCATCATCATTTTATATACATTTTAGTTCAACTCTTAACATATTAGATGGTTCAATAAAAGTAAGTGGTTCCATTAGATAAATCATTCTCATTTTGCTATTTTTCACTAATCCTGTTTTTTTTTTTTAAATATTTTATTTATTTATTTGACAGAGAGAAATCACAAGTAGATGGAGAGGCAGGCAGAGAGAGAGAGGAAAGCAGGCTCTCTGCTGAGCAGAGAGCCCGATGTGGGACTCGATCCCAGGACTCTGAGATCATGACCTGAGCCGAAGGCAGCGGCTTAACCCACTGAGCCATTCAGGCGCCCCACTAATCCTGTTTTTAATTGAGGTATAATTTCGTATAGCAAAATTCTCAAATCTTAAGTAAATGTTGACTTAAGTGAATATTTACTATCCATGGAAAACCACCCAGATCAAGATATTGAATATTTTCATTTGGAAAATTGAACTCTGGAACATTCATTTGTGCCCTCTTCTCAGTAAATATCTTTAACCACAAAAGTTAATCAATATTCTGGCTTCTATTGCCATAGGTTAGTTTTTTTTTCTGTTCTTGGAGTTCAATACAATTTAGTATTGCCTTCTTTTGACTGATAGTATTATTGTAGCTTTTATCCATGTTTTTGCACGAATCATAATTTGTCTTTTTTATTGCTAAAGTTGTATGAATATTCCTCAATTTGATTATCCATCATCCTCCCAATGAATGCTTGAATGTTTCTAGTGTTTGGCTTTTATGAATGTGTAGATGCCAGAAACATTCAATTCTTTTATGTTAACATGTATACTAATCTCCCTTGGGGTGAATATATATATGTATGTGTGTGTGTGTGTGTCGGTGTGTGTGTGTATATATATATATATACATATATATTTGCTATATGCATATGTTTTACTTTATAGGAAATTAGAAGCAGTTTTCTTAAGTGTTTGTACTATTTTTACTCCCGCAGCAATGTATGAGAGTTCCAGTTGCTCCCTGTATCCTCCCCGATATTTGATATTACAATTATTTTTAGTGAAACAGCATTACAGTGTGATCAGACTGAGAGAAAAAAAAAAGCTTTAGGACATACAGAAAGATTTTAGGATATGGATAATAGAATAGAATTTCCCACAACTTTTAATTTTCTTAATTATAAGATGAATTTTGGAAAATCAATTAAAAGTAGAATGTTGAAAAAAGTTATTTCTTTCTCTTTCTTTTTCTCTTCCTTACAAACTTTATTTTCTGACACGAATTCACTCAGAGTTACATCTTGTCATTAAATTCTCTCAGGCACATCCAACATTCTTCCATTGACCCCCAAGAGACCTAATTAAAAACCCAGCTGTAAGAGCTGCTAGCCTTTGCAGCAGAAACTATGCACATTTACAAAAGGACAAGGTTGTCAAAGCTCTCAAATGCCAGTGCCTTGGTCCAAAATTGAGATCAATATTCAGTTAATAAAACTAATCAATGTTTTCACCTACACATAAGGAAAAGGTAAAGCCTTCCAGAGATACATATGGGAAGAGGCTTAGGCAGTTTCCATGTCGGAAAAAGGGCCATTTTACTTTCTGAAGTTTGAGAGACATAGTTGGTGTCATTTTCTATGAGCCAGTATGCAATAACTGAGGTATTTTTGTCTATAGCATTATCATAAATAAACTGTGTTGACAGGATACAAGAAATACTGTTCCTTAGACCTTGTTTAAGCAGTCTCTTTGATTTTGTTGGTTTCAATAGACAAAGGTACACCTGTATGAACCACTGAACACATAATTGTGTTTTTGAAACTGCCTCGCTCTTCCAGAGGGCCAGAAAGAGCTCACTTTTTTTTCCTTTTATTATCGATGCCAACCTCAGCTTTTTATTCCTCTGTGCAACTCCAAAGCTCAGTGGTGTCAAAATGAGTATCATTGATCAGCATGTCTTCAGGATCAAAGTTCTCTTCTACAAAAGGCATTGAAATGTATACTGCACCTGTCTTCCCCCTACATGCCAGCATCATATGATGTAATTTTCAACCCTTTCTTTCTGATTCACATAAGCTCTACATGCTTTCTACTCAATCATTTAAAATATCAAGAGACAGCATGACTCAGAATTTTATGTATTTTTATTTTCTTCTAATACACACTTGATATTTAAGTTCCTTTTGTACTTCAACCAATCGCAAAGAATAAACCAGATCTGTTGTGCTACTGAACACCATACTAGATTTATTATTAGCTAGTTCATTTATTCCAAAGTGTAGCTAAGCCTCCAGATGATTTATTTTAGATCTGACCCTTGCCTGTGGTAAATGGACATAGGAGGAAGAGTGAATTAATGACCCCAAAAGGGACACAATTCAAAATCTGGTATTTACAGTATGTCTCCATGGTAACAGAATGTCACAAATGAAAATAAATTTAGCCTACAAAATTAGCCAAAATGTAATTCTGAAAGCAACCATTTCAGTTAAGCATGTTTGGGAGGCTGACCTATTCAGTCACATATGTTTCAAGTCTCTAGTCTTCTTTGTACCACATAGAAAAATGAAAAAGGAGAAATGTAATGCTTATTGGATGAGATTGAAAAGGTCAAAATATTGCTGGACCCCATAAGAAGAAAGTAGTGATCGAGCCTTCATAATTTATCATTTTAATAAAGTTAAAAATGGAAAATTTTAAATTCAGGATTTATTAATTTTTTGTCATCTGACTAGTAAGAACTACAGTTCCTTTTACATAGAACTGGATATTATATAAAGTCACAAAAATTTCTAAGACTTAGCCAGGAAGAGGAAGTATTTTATTTCTAAAACTCTATCTTGCCAGAGCTACTACACAGATTTGTTATTGAAAATGTATTTAAGACACACTTGGAAGTTGTTTTAGAAAGCTAATGGGAAGTACATAACATTGCTGGGTTACTGTGGGAATTTTTACTTAATCATTTTTTTTAAAAGATTTTATTTATTTATTTGAGAGTGAGAGAAAGCAAAGAAGGGGGAGGATCAGAGACAGACGCAGACTCCCCGCTGAGCAGGGGCCCGATGTGGGACTCTATCTCAGGACTCCAGGATCATGATGTGAGCTGAAGGCAGTTGCTTAACCAACTTGACCACCCAGGCGTCCTACTTTATCTTTAAGATCAATAAGCAGAGATAAGCAAGTAGTATCCATCCACTCACCCATTCGCTTAATCTTTCTTTCAAAAAACATTACTGAACACAAACGCTTTTCAAAGCCGAGGACTAGGCACTAAATACTCTCCTAAGAATGACTTACATCTATTTCTTTGATTGAAATTCTTCTTTATTTAACTCTCAGTAAAATGCAAAATTAGAGCAAATAGAATACCATTCATACATTCAGTTTCCCTCAGATAAGATATAATAATATATACATTTTTTTGGTCACTACACATTAATCCAAGACAAATCTAAGTAGAAAACAATGGCTGAAGCAGAAATAGAGATGTGTATATATAACTCTATGTCTGATCCAGATCTCACCTGGCTTGTCCCTTCAGTTGGTATTTATATCTTCTTTGATGAGAAGAATGTCTAGGCCACTGCAGGTAATTCACCAAGTAGATAATCTACTTTGAAGTTTATTGACTGGAGCAGAAAAAAATAATGTTGGGTGGGGCCAGGGAGAGCCAAAGGCAAGCTATGAATTAATGGAAGATTGTGCTGCATTCTGCTTTACAATGTTCCCTCTGGACCTCAAGAACTCTTACGTGACCTCCAGTTGCCCTGGACTCCCTACTGTTCTAAAGCATTCACTCATAGTATTGACTTTCCCTAGCTTCCAACAGAATGTGAACAAAGGAGAAGTATCATAAAAAGAAAGATAATCAAAATAACCAGGAACATTCTTCTGAAGGAAGGATGTCCTTCTTAGCCACTCATTAATAAAAAAGATTCAAAGATTTATTTTTCAATAACAGCCTTGGGAGGAAAAGTTCAATGACTTTGTTAAAGATTTCCCTTTGGCTTAGATCTTGCAGGACAATAAAATAAAAATCATTGTCTACAAATATAGCAGTGACAAGGCCTGTGTTCATTAAATGTTAAGTGATGGTTGTAACAACAGTAATAATAAACTACTTGTGCATTTTTCAAAATTAACTATTACCTTCCCTTTTTTTTCTTTCCTACATATCTCTTACTTATTTTTCTTCAATTCTTTTGATTCTATGAAAAATTCTTATTATAGATACATATAAGAATGAGAATAAGTGGGTTTGTTAAAGACTGTTATTTTCTATTTTGAATTCTATTTTCTATACATATTAACAAACCAATCAAATACAATAAATAACTATAGAGCAGATATTTCAATTATTTTAGTTTTAAAAATTAAGCACTAAAGCAGATCCAGAATTTAGCATCTTGGTGTTCAGTTATTACTTCTGGCCTAAAATTATTGAATATTCAATGAGATTGCAGGTTATTTGAGGGTATAGATTCTATATATTTATAGCATATTTTCCTTGACATTTAGCAGGTTTCTAGGAGGGAAATTAGTAGAAAAGAAGAATAGACACTTTCATTAAATGTCTAATATGTGGCAGGCACCATGCTAGGTACTTTCTGGTCACGATCTCGTTTGATCTTTTCAGCATCCCTGCAACAGTACTGTTATTATATCCATTGTAATTAATAATTAATCAGTATCTCCAACACTTCAAGTACTTGGCATACAATGATCATTTTATACTTGTTGAGGAATGAGTATGTATCAATCAGGTGTTCTTAATCTTTAAGTACTGGAAACTAACTGTTGCTAATTTAAGCAGAAACGGAATATATTAAAGGATATCAGTCAGAGCACAGAATCTTCCCCAGGACAGGATGGAAAGCCAGGTTTGAAATTCGCACAGTGAGGATCAATGTCCATAATCACAGCCCAAAAGGAGTCCTTTGAAAACACATTGCTACTGCTAGGCTCACATGCCTACACTTGTTCTTCTGGCACCAGCCATGTAGGGCACTGAGTCTGTGAGTGGAATCACTACCACTGGAAGCTGGATGGAGCTACATTGCCAAGATAGATTGGGTTCTGCTTTTCTGTGTCTCGTCAGCTCTGATGTCAGAGTCTGACATAATGTGGTGATTGGAGGATCTCATAGATAAGTGTCCAAACCAGGGTGCTGTTGAAAGTGAAGGGGTCACTATGAAAAACTACGCTAGGATAAAGCCTAAACAGGGAGATGTGGCCACTCTCTGCCAGTCCTGTGCTCTCACTGCAAAGGAAGCTTGGAGTGCATATTTTCAGCTCCTATGATTAAACATGGTCTTGGCCTCTAGTCAGTAGTCTTGGTATAGGGAATTCCCCAAATGTCCAAAGGGGTCATGAGGCTGGCTGAGCCAAGGAGAGGACAGATGCCCACTACTGAGGGAACAACTGGATGTTAAATAACTGTCTAAGGAAAAATAATTAATGAGGTCTGCCTCACTCTAGAGCTTGTATTTTCATTATGCCATGCTGTTTATCCTGGAGTATGATAATTCTCAGTCAAGGGTACACTCCTAAATAATGTTGTAAACATACACAGTGCTAGACCTCGCCCTGACCTGTTGAACCAAAATATCTGGGAATGGTGCTTTAGCCAGGAACTGTAATTTTTTACATCTTACAGGAGAAGAAAAAAAAAATCAATTTAGAAGGAGATCCTTGTGGAAATAAGGCCATGAGGATCTTTTGGATGCTTATTAGTTTCCTGAACTATTCCATTGTGCAAGGTAGATTTGATTAGATGCATTCCATAGAATTTATGGAAGCTAGAAGAAAGCCTGTTTAATGTGGCAATGGGCAATAGAACAGAATTATAACTTTTTTAATTGGATGCACTTAATTTCCTTTATTATTATCATTAATTGGCAATTTCCAGGAGTCTCTCAGGCACTTAGAAAAGTTCTTGACACAACACATGAGAAACCTGGGACACCGAGGACTCCAGATAACCTCCTTTTCTTTTCTTGTTGATGACAGTGAATGCCCAGGACAATGAAGACCATGTCCCACTCCATTTCTGTTCTCGCTTTGGACACCATGATATAGTGAAGTTCCTGCTCCAGAGTGATAGCGAAGTTCAGCCACATGTTGTTAATATCTATGGAGATACCCCTTTGCACCTGTGAGTAATATAAACCGTTCCATGTGTCCTTCAGCTGGACCACATGTACCTTCTTACTATTATCAAGATATTTTATTTTACTCTAGGGCATGCTACAATGGCAAATTTGACATTGCCAAGGAAATCATTCAAATATCAGGAACTGAAAGCCTGACTAAAGAAAACATCTTCAGTGAAACAGCTTTCCACAGGTAAAAGAATGTTTGAGTTCAATAGCCACTAAGGGTAGCTGGTACCCTTAGGCACCTGAAGTTGTGTACAAAAAGGGAGAATGGATAGTGACAGATGTTGCAATCAGAGAGCAAGAGCAGAGGGTGGGCAGAGGACAAGGAGTCCAGGCTAGATGCACAGAAGAAAAGGTAGAGGCAGATGCTGCAGTCAGTACAACAGATGGGGGCTGGAACCAGATGCTGCATTCCTGGCAGCAGCCACAAAGACAGGGTCTGATGTTGTCAAGGCAACAGGCATATCAACATCTGTAAGCATATTGCTTCTATTCCACTTCACTCTGCAGAAAGCTGCCAAAAGGGGCAGTGCCCATAATCCTCCTCCGACAAGAATCTCATTACCAGAATTCATCAGCATCAAATGTGACACATTTTTCCTTACCACTTATACCTTATGTGCAAATGTATCTACCTATCTAAGACATCCATCTGTCAGCCTGTAAAAGCCTAGTCAGGGTGGCCACTGAGATACCTAAGAAGGCATTAACTCCTTTCTAGGAATGTATGAGAGTCCTTTAAAGTGTGCTCTAGAGAAGGAAGAAAAAGTCTGCTAAAAATTCAGAACCATAGCTCCCTAAAATATCCAAAAGTAAGGCAGATGTCTTATAAAATTTGAAACCTTCATTTTTAACAATGAGTTACTATTTTGCTATAAAAATAAAAACATAGTACTTTGAATTTAATAAACCCTGACTATAAGATCATTTACCTACACATTATAAATTTCTTGGCTAGTTTGCAACTTCTAAAAAATGTATTTGAGACTAATATGTTATTTACATAGTGTTTGTATTATACTGGTGACTAATAGAAATGAGGAGACTTTTTTTTCATACTGAAGTAGTATTAAGCTTATGTTTCCTGATAAGGCATCAGTCTGCCCAATATGGCTTAGATGCTCGGATTTTTATCAGGAAAAAAAAAAAAAACATAAAAAACAAACAAACAAACAAAAAACCAGCCAAAAGGGAGTTGAAGAAAACTACTATTTATGCAGTAGTGAATATATGCCAGATGATTTGCACCCGTTATCTCCTTTAGTCCTTATAACCATTTAATGAAGTAGGATTTATTATTCCTCTTTTGAAGATGAGAAACTGGGGCACAGAGAAGCTAAGTAACTTGCCAAAGAGTCTAGGACTAGGAAATTACGTATTAAATACCCACCTGATTCCAAATTCTGTGCTTTTTATATATCTTCATGTTCTAGTACGAAAATATTTTGTCTGTGTTCTACATGCTCTGTAATAGAACAGATGCAAGAACTCTTTAGATCATGCTTTCAGTCAAAATGGGTCAGTGGAATTTCTCCCCGAGGGGATAATTGGCAGAACTGATATAAATGGTTATGGGTGTCCTTTTTCCCCATTAGGTCATGCTTGTTAAGGCTGACACCTCAGGCTAGTTTTCAAATCATTTTGCTACTCTGTGCACATAAATTGGAACCAACTATAATCAAAGGATGATTGTCACCTCCAGAACAGTCTATATGACTAGTTTAGTGAAGTGAGTTGAAAGTATATATCCAGTCGTTTTATTTTGTATAAGCCTGTGGCTACTAGGAATAACATATTAATATTTTATTCTATTCACTTAAGCACATATTTATAAAAGAAACTCCTTTTACATCAGGAGTTCACTCTGGTTCTGAAATTTTTATGTAAAAGTTACAATGCCTTGCACTCAATAGAAAGCACTGAATACATTTCTGTTATCATTTTCATATGTATATATTCATGTACACATATATATGTACACACGCATATATGTGTGTGCATAAATATGTATATATATACATAAATATATTCAGAACTCATTAATTCCTGTAAATGGTTGCTTTGAAAAGAATCAATGAGGCAGTTCCGACAATGGAACATTAAGAGTGTTCCCTCCTTAAAGCAACTCTGTTGTAAGGTATCAAGGTAATCAGAGACGTAGCCATTATCATAACACAATATGATAAGTGCCATAAGTCTAAAATGACAAAGAAAGAGTAGAGATGGCAATGAACTCAGCCTTTGGTTCATGAGACTTCATAGGTGAAACAACAGTTTAACTAGATGAATAATATATTTCTTTAAGGAAAATAATGACATTTTATTAAAGAAAAAAGATTGCCAAGGTCACCCCAAGAAGTGGAAATATTAAGACCCAATGAACTACCTATTCTAAAACCAAGTTTGGAAGGAAAAACACACTGTTTATCTGTATTGTTCTACAAAATTCAGTACTTCACTTCCAAAATACAGGACACTGGTCATGTGTGAGTTTTTCCCACACCAAAAAATTCTCCAATTTTCTGTAAGTATGTGTCTCCAATTTTCCGTAAGCATGTGTCCTACAATTCAATTCAATTCTGATACCATCTACCAGGAGTTAGTATTAGACCCCACAGGCTAATGGCTCAGTCCCACAAACTGCCCCCTGCCATTTCAGATGCCAATCACAAGTCCAGGTGTCACCTAAGTCTCTCAGGACCCTTCTGAGTTCCCCCATTCCATTGTCCTGCAGAATGCCTAGGTCTTGTAGCTAAAAATGCATGAAAGTCCTGCAAAACTTTTCCTCCTTTTATGAAAAAGAATATCATGGAAAATATTTAATAATCAGATACTCGAAATTTTATACAACTTCTTATCTTGAAAGACCAGATTTGGGACTCTCAGGATTATATTGCTACATGTGCTTATATTTTATCACTTCCTTCTCCTCTCTCATTTCCTCCTTCTCCCTACTTTGTCTTTCTAGCACTCTTATAAACACACTAGGATCTGGAATTGCCTGGGTGAATCAGAGCTGTATCCATTTTTTAGGGTTGCTATAACAAAATACAACAGACTGGATGGCTTGAACCCCAGAAATTGATTTTCTCACAGTTATGGAGACTAGAAGTCCAAGATCTTGATGTCAGCAGATTTGGTTTCTTCTGAGGCCTCTCTCCTAGGCTAATAAATAGCCACATTTTTGTTTTGTCTTCACATGATTGTCCCTTTGTTTGTGTCATCTGTGTACTAATCTTCCCTTTTTATAAGGACAACAGTCATGTTGGAATAGGGCCCATCCCAATGATTCCGTTTTAATTGAAATACTTCTTTAAATCATACTCCTTTAAATACAATCACATTGTGAAATTGTAAGAGGGCTTGAACACATTAATTTGTGGGGCACACAATTCAACTCATAACAGAAGTCTTTTCCTTTTGTTTTATTTTTGCAGTGCTTGTACCTATGGCAAGAGCATTGACCTGGTTAAATTTCTACTTGATCAAAATGTCATAAGCATCAACCACCAAGGAAGGGACGGGCACACAGGTCAGACTTTGGTGAAACATCACTAGTTTTCAATACATATCAATGCTCAAGAATAGTGGGGAATAGAAGAATAGATGACATTGTCAACCCTAATGAGGAAGAACGTTTGATTATTTTATCACTGACATCTTTTAGAATTGATGGTGCATGGTGACAATAAAAAGCAGACTGACTTTTGATCAGTTTCTTTATTGCAGTAAATTATCTACAGTTGGTGCATCTATTATGCCCCATACCAGGAACAAACTGACCACACTGCCTGTTTTTCTTGCTGCTCAAGAAAAACACTGGCTTTGGGTCTTAGTTCTTATACAGAGATGCCAACATTTGTTCTTGGTAATTTCAGTGCATGTAGAAATACTAAAAATTGAGCTAAACATAAGGCAACCTCTCTAGATCAACTAGAATAGGATACTTCTTTTGCTTAAAGTATGTTGTGTTTGCTCAATATAGAATTAATTCTTTATCAAAGACATCTATCTTTGCTTTGTATCTCTGGCAACAATGCTATGATATGGTAATAGCTGTCTTTTGAAAATTTGGGTTCAGTTTTCCTCTTTTCTCCTTTCATACTTTCATTCTATTGTAGGATTGCACTCTGCTTGCTACCATGGTCACATTCGCCTGGTTCAGTTCTTACTGGATAATGGAGCTGATATGAATCTGGTAGCTTGTGATCCCAGCAGGTCTAGTGGTGAAAAAGATGAACAGACATGTTTGATGTGGGCTTATGAAAAAGGTATATTTTTCATCATTGCCTCTCCATAATGATGCATTGAACTGTATGTATAGATTATGTCAATGCATTAATAATTATTATACGCTCCCATTTCCTCTACAGATTATATTTGAGTCTTTGGGAACTTGATCAAAGAGTCAATAGACCGGGCGCCTGGGTGGCTCAGTGGGTTAAGCCACTGCCTTCGGCTCAGGTCATGATCTCAGGGTCCTGGGATCGAGTCCTGCATCGGGCTCTCTGCTCAGCAGGGAGTCTGCTTCCCTCTCTCTCTCTCTCTCTGTCTACCTCTCCATCTACTTGTGATTTCTCTCTGTCAAATAAATAAATAAAATCTTAAAAAAAAAGGGGGGGGTTACCTTTAAAAAAAAAAAAAGAGTCAATAGACCACTTCTAGGGAAGGTAACTCTAGGGCTGCAGATGAGCTGAAGGCATTCTTGATACCAGCACTTTGAAAATAGAATGAGCTACAACAGTCCTAGGTAATAGAGAAACAAAATTGTGATATGTAATAATAGTTACTTTCTTAGTATACATAGAGCTAGACTCTGTCTCTTACACGGGGGATTTTTCATGTGGATTCAAATTAAATAAATATGAAGAAAGGGAATATTTGTTACATCTGACCTTGCTAACAATGCCTGAACTAGAAAAAGTCAGGGAACCAATAATTAGTGCCTATGTGTAAACTTATGTGAGCTCAAAGTAATGAAACTTTGGACTTTGATATGAGAACACCTGGGTTTAAATCAAGCTGTGTTCTTTGATCTTGGGCAAGTCATCTATCCTTGCTGAATTTCAGTTTCTTCTGAAAGAATGAGAATAATAGCATCTCCTACTTACAAGATTACAAAGATTAAATGAGATAATATATGCACATTGATTACAGCACTGGCTGGCACATTGTAAGTACTAATAATTGGTACTTAAGTACTGGTAACAGTGGTCATGGTAGTAGTTCAGAAATAGAGATGATCAATAATGAGGTCTACATTTTAAGGAGAGGAAACTGGAAATAATCAAAGGGGAAATAGCACTTCATCATTGTTTTAAGATATAGTATACCTCATCATCAAGCTTTACATATATGCATAAGCTCCTATGGCGTTTAAATTTTCAAGTGAAATGGAAAAGTATACATTGTCATTGAAATCAGAGGGTTACAAGTAAATACTGTAAAATATATCAAACTTTGCTGCCTGTCTGTTGCTGACTTATTAGGATGTTTAAACTATCTAAAGAAGTGTTCTGTTTTTAAATGCTAGAGTCTTAGATGTCCATACTAAAAAAATGTGGAAGCTTTCTTAGGCTACCTATTTGATATAAAAGATTTTCTGCCTGAAGTGAGACATGAAAGTTTTTTTTGTTTCATTTTAATGGCTTTTAATTTTATTAAAAGTGTGTCATGGTGCAAACAGTTTTGAGGCTTTTTTAAAGCTCAATATTACATTGTTGTGTATAGTCGCAGGTTTTTTAACTTTAATCAAATTTTTTTTTATAAATTAATTTATTTTCAGAAAAACAGTATTCATTATTTTTTCACCACACCCAGTGCTCCATGCAATCCGTGCCCTCCATAATACCCACCACCCGGTACCCCAACCTTCCACCCCCTCGCCACTTCAAACCCCTCAGATTGTTTTTTGGAGTCCATAGCCTCTCATGGTTCATCTCCCCTTCCAATTTCCCTCAACTCCCTTCTCCTCTCTAAGACCCCTTGTCCTCCATGATATTTGTTATGCTCCACAAATAAGTGAAACCATATGATAGTTGACTCTCTCTGCTTGACTTATTTCACTCAGCATAATCTCTTCCAGTCCCGTCCATGTTGCTACAAAAATTGGATATTCGTCCTTTCTGATGGAGGCATAATACTCCATAGTGAGACACAAAATTTTATCAATTAAAAGAGAGATGGAATTCGATAGCTAAAAAAGGCAAGTTGTAAGCACATAGAGAGAAAGAATAATATAGATCTGAAGACTGCTAGTGAGAAAATGATTATAGGACTTACTTTAATAGAGACATGTGAACAGACATGGTAAAGTAAGGAATGAGTTGGATGTAGCCCTATTATGTTATATGTTCTTTTTTGAATATTGTGTAAATACATATGTGCATGCACACACATTTGCATATTATATTGCTCGATGATTTGTCACAAACTGAACTCACATCCAACATCTAGCATCCAGATGAAGAAACTGAATATGGCCAGCACCCAAAAACTACACTTACATTCTCTTCCAGTCATTCCCCGGAAAGGGTCCCACTGCCTTCTTGGAGTACAGATTAGCTTTGCCTCTCTCTGTACTTTGTACAAGTGCAATGTCATGGTATATATATTTTTGAGTCTGGCTTCTTTTGGCCAACAATTTGTGATATTCACTCATATTATTTTAGGTAGTTGTATATTGTTTATTCCCATTGTATAGCATACTATTTTGTTATTGTATCACTATTCATTCTACTGCTTGGGGGCATTTGGATAATTTTCAGTTGAGGACTATTAAGAATACTTTTGCTATTAACATTCAGTGCATGACTTTTGATGAATATCTGGATGCATTTCTGTTAGTATAAGGACCTTCCAATTTGTATAAAATAAATTCCAGGTAGTTCTGCATTTGAATATCAGTTGAAGAATCTTACATATTCTGAAGCCTCAGGAGGGCTTACTAAGTTCTACTTACCCATCACATTGCATTTATTCATGTGAATCTCAGACAGTGTCTCTCAAGAAACTTGAGTTTCAGAGAAAGACTGTTTACAAACATTAGTCTTCCAGAAGACAGCTCAGATATAGCTGCTGTAGCTAGCTCTTCACAGGGGTTGGCTTTGTTTGTTTTTAGTTGACTGAGAGTGATGGTTGAAAACTGGCTTTAGTTTTACTTTTTATGGAATTCCACACTTTAAGAAACAATGAATCATTGTATAGTTTCCCAAGATTTTCTACCAAATGACAACAACAAAAATCTTTTGGCTTAGAGGATTTACCCACTGGTCTCTGCAACATCTGCCATACTTGTCACCCTTATTTGTTCAACTAATGTGCTGGGCATCAGTGTTGTATTCCATTATTACTATGAATTTTAACAAATTGAATGTCAGTACTCAAGAGACAGATGGATGCTTTGCATATGTTCTAGAGCAGAACATGTCAAAACCAACAAAATGAAATTGTTGCTATTTTCTCTTGCTAGAAAAATGTTGCATTGTTTTCATGTTTCATGGGAGATTGAAATATTGAAATATTGTCAACAGTGCACTGTCCCTGTTTTCTTTAAATAAAGAAATGCTTTCCTTTCTCCCTCAGAGAGGGATTCCCCAAATTAACTGAGGTGGCATACGAAGGATTTTCCTGAGCAACTTAGAGATGGAGTTGAGGAAACACTAAAACTTCATTTGAAGTTCCTTCTTTATAGGATAGAGATGTTATAGAAATGGTCCAATCATGGTTATCTGTACCTTGTTCTCTCCTTGGAGTGATAAACCAGAAGGGAGCCTTATAGCCAGGGTCTGTCTGTTTAAAAAGGAGTACTGGGGCACCTGGGTGGCTCAGTGTGTTAAGCCTTTGCCTTCGGCTCAGGTCATGATCTCAGCGTCCTGGGATTGAGCCCCGCATCAGGCTTTCTGGTCAGTGGGGAGCCTGCTTCCCTCTCTCTCTGCCTGCCTCTCTTCCTACTTGTGATCCCTCTGTCAAATAAATAAATAAAATCTTAAAAAAAAAAAAGAGTACTTTTGGAAGTGCCAAATTTAAATAGCTTATCCTAGTCTACCAACTCTTTCTTTCTTTCTTTCTTTCTTTCTTTCTTTCTTTCTTTCTTTCTTTCTTTCCTTCTTTCTTTCTTTCTTTCTTTCTTTCTCTACCCTCTTAAAGGAAAATCGGAATTTTTCTCAATAGCACCCATCTCCATTCTTCTAAGGCAAACTTTTCACCTGTTACAAAGTTTTTAGCTTACCCTCTGCTGTTCTGATATAGCACATTCAGTTCAGAGATGCTTTAGAGTTTTGTAAGAGTTACCAGCTTTCTTTTGGAAACTCAGAAAAGAGTTTACTCACTATGGCTCCCTGAAGGATTAAATATAAAGAACAGTTTCCATTTACATAGCCCTTTTAACCTAAAGATATCAAAATCAATCTTGGAAATAATTTTCCTGGTGACCTTGATTCTACACAGAAACCTATTGGTTAAGTTTCAATATTTCCCTGCTAGACTACTCAGAACTCTAATTTTACAATATTTAGAGTGTTTCCCTTCCTCAACTTGGCTACCCCCCACCCCCCACCTTGTTTTCTACTATTCCATCTGAGAGTAGCGATAGCTGTCTCACTCACTTGGATTTGTTCTGCCCTTTCCCTGGGGTACAAAGGACTTGTATGAATCAATTTAAATTGGCCAGAAGAAATAGCCAGCAGCCTGCTTATGTTCAAATCCTCTGCCCTAATCACCAGTATGGAAAACCCATTGAAAAGACCTACACATAATCTCGCATCCATTGCATTAAAGATGAAACTGCCGAATTGAAAAGATCTCAGCCAATTAGAATTGAACACATAGCTCAATAGTGTGTCTGGCAGTTAGATTTGAAAAGGCTGCCTTTGACAAAGAAAAGGACTTCTTTATGTCAGGCTGTTTAGGGTCAGAAAATAACCCGAATCAGAAACAGAACTTAAAACTTCTTATTTGCTTCAGTACTGACACCAGTTAAAGTAATTTACAGAGGTTCCTATCCCAATACCTAATTACGCAGAATACAATATTTGTATACATCAGAACGACTGTAATTCACAGTGACAGGGAGCTGCAGTTGGAGAATTAGTGAGTAAGTGAGCAAAAACAATAAAAATCAAGGTTCCTGTACCATGATATATACTTTGTTCATTCCTTTTGACAAGTGCAGTATGGTGTGAATTATTTATAGTCAACATACTATAGTGTATTCTCTAAAAGTAATAAAGTCTTACAGTTGTGAGTTTCTACAGTTTTCAACCAGTAAAAAAATAACTAAAAGATAAGAGTTGGGGAGGAGTTGAAGGAAGAAGAGCCGAACTCATTAAATTTTTGATAAATCTCCATCAATGGATAATAAATTCCCAAACTTCTTTATATTGAATCCTTACCTATTGAGAGTTTAGTTACTTAGTTTAGTGAACCTCAGTTAGTGTGCTAGAGTGAATTCGGTCGGGGTAGAAGAAGGAATAAATGAAAGATTTAGATGGTATTTCAAAATCTATGTGCAATTTTGTGTGTGCTGGTTACATTCTACATGTTCAGTTACTCTCTCCTCTAAAAAGTAAGCAAATGGAATAGTACCAACTCTCATTAGAATGGTCAGAACTTTCATTTTTGTAGGGGGGTAACACATTTACACACAGTAAAATATTTTTGAAACTTAGTAACTATATTAAAACCTACACACCCTGAATTCTACACCTAAAACCAATATTGCACTGTATGTTAACTAACTAGAATTTAAACAAAGATTTGAAACTAAAAAAACAAAAAACCCATACATTAAAATGGATAGTAGAAAAAACTTACATTCATTAAATGCCTATTACACATGCATATAAATGTATGTATAATTAAATTATCCACATAACTCTTTAAAATGTTATTGCCTTTCTATTACAGATTAAAAATTTGAGACTTCAATCTGCCAAGTCACACTTGCCCAAACAGCACAGCTCTTAAGTGGAGAGCAGGTACCAAACAGAGTTCTGTCTTATTGCAGAATTTAAGCTCTTACCACCTCACCTGAGAATCAGATCTCAGTTCAAATTCCATCCTAATCATATAATGACTTTGGGCAAGTCATTTAACCTCCCTAAGCCTTAATCTTCAGACTTAAAATGAGGAGCAGGATTAAAATGAGGAGCAGGATTTCTCTCTCGCAAATAAATAAATTTAAATAAATAAACAAATAAATAAATGTCTGGAACATAACAGATTCTCGGTAAAAATAATGGTATCCATTATTATTAACTTCATCAAAAAGGTTCAAGCAAGCTTCACATAAATTCCAAATTTCAGTCTTTCCTAATTTACATGTTTTAGTGTAAAATGAGAAATATGACATATTGATATATTAGAATGATGGGAATCTCCTATAAACTCTCTAATGAAGAGTTTATATCCCTGCCAAACACCACCAGAAAAACCTGGAATATATAAAACCATGTGTTGTTATGAGGCTGCGTGGCTCAGTTGGTTAAGCATCTGACTCTTGGTTTTGGCTCAGGTCCTGATGTCATGGGTCATGAGAGCGAGCCCGTATGTCGGGCTCCACACTCAGTGGGAGCTGCTTGATTATTCTCTTCCTTTACCCCTTCCCCCAGTCTCTGTCCCTCTCTCAAATAAATATATAAATCTTTAAAACAAACAAACAAAAAAAAAAGTGCTGTTTTGTTGTATTTATATTTGTTATGAATCAAGTAATACCATATATTTTAAAACCTCAGGATTGAAGCAAGGTTAAGGAGGTTTTGAAAGTCACTAATGAAATATTTAAAAAGCAATTTAAAGCCATTATTCTAATTTGTATAGTACCATACAAATATGTAAAACAATATTTTAAAATTCAACACAAATTTGCAAGTCTCTTCACAATAGCAGGGTTTTCCCCCTCAGTTATGGACAAGTATCAGAAATTGTGACTGTGTTTTCAAACCACCACACGAACTGACATGGTAGATCTTTTTACTTGGATATCTGAGTGTGTAAAACTCAGCAAGTCCAAAATTGAACTTAATATCTTTTTTGTTTTCATCAGTCAGTTTCTCCTACCATATCTCTTATTCATTCTGTCAATTTAATGGCATTACCATCCACTTAGTCACTGAAGTCAGAGATCTGGATTGATGCTTGGTGACTTTTTTTTTTAATTTTGTATTTCTTTTCAGTGTAACAGTATTCATTGTTTTTTGTGTCACACCCAGTTCTCCATGCAGTACATGCCCTCCCTAATACCCACCACCTTGTTCCCCCAACCTCCCACCCCCCCGCCCCTTCAGAACCCTCAGACTGTTTTTCAGAGTCCATAGTCTCTCATGGTTCACCTCCCCTTCCAATTTCCCTCAACTCCCTTCTCCTCTCCATCTCCCCATGTCCTCCATTTTATTTGTTATGCTCCACAAATAAGTGAAACCCTATGATAATTTTGACTCTCTCTGCTTGACTTATTTCACTCAGCATAATCTCTTCCAGTACCATCTATGTTGCTACAAAAATTGGATATTCATCCTTTCTGATGGAGGCATAAGATGCTTGGTGACTTTTTTTCCCTCTATCTCTCTTTCCAAAAGTTCTCATCATTTTGCCTCATGGATACTTAATCCATCCTTTCTTTTTTTATTTTTACTGTCACTGTTTTAGTTTATAACCTTATCTTTATCCCGATCCATTTTAATAGCTTCATAACTACTCTTCATTTTTTTTCTTTTCTTTTTTTTTTCTTCAGCTTCTTTGATTTCATTTTCTAACTGTAGTTTTGAAGAAGGATTCAAGGTGTAAATAGGGCCATAGCATTTCCCAGCTTAACATCTTTCACTGGCACACTATTACCTATTGAAAAAGTTCCAATGTATTATCATGGCATACCCTGTGCCCATGCCCTGTGCCCTTCCTACCTCTTAAACCTCATATCCAGTCACTGTCATGTGAATGACCCCACATTCTGCAATCATCATTAAATCCACTACATTGCTAACACTCAGTGGGGGTTCTCTCTGTGCCAGGCATATTCTAAATACTTCATACATATTAACTTATCATCTGTGCACAATTACCCTGTGAAACAGTATCTATTCACATGATAGTAATGCAAATATACTCCTTCTTCTCCATGTGTATCAATGTATTCCATGTTTCCAAGCCTTTTCTCATATAGTCTTCTCTATCTCGACACCCCTAATTCTCCCTTACCCACTCCACTCTCAATTTCTGATTTCTACTTAGCTTTCAAAACTCAGTTTACAGATAGTCTCTTCCTGAAAGTCTTCCCTGATGTTCCAGGCTAGCATACATATCTTTTATGTTTATTATACCATATGTGCATCTCTATCTCTGTATTTACCATTGCATATTGAAACACTCTGCCCCTTACCAGATTATAAACTTTTTGAGAACAAACATTTGAGCTATTAATTTTTTGTCTTCCAAAAAGCTAATTCAAAGACTGATTCCTAATAAGTACTCAATACTTGTTTATTGAAGTGAATTAGAGAATGAGCAGATATCCCAGTCATAGCATTCAATTTCCTGTCTCACTAATGGCATCTAGTTCATCATAATATGGTAGATGTTCCCAAGAATGCCATTTACTGCTCTTCTGTTGTCTCTGGAGATATTTCTTTAGATACTATGGGTTTCATATTAACTACACAGTTCTAATACTTAAATTTTAATAGGCAGATGATTTTAAAATAAGTTCTAAATAAAACTCCTCTTTCTATGCATTGCAACTGTGAAATATTTCCCTCTGAGTCTTATGTTCCCTTTTTGCTTAATCAACTTATATTCATCTTTCAAATTTAGCTTAAAAGATAGTTCCTTAAGGAACTCTTTCCTGACCCCTCTAGCTTCCTGTAAAACAGTGCTATTATGAATAGCACATTCACAGCATCCTCTACCTTTCCCTTCCTAGAACTAGGCTAAATAAAATTTTAGCGCTTGTATCATTATTTTTTTCTTTTATTTTAGAAAGCATTCATTATAAGATTAAGGGCATTTATATTTCAACATTATATTTCTCATACCTGGTTTCAGTCATTTATTCAAAAAACATTATTACAAACCTAATATGTGCTAGGAACTGAGTAAAACAGTGAGTTAGACATACAAATTTTCCCTGTTCTTAGGAAGTTTGTATTTCTAGCAGAAGAGGTGGATCATGAGCAAGAAAACAAATAGAAACTATCAGAAAAAAAAACTCTCACGAATAAAACAAAAAGGAAAAACAACACTGTATAAAGTTTAAGGTAAAAAGTTTAAGGACACTATTTAAAATTGAGAAATCATGAAGGGCTTCCCTGGGAAGATGTTACTTGAGCTGATCTCTAATGGGAAAAGAAAAGCCAAATGGGAAGGAGAGAAAAGAGGGAAAGAAGAATGCTAAATAACTTGGTTTATATAGAGTTCTTTTGGCAAAAACGTTAACAATTGTGGGTTCTTTTCTCAAGGTGAAGAAGGACTGGTGGCATTCTTGTTTGGTTCTGGTGATTTGGTAATTAACAGACAAGAATATGGGGGAAGAGGGATGTGTGTACCCTTTCTTTTTTTTTTAATTAAATTTATTTATTTTCAGAAAAACAGTATTCATTATTTTTCCACCACACCCAGTGCTCCATGCAATCTGTGCCCTCTATAATACCCACCACCTGGTACCCCAACCTCCCACCCCCTCACCACTTCAAACCCCTCAGATTGTTTTTCAGAGTCCATAGTCTCTCATGGTTCACCTCCCCTTCCAATTTACCTCAATTCCCTTCTCCTCTCTAAGACCCCTTGTCCTCCATGATATTTGTTATGCTCCACAAATAAATGAAACCATATGATAGTTGACTCTCTCTGCTTGACTTATTTCACTCAGCAAAATCTCTTCCAGTCCCATACATGTTGCTACAAAAGTTGGGTATTCGTCCTTTCTGATGGAGGCATAATACTCCATAGTGTATATGGACCACATCTTCCTTATCCATTTGTCCGTTGAAGGGCATCTTGGCTCTTTCCACAGTTTGGTGACCGTGGCCATTGCTGCTATAAACATTGGGGTACAAATGGCCCTTCTTTTCATGACATCTGTATCTTTGGGGTAAATACCCAGGAATGCAATGACAGGCTCATAGGGAAGTTGTATTTTTAATTTCTTGAGGAATCTCCACACTGTTCTCCAAAGAGGTTGCACCAACTTGCATTCCCAGCAACAGTGGAAGAGGGTTCTCCTTTCTCCACATTCTCTCCAACATATGTTGTTTCCTGTTTTGTTCATTTTGGCCATTCTAACTGGTGTAAAGTGATATCTCAATGTGGTTTTAATTTGAATCTCCCTGAGGGCTAGGGATGATGAACATTTTTTCATGTGTCTGATAGCTATTTGTATGTCTTTATTGGAGAAGTGTCTGTTCATATCTTCTGCCCATTTTTTGATGTTTGCCTGTTTCGTGTGTGTTGAGTTCGAGGAGTTCATTATAGATACTGGATATCAACCTTTTGTCTGTACTGTCATTTGCAAATATCTTCTCCCATTCCGTGGGTTGCCTCTTTGTTTTTTTGACTGTTTCCTTGCTGTGCAGAAGCTTTTGATTTTGATGAAGTCCCAAAAGTTTATTTTCGCTTTTGTTTCCTTTGCCTTTGGAGACATATCTTGAAAGAAGTTGCTGTGGCTGATATCGAAGAGATTACTGCCTATGTTCTCCTCTAGGATTCTTTTTTTTTTTTTTAAAGATTTTTTATTTATTTATTTGACAGAGAGAGATCACAAGTAGGCAGAGAGGCAGGCAGAGAGAGGAGAGGAGGAAGCAGGCTCCCTGCTGAGCAGAGAGCCCGATGCGGGACTCGATCCCAGGACCCTGAGATCATGACCTGAGCCGAAGGCAGCGGCTTAACCCACTGAGCCACCCAGGTGCCCCTCTCCTCTAGGATTCTGACGGATTCCTGTCTCACGTTGAGGTCTTTTATCCATTTGAGTTTATCTTTGTGTACGGTGTAAGAGAATGGTCGAGTTTCATTCTTCCACTTTATAGCTGTCCAGTTTTCCCAGCACCATTTATTGAAGAGACTGACTTTTTTTTCACTGTATATTTTTTCCTGTTTTGTCAAAGATTAATTGACCATAGAGTTGAGGGTCCATATCTGGGCTCTCTACTCTGTTCCACTGGTCTATGTGTCTGTTTTTATGCCACTACCATGCTGTCTTGGTGATCACAGCTTTGTAATAGAGCTTGAAATCAGGTAACGTGATGCCCCCAGCTTTATTTTTGTTTACCCTTTCTTATGAAACTATCTTTTGGATTTAAATGATGAGAAGATATAGCAAGTCTTGAATTTTTCTTGTCTCTTATTTAAATGATAATGTGTGGGCCAAGTTTGGCAGAAGGAAGAACAAACATCAAAGAGATTCCACTTTTCAGTGCATTTGGAAAGTGAGTTTTTAGAATGATAAGAAGGGGAGATAGCAAAATATTGAGCCAAGTCTTGGCTGTATAATTGCTGTGAAAGCTTCCTCCTTTAGTATGTACAAAGAAGGCCTGAGACTGCTACTTTAATAACCTAGGCATTTTGAACATGTGAGGTCAATAGGAATTCCTTGGCTTATATAATCAAGACCTAATCCCTATGTTTTCTACCTTAGACCCAGAGGGCCTCAGACTCACAATGTCAGGGAGATGATCTTAGTACTAGAGTCATTTACTTTTAACCTTCAGACCTAGTAATTAAAATAATTTTCATAGCAAGTTTTCTTCTGCTATTAAAATAATTCTTCATAGCAGTAAACAGCATTCATTGTTCCTAAGACAAAATTGTGGGGTCAGAGAGATATCCTTACAGGGATATAGTAAAATGTGTCCTTTTCCTTCTTGAATAATTTTGAATCCTCTGTTGTATATATGACCATGATATACATACTAAACTGTCTATGTAACAGCCCTTTGGATGGATTGTAGCCTTAAAAAACAATCTAGGTTATAAAATAAAGATGTGCAGAAAGTTAAAAGCAAAGAGGTTTGTGGTTGGGAGGAATCACTCCAAGTATAAGGAAAGGAAAAGAAGAAGATGATGAACTAAAGGGAAAGCATGGAATTTGAGTAATACAGACAGACTTGAAGGGTGGAATGCAGGAAATGAAAGACACTCCAAGCTGGCAAAACCTCCATGGGCTCTAATCAGTAATCCTCTGAAGCGCAAAGCATTATTATAACTGCATTAGGCTAATAACATAGCAACCTCCTGTTTTGGGTGAAATACTTGGATGTAGATAGTAAATTCTTAGATATAGGAAAACATTTTATTTAATTAGTGGAAGTTTGATTATCTCTGGATGTGTTCCATTAGTGTGCCTTGGTTATCTGGGTATATCCATTATCAGAAGTTAGCCTTAGCAAGTCCATTGAGTGAGTTCCACCAAGGCATTTTTCTGCTTAACTCCTTGTGACCAAGTATCAGGGAACTGGGCCTTAGTGGTTTTCAGGTTTCTTTGCATACACTTTGGTAGTTTGTCAGAGCAATGATAGCAGTGAAGAATTTCCCGTACGTGTGCGCCTCAGCCCACAGTTAGCAGGAGGTGGGAAATCAGGCGGAGATGCCTTCCAGAGCCAAGGGGCCTCTTGGCATTTCCCTGGCAGCCTCGTGCTTATCATCAGCCAGAACCCAGGCACTCATTAGGCTCTTGATGAAAAGCATCCCAAAGAAAATGCCAGCAAATTGTGCCACTGTGCTGGCAGGAAATTAAAACTGCTCAGAGCAAGTGGAGCCAAGAGAGCTGTTGAAATGAAAGGTAACATCAAGGGTGTGATCACTGACTTACACAGACCGTCAGGATTCAAGATGCGGCTTTCGGCTTCACTAGGGAAACCAGGAGGCCCTCTCCTCTGGCAGCCACAGTCAGCCCAACAGAGAGGCTGAGACAGGCAGGGAGGTGGACTTTGTGATTTAAGTAAGCTTTGTTATGCTTGGGTAAATGTGTGGGGTTTAAGTCATTTTATTTTTCCCAAAGGAGAAACAGAAATAAGAAATTTTGTGTTGTTTTGTTTTGTTTTCTGGTCCCAAACGCTTAAAGACCAAATTTAGTAGAAAAACAACTCAAAGCACCATAGGTCCTATTAAACTGGGGGCAGACAAACCTCAGAACCTATGAATCTACCAGCAGGACAGATGAAGGGGTATTTTAATTTCAGAGAACTTTTTGTTGGTGATGTTACTTTTATCCTGAGACTAAAATAACCATCAGCAATGAGGAAGAAAGGGAGGTGCTCAATGGAAGGCAGCACCAATATGCAAACAGAGGACACTGAAATTTTCATCACACTAGGGGCGGTCGGCAGAGTAATGTCCCCCTACAGATGTCCAGGTCCAGTCCCCAGCAGCTTATGAGTATGCTGCCTTACATGGGAAAGGGGAATTAAGACTGCTAATTAGAAGACTTTTTGAGAAAGATTATCCTGGATTATTCCAGTGGGCCCAAAATCATAGCAGGGGTCTTTAAATGTGGAAGAGGGAGGCAGAAGCAGAGGTCAGAGTGATATGGAGTGAAAAGGACTCAGCCAGCCACTGATAGCTTTGAAAATATAAAAGGGGACAACAGCCAAGAAATGTTTTGAGCCTGGAAAAACACAAGGAAGTGGATGTTCCTCTGGAGCCTCTAGAAAGGAGTACCAACACCTTGACTTTAGCCCATTGAGAACTATTTTGGACTTCTGACTTCTAGAACTATAATAAAGTATTGTTTAAGTCACTAAGTTTGCAATAATTAACCACAACAACAATAGAAATGGAATATATTAGTATTTAGAAAAATTTATGTGATGTTCCATAAAAGACTTTTCAAGTTCATTTATAATTCTTCAGGCAAAATAGTAAGGCAAGAAAGCAGTGAAAATATCTGAAAGGCATATTTACATGTTAGAATTGTAGGCACATGCATTATCTCACTTAATCTTTACAACAGCCTTAGAATGACATACCATAGCTCTAATCTGTAAATAAGGATCTTTCTTAAGAGTAAAACAAATCGTGTCCTTCAACTAATTAAAGTGTTTCTCCATCTCACCTACATTTAAATCCAAATTTCTTATCTTAAACTCCAAAGTGCCACATCCATAGTATCAAAGTATGGATTCCTAATCAGCATCACCTGGGGCTTTGTTAGAAAAGCAACTCTCAGGTTCCACTATAGACCTTTCAGTCAGAATCTCTGGGGGTAGTGCTCAGGAATCTGTGGTTTAACACGTGCTCCATCAATGAAACTAGAAGCTGGTTCTTTGAAAGAATTAACAAAATTGATAATCCCCTAGCCAGAGTTATCACAGAGAGAGAGATAAAGAGAGAGAGAAAGACCCAAATAAATAAAATCATTAATGAAAGAAGAGAGATCACAACCAACAGCAAAGAAATACAAACAATTATAAGAGAATATTTTGAGCAATTATATGCCAACAAATTAGACAATCTGGGAAAAAATGGATAAATGTTTAGAAACACGTAAATTACCAAAACAGAAATAGGAAGAAAGAGAAAATCTGAACAGACCCACCAGCAAAGACATTGAATCAGCAATCAAAAATCTCCCAACAAACAAAAGTTCAGGGCTGGATGGCTTTCCAGGGGAATTCTAACAAACAATTAAAGAAGAATGAATGCCTGTTCTTCTGAAACTGTTCTAAAAAAATAGAAATGGAAGAAAAACTTCTAAACTCATTTTATGAGGCCAGTATTACCGTCATTCCAAAACCAGGAAAGGACTCCACTAAAAAAGGAGAATTGTAGGCCAATATGCCTGAAGAACATACATCCAAAATTTCTCAACAAGATTACTAACTAAATGGATCCAACAGTACATTGAAAAGATTATTTACCATAACGGAGTGGGATTTATTCCTAGGCTGTAGGGGTGGTTCAGCATCCACAAATCAATCAATGTAATATGCCACATTAATAAAAAAAAAAAAAGGGTAAGAAATATATGTTCCTCTCTTTAGATGCAGAAAAGGCATTTGACAAAATACAGTACCCTTTCTTGATAAAAAAAACCCTCAACACAGTGGGAATAGAAGGAACACACCTCAATATCATGAATGCCATACCAAAAAAAGACCCATAGTTATGGTCATCCTCAATGTGGAAAATCTGAGAGCTTTTCAAGAAGAGAGGAATGTCAACTCTCACCACTGTTGTTCAACATAGTACTGGAAGTCCTAGCCTCAGCAATCAGACAATAAAAAGAAATAAAGGCATACAGATTGGCAAGGAAGGAGTCAAACTTTCACTCTTTGCAGATTACATGATATTCTATGTGGAAAATCTGAAAGACCACCAAAAACTTGCGAGAATTCAGCCAAGTCACAGGATATAAAATCAATGCACAGAAATCTGTTACATTTCTATATACCAATAGTGAAGCAGAGGAAAGAGAAATAAAGGAATTGATCCCATTTTCAACTACACGAAAAACTGCAAGATAGGAATAAACCTAACGAAAGACGTAAAAATTCTGTACTCTGAAAACTATAAAACACTGATGAAAGAAATTGAGGAAGACACAAAGAAATGGAAAAACTTTCCATGCTCATGAATTGGAAGAACAAAGTTTTGTTAACATCTCTATATTACCCAAAACAATGTACAGATTCAATGCATCCCCTATCAAAATAACACCAGCATTTTCACAGAACTAGAACGAAGAATTCTAAAATCTATATGGAACCAGAAAAGACCCCAGAGAATCAAAGGAACACTGAATAAGAAAACCAAACTGGAGTCATCACAATCCCAGACTTCAAGCTGTATTACAAAGCTATAATCATCAAGTAGTGTGGTAATGGCACAAAAACAGACTCATAGATCAATAGAATAGAATTGAAAACCCAGAAATGGACCCACAACTATATGGTCAACAATCTTAAGCAAAGCAGGAAAGAATATCCAATGAAAAAAACAAAAAACAGTGTCTTCAACAAATGGTGTTGAGAAAACTGAATAGCCACATGCATAACAAAGAAATTGGACCACTTCTTATACCATACACAAAAATAAATTCCGAATGGATGAATGACCTAAGTGTGAGACAGGAATTCTAGAGGAGAACAATGGCAGCAACATCTTTTAACTTGCTGCAGCAACTTCCTGCTGGAAAGAAGGCAAGGGAAACAAAAAACAAAACAAGAGAACTCTGGGGACTTCATCAGGATAAAAAGCTTCTGCACAGCAAAGGAAACAATCAACACAACTAAAAGACAGCCAGTGGAAGGGGAGAAGATATTTGTAAACAGCATATTGGATAAAGGGTTAATATCCAAAATCAATAAAGAACTTACCAAACTCAAACCCCAAATAAAAAAATCCAGTCAAGAAATGGGTGGAAGATGTGAACAGACATTTCTCCAAGGAAGACATATAAATGGCTAGCAAACATATGAAAAAATGTTCAACATCAGTTATCATAAGGGAAATACAAATCAAAACCACTATGAGATACCACCTTGCAGCGGTCAGAATGGCTGAAATTAACAATTCGGGAAACAACAGATGTTGGTAAGGATGCAGAGAGAGGGGAACCCTCTTCCACTGTTGGTAGGAATGCAAACTGGTACAACCGCTCTGGAAAACTGAATGGAGGTTCCTCAGAAAGTTAAAAATCGAGTTTCCCTATGATCCAGCAATTGCACTACTGGGTCTTTATACAAAGGATACAAAAATAGTGATTTGAAGGGACATATGCATACTGATGTTTATAGCATCATATCAATACTAGCCAAATTATGGAAAGAGCCCAGATATCCATCAACTGAAGAATGGATAAAGATGTGGTGTATATATATAAAATGGAATATTACTCAGCCATCAAAAAGAACAAAATCTTTCCATTTGCAATGATGATGTGAAGTGAAATAAGTCAGTCAGAGAAAGACAAATACCATATGATGCCACACGTGTGTTTATTTAAGAAAATAAACAGATGAACATAAGGGAGGGGAAGGAAAAATAAAAGAAGATAAAAACAGAGAGGGAGGCAAACTATTAAACACTCTTAACTATAGGGAACAAACTGAGGGTTGCTGGAGGGGAGAGAGTGAGGGGATGGGCTAAATGTGTGATGGGCATTAAGCAGTGCACTTGTGTGAACACTGGGATATATTTAAGTGATGAATCACTAAATTCTACCTCTGAAACTAATACTACACTATATATTAACTAACTTGAATTTAAATAAAACATTTAAAGAAAATAAATAATACGTGTTCTTGGTGATTCTTATACACACTACAAAGTTTGTGAAGCGCTTCTGCACATGATATGTGCTTATCTATTTCTCCACCCAACTCTGGAATCACTCTCATCCTTGCTTGTGATATTCCAACCGCACTGGCCACCTTTCATTTCTGAAGGTGTCATATTTCCTCCCATCTTGGAACCTTTACATCATCTGTTCCTTCTGCCTAATCGGCTCTTCTTTAATTTTAATTTTTTAAATTATTTATTAGACAGAGAGCATAAGCAGGGAGCAGCAGGCAGAAAGAGAAGGAGAAACAGGCTCCCCACTGAGCAGGGAGCCCAACATTGGGACCCCATTCCAGGACTCCTAGATCATGACCTGAGCCAAAGATAGATGCTTAACCAACTGAGCCTGTATTAGGCTCTTTAGAAATGTGCTTGTTGGCTCATGTCATTTGGGTCTTGAGGTTTCCCTGATTGTGAGCACAGGAAAGTACAAAGAAAAAGGTCCTAATAGGACAGGCTCCTCATTATTTCATCATAACCCGTGTCTGTGATTTGAGAAAATTACAGATCAACCAGTCATGAATTGAAATCTGTGGATAAGAAAATGGGCACTAGTTGTTACTCTGTAGATTTAAGTTTTTCTACAAATTTTAGCAATTTTCATCACAATGTTATTGTTGATTTTCTTAAAAGAAACTGGTATTGGGATATTACATTTGGAAAAGCTTTTAATCTAGTTTTTTTTTTTTAAGATTTTTTTTTTTTTTTTGACAGAAAGAGATCACAAGTAGGCAGAGAAGCAGGCAGAGAGAGAGGAAGGGAAGCAGGCTCACTGCTGAGCAGAGAGCCTGATGTGGGGCTCGATCCCAGGACCCCGGGATCACGACCTGAGCCGAAGGCAGAGGCTTAACCCACTGAGCCACCCAGGCGGCCCTTAATCTAGTTTTTAATCTAATTTTTAATCTAATTCTCCATCTCATGATCTTGCATGCTCTATTAATTTTCATTCTTATTTTTGAAGGGGTGATTTGATAAACAGGCATAACTATCAGCATATACTCTATACATTAGGTGTATTCTGAACAAGTGTTAACTATGAACCCTCTGGGATGGATAAGCACATATGATTTTTCAATTGCTAAAATTTGCCATTTTTACAATGAGTTCTATTGCATTTCACAAGTCTCTTGGCAGGGTCTTTAAGGCTGACTTTGTTTTTCTCTTGTATAAATTAGGTTCGATAGATTATTTTTATAGTTAAAACATAAAATAGTATCAAAAAGTTTAGTTCTGGGGCACCTGGGTGGCTCAATGGGTTAATGCCTCTGCCTTCAGCTCAGGTCATGATCCCCCGGTCCTGAGATCAAGCCCCGCACCGCATCGGGCTCTCTGCTCAGCAGAGAGCCTGCTTCCCTCTCTCTCTGCCTGCCTCTCTGCCTACTTGTGAGCTCTGTCAAATAAATAAATAAAATATTAAAAAAAAAAAAAAACGTTTAGTTCTATTAAAAATCATGGGTCTAGTCAGAAGAGCATTTAGCATTTTTTAATTTTTCACAATATGTTACCTACTGTAGTAGACGCCCTAATTTGGGTGGTGTTATATAATAGAAATTTATCAGTTGTGTAGAAGTCCAATGAGGGCATTTCTGGTCAGTGCATAGCTTTTTCCCATCCCTTAGGGCCTTAAAACCTTCTGTATCCAGCCAGCAAAAAGGAAGAGCAGAGAAGGCTCACCTTGTTCTTAAACCCCAGAGCTGGAAGTGGCATTGCTTTTGCTTATGCCTTGGTGAGAATTTGTCTCAAGGCCACATCTGCTTGCAAGGGCAATAGGAAAATTGTCCCTGAGTAAACAGACATTCTCAGTGGCAAAATCACCCTATGAATGGGGAGTACAAATATTTGTAGGAAGACAGCTATCTCCTGCCACAAAAACCTATGTTAATTATCTTTGTGCCATGTTATGCTGCAGTTGCCAACCAAATGCATCATTCAAAGAAAATACATCCCTCTCTCCTGGTTACCATATGTGCTTTTTACCCTTTTAATGGTACCCTTAGCACCTCATATTTCCTCATTTAGAAATTCTCATTTATATTCAACTACACTAAGCTTCTTAAGGATAGGACCATAGTCACCTTGTTCTTTGTACCCCTACTATCCAATATAGTGCTTAACACAGTGCTACACATGTAGTAGAGTCTCAGTGAATTATTTTGAATAAATGAATGAGTAGGTCAATGAATGAATGAATGAATGAACTGAATTCATATTACAATATATTATCCCTCAAGACATATCATATATTTTAAGCCACCTCTAATCACTTTTGAGTTGTATGATGAGCTGAATAAATCAAACAAAAATTAAGACCCTTTGTCCTTTTTGTCTTTCCATGAAGGACACGATGCAATTGTCACACTCCTGAAGCATTATAAGAGACCGCAGGATGAATTGCCCTGTAATGAATATTCTCAGCCTGGAGGAGGTATCCCTTTCTTAATAAGTGTTTGTTGTTATTACAATATTGTGCCCAAAGGTAAACCTTTATTTCTATTACTATTATTCTAAGGCTAGGGATGAGGACATGTCAGATTGGCTTTATTTTAAGAAAACTTATGTCTGGATGAGGCTGAAAATAAAGAAGCCTTCACTTAAGCTGTTTTCTAACTCATGAGTCTGCAGTCCCTTCAGGTTTAGCATTCCCTGGACTAGATGTTTATGAGGCCTATGCATGACCAGGAAGGCCCAGGTGAGCTGAGAGCAGTCGTTTTCCATTTCAGGAATCTATTAAGGCAGGCCAGAAAATACTCATACCCAGACACAAATTAAATCTGCCAGAGTCTACTACACCTTGTTTTGTTTTTATTATTTTTAATCTTTTTATGTACTCTCTAAATAAACACTTGCTATACAGTTTCAGTATCCAGAAAAAGACCTGGGTTAAAACTATATTCTCACTTGGTTTCCTAAGCAAATTTCCTTTGTCACCTGCTTCTTTTGGATAATGCTTTATGTTTATGTAGGAAAAAAAGCTACTTTCAACTCTATAATATAATTTGATTTCTAGATGGCTCCTATGTGTCTCTTCCATCCCCCCTGGGGAAGATTAAAAGCATGACAAAAGGTATTTTAATATAAGACAGTTGTTATATTTTATTACAAAGGATAACTATTGCCTCAAGTATGATAACTTTCTGTTTTGTTTTACGCATTGTAAATGATGACTACTTTGCATGCATAACCAATATTATCCACAAACCATCCTTTCCATGATTAACCTTACCCGCTGTACTCTTTTGCACATGCTATCTTGGGTCATGAAGGTATAGTAGTGAAAATTTCCCCACTATTAAAGAAAGATCAAATTTTTTACACATTTGTATTTTTAATGAAGTCTAAATTACAAATATTAATATCTCTAAGGAGAATTGGGAATAGGTTTGCGATAGGAAAATAAATTTTTAAAAATAAGTTATTTTCCAAAAGATCCTAAATAAGTAATGCTTTGGGGAATTTTTGAGTGTGTGCAGCACACAGAAATTAATACCACTGAATCAGGAAAATTAATATATATTATACACACACATATATGATTCAACTATAAATTCATATTTAGCTTTAGAATTTTCAGCTTTTAAAAATTATTTTTGGTGTGAGATGTTTCATCTGAATGATTCATGCACTTATTTTTTGACATCTAATTGGCATCCCTTTGAGATTTGGCTTATGGATATTTGGCTAAGCCCATTGTGATAGGTTGCAGGGTTGACCAGATAACGCTTGTTATCATGATGTGCTATGAACTGTACTCCAGGGTTGCTGTGTCACACAGACAAGCTAGTTATTGATCAGATTAGGAATAAACACTTAGCCCTGATAACAAAGGTCAGGGAACAGAGACAGAAACTAACATGTTTTTAATGCAAAGGGATAGATATCATTTGTGATAAGGTTTTATTATCTCCAAGTAGTCAATTGTATTTGGAAAATTAAATGTTACTAGGGAATGACATTTTTGGTAAAGTATATATGTGCATCATGTGTACACATCTATGTGTGTTTTTTGTCTTAAAAAATAAAATAACAATTCCTATTTGCAGAGAAAGCAGATGTTCTCCTCCTAAGGGCTGGATTGCCTTCACATTTTCATCTTCAGCTCTCTGAAATTGAGTTCCATGAGATTATCGGCTCAGGTAACCTATGAAAACACTAGTCTGTTTAGTTTCATTAGCTCAAGATAATATGTGTTTATTCATTTCTCTTAAACAATTTTAGGTTCTTTTGGGAAAGTATATAAAGGACGATGCAGGAATAAAATAGTGGCAATAAAACGGTAAGCAAACAAAGAAAATTTAGCATCAGACACAGAGTTGTGAACTTTTAGACGCATATGCACGCAAGCCCCTTGTTTTGATCCATCTATTGGCTAAGGATTTCCTGTTCCTGCCATTTCCAGTTATCGAGCCAACACCTACTGCTCCAAATCAGATGTGGATATGTTTTGCCGAGAGGTGTCCATTCTCTGCCGGCTCAATCATCCTTGTGTAATTCAGTTTGTGGGTGCTTGCTTGAATGATCCCAGCCAGTTTGCCATCGTCACTCAGTACATATCAGGGGGTTCTCTGTTCTCCCTCCTTCATGAACAGAAGAGGTATGGTTCTCTTGTTCTGACTTACCATTTTACATGTCTTTGGAATTATCCTTGCAGTACTTCAGAGGCTTTCCTCTTGGATAAGCCTTTACTTTCTGAAATCTTCTGAGTGCTAGGCAATGTGGCATTTTAAAGGTGGCTAATAATTTATGCCCAATAATTATGTTTTAGTGAATAGAAATACTTCTGTGCTTTCTTAACAGGAATTCAGTTGGGGATAACAAATTCAAGGAATTTAAATTAGCAACTGAAGCTTATAATAATTAGGCTAAATATGACATACTAATAAAGCAGATATATGTAAGCTGAGAATAAAATAATTACCAAGGGTCACAGCATTTATTTTTTAAAGTTTTAAAAAAGAATAGCCTTGCACTAATCTATTTCACATCCTAGATATATGCATGCAATAATTAGAGTGTGGTTTCACTCAGTTATTAGAGTAGAATCCATTCTATGTTATTATAAAAAAAATTAAGTATAACATTATAAATATTATAAAATCAAGAGAGATATTTTAAATATGAGGGTTTGGTATCTGAATTGATTTATAATTAAGCATGATCTAAGGTAGAAGTTATTTTTTCCAGACTTTTTTTTTAATTTTTAGCATAATCTTCAATAAAGCAAAAAAGACTGAAAGATATACAGAATAACAAATCATGCACTCCACTGGTATTTTTCAGAAAGATGTATTATTGGCTTTGACCACTTCATCCTCACTAAATCTTTTTTTTAAATTCTAGGATTCTTGATTTGCAGTCTAAATTAATTATTGCAGTAGATGTTGCCAAAGGTATGGAGTATCTTCACAACCTGACACAGCCAATTATACACCGTGACTTAAACAGGTATTTCCCCCCCCCCCTAAATAATGAACATAGAATTGTGTAACTGACTAGGAATCTAAGATAGAATTCAGTGTATCTTCACTGAAGATACAGTGTAACTACACTTTGATATATTGCAAATCAGGGTTTTCAACTATGTGGGTTAGGCAATAGACTACTTTAAGGCTAAGCTATATAAAGTTTTGTCATTGTCTTTTACAGAAATAGAAAGCTATATAACTGCCTCTTGGGGATCTTTCAAGAGAGTGATGGCTGTAAGATTCACCAGCTAGCTAGTTCTCAAGTCAATAAAGTCAGATCCAGAATTTAGATCAATGACTATTATAGCATGTCAGGTCTCATACAAAGTCAGGTATTGCAGGAGGTCCTGATTTTTTTTTTTAAGATTTTTTATTTATTTAACATACAGAGAGAGAAAGAGATCACAAGTAGGCAGAGAGAGGGAAAGCAGGCTTCCCTCTGAGCAGAGAGCCCGATGCGGGGCTCCATCCCAGGACCCTGAGATCATGACGCAAGTTGAAGGCAGAGGTTTAACCCACAGAGCCACCCAGCTGCCCCAGGAGGTCCTGATTTAAATTACCTGAAACACCATTTTTGTACTACTGTTTTGGTATTTTTCTAATGGTAAATTCAGCCAAAACACAGCAGCTCATTTACCTAGTTTTCATGTGACGATGTTTTCATGTAGGTTAGACTTGAAACAAATAATTATAGTGTACCAGGGGGTGAAACCCCAAGGATTTAAAAACAAAACAAAACAAAAAAATTTAAACAGTGAAAGCTTTCTCTAAGCAAAATCTTACAAGAAGGCCAATACACAAAATGTAGCAGCTTTAATCGAAGGCAGAATGCAGGGTACAAAAATCTGTTCACTTACCATTTTCTAATGCCAAGGAGAGAGATCCTTACACCACCTCTGTGGAATCCCAAATGTGTTATGGAGACAACCTCTGATCTAGTTTATGAAATAAGTCAGATTACTGAAAGTCAATTAAATTTCATTTCATAATTATCAATAACATTCATATAGAACCCATATATAATCTTATGTATAAAGTCCACAATTCTGAATCTCCTAAAAAGCAATTACTCCATTTAGCCTTTTGTTCAACAACTATTTGGGTATCTACCATGTTTAAAGCCTTTATACTTGGCATATTAGAGCTTACAAAGTGAAGCTACCAGAGACTCCCTTCCCAAGGAGCTTTCATAGTTCTAATGGAAGAGAAAAATACTTGCCTAAGTATGTGGTAGGTATAAAGTAATAAGTTTTCTAAGAGAGATGTTTAAAAATCCTATAAAATTTTAGAAAGAAGAATATTAATTACTTCTGAGGAGTTTAGAAACATCTTCATGGAAGAAGGGACATTTGAGCTTGGCATGAAAGGATGGATAGAATCTGGAAGGGGAAGACGTTAAGAAGATAGAGATTAGGAAGTTAAAGGCATAGCTAGCAACAATGAATAGTTTCACTTTAGTGGATGAAGTGTATATGAATGTATGTAGTGTTCGTAATGTAGGAAACAAAAGACAGGGGGAAAATTCAAAAAGATAAGTTGGCATAAGAGCACAGAAACCAGAGAATCATAGACTTAAGGTAATTTAGACTTTGTTCTGTAAGAAAGAAGTAGGCACTGAAGTGGAGGAGGTAAGAATCACAAATTCAGAATTGTAGTGTGGGATGATTAATCCAGCATCTTTGTAAAAGATTGACTTGATGGGGAAGTCAAGAAACCAGTGAAGCAGTTGTTGCAGTAATCTAAATGAGAAGTAATAAAAAGCAGAATTTCACTAGTGGCAGTGGAAATGAAAGGGAGAGACAGATATGAAGGATAGGAGAAAGAAAATAAATTAGATATGAGGGTGGTTGAAACTTAGATATTGCAAGTAAATATGTATGGGATTCAATCCATTTAAAATTATTTATTAGTTTTCACACAAAAGTCATTTCTTTGCTATTATTAAGGTTTTTTCTTACCTCTCTTTTTAAAGCATTTATGTTAATAAACATTTTTTCTTTGAGTTTCAGTAACAGTACTTGGGAAATAGATTTAGGTGATAAATTAGCATAATAGAAACTGGTGATTCGTGAGTTTTGGAAGTGTTATTTTGTCATCCCAACCATTTTGCATGTGGTACTAAAACAAATGAGTGATCACTGAAGGTTTTGTTTAGCTGTAACTCCTCAATTATGGGGCAAATGAATGTGTGTTCTGTTGCCCTGTAAGGGCAAGTTGTTACCATCAGGTTATAAAACAGGGCCAAATATATAAATGTTGATTAAAAGTAGAAATAGAACATTTACTATATAACAGATTTATTTATATTTGCCATTTTTTTCTGTTTCTAATCTAACCTAAATGCTTTAAATTGTACCAAAACATATTCAGATTTTACAAAATATGGTTTCATAAGTGTCTGCAGTATAATAGGTCCGAAACTATTACATTTATTATTTATGAACTCTTTTTTAACTAATCTTTAGTCTGGCAAAAATAAAACATTGAGTTTTTCAGGTTAATGTGGATGTAGCATTATATATTTCTCAAAAGAGTGTAAGTCCTTCTGGACTTATTATACTGTTTGGGTACATAGACCATATACTGTGAAACAATTTCTTTCCCATGTAAGGTAGAAAATGACTAAGGACCAAAATGATTGAGCAGCAATTTTCAAAGGATTTCAAGTAAGTCAAAGATCAAAGTAGAGTGGAAAGCTTCCTGGAGGATATAGAGCTAAAGCTAGACTTTGAAGAACAGGTATGTGTCTTCCCTCGGTGTTCTCACAGCAGATTAACCGTTGCATATCTACGATGTTCATGGAGCCCCACTGAAAGACAGAAAGGGAAAGATGCACATCAGAGTGAGGAACTTGGACATGTTTGCATTTTTGCATTGAAATGACCTGTTTACATTTTTCTTTCTCCCACTAATCTGGGCCTGTCAGGGCTTCTGAAGCAGAGATCCTGCTCTCTTTCTCTCAGAGATGTTTGATCAGTGCATTTTTAACTGAACCAAATTCTTGGAACATTTCTGTGAATATCATTTCAAGAAAGCAATAGCCTAGTTTGTCCAAGTATGGCTGCTTTTAGGTAGAGTCCGACTTACTTTGCCCAATACTCTTTATGGTTTAAAGCAAAGGGGCTGTTTGAGCTTATTGATCAGCTTACAGATGAGGGGACACTCTATCTTTGATGCTGTGGTTGTTGATTTATATGAGTGAGAGGAAAGAATTCTCTGCCTTTCTCTTGGCAAGCTTCTTACCATACAGGTCTGAAAGTTCATTTTGATCTTTAAATATTTACTAAGGAAAAGTTGAAGGGCTGAATAAGTAAGGGGTTCTTTCCAATGATGATGATGAGAACGATAACACCTACCATTGATTTACCACTCACAACATGAAAGGAGGTCTGCTAAGCCCTTCCTATGTGCTCTTATTTAATCTCATAATAATTCTATAGTATAGCTATTGTTATCTCCATTTTCCTAATACAGAAACTATGTCCAAAGTCACATTCTTAACTTACAGTGTTCTTAACATTATATCATGCTGTCTCGACAACAACAACAAAATCAAGTCAGAACACAGAGATAAAGGAGGCTGATGATATTGGATTAGCATCAGACATTTACCAACTTTGTTCTTTGTGCTTCGGTCCTTAAACGCAATTCCTGTGATGCAAATCATTTCTCATACGATCTTCTTGTGTTCCTGTGTTCCTGCTTTATTTCTTCTTTTATAACCCATGTTCTGCTAGAATGGAATAGAAACTGCATATGAGGTACACAGATATATTTCCCTTGCTCTGTAGTGTTTAAATATTTTTTAAACATTTTTTTCCAAAGACTTATTTATTTATTTGGGCGGGGGGGTGGAGGGTTCAGAGGGAGAAAGAGAATGTCAAGCAGACTCCCTGCTGAGTGTGGAGAATGTGGAACTCAATCCCAGGACCCTGAGATCATGTCCTGAACTGAAATCAAGAGCCGGCTGCTTAATTCACTGAGCCAGCCAGGTGCCCCTAAATATTTTAAAAATCTATATAGCTTTATACAGGAATGCACTTTCCAATTTGTTGTAGACCCCACTACCTACCAACTTACCAACTTACACTTCGCCCAATTTATATATTCATTTTGCAGCATTGGAGCTTGCAAAGCATGATTTATAGCTAAAGGCTTTAAAGCTTGTTACTGAATACAAACAGCTCTCTGTGTTACCTTGGAAAAGTGTGTTTTCCAAATTGTTTGACATTGAAACCAAACATCACTGCAAACATAAATGGATCAAATGAATGGCCTTTTCCCTTGGTAAGTATATAGTAGAACAACACTCTATGCAATGGAATAGTGGCACTTCCATCACAGAGTGGCCATTGCTCTCCCATGAGATACTTATATGAAAGCATTTTATAAACTGTGAAGCATTATACAAAGGACAATTGTTATCCCTATTAATCCCTCACTTGTCCCCTTATATGTCAGGATGGAAAAACACTCCACAATATTCTCATGCATACCAATATTTCTTTTTATATAACTTTATATTACTTTTTAAGTAATTAATAGGAGTCTAGATCTACATCTAAGAACAATTACTGTTGGTTTTGAGTGTCAGCTTCTTTGGGTGAAATAAAGGAAGATAATTAATGACAAATTAAAAACAGCCAATTTACTGATGACAAATGACAAATACCATAAAATGACAAAGTTGGTAAGGGGTGGAAGAATTTTAATTTTGAAGATGACATTTAATTCAGTCAGTGAAGATTTCAAAAAGTATCAAAGAAAAAATATTCAAAAAATTTTTAATTTTCAGTTGATGTATGCATTTATCTTTCAATTGACTATAAATATAAAAGTTTGACATTTGAAAAAAGCAAATACAAGTAAGCAAATGAGGTTTTATTTCTAATTACTGAATTTTTAGGTACAGCTGTGTTCCTCAGTTCTCATAAATTAGAGTCCACTCTTAGATGTGCCTTTCATTTGTGACTTTTCCAGTAAGTGGCTATACAGATAAAGTTTAATATTTACTGGCAAATACCATATTGCAAAGAATTCTGAATACCTAAGTGCAAACCAGTTGATTACAATGCAATAATTATTTAGGTCTTGAAAGAACCCACTGAAACTCATGAAATCCATCATAACGTTACTTATGTAATTCTCTATTATTAAGCCACTCATATGTGGCATCCAAAATTTTGATTTTCTCCTCCATTTCCACTTTAAAAGTAAATAAATTTATTCTTCTCCTACCCACTTAAGCCCCCATGATTGGGAGGGAGACAAACCATAAGTGACTCTTAATCTCACAAAACAAACTGAGGGTTGCTGGGGGGAGGGGGTTTGGGAGAAGGGGGTGGGATTATGGACATTGGGGAGGGTATGTGCTTTGGTGAGTGCTGTGAAGTGTGTAAACCTGGTGATTCACAGACCTGTACCCCTGGGGATAAAAATATATGTTTATAAAAAATAAAAAATTAATAATTCAAAAAAAAGTAAATAAATTTAGAAATTAACATAAATACTTGAGTGCTTGATATGAGCCAGAGTCTGTGCTATGCCTGGGGATACAGCTGAGAATTATAGCCCATAGCACTTTTTCTAGAAGAGACTGGAATCTAATGAAGTATTTTCCCAAATTTCCCAATCATAAGCACCATCTGGGGACCGTCACTTAAAAAAAAAAAAAAAGAAAGAAAGAAAGAAAGAAAGAAAAGAAAACAAATCACAGATTCAAAGGCACAGATTGAGAATATCCTATATTAGGCCTAAGAACTTAAACTTTTAAACAAGACTGCCAGCTAATTCTTATGACCAAACAAGAAAAAGAAATACTATTCTAGCACAGTTTTCTCAACCCTGGCTGCACATTAGAAACTATGGGAGAACTTTAAAAAAAAAAAAATCCTAATGCTACTTACCTCAGAATTTACAGGGGCAGGGCCCAGGTATCATATTTTTAGAGAGCATTCCTCATGATTTCAATATGCAGGCAACAGTGAGAGCAACCTTCAAGTATTAATGCCAATTATTCTATTTGCCATACAATCTCCTCCTTCTCTGCTGCCAGAGAGTAGTGGAAATATTGAGGAATTAAGTCATGTAGAATTATACTTTTTTTAATTTTATTTATTTATTTGAGAGAGAATGAGAGAGAGAGAGCATGAAATGGGGGAGGGTCGTGGGAGGAGCAAACCCCCCACTGAGCAGGACACCCAATGCGGGACTCAATCCTGGGACTCTAGGATCACAACCTGAGCCAAAGGCAGTTGCTTAATGAACTGAGACACCCAGGCACCCCAGAATTATAAATGTTTGAGAATCATTGCCCAAAATACAAAATTCATTCATTTGTTCATCATTCATTCATTCGTTCATCCATTAAATAATGAATGCAAAAGACTGAGATCCATAGGCCCACAATACCTCCAGCTTAGAATAGGTCCCAAATCCAGTATTTTCCATGGAAGTTGTGCTATGTATACATAAGGCTCTCTAGAACATGTAATTTGTAATTCATGATTGATACTAGAAACAGTATCAGTAAATTTTGTATACAGCTAAAACAAAAGTATAAGTTTCAATATTGGACGATTGCAGTGCCCACAGGTTTAAAGGGTGTTCAAGACTATAAACTCTGGAAGAATACCTAACTACATGTAATAAATCAATACACATATAGAATGATAAAGACAGGGGCGCCTGTGTGGCTCAGGTTAAGCCTCTGCCTTCAGCTCAGGTCATGATCTCAGGGACCTGGGATGGAGCCCCACATCAGGCCCTCTGCTCGGCAGGGAGCCTGCTTCCCCCCCCCCCTCTCTCTACCATTCTGCCTACTGTAATCTCTACCTGTCAAATAAATCAATAAAATCTTTAAAAAATAAAAAAAAGAAAGATAAAGACATATAAACTGTATATGTGTATTATATATCAATTTACATTTAAGCCTACATTTTCCACGTTTTTGTGATGCTTCCAGCCTTTCTCAACTGGACTTCTGAAAAATTAAGTCTATGGAAAATGATTTGAGGGACAATTGTCTTAATTCTCCTAAAGAAGAGACATAGCTCTACCATTTGGAATGCATAAAAGAGAAGTTTATTCATTACCTACAATGAATGCCTTAGGACTTAGGGCCCTTGGGTTTAAGGCGTGCTTGTAGTTCTGAAATGGTTTTGTCCAAAACTGTACTGTGACTTCAGATTTCCAATTAATCTTTTAAAATGTTCTTTGTGAACTTTATTACTGTTTTAAGTAATGGGGAGGGGGAAGTAAGCCATTCAGTTTTCCAAGATGAAATCTATATTTGTTAGTGTAGGTTATTTGCTACAATAATAGACCCCAAATTGGATAATGGTCCAAAAGCAATAGAAGTTTGTATCTTCACTATGCGAACAGGTTATTGGTGTGGCCCTTATCCATGAAGTTATTTAAGACCCAAATTAAACATGGGCTTGCAGGGTCTCCTTGGGGGTCATTTCCATTCAACTGAGAATAAATGGGATGAGAATATGTAAGATATGCATGAAATGTTTCATAGGCCAGACATGAGAGTGTCATACATTGCTTTGAGTCACATCTTGTTGGCTAGAGCTCCCTCATATAGCAATGCCTCTTACTGCAGCAGGGAGTGGGTAATACAGTCTAGCTGTGTGCCCAGAAGAAGAAACAAGTTTTCATGGCTAGCTAATAATCGGTGCTACATTCACCCTATTTACCCTAGTGATAACAGTTACTAGGATTTAGGTAAAGATAATAATTGAGAAGTCTGATCTACGTTTGCTTGAATCAATTGTGTAATACAATGTTAATCACATACTAAATGTCTTTTATAAATACACGTTCACAATTTATATACTAATACTACTAATTGGGAAATGTAGTGAAAGCTTTTTAATAAAGCATACTATATGTGAATTAATTTTGAAATGATTATTTTCATTTACTATTGTTGATTACATTAAAGATATGAAAATAGCTTTGGGAGTATGGGGACATATGTCCCTGAATCAAAACATGGCTCAAGAGCAAAACATGTTTTGTAATGAGATAAAAGAGTATGAGCTAGACTATATAAACTCAAAACATAAGTCACAGTTCCATGTTTTCTATATCAATTAAAACACACATATACACACCTTTTTCTTTAAGAGTGAAAATTAAAACACAGAAGAACTATGATCACTCCAGTCGGAGAACCTTGTTGTACTATACCCAGCAGAAGGCATTCCTCAAAAATTTAGTTCTACAAATTGCTGTAATCGTATGCCTGAGCTCCATTCAAGTGTTGATGTTCAGGCCTGTTCCATTTCCATTTCTGACATGCTTGGTCTCCATTTTAAGTCAGTCTGTCTGTATTCAACTCCCTAAATTTTCAGATGAAGTTCCAGGAACTCTCAAGTTCCAACCTATTATTTAAATAGAAAATCACCATCCAGCTTGTCCTCATCTTCTCTGAATATAGCTTCATCTCTGCCTCTCACCTGATTCTCACAGTTCCCAGAGGCAATTCCCAAACATTCCCATCACATTTCATTTTGGTTGAGGTTCCTCATCCTGCATTAAAGTAGCAGGTCCCTCCCTCTTCCCTGCTGCACTACTAAAATGTCCTCAAGTCCTGAGCTGTCCTCTCTTTGTACTCCAATGGAAATAGCTGAAGTTTCCTCCCAGGGCCAGTTAAAATGTTCCTCCTTTCTCAGCTGCCTGCATTAGAACGTCTCATTTAATTTTGGCTGCATCCACGAATTCTAAAAATAGTGCTCTTACTTAACACCCCATTAAGTAAATTCCCTGAGACACATACTCTCTTTAAATTAAAACAGGTATATTTAAGTCAGAGAAAAACTCATTCATTCTGCTCACACTATCATATTGTTCACACAAACCTGGTCAACCCTGCCATCTCTCGTTTCCATCAGGAACTTTGCCTCGGTGGTCCCAGTCAGATAAATCCCTGAATCTCTTATTTTAGATGTGGGTTCTAAACCCCTGTATGCTATTTGAAACACTACACAAGATTATGTGTGTGTGTACAAAATAAATGTATCTGTGTGTATAAGAGCACAGGAAGTCGGGGTTGACTGAAAACAGGAATTCCGTGATTCCAGAAGTCACTTTTGAATTGACATAAAAATATTACTACTCCGCCCTTGAACCTGGCCTCGGGATTTCTTCTTCCAGAGCATTTCATGATGAAGTCATTTATTCTGTAATACAACAAGCCATACCCTGAGAAATCCCAAAGCCAGGTAGATAGCTGTGCTTTTCCTCACCCCAGAGCTGAACTTAGAAGAGTAGTAGTGATGCCCCTTCTTGATCCTCTAAAACCTTTCAAAATCTTCCCTGTGACTGGTGGTGACCTTACTGGCCTGCAATTTTGTAGTGTTACTTGTTCCTTATACTGCCATGTTCCATTCTTGAGGGATGCGGCCTATATAAAGTCAGCTTTTGAAAATATCAACAAAGGCTTTGCTCTGTCAGCTTCGTTTCTTCTCTGCCCTCATTTCTTGGGAGGCACTGTGAGTGGCCTCTTGGCACCTTGTCGATTTCCTGAGCAGCTAACCTTTCAATAATGATATTAATGCTGCCCTGTGGTTATCTGTGCATTTCTCAGTTCATCATTTTCAACCCTTGCTTGCTGAGATTCATTCACATTGTTGTATTCTTAAGATTCTGGAATTTAATTGAGTGCAACCTAACTAGGGACCCAGAGCCAGAATTTCTAGCTAATAAGGGAGAAACAGTCTTAATAGGTGGATATTTCTTTTGTCATTGATTGAATTTCCAATAGCTATACCTTGAATCTCACCGAGGAAAAGAAATACAGATAATTGAGAACTTTCTTCTCTTGTTTAACATTATTTATTTCAAAATTCTTCCTATCACTCTTGGGAGGAAGCAACTTTTCAGCTAAGGTCAGTATTCTCCTGAGACTGCAGCATGGACGGCTCTGGCAATCTGTGTGGGTGTGGCCTGCTGGAAAGCTGGTGGAAGGCTGGTGGATGAACCAACTGAAAGCCAAGGCTATGGAGCCAGACCATGCAGTTGCACATACCACTTCTGTCACATCTTAACTGTGTCCATGGACAATTTGTTTAAAAACCAGTTTTCTAATATATAAGATGATAATGTTACCTATTTTATTGGGTTCAAATGAGAAAATACTTTAGCCATTATTGTGGTTTTTCTTCTTTATCTTCCTGAAAGTATATTTTCACTACTTAATATTCTTTTTTTATTAACATATAATGTGTTATTTGTTTCAGGGGTACAGGTCTGTGAATCATCAGGCTTACATAATTCACAGCATTCACCATAGCACATACCCTCCCCAATGTCCATAACCCAGCCACCCTATCCCTCCCCCCACCACCTACCAGCAGCCCTCAGTTTGTTACCTGATATTAAGAGTCTCTCATGGTTTGTCTCCCTTCCCAGTCCCATCTTGTTTCATTTTTTCCCTCCCTTCCCCCCGTGACCCCCAACCTAACTCTCAAATTCCTCATGTCAGAGAGATTGTATGATAATTGTCTTTCTCTCGTTGACTTATTTCACTTAGCATAATAACCTCTAGTTCCAGCCACGTCATTGGTTTTTTTTTTTTTTGTCATTGGGGTTTTGATGGCTGCATACTATTCCATTGTATGTATATATATATATCTATATCTAGATATATATATACACACCCGTCTTCTTCTTTATCCATTCATCTGTTGTTGGACATCTAGGTTCTTCCCATAGTTTGGCTATTGTGGACATTGCTGCTATAAACTTTCGGGTGCACAAGCCCCATTGGATCACTACATTTGTATCTTTAGGGTAAATACCCAGTAGTGTGATTGCTGGGTCATAGGGTAGCTCTATTTTCAACTTTTTGAGGAAACTCCATACTGTTTTCCAGAGTGAATGCACCAGCCTGCATTCCCACCAACAGTGTAGGAGGTTTCCCCTTTCTCTGCATCCTTGTCAACATCTCTCATTTCCTGACTTGTTAATTTTAGCCATTCTGACTGGTGTGAGGCAGTATCTCATTATGATTTTGATTTGTATTTCCCTGAATCTGAGTAATGTTGAGCATTTTTACATGTGTCTGTTAGCCATTTGGATGTCTTCTTTGCCGAAATGTCAGATGATGTCTTCTGCCCTTTTCTTGATTGGATTATTTGTTCTATGGGTGTTGAGTTTGATAAGTTCTCTATAAATTTTGGATACTAGTCCTTTATCTAATATGTCATTTGCAAATATCTTCTCCCATTCTGTTGGTTGTCTTTTGGTTTCCTTGGCTGTTTCCTTTGCTGTGCAAATCTTTTGATCTTAATGGAAGTCCCAGTAGTTCATTTTTGTCCTTGCTTCCGTTACCTTTGGCAGTGTTTCTAGGAAGAAGTTGCTGAGGTTGACTGTGTTCTCCTCAAGGATTTTGATGGGTTCATATCTCACATTGAGATCTTTCATCAATTTTGAGTCTATTTTTGTGTGTGGTGTAAGGAAATGGTCCTCCAGTTTCATTCTTCTACATGTGACTGTCCAATTTTCCCAACACCATTTGAAGAGACTGTCTTTTTTCCATTGGACATTCTTTCCTGCTTTGTTGAAGATTAGTTGACCATAAAGTTGAGGGTCCATTTCTGGGCTCTCTATTTTGTTCCATTGATCTATGTGTCTGTTTTTGTGCCAGTACCATACTGTCTTGATGATTACAACTTTATAATAGAGCTTGAAGTCTGGAATTGTAATGTCACCAACTTTGGTTTTCTTTTTCAACGTTCCTCTGGCTACTTGGGGTCTTTTCTGGTTCCATATAAATTTTAGAATTATTTGTTCTATTTCTTTGAAAAAAGTTTGTGGTATTTTGACAGGGATTGCATTAAATGTGTAGATTGCTCTGGGTACCATAGACATTTTCACAATATTTGTTCTTCCAATCCAGGAGAATGGTACCTTTTTCCATTCTTTGCATCTTCCTCAATTTCCTTCATGAGTACTTTATGGTTTTCTGAGTACAGATTCTTAGCCTCTTTGATTAGGTTTATTCCTAGGTATGTTACGTTTTTGGGTGCAATTGTAAGTGGGATCAACTCCTTAATTTTTCTTTCTTCTGTCTTGTTGTTGGTGTAAAGAAATGCAACTGATTTCTGTGCATTGATTTTATATCCTGACACTTTACTGAATTCCCGTACAAGTTCTAGCAGTTTTGGAGTGGAGTCTTTTGGGTTTTCCACATATAACATCATATCGTCTGCAAAGAGTGATAGTTTGACTTCTTTGCTGATTTGGATGCCTTAATTTATTTTTATTGTCTGATTGCTGAGGCTAGGACCTCTAGTACTGTGTTGAATAGCAGTAGTGATGGCAGACATCCCTGCTGTGTTCCTGACCTTAGAGGAAAAGCTCTCAGTTTTTCTGCATTGAGAATGATATTTGCAGTGGGTTTTTCATAGATGGCTTTGATAATATTGAGGTATGTGCCCTCTATCCCTACACTTTGAAGAGTATTGATCAGGAAGGGATGCCACACTTTGTCAAATGCTTTTTCAGCATCTATTGAGAGTATCATATGGTTCTTGTTCTTTCTTTTATTAATGTATTGTATCACATTGATTGATTTGCGGCTGTTGAACCAAACTTGCAGCCCTGGAATAAATCCCACTTGGTCGTGGTGAATAATCCTTTTAATGTACTGTTGGATCCTATTGGCTAGTATTTTGGTGAGAATTTTCACATCTGTGTTCATCAGGGATATTGGTCTGTAATTCTCTTTTTTGATGGGATCCTTGCCTGGTTTTGGGATCAAAGTGATGCTGGCTTCATAAAATGAGTTCATATGTTTTCCTTCCACTTCTATTTTTCAGAACAGTTTCAGAAGAACGGGTATTAATTCTTCTTTAAGTGTTTGGTAGAATTCCCCTGAAAAGCCATCTGGCCCCGGGCTCTTGTTTGTTGGGAGATTTCTGATTACTGCTTCAATTTCCTTATTCGTTATGGGTCAGGTTTTCTATTTCTTCCTTGTTCAGTTTTGGTAGTTTATATGTCTCCACGAATGCATCCATTTCTTCCAGATTGTCTAGTTTGCTGGCATATAGTTGCTCTTAATAGGTTTTTATAATTATATTTCTTTGGTGTTGGTTCTGATCTCTCCTCTTTCATTCATGATTTTATTTACTTGGGTTCTTTCTCTTTTCTTTTTGGTAAGTCTGGCCAGGGGTTTATCAATCTTATTAATTCTTTCAAAGAACCAGCTCCTATTTTTATTGATCTGTTCTGTTCTTTGGTTTCTACTTCATTGATTTCTGCTCTGATCTTTATTATTTCTCTTCTCCTTTTGGGTTTAGGTTTTATTTGCTGTCCTTTATTCAGCTTCTTTAGGTATAAGGTTAGGTTGTATACTTGAGACCTTTCTTGTTTCTTGAGAAAGGCTTGTATTGCTATATACTTTCCTCTTAGGACCACCTTTGCTGTGTCCCAAAGATTTTGAACAGTTGTGTTTTCATTTTCCTTTGTTTCCATGAATATTTTAAAACTATTCTTTAATTTACTGATTGATCCATTCATTCTTTAGTAGGATGCTCTTTAGCCTCCATGTACTTCAGTTCTTTCCAACTTTCCTCTTGTGGTTGAGTCCTAGTTTCAAAGCATTGTGGTCTGAGAATATGCAGGAAATGATCCCAATCTTTTGGTCTTGATTTGGGACTCAGGTTGTGATCTATTCTGGAGAATGTTCCATGTGCACTAGAGAAGAATGTGTATTCTGTTGCTTTGGGATGGAATGTTCTGAATATATATTCTGAATATAAGAGCCACACCCTTGATGTGGTCATCTCTGTCATTAAAGCCTTTATTTCCTTGTTGATCTTTTGCTTAGATGATCTGTCCATTTCAGTGAGGGGGTTGTTAAAGTCCCCTATTACTATTGTATTATTGTTGATGTGGTTTGTTGTTGTTGTTGTTGTTGTTGTTATTAATTCATTTATATAATTGGCTGTTCCCATGTTAGGAGCATAGATATTTAAAACTGTTAGATCTTCTTGTTGGACAGACCCTTTAATTATGATATAGCTTCTTTCCTCATCTCTTATTACAGTCTTTGGCTTAAAATCTAATTTATCTGATATAAGGATTGCCACCCCAGCTTTCTTTTGATGTTCATTAGTAAGGTAAATTGTTTTCCAGCCCCTCACTTTAAATCTGGAGGTGTCTTTGGGTCAAAATGAGTTTCTTACAGACAGCATAGATGTCTTAGACCCCATAGATGGGTCTTATTTTTTATCCATGCTGATACCCTGTGTCTTTTGATTGAGACATGTAGCCATTTACATTCAGGGTAACTATTGAAAAATATGAATTTAGTTCCAATGTATTGCCTGTAAGGTGATTGTTACTGTATATTATCTCTGTTGCTTTCTGGTCTATTACTTTTAGGCTCTCCCTATGCTTAGAGGACCCCTTTGAATATTTCCTGTAGTGTGTTTGCAAATTCTTTTTGTTTGCAGATCTCTTTTTTGTTTGATCTAGAAGCTTTTTATCTCTCCTATATTCAATGACAGCCTAGGTGAATGTAATATCCTTGGCTGCATATTTTTCTTTTTTAGTGCTCTATATGTCATGCCAGTTCTTTCTGGCCTTACAGGTCTCTGTGGATAGGTCTGCTGCCAATCTAATATTTCTACCATTGTATGTTACAGACCTCTTGTGCCGAGCTGCTTTCAGGACTTTCTCTATGTCACTGAGACTTGTAATTTATAATCTTAATGATGAGGTGTTGACCTATTTTTATTGATTTTGAGGGGAGTTCTCTGTGCCTCCTAGATTTTGATGTGTGTTCCCTTGGCCAAATTAGGGAAATTCTCTGATATTTGTTCCAATATACCTTGTGGCCCTCTCTCTCTCTTCTTCTTCTGGGATCCCAATTATTCTAATATTGTTTCATCTTATGGTATCATTTATCTCTCAAATTCTACCCTCATGATCCAGTAGTTATTTATCTCTCTTTTTCTCAGTTTCTCTACTCTCCATCATTTGGTCTTCTGTATCACTAATTCTCTCTTCTGCCTCATTTATCCTAGCAGTAAGAGCCTCCATTTTTTTATTGCATCTCATTAATAGCTTTTGTAATTTCAACTTGGTTTGATTTTAGCTCTTTTATTTCTCCAGAAAGGGATTTTATTTCTCCAAAAAGGGATTCTCTAGTATCTCCCATGCTTTTTTTTAATCCCAGCTACCACCTTGATAATCGTTGTTCTGAACTAGTTCTGACATCTTACTAATGTCTGTATTGATTGGGTCCCTAGCCTTTGGTACTTCCTTTTGTTCTTTTGTTTTGAGGTTAGTTTTTCTGCCTTATCATTTTATCCAGATAAGAATAGATGAAGAGAGAACAAAATACTAAAAGGATAGCAATGAACCCAGAAAAATACACACTAACCAAATTGGAAGAGAACAAAACTGGGGCTGGAGAAAGGAGAAAATATATATATAATTTATAATATCTATTTATATTTTATATTTATTTATTTATCTATATTTTTATTACACACACACACACACACACACACACACACATTAGACTGGTGAATAGAACAGAGCCCCACACTTGATTTTGGGTGTGTTTTGGTCTATTAGAAGAAACTGCCTCCCAAAATTTTCAAGAAAGAAAAACTTATGTATATACAAAAATAAGGGTAAACATGATGAAGGGATGCAATATGACTATAAAAATAAAAATTTTAAATGATTCTTAAAAAGGAATTGATAGGATAAGAAATTGGTTAAAAAAAATGGAGGAAAGATGTGATCAGGTTGAGACTAAAATAAATTCATGCACTAGATTTAAGGTATATTTTGATCTGTTAGAAGAACCTGTAGCCCAAAATTTTAAAGAAAGGAAAGCTTATATGTATACAAAAAACAAGGTTAAATACAATAAAAGGATAGAACATGGTTACAACAATAAAAATTTAAGAAGGTTTTTTAAAAAAAAATGTATTGATAAGATAAAACAGTTTAAAAAGGTTAAAATAAGAAAGAGGAAAATAAATAAAATAGAATAAGAAAAAAATAAAATTTAAAAATTTTAACTTTGAAAGAATAATCATGGGGAAAAAAGCTGTGAATTCAATGTGTTGCATTCCCCTGTGGTGCTCTAGATTTCCGCAATTCTCACTGATTAGTGAACTTGGTCTTAGCTGGATGTTCTTAATGATCTTCTGAGGGAGGGGCCTGTTGCAGTTATTCTCAAATGTCTTTGCCTGAAGCGGAATTGCACCATTCTTGCCAGGGGCTGGGCTAAGTAATCTCTTCAGTTTTGCTCTCTGTAGCTTTTGTTCCCTGAACTATTTCCATATAGCTTTCTGGGACAGGAACAAAAATTGTGGCCTATCAATCTCTAGCCCCCATAGTAGCTGAGAGCTTGGGGTGCCCCTTCTCAGTGTGCCCTCAGAGAAAAGCAGTCAATCCCTCCTGTCTCCCTGGTCTCCATCTGCACTCCATGCTCACCTGGCCTGTGACCAAGCATTTCTATCTCTGGTGCATGTCCCTGTTTGGAGTCTCCAAACCCAGCAGATTGCTGCAACGTGTTCCAATGCCGCTCCTCCCAGAGGAGAAAGGAGGGGTTTCTCTCCAGACCTGCCACTTGTGGGGTCCCTGCTCAAAGAGCAGTGGCCCAGCTGTGCCACGGATCTTGGTTTAAGGTAATCCTGGGCTGAGAACCCATTCCTTGGCTCCATCTCTGCAGCCGGTTTCCCTGTTCCAATACCTGGGAGCTCTGCCACACTCAGGCACCCCTGGTCTTTCTGTGACCCCACAGGTCCTGAGAGCACACTGTCTCTGTGAGGGTTCCCCTCACCCCTACTCCGCTTAGCCTCTGGAGTGATGACCCTCTGTTGGACAGACTTCTAAAAGTTCTGATTTTGTGCTCACTGTTCTACCACTCTACTGGTAGCCGGCCCCTCCTCCTGAGGTCCATCTTCCCAAATACTGTCTCAGATTCACTTCACACATCATTTCCTACCTTCCAGAAAGTGGTCAATTTTCTGTTCCTAGAGTTGCTGCTATTCTTCTCGTCAGTCTCCTGTTGAGTTTGCAGGTGTTCAGAATGGCTTGATAACTATCCAGCTGAACTCCTGGGACCAGATGAACTTTAAGTGTTCTTCTCCTCTGCCATCTTGCTCAACAATAAACTACTTAATATTCTTTTTTTAATATATTTATTTTTTTCAGTGTAACAGTATTCATTGTTTTTGCTCCACAGCCAGTGCTCCATGCAATCCATGCCCTCTCTAATGCCCACCACCTGGTTCCCCCAACCTCCCACCCCCTGCCCCTTCAAAACCCTCAGATTGTTTTTCAGAGTCCATAGTCTCTCATGGTTCACCTCCCCTTCCAATTTCCCCCAACTCCCTTCTCCTCTCTATCTCCCCTTGTCCTCCATGCTATTTGTTATGCTCCACAAATAAGTAAAACCATATGACAACTGACTCTCTCTGCTTGACTTATTTCACTCAGCATAATCTCTTCCAGTCCCGTCCATGTTGCTACAAAAGTTGGGTATTCATCCTTTCTGATGGAGGCATAATACTCCCTAGTGTATATGGACAACATCTTCCTTATCCATTTGTCTGTTAAAGGGCATCTTGGTTCTTTCCATAGTTTGGCGACCATGGCCATTGCTGCTATAAACATTGGGGTACAGATGGCCCTTCTTTTCACTACATCTGTATCTTTGGGATAAATACCCAGTGACTACTTAATATTCTTAATGCTGAAGTTTATTTATTGACTTGAATGTTCCTAAAGGCCTGTCCCTCCGTTTGATTGTATTACTACATACTTTGCTTGTAATATCTCAGATGGCTAATTTCTTCTTGTCATGAAGATCTAGGAGATAAGTGGATTGTTTGACTATGGATCTCTCACTATATATAAAGAGGGACCAGGGAATTCTAATCCTACATCTCTGCCTTCATTGAGAACTCTGTATCCCTTCATGGGTCTGTCTTGCAACAGGGATTCCGTATGACATTTCCATTAGGTAGATGTGGATCAGAAACAATATGGATAAAAACACAGCTGAGTATTGGGTTATTTAATTATCCAAGACCCTTCTTGGCAATTCTTCTTCCTATAGCTCATTCACAAATCTTACCTATACAATTTAAATGCCAGCCATTCAACCACACAACAATAATTTGTTGGTGAATATAATGGCAGAGAAGGGGAACCCTCATCAGAGGCACATCCCAGGGATCATGCCAGGCAAAAAAGTCCAGTAGGAGAGCCCTGGATCTGTAGAGCACTTGCAGGCATCCATATAGTGAGGTATCTTTTCTTCTTAATGCCCAATGGGCTCAGCCAATGACTCAATTCAGCAATTATCCTTTTCACTCTAAAGACTAGGGGAGGATATTTTCAAAATTACCAGTAAAATGGTTGCTCCTGCCCTTCCTTCAATAGAGAAAAGGAAGAATTCATCCCATCACATCTTTTTTGCTTTCTTAATTCACAGGAGAAAATCATTTTTCTCATTTCTATCCCCATTCTTTCTGTGACACTGTTGCTATGTCACTTGACTTCTTTCTGCCTCAGGTTTCTCATTTGCAAGTGGAGATAATGATGTCTAACATCTACCTGTACACTGAGATATCCTTGCAATTAATAGGGGTGTCAGGACAATGTTACATGGAGAACACTAGAGAAAGATTCTACAAGAGAAATCCATGTATCATTTTTATTAATCACATGAAACTGAGTTGCCAGAAATCTTAGAGTAAGAATCATTTTATATCCAGGTGCTGGATCTGTACGCTCTGTAGGGTAGTCTGGATTATCTTCTTCCAACTCAAGTTGAACATTGTCACAGTTCCTAAATGGTGTGGAGAACAACATACTCCTTTTCCAAAAGGCTTAATATTACCTTGACACAGCAAGAAGAAAAGAGCATGCAAGTCCCACAGAATGATTAGAACTCTTTAATCTTGGAGGGATGGTCTTTGTATCAGTTATATTTTAAGCCTTGTGTGTGATGAACTGTATTCTCAGTCACTAAACCCTCATTTACTGGCTTTAACAATCTGCAGAAAGTTAGTGAAAAGCAATGCCTGGTTCATAGATGAAATAGTGTTAGAGCATTGATGATGTCTGGCTTCTTTTCTTTGGGGAGGGAAATCCCCTTCTAAATTCTTAAAATAGCAGTTGGCTTTCATTAAGTCTATTCAGAGTTAAGGGTCTGAGGATCTTCAGTGACCCTTTCTTTGGGAATGGGGCACATTTTAATAGGCTTTTCCTGTCTGCGGTTTCTGAAAGATTTAGCCGCTGGCAGTCTCCTGAATTTCTGGGATTTGTAAAGGAAAGGATTGATTACATGCTTCTAATTCTTTCTCTTTCTTTAATTTTTTTCCCCATCTCAAACAAAGAAGGAGAAAGATGTTCTGGGTCTCCCTCTATTGAAATATAGTTGGCCTTAAGGGCAGATATTTTAGCATTGAACTTTTATTAACCTCTTCTGGGTTTGACAAAGTTTCTTCTTTGCTGCTTCCTAAATATGAGGCTAAAGAGCAGTTATTTGCCAAGCTTGTTTCCTAGCACTGTAAGCAGTAAACAGAAAACAAAGTTTACTTTGTGTGTGTGTGTGTGTCTTTCTCAATTAAATTGCATCTGAAGTCTCTATCTGAAAAGGTAAATTTAATACAGACCTTAACATATGCTGTTCACTCTGATGGGAACATTTACCCCTGCCCTACCTTCTTTCTTGTCTTCCCATCATTGTTCTTTCTCTCCCTTCCTCTAGCATCAATTTTCTCCTGGCTAATATATAATCCTTCCTCTGGAAAGCCCTCTTAAATAGTCCCACAGACTACCCAGCTCTTGCTTATCTCAGGGTAGATAGATAGCACTCTATGAAAATTAGTCATGTATTTGCATGTATTCCATGCTACACCTTAAGCTTAACTAGGACAGAGGCTCTTGGTTTTGTACACTTATATTCCCTTATACTTAGCACAGTGACTGGGTCCTAATAAAAATTCAATTAATATTTGTCAAATGTATGAATTAATTAATAGCATTTGAAGGAATATAAAAGCATTATTAATATTTCTTTGTGCCAGGTATTGAGCTCAGTACTTCATAAGCATTAGCTTAATAAATACTCATAACTCTCCATGCTATCTTTTTCAAGCAGATAAAGACAAAAAGGCTTAAAGAGATTAAGCAATTGTGATACAGATGGTAAGTGACAGACTAGGGTTATTACCCATATTTTGCAGTTAACTAGATCCATAGTTCTCTAAAACATAGGGATGTTTAGTCATTTAGTCCCACAGACCAGGAGCAGCTCTAATTAAATAACAAAGCAGTATTTGTTAGATTGCCTTACCAAGGAAGGCATATATTATAGAATTCATAGCAGAATTTAAAAGGTAGTTTTCACTTAATATTGAAAAATTCAGTGGCATTTAGTAATATGAAAGCTACTCTTTTTCTTTTTTCTTTTTTTTTGCTCAAGACTGCTGTTCTACAAGTCGCTTACCTAGCTGTTTTGTGCTGTAATTCTTTGTATGCTAGTCACTAAAGCCTGTCCAAAAACACAGTGAAGACAGTGAGAAAAAAAGATATGATCAGTTGTTTGACTGCTCTGATTTTCTAATTTACTCAGGTGAAAAGTTAGCCAAACAAACTGATTTTGCAATGTAGAAATAGCCCAAGACTATCTGATGATTCTTTGGAAAAAAATATAATCCCCTGAAATTCTAATGATTTCTAGTCACTACTGACTATGTAGATTTGAACCAATACCTGCTTTTTCTGAATTGATTGATTTTCCTTCTCACAGGCAACATTTTTATTTTCTAACCTGCAGCATTTCTGTGCCTGACTAGAATATTTTTGCATTTGATTAATGCTTTCATTTGACTTTCAATGAGGTCTCAAAACAGTTTGGCTTGTCACAGTCAAATTATTTAAATATCCTCTGAAAAGAGTATGTGGGAACTAAAATCAGATTCATGTGAACCTGAAAAACTAGTGGTGACATTCCCTGAACTTGTTATATTTTTATGTCTAAATTAATCATTTCACAATTTTGCTTTATGTTGATGATAAGCTTCTTAAATACAGTGATTATTTGATGCCTTAATGGAAAATTTTTAATTTTTAGCTGACCCAGAAGTTGGGGTCCTCTCTGGCAAGGATTTATGTTTTTGTTTTTGTTTTGTTTTTAATATACTTTGTGGTTTCAGCAGCACAAATGTATTATGCCTTCTATTTATATATATTTTTTCAAAGTTCCTTTGGTTTCTTTAATACAAATATCTAAGCCATCCTTTCATTTTCATTCCAGCTACTTTTTTCACTCTTAATTGAATGGAATTATCACAACCATGTTTTCAAATACAGTCAACATTTTCTATTTCTGTTCAGCTTATGCCATGTGAAAGAAAACACACATAAAATCATATATACCATAAGATCTCATTTATATACAATTTTAGAAAATGCAAAGTAATCTCTAGCATCAAAATTCAGACCAGTGGTTTCCTAGGGCTGGGCTAAGAGAGGAATGAATTGCAAAGGGAGTTAAGAATCCTGTTGGGGTGACAGAAATACTTTGTATCTTGATTCCACAGAAGTATATGTCCACAAGTTAGCTGTCCACAAATGTTAGCATTTAGTCAAAGGACCCTAGATATTTACAGGAAAGGAGATGAGAAAGAGTCTTTGAGACTCTACACTTTCGCTCTATTCACTCTTGCTGGTAATGGTCTTAATGCGTACAGTATTCAGTGCTGGGATCTACTCCTCAGCCAGACGTGAAAGTGTGTACCTTGAATGGCAAAGAAAAGGCCCAGGTTGTTTATATATCATCAGAAAACTGGTGGGTTGGAGACATTAGACATCAAAAATTGCAAACTAGCTAGCACAACATCTGAAACAAAAAAGCTACTGTAATATCACCAAGTTGATTAAAAGCAGTGTGCTGTTAGATATGCAGCATGAAACTGTGGATCATGAGGATGCAGCTATCTTCTAGATGTCGTTCACAGGAGGAAATCTATGGAATCTAATGAACATTGATGCTGTGACTCAGAAAAGATACAATGAATTAATTAATTTATAATCAAGATCACAGAGGTGAGATAGCATAAACAACACAACTCATATGCCAGAAATACGAAATTAGATTCCGTCTTCAAAATGAGAATTGTAGAGCATCTCTATATACGTCTCAACAGATGAGACGTATATAACTGGTCAAATAACTGGTCTGTGGAAAATGTTCCCTTTGAACTTTGGTCAAAGGCCAGTTTAGCCCAAATTCCGAAAATTGGATCGGACAATCCAAATTTAGTTGGCAGAAGGAAATGAGCAATGTACAGCCTTTGACAATAAACAACACAGTGAAGGTATTTGTGATAGAGTTTTTTTTTTTTTTTCTTGATGACTGTAAATGATTCAGAAAGGCATAGATCAGCTGGTTTTCATTTGAGCAGTGACTTATTTTTCTAAATTTAGCTGAATACTCAGCCTTTGTACTTATTGTTAGGGCAAGGCAGTTTTAGCCATTTCAGAGAGCCACTTTTTTACTGATAAATGGTAAAATTTCTATAGAAAAACTACCCAGTATATGTCATCTATATGTATTCTTTTAATCTAGCAGACACATTTAACAAATAGTTTTTGCTGCAAAAACAAACAAGCACTGAAGGAAGGTGGATTCTCTTGCTCAATAATCTTTTACCTCCTTTGTTTAGATATCTCCACAATTGAAGATTACAAATACCTTATATTTGTTTCTATTTTGCTTCATATTTTTCAGAATATCTTAAGGAAAATTATGTTTGTTTGTTTGTTTGTTTGTTCTTACAGGAGTGAGAACTATGGAGAGTATACTCTAGGTGAAAGAAACAAAAAAAAGCAAATAAATTAACTAAATTTAAAATTTTGTTTTGAGCATTTGATGAACAAAGTGCTGTTATAGTCATAGATTGATCAAATGCTTGTATAATCAGAAAGTTTACAAAACTTTATACATAAGAAGTTTTCACTTGGGAGGTGAACCTTCAGAACTGGAATTTGTTACAAAAAAGAAAACTGTTGAGACTTCTAGAACTGAAGCTTTTCTCCCAAAAGTTTGGCGTGGCTTGTCTACACTAGTTTTCAGTATCATTTCTTATAAAAGAAGTTTCTCTAGGCTTTGGCCAACAATACAGCAACTAAGAATTGCTATATCAGTTTTAAGAGTCATGGTAGTATCAAAGAGAATATATCCCAGGAATGGCAGAAAGACTGTGTGCTCTCTCTTTCTCTCTCTCTCTCTTTTTTTTTTTTTTAATATTTTATTTATTTATTTGACAGACAGAGATCACAAGTAGGCAGAGAGGAAGGCAGAGAGAGAGGGGGAAGCAGGCTCCCCGCAGAGCAGAGAGCCCAATGCAGGGCTTGATCCCAGGACCTTGAGATCATGACCTGAGCCAAAGGCAGAGGCTTAACCCACTGAGCCACCGAGGCACCCCAAGACTTGTGATTTCAAGTCAGAAATATTAAGGCTTAATCCAAGCCCTGCTATTCCATAATGCTGTAATGGTTGACAAATTATTTCTAAATAATTATTTTCTTCATTTATAAAATAGGAATGATATCTACCTCATAGCAGTGTCTGGCATATAGTAGACATTCAATAAATGTTCTTTGTCTCTTCACCTAAAATGGCTCTAGGACCATTTGAAATATACTTACATATATGTTATCAAAGTTCCAACTCTCCAATCTTTGCTGCAAATAAGGGTTGCAAAGAGTAATTCAAAGGAAAAATGCTTAGTAATTATTTCTCTGCCTTCCCATTCTCCCACTCAACAAAAATTCTTCATCCTGATGATAATGTGCTTTCTTTAATTCACTAATTATCCTGAGAAAGAAAAAGAAAAAGAGAGAAGAAGAAGAGGAGGAAGAAGAAAACATGCAGAAAGATTGGCACCGCAAAGAAAGTAGTAGCCCGAAGGTCAATATTAAAAACATACCTTCTAACAGTCAGAGCCTCTCAAGTAATCTCCCTCTCCTCTCCTCTCCTCCCCTCTCTTCTCTTCTGAGATATTAGCCCTTGCCTTAACTTAGCAACCTGAGATCTGGTTAGGTAAAAAGGAAATATTGGATCACAGAAAATCACTTATACATAGATAATTAAAAATTGACACTATTCTAATTTTGTAATTTTTTTTAAATCACAGCTTAGTTCTTCTGACTTTCTGGGAAAAAAAAAAAGAATGAGGGAGATGGTTCTCATATTTCAGGGTATTTTATGATTTTATTTTGACCCTTGGAAAATCTACCATCATATCATAAGCACAGAATCCCATTCTATACTTCCACATTGCCCTGGGACACATCTCTCAGGGATGTCTGTCTGTCTCCAGTCTTTCAAGTGGGATAACCACTAGAAATCTAGGAAAGTGCAAGAGCTATCCTTCTTGCTAGGAATTCTTATTTACTGTCTATCATATCTGCATGCTACCTGCAGCATGCAAACTTTAACCTCCCTCAAAGCACCCATAACTCTGTGTGTACATTGTTGGTTGGAGAGTATATGCTGTATTTCACTGTTAGCTAACAGGCAAGGGGATGGACTGCAGACTCAGAACATCATTAGATAAATGTAAAAAACAATAACAACAAACAAACATACAAACAAAAAACACCTCTGGCAATGTTATAGAGAGTGACTCCGTACAGGAGCATTTGGCATAGGTTGGGAGAAAGTTAAAACAGTTCAGATCAGACGTAATAAGTGTCTGAACTGAGACAGTAGCAATGAGAAAGTAACAGAATGTAAGGATGATAGACTATGGTAGAGGTGAAATTGATTGGATCTGGTAACTAGTCCAAATCAAAAGTAAAGAAGAAAAAAGGATTGAAAAATACCAAGATTTCAGTCAGGGTAAATGGTGATACATGCAATAAGATGCAAAGATCGAAACTGACTTCAACCATGTGTGTTTGAAACACTAGTGAAGTAATCATGTTTACTTTATGGGAAATTGTGAGGAGTATGGAATAGGGCATTTGGAAATCCCTGAATGTTACTTTCCTTTGGACACGTTCTCTAATCCACCTGTCTTCTTAGATGAGGCTAGGTATTTCCTTTCTGTTCTGTAAAAGCACTTTCTTCCTTCCTAACACTTACTTCTGTTTAATCAGAATTGCCTTTTTCATTTTGTCACCTCAGATAGACTATAGGTTTAGTGAGGGCAGTGCTTATGACCATTCTGCTTACCTTAGTACTATTACACTAAGCATAAATCCTAATAAATAATAAATGCTCAAAACCTTTTTTTTGAATGACTAGTAGTGCCTTGGAATCTTTGGAAGTTATGAAGCACTAATTGTTTATTTCAAAGAAGTGACAGCAATGGCTCTGGGATTAATTGACTTTATATATAGAGTCCCAACAGAAGCAGCAGTGGGAGGAACTGCTGATACAGGATGAGAAGCTTTTAGAGAAAGGAGAAAAGAATAGTCACAAGGATAAGGGGGAAAGGGTGGAATTTTAGAAGTAACATGTCAGAAATGTCAGGCACCTCAAAAAGTCCAGGATGTCTAGGGAGAGAACAACGACACCAGCAGAGACCTTTGAAAAGTAATGGACAGTGGAGAGCATGAGCAGAGCAAAAATAGAGGATGTCCATGATTATTTCAAAACTAAATAGAACAAGTTTAAGAAGAAGGAGGAGGGCTTTGCAATGAGCCCTATAACCGCTGGATTCTTTAATTCAGTGTTTACCTAAAAGGATATGTTTCAGAATTCTAGTACCTCCTACTTTTAAAGATAGAGAAAATACATTAGAAGTTCTGTAATGATTGTTCAATTTCAATGACATATTCCACCACCTTCTTTGCCAATTTACAACTTACTTATTAACATTCCAAGGGAAATATTCCTTGAGATACATTTTGAGATATGCTGCTCTGATTCTGTATCTAGAAACACATTTATATTCTCTACTTTTAAAGGTATAGTAGTGGGTACTGTCACTGTTTGTCAGAAATCTTCCTGATCCAGGTGACTGTCGAGGTGATGTGCTTTTTGAGTTCCATCAAAGTGCATCTTATAGTGAGAACATTATACATTGACATTCCTTTATTCAACCAACACTTACTGTATACCTACTGTGTACCAGGTATGATGCTCAGTGCTGACGATACAAGACTAAACAACATGGCAAAGGTTCCTCCTGCTCTTGTGAAGCATACAGATTAGATGTGCGTGAGGGGAGCTAAGACAAATAAGCAAAATAATTTTGGATAATTAAAAAATGTGCTATAAAATGTGTAGTTGTGATAACCAGGTGAAAAATCCCTGAATTGGAATGAAGTATACATGACATGCATATATATCATACACACACACACACACATACACACACACACACAGGAAGAAGATCAGGGTGACTGACACATACTGTATACTAGAGTGACAGAAGATAAAATCTCAGTTGAACAAGAACCAGTCCATATATGGCACACGGACCACTTGGGAGTTCAAATTCTATTTTGAATGTGATAGTAAGCCACTGAGGTGTTCAAGCAGGAGAGAAACATGATCTGATTTATTTATTTATTCATTCAACAAATATTTACAGAGCATATACTATGTGTCAGTTCTTTGGCACTGGAGATACTACAGTTACCAAAACAGATCCTGTCTTTATGAAGACTATGTCTTAGTAAGTAAATGCTTTTAACATAGACTATTCTAAATGTAATGGAGAGAATGAGCTAATATGGGGCAGGAGTAGAAGCAGAGAGAGCAGTCAAGAGTCTGTGATGGGTTCCAGGAGAGGAATGAAAGTGAACCAGGCTAGAATGCCTACAGTGAGATGGAGAGAAGTCAGTAGCTTTGATATTTTTTATAGGTACAGTCTGCTAGGTTGTGGCTGGATATCTTTGAGAGATGATGGAAAAAGAAAACCTCAATAGACACAGATGCCATTTTTTTTTTTTTTTGAGATGTTTTTTGGAAAACAGCTTTCCGGAAACAGAAATCAAGAGATCTTTTGTGGCCATTTTAAATATGAGCAGCCTATTTAAGAAAAGACATTAAGAAGTCAGTTGCACGTGTTGTGATGAGCACTTGGTGTTAAACGCAGCTGATGAACCACTGAACACTACACCAAAAACTAGAGATGTATTATATGTTGGCTAACAGAATTTAAATAGAAAAAAGAAGTCTGTTGCAAATGAAAATCTAAAGCTCAGGAAACCATTAGTTCAACTATGAGTTAGATGCAGTTTTTATTCCATTTTACCATTAAGGAAATTGAAGCACAGAGACATTAAATAACTAGCCTCAGAGTTACTGACAGTGCTGGGATTTGAACCTAGACTGAACCGAGGCTGACTCCAGGACTGAGTCTTTACTACTTCACTGTGCTGCTTTTCTAAAACCTTAGGGGGCATATGAGAGGCAGGGGAGTGAAGATAAATTTTCCAAGAGGGTTTGAAGAGGGAAAGGGGGAAACTGGATTGTAACTAGAGGGGTCTGTGGGCCAGGGAATGCTTTTAAAGATGGGTCTCACTAGAGCATGTGTGCATGCTGATGGAATAATCTGCTAAGAGGAAAAAATTGATGTTGCAGGTTAGAAGCATCAAATTGTATGAACAAAGTCCTAGCACTTGGCTCAGGGCCTGGCAGCAGTCAGGACTCAGTATGAGTCTGCTGAATTACAATAAGTTTCTTAAACCTGACAACTAAAAGAAGTGGGATTTAACCCCAATCTCTGAATCCTCTGTACTTCTCAGGCCACTAGACCGTGCTGTCTCATAGCCCTTAGTCTAGTCTAGTTCTCATCTAAAAAGTCATTTCCCTCTGGTTCTATGACTAGCCCCACTGTTTTAGATGCAGAAGCCCCTGATTCAATTTCTTGCTGGAATGGATTCTCCACAAATAAGGATAATCCTCCATTTCATGTTTACTCACTTGGTTGACTTCCTCTATTCCACACTCTTTCCACAACAGGCTTTGCAGTTTCTGTTTTCTGAGACATTCAAATAAATGTGAGTTGGTATTAAGTCCAAGTACATCCTGAAATGCATAATTTTCCCCCTTTATCATTTTTGAAACAAATGGATAAATTACAAAGGAATGACATTAATGAGATGTTTAATTTGAGGCTTTAATTTTGCAAATGTTGGGAAGCATAATTAAGATTCAGGCAGAACATAAGGGTCTTCAGGAATACAAAATAAACTATATTTTGCATCTAGAATTTTGGGAACATTTTCTGCTCAAACACAAACCTCTTATAGCTGTGTTCCTTTGTTCCACAAGCACCCTGGGCACTGTGAAGAAACAAAACATGTAGTCCTCACAAAGGTGGCAAATAAATAATCAGCATGGCTGTTATTGTGACAATTAGCAGAAAACAATGTGCTGGGGAGAGGTTGAGGTGAAGGTGAAAGGGAGTGGGCCCTGGTTTTATATTTCCTTTATTCTCAGAATCGCAGGGCAAGCTTCATTTTCATTCCAGATGATATCTCAGGTAATTAAAACAGTGAGGAGAAAAAGGAATAATGAATTAGAAGGGGATACAGATAGGGTGATAAAGGTTTCTGGGAAAAGGTAAGCAAGAAAAGCATTTGATAGCTTAAGAAAAAAAAATCACATATTATTGAAAACAAAAAACAAAAACAAAACCTTACACAGCCACAGTTTATCTATCAAAAAGGAGGAAGAAAAGAAAGTAAGTTTAAACAGTAGAGAGAGAGCTGCTGGTTTTCAAGTATCTGAAATGGCTATTTCACACCTAGAAATAGAAATTAATTTCCCAGACAATCTCTATCTCTTAGACTGTGTCTAAACACAGAAGTCATTTTGAACAAAAAAATAAGGTGAGTCAGGTAACAAATACTCATAAAATTGCTATTTCTACTTCTGTTGGAATAGTATTGTACACAGTAAAAACAGTAAAAGTATATTGATTGATTTGTGAATTCATTTCATTATTAGGTTGAACCATATGAAGTTGTCCTTCTTTGGTTAAAATGGTTGCAAATCACCAATATCATGTAATTCAAGGTGATATCATTAAACTAATGGAGAAAATTTCTCTTGTGTTTGAAATCAATCGATATATATTTACCAAACATGGGGTATAAATTCAGGACTGGAGCAGATGTTGTAAATCAGTGAACACAAAGATTCTGAATATGACAATTTGTTTGGTTTGAAAGGTTTTGCAGACCTCAAGGGATGCTATTAGATGTTTAGAGTCTATCAAGGGAGAGAATGCATAACCAAGCTGGTCTAAAGTCAATAACACTTTATGCACAACTTTTTTTCTGTATTTTATTTATTATAGTAGTATTGCATATATTTGAAAAATAACAACATATGTATAAATAGTATATATGTGCATATACACACACACATATATACATGTGTGTGTAGTACATATATATTTTATCTCTAGACAAAGCTTAGTGCAAATTTAGATTGTTAGAAACTATACTAGACAGGACTTTTAAAGTTGCAAGTGGCAGGAAAACCACTCAAACTGGCCCAAGAAAAACAGAAAAAGATCTTCACTTACATAACTGAAAAGTTCAGCAGATGTGTTTTAAAACACAGCTAGGTCTAAGATTCCAAATGATACCATCAAAGCTTGGTCTTTCTCCATCTCTAGGCTTTTTCTCTTTTTAATTTTATTATTCACTTGGTTTTTATTCTCCACCTGGTGGTCACTGTTGCAGTGCGATGAGGGCTTCTCCTTTCACATTACCAACACTGTCCTGGAATTGTGTATTAAAATTCCTAAGCTTATCACTAAGATAGAATGTGATGTTCTGATTGGCTAGATAATTCATAAACCACTCCTAGAATCTTAAATCTACACGAACCTCGTGAAATAAGTGAGGAGGGGGACTCCCCATAGAAAATAAAGAAGTATGAGTATACGCTGAACCAGCAAAAGTAACAGTTTGCCAACTGTGAAATAACCATTGCCATCCGGAGAACCACGGCACATGGATAGGATAGCACTGCTGTAAAGATTATACAATGAAAGATATGTATCCTCACCTTGTTCTTACAACTTATTATTGGCTTATTCATTTATTCAGCAAGAACTGAGAGTCTTCTGCATATGATTTTTTTTCGTACTAGGGGATTCAAATTTAACTAAGACATAGCTTCCACCCTCCAGGAGCTCCAAACCTAATGGGAAAACAAAATTGCCGAGTGATAAACCAAGTCCTACGAAAGTACAGAGGAAAATGTAACCAACTGTACAAAGAATGTTAAAGAGATCACAGGCACAATGATACTTGAACGAGGACTTAATGGAGTAAGAATTTTCAGCCAGAGTGAAAAAATAAAAGATAAAAACAGCAATGACTAAAATACCGAAATAATTACTGCTGTTGAGCTGATAGAGGAAACTCATAAACACCAATAGGATGAGGGGGGTAGGCCCAGTTTAGAGTTTAGAGAAAAATTCTATGCAACATTTCAGAGCACTGTTTGATAGCGTTTGATTCTCAAGAGCTATTTAGTAAGCGGTGATACAATTAAAAAGGAAGAAAAAGAAAGAGTCCACCAATGACTTTAGGTGAGAGAGAAAGGAATGGGAAGAAATTCAGATTATTGCAGTGATGTCTTTGGGAGCAGAGAAATGAACGATTTCTACATCTTGGTTTATAAGGAAAAAGAAGACATCAGAAATATTTTGTATGATTCTTACAATCCAAAGACCTAACCTTGGTAGCACCTAGAAGTAGGATGTCAAGAATATTAAATAAGTTTTAGAGTCTTAAATTCAAGGTTCATTTTCTTACTTTTCAAAATTAACAATGAGCCTTATTCTAAAAGGCCGTTTTTAGGTAGCTATTATGTACTGGCAAGGGGAATGAGTGAGCATAGCCTCTGTAAGTTTTTTTCTTCAATATAGATAATAGATTTGATAAAAACATGGGTATATTTCTTTCTATAACTCATTCAAATCCATATGTATACATACATATTACACACTGAATGTCAAATTTGGGTGATTCTCCAGGTCACAGCAATTTTAATACTTTATACATTTCTTTGTGATGAGCTAAAGAAAAGGTCTTTTTAATGCATTCACAGTGGGAAGAAAGATTTTTTAAAAACTTTATTTATCAATTTTGGTACTTAACTATATAATTCAGCCCTTTGTGATTCACAAGTGGTATTGAATCTTTAATAACACTATCAATGAAAAGGCATGTACCTGTCTGCATTTTGTAACAAAAAGGAAAATATATAAATAGCTTGCCATTGTTTGGTAAATTCTACTGCTCAGTTATGGGGAAGCTAAATAATCCATAGTCCATGTGAACAAGTTAGAAAAGAGCCTTTAATGAGCTACAAAGGGAAGTATTTTCAGAGTACTATCCTCATTTTCATAAATGTTGCTGGAGAGGCAATTGCTCAAATATAATTCTCCCATTAGGAGGTTAAGAGAGATAATAACAGCTTAACACAGAAGGAAATAACAAAAGAAATAAGATGTCAAATATGATCAGATATGTCTTTGCCATATAAATTCAAACAATACAATTGCTATATAATTATTTCAAAACTCTGCTTACTTTATTTTTCAATATTAAATTCTTCAAGCAAGGGTCTGCCAATACATCTGGGCTTTGGATCACCCATAGTATTTGCATCACGAGGGGAGCTCATTATTTTAAGAGGGGAAAAAGGCAATTTCAGATCTATGCTTATTATTGCCATCCTAAATGATATTCATAGAAATGATACAAAGTTTAGAGCTGTATATGTGGAACATCAAATGAAAAACTCTAGTTGGAATAATATGAGTAGTCTCATCCTTCATATTTTTAAAATTTATTTCTTTGTTTTTCAATAGCTAACTTTTGTTCCATCTTAAAGTTATCCAAGTGTAGATAAATGAAAGTAGCATTCAGTCAAATGACCTGACTGCTTATATCAACTCTTGACAGTAATTATGTGACTCTTGGAAATGATGGAGTGGTGCAGTAATAAGATGATACTTCAGTAGACAACCCAGGAGGCCTAAAGCCTGCGTTGATGGTGAATATACTGCTCTTCCTTTAGAAGTCCTTGAGGAAAATTAATGTACAGAGAACTATGACAAAGTAAGGAATGGTAAGGAATTATTCATTCAGAATTTGGACCCAAAACCCACTGAAAAATTGGTTTCTCTTCTGTACCTTATGGAAGATTCGGGTTTTTTTTCCTTATTCTAGAGATACACTAGAGTCTTGACCAATTGCAGGTAAGATACAAAATAAGACCTCTAACCATTCCTGTTCCTAACCATTAGGTTAGGCCTCTAATCATTCCCCATTCCTGATGTAGAATACCATGAATTAGTCTTCCCTGTTTTTTAAAATATTATATATGTAGATTCATAGACACTTTTATATCTGGCTTTTTATGCTTACATTCTTTTTGTGAATCCATCCATTTAAAACACTCTATAGTATTCCATTCAGCAAATACATTTACTTTTCCATTTTACTACTGATGGATATTTGAGTTATTTTCATAGTAAGAATGTCTTCCTCTGAACATTCCTTACATGTCTTTTGGTGGCCAAACCTATGCACTTCTGTTGCTTGTTTATTTAGAAATGGCACAGAAAGATTCTCAAAGAGGGAAATTAATTCCCCAGTTTTGGGCTCATCTTGTAGGTTTTCTTCTCCTGATATGTTCCTTAATTCTGCACTCTTTTTTAGCTGTTTTGTGCTTTAAAATAATTTTTTTTTAACATTTTCTTTAGTTTCTTGCAGAATGAGGTTCAATTTGCCATTACCAAAACTGGAACTCTCAAGGCACATCCTCTTTACTGATTTTAACTTATCAACATCAAGTTTCAGGGTCAATTCCATGTAGAAAATAGGATTATATTTTGTTCTGAATTTTCTTAGTTCAGAAGTAGCATTTATTTTTCTTCTCTTCTGTATTACCATCAAATTTGGATACCACATTGTTAACTCAATTAAGCATGGCTGAACATATAGTAGGATTCAATAAACATTTGATCAGTAGATTCAAAACAACATCAAGTTGCCACAAGGAAGAAAGAACATATTACTGGCTATAGCTACCAAAACATCTATATGAAAAGCGAAAATAAATCAGTGGCTTTGTTTATACAATGTCAAATATTTAGATTTGGGGAGATTCCCAAATAATCTACTAGGTTTTCATTCTTATATGAATCTTTGGCATCATGTACACAACCACATGGAAACTGTGTTCCTTGTTAAGAATTTTTCTACATAGTTAATGAGGAACATAGTTTGAAGACTTAGCTGAAGTCCATGCTAATCACATTACCATGGATAATGAAGAGGAAGCTGAGTGTTTGCTTTTAAAGTTCTACTTCCTGTGCTTCATTTTGCCTACATTTTGTTCTCATTACCATTGTTTGAGTAAGGAACTAAAACTTCTCAATCTTCTTTATGTCTTTTCTGCTTAGAAATGTATGTCAGTGAAAAACCTGCTCCCCACACTAATTTCCTACTATTTGAGTTAGATCGACTACTTCCAACCTATGCTTAAACCTCAGCTCTGGTTCTAAGTCAGAATATTTCGATAAGGATTATAATAAAATAATACATCTCACTTAGGAACAAGAGGTAATGCATATCAGAATCACCTGGAAAGACTTTATTAAATAAGAATTCTTGCTCCCATTTCTTTTATCATTCCTAAGGATGTATCAAAATCTACCCCTCCCATCATCCACTAGGCTATTGACTTACCACCTTAGGAAATACTGGTTCAGTAGAGCGGTCTTATTTCCTTTTGTTTCCCTATGACTACTGCTCTGTCTCTCTATGCCTGTTCAATTCCGTCTGGATTCGTAGCTTAACTTTTCATATCCAGTGTCTCTTAGCTTTGTACCTTCTTCCCAGCAACTTGATCTCTTAGATAATTGACACTGCTTGCTAAAATCTAAGTTCCCCATCTAAAACTTTGTGTTTCTAACAAGTTCCTAGGTGAGAATGATGCTTCTGGCTTGGGAATCATACACTGAGAACCACTAACTGATGGTGATCCCCCAGACTTTGGATTCATTCTACCTAAGTTCAGTTCCCTGTGTTTTATCCCCTATCTGAATCTCCAGTGTTATTAGTTCTAATTCTTATCTGTATTTATAACTACTCTTCCCCTACTAACTGAATTCCTGGTTCTGACTCTGGTTGTTTCAAACCCTAAAGAACGAGAGTTCTGTTAACTGATTTGATTGATTGAATGATTAATTAGTTCATTTATTCATTCCATCACTCATTACATATTTATTGCCTTGTATGTGATAGTCATTGTCTAAGCAAAGTGAAAAAGGTCCATTTGGTATTATTAAGGAGCTTATAGTTTAAGAAAGAGAGATCGAGTAAGTTGAAAATCCCAATACAATAACACTAAGTATAATGATAGTGTTAAGCACTGGATTCCATAAAAATGCAAAGATGAGAGATCTAGCCCTGACTACATGTGGGCAGAGAAGGTTTGTAGAAAGAGAAGGTGCCTAAGTTGAGCCCTGAATTACGAGTTGGGTTATCCCGCTGATGAATAAAGACAAGGCACTCGGAGAAGCTGGAGTGTACACAAATAGCTGTGAACAACATAAGGATCTCAGTGTGATTAATGAAAGGTGAAGAGATACAGGTCTTTAAAGTATATGAGGCTAAAGAATTAAGCAAGAACCAAAATATACAGGATTATTTAGGCTAACCAAATGAGTATTGGAACTATGAGGAATCACTGAAAGATTGTAAGCAAATGACTGGGATCTTCTGTATATCTTTAGAATTGGAAAGTGGTAAATAACACTACTCACAGAGAAACAGGCAATGATCTAAGCTAGAGATAATAAGAAAATAAACCAAAATATTGAAAGTCAAAAGACATAGAACTATAGACATTTTTACAAACTGTTTATGAAATGATATTTATACAACTTCATGGTATAGAAGATAAAACTGCCTAGGATCCTAGGCAGATCTAACTGGCACACCAAGAGGAAAAATTTAAGAGGCTAGTTAGACAAAAGAATGAGGGTTAAAAAAGATATTTTCTAGGAGTGGAAAGTAAGATATATGATTTCTTATGATCAACTATTGGGTTCCCTGTAAACATCTTTGAGTTTATTAGAATAAGTCAACTGAGGTAGTGTTATTCCCCATGATTTTAAAAACATCAGCAGAGTACTAATCTGAAATTTTTGCATCTGAACATTGACCTTTTACTTACATGAACACTTTCATATTTAGTTCTATTTGTGTATTAGTTTTTGATAACTGGTTGCTGCTGTATACATTACTACAAATTTAACAACTTAAAACAATATAAACTTATTGCCTGTTCTAAAGTTAAAAATTGGGTTGGCTTGGCTGATTTTCTTGGCAAATACCACCTTCACCCCCAAATGGGTATTGGTCAGCCTGGCTCTTACTGGAAGGCTCTGAGAAGAACCCATTTCCAAAGTCATTTATGATGTCAGCTGATTCAGTTTTGTGGTTGGAAGGGCTGAAGTTCCTGTTTACTTGCTGGCTATCAGTTGGGAGCTTCTCTTGGGCCCTAGAGATGTCTCTCAAGTCCTAGCATGTTTGCCGTTACATCTCAGAGCCAGCAAGTTGTCACATTGAATCTTTTTCATGCTTGGGATCTCTCTGATTTCTTCTGCCACATCTCTTCTGCCTCCAGAACTAAGAAAGTTCTGTGATTTAGGGCTCAGGCGATTCTATGGTCTGTAACCTTAATTACATCTACAAAGTCCTTTTTGTTACATATAATTAACATATTCATAGAATGGGACATCTTGGGCTGTGATTCTGCCTACCACAATTCATATTAAGGTTTTCCATTTACTAAGATAAATAAAAATTATAGTCTAGTGTGAATGGCCTATGCCATTTACCGCTGTCATAGAGAATGTTTCTGTTTCTCCCCTATTAGCACAAAGAACCTCCATGAATAGCCCACATCAAGTTAACTGCTAAAAGATTTGTTCCTTGCTGCTTTCTTTCTCCTCCTCTTCCATCACTCCACTTGTCAAACTAGAGTCTTTAGTATAAGTTAAAATATATTTCTGTCAAAACTATCTACAATAAATCAGTTGTTGATCTGAGCTCTTCTTAAGCTAATGAACACACAGGATTAGCATGTACATTTGAAGGCATAATGGTACAGAAAAAGCCAAAGTTAATGGAAGAATCATTGAAGATTATGGGGTGCCTGGGTGGCTCAGTGGGTTAAGCCTCTGCCTTCGGCTCAGATCATGATCCCAGAGTCCTGGGATGGAGCCCCACATTGGGCTCTCTGCTCAGCAGGGAGCCTGCTTCCTCCTCTCTCTTCTGCCTGCCTCTGCCTGCTTGTGATTTCTGTCTGTCAAATAAATAAGTAAAATCTTAAAAAAAAAAAAAAAAAAAAGAATCAGTGAAGATTAGTTTGCTCACAGTTTTGCCATCCCCTCCCCATTGAAAGTCGATACTGCATGAAAAATAATTCAACTATTGATGATGTGGTTAATATACACTAGAAAGTCTTCCAGGGGGCTTCATACTTGCATTAACTGGGAACTCCTTGAAAGATGTAATTGTATAATATCTTTTACTGCAACTATGCTGCTTTGCCTTCTAGCAGAGAGTTCTAATATATAATAAGATACATGGAAATGTGATTCTGATACCTAATGTGAAAAGGAAATGTGATGGCAGATATCAATAGGACATTAAATTAGTATTAATTCCTACTAAAATTTTGTTCAGGGAACCATTTTTTTAGGCCTTATGATTAAAGATTTGTCTTTTTGCTTTGGCATAATTGCAAGTTTTGTTGTGTTGTTTTTCTAAAAATACATATTGGAGTAGAGTTTAGGCTTGGATAGTTATGTTTCTTCCTCAAGACTTACACAAATTCTTCATTCTAAAATACTTGGATTATCACAAGTTATTTTCTTTTAGTGTCATAGAAAAGATGGAATCACAGCCATATTGGTGATTTGGAAGAATTCAGCAAGGCAAATGATTATCAGAATATTGTTCCTATCTTTTTTGGCCTTTTCCTAGTTCTTTTTGTTTTAATTTCTGGAAAAGAAGAAACCCATTATCTATGAGCTCAAACCTTGTGATATAAGAGACAGAGACACATGTAGGATGTTAGGGAGAAGAAAAGTGCCATGCCCAAAATTTAAAAATAATAAAAATAACGATTTAAAATTTTTTCAAAATTGTTCTTTAAGTATAGAGAATATTACAGTCTAAGTCGAGATGATACCTTCTGATACCAGACAGCTATCCGGTCTCTAATCTCTCTTCCTTCCCTTACTATAAATTGTACAGAAGGTACAAGATAAACCTATTTTTAGCTCCCAGCCACAGAAGATGTTAGGGCTTGTGCTTCTCTAGATCTGCTATATGCTGATGTAAGGAGACATCACTTACAATGCCCAAATAAGACAAAAAGTAGACTATTTCTTTTTTAGGCCCTGCAGGTATATGCTCATGTTTTTCTCTCTAGTTTCGTCATGTCACTTATCCTCATAGATCACCCTCATAAATGTCAACTATTTTACTCTCTGCTTCAGCCAGTGCTTTTACCACCATCACCAACCCAACTGGCAACGCAATAACCATTCTTCTCTGGGAGATCTCCAGGTTCCTAGAAAATCCTCCTCTACCACTTGAACAACAAGATGTTTTTCTCTCAAACTCACCACATATAGCTAGAAATAAGAATCTTACACCTCATAACAACCACTCAACCTTACTTCCTACCAAAAAGTTTTACAAATATATGAGTGGGGTTTTCAGTGCTAAACTGATGACTATTTTAAAGTGTGGCTCACCTTTCTTATGCAGTACTGGCTTTAGAAAGGATGAGAGTGATCACTGAAACTCCTTTACCTCTGCCACATAGACCAGACTAAGTTTTCCATCTTTTTCATCCTCACTTTCTTACTGCATAAAAACTGAAATTAATATCACCATCTTCACATTGTCCCTATAAAAAACAAATGAAGATATGTTTCTAAAATACCTTCCATACTGCCAAATGTGTAGCAGGTATATACCAAATATTAGTTTTGCTTTAATTCTCTCTTTGTTGTTTTTGTCAGGCTTGCATTCTTATTTTCTCAGTTATTCTCTCTGGGCAGTCTACCTCCATGTGACAAATTTTATCCTCTCACAAATCAAGGTCAGGAAAGATAGACACCCTAATTTTGAATTCCCTATTAATCAAGTTAACTCAAGTTAGCCACAAGTCATAGGCCTAGAGGGTTAAATCTTTCTTTTTTAATGTGTCATGATAAACAAATCGAAAGTCAGTGATTCAAATCCAAATGCAACATGGTGTTATATTTTTGAAGTCATTCAGACTAAGGTATAGTTTGACATTCAACCTGACAGCTTCATACCCCAAGTCTATAGAAGACATTTTGTGGTATTGTACTTTTTGTAGAAAACTTGTTTCAATTCATCACACATACCCCTTAATTTAAAAAAAAAAAAAACTCTCTTCATTATATATAAATGCAGAAGACTTCAAGAAAGATGACACCTAATGCCTCCAAATAGCCAAAAGAACAAACTGTCTTCTCAGTACCAGAATTAGCTACTACTCCAATGTAAAGAAAATTACATTGGCTTAACACCCTGCAATTTTTAAATATTTTTCCATCCATTATTCATTTGATCTTCTCAATGGCTTATAAGACAGTCAGGAAAGACACATCACAAATTTGCATACGAGGAAGTCGAGGCTAAGAGATGTTATGTTGCTTACACAAGATCGTGTAACTAGTCCAGAAGCCAGTGTTCAAACCCAAGTCTGGCTAAGGACAGAGCTCAAGCTCCTCACCATTATGACCAGGAGACACCCATAAGACTCCTTATTCAAAATTCAATGCTCTTTGCCCTGATACGTGTTGCAATTTTTGGTCATTATTTTTAAGTATGAGGAAGAGTTCTTTATTGTTTTGGTTTTATTTGAGGTTCTATGCATAACAATTTGTATTATATATGCATATATTTATATATGCATATATATTATATGCATAACACTTTTTATAATACGTAACTATTTTATTCCATATTCCTGCTTACATTTATATAGATTTTGCAAGTAATTCTTATTATTCTTTTGTTATTGGCACATACATAAGTTAGTGTATTCTGAAAGCCAGTAGATGAAGTTGTACCAACATTCTAAGTGAGTCAGTGATTCCTAGATAATCTAGGAAACACAGGTTTTATGGAAATACTTCAACCCCTGACTTGGGCTAAAGATGCCTATGCAAAAAGGTAGAGTAAGAAAAATTTATTTTTATTGACTTTGTTTATTTTTTGTTTGTTCCAGCTTTTTATTTAAATTCCAGTTAGTCCAAGGTGCCTGGGTAGCTCAGTTAGTCAGGCATTTGAATCTTGATTTTGGCTCAGGTCATGATCTCAGGGTCCTGAGATCAAGCCCTACATTGGGCTCCACCCTCAGGACAGAGTCTCCTTGGAATTTCCTCTCTCCCTCTCCATTTTTCCCTTCCCCCTCCACTTTCTCTATTTCTCAAATAAACAAATAAAATCTTAAATATATACTTACACGTGTGTCTGTGTGTCTGTGTCTGTGTGTGTGTATTTTTTTAATTCCAATTAGAGAGGTTGCTGTCTGTATTCTCCTCTAGGATTTTGATGGTTTCCTGTCTGACATTTAGGTCTTTCATCCATTTGGAATTTATTTTTGTGTACAGTGTAAGAAAGTGGTCCAGTTTCATTCTCCTACAGGTGCCTGTTCAGTTTTCTGAACACTGTTTGTTGAAGACACTGTCTTTTCTCCATTGGATATTCTTTCCTGCTTTGCTGAAGATTGGTTAGCCATATAGTTGTTGGTTCATTTCTGGGTTTCCTATTCTGTTTTTGTGCCAGTACCATACTATTTTGATCACTACAGCTTTGTATTATAATTTGGAAGTCTGGTATTGTGATGTCTCCAGCTCTGCTCTTCTTTTTCCATATTGCTTTGGCTATTTGGAGTCTTTTATGGTTCCATACAAATTTTAGTATTGTTTGTTCTAGCTCTGTGAAAAGTGCTGGTGGTATTTTGATAGGGAGTGCATTAAATGTGTATATTGCCTTGGATAGTATAGACATTTTAACAGAATGTGTTCTTCCAACCCATGAGCATGGGGTATTTTTCCATTTCTTTGTGTCCTCTTCATTTTCTTTCATCAGTGTTTTACAGTTTTCGGAGTACAGATATTTTACCTCTTTGGTGAGGTTAGGCTTATTCCTAGGTATTTTATGGGTTTTGGTATAAATTGTAAATAGAATTGATTCCTTGATTTCTCTTTCTGCTACTTCATTAGTGGTATAGGAATAATTTAAAGCTTACATGAAAGAACAATTTTGTTTTAAAATAATTCTTGTTTGATGAAGATGCTAATGGGATTCTACATGATTAATTCTGATAAAATATGGCTAGATAATCTAGGCTACTAATCACATCAATAAAGTCTGTTTCTATTTTTCAGTTGTATATTTCCATTTATAGAAACTTACCTTAAATATAAAATTAAAGTAACTATTAACTCCAATTTCTTATTTTTTAAATGTAGAACTTAAGCTTCCCAGAGATTTTATTAATTTTCCAAAATCATACAGCTAGTTGATGGCAAAAGCATATTAGAACTCTAACTCTGACTCTTAATCTAGTATTCTCTCCACTACTACAGATTCCCTTAATTTTTGGATCTCCAATATTTCCTGAGAAAATAAAAGTTGTGTCTCCTAAGAAATAGGAAAACACATTTAGTTTCTAACCGAATGAGAAATTCGTATTTTTAATCTGCATTTGCAATTTACCTCAAGTTCTACTACAGTTCTTTCATGATCCTGGTTTCAGACCTTCTCCTATATTTCTCTTAAGAGCTTACAAGTTGTAAAATTAAACCATGAAAGACCAGAAATAAACTTGACATCTAAGGCAAGAAAGGGGGGGAAAAAAGCCTAGCATTCCTTCCAAGAAATGGTAGTATAATAGCCAAAGATGATGAGATAACTGTCAGAAGCCAATAGGGATCTTAAATTGAGATTTATTCTTTGAAGGCCTGACTATACTCTTACGGTGCTCTGAAAATCAGTAGTGTCTTATGAGTTATCACAGCCTGAGACTTACATTGAATGATCTCACCAAGACTTTCAAACAGGCTGATTTCTTTCAGTGCTCACTCATGTCCTATGGTGATTAAGAGATTGTTGAAAAGTAAAGGTTTCTCTCCTTGACAAATGGTTGGTTATTGTGGAAGGAATTTTTTTGTCTTTATGTAGTTATACCTTAGAGCATACATTGCATGCTAGGTTTCAGGGCTGAAAAAGTACTAATGGCCTTCCACATTTCAATTTTATACCATAAAATTGAAGTTGCTAACAAAATGCATAGCATCACTAACTCTCTCAGCTCCTAGGCTTTTATGATATCTATATTCTGTAGGTTTTTATATTTGAAGATTTCTCAATGAAGGATAATAGTGTGACCGTTCCATTAAATAATAAGCATGGCTGTAAGGTCCCTGAATAGGTAAGGTTCTATTTAAATGCTAATTATCATCATTATAAACCATTTGGGATGCAACTGAGTGTGGATACCCCGAGATAAAATCTTTTTATCTAAAACAGAGGATAATAACCGTAGGTAAAACTTCTTGGCTCTTGTAGGTATCAACCTGAGACAACCCACAATTAGAAATTCACTTCGTACAAATGCAGCAAAAAGGAGTATAATGAGTAGGTCAAATAGGTAACAAACTATGTGATGTGCACTGAATAAGGAATCTCCCCTCACCCCATCTATATACACACACACCATCCTGTCCAGAAATGATGGCTTTAAAGAACTGTGACTGCTCCCTGCCATTCTGCCAATGCATGTATTCACTAAACCTTTCTAGATTGCCTACTGTGTATCTTTCAGTGAAGGGATAGAAAGGTAAATAAAAAATAATTCTGTTCTCAAGAAGATAGAGTAGATGAAAAAGAAATAGTCAAAAGGAGGAAGAGAAAAACATAAGAGATACAGATAAAGGAGAGGAGGAGTGGACATGGGAGAAGAATTAGAGAAGGAATATTTGAATCTGCCCTTAAAGGATGGACAGACAGAATCTGGGCACACAGAGATATGAAGAACAGGTATTCCAGGCTGAAGAAATTAGGTAAATTAGAAAATTGTTTCCTAATAATGTCCAAATACCTCTTGAACATATACCTATTAATTCATGGCAAGTCATTAGGTTCAATGATGAGATAGGTAGATGAGTCAAGGAGGGCTGGTGCCTTCAGCAAGTATCACAGATAAGCTTCTGGCAAAAGCTGGGGATCCCGAGCTATCTATTTCTTCTTTGATTCCCTATACCATACTCATCAGTCTGGGTTTCTACCTTGATTATCTCATTGCAATAGTTTTTTTCTAGGTGATCCCATGACTTTAATTATAATCTCAAATCTTTATCTTTGACACAGACCTCTCCCCTGTACTCTAGATCTAAATATTCAAATATCTATTTGGCTTTCTCACTTGGATACTAAAGGAGCCTCCAACTCAAAAATCCAGCACCAAATTTGCAATCATAGCATCATTCTCATCCAATGTGTCTTTCTCAGAAGTGGTACCACCATTTTCCCAGATTCACATTTTAGAGTCATCCTATGTAATTCCTAGTCTCTCCTTCCTAATCCAATTATACCAAGTCTTTCTATTGTAACTCGTAGATACCTTCCAAATTTACCCACTATCCTTTACCCCTTTTCTATCCTTTTAGTTTGAGCTATGAATACTCTCCCTTAGTTGTGGGAATAGTCACTAATAGCCCTCCAATTAACAGTGATGTCAGATTAATGATGCCACCTTTATTGATTGATTGGCTAAGCCATTCACTGATTTATTCTTTCATTCATATAGTAACCATTTATTTAAGCATTTATTGAATGTTTACCATATGTCAGGCATTGTAGGAGCAAAAAATAAGACAGCCTCTTCTGAAAAGTATAAAAGTAGTAAGTAGATAGGTTGGTTACATTCATAATTGTATGGGGCACAGTGGAAAATCCTAGATCTTAATATAAAACAATCACTGTAAGATGTGATTTATTTAACTTTTTAGCTTTTTCCCAATATGGAAACACAACACGTTTCACTACGTAAAATACATATCATACCTCTTCATAAACAATTCCAAGCTATATTAAGAAAGTTATAGTTTCTAAAATAGTGGTAATCAATTATAAAGGAGTGGTCATAGGAATGCCACATATTCTTGCTAAATTTCAAGAGTTTTATAATGTCTTATGTGTTAGTGTTCAAGAAATTAACTGATCCCCTCTGATGAAATTTCTCTAATGCATGTATCAATGCATTTAATACATGTATCATTACTTTTACTGTACCTAAAAAAAAAAAATTGAACTTTCACAGAAGTAAATTGCAGGCTCGTTAAGTTCAGTATGAAGAATGTTGAGAGATCTGTCTAGTTTGAATGCAAGGAAGTGCCAAAAAAAAATTATGTATATAGCAAGGTACTGTATTACACTTGGTGTTTTAGTGTGTATCCAAATTATTGTACATTTTAGTTTTATTTCCAAAGATTACTCAAGATGCTTTAATTATGAAGAGAATAGGAAATATAAAGTTAGAACAATATACAGATTTCACTGAAATCAGTTGCAATTAGTTCTTTCAGCTGCATGATGGTACGGGACTTAAGGCTGGTATATTTATTTTGGTATATTTATTTTGGTAAAATATATTTATATCTATATTTATATATACATTTACATTTATAAGGCTGGTATATTTATTTTGCATTTAGAATACTGTAAGTTACATATTGTGTGTTGGATTTCATAACAGTGGGCACATGCTTTTCAATGGTTATTTGCTGTGTGGTAGTAGTGTAGGAGTTTTATGCAAGTTTTAGGTTCATAAAACCTACTATAAAATTTTTGAATTAATGGATCATTGAGTGTATTGAGAGTAACGGTTTTAGAATTGAGCTCTTATTTTATTACTATCCCACTTATAGCATCTAAGTTAACCACTTATTAAAAGTTTCTTGAAGTTTTTGTTTAAAAGTGTTCTAACCATACATAATAATCTATGTTGGTTATTTTATAACAACTTTGACTATATAGTTCCAAGTGTAATTGTGCCTTTTTTCTAAAATTTATATTTTAACATTATAAGAATCTAGTAGCAGATTCATTTTAAAGAATAAAATATGCATGGAGTTTTGTATGAAAAAATTATAGCAGTGAAAGAAATATATGCCCACTTGATCTAGCATATTAATCTTAACCTTTCTTCCAGTTGTACTTTAGATTGTTATTCTGCTCCTGAACCTATGTCCAATAATGGGCGAATAAATTCTGAATGACATTGAGGCATTTTACATTGTTCTGTGTCTATTACTATTCCACAGTGCCCATTTTTATATATCTGTATATAGAAATTAAATTTAGTTTAAAAATATTGATTGCTTCTTATAGGACAAATGCTATGTTAGTGCAAAGGATCTAAGCTGAATAATACATTTGTTCTGTTATTATGGAATTCTTAGCCTTGCAAGGAAGACAAAGAAGCAAATCAACAGCTTCAAGAGACATCTAACTAGTCAGAAAATTCAGTCAGCTGTCTCCAGAATATATGTTCGGGATTGGACTGTTTCTCACTATGTGCAACACTGCCATCCTGATCCCAATGACTCTTCTCTCTCACCTGACCATCACAATACATCTCTAATTCATCTTTTTCTTTCCATTCTTGCTCCCTTTAACCCTTCATTCTGTTTTCAACAAAGCAGCAGAAGTCATATTTTTTAAAAAGCTGATCATGTTACTCCTATTCTCAAAATGTTCCAATGGTTCTGTAGCTCATTTGCAAAAGAAGTCAAAACACAATCACTTAAAAGGCCCTACTTCAGCCGATCCCTGCTAACTCTCTGACATGCATTCCTATTAGTCTCCTGGTTTACTCTGGTCCAGTCACAATGGCCGCCTTGCTCAACTTCAGACCTTTGCACTTGCTGTTCCATTTGCCAGGAACGTTCTTCCCCCATCTGTCCATGTGGCTGGCCTCCTCACTCCTTCCATTCTCAGGTATCACTTCATCAGTGAGGCCGTTCCTGACCATCTTAGAACAAGTAGCAACTCTTACCCTTGCAGATTCTCCTGTTTTCCTTACTCGGCTATATTTTCTACACTTCCCTTTTCACTCTCTGACAAACCATTTATTCAAATGGTTTGTTAATGTTCATTGTCTTGTCCTCTGTATGTATATTCATGAGTGTCTATTGCTTAATACAGTCATTTTTTTTTTTAATTTTTCCTCTCTCTCTTTCACTCTTTTTGCTTGTTAGGATTTTTTGTTTTTTGGTGTGTGTGTGTGTGTGTGTGTAATTTAATCGTACAAATATCCATTTATACAGTAAGAAAAAACCTCCCCATCTCCATCTCCTCCCCGGCACCATGAGGCCCCACCAGAACACCCACTCAGCTTGCTTGCTGTCCAGGTGGAGGGGGAAGCAATGGCTGCTCCAACATTCACCCAAGGAGATGAAGGAAAAGCAAGGCAGTGGGGTGGGAAATCAGCTTGCATTTCTGAGCTCTCACAACCCCACCATCCTTTCCTGCTAGGGCTCCAATCGAACTTGGAGAGCCCATCTTGACCACCCTCAAGCCACATGACCTGTCTTGGTGAGCTTCTAGGATGAGCTTGAAGTTACAGACTGGGAGTGCCTGGGTGGCTCAGTCTAAGTGTCTGCTTTCAGCTCAGGTTGTGATCCCAGGGTCCTGGGAAAGGGCTCTATGTCAGGCTCCTGGCTCAGTGGGAGTCTGCTTCTCCCTCTCCCTCGGCCCTTTTCCTTTTCCACGCTTTCTCTCTCTTCTTAAATAAATAAAATCTTTTAAGAAATTAAAAAAAAAAACCCTTCCTGTAAAAATCTCTCATTTAATACTGGTCTTAACTATAGTCACATTTATTATCATACTTATATTAGACTTTACTGCTTTCTAGTTTCTATAGTCTTTCTACTTTACTGATTTTTTTTTTTTTTGCCATTTCCTTGTGTCTTTTGTATATAGACTAAATATTCTTTATTTTTATTTTTTCTTCTGTGATTTGAGCAATATACATTCTGTTCTTGGTTCTGGATTATGGCCATCTTTACATTTGTATAAACCTCATTGGACCTTTTTTCTCTGCTTATTATGAGGGAAACAGGATCCCTAGCTTTGACCAAGCTATGACTACTGATGTATAGCCATCTCCAGTTTTCTTTTCAAGAGAAACTATGCTTTAGGTGGTTGGTATAAGGAGTTCTATAGACAGAGGAACACCAAAAAATCGTCCATGTGGAAAGGGGGAAACTTTGAGCATAGCCCAGGCTCAGCCTGGTCCCAGACTCCTCCTAGGAGTCTCAGCTCTGAAATCTTTGGCAGAAACATCTGTGCATTAGAATCACAGTTGCTCTTCACACAGCAGCATGTCTGGTTCTCAAATGTTCAAATATGGCACATAATTGAGGACTGAGAGGGTATTTTTCCTGCTTTGACATGAAGCAAAGCACAGCACTGGAATTTCAAGACCAGAGGAATTCGGAGAGCGGAGTCTTTTCTTCAGTTCATGAATGTGCAGCAACCTCTGGTGATAATCACCTTGGATGTCATGGTGGGTACCACCAAAAGAGACCATGGTGGGTCTTGTAAGGCCTGTGCTGATGAGACAGTAGAACTGAAACAGAGACTGTTGAACTGCCATAAAGCAACTGAAAAGAAGTATCTGTGAGACTGTATGTGAAATAGGAGTTCTGAGCATCCTAAAAATTATTGGAGTAGGTTTTTCCAGGAGACAGAGACCTTAAATTAGTAGGGGTGGTTGCGGAAAGATAACTTATGTAAGTCCAAGAATCATATCAGAACTTTGGATTCCCTTGAATGAAAGCAAGGACTTTAATATGCTTTTATTTCCCACTCCTTAATATTTTATAATATGATCTAGAATTAGATACATGGAATTTTATTAATACATTTTTCTTATTCTTATTAAAGATCTTGTCTTTCAAGAATAATTTTCACTCTTGCAATATAATTTTGCAATATCACCACTCTCGCTTGAAAGAAACCTACATACTTTGCTGGTAGTAATGTTCTCTGGAGTTCTATTATAAAATAATTTCTTCGTTTCTATCTTTTTATTTTCCATTCATTTCTTCTAGAGTGTATCTTTGTGTAAGACCCCATGATGTATGTGTAATGTGAACCTTTGGCTATCTTGATAATTTCCACTCCTTACTTTTAGATATTAATAAAAGCTTGGCTTGGTTGTCTCTAACTTTTTTACTCTCCACTGAACCTCAGAAGCTTATAGCTAACTGCTTACTGGTTATCTCCACTTGAATGTTTAAAATATATCTCAGGTTATATCAGGTAATGTAACTGCATCAGTGTGAAATTTCAGAGCCATAAAAAATGGCATTGTGGCTATACACGATATTATTTTAGTCCTTGGGAGATACATAATTCTAGTTCTTAGGAGATGCATAAAAGATGGAGGGCCATCTTTCCTTTGTGATATCAGATACAGTATTAGACGCTGTGGTAGTTATGAAAATATGCCTCCCACCCTAATCGTTTCTGTTTTGAGGAACATAACTGAGTGCCCCAGTTGCTTCTCTTCTTGATCTACCCCCATGTTCAAGACAGGGATACATTTCCCATAGGTGTCTCCCAGCCATGACTCTGAACAACCAGGGTATTAATGAAAGCCCATTCCTACAAGGAATGAACTTGTTTAACGGGTAACTTTGTTTCAAGGACTTCCCACCAGCCAACACATTCTTAGAACTATGTCGCCTTTTGGAACACTTTCTCCCCAATCCTCCCTCTTTCTTCACAGGAGTCTTCAAGCTCACCCTTCCTTCTCTTGCTTCTTTCTTCCTCCACTTTTCTCTCTCAAAGTTCACCCTTCTGGCTGGCTAATGGGCAGTTACTTTTAAAGCCCCCATGTATACTCCTGTCTCAGAGTCTTGCACCTTACAATTCCTTCTCTCTGGGACACTGTGTCAGGCATCATTCTGGTTCACACTTGGACTTTCTTCAAGCCTCTGCTCAAAGATTGTGTTTTCAGAGAAGACTTCTTGAACTACTTATGAAAACTAGAACCCCCATCTCCATATTCCCTTTCCACTTTACTGTGTTTTGTGTCTTTTTTGTTTGTTGTGTATATTTCCCCCTTGAATGTAAGTCTCGTGAGAGAAACAAGTTTTTTATGCTTTGCCTACTGCTATATCCTCAGTGACTCTAACAGTGCTTAGCATATAGTACCCTCTCAATAAATAATTGTTCAGTAAATGAGTGGGAACACAATGGTTTAGTTAAAACACTACTCCACCCCCAAATGCTACAGACTATTACTCTATTGTCTTCTGTCATGCAAAGACACCAAGGAAAAACCTAGAGTAAACATGGTTTTTATCCCTTTGTTTAACTTAGTTTCTTTCTTGGATGCTTGTATGATATCTTCAATCATTAACATTTTTTTATAATTTCCCAATAGATGTGGCTGAATGGTCCCATATAATAGGTAAGTGATATACATGAAGGAAAATTTGAGAGCCTTCTCCTAGTTCCTCCTTGGTTTCTGGATTGCTCTGTTTCAGAGTTCTGTCTTGAGTTAGCAGAGAATTATTTTCCTGTCTAATCCATCTATATTAGTGTCCTATAGCTGCCATGACAAATTATCCCTCAGGATAATTTGCTATCAGAATCATCCAACAGGAGTTGATTCCCTTACAGCTCTGGAGGCTAGAAGTCCAAAATTAAGGTGTCAACGGAGTTTCATTCTCTCTAGAGGCTTTAGAGGAAATTCTATGCCTGGCTTCTTCTACTTCTGGTGGTTCTTGGCCACATCATTGCAATTTCTGCCTCTGACTGATTATCACCTTCGCCTGTATATGTCCCTATCTCCTTCTCTTCTGTCTGTTACAAAGACACTAGCCACTGGATTAAAGAAGGCCTACCCAGATCATCCAGAATAATCTCATCTTGAGATTTTTAATCATATCTACAAAACCCTTATATTCCATGTAAGATAATATTCACAGGGTGTGAAGATTAGAAGATGGACATATCTTTTTGAGGCCACCATTCAAACCACTTTGTTATCCATGCTGCAATTAAGGTTGTTTTCTCCAAAAGATTAGCAAATCACACACAGATACACACACACAGATTACCAAATCACTGATTTGTGCTATCGGATGTTATATATATACCACAGTGCTCCTGTAAATCTGTAAGTATATGTATTTGTAATGTGTGCGTGAACATATGTATGTGTGTTTTGTGGTTTTTGTGGAATTTTGTTGCTATTTCAAAAGGAAGCTCAAGAGTCTCCAACAACTTGTGTCTCCAATTTAGATATTCAGGGTGTGTATTAAATGACACAGTCAATTATTTCTCAGGCAAAATTTCTCCCTAGTTTTCTGCTATCAGCTAGAAAATGTTGATATAATAAGTGTTATATATTTTGATATGCTGTATAGAATATTATCAAAGTAGTATAACAAATATAAATGGATGGCAAAAGCTAAGTATTATTTAATTTATTCATTAAATACACATTTCTGGAATGACTGCTATATGTCAGGCACAACGCTAAGTATAGAGATAAGTAAGACTATGTATTGTACTCAAAGACTTTACAGTATTTTAGAAGGATATAACATAACATAAATGGCCATATATCAAAAGAGAAAATAATAAATATCCAAAGAGAGAATGAAATCAAGAGGCATATGAGTCAGGAAGAAAGACAAAAGACAAAAATTGTAGGAGAGATATGCATTTAAAAAATTGATAGACTTTTTTTTTTTTTTTTTTTAAAGAACAATGTTAGGGTCAAAGAACATTTGAGAGGAAGGTACAGAGATTTTCCATATAATTTTCTTTCCCAACACATGCATAGCGTCCCCGTATATATTGTCAACATCCCCCTCCCAGAGTGGCATATTTACAAAGTTAATAAACCTATAGTACACATCATATCATCCGGAGTCCATAGTCTACATTATGGTTTACTCCTGGTGTTATACATTTTATGGAGTTGAACAAATTTATCATGACACGTGTCTATCATTACAGCATTGTGCAGAGTGGTTTTACTGCCCTCAAAATCTTCTAAGCTCTATCCATTCCTCCTTTCTTCTCCCACTAATCCTGGAAACCACTGAGCTTTTTACTGGTTCCATAGTTTTGCCTTTTCCAGAATGTCATCTAGTTGACTTACACAGTATGCAGCCTTTTCAGACTGGCTTATTTCACTTAGTAATATGCAGTAAGTTCCCTCCATGTCATTTTATAGCTTGATAGCTCATTTCCTTTTGGCACTGAGATTATCCCATTGTCTGGATGCACCAAAGTTTATTTATCCATACAACTACTGAAGAGTATCTTGGTTGCTTCCAAGTTTGAGTAATTGTGAATAAAGCTTCTATAAATATCCATGTGCAGATTTTTCTGTGGACATAATTTTCAACTCCTTTGGGTAAATACTAAGGAGCATGATTACTGGATCTTTTGGTAAGAGTCATGTTTCCTTTTGTATGAAACTGCCAAACTGTTTTCCAAAGTGGCTGTCCCATTTTTGCGTTCTCACCAGCAATGAAGGAGACTTCCCATTGCTCCACATCTCACTAGTATTTGGTATTGAGATGTTCATTTTGGTCCTTTACCACATATGTATGAAATGATTGAATAAATACATTTGCATAAATTTTCATGCCTGTGTAACTAACTACCAGAGGTAGAAATCTCTGTAAGTATAAGCCAGAAATTATGTGGAAGAAATCCTAATACATTTGGAGAAAGAAAACTGCAAGTAAACATTTGCTAGATGTTTTCTATGTTTAAATTTATACATTAAAAACTGCTGTTTGAAAATAAGCATTTCAGATTTCACATGATTCATTCTATGCATCCAATTGCTCAAACAAAAGGAGAAGAGAACAAGAAAGAATTCTAGCAAGACTGCCAGCGGCAGGTGCTGAAATTTGCTTCCACGCACTGTCTTTCTTGACTTTCACTTTGCTTTTGAGGATCGGTACAGGGCTTGAGAAATATTTCAAAGAAGTTTTCTGGCCAGCTATGTTTTGCCAAGCTGTCGTAGCTTTCTCAAAGCTTTCAAAATTATCAAATACCAACATATATCTCCCACACTATTACTTTATCAGGAAAGGACACTGAAAATAGCATCACAACTTTCAGAATTCTTTATCATGTCATAAAGCAGCTGTAGTCAAACTGTAGTACCTCCACTCAAGCTGTAACAAGGCAATGTCAGCATTAAGATGTAACGTTCCACAGATGCCAGTTGTAGCAATAGCTGTAATAAGTGTCAGAGGAAGCATTATCACATGCTACCTCTTTCAAGTTGGCAATGTGACTTTTATCAATCTTTGAAAGTAATGGTTCGACTTTGAATTTCATGCCACTTTAATGGGGGAAAATGGCTTGTTCTTCCTTGTCCTGTTCAGAATTTTAATTAGTTTTGCTCTTTTCTTATCTTTTGCATATTTTACCTCCATCCATAGTCATCATCAGATACCCATTAACTTCTAGGTAGGGAGAAATTACTGGGATTTTCTTTAGAGTTCCTATGACATTTAAATGTTCTTCCTGATATTTGACAACCTCTACAACGCTGCCAGCATGGATAATATCTATTGAATATCCAGTGTGTTAAAAAAAAAAAAGAAAAGAAAAGAAAAAGAAAAACCCACCAACTTCTAATTCCTGAAGCTTCAAAGACATGAACAGGATGGTTCATGCATTTAAGGTGCTTATAGCTGAGTGGAGGATACAAAAGTACACACAAGTGACAAAGAGTTACATTTAATAGTGTTTTGCAAATCACTGAGGTCTTACAGATTTACTGTTTAATATCTACCATAACCTGACAAGACAATTCTTTTTTTTTTTTAAGATTTTTATTTATTTGTTAGAGAGGGAGAGAGAGAGAGAGATACAGAGCGCAAGCACAGGCAGACAGAGTGGCAGACTAGAGGCAGAGGGAGAAGCAAGGAGCCCGATGCGAGACTCGATCCCAGGACACTGGGATCATGACCTGAGCCTAAGGCAGCCGCTCAACCAACTGAGCCACCCAGGCGTCCCCCGACAAGACAATTCTTAAAGATAAGAGAATTTAAGGCAACAGATTAAGAAATAAATCATTCGAGTGTTTCAAAAAGACACTAGGCACAGTCTGGGCTCTATGGAGTCTATTGTTTCTCTGAATCTCCTGTTCTTTCTACTATACTATATAGCTTGTAAGAGTTTAAACCAGAAAGTACGATGGTTGTAAAATGAGGAAATTGGTAGAGACTTCACTAGGAGACGTAACTTAAGTCTGATTATTAAGAACAAGAGGAATGACATAACCTGACAAGCTGGCATGAGTAAGGACACAAGCCATGTCATAGCAGTGGGCATTTGCTAGATCATGTCAGGCCCACTGTGTAGATGACCACTGCCAGTATTCTTACATCCTCCTGATCACAAAACTCTCCATGTAGCAACCTTCTAGAAGTTTTCCCAGTTGGGCAGAATCTGAAAAACTGAGAGTAACATGCAAGTCAGGGAAGAAACAAGAGCACTGAATTTCTTTGTCTTTTAAATTTTTTCAGTGTAATGGCTTCTTCTAAGAACCGACTCCACCTAAGAAAGGGCTTTTAAGCTTGAGGGCCAAATTAACCATTTTGAGATATGTAATTATTTATGATCTTTGGAAACATAAAGGGTAAGTGTGTCTTCTAGCAGACCTAATGCCTTAAGGTGATTTCTACATAAGGTTATTTGTTCTTTTGCTCAATATTTAAAATTGGTCACACATCCCTATTTACATGTCATAAAGTGAAGATGTGGGGCGCCTGGGTGGCTCAGTCATTAAGCATCTGCCTTTGGCTCAGGTCATGATCCTGGGGTCCTGGGATCAAGCTCTGCATCCGGCTCCCTGCTTGGTGGTGGGAAGCCTGCTTCTTCCTCTCCCACTACCCCTGTTTGTGTTCCTCTCTCACTGTCTCTCTCTCTCTGTGTCAAATAAATAAACAAAAATTGAAAAAAGGAAAAGAGGTAAAACAAAGTGAAGATATATATGTATTATCATTTATTATTATGAGGAATATATCATTTGTTTGAACTGTCATCCTCAGTCTTTCTTTTAAGAAATCAACTAATTAATTCTCTGATGCTGGCACTTCCTTTTCTTTCTTTATTTCTTTATTGAGAAAACACTATGTGTCAGTAACATAAAATATGAATTTTTTCACAAGCATTATTTATTTAATCTTTATTTTAAAAACTCAAAATCCTGAATAAGAGAAATTTGAAGTTCGGTAAATTAATACCTTCCACCAAAGTCACTCACTAGGCTTAATGGCAGAACTGATATTTGAACCAAAGTTCCCTTATTCTTTCCAAATTCCACCCACACTCGTTAACCAACTTTCAGCATCTTCTAGAGACCAGACACGTTTGCATTTGTTTCTTTAACTCAAAGAAACCTGTGTGTGGGTAGCATTTACAACTGTTGTTTCCATCGTTATAGAGTTAAACAGAAAAACTACACACAAATCAAAACCAAACGCCCTCCCCCCAAAAAAGTCAAAACCAAAAAAAAAAAGTACTAAATTCTTTAGGAACAAAATGTTCTGCAGTACTGGGTAAGTGCAGAATACGAAGTATCCACAACTTGTTAGATCACTTACAGACTTCTTTAGAATACTAATCATCTGTCATTTCCATGTTGCATGCAAATTCTGGGTAGCTGTTGGTAAGCAAGAATAAAATCACCTAGTATCTTTTCTGGCTTTGTTTCAGCTGGTAGACTCCTGAGTAACCAAGTCACATAAAGCTGACATCATGAAATATGCATGTTGTTGAACTATTTAGTCACATATCACATTTTCTATTAACACATTCTCATTAGATTTCTAAACATCATGGAGGCAATTCATGCTTCAGCTTAGCTCCTCCTTCAGATCCCATAGGTCCCCTCCACCACCAACCCCACTCTCCCACCCTTTCTGTCTCCTTTATTTGGTCCTGTTCTCGTCCCTCTCTGTGTTCTGCCTTTTCTTCTTAGTCACTATTTTTTGTGCTTTGTTGCACTTACTTTTCTTTTTTAACTTACAGACTTCACTATTTTAATACTTGTCTTCCTTGCTTCCATTAAAAAACAATATTCAAAACAAATGTTCCCAAATTAAGGCAACAGATGAGAAATTTGGTCTATACTTTCCAATTTAATTTTTCTTAAACTGCTCTGTATGGTGACTGTCAAAGCATGTGTGGAGGACAGTCAATGAATTTTGAAGCCAACTACATGTGGATTCTGATCATAATTCTGACACTTTCACCAAATGGGTGGCCTTGGGAAAGTTATTTTAAGCTTCTCAGCCTCAATTCCTCAGGTGTAAGGTGAAACATTAATATCACCATATAAGGCTATAGCAGAGACCAAATGAGATGAGGAAATCAAAGTACCTAGATATGTTACCTTAGGGAAATTACTTAACCTTTCTCCTATTCCATTTATATTCAAAATTATATAATAATTATATCTACCTCATGGGGTTGTGTGACATTGTTAACCATAATTGACTAACATACATTGCTTAGAACCATGTCTTGTACATAGTGATATATGTGTTAATTATTATTATTACCTAATACCTAACACCATGCCTAGCATTGAAAGATCTCCTGTAGGTAATACTTTCTACAAATGGGTTACTAACAAACATTTTTTTAGATTACTGACTTGTCAAAAGGGAAGAAGAGCTCAGTGCATAGAAAGCATAACTGGGACGATGTAGAACATGCTAGAAAAGCTGAACAAGTAGAACATGGTGACTGAAGGGGTTAAAGGATAAGGAGGAATCAAGGATGATTCTCTGGTTCTTGTTTGGGTAACTTGATTCATGGTGATATCCTGCACTACAAGAGGAGAAGCAAGTTTGGTCAGGAAAAAGGAAGACTCGGGGCTAGATGGCTCAGGGATTAAAGAGTCCATGGCATTGAGCAGCACAGATGTTCGTGTTGGAAAAAAGAGTGGAAGGAAAAAAGGTGAGACTAGTGAATTGAATAGGGGCTGGTCAGTAAAGTAGTAGAAGAAGTAAGTGTAAGAAAAACCTTCAAGAATGTTGACTATGAAGGGAAGGAGAACAATAGAATGTTGCGCAGAGGATTACTATGAAAAAAGCAGGGTGTTCTGTCAGTAGCTATATTAATTATTCACAACCATGATGTTCCTTAAGCTGCTATAATTTGCCACGTCCTAGAGAGCAAAGGATTAAAAAACTGGTTTAAGAATAGTTTTGCACTATCTGGGGAAATAGGAGATATGCAGAAAAAGAAAAAAAAATAGTGTATACTAAGTACCAAATGTGTGGAACTGAAAATTGTATTACTGGTATTCAGTCTCGGATTTATTGGTGCAGGCTTGTATATTTGGGTAAGATTTCAAAAAGGAGGCCAGATTTCAAATTGTTCTTGACAAAGGGCTAGGATTTAGGTGGTCAGGAAAAGCATGGGGGAAGGGGTAAATGGGATGAATAGAGCTTCTGACTTCTGCATGGCAGTCAGTGATTAGAGGAGTAGAGTGAAAAGAGTTTATTCAGCTCATTTCCTTATCTTTCCTGGAAAGGTAGGTTTGTTCTAAAGCTTTTTATGTCCTGCGTAATATCTAGCAGTGTGGTGGATGCCAAATAAATATCACCCAAATATTTGTTGAGTAAATGCTGATTATATAGGTAGCTGACAGATAAGAATTTGCCTGGAGTAAGACTAAAATGGGAAAATTAATATATTAAGTCTCAGAGAATTATTCAGAGTCACAAATTTGGACCTTTATAGGAAATATGAAGCAATAGTTTGGCCTGAGTAACTACAGAATTCATTCTATGGAATCTAGGAAAAGTTACAGCTGAATATAATCCCTCCATAAAATCCCCCCCATTGTTCCCAGTTGTTCTTGCCCTTTATTCCTTCAGTGTCAGAAGAAATTTTAATTCAATAAGAGTTTATTGATCACCAATTATTTCTCTGGTTCCTGGGTCTCACCCTTGTGGAACTTACAATCTTATTGGAGACAAGCACTGAAAAAGCTCATCTAAGAAGAAATCACTGGACAGGGTATTGAAAAATGGGGATATTTATTTAGAGGAAATTGGAAGTGAATTCAGACTTGGAGAAGACAGCATGAACAAAGGGAAGCAGAAGGGGAGGTAGGAGCTGATGGTATTGTGGGGACAGTCACACAGCAATGACAAAGGGTTAGAACTAAAATAACCCTAAACTGTCATGGTTGATAACTTATATTTCTATGACTAATATTTCTATCCCACAGGAATAGACTATCTAGTGCCTAAAAAAACAAAACAAAACAAAAAAAAAACCTACAGTTCCTCTTCTCAACAACTGAAGAGAAGCTGAATGGTTCAGTGAGTTTTTAAAAAATAGACCTGTTCATTTCTTTTGAATTTTCAAAGTGTCCCTGATGGAAGGCATGTGGGACTAAGTACATTTTTAACCTGGCCTTTTGCACAGATATGGGCATTTAGTCTTCCCGTGCTAAGAAGAGATAGAGATAGTATAGTAAAAGCCATTGCTTCTGATTAGTTCAGTAGGTAAACGGTTTCTTTCCTGAGTTACTTACAAATCCCTGCCTCCCAAAAGGGTGCGAACAAATTCCCCTGAAGCCATCCTTTTTAAACATTCATTGGTGGCTCAGATTAGGAGACACTCCTTTAGAGGTCGAGCTCAGCAGGAGCACAGCCTCTGCTTGTCAGAGATAGAGCCGCCTGGCCTGCTCTCGCCAAGTTACCCAGGTCCGGAGCTGCTCTACTTCATTCATAAACCTTCTTTGTTGATAAAGCCCAGCTCTTCTCTCTGCCATTCTTAAGCACATCCCTCCTCTGCTCAACACACGTGCACCTGCTTCGTGTTCTTGAAACAGGAAATTGGCACACAAAAGATCAAGGGTTTTGCTGCCACACCTAACTCAAAAGATTCTTCTTGTACGTGTCTTTATATATTTGTGTTCTTATTCTCTCCTCTCCAGCCTTGTTTCTTTATCCCCATTAGTGTCCAGGATTTAATTTCATCCTGCAGAGATACAGGGTTAAAACAGACCTTGTGTGTCTGAGTGTTTGTGCTCAGAAGGCATGTGGTCACAGAAATACAGTTTTGGATCTGATTTCTTAAGCATCGGTGTAAAGAGTCCTAGAACGCTTTTCAGTGGGAGTCGGTGGTGCCCTTAGCATCCATATAAACACTTAACAGAGGCTAGAGACACGCTTAGATCCTCAGAGAGCAGGGAAAAGGAAGTAAGTGAGGCAGCACAAAGAACAGTTATTAGTCAGGGGCTGAACCAGGTAATCTTGGCAAAAAAAAAAAAAAAAAAAAACAAGCTCTTCAAATTCTTCCTTTATAGCATTCAGATTTTGCAGTTTGCATACCTAAGATGCCTCATCCTCATAAGATTACACCCTGTTAAATGGACATAAGCGAAACTGTAGCCATACCTAGAAACAGCAGTTGTGCTAGCTTGTTGATTCTAGGATACTAACTCGTAGAAACCTCACAATCAATAGCATGAGTGTGTGTCGTTCGATTTATTCAGTCATTATCACTCTTCCACTTGCATTTCATGGTGTTGAGCAAATAGTAAGTGAAGAGTATGGAGGTTTTTTCACCTTACTCTCAATAAATGGGTTTAACAACAATACAAATCTTATAATCCACCTCTTCAATCCCACTGGCAATGGGACAAATCCAATAGCTTTAGAGGTAAGCCTTCAAATATACTTCTACTGACAGACTGAAGTTTGTTTTAGAAAAAGTCAAGGTTCTACAATCCTTTGCATTCATTGAAGTGTTCTGTTTCCATGGTTTCCAAGAGTTCACTGAAATTAGGCTTTCAGTGTTTAGAAGTTAATGATATGGGGCTTTGGTAAATTTCTTCTCTCTTACCTGTATTATGTTCAAGATCTGTATATTGCTATTCCTGAATTAGTTTGGGGTTCTATTTTGCTGTCAATGTGGGTTTTTTCCCAATGTGCCTTTTCATAAGAACCAATGGTAGATACAAACTACCTTAAATCAGTATGATAAAGCTCAACTAGGGTTGCTTCCTGGCAGCATTAAAAATAAAATTACAGTTTTCCCTGTCAGTGAAGAACTAGCTTCACAGGGATTAATAGGGAAACCTAGGCTTGGGATTCTCTGGCCTTTGTCAAGGAGGAGTGCCCTGATGAAATAAAATCCAAAAGATAGAGTTCCAGTGGCCTCACTTTTCTGGCAGAAAAAACAACAACAAAATCTTCTGGATATGGTGGGAGTCGTGGATCAGTTTATGTTGGGCCCAAAGGTACACAGATGCCCAGAATATTAGGTGGAGGCTTTATTAGGGTATGAAGCAAAGTACATGATTCCCAATGTTACCATACAATTGTTAACCGGTTTCTGTGTGCTGCCCGAATTGTGAGGGACCTTAGAGTGGTTGCTGAGGGTCCAGTCACCACATAACATATATAATAAGGAAAGACCAACAAGGTCTCTGAACCTAAATGTGTTGTCTCCATTGTCTAGAGCTCCAATCCAGGATCCCCAGCAGTCACCCCTCATGAAAATATTGAGTTTTTGATTTGTTTTTTTGTTCCCTATGATCGAAGAAGCAGGGATAAAAATGTAAAATCAGTGGAAGAAAAATATCAGGGGGCGCCTTGGTGGCTCAGTGGGTTAAGCCGCTGCCTTCAGCTCAGGTCATGATCTCAGGGTCCTGGGATCGAGTCCCGCATCGGGCTCTCTGTTCGGAAAGGAGCCTGCTTCCTCCTCTCTCTCTGCCTGCTTCTCTGCCTACGTGTAACCTCTGTCAAATAAATAAATAAAATTAAAAAAAAAAAAAAAGAAGAAGAAGAAGAAAAATGTCAGAAAGAAAGAAAGGGAGGAAAGGAGGCAGGAAGGGTGGAAGGAAGGGAGGCAAGTATGCTTCTGTGACTGCACGGAGATGATCTACATGACTTGGAAATATTTTTTTTTAGGAAAAGGCACAGAGCTCCAAAGTTAGTAGAGGTGAGTTGCACTGCATTTCAAGGATCTAGGAAGCACCTTACATTATACTTGAAACAAATTGGAAGCAGCTCAGAGTACGGGGGTTCCATATGGAGAGGTACAGAGCCACATTTTGTTAGTGGCAAAGGTTTAGGAAGAGTTTTTAAGGGGAACTTAATAGGCTAGAACAGTGTAGTTGCCTCTGCTGAAAGTCAAGAATGTGGTAACTCCCCAGAGGGAGGTCTGAAGCAGAGAGTTCTGGGCCATCAAGGAGTACCACCAGCAAAACTGGCAACAGGCAGATCTGGGACTCCTCAGCATCAGGTCTGAATGATTGCTTGTCAGGCAGATGTGTTTGTAAACTAATGACTTTCACAGTGTGATGAGATTCAAAATGAAGCCTAATTGCTTCCACTGATTTAACCCTTGGAATGCTTCCAGGCATGCCGATAGCCATGTGTCTTTAATCATGTAAGTTAATCACCTTCAGGCATTTATCAGAAAACAGTGGCTTATAGCAAGTCTGGAGAGCATTGCTGTTGCATTATTAGTTTTACACTTCTGAGGCTGTCATCTCTTCAAATAAGGACACTGAGAGGTTGGCCACGGTGCCCTTAAACTAGTGTTTGTTAGTAGCAACGGACACAGTCAATTATATGGCTCTATAATTCAGAAAAAAAAAATGAATTAATATTTATGTGGATTTTTTTAAGTGGCTTAAAAAAAAAAAAAACACTTAATGGTACCAGAGTGAGAGTAGCAAGTCACCTTGATCCTTCTAAGGCCATCATGAACTCCAGTCTGGCTCTGGAGGTAAGTCAGAATTGGAAAATGGTCTAATAATCAGGCCAGTCTGATTAATAGTGACAATTAGTATTGGACTATAGTGCATAACCAACTGATTATGAATCATTTAAGCACTTTAGGTAAATTTTCAATATAGGCAATTAAAATGAAAAGACTCATGATGCTTACATAATGACTTCATTAAATTAACTCAGTTCTGAGGTTGGAGTAAAAAAAAAAAAAGTCAGAACCAGCAGAATTTAACTTCCATTCACTTTTGTATAAACGAAAACTAGAGAAAATACTTAAAAGATATAAATACATACACACACCACACTGAAAACAGCTTATTCTTTTCTGAAAGTGAACTGTGTTACTATGGAAGAAAGAACTGAAGGTCAGAGCAGGGATTGTATTCGCATTGGATGAAGTAAATCTTGCCTTCAGTTATATTTTGTATTCTGCTAAGTGCATACATTGTTAAGGTTAAAAGAACTTTATTGTGGAGTCATCTGTAAGGGACAGACATTTCAAAGAGACAAATAGTCAGTTCTGTTACATAAACAATTGACCCAAATCATTTGCTTCATGATAAGAGACAAAGCGAAAGCCAACTCCAAATACTGTGCTTTCAATGCAGTCAGGGGAACAAAGATTCCTTTGGGTGAAATGCAGTCATTCAATCAAAGTAGCAACAGTTTTATAGAATTAGACAATGGGAATGGAAGGAGAAGAGACTCTCTAGGGCTAAGAGTGAGTTGAAACACTCCATAGTGAAGTCAGCTTCTCCTGTGGGTTTTGATTCGGAAAGTCATATTGTTTCCAAGACTCATCACTTGATTCCTACCCAGTACATGGCTTTATCATTTACAAAGGGCATTTGTAAATGCCCTGTAAGCTAGGTCTTCCATATTTTAATAATAACCAATACCTATTTAGCACTTCAGAATTTACAAAGCTCCATGTGTGATCTCTTTTTTTAACATTTTATTTATTTGAGAGAGAGTGAACTAGAGAAAGAAGGAGTGGGGGGCGGGGCAGAGAGGGAGAAGCAGACTCCCCACTGAGCAGGGAGCCCAATGGGGGGACTCCATCCCAGGACTCGGGGATCATGACCTGAGCCAAAGGCAGACATTTAATCGACTAAGCCACCCAAGTGCCCCTCCATGTATGTGTGATCTCTGGTTCTTCATTCCTCTCACAGGTTTTAAAGACGAGAAAGGAAGATTCAAAAAGTTGAAATTATTTTTTGTCCAAATTCACGGGACTAGTAACAGCAAAAACCAGGTATTCTGACTCTGGGTCCTTTTCCTACATACTCCTCTTCATCCTATTTCTTAAGACCTTCTCTTTTACCTTAATGATATTTTCCAGAATTAATTCTCACAGTCACTATATTCTTTTCTAGGTCTCTGACTGTAAAAGCCACTTTACAGTCTACCTATTGTATGATAATGTTTCTTCCTTTCAGTTTGCATTTCATTCCCAATCAGATTGTCATCTCTTTGAAAGCAGACACTGTGGTTTCTATCACAGAATGAGGCCTTCTAAGCAAGAAGGGTAAACCTGTGCAGAAATCCACATTGGTGACTTCCATTCCAGCATATCGTTTCTCCTGTAAGGCATGATCACCAAAGACTGCAATAAAACCCTTTGAGCTACTGGCGCTGCATGGTTGACTTGGCACACTCATCGGCTAAGCTGCTTGCTTCAGAGCTTGAGCCTCACTTCACACAACAAAATTTCAAGTCCACAAACAGCACAGACTATTAGAATCACACTTGTTTAGATGAAATCAAAATGTTAGATCCAGAAATGCCAAAAATTACTGTAAGTATGAAAAACTTATTGATGTTTATCTCTCGAACTTCCTTGTATTTTTTTTTAATTATGTTATGTTAGTCACCATACAGCACATCATTAGTTTGTGATGTAGTGTTCCATGATTCATCATTTGCATGTAAGGCCCCGTGCTCCATGCAATACATTCCCTCCTTAATACCCATCACCAGGCTCACCCATTCTCCCTAACCCCCTTCCTTCTAAAACTCTCCATTTGTTTCCCAGAGTCTGTAGTCTCTCATGGTTCATCTCCCAGTCCGATTTCTCCCCCTTCATTTTTCCCTTCTCTGTTGTCCTCCAGGCTGTTCCTTATGTTCCACAAATAAGGGAAACCATATGATAATTGACTTTCTCTGTTTGACTTATTTCACTTAGCATAACCTCCTCCAGTCCCATCCAAGCTGATGCAAAAGTTGGGTAATTATCCTTTCTGATAGCTGAGTAACACTCCATTGTGTATATGGACCACATCTTCTTTATCCATTTGTCTATTGAAGGGCATCTTGGCTCTTTCCACAGTTTGGCTATTGTGGATATTGCTGTATCAACATATGGCCCTTCTTTTCAATGCATCCATATCTTTGGAGTAAATACCCAGTAGTACAATTGCTGGGTCATAGGATAGCTCTATTTTTTATTTTTTTGAGGAACCTCCACACTGTTTTCCGAAGTGGCTGCACCAATTTGCTTTCCCACCAACAGTGTAAGAGGGTGAACTTCCTTGTATGGTTACCAAACCTCCTGCCATATGGAGATCATTCCTCAGCATCATGTCACCCTTAAAGATGTTTTCAGAGTTTTAGCATCAAGCGTGTGTGTGTGTGTTGCATATGTGTACACTTGTGTATATTAAAACATCTGTTCACCATTGTCCTTCCTTCCTTCCACTGTAACTCTCTCTTCTCATCTACAGCTCCTTATTTCTCAGTCCTTTTCCCCCAGATAATAGGATTTGGGCTAAAGGGCTAATTCAATCAATTACTGAGAGGTTTATTTATCTATCAAATTCAAATCAAAAGGGTCTGACTCACAGGGATATTTTCACCAAATGCTATGTACGTGAAGATACTCTGTAAAGCATCATGTGTAACAGAAAACGGTCTCCCCCCAGAATTTCATATAGAAGCAAATGGATAAAAATGAACCTCCCAGGTGGTCTCCTAGGGAAGAAAAAAATCTTAGAATTCTCATCATCTTATTTCCTTTCACTCTTCTGATCCTGATGACACTCTTTGTGTGCCTAGCTGGATTCCCAGGTCAGATTGCAGGTGTCCCGTTCACAGGGATTGTGCTTCATTCATCAACATATGACCTATTAACCACACTCTACCAGGGAAGAAGGTTAATCTTTGCCTGCTGTGTCTTGGTGGATCAGAGGTGTATTCAATTTATTTCCATGTAGCTTGTTGACTTCATTCTCATTACCTTATAGTCATATACATTGAACACAGAAATTTTTAGCACTAGCTGTCAGATCTTTCTTCACTCAAGCAGACTTTCTGTAATTTCTGTCTAGACAGCAAGCTGAAGAGTCCTGGCTCCTCAAGGCCTATCTGGATGATGTGCGAGTCAGCTTCCCCTTAAAAAGCGTAAACTCTGGAGCCTGAAAATTGAATGCTGCCTCCATTTCTTACTAGCTGTGATACTGGCCATCTTATGTAACCACTGTGATCCTCAGTTATCCATCCGCAGAATAGATATGCTAATACCAACCACATAGTGGCTCCATGAGGAATGGAAGAATCATGAAAACACCAGTGCTTTCCTACAGAAGGCTCTCACGCAATACTTACTCCCTTTTTTCTTTACTGCTACCCTCTCTGTTACTGCCCTACAACTTTCACTATTCTCACTCGTCTCAAAACTTGCCATTCAGGACAAATCTCAGTAATTAAACTCTTGAAGTTACCACTAATAATAATTGTACCACTTCTATTGTCTTAACTGACTTCAGCTCTAAGCTCCTCCCCTCCCCTACGTATCCTCAACCCTGATGCTGATGACTCTCTGACCCCCCACAAGGGCCAGCACAAAGCCTTAGTTAGTGCTGTCACTGATCAGCACAGATTCTCTCAGCTTCACCCCTGCTTATCTCTCTCCATATACTTCACTCCAGGTAATAGGAACCATGACTCAGCAGTAACGAATAAAATGAATGGCTGAATCTTAGAGGTAGTTCTTAAAGTTAGTTTCCATGGTTACTGAGTGGTTAGAGAAGGAATGGGCAAATCCAAAAGACAATCTTGAAGTAAATAGAAAATTTTATTTTGTTCCAGCACTTCCGAAAGTTCTGCAATATTATTTTCATAGTATCCTTTTTGACATTTGGTCCCATTTGCTGGTATGAATGCAGATCATCTTATGTTCCTAAACTGTCATTTCATCCTTTGTTTTGTGTACTTTACTATTGTGTGTTAAGAACACAGGAGTTCTGTCTCCTTGTATCAGACCTAGAACTCCCTTCCACTTTCATCTTTCCTTGTAAGAATCCAACACCACCTCTACTAAATTTCCCTCCATTATTCTACAGCACGTACTCCAATTAGGAAGTATATCTTCCTATAATTCCTGATAGAAACTGTAAGTATCCCTAACTCTAGACCTTTCTAAGATCATCCTCCAACTTAGACTTCTTTTCTCCCATTATCTTCGGCCCCATTTTCTCCTCACTACGTCTGCTCACAAACTCTTTGCCTATCTCGTTTACCACTGTGTATCCCAGAATACAGAAAATTTCTTGATACATGACCAACATTCAGCCAATTTATATTTATAGACTTACAGACTTTCCCTCAAGTCCCACTTTAAAAATAATTTCTTTTTTTAACCTACACTATTTTCTTTGAATTCTTACATAAGCCACATTCATTTTTATTTTTATCAGCTGATTTTAAGTTCCTTGAAGATGAAATTCATAACTTGCCTCATGTTGCATCTCTCAGAGTATCTTGATAATATGAGGAAATTAAATATCATCTTGGAGGAAAGGTTCATAACCTAAAACAAGAATGATTCATAAAATGCATTTCTCACCTACCGTTTTCTAGTCTCTATTCTAAGATCTGAGAGAGTGACCTTCATGAACTAGAGTCTTTGTCTTCACTGTTACTAGTTACCTGTGTAATCTCCACTGATACACTCAAATTCTCTGAGTTTTGGACTCTTCTAGGAACTGAGAGGGTTATACTAAGTTCTAATGTCTCTTCCCATCGTAGGATTTTGTAAATTCTAAATATTTATCAGTAGATTGATGAATGGTATTTAAAAAGTATTCATGACTATTTTCTATTTCTTTTGATTTATTTGTTCAACAGATGTTTATTGAATGCTCCAAGGTAATGTGTATGCTAAAAATACCAGAGGTACAGCAGTGAACATAATCCATGCATCCTGAGGTATCCTGCTTCTCATACCATGATGCCCTGGATGTCCCAGTGACCTAATTCACTTAAATTTCTTTGATAAAAGGGCAAAATTTTGCTAAACCCTCCACCCCAATTCCAGCTAGCTCTTATTAACATAAAATATTTACTTTGGGAGAAATTTAAGCAAACAAATAAATAAGTATTCCATACAGATGTAACTTTTCTGGGGGTTCTCAGATCCGCGATTTTAAGCTATTGCCTGGATGACAACTATGATGGAAAAAGTGAAAATTTAACCAGTTGTTCTGGGAGGCTTTCCCTATATTGAACTAGAGCAGCAGCTCCATTTACAAATCTGTTTTACATCTTGAAATGATACTCCTAAAAACATTTTTTTTTAATAACCACTGTTCTGGGTAACTAATTGGAATTAAAACAAAATAACAGACAGGAAGCTATACATATAAATGTGTGATAATTAGAACTCCCTATTTGGTATGTATTTTAATATATCTTTAAAATGAAACACCCATTATCTTTTGATAGGCCAATGGATGTGGGATTGAAACTCCCATAAATCCTTCAACAAATAGTGGTACAACATTAGATGCATTTTTTTGTTGTACTTGAACTTCCAGAGAGCTCCTGATGCTATCAAGTTCTTTATCATGACAGTCATCACATGTAGCAACTGATAAATTTGTGGTTAAAAAGAACATTTCAGGGTTTTGTTTTGACATCCTTGATTACTTCTACACTGGGTTTTTCCAAACAAAGTGACTTTAAACACATTCTGGATTTTTGGTAGTTGAGAGAGGATTAAGTCTCTATCACAGAACTAAAATTCACTAATAATACTAGGGAAGTACAAAAGTAACTTTCTTATAAAGCTCCAGTCAACACCAAAAAGCATTTGTGTAAAGGATTCAATGTCTTATTTGTCTTACTCAGTCCTAGAAAATTAGGTTCATAACCTCTTTATATTGATCATGGAGCAAAACAACTAAGGATAGAGGCAATAAAACATGGGATAGCCTATGGACACTAAAAAAAAAAAAAAGAAAAAAAAAAGAAAAAAAAATCCAGTGAAGGATCTCCTAATTCTGAAGTGACTTATTTGCAAGCCAAATGTGAAATGAGCATGAAGGAAGGCATTCAGTAAGAAGCACTCAAAGATATGCTCGTCTGTAAGATACCCCACAACTCATTTCACCAACATGTGTGAGGAACAATCTTTTTTGGTCTTTCCCAGTCTTGATTCTTGATTTACTTTTTGAAAAGGAAGGACATTCTTAATCTAGCTTGAATTATGGTTTGGAAAGACTTTGATGACCTTTATACATTTTCTTCCCTAAAACCTTAAAAGGTGGTATAGCTAGTATCAGGTTTAAAACATTCCTTCTTCCTGGAATTGTAGCTAGAAGATACTGACCAAGACATTTTCCACAAAGGGTCCTTTTACTGTGTTCTTGTTGGGCTCTGACTTGAACTGTCCTTATGCCTAGGGTTCCAGCAAGCTGGTTCTCTAGTTCTGACTCTCATACGCTCACAGATGCCTTTGACCGTGTCTGTTACAATTGTATTAGCAACTGAACCTCAAAGATTTGAAAAAGTGATCTTCAGCTAATGGGACTTTTTGACAAATTTAGAAGATATACTCAAAGTTGGATACTGCGTGTGCTTTCCAAGCTAGATATAAAATGATTTTGTATATATTCCTTTTGAATTAGCAAAATTAGGAAAATCAGACTCACTAACTTAAGATCGCTGGTCATCTGTTGGAGCTTCTTTATCATCTGGGCAAACACATATCATTCTCTTCCTTAAGATTCAGAAATTCAGAAATTCAGATTCAGAAATAATAAAGTCTACTGAAAGTTGTTTTTTGTTTTGTTTTGTTTTGTTTTTTTATAGTCACAATATTCTTCTCTGTGAGGATGGGCATGCTGTGGTGGCAGATTTTGGAGGTGAGATTTCCATGAATAATACCCCAAATGACATCAGTCTCTTTCTTCCTTCCTAGTTGGTGCCTAATATTATCTGATGAATCTGAAAATGGATTTCACACTGACAGCTATGCTTCTCTAAGTCATTCAAATTTCAGTGACCCTGATTCTCAAAAGTATATTGCTTATTTTCAGTTTTTCCCCTTTGATATCCCCGACTTAAAAAAAAAAAAGGAAGTGAGCATTTGAATAAGGTAGAGGCTCTTGGGGTTTCAAAATTTTATCTGTGATTTTAACCTTGTTTTTAAAGATATTTCCTTTGACATGAATTTGTTTTCTCTCTCCCTCAGAATCAAGATTTCTACAGTCTCTAGACGAAGACAACATGACAAAACAACCCGGGGTTTGCTGCTGCTTGTGTTCCCTATAATTATGAAACAATTAAAATGTGTAAACTCAGCACGAGACGAAGTGAGAGGAAAGCAGCTTTAACTGGAAGCATTGTCATGGTCCCAGGGGCAGGATAATGTTTTATGTTTTTATTTTCAGTAAGCCCTCAAAAGAACTCTTTCAAGGCTCTACCAGAAAAATAGATTAGATATATATTTGGGAAGGGCTATGGGCAAAGTAATACACAACTTGTTTAAAATATAACTTTAAAAAGTACATGGCAAGCATAGTTAATTGGTTCTCAGTTTTAGATCTTCTTTATTCAGCAGTGGAGTGAATGTTTAATCAGTAACGAACTATAGAATCTGTAGTTAACCAGCATCTATTAACAACTTTTTTCGACTTTAACATCATAAGGCAATATGTCACATAACCCAACATTAATATTTAAGTAAAATATGTTATAACATCTGAAGCAAGCATAATTGTACTCAAAATGCCTGCTATTAAATTCCTTACCTACTCTCTCCTTTGCTCCCCGCCACCCCCAAAAAGTAACTTCTCTTTCTAGACCCCCTCTGTTATTTAATTACCCATGTTTGAGGTAATTTTCATTCCTTCCTTCCCTGCTTCCACTGACTTTACTCACTTTTTCTGTCTGTTTGCATGCTTGTTTTCAGTTCAACCCAACCTCTCATTTTTCACCTCAGTGCAGGTCTTCATCTCTCTTCTGAACTAGAAGTAGGATTCTAACTCCAGTATTCTCTTCCAGTTCATTCTTTGCAACATCAGCCAAGTATTGGGTTCTGTCAGTTCACTTCCTCTTATAAATCATCAAAGATACCCACTACCCAGGGCACCTGGATAGCTCAGTCAGTTAAGCATCCGTCTTGATTTCGGCTGAGACCGTGATCTCAGGGTCCCAGGATCGAGCCCCACATCGTGCTCCGTACTCAATGGATATCTTCTCTCCTTCTTCCTCTGGGCACCCTCACTCCCTGTGCATGCATGCTCTTTCTCTCCCTCTCTCACACACATAAATAAATAAATATATATGGAGATTATATAGATATAGATCCATATATATATCTCTACTACCCACAGGCCAAATCCAAATTCATTATCTAGCAGCCTCCTGTCCTCCCCAGTCTGGCTCAGAGCCACTCTGTGACCCCTTCTCCCACAGCAAGTTCTCTCAGATCTCCTGCAGCCCAGCACACAACCCTCCTGGTCATTCCGCAAACATGCCATTCACCTTCGCAGCCCCATGACTCTCCTAGTGTGGTATTCTCTACCTGGATAGCTTTCTACTCCACCCCACCTAAAAGCAGTCTACTCATCTCGTAAGACTGAGGAAATTATATCCATTTTAAGTGACTTCCCTTCCATAACATCCCCTCCCCACTGCCTCCTCCCCATGTACTCTTCTGTCGTGCTTTTGTGCATTTTGCACTGCTAACTTAAACTCTTATTTATTCAGTCTACAAACATTTATTGAGGGCCTGCCCTGTATCAGGCATTGTGCAAAAGATGAGAAATGCAAAAAATGTAAAGAAAAGTTTAGTCCTTGATCTCAAGGAGCTCATTTTCTAATGGGGAAAACATGGTAATAAGCAGAAAGATTGAAAGCAGTGTGGAAATTTTGTGGTAAATAAGGTGTGACAAAGCATCATGGGAGCTCAGGTGGGATGAATGGGAATAAATTAGCTGTAGGGAAAACAGAAAGGAGTGGCAGGTAGAATGAACAACAGTATGAGCAAAGTCACAGGGGAGAATAAGAAATATCAGACTTCCTAGGGGAACTTCAAATAGGTTGGCATTGTTGGCATGCACTGTGAGAGGAAGAGAGAGCGAAAGATGAATTAGAGCAGAAGGCAGGAACCACATCATGGACCGTGTCGTATTGTAAGCAGGATTATGCATGCTGGTTTCCCCAATTAGACTTCACTCATTCATTCAACAAATATCTGTGGGCTCTTTACTAGAGGCCAGATATTCTTCTAGGAACTGGGGATATTACAGTAAACAAATTAATTTTCTTATTCCTATGGAGCTAATATTCTACTAAAAAGGGATAGACACTGAACAAATTAACAGATTATATATTGTTAAGAGACAATGTTGTGAAGAGACAAGTGTTATGAAGAAAAAGCAAAGCACAGGATATGAATGGAGAGTAGTAGGGTGCCATTTAGATAGGGCAAGAAGGAAAGATAACATTTGATGAGAGACCTGACCAGCAGTCACCCGTGTGGGGGGAAGAGGAATACAGAGTAAGTGCAAAGGCCCTGAGGCAGAAAAATTCTCTGTGTGTTCAAGAAGAGACTGACTGGAGTGGAGTAAGCAAGAGGAGAATGGTAAGATATGAGGTAAGGGAGGTAGAAAAGAATGAGTCCTCCTTTTGACAGGACACACAGACCTGGGACATAGAGATAGCTAAATCAGTAGTTCTCAACCCCAGCTGCACACTGGAATCACTTCAAGAACTTGTTTAAAAAGTATGCCACTTGAATCTAACCCCAAGAAATTCTGATTTCATTGGCCTGGGGTTGATCTTAAGTGCCTGTATCTTTTAAAAGTTGCCCCAGGTGATTCTCAAATACATCCAGACTGGCTAAATAAATTTCTGTGGAAAAAATTGAATTGAATGTCACCAACAACAAGTAATTTTTTTTTATCCTAGCAGTGTAGTCTTTAAGCACAGCACTACTCTAGATTAATTTTGAAGACTATTTTGTTTCCTACTAGTTATGTGGCCTTGTGTAAGTTGGCTAATTACTCTATTACTCCCCTGTGGAAAAATGGGCACATTGTATGCCTACTTCCACTTATGCAATGTTGTGTCACAATGCATAATCTGCTACGTAAGTGGAGGTTATTTGAAATGTGAAAGCTCATGTGAAAGAATTGCATATAAGTACCATAATCGGAATAGAGATATTCTTGGAATGCTGTAATTATGCCTGATTTAAAAATAAGGTAGACACTTCAAAAGAATTATCAGCAGCCAGCTCTGCATAGAATTTCGGGAAGAGCAATAAAAGGATACTGGTTTCCTTCAGTGAAAATACAAAGAAGGTGTTTGGTGAACTTCATTGATAAGGTTATGACTCCATGGGATTTTAGACCTGAAAGGGCTTGCCTCCTTTGTTTTGCCCTTGAGGAATCTGAGGTCCAGGAAGCTTATGAGATTTGTCCAGAGCTGCCCAAATAGGCAGTGGTAGAGCTAGAACTGGAATTTTCATCTCCTGACTCAAAACCTAGTGCTCTTTCCCCTAAACCACAAATAAACCAAAATTATGCATTTGCATCCATCCCGGAATGGAAACTTATATTTAAAACCAAAAAATATATAACTTCAAGTGAAAAAGAATGTAAATAATGCCATCAAAACATGAATATGAAACTTGGTACAGAGAAAATTATAACAGTTTATAGACTTTGGTCCTGGAATACTTATTGCGCAAACCACATTCAGAAATAACACAACTGGACCAACAAAGGTGATATGACAGATGTGATCCTGCCAGTAAGATATCTGCTTTGTAGGAGTATTCTGGGTGCCCCCCTAAGGTCCTTTCTCTCCTCAGTCATGAAGGCACTGTTTAAGGGTCTAATTTAGTGACTTCCTAAATTACAACCTGAAGATCTAAAGGAGGGAGGGTGCCTCCCACGTGTGTGATTCACCCCCAGGGAGGCATAGAGTTCTTGGATGAATCGTGATTGGCTTTTCAGAAGCCTGTATAGTTTCTAGGGGTAAGATGCACAGAAGTAAACAGAAAATGCTGCTGCTGTGATCATCATTTTATAAAACGCAGAGTTACTTGATGATTAATATCGTTGCAATATTTTTGGAAGAATTATGAATCTCATGATCTTCCAATGATTTAAAAAAATGCTCTTCGCAAAAATGAGCAACAATAGAAAACCTACTGTTTATGTATAAACACACCAGTTTATTGCACAGTATAGGGCAATCAATGTTATTTTATGTTTATATCTTTTGAGAACAATGCGAGAACACTTAAATCCTTACTAAGAAAAACAGTGTTCTACAATGGGATAACTAAACATTTGGTAAATGACTTGCGGATGTTTCTGGACACACAGAACCTCCGCTGGATGGCTCCTGAGGTGTTCACTCAGTGCACACGCTACACTATCAAAGCTGACGTCTTCAGCTATGCTCTGTGTCTATGGGAACTCCTCACCGGTGAAATTCCATTCGCTCATCTCAAGCCAGGTAAGACATCCTGCCAAGTTTCTCTGTTTTCCAGAGTTCTGTGCATTTTCATGACTTCAAGAAACACTTATTTCCAAAAAGTAATACTCTTGGTGGGTTGGCAAGGTGAAAAGTAAGTAAACAATTTCAATTTGGTTGTTTTGTTTTGGTTTTGTTTTGTTTTAAAAAATTGTATTTATTTATTTGAGAAAGAGAGATAGCGAGAGAGAAAGAGCACAAGTAATGGGGAGAGGGATAAGCAGACTCCCCACTGAGCCAGGAGCCGGAGGCAGGGTTCGATCCCAGGACCCTGAGACCGACCGTGACCTGAGCCAAAGGCAGACACTTAACTGACTGAGTCACCCAGGCGCCCCTCAATTTGTTTTAAAGCGTGTGCCAATAATGTAGACACTGTAATATCTATTTTTTTTTTTTGAGATTAGATTCTGATGCTTCTTTTTAGTGTGTATATAAGGGTGAGCTGAAAGTAGCAACACATAAAAATAAACTCTCGGGACTGTTTTCTGCTTGTCTCACATTATAGAAGGGAATTGCTTTTCCTGGTAATTTTGTATTACATAAATGGATACCTTCCAAAAATGGGGCTTTGTGAGTGAGCCTAATTTTGGGTGATAAGATACATTAGACTCTGTGTACATGTAGACTGCAGAGGTATGCAGTCTAATCACATGAAAAATATACACATACTTGAGGTTTAAGGTAAATTTTATTTGTATCTGCTCTTCATTTTATTTGATTTTCTGTCTTGTCATTCTATTTACTTTCTTGTATTCACCATGCGACTGGAAATTTGTCCCCAGCAATCACTCATCTGATTTATGGCTTTACAGGTTTGCCTTTTCCAGTATGTCCTATAAATGAAATCATGTTGTTGATTTTTAGTAATTCATTCTTTTTTTGTCCCTGAGTAATATTCCATTGTGTGGATATGTCTCAATTTAATTATGGACTCACAAGTTGATGATTATTTGGATTATTCTTACTTTGGGACTACTATGAATAAGATAGGTAAAGCCATTTAGGTCTATGTGTGGATGGTTTTATTACTCTTGAATAAATATGTAAGAGATAATTACCAGATCTTATGAAAAGAGTTTTTCTAAGGCGTTTGTACCATTATGGATTCCCACCAGCAGTGGATTAGAATTCCGGTTGCTACACATCCTTGCCAGGACTTTTTTGTCACCTGTTTAAAATAAAATATTAGCCATTTAAGTAGGTATCTAATGGTATGCTGCTGTAGTATTATAATTCTCTGACAGCTAATGATGTTGATGATCTTTTCACATGTTTATGTGTGTTCGTGCCTCCTCCCTTGGTGGAGTGTTTGTTCACATTGCCTTATTATTCACTTGTAAGAGTTCTTAGATTCTAGGTAGAAGTCTTTCATCTGCTATGCATTTTGAAAGTGTTTTTCTCTAGTCTGTGGCTGGCCTTTTCATAGTCCTCGCAATGTCTTGAAAGAAGTTTTTAGTTTCAATGAAGTCTACATTATCAAAGTTTTAAATCACATTTTTTGTATCCTTTCTAAAATATGGTTTCATCAATAAGGCCAAAAGATTTCCTCCTATGTTTTCTTAAAGAACTCTTAGAGGTTTAGGCTTTCTATTTATAAAATATATTTGTCTTTTTTTTAATGGCACAGGTATGAACTTTTGTTATTCTTTTGCTAATTTATTTGTTTTTGGGGCACCTGGGTGGCTCAGTCAGTTAAGCATCTGCCTTTGGCTCATGTCATGATCCTAGAGTCCCAGCGTCAGTGGGGAGCCTGCTTCTCCCTCTCTCTCTGTGGCTCCCAGTGTTTGCGCTACCCTCTCCCCTCAAATGAATAAAAATCTTTTAAAATTTTATCATAAAAAATGTATTTGTTTTTTAATATGGATGTTTAATTTTCCAGCAGAGTTTGTTGAAAAAACTTTCTCCTTTAAATTATTTTGGTAGTATTGTCAAAAATTAATTGCCCATATATATATTTATTTTTGAACTCTGTTCTATTGATATATGTCTACCCTTAGAACTCTAAGAGTATTCTAAGAACTATGCCTTACCTTAGAACTCTGTTCTATTGATATATGTCTACCCTTACTCTAATAGCATATTATATTGTAAGGTTACATTTAAGTCTTGAAATCAGGTTAGATGAACCTTCCAACTATGTTCTCCTTTATAGAAATCGCTTTGGCTCTTCTAGACTTTTTGCTTTTCTATGTAAATTTTAGAATCAGCTTGTTTATTTCTACCAAAAAAAAAAAAAAGCCCACTGAAATTTGGGGTGGATTACACTGAGTTTATATAGATCAATTTAGGAAGAATTGGCAATGTAAGCATACTGAATCTTCCAATCAGTCCCCATGGTGTAGCTCTCCCTTCAGTTAGGTCTTCTTTAATTTCTGTCGTCAGTGTGTTTGTAGTTTTTAGCATACAAACCTTGCACATTTTTTTAGACATCTCTATGCATTTTGTATTTGATACTATTGTACATGTTATCCTTTAAAATTTCAATGTCCAATGGTTCTTTGTTAGAAGAAAGATATAATTAATTTTTAAATATCAACCTAGAACTCTACATATTTGTTAAATTTACTTATCCATTCAAGTACCTTTATTCTACATTGTTTGGGATTTTCCACATAGATGATTTTGTGATCTGTAAATAAAGACCTTCTTCCTTTTCAATCTGTATATTTTTTTGTATCTTTTTTCTTAACTTTTTGCACAAAGACTAGTGAACAACAATGAACAAAAAACAGAAGTGATAAGATATATACCTCAAATCTAACTCCTAAAAATTTCACCTGCCACCATGCTAGTCAAAGCTGCTGTCTTTATCACTGTAACTTGACTTCTCTCTCTTCTTCTGCCCCACTTCCTTTGAGACATTTTTGCTCACTTACTGTCATATGACCCTAATTAATTTTTAGATCTTAGCTTAAATATCACTTCTTCCCAAAACATCTTCCTTAATTCTCTAATATTGAGTTAATCCAATCTCCTCCATGCCCCCAAGTCATCGTTTATTATACTATTTATCATATTTTACTCATACAGTTTTGGAATTTTCTCTACTCCATTATCCTCTGCTAATTACACATGAATATTTTGGAGAGATAAAGATCCTTTCTGTCAGGAACCACCCAGAAATATTTACCCTTTAAAGAGAGAATATTATATAATAAAACAGTTAAAAGCCTTGCCTAAGAATAACTGGATTCCAATATCCCAGATATTAGAACTTACCGTACTTTATCGGAAAGAGAATTTATGATAGATGTTGAATTTTTTAAAGTTGGACAGTGACCGTGAATCAAGAAATGAGACTCCTTATATCATTGCAGTGGTTAGGCAATCTAGCATATGTTCCACAATAAATTGTGTGAAGCATCAGATTCAGTATAAGCTACATATTAGCCACTTACAAAGAGGAACAAATCCATGACTACAATGTTTGACAACATTATCAGTTACGGTAGTAGCAACATTCCACATGGCTCTTCCTTCTGGATTTAGTAGTAGTACCCTATCTCCTGAGAGAAATACGAAAGTGGAACACAAATACTGGCACTGACTCTTATGCAAGGAATGAGTATACCTGGAGAAGAACATGAAGTTAGAGTCTCTTTTGTGTAGGCCATGTTCAAATTAACCTTACAATCTCAGGTTTAGAAAGAACCAAAAAGCCATCATATCTAGCATTCTATGGATCACCTGACACCAGATGCCCAAAGGGTCAGGAGAATTGGGCAAATGCTGGACCCCGGACAGTGTGATGGACAGGAAGTCACGTGCTCTGACTCCAGGGGACAGCCGCTACCCAGCTCCAGCAGAACAGGGCCATGCAGAAGTGTAGGGATCACTGCTCACTATTACCATATAAACGAATTTCTGTGTGTGTTTGTGTAGAAATCTAAAGGTTTGGGGTGCCTGGGTGGCTCATTCAATTAAGCATCTGACTCTTGATTTCAGCTTGGGTCCTGAGCTCTGGGAGATGGAGCCCCATGTTGGGCTCTGAGTTGGGTATAGAGACTGCTCAAGGTTCTCTCTCTCCCTTGTGCCTCCATGCTCACACACTCTCGCTCCTTCTGTCACTCTCAAAGAAGGAAAGAAAGAGAAAGGAAAAAAAAGAAAAGAAGAAAACTGAATGTTGGCAATTAATTCAGTTTTTAAGAAAGCGTTTTTCAGGATAACACCACATGGGCTAAGAGAATCGGCATAATGTGTAAGAACGTGAGCCTTGTAACTGTATGCAAGCTACTTAACCTAGCTGTACTTCACTTTATTTTTTAAATGGGCATAATAATGGGCCTACCTCAAAAGACTGGAATGGTGACTAGGAACTGGAAGCACTCAATAAATATTAGCTACTATTATTATTTTTAGGCTATTGTTGAGGGCTCCTCTGCCTGGGAACTGTGCTAGAGTTAAGAGGAAAACAGAGAGGAATAGGGCATTGCTCAGGCCGTCATAGTAAAGAGCAGAGATTAAGTTTCATCTAGAGAGAAGCAGAGTGCTGAAGATGCTCCCTGGAGGAGTCTCCTGTCCAGACTGTGCAAAAGGGGAGAGGATATCAGAGAAGGAATCTAAGAGGAGGTGATAACTGAACTGCAAAAAGATGAAAACTAATTAAATAGATAAACAGTGGGGAGGTAGAGAAGAAGTTGCAACAGAAAGCAGTATGTGCAAGGTGCAGAGGCATGAGAGATGCACAAATAATTCAGTAAGGATGAATCAGAGAATACAAGGAAACCCATCACAAGACACATGCTGTAAATGTAAACCTAGAGCCAGGTGGTGAAGGGCCTGTGTGTTCGCAGTGAAAGTCGCTGCAGGAGTTTAAGCAGGGCAATAGTACAACACTAGTATTATTTTTGAATGCTCTCTCTTTCTACAAAGCTAATTCTGGATTGAAGAGGCTTGAAACCCAGGGCAAGGAGACCAGGTACTCCAGATAAGAATGTAGAAGACCTTAATTAGGGGAGTGGCTTTAGAAGAGAAAGGAGAGGCTGGTTGTGGGAAATTTGAATGGGACTTGCTGGTGGGCCAAGGTGAGAGCACAAGGGAGAGGGAGGAGTCAGGGTTAACTTCAGGCTTCTGGCTGAGCCAGCAGAAGATGATGGATCCAGGAAGAGAGCAGATTTGTGAGAGAAGTGACAAGATTAGAGAGAGAAGGAGCCAAGGTGTGAAGCCAAGCAGAGAGAGAAGAACCAGGCAAGATGAAAAAGGAGCTGGTATGACCTGGCAAACAAGAGCTGTCCTGGATTCATTTCAGAGAAAGAAACCAACACCTGCTTCCCAGATTTTACGTCTCCCCCAGGTCTGCCTCCTCTGATATATCATGACAAAGTAAAGAAGAAATCTAGGCTAAATTAATCCATCGATATGTATCTCATCCAATCCCATTCCCTTATAACCAGGTACCAAATTTTGTAGATCACTTTCAGATTATAGTTTGAGGCCAAAGAAAAAGCCTCTTGTTTTCCTTTTGTTTTCCTCTGTGATGCCAGCTGGTTCACAAGGAGACTCAACTCTGTGTCCTGGGATTCCTTTAATGCCAAGCTATATCGAAGTCTCGGATGTGACAGCAAATTAAGAACATCTGCCAATTCATTCTAGCCAGATTTCGGTGAGACTTTATATGGAGGTTTTAACTCAGGTTTGCAAGCTATAATATGGGGCCAAATATGGCTTGCAATTTTTTTTTTTTTTGTCTCACATATGATTGTAAAAAATAAGAATTTAAGTACATTTAGAGACACAGTTATATCACAGGATCCCATATTTGTAGCAATTTGTGTTTGCTAGCCCTGTTTAAATATTAGGTGTTCTTCTCCATATATGATTAGAATCCTAAAGCATCCTAAATATAATAACCTTAAAAGGCATAAGCACTTGATGATGGGGACTATGTTTTCACATGTGTTAGGAAAATAGGAAAATAGGAGTGAGCCAAAGTTCTGAAATCCTGTGTTTGCTGTGCTAATCTTTATCAGTTTATCACTGAAAAGAGTAGAGCCAGCCAATCACTACAGAGATCACTGGAAAGATCAAATCAGTCCAATGGATGGTGATATTTCTATGAACATAGCTGATATTAACATTCCAATACTTCATTACCCTGACAAAGATTGCAATGAGAATAGACATTGGTGCAAATTAATCTATTCTTCTGACAGTCTGTAATGAGAATGGGATGTGGTTTAAAAAATTAAGCCATTCTTAGTGCAATCTCAAGATTGCAATCTCGTGGTCTCTCTCAGATGCTATATGCTCTGGTGATACATCATTGAGAAGTGTCAGTTTAACAAAGAATGTGTCTTAGCGCTTGCTGGGAGAGTGGTCCGTATTTGCTTTGTTTCACCAAAGCCCAACCCATAAAAACAACAAGGTAGAATCAATTGTGTTTTTTAAAACACACATACACACAATCAACACTGAAAAAAAAAAAATTCTTGTAGTTTATGTTCATCAAAGCTTACAAGTAAAATGTTTTTTTATATGGATGCCTGGACTTATTTTTATAAAACGTAAGAGTGATAGTTTAATTTAGGAATTCAGAATCTAGTACCAATTTATCCATAAGCAATATAGCTAATTAAATTTGCCACGAAGAGCTGCGTGGTCCTCCTCTCCACAGTGGCCATATTGCATTATGAGCCAGGGCTGGTGACAGATGAGATGGTTTGTAGCCTTGTAATTTGCAGTAACTCAATGCAACCTTTTACTGGGTATTCAGACGCCCAGAAAACCTCAAAAGGAACTATGATTTCTGATCTAAACAGAACAGAAAAGATACAGTGTTTTAGATATCTAGTTCTCTAGATTCAGAGTAAAAGGGATCGGTGAAACCCTTAGCTCTGTAGATGATAATAACTACAGCAACAACAGCTAACGCTTATTGAGAACCAACAATGTGCCAGATGCTCTCTGTACACTATCTCCCTTAATTCTAACAATAACCTGTGGTTTAGGTTCTATTAGGATAAGATATATGCTCAACATCACACACCAGTAAGAGGGACAGTCAAGACGTAAGTGCATGGCCCCTTGTCCCCAAACCCCATGTTTATCACCATTACACGATGTCCTCAAGGCTTCATCTTACATGTACAAAAATTAATACTCACAGAGGCAAATTAGCTTAATTAGGATCGCTCACAGAGTTAAAAGCAAAACCAGACAGGAAATTAGGCCCCCACATCACATTTCCTTGTTAAAGGAATTTCTTTCTTTTCTTTTTTTATTTTATATTTTTATTTATTTATTTGAGAGAGAGAGACATAAGAGAGCTCATGGGAGAAAGCGAGAGCACAAGCAGGCGGGAAGTGGTAGAGGGAGAAGCAGTCTCTCTGCCAAGCAGGGACCCAGATGTGGGACTCAAGCCCAAGGACCCCAGGATCATGACCCTAGCCCAAGGCAGATGCCAGCTGACTGAGCTACCCAGGTGCCCCAAGGCCAATTATTAATGGTGATACTGTTTCAATTTATAGAAGCTCCCTCCCCAAATGTTCTGATAAAAAGATAAAAGTATGAACTAAATTTGCCACCAGATCTCAATCATTTACCTAATTGTGTCATAATTTAATATTAAACTAAGTATATTCATTCTATGGTGTTTCTTAGTGACTAGGCATTGTGCTCTGTCCTAAAGACATAATAATGAGCAAGATAGCAATTGTCATTAATCCATAATCCTTATTTATTTGTACAATAAATGTTTACTGAGTCATCTATACCATAACCTCTTTTATCTCCAGTGAAATCGTATTTTGAGCGGCCTCATTTATTGATTTGTTTGGTGCATATCAGTTGGGTGGCTACTGATTAGCTGTCATCGTGCTAAGCACGGGAGATACAATGGTGAAAAGATACAATTCCTGAGCTCAAGGAGCTTGTGATTTACAGAGGCAAGCAAATAAATAGGCAATTAAGTATAATATAATACCATATTATACTACAATACTACAATAGCACCATGTGCTATGGGAGTACATAGGAAGGGCACCCAGAGACAGTTCATTAAGCTAAGACCTAAGGGACACTAAATATAATGTAAGAAAAGAGGATACGTACAAGAACATTTCAGGAAAAAAGGATCACCTTTCCGAATTTGTGATTGAATCATAAAAAGAAGTGAAAAGTCCAGTAATTCATCTCTTTAAAAATTATTCATTCATTTACCAAAGTTTATGGAAAAGCCTAACACTTCTTTTGTTAGCTTATTATTGCCCACATGGAATGTTCAGTACATCTGTTCATGAGAATAAGTGAGTGAAGGTTATCACATGCCGGACAGAATGCCTGTTGATGATCTCTAGTCATATCCCTTTTTTTCTTGATAAAGTATTGATAAGCAATAAAGAACTTAAATCCACAAATCAAGACCACGGTTATATAAACTTTTGAGGCTGACACACAAAATCTTGTTTAATTTAAGCCTCATTCAGGATGAGAGTGAGAAAAAGCTATGCTCTAAAATTGTGCAGTCCACTATGGAAGCTACGAGACACACGTGGCTACTTAAATTTAAATTTATATGAACTGAAACTGAAGTAAAAGTTCAGTTATTCAGTCACACCTTTTTAGTGCTTAATAGCCACATTTTAAGTGCTTAATAGGCATATGCTACCATGTTGAACACTGCAGAATATTTCCATCATTGTAAAAAGATCTATTAGATAGTCCTACTCTAGTGCTAGATTACAAGTTTTGCTCAGTCATTGATAATCATCACAGTGCTGAGAAAATGGTAGGTGCTCAATAAATAGTTATTGATATTTTTAAGTTTACCTTTATTCTCTTTTAATAGCAAAGTTTCACTTGTAAAAGTAGAAACCAACATGTACATAAATCATTTAACATATTTTATGTAGCAATCAAGGTAAAAAATTTGATGAATGGGCTGACAGTCTCTTTCCTGAATCTGGAATACCAGAAAATTTCCCAGCTGTTGGTGTAACATGGCCACTTAGGCAAGACTGGCAAAGTAATCTCAGAGGTGACAAATCTCAATTCCATGACCCCTCATGTTGCATTGCCCACTTTCTGGTGGAGGTGCTAATGAGTGGTATCACTGCCAAGAGTGCACAAAGCAAAAAGGAGAAGGAGATGCCAAGGCCTTGTAGAATCTGCTTTGAATAATGAAGAATTAAGTATCGTTCATCTTAAACTGATTTTCCAGACGCAGTGCCAAGAAGCAAACAGGTAACTTTATAGACTTGATATCAGAGTCTAAAAGGGTTTCAGAGGAGACATTTGGCACCTGCATCTGAGTTTAACTCACTTTATGAATAGTCCCTCCCCACCCATTAGGATATGTATAATTAGTTTAAATGTGTTCACTACACTGGCTTATGTGCTTATAGCTGTACCAGCTCAACAATATCCAAATGGTCATAAGGTGAAAAAGTAGAGTTTAAAGATCAGTGATTATTAAGCATTAGTTAATTTGTTTGCTTATTTATTTACCTCATACCAAAAAGAATTAAAAATCGTCAAGAGTAGCCAATGGGAGAAACCTAACATAGCTAGTTTTTTGTGACACAGAAGACACATTTTATAAGTGACATTTCATTTGCTAAATATGTGGGTTTTTTTTTTTAAGATTCTTATTCATTTATTTGACAGAGAGAGAGATCACAAGTAGGCAGAGTGGCAGGCAGAGGGGGTGGGGGAGCAGGCTCCCCACCCAGCTGAGAGCCCGATGCAGGGCTCCATCCCAGGACCCTGAGATCATGACCTGAGCCAAAGGCAGAGGCTCAACTCACTGAGCCACCCAGGCGCCCCCTAAATATGTTTTGACCTGTCTTTTGTTTCTTTGTTTTCTTAGTGTCAGCAAATATAACTGTAGCTAATAGTGGCTAGAAAAGTTTGACAAATGTGGCAATGCAAATATTCTACAAATGGCATTGAAAACAAGAGTAGAAATGGAATTCCTGACTCTGCCCTCAACTTGGAACAATTGTACAATTAGAACTGCTGTTGTAAGGAAGGAAATATTAAAATACCAGACAGGCAAAGAAAATGAACTTAAAATTTTAAATACAAATAACCAATAAATATTTAGGAAAATATTAAGCCTCACTATTCATCAAAGAACAAAATTTAAACAACAAGAAATGAGCTGATACACTTGCCTCTCATATTAAGAAAATCTTTTACAAAATGAGAAAGCCTAATACTGGTGTAGATGTAATGAAAAGTCTCTTACACATTGGCCATTGAGAGTGTAAATTAATACAACTCTTGAGAAAAACAGTGTATCAGTATGTGTCAAAAGTCTTCAGCTATGCCCTTTGGCAGGTTAATCTTACCCCTCAAAATATCATAAATATCATAAAATATCATAAATATCAAAATATCATAAATAAAGTTTCAGTCTGTGAAACTGGGAAAGTCATACTGAAGATGATTACTTTGAAGTGTTTATACCCAAATTTGAACATCCTGAAATTGAGGAATGATTAAGTAAATCATACAGAATACAGAGTCGTCAAAAATACATTAACCTGAAGTTTAATAACTTGGAAAAATGTTGATATTTAGGGGAAAAATATTACATAATCATATACTGGATTGGGCATGAGCTCAATGATAGAAAGAGTATATAAGAATACTCAAAATATTTTAACAACTGTCCTTTCTGAATAAGATTTTATTCTAATTATGTTTCTAAAATTCCAAAGAAAACAGGTATATTACATTTGTCAAAATTAGGTAGTAATTCCGACTGATCCATAAAGCAAAATGTTGATTAACTTACATATAATTTCACTAAATTAGTAAATCTATAAACAGAAGTGAATTGGAGCAAACTTTAGTGTAAGAGAGGCAGTAGTTATAGGTCATATCACAAATGTTGTTAGGGTACAGACAGATGTTGATGACATCACAACCTGGAAAACAGGAAGTCAACATCCTGGGACTTTAGCCTCCCACCGGTGCAGAGCAATTTTAGGAGGAATAAAAAGAGCTTCAGGTGTTGTTTACAAAGTATTTTCAGTGTGAAGTGGTTGAAGAGAGCGTGGAATCTGAAACAAGAGGTTATACCAATTACTAATTATATTTAATTTTTTCACAAATTAAAAACTAGTTACATACACGCACACACACAGAAATACCTACTTTGAATGATTGTTAGGAGGTTTGAAAAAGCTTATGTATGTATCTACCATGCTGCCTGATACAAAATATGTTTAATGAAAGTACCTATGAACTTGGTTTCCAAGAGAGTTACAGAAATCACTGGTTGCAGAGCAGGAAAATATGCAACAGTCAGGATTCCACAACGAAGCCCCAAGCATCACCACACCGTAATGGGGAGTTTCAGATGAGCAATATTCAGAAATCCAAGCAGACAGGTAACACTAGGGAGTTGAGTCAACGAGTGATATTAGCTAAAATGATGGATTTGAGGTATCTTACAAAGTTTAGCAAATAGTAACTACTTTATAAATATTAAATCTTAAAATCCCAACATTCTTATAACCAGTAATGGTATTTAAACTTAAAAAATCATCTATTTTGCCCAAGTTAAAGGGGTGCTTTCTGAATTGCAAAGTTCAGCGGCACCCCACGTCTTGCTAAGTACAGGATAAGCTCTTTAGCCTGGATTTATGACATTGTATATCGTCTGGTCCAGTTTGCCTTTCAGTCCTTACTTCCTATAACATTATGTGTATACCCTTCAGACACACACCCCAAACTGCTTGCTCTCTGTATGTTCTTTTGCATGCTTCTTTGATCCTCTTTGTGTTCCCTCCGCTCCCAATTTGTTGAATGAGCGAACAACTGAATGAATGGACAATTATAAAGATAAACTGATAGTATCAAATTATCCAACATTTTGTTTAAGCATTAAAAAAAAAAAAAAAAAAACCTGCATAGAGCTATCTTTGAGTCCCTGCTAATGTTGCACAGATTGATTCTTGATGACTTTTTGTTTGTCTGTTCATATGCTTCTTGGGGCAAGTATGTGGGTTTCAGAACTGACATGTTCATTTGGTTCCTAGCGGCTGCTGCAGCAGACATGGCTTACCACCACATCAGACCTCCCATTGGCTATTCCATCCCCAAGCCCATATCATCTCTGCTCATGCGAGGGTGGAACGCATGTCCTGAAGTGAGTAATTCTTATTTCCTCTTAGAAAATGTGTTATGGTCAAAATCTGTCACAAATAGTGTAACTCCAAAGTCTACTTTTAGTGTGTATTTTAAGACTGTCAAGGCAGGAAGACTGATTTGCCTTCTGCTCTTTAGTCTCTAATTGCCTCAAAAGTCTGAGTATCTCATCTTTCTTTGCTGCTGCTCTCTGATTTTGAAATGTTTCTCACAACTGATTAGCAAAAGAGAGACCAGGGTATGACAGATGAGTCACAGCCTCATCTCAGCTGCAATTTTATTAACTTACACTTGAACCATACTTAGTCATTTTCTGAAGAAAGAAGTTTGGCACAAGACGGATTTGTGTTGGCTTTTCACCATGAGGCAGACCTTTAGCGGAGACTTCGTGACAAGTGGTCTTTAGTTGCACTGGCTCAAGCGGGAGGCCAGAGACCAAGTCCTAGTCCTTCCCTAATTATTTAAGCAGTAATGTGATAAAGTATTTAGGAACGCAGATGGAGGGTTGGAGACTATGGACGGAATCAATAAAGGAGGATATGTGAACAGAGAAAAAAATTAAATATGATCATAGATCTAAAAATATTAAGGGTTACACTCCTATTATCCCAGCATGAAATCTCAGACCACTTGTTTACAAGACAGGATTCTTCTTATCTGTACCAGACATTTTGAGAATGTCTGACAAACGAGGAGACTCCTCAACTTCTCTCTTGAGACTCTCCCTGCCAGCATGTTTTGTTGTCTATTGAAATCCTTGGGTTTTAACGTCAGCCCACATTGATTCTTCTGCCCTGAGTAGAGGGAATTAGTTCACATTAGTTCACAAAAGTGTAGCTGTTGTTAACTCAGGAAGTACCTCACCAAGGGAGAAATAGAATAAGCCCCAGTCTAGATTTTGGAAGGAGAAAGCCAAGTTCCCCACTTCTTTTTTCTAAAGGTAAAACCCAGACCAAGTCATTACCCAACTGCGCAAACATACATGGAGACTCTTAAGAAGAAAAATAAAGATTACTATGGCATGCGGACTGAGTAACCTCAAAAGAAGTAATCTCTTCTCCTGACCATTCTGCTTCACAGATTATGTATTTATTGGTGTTGAATCTTTTCTCACTACCAGAAAGCAGGGATTTTTTGTTTAGTTTTGTTTGTGGCTGCAACCTCAGCACCTAGAACCATCCCTAGTAGATGTTCAAAAATATTTGTTGAGTACATCAGTGAGCACCACTATTGCTTATCAAAGCCTCCAACACCCTCATCTGAATTGCAGTGTCCAAAAAATAATTTGTCTTGAAAATTATATGGCTTAAAATAGTTTGGGAAAAGCTTTCCCAGCTGATTCAATATGAACCTCAGGCATATTTTCTAGGAATAAGTATGTCAAAAAAGCTAATCTGAAATTTCCTTTTCTCTTTAGTGTATATAACATAAAGTATAACAAAAAATGTAAAGTAAATATTAAAAAACTGTCAAGGGTATCCCTTTTGCTTTTATTAATGGACTCTTCATGTTTATGATTATAAATTGGGAATATATGGAAGTTTTCATTTGAAGATAAAAGCAAGTCATTAGCAACTTCTAAAAGTATTTTTGGGGAGGTAGAATGGATGTCACAAATAACACATTAGGAAATAAGAGAACCAGATCAGGGCTAAAGGAGGGTATGCTTAAAGTTAAAGAAAAAAAAAAAATACTAAGAACCCAAAACTCAAGTGTTTAGTGGAAAAGTTTCATTGGTAAGCAGCAAAACCAGTCAGTCCAGGGCCTGGGCTCTGAGAATGCAGATCAGGGAGAAGGATGGGGGAAAAGCATAAGTAGGAAGCAAAGTCTCTGACTAGCCAGCTGTGTCTGGGCTTGCCGGTCAGGTGGGCCCTGGCTTGGCTGTGGTTTCCATCTCAGCATCATGAAGTTGAGCTGCTGGATGTGATGTGCCTGAAACATCATCGCCGTGCCCATCTCAATAGCGTCTTCACTGTGTGAGCAGGCTCAGTGGTGAGGAAAAGGGAAATGGTGGGCTAGTTCTTGTTCTTTCCTTCAACAATGACTTATGGAGTCTCCACACAGCCCCACGAACAAATGCTGGGGATTCAGTGGAGACCTATGCTCCAGGGAGCCTCAGTAAGGTCTAGTAGCCAAATGGAGACAAATTGAATAAACAAATGATTTTATAGTTATAAGCCAGACTGAGGAAAACAAGAGTAGATGAGAATGCATACTAAAGGAATTGGCAAGTAGGGGACAAAGAGATAATATAGGTCAGGAAAGGCTTCCTGGAAGAAGAGACACTTGAGCTGAGGTCACAAGCATAAACAGGAGTTTGCTGAATGAAGGGGTTTGGTGAGAGAGAAAAACAGTCCAAGCAAAGAGAAGGTGTGCAAATTCACTGGGAGAAAGGACACAAGGGAGAGGCTTATTAGGTATGGGAAGCTTGTAGCGACTGAGGGGTTAGCTCTCCATACCATCATTTGAAATAAGTTCATCTTTAGATATGAGACACTAACACCATGCTCTCCTGGTCCTTGCTCTCTAGGTTATCAACTTCATTACTCATTCTTTCTTTCATATTTGTCTTTGCTTCACTCCTTAAACTTGAACCATATTATTATCTCCTATATATGTCTTCTTAGTCAAGACCTACAAAGACAGAAAAGGACAGTGAGAAAAACAGATATGAAATCCCAGGCAACTATATTTTTGTCCCTAAAGAGTTGCAGAAATATGATAAAAGTAATTGTTTTTTGAAAATTCAGCTGAACTTGGCATGAAAAGATTTGATAACTTACTCAGAGAATTGCATGTGGTTCCTATAGTGAGACAGGCACTGAATTATCTTCTAGTATGATTGGGGTAGTTGAGCATTGTTTCTTAACGTGTGGGCTGCATATTACATACTCCAGTTTACCCGGAAAAATTTGTTAAAACGAAGATTCTGGGGCCCTATTCTAAAGCTCCTGCATCAAAATGTCTAGGATGGAGCCTGGGACTTTGCATTTAACAAGCACCTCAGCCGGATCTGTGCCCAGTAAAGGCAGAGAACCAGCGGGCTGAAACAGGAGCAAAAGACACTGAAGTCTGAGCGTGCGCTGAGCTGCTGTTGCATTAATCCAGTTGATTACAAGACAAAGACTACAATGGTTACCATGGGGATTCAGGAGCAAGGGCAAACGTGAGAACTACTTCAAAGCAAACAACATCCTAAGGAGGTGAAAGACTGGATTTAGGAAATGGCAAAGAGGAAGGAGCCCAGGAGAGCTGTCATCATCATCGCCTTCTGAGAATTAGCCAGTGACCAGAGTATTCCTTAGGCTCTTAGGTATCAGGGATATTGTTGGCAGTGGGAGAAAAAGCCAAGTGCTTTGCTTTAAGGTGAAGATGGTTTTTGTTTTTTGGTTTGGGGATTTTTTTTAAATAATAATAGAAAAAGGAAAAAAGAAAGATAGCTACCAAGAGATTAAAAAAAAACTAACCTGGTCTACAAAGCTAAGGAAACTATCAATTAGAATAAAGTGATTGTGCAAGAAGTTGGCGTAGATGCTCTTCTCACCTTAAAGGCGCTTAACCGAATGAAGTGGGATCAGGGGAGGCAGACAGATGGCATAGGAGCTAAGCTCAGGCAGAGAAGCTGAACAAAAATAGAGGGGAGAGGAGTTGGAGTTAAAAGCAAGGAAATTTTGAATCCAAGGAGAAAACAGAAAGAAGAGAGGGAATAAGGTTAGAGAGTTTCAAAATAAGAAAGTTACATCATTTGCTGGCAATTCTGAAGAGGAAAGAAAACAGAAGATAGGCAGAGCATGTAAGCAGAATTTACATTGTTCTATAGTCTTTTAGGCTATACAAATATTGCAGGAAGCAGATATAAAGATCCTGTTATATAAAACTATATTAGAGACTACATAAATATATAAAATATGTAAAAATATATTAGATATAGATAGAAGAAGAGAAAGTACTACCTTTTTCCCCCTAGGAAAGGTAAAATGTAATATTCTATACCATGAAGGTATGCTTTCAATGTTTTACTGGGATATCAAAAATAAAATTGTTTGAATATACCTCTATCTTTCCAATAAATGTGGCTTTGAATGAGAGAAGCTTATTCTACTATTGCTTTTAAATCTCATATTTATAAGGACATTTAATTCCTGTGCACAAGGAAGAATACTCACACCAAACAATAGTGACATGCTAAACTCAAGAGATCAAGCCTTGAAAGCTTACATACTAATAGGTTATTTAGTTTTCAAAATCTTAAGTTAATAACAATTGGCAATAAAGCTTGTTAAAATTCCCTTTGTTCAGGATCCATTGTGTTGATCTTGAAGCTCCATTTGTTCTTCTAAAATGATTGAAGCTGAGATCGCCACCTAGTGGATTTAGAGGATTTTACAGGTTTTACAGAACTAGCTTACATCCCCTGGAAATCCTTAATTTTTTTTTTTTTCTCTTAGAGAAATAATAGGTTTGAAAAACTCTACTTAAGATCTAGGATAATTGTCAACATAACAGTTGCAAATGGTTGAAATATAGGAATATGCATATCAGCTAGACTACAGTTAACAAACAAAGCTCAATTTTTATTTTCATACCATAATTAGGAAAACAGATCAGGCACAAATATGAATATATAATCATCTATGTAGAAAGCAATATTGTAATACCACTAATTGAGATGTGTATAGTAATTTCCATAAAATAAACATCAAGTGTAAATCTGTTCAAGTACTTTTTTCTTCTTTAATCTTTCATTTGCTTAAGGCTTTTTTTTTTTTTTTTTGATGTTTGCTTTCTTTCTCAGAACTAGGCAAAACTTTTCTTTCCCATTTTTCTATTTCTCAGAGAAGCAAATTCAGTTAAATGTGTCAAACCTATCTTGTGGCTCCATCTTTGATTTTTGCATTCTATGCAGTCATGTACTTTTACTTCATTGACAACCAAGAGTTCCTGAGGACTTTTCCTCCAAAAGAATGCATTTGGAATGCCTGCAAAGACTAGGGGGTGTTTGTGTGTCCTTTTGAAGAAAGCTAAAATAGAAAATGATGATTAGTTAAGTTCTGCCTCTAAAGGTGAGGGATTAGCACAATCAGCAGATGGCGGATACAGTGTAGGTTTTGGAGCAGAGCTTCCAGTCTCATTTATTCTTCAAGGAATTAGAGGCACCTTATTTCTCGTCTCAAAACTCATGTCTTTTAACTCTGGTGAAGAGGAAAGCACTAGATGTGTCTGCACTGCCACTGCACCTCCTTTATGAGCTCTGTCATCTTTATCTGGTTGAATATTTTGAACTTCTCCGAAATCTTGCAAATTACAGTTAATTCTGAGATCTATTTCACTACGAGGACTATTTTCAGCTTCCGGGGAACATGTGATACTCAAATCCTTAGCTGTAATAGTAGCCTCAGCAGAGCTTGAATCATACAACATATGTTTTTCACTTTTTCCATTTTCCCAAGTTTGCTGCATTTCTTTTCTACTACCTTTTAAGGTCAACTGTGCAGTCCTAATTAATGTACTAGAATCTGCCTTGTTTCCATCCAACATTTTATTCTATTCTTTCCCTAATATTTTTATCCCTAGTATTTCAGTGCCATCATCTCTGGGCAATGCCTTTGTGCTATCAGTTTCTTTTTTGTCACTGTTGGTTGGATTCCAAATGGCTTGAGTACTAAGAGAAGTACTGATATCTTTGGGAATCTCTGTTCTATTTTGGTATGGAATAGAATTTTTCTTCATCGAAGTTAGGTCGCCTGTGGCTTGTGTCTCAGAGGAAATGAGAGCGGAATCATCAGTTTCTCTTTGGGGAGGTTTTATTCCTACATCATTTCCCTCATCCATGATACAACGTTCCACAATTTGATGTGATATATTCCATTTGGGCATCAACATTTTTTCCTCATTTCCAAGTTGTGTGTGACTTGAGTGTTGCTCTACATGTTTCAAGGTTTCATTTTGATTTAAGGTATGTTCTTTATTGGTGTCCACTTTGTGGCCATCTACAAACTGTGTTTGATTCCCCAGGGACAAAGAAAACTGATTTGGCCCAATGATCTTGGATTTGTCCTGCTCCCTGTGCTCAGTGGGCTCTGTTGCCCCTTGGTCAGTAGACCCCCTGGAAATGCTGGGGGGTAAAACATCACTTTCTGTATTTTCCCAAGTAGCTGGTAAATACTCGGGTACTTCCAATGCAAGGGGAGTTGCACCTTCCACTTGCTCATTTGAAAATTGAGAGCTTGCCTGCCTGTGTTCAGCTATGATGGGTGTGGGTAGAGGCAGTGCTGATGCATTGCTATCAGGAATGAGGCCATTAGGGTGACAGTTGCCTTCCCTGGACCTCTGGGTGACTACAGGTAAGTCATTAGCACTGAGCGGAGGAGTCTTTTTAGTGTCTTGCTGGTAATACGGGGTCTGCTTTGGAGCATGTTTGAGAGGAATGCTCTTTGAAGTGAGTTTATCACAGTTGTTGTTACTCACTGGCTGTTGGGGAAAATCTGCAGAGGACACAAGGTTTATATCAGCTTCTTTCTGAGAAGCTTTAGGTAATTTATGCGGCAGTAACAATACCTGTTTGCATTTCTTTGGGAGTTCTGACAATGATTTTTCTGGATGGACTTTGACTTTTCTGAATGGGTGTGAGTTTAATTTTATCCTTGAATTTTGTTTTTTAATTTTCCCTTTGAGGTCAGATTGACTGGTTCTCTTCTTTTTCGGAATCTGTGGATCAGCAGACCGTTTTCCTCCTTTGTTTCCCTCCTGAGGATTGCCACATGTTTTGAGATCCAACTTGGTCAGGGGGCTACTTTGAGTTTTCTGCTGTTTCCAGTGGGTTGATGTTTTAGACGACATCACCAGATGATTTTTTTCTACTAAATCAGGATCACAGAAGCTAACCCTCTTAGGGGAATATGTTTTCTTGATTTTTGTTGATAACCTTGATAACTCTGTGCTGTCCTCCCTCATAAGGAATTTTTCTATTGCGCTGTTAATTTGGATCTGCTCTTTCTTGGCCTTTGAATGTTCTTGACGATTTGGCTGCTTTTCTTTCACGTAATCTTGAAATTGATCACAGGGCACATACTTACAGATAAGAGAACTGTTTGGCTGAAAATAGCTAGGCCTGCTCCATTTTAACGGTCCACAAGGATCATCATATTTTGATCTATGTTTTTGTAAGATCTGTTGTACACAGTGTTCCTCGGGCTCACAAGGCTGGGATGATGAACCTGTAATAAAATGTCTCTGCCTGTGAGGTTGTAAGCCACTGTCTTTTTTTTCTACTGGAGGCTGCCATGATTCATTTGTTAAATGCTTTTCAAGACTTTCTCTTGCCAACACTGAAGCGGATGTTGCATATCTCCTCCTGAATGTGTCATTGTTGATATCTGCTGAACAATAAATGCAGAAATTTAGCACTGAGCAGAGTTTTATTACCCCAACCGAACAGATGCTTAGAAACCTTATGAAAGGTGCAAAAAATGATTCCTCTGATGATGGCAATTCTTGGATACTTCCTAATTTTTAACCAAACCCACAAAAGACTTTGGGGAGTTTACAAAGCTACCCTTTACGGCCCCATTTTAATAGTTGCAATGCTGAATTAAAAGTTCAGAATTAGAAATAAAAACATTCATAGTTGTAAATCTTTACATTGGTTGTTGGTTAGGTTAGCTTTAAATATGAATAATATCTAAGCTCTTTTCAAATGGCCATCACAATAGTTTTCTGCATTAATTTCCCAGTTAGAACTAAATATTAGGAAGAACATGATACTGTATTGAGTAGTGTTTAGGTTTCAAACACAAGATACCTTCAACCACAAAAAAGAAATACCTGTGATACTACTACTGGCTTCATCAAAGCAGAGGCCATACCTGTTTAATTTCCCATCACTTAATATAGGATTAATTAAATATTTTTTTAAATGAATGAGTATTCTGGAATATGGTCTGGTCTGTATTGCAGGAATCTCTGTGAATTTTAAATGATACATGTTAATATGATATTAATGATACCTGTTAAATAATAATAATGACAAAAATAATAGTAATATTTACCATTAATTAAGCATCTACTAAGAGCCAGGCACTGTGCTAAATACAGTACCTTCATTATCTCATTTAATATTCTCAAGAGATCTGATCCACTGGATAAGTCCTGTTGTCCTATCACTTTCATAGATGAAGAAAGATGCTTAGAGAGGTGAAATGCTTCTACCCATCACATTTCCACATGTCCATATCGGCAGAACTTGACACAGGTCTGTCTGACACTAAACCCTATCCTCTTAAGTACAATGCATGTTAGGTTTAAAATAACATCTTTTCAGTATACTTTCTCTTGTCTTCTGAAGTTGTTTGTTTTATCCAAAGGAAGAAAGGAGTATTACTGTTCAGAGATCGAAAGGAAGACGTGAGCTAGTCTTCACACTAGCATCTGACTCTTAAGATTTGCCTTCAATTTTCTGGGGGACCTTGGGGAAGCTACTTACTCAATGGGTATCAAGAGATAAGACTTAGATGGGAATTTTATGTGGATATAAAATTATTCTGGGGAAAGAATTTTAGCTTTTATCAGATTCCAAGAGAGTTCTATGACTCAAAGATAAATATTCAGAACTATCAGACTAGATCATCTCTAAATCTTCCCTACTCCTGAAATACTGTGATTCTGTGTTTCCAAGTTTGGAGACATAATAAGAGTGACATTGACTCTTACTGACTTCTCTTCAAAAGCAAACGTGGCCTTGGTTGTTTTCTCCTCCAATACCTATTCATTCCATCTCCAGTACAATGCCTGACATGTAGCAGAATTTCAAGTTTTTCTCAAAAGTAAATGTATTGATTTGACAAACAACTGTGTTCTCTGTGTGAAACAAGGGACTGGGTTTTAAATGGTTAAGAGACAACATTCCCTTCAGTAAAAGGGTTTCCCACAGAAAAGTTAAGGCATTGGACAAAGCTAAACAACTGCCTGAAGTGTGGCTCTATTGAAAGGGTAAGTGTTTCTTTCTTTCTAAAATAAAGCCAGTCTGATCTGGTTTCTATGACAAACTTTTTTTTTTTTTTTAAACTTTGGCTACTCCTCTCTTGAGTCAAATCATCAGACCCTAGAAACTAGTAAGAACTGGAGTCGGGGGAATGCAATGGCCTGCCTTATGCCACACATGAAATAACATACAGTTTCATTCTTTTCCAATTGTCCCCAAATCCATCTTAAGGGCCAGATCCTGACAGTGAGAATTTCTTGGTGCTGTACCTCCACCATTCATATTCTGAGAGAAAGCTCTGCTCATTGTAAACCAATTCAAATAAATGACAGGAACCTCTTTACAGAAAAGCTGTCAAAGTTTTCACTGCTGAACCTGAAAGCATCACCTTACTATTCAGGAAGGAAAAGGAAGACATTTAATTCATTGCCTCCACCTAAATATTGACATTGCCCATGTACAGTGGGTAGATGTCATGGCCAGATTCACTTGGCTCCCAACATGGGACGATGAATTAAGTCCTGACTTTCCCTGGACTGGAAAGTTATCATCCTTGACAGCTCAGCAAGCAAAGTGTGTGTCTTGACATCATTCCTGAAATGAATCACTAGCATTAGAAGGCCCATTCTTCTAACATGTCATGCTCTGAGAAGGTTGCTTACTGCAGAATTGGCATTAGAGCTCGAAGGATGTCGGAATAGAAGCCGATACTCAGCCTCCCATAAATCTTAACAGCATATTGCTATTTAAAAGCCTGCTTTTCTTTAAAAAAAAAAAAAAAAAAAAAAAAAAAAAAAAAAAAAAAGAAGAAGAAGAAGAGGAGGAGGAGGAGGAGAAGAAAAAGAAACTTGTTAGATGTTGGGTCACAAACTCACTTTCCAACAGGCATAAGATATACTTACTCTCAGCTCCTGAGGGTGGAGGAGTCCTCATCTACACCTTACCCCAAACACACACGCGCGTGCGCGCGTGCGCACACACACACACACACAGATCTAGTATCTTTAGAAGAAGGACAGACTGGTATGAAACAATGATTTTTATAGCATTCTACTTTTAAGAAAATTAAAGGAAATTATGTCTTTTGGAGGAATTTAAACAGTGGGATCCTCTGAAACAAGGCAACTCACCTATTGTTCTTGTTACATGCTGTGGCAAAGTTGGAGGTTGGACTTCCCCAGGCTCATGATTCCTTAGCTCTTTAACTCTCTTTGGACAATGTCTTGTAAGTAAGCCTGCTTCATTAAAAGCTGCCATATTCCCAGGAGGCTCTGAACATCCTGACTGCAGCAATCTGCCACCAAAGCAGAAGAAAGTGCTGTCTGCCCCATGGTCTTTACCTTTCAGCTTTCTAAATGATCCGTCAGGGGCTGTGGACTCAGAGGCCAGTGCTGCTTCATGGCTGTTTTCCTGTAAAAGTGGCATTTCCTTTCTGGACCCCACAATGGACATGACCTTTATCTCGTTTTCCTGAGTTAAGTGGCAGTTACAGTATCCCTTAGCGTGGTAATTTCTTGCCTCATGAGCACACAGGGATTCATCGAAGGTTCTGCAACAAAGGTTTTCTGATGTGTGTTCATTTGCTCTGCCTTGTTGGAGTTTCCAGTTAAATACAACTAAACCTAGGCAAGTGAGACCAACAGCTCCTGTGACAAATAGAGAGACCATTAAAAGATAACATCAAAGGAAGAAACATATAAATCACCAAATGTGAAATCCGTAAATATCAAGGTTAATGGTTTAAAGGGCATCAGAATGGGTGGGAAGTCTATTACCATGAAGAAAAATACCAATGCAGACAGAGGCTGTTTAATCAACATTGTCCTGTCTGTTAATTTGGAGCTCTCTTTGTAGCCTATTAAAAATTATAAGAAAAATACCATCTGGAATGCCTTTGGTGGAAAAAAGGAGTTTTTTTTCATGGACTGAGATTCATTCAAGATAAAATCATTCTTGCATTAAAATCTTCTGCCTGTAGGAAACCAAATTTCCTATTTCTTATTAGGAAATAGTAGACTACATTTAGTACATACCCTGAAATTCCCATATATCATAACCCCCTCCTGTTGTTGTATTTTTTTCATCCCTAAGATTCACCCCCTACCTCAGAAAAAGTCATTGACTTCTGATTAGCATAAAGGCCAAATCCCTGGGCATCCAAGTCTCAGTGCAATCTGGCTGTAACCTCCCTCCTTTGCCTAATTTTTCATTTTTCATTATTTAAACACTGTGTTTCAAACTCTTCAGTTCACTAGTCTTAAGGTGAGGGGCATACACAAGGTTTTGTGACTCTTGCAGTTTGTTCCCTTAGCTCTGTTTATTTGAATTTTTTTCTAAATTTATTTATCCTTTAAAAACTAAATCTGTACCTCTGAATTTCTCGATACCTTTGCTGTTTTTTCCATCTTGCAAAGATCACTCCCTTCTATGAACTCCCACAAAATCATGACTGACATCTAATCTCAGACTGTCTGGAACTGTCCATTCATGTTCTACGTATGTATAACTTATCCTCTGAATAAACCTGCAAAGGGTAGTGTTTCTCAAACACACACAGAGTCTCACCTGTTTCTACTTCACCGTTTCCCATCTTGACAAAAGGCATGCTCAACTGCCTAGATGTTCAAACCAAAGTCTCTAGAGTTATACCCCACTTCCCTCTCTGTCCTAGTCATTTCCTTTTTTCTTAGCCCTTATAACAGTATAAAATTACTGTATTTGCTTACTTGCTTGCTCGTTCACTGTCTGTCTTCCCCTGCTAGAATTAAGTGCTGAGAGAAAATGGACCTTTACAGTCTTGTTCGACATCTTATCTCCAGTACCCTCAATTCTCACACAGGCTTACCGGAATGTTTATTGAATATTCTTAAGTAAACAGAAGGGATTCTGTTTATGAGTTTTCTTAATGAAATGCACTGAGTGGTCTAACTTTACAAATCTCCAAAATGGTGATGGGGTAGACATGGTGTCAGTATCAACTAAGTTAGGAGCTCTGTTTTCTAAGTCCAGCCCTGACCACAAATTGCTGTGTGACCTTAGGCAAGTCAGTTCCCCTGGAGAACTCAGTGTCCTGACTCTGGAAATGAGGACAGTGAAAGAGATGAGGTCAACATTTTAGACTTTTTGATTGATTGCACCATGCCTGGTTCCCTCTACTGCAGACAATTTAATGAAAACATGATATTTTTTGAACTTGAAAGAAAAGAGAAAGTATCAGGCCATGATTTCTTCATTTTTCTGTTAAAGACGAAGATTAACCAAAGTGAATAGCAGCCTCTGGTAAAAACCACCAAGCTTTAGGTAGTTTACCAGATCTTGAGGTCTTATAAGCCCCACTTTAATTTTTTTGTGATAATATATTCTTAGTACTATCACATTTTGACATAACTTAATCTCTATTAAAGACACAACAGTTTTTTTAAAAGCAATAGCAAAACTTAGATCAGACACTTTATTGCCTAGAGCTAGGGTAATTCCAAAAAAGACTTTTGGCTTTAAAATATTAAAAACATACGAAAATAATAAAATTTTAGAAACACTCCATATGTCTTACAGGGAGTAAGAAAACTCAGGATTCAAAGCTTTGTTCTGACACCTTCCTTGAGCAAGTTTTCTAACCTCTCTGAGCCTTATTTTTTCTCCCCTATCAAATGAGAATGATTAATACCACTCAGTAATTAAATGAGATAATATATGTGACATGTAACACATAGTAAACTTTGATCATAGGTTCAGTGAATCATCATTGTGGTTTATGGTTATGATTCCTACTGCTGTTGTTTCATTTTGATATTCCCTATTAGGTCCTAGAAGACTCAGCTGTTGGGTGTGGGAGGAGAGAAAGTCCATACTATCACTTGATATGGCTGATGCAGTTACTAAGCCAAATAATAAAGAAAAGAAAGATCTAAATTTTTTTAAACACATGCATCAGCCATTGAAATGAGAGTAGGCATAATCTGATTATAGGGTGAAGTTTTCCCTCTAATTGCATCTAAATGGCAAGGATCTACTCACTCCCCTGCTGTTGATGCTAGAAGGGTGTGTGCATCGCATTGCTCAGGTATGGTCACTTTCTATCAGTGCAGAGAGCAAAAAGCAGCAAATGAAGCTTGTAGGCAGGCTGAACATGCTATTAAGAAGATAGTTGAATTTTCATTGCCATGGGCATTGTTGCTATTTTTAAAAAGTGTTCTAACAATCTTTCTGAGTTGGAAAAACAACAACAACAAAAAGCAAAATTTAATGATAAGTCCTTGCTGGAAATGTTACAGCTTCATGAAATCTTTCTCCTTTCATCAACCAATTCACAGAATGGGAGGTTTTAAGATATTAGAGTATGATGCCAAACAACCACTTATTAGTTTTAAATTCACTGAATTTGATTTTTTATATTCTCTGGAATTTTGATGATTTTTCTACAGCCTAAGAAAGAAAGGGATTCAAGGGTCAAATTATAGTTCTAAGTCTTTTCCCCACAATCAACAGTTATAGGTTATTAATTACATTTTTACTTCAGAGGAACTAGAATCTTAATAGAATAAATTGTATAGTAGGAATTTTTTTAAGACAAATATTTCCTAAAAATATTTTTAACAATCACTCAGAGAGATACCTAATGATAATTTCACACATTATAACTTGTGTATAATCATACTTATAACTCATCAGAATTTGTCCATGCATAATAAGCTTCCTATTATTTTGACAAAACCTTTGAATCTTCCAGAATTTATATCCATTTCTATAGTAATGTAATTTGGTAGTAAATTTTTTCTGAAAATAGATACAGAAAATACCTAGAAGATATTGAAAATTAGTCTATTGTAATATTTCCAAAATGATGCCCTACAAAACACGAATTTAATGAAATCCTCTGTGAAAAAAGAGTTAATGATTAAGTAAATTTAAGAAACATTCCACATTGTATCTTCCTCTTAATGATCATAATGCTCATTAGAAATTAGAAAAATGCTGCAGTAAAGAAACCTACATCACTTTGTTGAATCCATCATTACCCAAATCTCTTTGAACCTCACAACATGTTGTTTACATGTGCATCTGTGTATGTTTTTATTGGAATATCTATTAATTATTCTGTAGAACTAGCACTTGAGTTCTACTATTCTGGTACATTTAAAGTAAAATTCCCTGCCCTGTTGCTTTTGTCTTTTATGGTAAATTATTTCTTAACACACATAATTACTGACATGGTTACATAGTTTTTGAAATAATTTATCTTTCTGGGAGGATTTAAATTCACTTCCAAGTGAATCAGATTACCGCTGATGGTAGTTCCATTGTTTAGACCAGACACTGGTGCCCATCTATTCTGATTAAAAGTGTAACTGTCAGGAGTTAAAAATCTGATGTTCAAGTTTCGCTGGAAACCTGCTATGGAACAATTATTTATAGCACATATTCAAAATACATCAGTTCAGTCCTGGATGTCATTTGCAAACCTCTGGTGCTCTCGCTTTGGGGCACTCCCCCCACCCCCCACACACACCTCATCACCATGGTTACCCACAAGTGCAAAGGATTTCACCACACACTGCAAGCATAGGGGGGAAACACACATCCAGGTAGATAACTCAAGAAATCTCATGTATATTTGGTCTTTGACTAATGATATTAAGTATCACTTTATATCATTCACCCAGTGAGAGGTAACAATAGTTGATGTATAGTTAAGAGATGTTTAAACTACCTTAGAAAAATTAAAGAGTTGAAAATTATCTTCTCTTTAGTCAGTCCGGGGAGGTATGGGCCAAGTTTATGAATGAGTTGATAAACAGAAATCTCACAAGAATTCAAAACCCCCAAATAGGCGGAAAGCAAGGCACAGAGAGGTTAAATAACTTCCCCAAGGTCACAGAGCAAGTAAGAGGGCAGTCAGGATTCAAACCTGGGTGATCTAACTGCAGAGCTCATACACTAAATGTTTGTGCTGTACAAGCACTCTAGAGCAGGATGCATGTGATTTCCATACTACCAACTCCTCGTGCACCTGGTTAAGCCCACTGATTCTTACTATACCACAGAGGGGCACACGGACAAGAGCACCTTGAAGAAAGAGACAATGTCTCATCACTTTTTAATCCCTATTTCTAGTGTTTTAATGAATGTCCCAGTGTTTCGTGGCAAATGGAAGATTGATAAAATGTAGATACTATTCCTGCATTACAGACAAGAAAACTGAATCTGAATGGTAAGGTGACTGACTCGGAATTACAGTGGTTATTATACTAAGACTAGAGTTCTTGAATTCTGGTCCAAGACCCTTTCCTCTGTTACACAGCTTCTCTGCAACAGGAAATTCTTACAACCTGTTCCAGGTCAATCAACATCCTCCCACATCTACTGACAACCTCTCCCTTCCACAAGCCCTGGAAAATTTCCCCAAATCGCCTGGGAAAGGCATCATTTAGTGTATTTTAAGAGCATGGAAATGAGCTGGGCACACTTCTCCCCGGCATACCTGCAAAGCCAAGGACAGTCAGCAGAGCCACATCCTGCCCCGGGAGGAGGGAACTTCTGTTCTTTAAAACCAGAGTGAAGTTGGAGACCTTGGAGTCACAGTTGGTCTCAGACAGCTTTAGCACACTCTTTGCGGTGGCCACAGCCGCGGCAGATGGCTGACAACTTAGGTCCTGGGCATTCCGGAGCATGCGAGCCGAAGACTTAACATAGTTTCTTAAAAACCGGGCAAGGGGGTAGAGATCACAAGAGCAGCTCCACTGGTTCTTATCTAAACTCAGAAGGATTAGCTGCTTCAGTGGTGTGAAAACATCTGGCATGTGGGCCAACCTATTTCGAGAAAGGTCCACTTCCTGTAGTTGAGGAAAGGGCTGGAAAGCATCTTTCCCAATGTAGGAAATAAAATTGTTAGATAAATCCAGATGCCTAAGACGGTGCAGCTTCACGCCTCCGAAGGAAGTGCCTGTCAGGTTAGTGATCTGATTCCCATCCAGGTGGAGCCGGGTCAGGCCCTTGGTGTTCCGGAACCAGGACCCCCGCAGGGTATGCAGAGCATTATTGCTAAGCACGAGCACCTGCAGACCGTGAAGCTCGCGGAAGGTGAGATCAGTAAGCGAAGAGCTGGATATTTGGTTGTGCTCCAGCAACAGTGTCCGCAACTCTGAGAGGCCATGCAAGGCATCTTCCCGAACGTCCGCGATGCCATTTCTGCTCAAGGAGAGCAAGGCAAGATTAAACAAGAGGGAGAGATTTGTGCTCTCTATGGCGGAGAGGTATCCATCAGTGATGATTAAAACCTTCGTGGTCGCCGGGGCTGCTGTGGGGAAGAAAAGCACAAACTAGCAGCAAGATACACACAAGCGGGAGGGGAGTGCAGTGGAGAGCAAAGTTACTCAGTGCCCTCTGAACAATCTTACCACCTGGGTAAGAAAAACAAACAAAATGAAAAAAATTCCCTGATTTCTCGGTTTAAGGGGAAGCTGGCTCTTTATCAGAATGATGGATTTTTATGTTCTTTGTTTCTATGACATGTTTATTTGAGAAACATAAACCCATCTGTTCCTTTCGATGTCAAAGTTAATTCACTGTCTGGAATTATCACCATCAATTTTTGTTTTTGGTTTTGGTTTTGGTTTTATTTTTGGTTTTGTTTTTGAAAGTGGCATTTTAGGCTTCCTCTCTGTGAGGCTGTGTACTGACCCACTCCAGGCCTGCCAGCCCAAGACAGATTTATCCATGAGCCACGCATGTGTCTAAGTTTCATGGCCAGTTTTCCACGAGCAGTGTATATTTATGCTGTGAACTCAGTCATCTTTTCTCTCAAACCTAAAGGTAGAAGTTGGGTGGGAGGAGTGAGAAGGAGTGTTGGTTTCTGCTTTTTAGCTCCAGGCTAAAAGTTGGCAACTCAGTGAGGATCTCTATTCTCTCCAGACGACCTGAGGATCTGTCAGTGGGGTTCTCATTATAGTCTGGGCCATCTTGGCCTCCACTCTAATATCTGTTCCCTCCAATGAAGTACATCATGTGATGACAGGTGGTACTCAGGGCTTCCAACTGTTAAATCCCTTCACCATAATCACCTCAGAGCTATCACTGCTCTGTCATTAGAAATCAAAGCGTTTTAACTCAATAAAGATGTATTATAATCAGGAGTTATTGTAACACATCTTTATCATGCTAAAATTGTTTTGACTGCAAATGACAGTGCCATAAAGATGGAAGAGTCCATTGTCCCTGGGAGGTCTACAGGTGATATTAGAACAATCAACCAGGGGGGAAGCAAATCACAATTCCCTTATGAAATTCAGACTGTACTGCTGAAACAAAGAGATTTCAAAAATGTGAAAAAGGGATTTTCATGGTGTCTTCTTTTGGAAGAATTGCTCCCATCTCTATAGCACAAACAAGCTCAAACTGTGGTCTTTTTCTGTATAGTATTTATTGCTGATTATTTGAACTCTATTAATTCTGGCCAGTTTAGCATTTTGTTTCTCTCCGTATTGTTTTTGATATGGGTTAAGGGAGTTTTATTTTTATGGATCCCCAGTTCTCTAGGGATTTGTCGACTCTGAGGGAAGAGGCTATTGATTCTGTCAATTACTTCTTGTCTAGGAATAAACCCGAGCTCCACTCACAAGTCATCCATTTACTACTCTGTGTTTATGAAATTTAACTTCGTGAATGTGGCATTCCGTAAATGAGAAGGAAGATATAGAGGTGCTGCAATGTTTCTTACAGACTTCAGCTATCTCTGATCAGGGAAAAAAAAAAAAATGTAGTGAAGTCAGGAAATCTATTTGAGAGGATAGGAGTTTAGTGTTTAAGTGTTTTCAATACTAATTGGAAACAGTGTACAACCAACTACCCTTGAAACAGTCTCTCTCCTGTCAGGGATGACGATAACTTCTCTCTCTTAATTTTCATTGAGTCATAGGATTTTAGAAATGAAATTGTCTTCTTTCACTCCATCTTAACTCAGACTTGTTTCTGAAAATTTTCCATTGGCAGAGCTTATAACTTGTTTATCTTCTCTTGGATATCAGGATGTAAATCACATTCTCCTCAAATTTGTTAATAAGGTGTCTTATTAAATTGTTGACTTAAGCAAGCAATATGTAATGAATACAGGCAGTGTATCTTGTTAGCATTTCTACAGCTCATTTACCACCAATAAAAAAAGACTAGACTTTCAAAATTAGATGCACTTTGATAATAATCTGTTTTGCTAGTACATCACTTAATCTTACTAATGCTGAACAATTGCAGTTCAGGTTTCTGATTCATTGATATTTTTCCCAGCAAATGATAGGGCTCCAAACTGCACGAAGGATGGACAAAAATATAATTAAAGTGATTTATTTTTTTCTATTATTAAAAAATGTGTGTGGCCGCATGAAATGGTAGTATTCTTCTGTAATAGCAAAATATCGCAGCTACCTCTGAAGGTAACTTAAGGTCTTGCCATAGTTTTGGTTGAGACCACCAGAAACAGGAAGATAATGTGACCAGTCTCTCCTCACTGAGAAAGGCTTGCCCTTTGAAAGTTTACCTCTATCAGGCTGAGCCGAGAGAGCACTCAGCACAATGCAAGCCTCGGCAGCAAATTCGCCAGATACACTTAACACTGCTTTTTAGAGCTATTGGTTTTATTACCTACTATATAGTTTAGCTGTTGACAGAGGGTTACATCTCTGGTGCAAACCACGCATGACGCAGGACAAGCTGCCACCAGCCTCAGTACGATGGCAAAGAGCATGAGCCATCCACCTGAAAGGAGAGAACAAGGCACATTGTGACATTGGCATTTATTACCATGATTTCAGTATGTTCAGCTCATGAGGCATTTGGGTGATTTCTTCTATGTAATGAGCCACCTTGGGTTCTCACAAGATGCCAGGTGAATAGCTAGAATTCTTAATTCATATATAATTTAAACCAAACTTCTAAAGCATTTGACCATAAATTTAGAGAGCTCATATGCAGGGCACACCCCTTAGAATAGTTTATTTAAAAACTAAATTACTCTGCAAAATACTGTACAGCTTATTGAGCTTTTGCACATACATGATCTTATTTAGTTCTTTTAATTCTGCAATGCAACTGGAGGCTGAAAGGCTGAAGTTCAGAATGGCTCATAAACCACCTAAAGTCACATAGCTATTTGGTATTTGACCTCACATCTTTTGACTCTCTCTTCAGCGTTCTTTCTAGTTTGCAGAAGTTAATCTCAGGCACTGCATCTTACATAAACACCAGCAAAGTATTCTTTACAGATTTAGATGCCATACTTAGAGAGGGAGTCTGGAGGAGCACCAAGATCATAAGCCCTACCTCGCTTTGAATTCAGCTCTGCTATTTACTGACTAAGGTATCTTAGGTAAATTATTCATTTTTTCTTATTTTTTGCCTTTTCGTTTTTAAAATGGAAATAACAGATGCCTATATTATAGAGTATGTTGTAAAAATTCAATGGAATGCTCTGTTTAAGAAATGTTAGATTTTACCATGATTTTTATGCTTTTTCAGCCCTCCAATGAAATGTTAACATCATTTGGATATAATATTCCAAAAAGGCTATGTATTTATAATGTATTACATGATTGATCTAGGGGGGAAAGAAAACCTGAAGCACATTGTAATAAAAATGCTCTACCTATATAATAGCATAGTTTGAGAATTAATTAAAATGTAAATAAAACATAAAATCATGAATCCTGTCATTCGTTCAACCCTCTGTACTGAATGCTTTCTGTAGGCCGAACACTGCTACAGGCACTGGGGACAGAGTAGTGACAACGATAAATCCCTGCCGTCATGGGCAACAAAAATCAATATGGAAATATCTGTTAAGTCATGTGGTAATAAGTGCTACGGAATAAATGAAGTAAGAAAGGGAGCAGACAGCACTAGCTTGGGGGTTCTAAAACATGGTGAACAAGGAAAACCTCTCTGACAAAGTAACATTTAAGCAAAGATCTGGAGAAGGTGAAGGCACTGGTCAGTCCAGGTGGAGAGAAAGGCAAATGCAAAAGTCCCTGAGAGCGCGGTGTGCTTGGCCTGCGGCGGTTAGCCTGCCCACAGACGTGGCAGGAGGGGAGCATCAGGCAGTAGGGAGGGCAGGCTATGCGCAAGCCTTACAGGATGGAATGGAAAGGTGTTGCTTTGTATCCAAATCAGATGAGCCTCCTAGGGGGCTTTTATGAGTGGCATTACTTAATCTGTAGTGCATTTTTAAATGATTATTTTAGGGGCACCTGGGTGGCTCAGTCGGTTCAACATCTGTCTTCGGCTCAGGTCATGATCCCAAGGTCCTGGTTTGGAGCCCTGCATCATCAGGCTCCCTGCTCAGCAGCAGGTCTGCTTCTTCCTCTTCCTCTGCCACTCCCCCTGCTTATGCACTCTCTCACTCTCTCTCTCTCTCTGTAAAATAAATAAATAAAATATTTTAAATAAATAAAAAAAACAAAATGAGTATCTTCGCTACTGTGTTGGTTACTATAGTTTGAAATCAGGGAGCATAAAACTGGAGTTTTAGCCTTTTTTAAGACTGCTTTGGCTATTCAGTCTTTTGTGGTTTCATACAAATATTAGGATTCTCTGTTCTATTTTTATGGAATATGTCTTTAGAATTTTGGTAGGGATTGCATGAATCTGTAGATTGCTTTAGGTAGTATGGACATTTTAATAATACGAACTCTTCCAATCCATGAGCATAGAAATTTTTCCATTTACCTGTTTTTGTTTTTGTTTTTTTCAATTTCTTTCATTAGTGTCTTACGGCTTTCAGTGTACAGATCTTTTGCCTCCTTAGTCAGATTTATTCCTGGGTATTTAATTCTTTTTGATGTAATTATAAATAGTATTGTTTTCCTAATTTATTTTCCTGACAGTCATTATTAGTATATAGAAATGTAACAGATTTTTGTGTATTTGGTTTTGTATCCATAACTTCACTGGATTTATTAATTTCAACAGTTTTTTGGTGAAGTCTAAAGGGTTTCCTATATATAATATCACAATATCTGCAAATAGTTTTACTCCTTCCTTTCTAATTCGGATGTTTTATTTCTTTTTCTTGCCTAATTGACCCTGGCTAGGGTTTCTAATACTATGTTGAATAAAAGTGGCAAGAGGGGGCATTCTTGTCTTATTCCTGAACTTAGAGGAAAAGCATTGAGCTTAAAGGAAAAGCAATGAGCATGTAGGTTGGCTACCATGTTGGGAATACTTTTGATAGAGAAAGAACAGAAGCGGCAAAAGTAATTATAAGGCAATTATAATAATTCAAAAAGGAGAAGATGATGGTTTAGATGAAAAAGAGAGGTAGATTATGGACAACTTTTTTATTATCATGATGCAATTTAATATAACAAATTTGAGCTCAAACAAGCTGTCCTGTACAATGGAACATGCTAGGTATACAGAAGTAAATAAACCATTGCTTACTCTCAAAGCATTTTCTACATAGTGGCATAAACATGTAAATGCCTAGTTATAGCCTAAGGAAGAATTAAATACATCTAAAGAGAGCTGCAAACTTATTTTGTGGAACCACTTGAACACGTTAAGAAGGGTGTATCTTGTGGATTGAGCCTTGAGGGCAGAGGATTTCTATAGGTAGAGAGTAAGAGTTAGATAATTCTAATCTGAGAAAATAGTAAGAACAATGCCCCGCATCGGGCAAAAATCTAATCTCAATTCACTTCTTTAAACCTACCTGAGCTGCTTGGAGTCCATTCCCTGCATATGTGCTCCAGAGACCAGCCAAAGATTTAAACAGAGTTTGTATGCAGATTCTGGGGCTCCCTTTCTTAGACTCTATTCTTCCAGGGTCTCCCCTCATTTTCCAGTGCCTATGCATGGTAAGCAAGATTCTACGATGGCCCCAACATCCCTGACCCCTGGTATACATGCCAAGGATAATCCTCTCCCCTTGAATATGGGAAGAACCGACAAATATTATTAAATATGATTACTCCTATAATTATGTTACCTCATATGGCAAAAGGAAAATTTCCGTGGGTAGGCCTGATCTAATCAGATGGGCTCTTTAAAAGCAGAGAATATTTCTCCAGTTGGTCACAGAGGAAGAAGAGAAACATGTCCTTGCTGCCCAGGATGAAAGCAAATGGCCATGTTGTGAACTACTTATAGGAACCATGTGGCAAGAAACTGTGAGCACTTTCCAGAAGCTGAGAGTCATCTCTAAACAACTATTGGCAAGAAAACAGGAACTTGAGTCAGACAACCACAAGGAAATGAATTCTTCCAAAAACCAGAGAGCTTAGAAGAGGCCTTGAGCCTCAGAGGACAATCACAGTGCTAGCTGACACTTTGATTTTAGTCTGGTGAGACCCTTAGCAAAGGACCCAGTTAATTTACACTCACTTCCTGACCCACGGAAGCTGTGAGATAATAAATGGGTGTTGCTTTAAATTATTAAATATGTGATATTTTGTTAAAAACCATAGCTAATATATTCTGATTGCCCTGAATTTTGTCAACTGGTTCTTTAAGCAAACCTGTAGGCTTTCATAAGAATTTTAATTGTTCCCTAAGATGTGGATGGGACCTACCCTTAGGGTAAATTTTGCTATAAATAAATAAATAAACGTGAAACTGACTCCATGCCCTTCCTGTCTTCCAAGTGACTCCCCTCCCGAAGCTACTGGCTTTTGTTCCCTCTCTACTGCCTTTAGGTAGCCCTCTTTTGCATTTTGTCCGGAGCTTACAGTTGTCTGGGGAAAGATTGATCCACTATAAATATTACCTGTCCATTCAGATTCTGGGTGCCTTCTGCAGACAGAATGGATATGATTTGCTGGTGGATTAAAAGCAAGAGTATGACAAAGAGAGAAGTCAGAGATGAGTCTTCGTTTTTTTGGCCTCTATAAGTGAAAGGATGGAGTTGCCATTTACTGAAACAGGGAAGACTATAAATATGAAAAATTGCATATGTGAGTTTAGAGTTTAAGAGAGTGTACTGGGCTAGATATAGATATTTGGGAGTTGTTTTTTAAAGCCATGAGACAGAATTAAACCCTCAAAAAATTAACTCTAAAGAGAGATGAGAAGAAACCGAAAGCTTGAGTCCTGGTACATTACAGATTTTAAAGATGAAAAGGAAAAGTGAAACTAATAGAGGAGACTGAGGAGGAACAAATGAGAGAGGAGAAAATTAGTGAGAAGTAGTGACCTCAAATCCAATTAAAGATGTTTCAGGCACGAAGGAATGATTATTTCCATAGAAATGTGAGTGGAGGCAAATTATGTGGATTTAAACACTGGTGGATGGTCGGTGTAGTAGTGGGAATCAGAAGTTTGAGGGATGAGAAGGTCCGAAATAAGTATCTGGAGTGCGAGAGAGTGAGTGAACCAAAAATGTGTAATAGGCTCTCTACGCAGTACTGAGGGACCACCTCAGGTTAGGGGGACATGATTTTGAAGTTAAGACTGGTCAGGATGGATTTAATCAAGATTGGGAATTTTTTTTTTTTTTAAAGATTTTACTTATTTGAGAGAGAGAGAGAGAGTGTGTGTGTGAGAGGGAGCATGAGAGGGGAGAAGATCAGAGGGAGATGCAGACCCCCCCCCCGGCACCCGGAGCCCGATACGGCACTCAATCCCCGGACTTCGGGATCATGACCTGAGCTGAAGGCAATTGCTTAACCAACTGAGCCATCCAGGCATCCTGGGAATTTTTATTTTTTTCCAGTAGTGTACAAAATGCATGATAAGGCAAGGTAACTGAAGCTGTATGGAAGAGAGTGATTATGATTGCTAATAAAATGTAAGCTAAGTAAGGGAGGAAACAAGGTGAGTAAATGACAGTGAAGAGATAGTAAGATGAACAGGCAAACCATAAGACTTAACTATAGAGGACAAAACGAGGGTTGATGGAGGGAGGTGGGTGGGGGGTGGGCTAAACGATAATGGGCATTAAGGAGGACACTTGTGATGAGCACTGGGTGATAAGTCACTAAATTCTACTCCTGAAACCAACATTACACTATATGTTACCTAAGTAGAATTTAAATAAGAACTTGAAACAAAAAGAAGAAAGAAAAGATGGTAAGATGAACAAAAAAATAAGGGAGATAGATTAGATGATAGGTAGGTAAATAGATAGATGCAGGCATATGTACCTACATAGAACAATATTAGCATAAACACGGTTTTTAAGGCAGAGTGATATATACATGGAGGTTTATTAAATTGTTCTCTAATCCTTTAGGGTATATTTTAAAACGTTCACAATATAAAGTTGGGTTTTTTTAAGTGGCAAGATGGTTTGTGTGGTTAAAGATTGTTGGAGTCAGGGTTCCAGAAGAAGTAAGCTAGAAAGGCACCTGGGTGGCTCAGTCAGTTAAGCATCTGCCTTCCACTCAGTCATGATCTCGGGGTCCCGGGATTGAGCCCCACATCGGAACCTGCTTCTCCCTGTTCCCCCTGCTCATGTTCTCTCTCTCTCAGTCTCTCTCTCTTTCAAATAAATAAATAAAATCTTTTAAAAAATGAAAAAAATTGAAAATGAGTAATCTAGAGAGAAAGTAGGGCCTAGATAGTGATCTGATGGAAACTGACAGGATAAAAACTTGGAAGGGTTGCAGACCTTGTTAGTAACTGGTCTAGGATAGGACACAGAAGCTGAGTGACTAGAAGAAGGTGAAGTGTAAGGTCAAGGCAGAAGAGGAGACAAAGGAACCTAGAGGTCAGGCCATTCTAATGATTAGTTGCATGGATAATAAAAGCACTAAGTAATGTTAGCATGACAGGGAGCCAAACACTAAAGCCTTCAAAGAATGATGGACAGTGGCTGGTGTAATAGCTTCATAAACTGGTGGTTTTTAGAAGAGAGGACATTTGGAAACAATAAGGAAGACCCAGAGCTCCACTCACCCCATCACCACCCCCACCGACTTAGGGGCACCAGGAATACGCAAGAAAAAAAAACAGCTTTCACTTGAGAGGGCTCTGGGAAAGCAGTGTCCTCAGGGGAGGGCTAGATATTAAGGGAGAAATTGTTCTACTAAGAATCTAAATTAGGTGGTTACCGCGCCTGAATGTTAAATTGGGCTATCCACCTCCTGGCAGTAAAAGTTTCATAAAGGAGAAATGATAGGTTATATAGTCCCTAGGATCTGACAAAAGGAGGTATATAATCTCTTCCAAAAAGAACAACATTTTCTAAAATCCCCAGTACTTTTTCCATAGATCCATAATCATCTTTATATCCTGAGCAATTAGAACGAAGTTTGGAATGTAATCAGAATACAATAAATGTTTGTTTAACTAAACTCATCAGACACAGAAGTTCATAATGAACAATGTCTTTAATGGAAGCTTTTGAATATAAAAAGCTTATCTTAACCCCTAAAATAGGGCATAGTCATAAGGTTTCTATTGATCTTAGTTTTGAATCTGAGATGACATTTTCAATATGAAGCTAATTACAAAATTTGCTTTAGCAGTTCCTTTCCTACAGACACATTGTGCAGTATATTACAAGGCGCTGAGATAGTTAACAGTTTTTAGTATTCACTTTTATTCTTTCATTTTGAAGAGAAAAACCTGCCATTTAAAAGCATGCAAAGCTAATTAAAGCTTTTCCACTATTTCATTATCTGAATGTAGTTGCAAATTCTGACTTAAAAGTCTTATCAGAAGAAGACTCAACATCCCTCCCTGAACAGCAAATGAACATTCAATTAACACTTCAATACAAGTGTATTTTAAATAAAAATATACTTTATTGTTAATCTCATTCTTTACAAATGCAAATACCCAATTTTAAAATCCAAAGAGTTGCCTCCCTTTTATTCTTTGGGGGAAAAAAGTCTTTTCTTTATTTACAGGGAAGACCCGAATTTTCTGAAGTTGTTACCAAGTTAGAAGAGTGTCTTTGCAACATTGAGGTAAGAACTTTAGCTTCTGAAATATGTCTTAAAAAAAAAATCTTGAATATCCAAGGGGATAGGGGAATAGGCAAGTGGTACTCATAGAAAGTAGGTATGAAGGTCCATAACTTCATTCATATATTTACCCTGTTCATTAAGCTTCTAAGATGGACTGACGGAATCTATAGGGACAAAGGCAAATTCAGCATGAATTGGGGCCTTACAGCACATAATCAGTCAGGCAAATGGGCACAGGCAAGCCCAGCTTGAAAAAATTAATTTGTAAAAGTTCGAAAATACAGCAAATATGTTAGAAGGTAATTATGTAAATCAACTTTTTTCTATACAAAAGTTCCTACCTACAGTGAAATGTAAGTTAAAATATTAAGCCATTGTCTATGCTCAATAAGAAAGGGAAATTATCACTAAAATTAGTGCATAAATTAATTGGGATGCATTGCTTTTATACCACACATGTGTTGCATGAAGTGATATATGTTGGTAATCAGCCTACTGGAATTTTCTTCCCTTAATATCAAGGAGCTGTTTGCTTTAATTTTCTCTCTAATTGCTTTAATTTTCTATACACCTGGTCAGGAAATAGTACTTGAAAATAAGCAAGGAAGCTAACACATGAGCACTAATTCAAAAATAATAATATATTCCCAATGCAAATGAGTGCTGCAAGAGGCAGGAGTGGACATCACATACATAGGCTTAAAAACACACATGCATATGATGGGAAGGAGCAAAACAGGGGAAATAGCATCAACAGCATCAATCCCAAAATGGAACCATCCATTTTTTTCCCCTAAAACAACAACAACAATAGCAACAAATTCTCAACTTATAGTCACTAGAACCCAATTTATTGGGAACGGGTTCCAGGTCTTCAGCGGCAGTCTGCAGCAAATGGCTGTTTCCTAACTCTGAAACGGAACTTCTAAAAAGGAAGTCTTTTTTTGTAGGAGGCAGCTTCAGTCTTTGGACATCAAACGTCCATTCCCTTCTCTTCAGTCCTGAAACATGCAAAGCAGAGAAAAGTAGTAGTATATAGGGTGGGGCTTTAGCAGCCCCTACCAACAAGGGCATCTGCCAGAGGCCTTGCATGTTGAGAGACACTTAAGGCTTAAGTTCCAAGTGTCCTCGCACTTTGAACCTTTGTGTTTCACAGGGAAAAGCTGCTCCAAGCCTGGGGATATAGCCAATTAGATGAGGAAAGTGGATTCCAGAAACAGAGACAATGGTAGGATCTCCTAAACTAGTATGGCTTCTTATACTGACCAAGCCTCTTAGCACAATCTCCACCAGTACAGAAGATAAATAATTTAATAGACAAAGAGAACTTGCCAGACTGGGCTGCACCAAATAATAGCCCAGAATCAACTTTCAAGGGCTTGATTTGTGGAATTCCGTGTCTTGGAAGATGAAATGATAGGGCATGTCGAACAAGAATAAATGGTAACATCACATACCAGAGTCAAAGAAACAATAGAAAGAATGTCAAATGGTGGAGATATGGTTTAGGAGGATCATGCATGTCTGTGGATTATAAGCTCTTAGGGAGTTAGAATGTGAAGTAGCTGTTTTGCTACAGAATAAAGGATGGGTATCATTCTTCTCTCTTCTGAGATGGCCAAACAAAATAGTACCCAGTGATGTCCTTTTAAAGGGATGATCATAACTGGAACACAAATTTTAGGGAAGACAGATCAGAATGATGAATGGATTGAAAATCATGGGTGTGAGAACCAATTAAAGGAACCAGAGATGCTTGTCCCAGAGAAGAGAAAATTAGGATGAGCCTGAGAGCTATTTTTTAAACATCTGAAAAATGATCATATGGCAAAGGGATTGGCCCGTTCTCTATGGGCCAACAGATGGAAATGAAGCACAACTACGGTTTGGTTTTTTTAAAAGAAAGAAGTGTCTAATTGTCAGAGCTGTCCTAAGATAAATGAGCAGATCTGGAGGCAGTGAGGTCCTCATCACTCGAGACTCCCCATCAGCTTGCATAGCTAACTTGAAAAGGAGGCACAGAAGAGACTCAATCATTGAAGAGTTTGAAGGTTCGTTTCAACACTGACAACACATGATTCTCAGAGCTTCACTTAGTAATATCTTGGCTACTGTGAAGAGCCTAGCATTTACATATATTTTATTTTTAAACCAAAATCTACTGCCGACATGTTTTATGAAATTATAATGTCAAAGCACTAGTGTGCTCAGTTAGGTTAGGTAAACAGCAAGGTCGTCAGAAATTCAAGAAAACTACTCTCCTATTTTTTTTTTCTTTTCTGTCTCATTTTCTTCATTCTCTTCTATTTTCTAGCTACACTTAACTATTTGTAACTATTTTAAAAAATTCTCCCCCAACAACTCTCTTTAGTCCTCATGCTTGCCAGACATTAAAGCATCCTTCATTTTATAAAATGGATGTATTCTTGGAAACATGTGTAAATTCATTTTACGTAAGGAAATAATTTCATATAAAGGGGATAATTTTAAGCTACAGTTTAAAGGAACTCTGCCATGAATCTCATCACCATAGTGAAAAATGTCATCTTTCAACCATTAAATAATCACCTTCTAAATATCCGTGTTATGAATCTGATTTGAGCATACCATGTATTCTGAAAGATGGTGTAAGTTGAATGGGCCAGCTCTCAGGCTAGAACTAGGTCAAAAAAGTAAATTAAGCTAGCCATGTGTTGTCATCAGAGGCCAATAGGAAAAGCCGGAAGCAAACTGAGATGAATACAAATTCAAATATGAGAAATCCTAGAATAGAAAGTTAAAAGAAATCCATATTCTATTCTGTGCCTTAAGCCTGTCGGATTTATGAAAGGATTGAAACTACCCCTTCTTCACTCAGATGATGTCTCCTGCATCAAGTAACAGTAGCGGGTCTCTCTCACCTTCTGCTTCTTCTGACTGCCTGGTGAGCCGGGGTGGGCCTGGCCAGAGCCACGTGGCAGCTTTAAGAAGTCGTTTTGAATTGGAATATGCTCTGAATGCGAGGTCCTGTGCTGCCTGGTTCCAAAGGTGAGTGGCAATCTAAACAACAGTCTCATGGTCCAGTTAACCAGAACCCACCAAGATCTTCACCCGATTTGGTTAGTGTTAATGAGGGATTTACCATCTTTATGGCAAACTTTGAAGTAAGAGTTTTTAGCCCATTTTTCATATAATAGTCTATTAATGTTATAGTACTAAAAAATAGAAAGTATATTATTTATTTATTTAAGATGTCTAAGTTTCAAGTAACAGTAGTTACCTCTAGCTTAATACGGAACTGTCTAACTACAGCAACTAAAGGAATTTACTGAAAGCATTTTGGGGTTATCTTATGGCATCCAAGGAAGGATTCCTTGTGTAGGAACCAAGACATAGCTTTGAGGATCTGAACACCACAAGAGTTCAGCATACCGAGGCTGACCCTATGACCCAGCAATTCCACTCCTAGGTACATACCCCAAAGAACGGTAAACAGGTACTCAAACAAATACTTGTACTCAAATATTTGTAGTAGCCCTATTCACAATTGCCAAAAGGTGGAAACAACCCAAATATCCATTAACAGATAAGCAGATAAACAAAGTGTGATATGCACATAATAAAACATTCTTCAGTCATAAAAAGGAATGGCATACTGATACATGCTTCAACATGGATGAACCTAGAAAATAAGCCTTCAGTTGGAAGAAGCCATGCACAGAGATTATATGTTATATGATCCTCTTTATATGAATACCCAGAATAAGTGTGTAAGTCAGTTCAGGCTGCCGTAACAACTGGATGGTTTAAAGAACAGAAATTTATTTTCTCACTCTGGAGGCTGATAATCTGAGATCAGGATGCCGGCATGGTCAAGCTCCGGTGGGGACATACCGATGCCAATCTTCCTGGCTTACAGATGGCCCCTTTCTCACTGTGTTCTCACATGGCAAAGAGAGTTCTGCAATCTCTTCACCTTTTTATAAAGGCATCTGTCCTGTGGGATCAGGGCTTCAGCCTGACCTCATCTAACCTTAATGGTCTCCTTAAAGGCCCTATCTCCAATACAGTCACATAGGGTTTAGTGCTTCAACATACGGATTTAGTGGGAGGAGGACACAACTCAGTCCATAAAAGGTAATATGTAAATCCAGTAAAAAAAAATTTTTTTAATTAAAAAATAAAAATAAAGCAGACTGGTAGTTGCCAGAAGCTACGGAGAGAGAGAAATTAGGACTAACAGCTTAATGTGTACAGGGTTTTATTTTGGGATCATAAAACTATTTTGGAACTAGAGAGAGGTGGCTGTAAAACACTGTGAATGTACTAAAGGCCACTGAATTGTTCACTTTAATATGATTAATTGCATGTTATGTGAACTTTACCTCAAAAAAAAAAAAAAGAGTGAAAAAGAGGAAAAAAAAAAACAAGCAAAGGAGCAAGTCAGAAAAAAGAAAAGAAAAAAAACATTCTTCCATAGTGAACTCTACTAGTTACATGCCCCAGTTCCCAACAGACAGTCTCTTTGTCTCTCAGCTTAACTGTAAAGTTTCAAGGAGAGATATATCAATTATGTAATGCCATAATAATTCTCTATAATATCCATGCCAGACATATCAGTTATGTAATGCCATAATAATTCTGTATAAAACCCATACCAGAATCCAAGAACATACATTCATAAGTATTTTTTTCTTGCTCATGTATCTCTGAGCTGGTTGTAGGTGGCTTGACTGAACACAGGTTTTATCCAAAGTCTATCCCACATGTCTTTCCCTGTCTTTGGCGCAGCAGCTACTTGAGACATGTTCTTCTCATGGACAAAGGCTAGGAACTCAAGAGGACAGGCCCAACTTCACATGTCCATTTAATTCCTGTGTTCAAGTTACACCCCATGGCATTCCATGGGCACGTCACATAGCTGAGTCTAATATCCAATAGGGAGAGAAAATATATTTACTCAACCTCTAGTGGAAGGAACTACAAAGTCACTTGGCAAAGGCCATAGACATGTGAATATCTATGAATAATGAATTAGTAGTAAAAACAGTGTGCTCTGAGAGAGAATGCGATTGGCCCTTTTTGGGATCAAATGGCCACCCCTGGTCTTAGCAAGTGTGGTTGCCATGGCAGTGGGGTCATATTTCATTAATATAAACATGGCGGCCAGGTACCCCTATTCTGGATGGGGAATGGAAAAGGCAGTCACTTGTGAGCTGGATGGATACTATAGAAAGTATATACTGCAAACCATGGACATCTGGAAAATCTGGCTTAAAATCTCTGTGCTTTCACATGAGCTCCAGAGCATTTGCAAGCTGCTATCCATGTGTACTCTTACACACACATAAATGCCTCTACACTCACTCACACATTCCATCATCGCAGTAAGAATTTGTATCCTGAAAATGGTGAAAGATGATCTGGAGTGAGCAAGGATCTTACACCATACACAAATTGCTGATGTTGGTCTCTTAGCTATAGTTATTACATTCTTAGTCTAACAAAAGAGTTGCAGCTGCTGCTCTGAAGAGATGGGAATCTAAATCATGAAGCCTTTAATCTACCGAATGTCATAAAATTAAGTATCAGTGGGTTTGATTGATAACCAGGCAAAGTGGACACAATTCTTTATCAGATTCCAGTCTCTTACATAATTTCCTAAGAGGCTCATAGGCCAAGATTAGATTAAGTTCAGTCACAGCATCGTCTCCTGGTTCCATCTGTTCTTCTCATTCTTTACTTGTGGTTTTAAAATTCATCCTCTGAACAGACAGATTTTGATATTTCCAAAGCACAGTCACTTGCAGTTTGTCTACTTTGAAGCAGAAGTTAAGAGCGTGAGCTGTGGAACCATATAGACCTGAGGTTCAATCTCAGCTTTACCATTTACCAGCCCAATGACCTTGCGCCAGTACTTAAAGTTTTATACATAAGATAGAGATAGTAATACCAGCTTCAGGATTGCTGTTGAGAGAGGCAGTATTGTCACGGGAGTGAGTGATTGATTAAAAGATGCCAGGAGACCCAAGCAAAAACTACAAGTTGCAGTAATGTAGGTTAAGTCATACACCTTACAACACATAGACAGCTGCACAGCATGGGAGACACAGCCGCACTCCCAATAGGCCCTTCAAGAACCCAGAGAAATAAACCGTTGCTCATAAAACTGCCCAAATGGGGTGGGAAAAACCCATGAGGTCTTTGAGGTGTTGCTTTTGATAGTCTCCTAAGGTTTCTTATAGTTTTCTGGCCCTTCACAGCTGTTGGAGAACTCTGCTCAATCTTCATCTCTCTACTTGGTTCAGATTTCTCTTAATAATGTAGGACATCCTGAGTATTTGCTGTTAGGGTGCATAGAAGTTTTGTTTATTAGTTGTACCATCCCTCTAGCAAGTTCAGTCTCTGGACTGCTTGAAATCAACTCCAGAAATAGATAAAGCATTTAGCTAAGCTGTAAGATGTACTAAGATAGGAATCGTGTGTGTTTTATTCATAACCACATCCCTAGTATCTAGCAGTATGGTTGGCATAAAGTCGATATGTAATAAACATTTGTTTCATAGATAAAGATTTGAAATAAATGGGCTCAAAAAATCATAATTATTATTAATTTGGAACATAATGCATGAAAGAGCTTTAACTAATTTTGGTATGCTTTCCATGTATATACCTATCATTATTGAGTGCCTACTACATGCTGGGTGCTATTTCAGACCCTTTGAGTAGTCATCTAAGTAAGGCTCAGGAAGTAGGTATTCCAATTTTTATAGATGAGGAAACTGAGCCTCAGGAAGGAGAAGTAACTTTACTAAGTTTGTGGAGGCAGAGCTGGAGTTCTCACCCAAGACTCTTCTATGCTTTCTGAATTTCTCTGCCACCAAGAGGTGGCACTTTTCAGAAGCTTGATATATTTTGCCAATACTTATATTTGCTGGACTTCTTCCAGCTTCTTCTGGAAGCCAGTCAGGGAAGGAATTCAGTGACTTCTCCTCCGCCTGCTTTTTTAGCTTTTATTCTGAAAGACAGAGCAAGTGAGACCAGAGATCAATAAGTTCTTAAGGTCAAAGAGCCTGAGGATACAGGAACCGAAGGAGTGCCTCCAGCAGGGCCACAAGTTCAACAGCCTGGAAGACAGTGGCTTGAAACTTGGGCCGCACATGAGAATCACCTGGGGAACTCTTACAAATACCAATGCCCAGGGCCAATTACACCCAAACCTATGTGGGAGGGGGCACCCAGACATCAGAAGCTTTTAAAGCTTCCCAGATGAAGAAAAAAAAAGAAAGAAAGAAACAAACAAACAAAAAACTATAAAAATGAGGTTTCTGAGATGATTGCAACATTCCCTCAAGTATGAGAAGCAGGCGAGAAGGGAACCCTGCCGTGCTAACCCCCCCTCACTTTGGGGGGAGGAGATGCAACCAGTAGGATACACGGAAGAGGAAAGTGAGGGCAGAGGTGACACAGCAGTTGTGACCAAAGGACACCATTTTGAAGGTTAATTACCTGTGGGGTCTCTCCCTGAAGTCTTTGCAATGTGCTAGTAACTGCTGATCTGAGGAGCATTCGAACTTGTTAAAATCACACAAGGTGTAATTTTTAGCCTGGTATCATGCTTTTCAAATACAGGTAGAGGATTTGGCCTGTGGTCCCAACTAATGTACGCTCCCAATTCTGGGCCTCTCAGCCCTCCACAACTTCTTAAAAATGGTACATTTATTTTTCAGTTTTGGGTTATGAAGTTCACAGCCTGTAGTTTTATAACGCATGATTTGATGGGGGTTTTGGTTGTTGTTTATTTGCATATTTTTTTTTTAATGATTATTGTTTTCCTTTATAACACGGGTGAAGGTGGGAAATCTGTCAGATTACTTTCTTGGCAGGTCATAGGAACCTACCAGTTCCCACTAAAACCACAAACTGTTGCAATCTGAGATGGAGGAAGGTGTTCCTGAAGGGCTGCCTCTTTTAAAATATTTTATGTCTCTAGATATATTTGGAAAAGTAAGCATGTGGCACTTGCCCCTCCCAGTGGGTATGAAATCTCTCCCATCTCTTACATGGATTACATCATGCAAATTTAGAAATGACAGAGTGATACACAACCTTTCAGATGCGAAAACCAATTAGTGTTTGTGTGGGGCTGGGCTCTGAGAATAGACTGCTCTGACCTAGTTAGCCGTCCAGGAGAGGAGAACCAGAGATCCAGGGACTGCAACTGTAAAACAGATACATTTGGAATTAATTTCTCACATTACGAAAGGGTCCATCAAAGGGTTCCTTTAAATAGGAAGTTTGCCTAGCACACTTGCAATGCAGTTCAACTTAAAAAAGTTGAATGTAAGTTATAAAATTTTAATTTACATTCAGTTTTTCCGGAATGCAGGATTTGTGGGTGATGACAGCGCCCTGAAACTGATGTTCCTAGGGGGTGTGAAAAGAAAGGGGAGCAGGGAGGCGTTTGTGGCCATTTGCCAGCTTGGAGGAGAATGTTTATCAAGTAGGAGCAATCGTGTCTCCTCATCACCAAAGGCCAGTACTTCCCTTTTTAATCTACCACCTCTCCTACTGCAACTTCCCTCAAGCTCCGTAAACGCCCTCTCTTCTTTCCCTGTCTTCCTCTCGCTGTTTCTATCTCTTCCCAGCTCACCACAATCAGCAGTCTCAACAAGGACGTTATGACCACTTTAAGCTCTTCCTACCTTGCTTCTTTCCTCTAAATGAGTTTTCTTATGATTTCATACAAATCCGTGGCTCCAGCCTCTCTCTCACACACACAAACACACGTTACACACACACACGCACAGTTAACCTCCAGTCCGTTTGTCCCACATGACTGCTCTGCTTTTGTTTTAACTTCTCTCCCATTATGACCTTAATTCACTTAACCATCATCCACTGCTAGCAACTAACCTTCCTTCTGTAGAACTGCAATTATGTCTGCACCCTACTTTAAAACCACCAGTAGGGGCGCCTGGGTGGCTCAGTGGGTTAAACCTCTGCCTTCAGCTTGGTTCCTGAACCCCAGGTCCTGGGATGGAGCCCCACATGGGTTCTCTGCTCAGCGGGGAGCCTGCTTTCCCCTCTCTGCCTGCCTCTCTGCCTACTTGTGATCTCTGTCTGTCAAATAAATAAACAGAATTTTAAAAAAATAAAAAATAAGTAAAAAATAAAATAAAACCACCAGTAATACTCCATTACCTCTGAAATTAAGTGAAATCATGTCCTGCAATCCCAAATGGTCAATGGTACATTTTCCAGTCATACCTCCAACTGAGCATTATATTATCCCAGTCATCCTAAGCAGAGAGATGCTGTCATTTCTTCTCTTCTCTTCTTGAATGATTACTGAACTTTCTATAGTGTTTTGGACAATCCCACAAAATAAAGAATTATCCTGCACAAAATAGCAGTAGCATCCCTGGTAATGCACGCTATAGACAGATTAGAATTTCTACTGTATCCCATACATTCCTGTGTTTAACCTACAGTTACCCTGTTCCTGTATCCTATATTTTTTTTAACATTGTCACCTTGACCAGTCTTGCCAAAATATTAGTAAGCCTTCAGTAATAGCTCAGTCAGCTCAATCATATCATAAGGGAGCTTTTTCTGGGGCTACCTGGTCCCCACCTGTGCCTTACCAAAGGCCATGGCATTTTGTGGCACTTTATGTGCTTACATTATTTTGTCTTATAACTATTTATTTTTAGCTCATAACTACTTCAGGGACAGAAATTGTCTTCTCTTTTGTTTTTATTCAGGTGTCTACAATATCTCATTTATAACTTAACTGTATGCGGTAAATACTAAATATATTTATTTATAATAAATTAGAGGATTCATTAGTTGGGCTACAGAGGCCATGCTTTGTATTTCTGCATTTTAAGTGAGTAAAACGCCAGCACTCAGAGTTTTTGACCCCTGCATTCCTATCAAGTTCAGATATGTTCTTATCCAAAATAATGAACCACCAGATAATTCAGACTTCTTTCCACACCACTCTTTCACCTTTAGAGCTTTAGATGTCTACCTATTTCTTTTTAAAGAAGAATGGAGGTACCTGAACTGTGTGAGGACAGAAGTGACTGATAACATTCATTCCCAGTGTATTATTAAAAAAGAGAGAGAAAGAGAGACATAAAGAGATTGCCTTCTGTTGAGCAGTTAGGCGAGGCATCAACAAAGAAGAGGCAGATGATGGAACTGTGGTCCAGGTATAAAGAGAACAGGATGAACAAACATGAAATAATGATTGCAAACTTTCTTTTCCTTCTTTGCAAATAAATAAATAAATATCTACAAAGTCATCCCTTCCCCAACTGATGTATAATAGTAGTTCTTTTACTCATCAAGGATCTACATTTAGATAGATCTGTTTTCAGTTTTTATACTTTGTTCCATTGGAATATTTGTTTATCCCCATGTCAGGAATACAGAATTTTAATTACAGTAGCATTTTTAAAGTCTTGATATCTGGTAGGGTTTGTGTCATCTTGGCTATTCTTGATCTTTCTTGGCTTCACTCATATAGATTTTATAATCAGCTTGCATTTTCTACACACACAAAAAAGATTTTGATTATAGATTTTTTCAAGTTTATTTATTTATTTTTTTTAGTAATCTCCATACTCCGTGCGGGTCTCAAACTTATGACCCTGAGATCAAGAGTCTCATATTCTTCTGACTGAGCCAGCCTGGCGCCCCAGAGTATAGATATTTTAAACCTATAGATCAATATGGGAAGATCTGACATCTTTATGATATTGGGTTTCCCCTCCCATGAGCTTAGTGGATTTTTGCATTTATTAAACGTTTTTTAATATCCGTTGGGGCTAATGTAGAGTATGAACTCAGCCATAATACCTGTTGCTAAAATGTAACACAGAAACCGCAGTGGACGAAGGAAAGTTTCAGATAATGGGGTGGGTCTTTGAAAGGCCAAAGCCTTCATGACCACTCTGCCCTTGGAATGTGGTGGGGAGTTTTGAAACTTTCTTAGCCCCAACAGCCGTCCTGCCCCATGATCTAAGAGATGGATGCATTGTCCCTTAGGCTATGTTTAGCACAACTCTTAGAACAGGCAGATTAGCATATCGTATCTTTCCCATAAACAGAGCTTCCCAGTTTTAGTAAGACCGCCTGTCACACTTAAGTGCCTGAGAAGCAGTGATATCCTGAAGGACTAATAAAAGCATGACCAAACAAGAGTGAAGGGTCTTCGTCTCTGAGCTTTGACCTCTGTGACGTCTCCTCTCTTTCACAGCAAAGTTTGCAGTAATCTCTCATCCGTCGGTACAAGGATTTCTGGCCATTGCCAGCAAATATCTTTAAGCTAGATTTCACAGTCTTCTCTGTAAGTTTCTTATATACCTTTTGTTGTATTGATTGTTACATTCATTGATTGCTGAAATAATTTGAATTCATTGGCACCATATTATTTTATTCTCTGTAGTTTTTCTTTTTTCTCACCCTTTTTTTGTATTTGGTTTTTTTTTTTTTTTTGGATTCTTTGAATATGCACTCTTTTTCTTTTTTTTTTCCATTTTTAAAAACTTGTATTTTTTTATTTAAATTCAATTTAATTAACAGATAGTATTATTAGTTTCAGAGGTAATTTAGTGATTCATCAGGTGCATATAACACCCAGTGCTCATTCCATCAAGTGCCCTCCTTAATACCCATCACCCAGTGACCCCCGTCCCCTGACCTACTCCCCTCCAGCAACCCTTAATTTGTTTCCTAGAGTTAAGGGTCTTTTATGGTTTGTCTCCTTCTGTTTTCATCTTATTTTTCATTCTCTTCCCTTATGTTCATCTGTTTTGTTCTTAAATTCCACCTATGAGTGAAATCATGTGATATACGTCTATCCATGACTGACTTATTTCACTTAGCATAATACCTCTAGCTCCATTCCCATCATTGCAAATGGCAAGATTACACGCTTTTTGATGGCCAAGTATGTGAGTGTGTGTGTGTAACACATCTTCTTTATCCATTCATCTGTTAATGGACATCTGTACTTTTTCCATAGTTTGGCTATTGTGGACATTGCTGCTATAAACATTGGAGTGCACGTGCCCCCTTTGAATCACTGTTTTTATCCTTTGGATAAATACCTAGTAGTACAGTTGCTCAGTTGTAGGGTAGCTTTATATTTAACTTTTTGAGGAACCTCCATACAGTCTTCCAGAGTGCCTGTACTAGTCTGCATTCCCACCAACAGTGAAAGAGGGTTCCCCTTCCTCCACATCCTCATCAACACCTGAGGTGTTAATTTCAGCCTGAATATGCACTCTGTTTTTCTATTCTTGGTGAGTGCCTAGAAACCTTAACATATTTAACTTAACAAATTCTTTATTTAATACATTTGTTAATAAAACAGAAGATCTCCCAAACAAAAGGTTTTAGAGCATTTTAGTTGCAAATCATTCTCTCCTGAATTATATGATATTTCTGTCATTATTTTAATTTCATCATGATTTTTTTAATTCTACATCTTAGATACTATTTTATTGTTTTATCTAGCTATGGTTCATTTAGACTTCCTCTTATTAACAGCTTCATTATTAATTGCACTTATATTTCACACCTTCCTCCTAGATCATTTTCCTTTTCCTCAAATACATCTTTAAAAATTCCTTTCACATGACTGTTAGAAGTAAACATGTGAAAAAACACCCTTATTCTCCCTCCTTCTTAAAAGATACTTTAGTGAATATGGGATTTGAGGTGTTTAACTTTTCACATATACCTTCAAGGTGCATTTGACATGTTTCTGACTTTCCTTGTTGCTCTTAAACTTTCACCTATGGATCTAATTATTTATTTTATTTCCAGTCTACCCTTTATAACTGCTGTTAGCACTTCTCTTTGTCTTTGGTAGCCTACATTTAACTATGTGGTATATAGTTTTAATGGATTTAATTTATCTTGCTTTGAATTTCTTGGGTGTCTAGCATCTGAGAATTGGCACCTTTTATATATTTTAGATAATCCCTCACCACTACCTCTTCTAATATTTCTGCAGCCCATCTTCTTTATTTTTCCCTTGTGGAACTCTAAAAGTATTTTAGATCTTCTCACTCTACTTTCCACATTTCTCAATCTCTTCATATATATATTTCCCACCATTTACTTTTTCTATGATGCCTTCTGGTAATTTATTCAAATCTGTCTTCTAGTTCACATATTCTCTTGGTAACTGGATCTAATATGTTGTTCTGTTCATTACATTTCTATTTCAACTTATTTCTAATTTCTGTTCCATATCTAGAAAATGTGTGTGCAACAGTCTGAAAGCCTCATGTTTCTTCCACATACTCTTAATTATTTTCTTTCTTCAAACACATTTATTTTATATTCTGTATCTGAAGGTCTGTAATTTCTAATCTTTGTAGTCTTTATATATCTAATTATGTAGTTCATTGTTTCTGCTGATTCTTGCTTCTGAATCATTACATATTTAAAGATTTGTGTTCTTTTTGTGAGGTCAGGTCCTTGGAACTTTATCTCTGCAAATTTTTTTGGTGCTTTATTTGGTGTAGGTTACTTCACAGAAGCTTTGTGTGTGCTCTTACTAATCATATAGGTACACTAACCCCACAGGACCCCTTCAGAACTTCCACTTGGAGTTTTTCATAAAATACATGCAGTGGTATTTTCTATTTTAAAACGTGGATCTTTGTGGACTGTGGATGCGACTTCTGAGTGTATATATTTCATTTTTTCACTATTTTCATTTTACCTGGAGCCAAGGACAAAACAGACACTAACCCTCTTCATCTTTTTATGTAGAGTAGATTTTATTTTTCCTGGTTCACTCTGGGATTGTCCTTTGCAGATTTTAGCTTGACAGCAGTGTTTCTTATGTGACCTCCTACCTTGCTTGAACCCAGGCTGTGTTTCCCACTGTGTGGTTCAACAAAAGTCAGGCTTTAGGCCAACAGGAATCAGTATCTTCACAGCACTTACATCGACCTGGAATCATAATTTTAGCCAATCATTTACTTCTTCATTGGTGTCTGCACTAACTGTAAATATCATGAGAGCATGAACTTCTTTTCTTCTTTTTCATGCTTTCTCTCCAATACCTATAACAGTGTCTGGCATATGGTAGGTGCTAAATACCTATTTGTGGAATGAATGAATGGTCATGACAGGCCCTCACAAACATTAATGCTGTTCAGTCTTCACCACAATCTTGTGAAGTAGGACTCATGGTTTCCATTTTTCAGGCAAAACAAACTGAGACTCCAATGATTTAAATAATCTGTATGAAGCTACATAGTGGGAAAATGGTAGTTGATAGTTGAACCTGGGCCTGCTGGTAGTTTCCATTACACCACGATGTCTCTGGAGGCTCAGCCTGACCAAAATGTTTGAACCATCTGTAGGAGGCAGGAACTTGTATCCTCTGGTTTGGGCTTTGAGAATCTGCAGAGAGCTGCCTACCTATGAAGTTCTGCCAGCTCCACTGGAACCTAGAGCCCTCTCAGTCTGCAGCCAATACAACCTTTGACTGCAGGGAAATTGTCCCTTCTCACTCTGACTACCTCTGATCCTGGCCAGTTTACTTCAGTTTATGCCTGCTTGTGACAGACCTTTATAACCAGCTGCCTGCACTGATAGAGATGTAGCCTGAACACAGCGAACTCCATATCTGCTACACATGCACCAGCTTGCCATGGCCTAACCCTGCCCTCTCTGTCTTCTTTAATCATGTCTCTGGGAACCAGCTTGACTCCCTGGCCACACTTTAAAAGCCACAAAAACCAATCAGTACATATAAAAAGATAAACTCTTCCCTTCTAGACAACATGGGACCAGTTTTAAGGATAACTCTACTTTAGTATGCTTCCTTTATTGAATTAAATACATTGTAAAACTAGGCCTCCTTTTTTTCCCCCCCATTTCTTCATTAAATATATTCTCTAGGACAGTAGCCTGTTGCATTCACTATATTTTAAGTAATTTGTAGCTGACATTTTGGAGCAAAAAATAACCTAATGATGAGGATTTTAAGAATTTTTTAACCCTGGAAATGAAAATAAACACAGCCCTTTCTCACTCATAAATACAACCTTCCAGCTGATGCCACATGGAAAGAATTTTAAGATTTATAAATGTAAGGAGACAATAGAAAGATAGCATCTTTGGTTCCTGAACTGCCTCCCTACTCACTAAAGATTGTTGATTAAAATATGACATTTAAGGGATTTACAGAATACCTCAGTGTGTATCAGAGCATCACAGTAGTATGTAACTCTCACTTCAGCAATGTCTTCTGAGCTTATAGGAAGTGTTGCCTTACGAACTCGCTCGGCAAGTTCTATGGGCCTCGCTCACCTTTTTTGTATAATGAGAAGAGTAAAACGTTGCTTGCCTAATCTAGGGACAAGAAAACTCTCTTTTTCAGGATAGTTATCACCTCTGGGATGTGTAATTTTAGTGACATTCACTCGCTGAAGGTCATTTATCAAGCTTTTTTAAGGGTCTTCACTGAAAAAATATAAAAGTCAAAGGAGGGCAGCTAGAATCTAAGCAAGTGCCATAATGCCTGTCAGTTGCCTTTTATCTCTTTCTTTTTAAGCTCCAATATTTTTTTTTGAGGTGCCCATAAATCTTTCTAATTAACAAAAGCAGAAAATTTCTTAATGCCATAGGGTATGGAGTTGAGAGAGAAAAATACACAGTTGATCACACTGATATGAGGGTGTGAAAGTACTTGGCACACCTCATTATGTCCCCAAATGTCATCTAATAAGGAGAAGAGATTAAAGAGAGTGGAGAGAGGTCTTGCGGGGAGTTAAAACTTCTTCCACAAAGGGCTGAACAACTAGCATAGCTATCTGTTTCTATTTATATACCTTTCCACCACAACCCAGGTGCCACACCCAGAAAGCAACTCAGTGAAATAAGCCAACAATTCCCATATGCACATGTACACACAAAAAGTAGAAAGAAAACTATAAATTGATTGCTAGCGGCCCCTGCATTTTATGCTGCTGATATCCTACAAATCATCAGAAGTGGAAATAGTCTGCGCTGAATTGGGATAGAGCTCTGTGTAAGAACTTCCCTTTAGCCCCCTGCGAACTGCAGAGCAGTCAGTTTTAGGTTCTTTTCTAGCTGCCTTGCTCTCTAGCTCCGCCTAGCAACCAGTTGACAAACCACACGTGGGGCCTCCAGCCCTTCTGACTGCTGTACTGAGAGAGAAGCTTCGAGATTTCACACTGAACACAGACTGGATTCAGCTGCAGAGTTTGGAGCGTGTGAAAAAAATGTCATCCCTTTCCTTCAATTCCTTGCCTTTCAAAAGCACCCTCAGTTGGAAACAGACATTTTCCATGAAAAATGTAAAATCATCATCATCATGATCATCATCCAACAGAATACTCCGTTCAGAAGACGAAGTGATGAAAAATGGGAAATTAATAAAAGTGAAAATACGAGAAGAGCCCTAGGTGTGTAAAATTGGCACCTTTTTATAAGTTTTAAGGACCTGAATGTATTGTCAGGCATAACAGATTTACATGAGAAGAGTGAGCCAGTGACATATTTAGGTGGCAAGAGGCACTTGAGAGAGGATGAGCGGAGGCTCTCGGGCTCTCCGTGTGGCTCCTCTAATGCTGATTTTCATGTTCTTTTCTGTCCTTCAGCCGGGCTTGTTAGCAATCGAAAAACAGGCTCCCCTGTCACCCAAAAGGTGAGCCGGGAGTGCATTTCCCTCTTCAAGTGTTTTGTAATCCTAATTAACTAATTCCCGGCCAAGGGAAGAGAACCTGCAAAGATTCGCCAGAGGCAAAGTGCTAAATAAACGCAGACAGATTTCTCCGTTTTCAATTAGATGAAATGACATAGTGGCACTGCAAATAGCCTGACTTTCTAACGATCAGAGTTTTATGAGGTTTTTTTTTTTTTTAATTTTATTATTATTATTTTTTTTAATTCCTGGAAATGAAAAGAAAGCCTGGGCCTTTCTCCATTCATAACCAAAACCAGAACCGAGGGCCCAGGCCCACTCTTGGTACATCAAAGGCCACGGATCCTGCCTTGGGCGGTGACATTTGTGTATGACCAAAAGCAAGACTTGGTCCAAAAATGCTGCTTTTGAGACTCCTTCTGCGCTACTGAAGTGTCTGACAGGACCTAGCACGGAGACCAGAGTGAACCCCCGGCCTAATTAAATCTGTACAGGCGGCACTGAGCGCAGTTCCGCAGCCCCGACTCCAGCCCCCCGCCCCGCCCGGCTCCCTCCCGACTCCCGTGTTTGCGCCGTGAATCTCTTGCCAGCATGGCAACTGTTGCTATGTTTGCAGTAATAAGAAGTGGGTGATGCCGGTGCCTCTGTAATGATTCAGATACAAGAGCAATGATTTCTAAATAGATTTCTGAAGCAGCTCTCACAAAGGCTCTGCACCGCTTAACGGGTTTAACTCCTCATAGAGGTTTTTTTCTCTTCTTTTCATGTTCTGCACCTCCCATGCGGACTAATTCTAACCCTCACATAATGCAAAAATGGCAACATGCTTCCTTTTCCTTTCCTGGTATGTGGAACAGAAAGGGTGTTTTGTTTTGTTTTGTTTTGTTTTGTTTCGTTTTTGTTTTTTTTTTTGTTTTTTGTTTTGTTTTGTTTTTTTGTTTTTTTGTTTTGTTAAAGAAGACGTTTCAGGAGTTATTGTTTCTTATTTATCTCCTTGGCAACTATGAGATTGAGTTTCACTTGGTGTGTAGGTAAGCCATTAAAACAAACTGAAAAAATCGTGGATCCAGACAAAAGAAAATTCCTGTGTTAATCAAAGTGGAATGAAAAATCTCTGTCATTAATATTCGTGATATTAGCTGAGCACCTTCTATTAATGAGCAGATGTTTTAAAGACCTCAATTGCAAAGAAGTACGAAAAATTCACTAGTGGGTATGTTTATCTTTCCGAATCCTCTTCCAAAGAGACAGAAAAAAAAAAAAAAGGAGGAAGGAAGGAAGAATATTTTGAATATTCTTGGCCTCCATCAGGCACCAATTTGCTAGCCAGTATCAAGTACCCCACCCCACCCCCTTACTTAAAACTGGCTGCTAACACAACCTAGGCCCTTGGGGAGATAATAACTGAGATCAGGCCATGTTCATTGACGGCAACATTAACTTGGTCAAAAAAGGGAAAGAGAAGGCATTTGATGTGTTTAGGTTATTTACTATGTTCCAGACACTGCTGTGCATTTTTTCTTCACCACTCGTATCACTGACTTATCACAGCTCTTCTACAAGGTAGGGATTATTTATCAGTATTCTGCAAATGGGACAACTAGAGCACAGGAAGGATAGAGAGCCTCCCCAGGCTTTGCAACCAGTAAACAGCAGGGCCAACACTGAGCCTAGATCAGTCCAACTCCAAAGCCCAGGATCTCTTGACTACTTGCTGAGCTGCGGCAGTGTGAGACTGGAGAGCTGCCCTCAATACTAATAGCTGTGTGGCATGGACAAGTCCCTTCCTGACCTGGGTTTTAGGGTTCTCCTCTATTCTAAGGCATGTGAACTTGATCCTTGCTACTCAGGGTGTTAGCCCACATACCAGCAGCAGGGGCCTGTTAGAAGTTCAGCTCCCAGGCCCCACGGGGATCTACTGAATCACAACCTGCATTGTGACATGACTTGTGCATGTGCATTAAAATTTAAGAAGCACAGGACTTACCAGTCTCTGAGAACCCTTCTAGCTCTGGTTTATTGGGAATGCTATCCCCCTTATCACTCTATTTGTGAATCTAACTCCTCCAAGGTTGTGTCGTCTCTCCTTCCAGGCTTTCCTAATCCCAACTTTATGCTTGATGAAAAGATTTTCCTCTCTTTTAACCAAAGTTTCTTACCTTAATTCTTACCACTTTCTACTTAGTATCATGCCTGTCCTGTGTAAGTTCCTTGAGAGGCAGAACCATCCGTATGAAATAATGTTATACCTGTAATACCAACTGGCATAATACATTATGCTAAACAAATATGTTGAAAGAAATGTTAAGTAAATCAATATCTGAATTTAGTTATAGATATCATGTAGTGCTCTGATTGTAAGGTCCCCATATTGTCCATTATGAATATTTCAAGGCAAGCCATGCCAAGAGTTCTTTAAATATGGATCCAAAGAAGCCCAAGCTTACACTGGTCTTAGGAGACGGAACCCAAGGAATACAAAAACACTAATTCAAAAGGATACATTCACCCTAAGTTTATTGTAGCATTATTTACAATAACCAAGATATAGAAGCAGTCCAAGTATCCACTGATAGGTGAATGGAGATACACACACACACACACACACACACGTGTGTGTGTGTATATATATATATATATATATATATATATATACACACGTGTGTATATATATATATATATATATATATACACGTGTGTGTGTATGTATATATGTGTGTCTGTGTGTGTGTATACACATATACATACATATATTATTTGGCCATAATTGTCATTTGCAATAACATGGATGGAGCTAGAGCATATAAGCAAAATAAGTCAGAGAAAGAAAAATACCATATGATTGCACTCATGCATGGAATTTAAGAAACAAATGAGCAAAGGGAAAAAAAAGAGAGATCTAAAGCAAGAAACAGACTCTTAATCATAAAAAACAAACTGATGGTTACCAAAAGGAGGTGGGCAGGGAGACGGATTAAATGGGTGATGGGGATTAAGGAGTGCATTTGTTGTGATGAGCACGGGGTGTTGTTGTATGGACGTGTTGAATCACTATATTGTACATCTGAAGCTAATATAACACTGTATGTTAATTATACTGGAATTACAATAAAAAAAAACTTTAAAAATAAATAAAAAATAAAGCAGATGTAGGGGGTCAGTGTGTACTAGCATGTTTTTCTGTTCCCTACCTTTTTAGCAAGAAATCAAAAGCCTTCTGGGAATACTGACCGTGAGTTAAGGGTTAGAACCTGACCCAGGACAGGTGTCCTAGAGAATAGCGGCTCAGGAGGAAGGGGATGACTTAATAACACAAGAGGAAGCTGGTGTGCTACACTGGAAAGCCCATGTACTTTAGGCGCCAAAGGTACCTACCTGTGTTCAAATCCCAGTTCCGCCTCCTAAGAACAGTGTGAACTTGGGCCCAAGTTTGCTGTAGGTGTCATGATATTACTTTGTCTGGTTTTTGCAAGGACTGGAGAAAATACATATAAAACAGTTAATATTATCCCTGGGAAGTTTGTGTTGTTCTTGTTTTAAACTAGACATAATTTCCACTATTTTAGAGTCCTACCCAGAGATAGATAAATACCTTTCTGAGGCCGAGAAAGTCTGTATCTGCCTGGAACTCAGAATCCTAATTCAGACACACTGCTCTCCTTTTTATCACTTATTCTCTTTGAGATAGTAGGACATTCCTTTTTCTCATTAAATACCAGCTTTACCCATAAATTTCTCATAGCTTTTCCTCACCTATCTCCACTGCTTGTTTGTCAAATCCAATAATGTGGGCCATTCCCTAATCAGGTTGCCATTTGGATTAAAGTCAGGGTTTCTGGATATTTTTTATCCAGCAGCTATTTACATGAAAATGACAGAAATCAGGGGAAATTACTTTCAAGGATTTTAATTTTTTTTTTGCAAGCCTTGAAAAGAAAACCATAGTTAATTATGAATGTGCCTGATAAATGCTAGAGTACTACATGAAAATGGAAAAGATTTAAAATGCTTGCGAAACAACAAATCTAAATATACTGTTTTTACCCAAATAAACATTTTCCGTTCTATTAAAAAATAATCCTTTATTGTTCAAGGAACAATGAGGCTTACACTCTTTTCTTCAATGCTATTTTACCAAATCAGCCCAGAAAAGAAAAATAGAATCATAAACTAAATAAAATTGATGACAAAACACCATATGAAGATGTCGTTGTTGTTTTTAACTGAAGACATATGTTAAGGCATAGAGTATTTGACTATGGAATGTACCTGTGAACTACTTTCTGATATTAAGTGAAGTTCATATTTTTAAGTTTTCTGCCACATGTATGTTCTTTGGCTATTTTTCTTTCTTTTTTTTTTAAGATTTTATTTATTTATTTGGCAGAGAGAGAGATATAGTGAGAGAGAGAACACAAGCGGGGCAGTGGGAGAGAAAGAGGCAGACTCCCCACTAAGCAGGGAGCCCAGATGTGGCTGGATCCCAGGACCCTAGGATCATGACCTGAGCCAAAGGCAGTAGCTTAAGGACTGAGCCACCCAGGCGCCCCTATTTTTCTTTCTTTTTTAAAATGCGGACAGTTCTGAGTTTAAAGACTACTTAGAAAATTTAAACCACATTATTCACCTCCAAATTTTTACTTACTGAGTTCTTTAGCACAAAGGACATTAAATTCCCTTCCTTTTTTCTTATGTCTAAATGGAAGGAGGAATACTATCAAGATTCTTGTATTTTTTTTTCAGTTACTGCCCATTTAATTAGGCTAGCAACTTGCCCTATAATTTGTCCTCAAGTACAAAGATCTGTGTGTTACATTTATTTAAATAAATTCCTCTTTATCTTAGGCAAACATATAGGAACTTGAACAGTATACAAAGTTTAATTGAATATGCCTAGATTTGGAAAGTTCATGGAATTAACCAACTATCTCACAAAAATGTGTTGGGTTCCTAGTGGTACATGGAACTGTGTCTGGCCCTATCCAGAAAGCCCCCAGTATTTTGGTAGCTAGTCTTATATAAATACTATTGGCGAATTGAATACATTGCCTGTTGTTCTTTCCTCCCTTTTTGTCTTTCCCATTTTTTCTTTAAAGATTACCAATATTTTACATATAGATGAGAAAAGCCTGATGTAGGCATCATGTTCCCTCACTCGTCCAGACCCTTCATTTATTCTGTTGCTACTGCTGATTTATTGCTCTTTCTTTAGGTTGTTCCACTGGAGATGTATTCATCTAGCATATATTAAGCATCTACTATGTGCCAGATCCTGAGTCAATATTAGGAATATAAAGATGGATAACATCTCTCCTTGGCTCTGATAGAATGTAGTCTAGTGAGGAGGTCAGAGGAGCAAATGGGAAGATAAGTACTGAGCCAAGAGTAGGATGCTCTGGCATCTGGGGAGGGTCAAAGGAAGCTTCCTGAAGACAATGCTGCCTAACTTGAATCTGGGAGAATTTGCCGAACAGAGAAGGGAAGAAAAGGTGTCTTAGGGAAAGAAAGCATCGGGACCAAGGTAGAGAGGTGGGAACCGGAGTGATACATTTGGGGAAGAGCAGAGAGTGGGATGTGACATAGCAGAAGAGAGGAATAAAGATTTAAAATGGGCAGAAATAGAAATAAAAGTATGGAGACAAGTGAGGCCCCATTCCTTCTCTCAGTGAACAGGCACTAAGACCTCATTCTCTCCATGCAGACAGCGAGCATGTGAGGCTCTTAATGGGACTGAATACAGCAACCAGTCGTCTTTGTTGAAATCACACTGGGGCACGAGTCTAAATTTCAAGCGAATGAACAAGCATGATTTCTGCAGTTGTGTTTAGAATGGGTCAGCAAAAAGACTCGGGTGGGTAGAGAAAATGTAGTGATACAGATGAGACAGGAGTGACATAGATACAGTAGAGGTTCACCTTGAACCCAAGAACAGCCTCTGGAACTGTGCCAATCAGGCAGCATTGCAGGGGTTGTTCTTGACACTCAGCTAATCTCACACTGATGACACCATCCACATGATTGTGTTTGTGAGGCTGTCTTTTTAAAGGGGAAAGAGAAATAAAGATGTAAGGTTCTAGGTGGAAGGGAAGGGAAGAAGGAAGGAAGGAAGGAAAAAGAAAAAGAGAAAGAAATTACCCAAAGGTTTCACAGCCTGTAGTTTGCTAATCTCTAGATGGAAAGGTGAATGATAAAACTGAGACCTACTGGGTTAACTGCCCAGCATCTCAGCCATATGCCTTATTCCTCTTTATATGCATCTCCACTCCCACACCACTCCCATCTGCCTTCATCCTGAGTGCCTAGAATAGCATCGAGCACATGGTAGTTCTTCATCAGAAGTTCATTGATGACAGAACCGATACCTACCACTGACAGGGTGCTATTTATACTGTTCTGTCTTCCCTGTAGGGAGCTTCGTACCATGTTTTTCAAAATGGGCACTCTGCTATGGCGTGCCTCACTCCACTTGGAAAACTTCCCTCTCAACAAGCATATGACTGGGTAGACCAAGCAACTACGCAGAGTTGGCTTTTTCTGCCTTTGCCCAGGAAAAAGGCTTACCACGGAAAACCACAGATGATTTTTGCCATCTCCTAAGCATCCCTCATGACAAGACACTTAGAAAACACTCCTGACTTTATAAAGTTGATGCTAGTGTGGGATGGTTAACAGAGGCTTTGTCAAAGGATTTTGTCGTTAGGTCAACGGAGCACCCAAGTTGCTCAGTCAGTGCTGTTCGGGGGGCCGGGGATCACAGCAGAAGTGGCTGAAAGGAGAAATTGGTTGTGGACAAAGAATTGGCATGAGCCCCAGGGCAGGGCTGCACGTGCTTTTCTAGGTCATTCACTCGGCAGACATTTACTGAGCACTTACAGTGGAATCTGGAAATGTACGTGACTGAGACTCCATCCCTTCCCTTAATGAACAAATTGGTTTTTGGTTTTTTAGGTTTTTTTAAATTTTATTTATTTATTTGACAGAGAGAGAGAGATCACAAGTAGGCAGTGGAGGGGGGCAGGGAAGCAGGCTCCCCACTAAGCAGAGAGCCCGATGTGGGGCTCGATCCCAGGACCCTGAAATCATGACCTGAGCCGAAGGCAGAGGCTTAACCCACTGAGCCACCCAGGTGCCCCAATGAACAAATTGTTTTAATCCAGTGTGCTTAGTGCTCTAATCAGAGTGAGTCCTTGGACAGACAGAGATACAAGGGCACTGCTAGGAGTTGAGGATTTGGTGGTGACTCCCTGGCAACGTTCGCTCTGGAGGGAGGTTTCGTTCCACAGACACATCCCTCCTCAGAATCTTCCACATCTGCAGAGAATTTGCTCTCACTATGAGTTATTCCTTTTCTGTCCTCCCTTCTTTCTTTTTCTTCCCCTCTCTTTCTCTCTAAACCAGACCTAAGCAAGTCTACATTATCCGGAAGCAGCTGGTGCTACAATGTGGGAGTGTTAAATGTTTAACATCTTGTCACTTGTGAAACTGATGGAGTCATCCTTTTTGTTTCAGAGTTTCATGTTTAGGGGTTGAAAAGCTAGATTGATGAGCATTACCAGAGAGAAATATTTTTTGAGAAGTTAGTGAAGCTGATGACACGTTACTTTACAGTTTAGTGAAATTCAGCAAATCTAATTCTATTATCCTGTCAAAGTTTCACAAAAGGGAGACCTGAAAGCATATTTAAGATGAATCTTTAAAGATTTCAGAAGCCACAGCCACATCTGCAAAAATCAGATGCATCTGGTGCTGACAGACCTTTGTTTTTTTATAGACTAAAGGGAGTAAATAATCCTTCAACAACTAATTAAGTTTAAATAAAGTTATCTTGGTGATTCAGTGCCTGCCTTTTCTCCCTTAAAAAGACTGTCAAGCAGTAAACCATAACCACATTTTTTTTTTTTAATTGAAAGACTTCACATAGCCAGATTTACCCCGGACACACCAAAATGGAAGCTTCCTTGATGAATCATAGAACAGAGTACTGAAATAGAGATTTTATAGAGCATTTAAAGCCAGATCATTTAGGCCCTTGTTTATTTTCACAATCAAGTATGAGACATGGTCTAATAAATGCATTCTTACCAAAATGTCAGGAGTAATTGTTTTTAAAACATTTACCCGCAACTCTACATTTTTTAGAGGTTCACAAACTGACAAGCTGAAAGGGCTTTATGATCCTTTCACCAATTGGTACAACTGTATGTGTACTTGTACTGAAATGCTCATTATTAAGTCCAAAAGAAACATTGATGTAAAGGTTTATTCTAGTAGAAAGTGCTTTTTTCCCCCTCTCTGCTATTTAATAACCATTCATTACAGGAGGAAATTCTCATCAAGTTTATTGAGAATTAACTATGTACCATATTTATATTATCTAATTTAATATTCCTAGCTACCTGCAAGGTAGATATTTTTACTTTGAAGATGGCAGAACTGGTCAAAACAGAAATTAGGCCCTGAAATAGTAAGTAGGGAGGTTGGGGTTGACCCCAGTCTGACTAACCAGAAAGCCCATGTGTGTTCTTTCCAGGACAGCATAGGAAATTGTTTGGAATGCATGATGAAAACAAGGTCAAGGCTATGGCTTCTAATGTGAGGGGATGCCATGGATTGAATTGTGTCCCCCAGAAAGACAGGTCAATGTCCTAACCCCCCAGTACCTCAAACCATGACCTTATTTGGAAATAGGCTTCTTACAGATGCAATCAGTTGAGGTCATACTGGAGCAGGGTGGACCCTTGTTCCATTACGAGTTGTGTTCTTCTAAGAAGAGGAGAGAGAGAATGCTATGTGAAGACAATGGTGACAGAGGTGATAGCATCTACAAGGCAGGAACATGGAGAATGACATCACGTCACCAAAAGTTAGAGACAGTCAGGGAAAAGGTTCTCCCTCAGAGCTTTCGGAGGGAACCAACTTTGAATTTGGACTTCCAGCCTCCAGAACTGTAAGAGAGTAAGTTTCTGTTGTTTTAAGGTATCCAGTTTCAGAATGTTGTTACAGCAGCCCTAGGAAATGAACACACGGGATAAAAGAGGCTTACTGAGCCTAGGAACAAAACCAGCCAGAGACTTGATGTTAGGCTGATGCCCTGGGTGAGAAAGAGCAGTCCACTTGTTATTTCCCTTCATCCTTTGCTGTTGTACAGGAAAACCACACCATATCTAATTTGAGATATAAAAGACATTTTCTGGGGTGCCTTCTCAGAAAGAAAAAAAATATGTAACTAACCAAAGTTATAGTTAAATTCTAATATTTTGTACTACCCACACATGTCACAAGGACACTGGGAGACGATGTGCTCTCTGAGGTCTCACTGGGGGGTCTCTTTGATGGTTGCTGTTGGCAACCAGTTCTACAGGAGGCACAGTGAAGACCTAATTAAGGCAGGAGTCATGAAGAAATTGCAGGTAATTGAGGTCAAACACAACTGAGGTCGGGCAGGTGACTGACATCCGATTTAGTCAAACTAAGGAGATCAAGGTTTGACTCAGACAGAGACAACAGGTGAGGCCTGGAGACTGATCACTGATGGAAATAATTAAAAGAGGGATCTGACAAGGACATTCGAGCTAGGTCCAACAATAAGGGTGATGGAATCTAAGGTAAGTCTGAGGTTTTCATCTTCAGAAACCTAGTCCTCCTCAGTTGGCTCCTATTTTGGACTGGAGATCTTCAGTTTTTGAAAGGTCTGTAGTACCCATGCCGGCTTAATGCCCTGAAGAGCCAGTTTACCTCCTTTATTCCCCAAAAATGCTGATATCTGACTCAGTCAAGAAGGAGAAATTTGCCTTTTGTGGAGAATGTGAATAGAGAATAGTACTTAAGAGCCTCACTAGGGAGGTGGGGGAAGAGAGATCATCCACTTCCTGATAAAGTCATCCTCCTCCGGGGGTCTTCCAGCGGAAATTGTGCTGAGAATGTGAATCTGAAGAGTAAATCACTTATATCTATAATTTTATTGATCATAACTTAGGTATTTCAAGATTTTTAAAAACCTGGCCATTTCTTTTTGTTCTGAAATTTCCCATGAACCAGGAAAAAAATTAGCGAATGTTGAAGGCTAGTCAATGAATGCTGCTATCCACTCATTCATTCATCTGTTCGAGCACTACTTACTAGAATAGGGAGAGGGTTCCAAATTTCCAGACGTTTTGCTAATGCTGAAAACAAAGGCAAAAATAAGAAATGGCTCCTGATTGAAGATCAGGAGTCTAGTCAGTACAATGCGGTAAATGCCTGTACTTGAGACAGTGAGGCCATCTACTGTGGGGCTTGTGTGAGGGTACTGTGACCAAGAAATTCATTGGGTTGGGGCCTATCCATATAAGGCCGAACTCAACAGGCCCTGAGCTTGGACAATCAGACCATGTCTGCTGCTAGGACCTGGGCCATGGCATCTCTGCAGTAGATAGCATGGTCAAACTTGTCTTAAAGGAGGGCCATTTCCACAACTTTGTTGTGGCCTGGAGAGGGGAAGGAGCTGTCTAGTGGCAGAGGAGATCAGTTATAATATTGACAGAATTAGGCTTTAGTTAAGATCTGGCTAGGACTGAAAGAGAAATAAGGAGTTGTGGAGAAAGCTACAGTTTAACCATGGTAACATGATATCTACTTCTTATGTGGAGGAGGCATTGAATATTCCCATCACTAATACAAACATTTTATTTCTGCAGAAGTAGTAATGGATGTGTTCTCCTACATCCACATTTTCCCCAACCCTTACTATGATAGCTTCAGGCAGCTTATTTTTGATATTTTCCAGTGTTTACATTCTAGATAGAGGCATGTCCTTATTGACAATTCACACAAATGATCTCAGTAATTGCTAACCACATGGCAGACAATATTTTCTCTAGCATCCTCTACCCAAATGTGACAGAAGCCTAAAAGAAGTTTTTATAATGCATTTCCCATGAGCAGAATTGAGGAAACACTGATAAAAATTCCAAATAAAACAGAAACATCATTGTCCCCAGTCTCTCAATCTGTTGATGGAGATTATTTACGGTTTGTCCCCCTTTTGACAAATACGATTCATTATTATCTATTAGAGGAATCACCTTCAACACCTGTGAGAACTTTCCATGTGCAATTTATCTGTAGGGATAATTCTTTTGAAGGAGGTTAATGACATTAAACCCATTTTACAGATGGGAATAAAAGCGACAGGTTTATCATGATCAGGTCAGATAGTAAATTAATGCCTCATTAACATTCGTTAGAATTTTCACTGCATTCAATTTCAAATTAAGCTCCTTCCCTAAGGCACTTAATTATTACCAAGAACTTTCTGGCATTCACTCATCACTGATTCATATGTCAAACAGTTGAGCCCACATATGTGCTAGTGGCATAAGACTTGCCCGGAACGGTGAGTGGATCAACTGAGCCAGACTATGGGAAGTAGTTCAGGATCAGTGCAGAGGTAGCCTTTAATAACAGTACTTAGTAATGGTGATATTTGTCAAGGGCTCCATATGTGTAGGCACCATGTTATACATTATATATGATCTGTATATAACTCATAGTAGCAATCTCAGACCTCCGTTTTTAAAATGAGGAATTTGAGACCTAGGTAGCAACTTGGGTAAGGAATATAACTAGTTAGCCAAAAGGGGATTTGAGACTAAGCCATCTGAAGCCAGAGTTCATGGTCTTAATCACTAAGCCAATGTTTCTCAAATTTACTATGCATCAGAATCACCTGGAAGGCTTCTTAAAGCATAGACCGCTGGGCCTCCTCCCAGAGGTGTGATGCAGGGTTAAAAATTTGAATTTCCAACCAGTTCCCAGAGGATGCTGAGGCTGATGATTCAGATACCACACTTTGAGAACCACTGCTCTAAGCGATACTTAATGTAATCATCTTTGACTGTGCTCAGCATATAGTAGGAAGCCATTCAAAGTTTTCAAGCAACTCTGAACCTAGTCAGAGTTCTTGCTCAGCAACAATGAATCTGACAGCTATGTGTAGGGTGCTAGAGGGCAGGTGACAGCCCAAGAGTGAGAGTAAGGAGAAACAGAGTGGGCAGTAGATCCTGGGAAATACTGGCCTGGTGGAGGGGACACAGAAGGTTTGCTGATTGAGGACAAAGGGGCCATTAGAGGTGACCCTCTATGCTTTGGTCAGGGTGGCTAGAGGAATTATCCAGCCCTTCAATAGGAATTGAAAGGATAGAAGGGAATTCTGCCTTCTTATTTACGTATCTCCTGCTTCCACATAGCATCCTGCTTTTTGTTCCCTTTATTTATTGTTTCTGTGTATGATATTTCCACGGCATTTTCCTTCTTCCTCTTTACCTACAGGACCAGTATAACCTAAGGGCAGTTGTAGACTCTTGGTCTTTTCTAAGATGTTGTTCTTATCCCTAGAGGACCTCTGATTCTCCTACTCGCACATCAACTTCTCCTGTTTAGCTCTGCACCAGGGTCTTAGTGAATTCTACTAATCATGACTAAGTTTTTGGTTTCTGTGTTTTATCAGAAGCCCATCTGGGAAACTTACTGTCAGTTACTTACCAACGTAAATGGTATTCAAAATAATATCTGTTTTTTAAGTTCAAAATTATGGTATTGGGTTTTTTGGTTTCACATTTTGCTTTTATGTAATTTCTTTTCCATGAGTACCATTTACAAATATGCATCCTGAGAAAGCATTTAGTCTTCAATTTAAAACAAATTACCTTACCTTAAAAGTGCAACTTTTAAAAGTCCTTAGATTGATTTTTGTAAACTAAATTACAGGGAAGCTAGAGTAATAGAAAACTTCTAAGAATCTCTTTATTAAGTAAATAGTTTTACAAAACAGTTCCACCAAATGTATCTTTAAAAGAAACTTCTGTTTTATACATGAATTTTCTCAAAGTGAGGACAGGTATCCACAATGAGAATACATTATGGCTGAAATAAACCAAAGATTTAAAAAAAATAAAATAAAATAAAATAAATAAAAAACCAAAGTTTAACATTTATGATGTTCACCATTCTGAATTATATTTCTCATCTATGCCTGGATTATGAATGAGTTTTTTTGACTGAACTAGGTTCAGATTGGGTCTTTAGTATGAAAATGTAAATGCATGTCATTTAAATACACACAGAATTCATGTGACCTTGCCTCCTGCTTTTCTTAAAAATTTGAGACCACCTCCATGACTGCCACCAAGTTTCCTCCTTGACCCCTATAAACTGCTTTAAAAGCTTCATGAATCTTCTTCTGTTTATCTGCGGGTAGAGAAATGGTGCTTCTTTTCTGTGTCTAGCCTTTCCCTTTCTCCCAGGTCTTGCCCCATCGTCCCTTGTACTGATCACTTCCTATGCCTCGGGCTCTTTCTTCCTCAGTCTCTGCTTATCTCCATCAGCCTTCTCTCTCACCTCTGTCTTCTGACATCAAAAGTTATGTCTTACAGCTTTAAAAAGGAACAACGTTATTGTTGTGCCTCATTTTAAATACACTGATAGCAAAAGAGAGAAGGAAGATAGAAGGGAGCCCTGGAACATAGTGAGAGGTAGGGAGTCTTGGTCCCCTATGGGGTGACACAGAGAGGAGACCTCTTTGAAATGTAACATGTTTAAGCAGCTGTGAGGGAACTTGAAGTCAGACTAACAGAAAGCAGGGCAGCCCCTCACTAAACTTAGACCTAGAAGTTCCATGTGACATTGATTCATCTTGGGGTACTTGCTTGAGGCTTCAATTCACTCAGTTGGGAATAGTGGGACATGGGAGCAGAAGTAAAAAGGAGCTTGAATAGAGCCATGTTCCCTAGGGCAGGGTTGGCGTCCTATCTCTGAGAACACAGATCCAATTCTCTGTGCTCTGAGTACCCAGAACGGACAGTATTTCTCCTTTGGGCCAGAGCTCTACAACCAGCTTTAGCCCCAGGACATTTTTAGAGGATGTCCTCTCCCTGTCACCAGGGGGGTTTGCAGAGGTGGAACTGTGACATATATGGAGCCTGTTACAATGGTGATAAGGGGCACATTCATGCAGTCCCACCGGCTGGGTCCACATTCTGGCAAAGCCATTTCCTATGCATAATGTTGGCCAAACTAACTAACCTCTTCCTATTTGCTTCCTTATCTATGAAACAAGGAAAATAATAGTACTTACTTCATGATTATTATGAAAATTAAGTGAAATAATGTCCATAAACCTAAAACATCTGGTACATAGTTATTGCTCAGTAAATGTTAGGTATTATATGAAATAGATATTACAGCACAAGAAATTCCTACCTAATCATATACATGCATGTACACACACAGACACACAAACACACGCACATATTCTACATTAAATGCCTCTGTTTTTTGTAAAGCTTTTTTAATTTCTTTCCTTTCTTCCTTCTTTTGCCTAGCAAATAACTGGTAAAGACCCCCTGTCCTCCAGGCATGGGAGATATGGTGATCAACAAGGTGGACCCAATCCCTGCCCTCACAGAGCAGTTGAACAGACCATTTTCAGCAAAACATTCTAAACTTTATGATAAGAGGGGCACAGAATCAAAAAGGCAAATATGAATGAATAAATTATATATGGATGTTTCTAGTTATTTCTACGTAAATATTAAGTGTTTTGATCCTGAAAATAAGTAGAAATTTCTCTAAAACCTGTGCTGGTCTCTTTAATGCCATTTGCACTATGAATCATCACCACTCGGAAGCCAAGAGTTTTTGTGGGTCTGCATCTAACTGTTGTTAATTGTCTAAACAGGTAGCTGGGATCCAGGTAGAGCAAAAAATCCCAATGAAGGAGATATATCCATATTCCACCAAAGACAGACCATAGGAAGTAATGACTATCTGCCTTAGTTCCCACCCTTCTCACTTTTCCTACTCTCTCATGCTGAGATTCACTGGCCAGGGATTTTTTTTTTTTTTAATCTGGTTCAGGCTCTATTGGAAGCTGAACATAGCAGGTGAATGAATCAGGGCCAGACACAAATAGTAGACTGTGGACTCCGGGGCTTCAAAGAAAGGCATTTAGGGCAGTTCTGTGCTTGGAGCTGCTGCTTGCACTTGCTAAGAGCCGGAATCCAAAGGAGGCAGCCTCTGCACCATGCCCGTAAATAAAGGAAATGTGTGCCTAGCGTTCCTATGGGAACGTGGGGCAGCTCAGATTACCATTCCCCAGACTCGGTTTCCTTTCAGTGGGGCGCCTTCTGTTAAGAGGTAGACGGAGGGGGTACACCTCCAGAGTGGTGCCTGGGGGATATTTGTAGTGGGCATTGCATGATTCATTCTTCCAACACGGTATAGAAGACTTACTCCTGAAGATATATCTTTAAAAAGCAGCATGAAAAAGAGGGGATCCGACTTTGCCCCACATATTCCAAAAATGTAAAGCAGTTGTTTGCTAAGTCTTTAAAGTGTGTGTGTGTGTGTGTGTGTGTGTGTGTGCGTGCGTGTGTTTACGCACACATAGTACCCAAGGAAGCAACCCCAGGATAACATTCATTTTCTGGTTGGAATATTTATTATGGAATCAATTGTGGATTAAAATTGGTGTTTTTTTCAGGTTCAAAATCTGCTGTCTTTTTACCTTAGCCCCTGACTTTAGTGGAAACGTTGTCTATTTGCCTATAGAGAGAATTAAGGATGAGACTGTGAATACCTAAAACTCAGTTTTGCATGATTCAAATCATCAACAGGCTCACAACAGAGGCCCAAATTTCTAACACCGAGCCCAAATGTCCACTCGGAATTGAAAAATCCAAATTACTAATGAGAGGCAAGAAGCCCACACATTCACTTCACTCCAGCAGATCGCAGGACTTCCTGTCCTGTGTCAACACTGTGAAGCATTGCATGTGTGTCCCGAGTCTTCTCCTCCCTGTTACTGGCCCCGTTACTCACCTCAGGCGAAGGAGCTGAGCTTTCTGCTCTTTAGTGTCTTCACAAAAAGTAATGACGGCGTTAATAATAATATCTGTCCCTTGTGATTGCCACAAAGGTTAAATGAGATTTTAAACATAGATGAAATAGGTGTTCTAACACTTAATGATTTTTTAAAAGTGCTTTTAGAAACATTATCCTAATTGATCCTTCTGTGAAACATCTGGCTTTGTTAAAAGTCACGTATCACAGAATTGTGAGTGTGATGTCTGTGTTTTGCTGTTCCCTGGGTTGTGTATCTAAGAGAAGGAGACAATTCTCCCAAGCCCCAGGTAAAGCACAGGTAAATGTGGAGCTCCTGCTTTCACTAGAGAAGTGCTTTTGCAAACTTTGGCATTTGGCCACAGCCATATTATGGCCAGCCACAAACACAGTTGAGTATTTTTTTTTTTTTTTCTGCAGTGCCCACAAAATCTCCAGTGAATTCTTCTCTGCGAAAAATCTTGAAAGCACACAGTGTGATAATTGATACCAGATAGTATTTGGAAGTAATCAGAGGAGCCTATTAGGTATTTTAGTAGCCCGATCTGTGCCCCGTTCTGGTTTTGGAAATCTGCAGAGGGGTGCCTCTGTGGGCCTGCCTAGAGTAAACAGGTTTGGCCCTTCCAGGAGGGCGGGGTATTGCGGGCTCCCTGCACCTGGTACTATGTGGACCCCAGGGCTGCTGCCTAGTGCCATTGGCTGTGGCCAGACCTGAAGTAGGGCCAGCTGGTGACTGACTGCAGGGACTCCCCAAACCCTCTCCTATTTAAAAATTGTAGCAGAAAATACATCAGCAAAAAGCCACATAAATGTCTCCAGAAAGAAACTTCGTACGCGATTTTCTATTTTTCTCACTTCTGAGGGCTGTAGACATTCTTTAACTCATTCATTTAGCAAATATTTATTCAGAACCTACACTTCTAGGTTCTGCAATACAGCATCAAATAAAACAGACAAAACAATCCCTTCCTTCATGGAGCTTTTATTCTAGTGAGGAAGGAGGGTGACTTTTTTTTTTTTAAGAAAATTATGAAATATAGTAAAGCAGGGGTGACGGACAGGGAGCACAGAAAGAGATGTGATTTGCAATTTTCTTTTTTTATTTTTTTTTTAAGATTTTATTTCTTTATTTGACAGAGACAGATCACAAGTAGGCAGAGAAGCAGGCAGAGAGAGAGAGAAGAGGGGAAGCAGGCTCCCTGCTGAGCAGAGAGCCTGATGTGGGGCTCGATCCCAGGACCCTGAAATCATGACCTGAGCCGAAGGCAGAGGCTTTAACCCACTGAGCCACCCAGGTACCTCGTGATTTGCAATTTTCAACAGAACGATCAGGGAAGACCTCAGCCAGAAGATAACATGTGAGCAAAGATGTGAACAGAGTGAATTTGAAAACCATAGGCCTCTAGAGAAGAGCCTTCCAGCTTGTGGGAACAGTAAGTGCAAATTCCCTGAGGTGAGATCGTATCTGTGAATTCCAAGAGCAGCCAGGAGACCAAAAGGAGCAAAACAACCCTAGGGAAGAGTAATAGGAGACAAAGTAGAGTAGGGCAGGCGGCCAGATCATGAAGGAGGCACAGGCCATTGGGAAGACGTGGGCGTTTCCTGAGACTGAGACACCTGGCCTCCACAGGCGTCTGAGCAGAGAAGTCACGTGATCACGCTGCTTTTTAAAAGGAACACCCTACCCGGTGTACTTTATGGCACTGAGAGAAGTGGTAGTCAATTTTTTCCTTCTTTTAAACTTACTTTCCTCTCATTCAATTACGTAATAATTATTACGTAGCTTATTACTTATTTTAATTAATTACTAAGTAATTATTACTTAGCTTAGGCTGTGGGTTGGGCACTGGGGAAGACTGATAAGTGGGGGAAAAGCAACGATGATCAATTTAATGGAGCCCATACTAGGGAGGGCAGCTACCCAAGCGCTGGGGAGCAGGAGTGAAAGCAAGGCATGGGGGAGGGTTACGTAACTTGGTCACAAGCCACAGCTTGGCAGTGGTGGTGCCAGAACTAGAAACCTTACGCTCCTGACCACTCAGACAGCCTGCCTGGAGCACCGGGGCTGAGACAGGAGGCCAGGGACATGACCAGGAGTTCAGGTCTATTAGATTTATTTATTAAATATTGTGGAGAGCATACTCTGCACCAGGCCCCAGATGCCAGGGCCACAGAGGTAAGGAACAGAACACGGCTCTCATTCCGAAAGCGGGTGCTCTGGAGTGCCCCGTATCAAGGCTTCATAAATACCAACATAAAACTAACCCTGGAGGTCTAGCTATGCAGCCAGTCACAGGACACTTCTTACAGAAGCCACAGTGGTGTTCCTGCCAAAACAGAAGGCAGGAGCAGGGGTGGGCTCAGCAGGAAATGTCAAACCCTGGGTTGCCCCAGGATTCAAAGAAGCTTCACAGCACATCACACCAGAGTAGGGTAAGAGCCCCCACGTTACTGGCAGGAGAAGAGCTTTTCAATAAGAACAAGGCACCCTAGCAACATAATACCATTTTGTTATTCAGGGTCTGACAGCAAAGAATACACAGAGGACGCAGGGAAAGCTTTGGTGTTGTATGATGAGGCAAAGGTCCCAGAGGTTTAGTATACATTCACTTAAAACAAAAACCAAAAAAAAAAAAAAATTGCTTGTAATTTTGTAACCTCCTTAGGGTGTTTCAAATGGTTTGTGAAGATCAATGTTCTACATGTTCAAAGAGTTAAGGGAGTTTTCAAATCTTTCCATTCAGGCTGGCCTGTCATAAAGAACAAAGGAACATGGAATTTCTTGCAGGGATCTGAATCCATACAACAGAGCCTGGAGATGTTCAATCAACAGAGATGGCCTTTGAACTTTTCTCAATCCAAAAGGGGAAACGAATATGTACTGCTCTGTAGGCACCTCTCTACTTGCCACTTTTATCTTCCGTCAATAAAATTGGTTTTGTAATTTCTACTTATGTAGCCACCCAGGGGCCATTATTATAAAATAGTGGTTAAAAGCTTGGGCTCTGACGGGCCCGAGTTCAAATTCAAGTTCGACTGCTTATAAGCTGTGTGACCTGAGGCAAGTTAGTTGAACTCTCCAAGTCTCACGCGTCTTACCTACAGGATGAAAATAAGAATATCACCTCCTTCATAATGTTGCAGTGAGCGTTAAATGAATGTGATTTGTACAAATCTGATATATGGTAAACACGGAATGAATGTATACTCTATTTCTTTTCTGTTTTGCCATTAGCACATTTATTTCCATCTTGATTATTCCTCTCCTAAGAGGAACTCCTAAAATGAAAGATGAGTGGAGATCCTACCTCATTGGGATCGCACTCTTTGGCCCAAAGGTGGAAGACGGCTTAGAGGAGCATCACATAAAGGGTTGATGTGTTGCTCCAACGGATGCATTGATAAACTATGCCCCACGGACCAAATCTAACTCTCTGCCTGTTTTTGTAAAGTTTTCCTGAACATAGCCACACTCATTTGTTTACATATTGTCTATATCTGCTTTTGTTCTGCAATAGCAGAGTTGAACAGTTGCAACAGAGACCCTATGATCTGCAAATTCTAAAATATTTACTATCTTCCCCTTTACAGGAAAATGTATCTGACCCTTGTTCTAGCAACTTAAAAAATCCAAATTTTTTTCAAGTCACATAGCTCTGAAACTGAATACATTGGAAACGTATCTCTCCAATGGAAAAATAATAAGGCTACCTTCAAGAAGTCAGCCCGTTTACTTATCCTGGTCAATCCCAGAGGACACAAAGATTCATAAAGCAGCATCCCCAGTCCACTTGCTGGTCAGATGAATATGCACTGTGAGGCAGGTTCTGCCGATGGCGAGAGCCAGTGCCTCGAGCAACACTGAGGCCACTGTGGTTCCTGCCTCTTTTCCATATGGCCCTTACCTCTATCCCAGAAGCCAGAAGTTTGAAGAGAGACTCTCCATGGTGTTTCGTTTCATTTGCGTATCTGTAAGACTACCGAAAACCACTGAATATATGAGGATACCCTAACAAAGAATCACTCGCAGATTTCTCTGGCAAAGACATGGAGGGTGGAATAGGTTGGACAGGAAAGAGGAGTAAGGAGCCTTCTGCAGAGTCACTGTTCCAATGCATGTAACAGGGGGATGCAGCTCATTCTTGGGCAGTGGTTGAAGAAATGGCAGGAGCTGATAAAAATAAGCATGAGTATAGTTGCAGGGGAGGAATCACCATTCATTCATTTAGTACATATTTATTGGATACCTAGTTCATGACAATTAGTTTAAGGCACTGGGGATCGAGACACAGTAGTACATGAGACAAACCAGTCCCTGTGGTCATGAAACTTGCCCTCCAGCTAGAAGAGGCAGGCCATCTTAATTTGGGCTCCTCCAAAAAAAAAGACCATGAGACAAGGATTTGCGTGAATCCCGCCCCCCCCCGCACCCCCCACCTGAGATGTGATCTCAAGCACAGTGAAGGAAAGAGAAGTAAATAAGGGCATACGTTAATGAGTAAGTCACTGCCATGAGCAACTAAGGCTCCATTTCATGTTGTGTCCTCTGAGGGTATAGGCCATGGCTCAGAATTCTCCCAACAAAGAGCAAGGATGATGGAGGATTTATCTACCAACTCTTGTTCCTCCCTGGTGGAGTCTCATTAAGGTGGGCAGGAAGGAGAATTAGCTATGCATCTCCACCTTTAAGGACAGACACAGGAAACCATAAGCAGGTATAGAAAATTCTAAAGGTGACTACCCAAATAGATCAAGGCAGAGTACTACATCTGGCGACACAGGTGACAAACAATGAACAAATACTCAAGAAAATGAGATGGTGGTAAGTACTATGCAGGCAGTTAGAACAGGTTAATAAGATACAGAGTCAGAAAGACTGGAAGGCTAGTTTAGATGGGCTGGTTAGAATGATGAAAACAAGGAAGGGCCTGGGGAGCAGCATGCAGCAGGGGGAAAAAGCAAGTGCAGAGTTCATCAGACAGGAAAAAGAGGAGAAATCGAAGTCCTCTGTTGTAGCTACAGCACAGGAGGCAGACGGGAGTGTTACAGAGTGAAGTCCACCGAGGGTTGACGCCAAACCACAAAGGCTTCATCAGCCAGAACAGGGCATGAGAATGTTGTTCTGCATGTGTTGGGTAGTTTCTGAGGGATTTTGAACAGGAACATGACATAATCTGATGAATATTTTTAAAAGTTCATCCTGGTTACTTCTCTTCCCTTCCCCTTTCTTACAAAAGCCATTAGATAGGACAGGATAGATAGGGCTGAGCAAGGTTGATGTCTTCACGAGATGTGGAACAGGATGTCTGAATCCAAGTAGGGTACAGAGAATGTCTATGTGGGTGATGAGAGTGGTGGGTGACAGCTGACTGGCCTGAGGTGTCAGAGCTAGAGCGGGAGGAAGGAAGGTTTTCCACGAGGGTTTTGGTCTACCCAGCCAAGATAATAGAGCCCAGGTATTGTGAGGAAGGCATCCATAGGGGGAGAAACCTGATATGGGAGGTCAGAGTCTGAGCCTAGGAAGGAGAACGTCCATGAGGCGTGTCAGTGAAGCAGTGACCCCACGTGAAGTGTCAGATCCCATACACAATGGGAAGAATGTTCGCGCAGGGAGGTGATGGCCACAGTGGTTCTGTGCAGATTGGGAAGAGTGTCAGTTACAAGATGGTGCCTGGTGTGGGGAAGTTGGAGCATGAGGGTGGTGAAGAGGTTAAGAGTGTAAGGAGGGCATCACACGGGGCACAGCTCTGTACTGAGTACTGGAGCCCAAGGTAAGAGAGGAATCACCAGCTTGGGGCAGACCCAGGGGAAATAGCCCAGAGTGGGGTGTCAGAACCCAAGAGGGGAAGGGAAGCAGCCACATGGAGGCAACGGTGGAACCCATGTGGGGTAAAGGAAGATGTCCAGATATGTGTTGAGGGGTGGGGGTGTGACAGCACCCAGAGATTTGTACATTTGGGAGCAATGATCAAACAAGTAAATATATTAATGATAATGGGGACCAGGTTTCTCACTGTCTGAATGGACACTGTAATGTTAGATTGGATTGGAGATAAAGGTATGAATGTATGATTTGAGGGTGGTGGGAGAGGTCTCAATGTATTTACCCAAGGATGTATATACATGCATGTTCTTCACCTCTACCTGCTCAGTGAGAGGGCCTGGGAGCAGCAACACTTCAACAAGGAACACACCAAGCACCCAGATCTTGATTTCTAAATACTGTTCTCCACAAAAAGGGAAAAGGGTACTTTGGAAAAACGACAGATTTCAAGGCTGGGACAAGGAATGCACAAAGTAAGCCCGGAACGTCTGGTGCCAGAAAGTAAAGAGATACTCAAAGATGAGTCTATATCAAAGGACAGCTTAAAAAGGCTCCTGCTTGCCAACTATAAGATAATTTAAGCAGCAAAATAATGACAGTAACATCATAATCCATTGAATAAAACAGTAACTTTAAATCCATACTGATATAAATAAGTGAAGATATTTCACTTATTTGGTTGAGATATGGAATATTTATATAGTCTCAAAGTAACTCCCCACAAAATACTTATTAATTACGAAAAGAGTCATTTTGTAACAGTGGGTCCTCTCAGACACCACCTTAACCAAGTAATGAAAATTAAGAACACAATAATGGGTCAAATGACAATGTGACAGGTTACAATGAAGAGAACACAGCATCATTTTTGTGATGTTTCCCGCCAAAAATACATAATTTTAATTTAATCATTAGTAAGCCTCAGACAAACCAAATTCAAGGATATTCTGCAAAATAACTGGCTTGTTCAAAAATATTCAGGGTCATGAAACTCAAAGACTGAGAAACTGTCTCCAGTTGAAAGAAATCAAAGAAACAGAACAACTAAATGCAGTGTGTGACTCTGAATCTGATCCTTTTGCTGGAAGGAACATTATTGAGACAATGCACAAGTCTTGAATGGCATCTGAGAGTAGATAAAATCAGAAGATTAGGTTAGGCTATATAGAAGAATGTCTTTATTTTAGAAGCATACTAAGGTGTTTGGGAAATGATAGGCATCAGATTGGCAACTTACTCTCAAAACGTTCAGGATTTTTTTTAAAAAGTACCACTGTTGCAACCTTCCTTCATTTTGAGATTGTTTCAAAATGAAAGTTAAAATTTTATATATTCACTTTAGCCATTTGATTTCCTAGGTCTTTGCACATGCCCCAACCTATACCTATCCCAGAAGTCCCCTCCCCTCGAGAACCCTTGCTTGTCCTGCATTTCCTCTGTGAAGGGAGGGTACCCCGTGCAGGATGTACTGTGTCCCCGGGCACTGAAGTTTACCTGTACATGTCTATATTTCTGTTTACCCCAAAGGGTGGAGTCCATGTCCATCACACTCATATCGGCATTCTTAGCACTCAGCACAGCACCTGGCATTGGACTTGATAATTAACCACGGAGAGAAGGAGAGAGACAAAGTTATAGGTATAAAATTGGAATCTTGGGGCACCTGGGTGGCTCAGTGGGTTAAAGCCTCTGCCTTTGGCTCACGTCATGATCCCAGAGTCCTGGGATGGAGCCCTGCATCGGGCTCTCTGCTCAGCGGGGAGCCTGCTTCCATCTCTTTCTCTCTGCCTGCCTCTCTGCCTTCTTGTCATCTCTGTCAAATAAATAAATAAAATCTTTAAAATAATATAAAATCAAATTGGAATCTTTTCTAGAGCTAACTGAGTTAAGAAAAGCAGGTTGTTTATGTGCTGCCTGGCCTGTGTTGGAATTACAGCTGTGTGATCCTGAACCAGACTTAGACTCCTTTCCCACACATGTAAAACAGGTTGTAAGATGGAGCAAATGTAGTAAGATTTGCAAGGCATCTAGTAGAGTCCTTGACACTTAGCAGGTAGGCAACAAATTTTTGTTTCCCATTTCTCCTGAAAAATAGGAATAAAAATTATCAAAGAAGACTAGAAGTACAGAATTTCAGGTTATCTCCTGACTTCACAATAGCCCTGATATATGAACTTGGGTAAGTCATTTCACTTCACAAAGCTTCGACTTCCTTCTTGGTAAAATGGGAGGCGGGAAAATAGAAGAGCGAGAGGTGAGCTTTATGACCATCATGCTCCCAAGATCTTCTAGTTCTAAAATTTCAAGTACTTTCCCTCTTTTTGGGTAAGAGTAAGTACAGAAGGTGAAGGGTAAGTGAGTTTTTACTGTATTTAAAGGGTGGTCCTTAGTTGTAGCAGTCAAGGCATGCGAAGTGCCCCTCCTACTGGATTACACAGTTCCTCATTTATACCTGCTAAAAATATAGGTAAATTGAGAGGCCGTGGTATTGTTAGGTACTGTTGAGCACATTAAAAATTTATGAGCCATCAAGGAACTAGCACACAGTTTCAATTTTTGCTGCATTTTCCCTTATTCATAATTCTTTCCCTAATTGCTTTTTCCCTTAAAAATGGGGGAGCCGAGACCTTGGATATTTGCCTAATGGCTCAAACAGAGCCATGACCCATTGCCAAGTCTTTCAGGCCTTTTATAGCCTGGGGACATTTGCCACTGAAAGAAAGCTGATGGGTTTGATTTTCCTGAAAGAGATATTTTGCACTGACCTCTGGCCCCATTAAATACTTTGGCCATTGCCCATTCACTGTAATGGGAGCAATAAATTTGTTTTAATTTAGGACGTTATCAAGTAGGAAATATTGACAAAGACAAAATAACATTCTGAAAACAGCCAGGATGAAATCATGAATAAATAAATATTTTGAACTTAGCTGATAAATTAACAAATGCTTATTCATAAGAGTCTGACTGGACTATTCCAAAGTTAGGCCAAAGGTGATCCCATTTCTAATAGAAATGTCGTCTTTCTCTTTCGACCAGTGAAAAGGTGGGCTGCATAGACATTGCAAGGCATAGAAAGGCATTTATCCATTGTGACAGATCTGTTTTAAATAGATCTATTTGTTTTCAGCTAAATGCCAAAAGGAACAGCCAGATGACTCTAGCAGCCTTTTCTATGGCAAAGCATTTATTTTCCTTGTGTAAACACCTTTATTAGGGATCGCAGCAGGCTGTTTCTCTACCTTTTCTTTCTATTAGTCCCTTAGATTAGCATCAAAGAACTGAAATTCTTGCTAGATGTTACCTGTACGTGTTTCATTTTGAGTGAAAGAAATGACTTTTAACTTGGGTACATTCCTCTTGAGGAAGGGGATAAAGGTGCATATGCCATCAATCCCCTCACTAATATTCTTTCATAAGTAACACGATTATGACAGATGGCAAAAAAAAAAAAAAAAAGTCCTAACAAACCACAAAGCGTATTTGCAAAGCTGTGAGGTCTTAAATGGTGTTGGCTTTGCAAAGTCCAAATGACTAAATCTTCTAGGTTACCAGTAGCCTGAGGGCATCTTTAGCTGCATAAAAACTAATTGGACCAACTTGAATGGAAGAAAATTGTGCCTGAAGTCTTTAATCACACTAGTAACCTAATGGTTTCCTGTGCGACATAGCCAGGGCAGTGTTTAGGAAGATGAATCCATGCATGCAGCTTAGAAAACCTTGCACAAGATCAGACAGTTGTGGGGAGGCATAAGCATCTCCTTTAGCAAGTTTATTGTGTGTGTCTCAAATTTTGGCACAGGGACAGGTAAGCCATTGTTGGAGAGTGGAAAGTAAAAAAATGTTTTAAAAGATCTAACTAGGGGTGCCTGGGTGGCTCAGTGGGTTAAGCCGCTGCCTTCGGCTCAGGTCATGATCTCAGGGTCCTGGGTTCGAGCCCCGCATTGGGCTCTCTGCTCAGCAGAGAGCCTGCTTCATCCTCTCTCTCTGCCTGCCTCTCTGCCTACTTGTGACCTCTCTCTGTCAAATAAATAAATAAAATCTTAAAAAGAAAAAAAAAAAGATCTAACTAAGCAGGACACGAGAAAGCTGATGCTTTCTTGCATCATAGGTTTCCTATGATGATGAAAGGTATTTCTCTATGAGGAATAAAGATGTCATGTTCATCTTTGTATGCCAAGAATCCAAAACTCTAACCCATGATGAATTCGGGGAGCTCCCCAAATGGTAACAGACCAACAGCTTGACATGGGCTGCTATTAAATGTAGCATGCTTTACAAGAAAGGGCATGGGCTGGAAGTCTGAAGACCTTTTGTTCAAGTTGTGGTTCCACCTCTTGCTAGCTCTGTGAGTTATTGCAGGTTGTTGAAACTTGGAGCCTGGTATAGGATGGAGGTAAAGTTAATGCCTTCCCAGATACCTCATGGCGGGGGGTGATAAAAATGCTCTAAGCTAATCAGTATAAAAGTATGTGCCAACCACAAAGCCCTCTACAAACCTAGGAAATCATATTCTGTCATCATGGTAGAACTTACTGTTCCATGTCTCTTTGTTCTTATTTAGTTGTTTCAATTTGCTTTCAAGCCAGGTGGACTCTATTCACTTGCTATAATTCACCAAATCAAAGTCCCCAGCTCTGCAAAAACCACACTTGGAAGAATGTCATAAAGATGGTTTCTTTTGGACTGGGTGCCCACCTGATGTCTCCTTTGGAATGTAATTCAGTCAGAGGCAGTCATGGCACTAGCAGATATTCTGAGAATTCATGAAATCCCACAGCCAAAACCATGATCCATTGCTCCAATACCAAAAGCATTTGGCAGACTATAGTTTGGAAGCCACAGTCCTGGCTGCTTTTGAGGCTCTGAATGGGGCCATTTGAACTCGCTGTGGTCCTGCCCACTCCCACTCTGAAGAGAAGGCACCCGAGTTCCCTGGATCTCTTTAGACCGTCTTTTTCTTATTTCCTCACAGGCTTTGCTTCACAATATACCTTCCTGGAGTAAGAGATGACAGAGTGATTTGGAGTTTTTCTCCACCTCTCAGGCACTGTAACACTAAGAGTCTACAGATTTATCTTCTATAAAAACTTCTGTGAAGCAGCTCAGGGGTTTTTAGCACCAGCCTTATACAACCTGTCATTCAAATCCTTAATGATGGGTTTATGTGAAAGCGATTTCTCCACACTTTCCATTTGCTTCATCTTAGATGGCAGTGTGGTTCTTCCTTTGAACTAGACCACGAAAAGAGCTGGTTCCTTCCGGCAAATATCAGGGTTCAGTGACTATTTGAAATGAAATGTCTATAGACAAAACGCTGCAAACACCACCTCGAGTAGGAGCAGTAATGAGTAGCGAGGTATGCCGCAGCACGTGTGTGGAAATCGGCCGTTCGGTCCTGGCCAAATGGCAGACACTTCAGATAAGGAAGATAAAAATCTTCTGCCTAAGTGGGAAATGCAACCTCATCTGCCTTTCCAACATATGAAAACCAGTTTCACAAAGTCTGCATGGTTCATGACTACCTTCCAAAGAACCCTGGAACGTAAGAAATGGAGGGACCCGGAATGTCACATCATTCGGATCCCTCTGTAGCCCCCACAACCATGAGGTACCTCAGCCATATCTCAAAAACTTCCAGAGATGGGACAGTGTCCCCTTCTAGAAGAACTCAATCTGTTTGGGTGAAGTTCTAGCTTTAGGAAATGTGATATTGTCTTTTAACTCTTCCCATTGTCTTGGGCTCAGCCTTTACCCTGAAGATGGAGAATGCCACCTACCTGAAGTCTGTGTCAGTTCTTCACTTATTCAACCAGGGACAAGTCAATCTAACCACTTGTCCTTTGGCACCCATCTCCCCTTCTTACCTCCAAGCAATCAGGAGAAACTCTGTCCAGTATCTGCGGGAATCCAGATGTATGTTCTTGCGTATGGGTTCCCCTTTAAATTTATCCTCAACAAAAAGATAAAGCAAATCTAACACCGTGTCTTTTTTTTTCTTTCTTCTTACTAAGCCTGTGGTAGCTTCTAGTAATCAGTGCTTTTTTTTTTAAGTGTACAGAAAAACTCTGTTTTAATTTTTTTTCTGGATTTTAGCCTAGAATGTACGTTAATCCACTAGTTTAGTTTATAGACTCTGCCTTCCTCCTGCTCTGAAGAATTGAAGCTATATTTGGATATATTCTATCATCTAGCACTTTCCTCACTTTTCATAGCTCTTCTGTAATCTTATATATATATTGATTGACTTGGGTTTGGATAATACTTTTTGCTTAATGTGTTGGTCATGAATGTCATTATCTCTGCATTCCTTTCAGCCAACATAGCCTCCTAGTTTAGAATGTTCTTGTCTTTGCTCATGGTGTGTAAGTCCATTCTCAGACCACGTGACTGACTATAAACATGCTAGCTTGTGCCGACAAACCATGGTCTGACTGGCATGCACATACAAAAATTCAGATCACACATTTTGGGGTTGAGTATGAATTGGCCTATTTAGTTAACCATCTACTAGGTAGTCTATACACACAAAGCTTGGATTGAAAAGCAGGAAATATTTTTTGAATTTTAGTTCTGCTCTTCATTTTAGATAAATTATTCATCCTCTGGTGTGCCTTTGTAAGAGACAATGGCTGATGATTGTGTTTATCTTTACATATACATCACAGAGCTAATTTAAACTATTTAGCCTAAAATGACTGAAACCTTTTTTAGTACTTAAATAAGAAATGTCGATATAATGGGGTTGTGTGCAAAACTAACATAAAGATTCTGTTATTCTCTTTAAAGGAGAAAACATCACTACATTCCCATTAAACATATGCATGAAATTACCCATATAATATTCTATATCATTCATATATATGCCTATATATGACATACAGCACCCTTTTAGCATAAAGAAGGCTACCTAGTTGACTAGTAATATTGAAACACTGCAAAACTGAGTGTTTTTCTTACCTGCCATTAGTTCACACTTACTTTCCTGGGGCAGCAACATCACTGGACACGTCGATTTTCACTGACCACAACTTCAGCAAACACAGGTCCTACTAGTGTGTCCCTTATAGTCTGGGCTTCTGTGAAACTCCTGCTGAAGTCTGGGTGCAAATGGGTTGAGGACAACTAGTTCCATTGATCAGGGTCTGGTTTCTCCTGCTTTGTTTGACCTGGGCGTGCCTGGCCTCCATCTGTCTGTCATCCTAGAACAGTGTCCAGAGCCAGCCCATGTGGTATTTCTTGGTCAGGAAGGTTAAGTCCCCTGGCATGAATTGCATTCAGCAACTGAATAAATAAGACAGCTTGGGGATGGGTTTTTATTCCTAGGAAACCAGATAGCCTTTTTGATGATAAAATATTTATTCCCCATTATCTTGTTGTTGCCAAGACTACTATGGACAGTACATTTCTTTTTTTTTTTTTTTTTTTTTTTATATTGGACAGTACATTTCTTAAAAAGAGCTAGATTGCTAAAGAGGCTTTAGTAGGTAAATTTTAGGGTATCAGCAGGTCTGTTTTATTTTTGAAAAATATCTCATATGACATTTGATTGCCCAGAACTGAGTGTGGTTTGCCACTTAATGTTGATTCAGCTAATACCATGTCCCACTTTAAGTCAATACTTTTTCTTCTTTTTAATCATTGTTTTCCCCTAAAAAAGAACTTCACTTTATCTCTTAAGAAAGTGAGGCCAAACATGTCGTCATTTTAAGGCAAAGTAAATTAAACAGAGTGCATTTATATCAGAGTTTAGAAAAATCTAACTTCTTCAAACAAACATTTTGTAATAACTTTATTTTATACACTTTAATTACTTTAATTATTTACAAAGTACCAGCTAAGCACTGTGGGAGATCCAACGATGTCAGGCAGGACCTCTGACCTCCAGGAATATTCTGTTTAGTGGGGTTCACTAGCATACAAATACAGATGGTACTACACCAAGGCAGCTTCCGATAAGCACTGTGGCATAAATAGAAGTACTAGAGGGTATGAAATCCTGGATGAGATTTCCAAGAAGACTGAGGAAACGTTGCCTTCCAGTTGGACCTTTCTAAATAATAAAAGTAGGTAACATGTATTGTTTCTTAAATTCTAGCACTTTTCAAAGTATTTTAAACTTACTATTTCTTTAGTTCTCGTGATTAACCTTATACGCCAAGTTTTGTTATGATTCCCATCTTATGGTTGTATAAACTGACGTGAACATAAGAGAGACCACAGGTATATAATTCACTGACAGGTATGATTCACTGTGAGGGTGAAGGTTTCCTTGGTTTCAGGTTTTGAGTCTGAAGAGCTAAAAAGGAAGCAACCCCATTAACCAGTATGATAAAAGAGTAGAAGTTGGAGAGAGAAGCACTAATTAGGGCCAGGAACCAGGAAGAAATTCCTATTTGAATAGTAGATAAGCATGCAGGCTTTGGAATCTAAAAGCCTTGGGTTCCACCCTTAGCTGAGCCAATTACCAAACCTGAGTGACAAGTTACTTAATGGCTCCAGCCTCAGTTTTCTCACCTGTAAAATGGCAGAAATTATTTGGTAGTGATAAGAATCAAGTGAGATGAGAGAGGTAAATGCTTACTACAAGGAATCATGAAATAAATATTATCATCACTATCTCTTATAGTTACCATTGTAACAACAGCAATATAACAATAACAATATCTCTTGCCATTGGTTTCTTGATATTGATTATTACTAAGATAATAATGTTCTGGTGATTGGTTCCTTTTGAGTAAGGCTTATAATGATATTAATTCAGGTTTTAGAATCAACACTCCTTTGTATTAAATTTAATCATCAAAACAAACTGAAATTATTTATGTATGTTTCCCATTTTACAGATAAATACACTGAGGCTGAGAATAGGTGGCATGCCCTTTGTAGACTCCCTGGGAGAGGCAAGACTCACACCCAGATCTGACTTACTCTAAATAACTCTGAACTCTCTCCCAACTAGTCACTTGTAGCATTAAAAACACTTTTGGAGAAACAAAACAAAACAAAACAAAACAAAACAAAACACCTTTGGAGGGGCATCTGGGTGGCTCACTGAGTTAAGCCTCTGCCTTAGGCTCAGGTCATCATCTCAGGGTCCTGGGATCAAGCCCTGCATCAGGCTCTGTGCTCAGCAGGGAGCCTGCTTCCCTCTCTCTCTCCTTGCCTCTGCCTACTTGTGATCTCTCTCTCTCTGTCAAATAAATAAAATATTGAAGACAAAACAAAACAAAACAAACCTTTGGGGGTGCCTGGGTGGCTCAGTGAGTTAAGCCGCTGCTTTCGGCTCAGGTCATAATCTCAGGGTCCTGGAAACGAGCCCCGCATTGGGCTCTCTGCTCAGCAGGGAGCCTGCTTCCCTCTCTCTCTCTACCTGCCTCTCTGCCTACTTGTGATCTCTCCCTGTCAAATAAATAAATAAAATCTTAAAAACAACAACAACAAAAAACCTTTGTATCATTTTGTCAGTTTTCTGGGATCTACGCTGAGTGAATAAATTGTGTTTTATAAAAATGTTATTAGCAAACCATCATCATGGTTTTCATAGTATGAAAACATATGTCTCTTGGAATTTTCTAGTGCTGGACAGTGTTCCTCTCAAGGCCTGTCTTTGGAGGAGATGAAGAGAGGTCTCCAGTTCTCCCCTGTTGACAAATATGGTAAGTCTATAGATGATTCAGATCGATTAAGGGACCTGTCCCTGAGAAGGTGATAACAAGATAAAGATTTTGATAACAAGAAAAGATTTTGTTTTATATAATAACGAGAAATGACAGATGATTTACAGATACTATATTGTAAAAGTACAAACTTTGATCTTGTCTTATATAACTCTGCATTCATCTTTGAGTTTAGTGATGTGTGTGCATTAAGTGTGTATTTGTGTATGTATATCAGTGTGAGTCCACGTGGAAGAAGATAAAACTCTCCTCATGAAAACAGTCGCCAGCGTCTTGTGATATTCCAAAACCTAGTTGCCACCTTACTGAGCTCCCGCATGGCTGGTATGTCTGGAGGAGAAAAACAAGACAGGAGTCTCCAAAATTCCATCATATGCTGGGAGCTCTTCCCCTTTAGAAAGTACCCAAGGGTAAAAGGTAAACCCAGCCATCTCTTCCAAATCTAGAGAGGAGGTGAAGTTATCATTGATGGTATCCATTTTGCACAGGATTACTTTAGAAGGAATTAATACTTTAGAAGGAATCAACTCTCTGAAATAGTTAACGCAGCTCTCTGCAGGCCCCTGGAAGCCAGAGGATGGGTAATCGCCCTCATCACCAGCTGCCATATTAATGTGTGAGGCCTGTAATGTCCTTTTTCCAACCTCTAAGCCTGAGAGGCTCTATATTTAATTGGAATTTTAGAACAATGGGCTCATTTATTCATGGGAACTTTCCTTGACAATATGGAGGACTGAAAAAAATGTACGTCAGTTAAAGAGATCAGATTTTTTACAAGAACTGGGTTTGGGGAAGAATAAATTGGATGATGTGTTCCCGGTTCTCTGATTTAGATGGCCATAGACCCAGGAAGCCCTCAGCTTTGGGATCCTCACCAATGCACCTTGTTTGCTGAGTATTATTACCTAAGGCATAAGAAAGCCTTTATGAAATGAAGGAAAAAAAAATTGTTCTGGATGGATGCAGACAAACTACTTGGGAACATTAAAGAGAGGAAACTTTGTGCTCTGACTCCCAGGACGTGTCCAGAATGTAGCCGAGTGCTTTTTATCATCAGCTTTACAACATAATTGGCCAGTCTAGTAACAGGGGAAAATGTGCTCTAAGTGTCACATCATCACATTTTTCATAGAGATAATATCGTTTTTTCAAACCTTCACAGATGTGACCACACAACCACAAAATATAGGGCACCCTTTGAAATGCGTGCTTTGACCAGAAGTCTTCCCTTTCATGGTGGAGGAAACATTTCAAGATGAAGCATTTCATTAACGATCTGTTTCTTAAAGGAGTAAGACTTTGAGCAGAATTCCTCAAGATGGAGAAGACAGAAGAGATGCAGAAATGCAGAAGCCGGGTTTTCCCCCGCATGTGTGTACTGGGGTGGAAGAAAACATTAGGGTATTTGGAGGGAGCAAGAGCTCCAACAGACAGAGGAGACAGATTTACTGTCTCCCCCTAGGAACATCCTGCTGTACAAGAAAGAACCTTTAATTGCTCCCCATTTTCATTGCATAAGCCAGTTGCGGTAAAACAGCTACTTCAGGAACTGTTTCTTTCTCTCTGCCCCCAAAGAGCAGGGATAGAGAATGAAGTTAAGATTACACACTGAGCAATTCTCTCTGTACTTGAGGCTTTTCACCCTCAAGCAACAAAACGTGCAGACGTGGTTCAGTCTTTTCCTAGAGCCTGCAGTCAAATTTCACTCGGGTCCCTCTTCAGCGGAACAGCCCCCCAAGTACCTGCCATCCAACTCTGGCAATGACGCATCGATAAAAAAGTCAGCACCCACGCCCCGCTGACTCCGCCACCCATCCCGGAAAGAGCCGCCCCACACTGAGGAACAAGCACCCCCAGTGAGATTTCCCCTGCAAGGGGAAGGGGCGTGGCATAGCCTCACACGCAGGTGGCACAGGAGAAAGCTCATGATAAAAGGATCAAAACGTCTATCTGTGCCTGGAATGAAGGTGCAGTTTCAGGCTGGACAAGAGGAAATATTTTGCTTTAGGATGGAGATTTTATGTAAGTCCACCCAAAATCAGGATTCAATGATGTGTACCCCGACCCTGCCTCCTCTCTTCTCAGCTCCCCCCCCACACACACACCCCTCCTCCTCTCTGACCCGGGCCAGCCCCCCCACTGGAGGGGAGCTAGAGGAGGACACGTCAGCTGCAGCCCCCCCCAGGTCCGTTCAGGAGAGTGTGTGTGCTGCCTAACAGATTAGCCAGAGCGCCTTCCTATGAAAATAAATAAACCTATCCAACTGCATATTGCTAGATGCCTTGACAAAAATGTAGATGGCTGAGTCGGTTCTGAAAACTCAGCTATCAAAGGGGAGCAGAAGCAGCATTAGCTGTTGACAAATGTGCCTGTTTTCACAGAAGCAAAGAACGAGCGGCTTCCTTACTTGCCGTGGAAAAGGAACGGCTTCCCGGCACAAGTCCTGTGTCCTCTCCGGGCAGCGGGCAGCGGCCTGGTCCTGAGCCACAGGTTGCATTCTCTGGACACAGCAGGGGCCCGCACTTCAATGAGCATCAAATACCACTGGTATTTGGGCCTAAACTTTGAGGTCCACTTAAAAACCAGGCACTCAGGAAGGAAAAACAAAAATCAAACCTAGCCAAAGGCAACCTGCTGTAGAGAGTGGCTCTTTCCTCTGCCCTGTACTTAGCTCTCCCTTCTTTTTATCACCGCCATTTGCCCAACACTCACGGTGTCACGTACTGTAGGGATGGTCTCGTCTATGCTACCAACCTTGTGAATTAATGTCCTATTTACAAATGAAGACACCGAGGCCTACAAAGGTTAAGTGGACAAAAACCACAGAACCCGTAAGTCATGGAGCCAGGGTTCAAAGCCAGATTTGCCTGACGCAGAAGCCCAGGCTTCCAGCCGTAGCAATATACCACCTTCTTGGACTGACCCCTTCTTGACTCCAGACGTGGCCAGCTTGGGTCCCCATCACACACCCCTCATTTGGGTTCCCCTGGTCTCAGCTCTCTGTTTGCGTTTTAAATTTTGCCTTTGTTTTACAACTGCTTGCCACCAACTCCTGCCCAGACCCTGAGCCCAGGAGCCGGGAGAAGCTGCCTGGCAGCTGTGTGGTGCACTGGGTGAGGCTGGTTAGGAACAAAATGGCAAGACGGGACACAAGCCTGTAAGTAACAGCTGAACTTCTATTCCGTTGCAGGCTATGTGTCTGATCCCATGAGTCCGATGCATTTTCATTCTTGCCCGAATAGTGGCAGCTTTGAGGACAGCGGCTGACAGCATTCCGCGGATACCTAAGAAGAGTTTTCCCCCAAACTGACAGCAACAGCTCCAATCGTGGCAGGCTTGTTTCCAATTATAATATTTTTACCCTCTAAGGTTTCCTTAAATTGGCTTGTTTATTCTGGTCCTATTTAATTCCCTACCACAAGTTGGGCTTTGGATTTGTGGCTAAGCAGTGAAATGCAAAAGAACCGAGACAGAATGTATCTAAAGAATTGGTTTGAATTTTGTAACTGAAAGAAAAAATTTATATCGTTACTTAGAGATGGGGCCCAAGTCTGTGGTGGGCACTTAACAATTGTTATGTTTTCCTAGACTGAATTATCTAGACTTGAGTTTGGGAACTGTGGGTTTGATTTTTTTAGAATATTGTTCATTTTCTTATGTTATTATGTTACCACTAGTGTCTGGCTCTGTGATTAAAGATTGTTGGCACACAAAATGGATTCAGAAGTATATCTCATTCCAACAAGACATCTTCTGAGTATACCTCCTTTAAGACATATCGGTAATGACCTTCAGATCAAGATGCTTGCAAAATGCTGCACTTAGTTATTTAGCCTCCTTTCTGTATCATAGCAAGTGCTCTGTGCTTTATTTGGGCATCTTGTTGCCCAAGGCATACCTTCCAAGGTATTGTGGATGCTCTTGGTATAGGTATGACACTACTCTACAAATACAAACCTGTTGTCCATACCGGAGTCTAGCACAGTGCATGGGAAGGATATCTGAGGTACCAGTGGCCTGAAAAAAATGAGACATCGGGGGGCACCTGGCTGGCTCCATCCATAAAGTCCATGACTCTTGATATCAGGATCAAGTGCACAGTGAGATGTTTAAGAGCTTCCTCTACCCCCAGACGCCAGTAATAGCTCCCTGAAAAGCCACCAGACACTTCTAGATGTCCCTGGGGGAGGGGCACAAAACTGCCCTAGGTTGAGAACCACTGCTCGAAGCCATCAGAGGACAACTGGGGGCTTGAACAGCAACAGAAGGAATATACAGCCTGGTTTTGACTGTATTTAGGCAAATCTGCTTTCTTCTCCTGAGTATCGTGGGCTCATATACATATGGAACTAAATGGGAAAAGTGCTGATGGCCCCTTTCATGTCTGTGGTGAGCTCCTCCATCCTCCCCTCTCCTCCTACCGCTTAGAGATTATGTCTCTTGAGGGCAGTTTCTATCAGAACAGCAACCTCACCTCTAAAACCCTTCTGAGAGTTATCTTATGACGTGTGGTTGCAAAGTTGAAAGTCCTTGGCTTGGGGAAAGCCAAGTGCCAGTCCAGTAGAAGTTAAAACCATGATACTTCCCCTTAGAGTTACTCCTTTTTAGCCTCCAGCCTCTTCATTTCCCCCACCAAATTATTCTGGAATCATAGGTGCTCTTTCCTGCCTAGCAAGTTGCCAAGGGTCTTTCTGATAAGCAGGAACAAGGAGCCTCAAGTGGCCATCCAGGCATAAAGCCTTCTGGTAAGGGGCTGCCTGAAGACCACCCATTCTATGGTTCTTTCTCTAGTCCTCCATTCTGGCTACTTTAGGCAATGAACGAGCACCTAGCTGGAGTTCTTCAGACCTTAATCCTTTCATGAGCTGAGTTGAAATACTGTAGACAGTTAAAAGAAATTTAAAATAAGTAAATAAGTAAATAACCAGTTTTAACTAAAAGATTGTCAGTAGGTGTAATGCTGATTGTATATATAGCCAGGACAGTGCTGGGGATAAACCAGGTGTCCTCCCCGATTCCCATGGAATGGAGGTCCTATCCAGAGAAAGGACAGTTTGTTTCTGAAATACCTCTTTTAGAAGGGGATTTTTTAGAACAAATGTGTGAAGCTCCCTTTCTTTGTTTCCTTTAATTAACCACCTCCTCTCTCTACAATGTATCTCTTTAGGTTACTGCTTCCCTCAGCCTCTTGTCTTGTCAAGGATCTGCAAATAATGAGACTAATGTCTCTTGATTCCTGAGAAGGGGAACCTTTTCACAGATGCCAGCCTGTAGCTCACAAACCCACTTCATTATTGCACCTTTAATGGGACCCAAGGATCATCTTGGAGATTGTCTTGAGATCATGAGGTTGTGTGTGTGTGTCTATGTGTCTTTTCTCCTCGCTGAAAAATGTCTCACTAATTGCTTTCTTTTTCTGCTGATAAAAATGAACTTCTGTGATCATGTTTTCACATGCTTAGCACATTAATTTTTTTCTATGTGCATGCGGCACTGAGCTCGCTTCGAAGATGTTCAATTAGCTATAATTGTAAGCCAAATTACAGCAGCACCAGGAGAGAGTTATTCCAACAGAGTGATTATTTGGGTTAAATTATTTCCAAAGCTGACATTTTGCTGGGACAGAGGGAAAAAATGGGTGCTGGAGGTAGGAAAAAAGGCTAGTGCTAGAGAATCCATCTGAAATGAAGGACCTGATTCCTTCCTCTCCTTCTATTGTTCCTTGTCTTAATTTCCTTTCCTTCTTCTTTCCTCCCTTCTCCTTTCTTCCTTTCTTCCTTGTCTCCCTCAAACAATAACCACCAGCTTTGGAGTTACTCAGACTTTCTACAGTAATTTTGTGACCATAGGCAAGTCAACCTATCTGAGCTCCAGTTTATTATCTGTAAGATGGTAATAATAACATTTCTCTTGAAGAGGTACTATAAGAATTACAAATAATATAAAGTTCATTGTATAGTTCTTGGCCCACAATAGCAGATACTGTACATGTTGCTGTTGTGTATTGTTACTGTTCTATCACCATGCAACCAAAGAGCTATATGAGGAGAGGAGGGCATGCGAAGAGTGGAGATTTTTTTCTCTAATGTGAGAATTGGCATCATTGTCCCTAAAACTCCGCTTTTGTGAACAGTGAGCTTCTGAGCTTACACTTCTGAGGCAGTGTGAGCCACGATCCAGCAACCTTAGGACTGGCTCATTTCGGGATGTCTTTTTATACCTGAAATCAAATCAGAAGAGAAATCAAATCGTTTAAATCAAATACAAGAGCCAAGAAGCATCCCCCAACAAGGGAGATGTTGAGTAGAAATAGCAAGAAAACCCACGTATTGAGCACCTATTATGTGGCAGGAAGAGTTTCAGAGGATTTAAAATGCAATTATTGTCGCTTAGTTCTCCAAACAACTCCGGAAAGGGAGAATTTTTTTCTTGCTTGCTCAAGTAGATAATGAATCCAAGCTAGTTTAGAATGGAACCAGGTTTCAAAACTAGGTTTGCCTGGCACTAGTACTTATGATCTGTTCACCACACAGGACTGCCTCTATTGTGTGGAGGAAAAGGATTAAAAATAGCCAGTGTTCACAATCCAGAATCATGGTAAGAGCCAACGAATCTGCTGTTCTGCAGTCCCGAGGAAAATTTGGGAATTAGCCCAGGAGAAGTTTCAGGGACTAGAAAAACAAACCTTTCCTGATTGCTGCGGCTCATTATTGCAAAGTAAAACCAAAAATATAATCATCATCATTTTCTCTGTTTTAATTATGGAAAAGAAGGGGCTGGAATAATCTCAAGGCTCAAAAAATACACATTGTATTTTCTAGGCAGAATGAACCAGAAATGATTGGCAGAAGCCAGACTCTCACCGTGATAAGCAGGAACAAAAAAGTTAGGAGGGCAAAGCACAGCAATTAGGGAAGCCAAGGAGTCTCAGACTTTCCTCTCCTCATTAGCACACTGGGTAGGGAAAGCAAGGAGAGATAGTGGAACCATTACCAGTAGGATCTGAATGCCTCCTTCCTTCCTAGTTTTGTGGTACGTGCAGTTACTCAAGCAGGCAGACCAAAGAGCTCCTTCTGATCAGTTCCCTTCCATCTTTCAAGAGCCACGAGGGCAAAGAGGAGCCATTGGACACCGGCAGTCCCTTCCCCAGGATCAGCTGAAGACTCAGCTGGCATAGTAACAGACTGTGGTCGGAGACTGTCAGCTCAATTAGCAGTGTATGCGAAACATGATGGAGAAGCAAAGTTCCTCTCCCTCCTTGGACATCCTACCTTTTATGAGGCTTACTAGAAATAAAAAGAGCAGGGGTTGCACATTTCTCCTCAGGCCAGAGATCCCAGGCAGCCCAGCAGCTGACCCAGTGGCAGGGTGCTAATTAAATTAGGCTTCTTGAATTAAAACACTGCCACGGGTGCCAAGACCCGCTGATGAGGACACGTCTCCAAAGCGCTCTCAGTCGAGCTTTATGTTTAATTAGTGAGATAAAAAGAATATTATCTCAAATATCTGTCTTTTAAGCAATGGGCTCATATGCAGAAAAAAGGTATCTTTGCCATCTTTAAAAAAAGGTTTTGCAGTTCACTAATTTCACTAACCTCCATCTCTTCTTTTATCTCAACTGATCAGTAAATGGTAAGAGTCCAGCAAGACCATGAAATGCAATAAAAATAATTTGAATGCAGGTTTGCCCTTCAGTTTTCTACTCATAATAATTGATGGTCTGCTTAACACCACTTCAAAAATTAATCCACAGTGAAGAATATCGGGTTCTTCTTTCAGGGCTTTTCTTTCTTTCTTTCTTTCTTTTTTTTTTTTTTCCTTTCCAGAAATTCAAATTAGTCTAAGGGAAAAAAAAATCAATGTCAAGATTGAGGATAATTTGAAATAATCAGAATAAAAATGAATGGGACACTAGCTGACGTGTGTTTATCCTACACCAAGTAGGAGTCGGTAGGAAGCAGAATAGCATCAAGCAGTTCTTGAGTGACAGCCCATGTCGGGATTACTAGAGGATTTATTAAAATACAGATTTCTGGGCCTCAGTTGGAGGGTTTTAGACTCAGAAGGTTTGGAGTGGGGCCCAAGAATGTGCATTTCTGGCAAAACTCCCAGGAGTTGCTGCTGCTGCTGCTGCCGCTGCCGGTCCTGGGACCACACTTTGAGAGGCTCCAGCAGAGTGGTTCGGGGTGTGAGCTTTCGAATCAGACTTGGGTTCTGTTTTTTGTTCTGTTCTGGTTTTTGACCCCTCATTATGGGACCTCTCATGGGCCAGTTAGTTCGTCTCTCTGATCCTCCAATTCCCCATGTGTAAAGTGGATATAGTGATTCTTACCTCACAGAGAAGATTAAGAAAAACAGTGCATGGAGAGCACATATCCCCATGCCAGGCACATGATAAATGTTCCATAACAATCGGCCATGCTTGATGTAACATGACTGAGAGAGGAATGAAGCAAGCACCAAGGGCTAATCATTTATTTCCTGGATACTAATGAAAGGATCTTGGCTGGGAAAATTGAAGTGTTTATAAGACAGCCCTAAGGTCAGGTTAAAAAGGCAACAAAGAAGAAAGGTAACAAAAAAGAAAGCAAGAATAACACAAAAAGCACAATGTGGATAAAATTATAACCAGATTTGCAATGCAGTTAAATTAAACATAAACACTTAATTACGAGTGTCTCTGAGGACCAAGTCTTAGACACACACCTCTCCATTGACATTTCAGATCTTCTTGGCCTACCTATGCCATTTACCCCATTTACCAGCGAGCCACCCACCATCGTAACAACCAAGTTCCTGTGGGAAACCTGACCACCCCATACCTCCTGTGGGGGCAGGAGGCTCCCGACTGCCCCACAACTCCCAGATCACTGCTGTGAACCTCCCTCATTGCCTGGGGAGCGATGCCTTCTGTCTCTAGGCCTTTGCAACTCAACCTGGCTATTAACCCACACTTGTGCACCTGTGGAGGAAACCTTTGACCAATGGGAGGTCAGAGCCAGGAAATACATTCTTCTCCTTTCTCCACCACAATCCCTTGTCCTGAGGCACAGTCCTTCTTAGTGCTTCAGAAGACAACTTGGTGAGTGGCCCTTGGCACCCAGCAGTATCCAGCTCAATACCAGACTGTAGGGCAGGCTCTCCCTCCTTTCCTCCTCATTCCTGCTTCTTGCCTCATTTCTGCTTCCAGGGATTGATTTACTCTAGAAGGAAGCGGCTTATGGGCTTTCGCCCAGGGTCTGCTTTCCGGTAAAACCAAACTATGACAGATAATATGCAAATGATTTGAATTTTGATCACTAGTTCCTCCTTAGTAAGGAGTGGTTTGTAGAAAGAAGGAATAGGTAGTTGTAGAATAATTCAATTAGTATAAGATTGAATTCACCAATGACCGAGGAGTTCAGGACACTGCCAGGCTAAGATCACCCTTTTAGCCTTGTTTCTTTCAGCGCCATTTGAGTATCCTGTTGTCCCTACTGTTAAAAGATAAAGTGAGGCATATTAAAAATGTCGAGAGTTTCTTTGAGGGAAAATCTATTCCAATAGGGCAGCACCAAACCAGAGGTGGTTAGGAACCCTCCACTGACAGGAAATGGGAGCAAGACTTTTATAGAAAAGACACTGAAGCAAAGCAAGGAAATTATTGGGTTGGCTACCGCTTTAAGCTGCTACTTTATTTGGAAAAGCTTAGTTGGCTGTTTGTGATTGATTGTTCTTGGGTTTTGATTTCTGAACCTTGAGACCGTGGATAGGCTTGGGTTTTGGTTTACTTACGTATGGTGCTGAGTATTAGAACCATGTCAGGCTCATGGCCTCTTTTTGTAATTAACCTAACACCGTTTTCACTCTGGTTCAGTCTGCTGCATGTGAGACGTTGTACTGAGCTGTGTGATCAGGCCCTGTGTAAGTACCGACCCGCGGCACAAGTAGTCCTAGTACCTTCGGCCCGTTGCCCTAGATTTCTGTAAGCTGATCTTTTCCCTCTTCCTTTTCCATTCTTGTTCTTTCTCTCATTCCACAGATCCGCTTACTCATTTTCCTACTTTATTAGTGTGTTTCTGTTTAGCCATCTCATCATCTCTGGTCTTTATTTTACTCCCTTGTGTTCAGTGTCTTTCTGCAACCCGGAAGCGACTTTTTACACGCCTTTCAGGAAGGTCTATCATTTGCATAAAAATGACTGGCTTCCGGGCGTTACCAAGAGACACTAACTTCCAGACAAAGTCCGTCTCTGTGGTACTTCTCATTCTTATTGTGTAAGCTGGCCTCACCCCAGGGAGGTCTAATGACCGAAATGCCTTTGTATTGCTTTGGTTTTTAACTCTTCAACACTGGTTAAATATGATCTTCATGTATCTTTTAGTACCAGTCCCAAAAGGATAAGGGAACAAACCCTCAAGTTTTGTCATCATAGAGCCCCACCTACTACAGTCTAGGTCTGCCCTGGTTTCAGGAATTGCCTGCCCATGCTTCAAGCCAGGCTTCTTCACCAAGAGAACAAGGAAACTGAATTAATTCATTAACAAGGGTTGGGCTGGATTGGAAAGTCATCAAATTAAAGGTAGAGAAGAGGACGAAAAGCAATAGCATATGGACATAAGATTGTTAGTCTAGGGGCACCTGGGTGGCTCAGTGGGTTAAAGCTCTGCCTTTGGCTCGGGTCATGATCCCAGGGTCCTGGGATCAAGCCCCACATTGGGCTCTCTGCTCAGTGGGGAGCCTGCTTCCTCCTCTCTCTGACTGCCTCTTTGCCTACTTGTAATCTCTGTCTGTCAAGTAAATAAATAAAATCTTAAAAAAAAAAAAAAAAAGATTGTTAGTCTACTACTCTGCAGAGCCCCAGATCTCTAAAAGTTTTTTTGGCTTCCACATATTCACCAAAAACCTTCCACTTTCTAGAATACAAAGTCAATGCATTTGGGGGGCAAGTTCAACCGGTCAAATGTATGCAAAGCAAGCACATTTTTAAAAAATTCTAATAATTAAAATAATTGGCTAGCTAAGGAAAGACTGTCCTAGTTAATTGGTCTCCACTGAAGAAACATTAGGCTTTAGGGGAAATGCATGTTTAATAGAAGTAATAAGTTATTAATACAAATGGAAATTCTGCAAAACGTAAAATAGTGGTGGAGAATGTTCAAGCTGCTTGCTAAAGCTAAATCAGTTTGTTCCTTTTTCCCACCCTATCCATTAAGCTGTTAATTGCTTTAAAATATTAATACAGCTCAAGAATCACAGAGAGACACCTCCTTATTTGCAATTTTCCTATCAAATGTCTTACTACTGTATTGAAAATGATTCCTCCCTCTTACCATAAGCACACACTGCAATCCATCAGAACCACAACAAACAGGAGTGTTTATAAATGCTCACAAATGTTGTTTATGTTCTTAACCTGGTTAAAAACAGGCCCTCCCTTACCCCCTTATAACTTTAAACAATCTGCCGTAAAAGGCACGTTTCCTCTATTTTGGTAGACTCCACAGAGTTCATTTTTCCCGTGGTGCGAATTTGTAGTGTTTATTTGTAAACATAGCATTAATAACTATCAACATAACATCTGAAGGGAGCCATTACTTGGGTCTCCAAGAAGAGGACCGGTTTTCTATACCCTCATGCAGGGGCTTGTCACCCTTCAAGGTCACTCAGGGATTTCATAGCCAACAAATTATGTTTGCTATCCCGAGTTAGGGCTCCAGCCCACGATACGTTTGGAGAACTAGGATAAACCATGAGTGGCCACAAAGAGTCCTCTTTCCCCACTCTGTTAAGGCCTGGTGGGAGACAGGCACAACCTCTTCCTTTACACCCCTTTGCCTCTAGGCCTTACTCGAGTTTCCAGTCTGCTATATTTTTAACTTTTTATTTTAGATAATGGTCAGTTCACAGGAATTTGCAAAAATTGAGTACAGGGAGGTCCTGTATGATCTTCACCTAGCTTCCTCCAATGGAACATCTTATACTTAACTGTAGGACTGATTCAAAACCCAGAAATGGACATTGACCTTCCCCCCTCTTTTTAGGGGCCTGGTACTCACTTCTAAATAGAAAGAGGCTGGAGCCCTTATTCCACCAGCCTCAGGGGACAAACTAGAAGAGAGTGACAACAATTGACAAAGGAGGTGTTCAGAAGATAGAATATGTAACTATGTAAATCCTTGCTTTTCTAAAGTTTCATACAACCTAGTTGTTTCCATGACCCACATATGGACTCTTCCTTGGAGTTGAAATATGGGAAGAAATACCACCAACAAGATCCTTACTATTTTAAGTGCCACTAAACAGAGCGCTGCACTGTTAAATACCAATAACAAATGCACTGCCATTTTAAAATCTCTTCCTAACCATTTTAAGACGGTTGTGTTAAACCATCGTTTAAGAAGTTTTAGCTGTTGAAAAGTTTAGTCTCAACTGCTGGTGCCTTCATAGTCAATCCAAACCTTATTTGGGGGAACTTGTGCCTATGAATATTTGAAAAAATATTGTTTATTAGGCACCTTTACTCTTACTTTATAATTAAATGATGTAATTACTTTGAAGACTCAATGCCTACAGTTTTCCTGCTACAATACAAGTCGATCCTGCATAAAACTTAATTTGGGGGGCACTTGGGTGGCTCAGTTGGTTAAAGTGTCTGCCTTCGGCTTACGTCATGATCCTGGGATCCTGGAATTGAGCCCCACATCGGGCACCCTGCTCAGCAGAGAGCCTGCTTCTCCCCCTGCTTCTGCCTGCTACTTTCTCCTCTCTCTTTGTCAAAGGAATAAATAAAATCTTTAAAAAAAAAAAAAAAAAAAAACAACTTAGGGGCACCTGGGTGGCCCAGTCGTTAAGCATCTGCCTTCAGCTCAGGTCATGATCCCAAGGTCCCCGCACTGGGTCCCTGCTTCTCCCTCTCCCACTGCCCCTGTTTGTATTCCCTCTCTGTGTCAAATAAATAAATAAATAAATAAATAAAATCTTAAAAAAAAAACACAAACTTATTTTTTTACTTTACTGCTAAACCTGCAAGGACTAAGGAAACTCTTTTTATAAAAGTAGACTAGGGGCGCCTTGGTGGCTCAGCCCTTTAAGCACCTGCCTTCTACTCAGGGTCCTGGGATCGAGCCCCACATTGGGCTCCCTACTCAGTGGGGAGCCCGTTTCTCCCTCTCCTGCTGCTCTCTCATGCTCTCTCCGGCTCTGTAAATAAATAAAATCTTTAAAAAAAAAAAAAAACAATTAAAAAGTGAGCTAAAACCATCAGTGATCTGGGTAAGCACAAGGGAAGAGCAAGTTTGCCCTGAGAGCGATGGAATATTAGAACTGAAATTGGAGATTAAGCCTGGAGTCCACTCGAGGGGAAAATTTATTGAAGACTGGCACATTGAACTGGATCCCAAGATAATTATTCACAAATTAAGATTAACTCAATATTCACCAACAAATGAGAAACAGACCAGTATGAATGAAAGTCAGCAGAAATAACAATCTGTAGATTCAGACTGCCAGGGATGCTCACTATTAGAAGACTCTATTTCATAATAGAAAATAACTACACATAAAATACTTAAATTTTTAAAACAAAATGATATGAATTAGGAAAAACTTAGCTAACAACATGCGATCATTGAAAATGAACAGGTAAATTTGGATTAAAGACTAAATACAACTTTAAGGACAAAATTGTAGAAAGCACAAACTCAGTGATGCATTAAGAAGAAGATTAGACAGATAAATAAAAGAATTGGCAGGCAGCTCTGAAGAGACAACACAGAATGCCACACTTAGGAACAGAAAAGTTGAAAAATTTCAGAGCTTTTGGCTCCTCCATAAAATAGGAATTAAAAGACCTGCCCTATTTTCTTCTGTTTGCTACTAGGTTCTACTTCATGAGAACAATGCAAGGTCTGTGTGATAATGTCCCGTGAGTGCAAATTATTACATACCAGCAAGGTATAATCTAGACTCCTTCTGTCTCTTTCTATCTCTTTCCCTCAGGCTACCCTTACCTGATTTCTTTTTCTCTTCATTGGTTTTCTTCAAACCATTCTTGTTTATATTGTACCCTGATTTCCCCGGACATAAAACTTTTGGGAGGCAGGGTGATCTGTCCCTTGCCCAATCCGTTAGGATCAGCTGAAGCACTTGTTCCTTCAGGTGTGGACTGGACAAGTGTGGAGCTCTTTATCATACTGATTAGAGGTGCTCAGAGTACTGGGGATCCGTTGGTTTAGGTGGCTCGGGGTGCACAACCATCTCACACGGAATCTCAGGAGATACATAGGCTAGAAATGGCCATGAGTTCCCCTCTCTCAGTTGCAAGATGCCACTTAACATGTAATGGCTGACCAGAAGCTAACCCAGTCACAAATGCTCCCAGACTCAGGTTCACAGGTCTTATAGTTTGCAAAGGGAGGTTATGACCTGAAAACAGCAGCATCTAATGATTGAAGGAGAAACATTCTCCTCTGGAAGGGGCCTCCATGATGAAGGGGAGGACATTTATAAGCATCTTGGAGCCTAAGAGAGTAGAATTTCCTCCCAGATGACAGAGAAATGATCCCAGAATCATTCTTGTTTTTTTTTTATTTTTATTTTAATTCTAGTTAACCAAGAATATTAATTTCCAGTGTACAATAGAGAGACTCCATTCTTCTGTACATCATCTGGGCGGCTCACCACAACCAGCATTATTATTGTAACTGTGGCGGTACTGTGTTTTGGAAGCCCTCATCTCCACGCGGAGGGCAGGTTATGATGTTGCAGCTAAGACTCTGAAGCAGTGATTCTCTACCCTAGCTGCATGGGAAGCTTTAGAAAGCACTGGTCTTGGGTCCACTCCCTGGTGGTGCTAATGGTCGGGGGGTGCAGCCTGGCATCCGGACTTTTTGAAGCTTCCCAGTAGACCCTAATGTGCAGCCCAAGCTAAGAACCTTTGAGAACAGGGGTCGTCACACTTCTGTGCACATGTTATCCCCTGCCTGGCAGGCTTTCTAGAACACAGTTTGAACTGCACATTCTCAAGAGTCTGGTCCCCAGGCCAGCAACATCAGCATCGTATGGGGACTTGTTAGAAATGCAAACTATCATGTGCCCTGCAAACTGAATGGGAAACTCTAGCAAATTCTAATTTAATCAGCCCTTCAGGAGATTCTAATGCAAGATAAACGTTGAGAATTCCTACTGCAGATAGAACCATTTCCTTCTGGGTTCAATCCTAACTGGGACACTTCCTAGCTCTGTGACTTGAATATGTCACTTCACTTCACCTTTTTGTGTCTCAGTCTCAACATCTATAAAATGGGGCTAATAGTACCTTCCTCACAGCATTATGAGGCTTAATGAGCAAAAGAATAAAATTAGTAAAATAGTATAAAAGCAAAATGTGCGAAGCTGTATTAAACCTGTTAAATTAGGTTTCTGAAATCATATTGACAGACTACTTTTTCAAATCAGGGGTTATTCAGACTTGAAGTCTCTGGTGAAAAACCTTGACTACATGTATTAATCACCTGTGGAGGTATTTTTTAAAGTCCTGATGCCTAACTCTCACCCTCAGAGATTTAAAGAATTTCCTCAGGAGAATTCTTATGTGCAGCTAAAATGGAAAACCAGAGATTTAGATTTGAGTTTGTTAAGCCAATTTGTATATGCTTAGAAAGGTGGTAATTTGCTGAATTCTACTGTGGAATTCTGTGCTAAGTAGGCAGCCACTAACATTATGACTAGTTCAGTGGGGAGAGTGTTCATTCTCAGAGACTTTCTTTAAATTAATTCACGACCTGTGTGTGTGTTGTGGGGGGGGGTGTGTATTAAGAAAACTAGTATGTGGGATTTCTGCTGTCTCTAACTATAAACACTTGCATTGTCAGTAGGGGTTACAAACAGGTAATGGCAAACCTTAGAGACATCTATAATCCAAACAACCAAAATATTTCACCTGCACTGCCTCTGAAAACTTGCATTTCAGTGTCTGCAAAAGCAAGAACTAAGTTAGCGATCCTAAGAACGAAACAAAAACAACCCACCAAGTGTGAGAGAATGAATTTGATTAGAAATTAGGATTTTTGCTTCTCTAAAAAGAAAATCTGACAAGCAGCAGCACTGTCAAGCGAAATAGGCTGTAGACCAAAAGCAAGATTTCTAATCCTGTCTCGTCCCCTAACCCACGTGGAGCCCGATCCTCAGACCTCCTGGGCCACTGCTTTCTCAACCTGGTATCTACAAAGGAAATGGTAGAGTCTTCAATCTCCAGTGTCCCTATCACCTCCAAAGTTTTATGGAAATGTCATTTTCTCTTCAGTCAACAAATTCAGATACTTCCTGTATCTTATCAACATCAACTAAATGCGGACTTAAAAATTTTCAGGACCCCCTATAACAACATTATTTTCACCTGTTTTCATTCATGTAGTCATTCATCGACCAGGTATTTATTGAGCATGTGCCGTGTGCCAGACCATGTTCTTGGCACAGCGAATTGAACGGGTGCCAGAACAGAGCACGTTTCATCTCTCCTGGAGCTGACGTTCTATTGCAGAACCAGTCAGCCCGTGTTACATGAAGTGTGACTGTCAGAACTCTCCAGCTCCTTTTTCCTTCTTCACAGCATCTCATGTTTGCACCCTAACAGATGTACCAGAGAAGACGATGAAGGAGGCGATGGATGGCCTGAAAGCCTGGCTAAGATTTAATAATAGTCTTAAAAAGAGCGCGCCTTGCTGGCTCATTGATTTAGCGTCTGCCTTTGGCTCGAGTCGTGATCACAGGGACCTGGGATTAAGTCCCACGTAGCTCCCTGCTCAGCGGGGAGTCTTCTCCCTCTTCCCCTCCACCTGCGTGTGCTCTCTCTTTCACTCTGTCTCTCAAATAAATAAAATTATGAAAAAAGAGAGAGACAGAGATTGTAATCATTCATTCCACCAAAGGGATTAAAGGGCAATTTGTTCCTCACACCAGTCCTTTCCAAACTTTTAAGATTAAGGAGTATTTTTGAAAACTAACATTTCTGTGGCATATAGGAAATGAGGATTAGTCAACAGAGTTACAGAACTACTTACCTGATTGCTTTTTGGCACAGGTTACAAAATACAGACCCCAGGCCAAAGCTGGTACTTCACCTTTCTTCTGTAAATTAAGTTTTATTGGAACACAACCCACTCATTTAAATATTGTCTTTGGCTGCTTTTGCCCTCAAGTGGCAGGATTGACTAGTTGTGACTCTATGTCCCATAAAACCTAAAATGTGTGGTATCTGCTCCATTTATAGAAAGACTTTGCTGACCCCTGCCCTCTAGCATGGAGTTGCTCTTCGAGTACTACTGTTGACTGCCTGTGTTCTTGGACACACTCCAAGGGCTCTCTTCCTTCCCTGGAAACAGCCAGATGCTGTGTTAGGACTCTATTTTTTCCTTGTAGCAACCCCAAGCTGCATGACCCACTCATTTATTTTTCCGACAGACGACCACTTTAGTAGTATGTAGCCAGAACAAACTTTATACATTAATCAACATTCTAGCAACTCATTTATGACAGCTGCCATGCCTTGCAGCTTGAGAAACAGCAGCCACGGGCTATTCACCTGGTCCATTACACCAGTGCTTTTCAAATATTTTTGCTCACATAACACCGAGTAAGCATTAAAAAGCTGTCAGAACCCCCATACGCATTTTTTTCATTGACATCTACAAATTTTCATGTAAGTTTAAATAGTAGTTACAGATGTAATTTGTAGCATGTTATAGAATGGAATGTTTTAAGATAAAACAGTTCCGTCTCTTTCCTGTGTCCAAAGAAATCAAAATGTTATCACTACTTCATATTAGCTTTATCCATGTACTGGATCCTGTGGGGTGCCAACATATTACCCCCTTCGGAGTCAACGCATTGATTCCCCAGCCGTCTGGGGTGGGCTCTGCTGCGGGCTCTTGTCTGAGTCTCTTTAGGGGAGGTGCTTTTGACTGAAGAGAGCAACCTAGTCAAAGGTTAGGTAGGCTCTCTCCTGGGGAAACAGCCAACATCAGGGACTGGCCCACCGTGGGAAGTCAGAGACCTGGCCCCTCTGCCCTAAGAGCTGCTCCCAAGCTCCCCAAGTGATGGGCTACAGACTTAGGGGTAAGGACATCAAGGCCCATCTTCTCTCCCTACCCATTTAGTTTCCCTCACTCTCCCATAGTAATATTCCCAAGGCCACACGTCCCAGTAAACTTTCTGTATATAGACCTCTGTTCTAGGTTTCTTAAGGAGCTTGACCTAAGATAGCCATTTTCAAAAGTACATGACAGTTCTTCTTTAGCATTAGGAAATCTCACGTTATTTTTTTAATTTCCATTCCACTTTGCCCCAGATTTTTATCTGACTGTAGTGTATTTGTATGTTTGAAAGTTTTTTTTAAATTGCCTTTTCATACTTGTCTGTAACTAAATTGTTATATAAAGTAAAATTTGGGGCACCTGGGTGTCTCAGCTGGTTAAGCGTCCGCTCAGGTCATGCCCCCAGGGTCCTGGGATCAAGCCTAGCATCAGGCTCCCTGCTCAGCGGGGAGCCTGCTTCTCCCTCTCCCTTTGCCTCTCCCCATGCTTGTGCTTGCTCTCTCTCTCTCCCTCTCTCTGTCAAATGAATAAATACAATCTCTAAAAATTTTAATAAAAAATAAAATTTAAACATCTAAAATTTTCAGTATAATAAACACACAGTGTTATATTAATTTCAGGTATATAATATAGTGATTCAACAACTCTATACATTACCCAGTGCTCATTATAAGTCTACTCTTAATCCTGTCAGCTATTTCTCCCATTCCCCTACCCCACCTCCCTTCTGGTAACCATCAGTTTGTTCTCCACAGTTAAGAGTCTGGTTTTTTTGTTGATTTAAAGTTTTCTTATGAACATAAGTTTCTATGTATAAAATTTCTTCTGGACGAAGCTATCATTACAACAAGGAGTAATATGCATCTGGCCAAAACGACATACATGTATTATAAGTTTTGATAACCGTTATCTGTAAAAAGCAAGAGCATAAATGCATCTCTTAAGAGGGTGACTTCTATTTTTAATTAGTTTGTATATGTATGAACAAATATTATTTACTGCTAAATGAGAGTGTTGAACATCAGTTCTATTCCATCTTGCTTTATTTGTAATGACGTACAAAGGTAGTATTTATGCGTGTCACATAAATAAATCGATGGGAATAGAAGTGGTTTGAAGTGTTGAAGTTTGAAGTGCTGTACTGCAGTTGTCATCTCTGACCTCCTTGTGATTTACCAAAAGGCACAGACTGATAAAATACCAAAAATTATCTTACTATCTTATCAGCTGACAACTCAATTAAGTCCTCCTTTAGTTTTCTTGAAAACAAAGAATTGAAAACCACTTGTCTTGCAGAAGGATTGGTTAACTAGTCATCGAGGTCATTCCTGTGCTCCATACCTACACCATATTTCACATTGTTCATCATGTGTGACATCTCGGAGGAAACACAGTAAGTCGGTAAATGAAGAGTTGACACCTATTGTTAAGAGAGAAAGAGAGACTGGCAAAAGGGAGGACCTTGAGTGCAACTAGTTTCAGGTCCATTTCATGACATAAATGCATATGATAGTTGAACACCTGCAAAGTAGCCTTGCTAGTGAATCCCTTGAAAAGCTTCATTTCCCCTCAGGGATACACCCACACCAGCTTGAAGATCTCTACGTCACCTTAGTACCAAGCTTCTGAACAAGTATGAGATTTCTCCTACACTTTTTTCCTTAACACAACCTTAGTTGTAAGTAGATATTTAATAAAGACCAGGAAGGATCTGACAAAGGAGGTAGAGAGCTTGTTCTTAAATAGACTTTGGCACAAGACTCTCTGTCCCAGGAATCTTCTGTGTACTCTATTTTCCCTATGAAAAATGGAGGCATCACATCATCACAAAGTATTGTAAGGGTTGCACAGATTATGAAACAAGATAAAACTTCTGGAATTTCAAAAGGAATGTGTATTCTCAAAAGGAATGTGCATTTTATCTGACAGAATTTATATTATCTGTCATAGTTTTCCTATCATAGGGCATGGTATTAGGAGGAAGGAAAAAACAAAGAACAAAAAAAGAACGGTGAGCTTGAGAGTGACTTTGAAGGAATTCTAGCTATATTTATTCCCTGTTCCTTTGTACCTCTTGTTGCTGACCATGTTGACAGGGAGATTTTTTTAAATGACACAATCAGGTACGTATAGAGGACTAGAAGGAAATATTGCCCAAGGTCAGAAGTGGCCTTTCCTGGGCTGTCCTGGAAGCTGGTGGAATATTTCACTTATTAGATGAATCTCTAAGGCTTTCTTTTCTTCTCCCAAGCAATCATTTTCCAAGGGCAATATTTGTGGCAAAATTACTGATTTAGAAGTATGATGGAACTCAACTTTAAATTTATAACACAAGAATTTATAAAGCCACAGAAAAGGCTCAACTTAAAAAGATTTTTACAGGGGCACTTGGGCAGCTCAGTTGGTTAAATATCTACATTTGGCTCGGGTCATGATCCCAGGGTCCTGGGATCAAACCCCTTATCAGTCTCCTTGTTTGGTGGAGAGTACTTCTCTCCCTCTCCCTGCTTATTTTCTTTCTCTCCCTCTCAACTAAATAACATCTTTAAAATAAATAAATAAATAAATAGATAGATAGATAGATAAATAAACAAATTTCAAATAGCCTAATTCTGCCTACCTTTACTTTGGTTGTCCAGTTTTCTCTTGAATTATTTAAATAATTTACCTTATTCTTTGATTAGCTGTAAATATAACTCCCTTCTTTCTGATACAGTATATATTAATGAGATCTGTTATTTCCCCTTCTAAACCACCCCAATGCACCTTTCTTTAAAAAAAAAAAAAAGATTTTATTTATTTATTTGACAGAGAGAGAGAAAGCAAGAGCACAAGCAGGGGGAGCAGCAGAGGGAAAGGGAGATGCAGGCTCCCCACTGAGCAGGGAGCCAAATGCGGGCTTGGTCCCAGTACCCCAGTATCATGACCTGAGCCGAAGGCAGACGCTTAACCAACTGAGCCACCCAGGCACCCCTAAATGCATCTTTCAAAAGAAGTTTCCTTCCTTACACCTGTGGCCAGGTGAAAGAGGTACAAGAGAACAGGGAATATATAGCTGGAATCTCCTGAAGTCCCTCTTAAACTCACCCTCCCTTCCTTTCTTTGCAAGTCTTTTCCTTCCTCCCACCCGCAAATGAAAACATTTAGAAGTGCACATATAGTATCTTGCTATGTATTTACGATACCTCTTCCTAGAAGATAATGTGTGAGATGAAGAACATCAGAGTTTGGGGTCTGAAGACCTGAGACTGAACATGATTTTAGACAAACCACTTAACTTTATTGAGCTTGTATTTACTTGTTTAGGAAATGGTAGTAACTTTCCTCTCTGGCATTACCCCATGTATGGGAAAGACATGTATGAATGCAGACGGTTTTCAGACAGTCGATATAAACAACCTGTGAGACAAATTTTCTCTGCTTTATAGAGTTTAAATTCATAAGGAAAGGACAAAGAAGATAATCTCAAAGTCTAGTCTTATTTTTAAAGAATCATTCACATGTCTTATTTGTAAATGTATGGTTTCTTTATGCTTTTAATAATGAAACTGAGGGGAAAATCAGTTCAGCTGAACATACAAATAGTTTTATCAACATAGTATTTGCAGAGAAAGAAATTCATTTAATCGAAATATCACAACACTGAATTTCACACTTAAACCCACATGCAGATTGTAGGATTATGTTACAGAATGTTTTGATCGAATGTGTTAAATATAAAAATAATTCAATGCAATTTCCATTTAGCACATTGTACAAAAGTCATTCTTCAATAGAATTAACAAGTTTACAATCTTTCTTATAAGGTGCTATGTATTCAAAGTGCTCTGTAGCATTGAGGTTGAGATTAGGAAACAAATACTGGAGAGTTCCTCAGTAACGCAGCTCAGTAATAAATGAAATCGGATATACTGTAGATGAAACCTACCCATTAATCCTAAAACAGACCATGGCGATCTGTGGTGCGCTGTGAGAGGCACTCATTCTTGGTGGGGGGTGGGGCTGGAAGATGTCATAAACACATCATTATGGTCCTAATAAAAATAAGCTTCAAGTTGAATCCATCACTTTTATAGTGAGTACCCTTTCCTAGAGAAAAGGAGAAAAACAGAGGCACAGAAAACGAAAGAGGCAGAGAAAGTTCACAATGCTTCTGCAGTCCATTTTCCTCCTGAGATTAATCCTCAGTACAACCCAGAGTCCACAATAGCAGTTCCAGACTTTAGAGTCCATCAGAATTACCTGGAGGGCTTATTAAACACCCACTGCAAGGCCCCAGCCACAGCGTTTCCAATTTAATAGGTGTGAGAGGAGGGTGGGAATTAGTATTCTTGGAACAGTTCCAGGTGATGCTGATATCTTCATCAAGGGACCACATTTTTGAGAACCACAGGTTATATCTTGGATCAAGGGCTCCTTTATTAAAATGAAACATACCTAAAAAGACAACATGCCTGCTCCCTAGGGACATAGAGTGTAGGGCATTCTGCCTAGATTGTATGATTTAAGGCACCAGCCCTCAATTTTAGCTACATAATAGTAGTAGGAGAATAGAACAGTAGTAGAGTAGAATCAACTGAATTTAAAAAAACAAAAAACAAAAAACAAAACAAAACAAAACAAAACACTTGATGCCTACACCCATCTAAAAGTAATTAAACCCACATCTCCAGGGAAGGGGGCCAGGGGTTGAATCATTCACGGAAGTGCTCCGCACAAGTCTAATGAGTAGTCCAGCTGGAGAATTGCTGCTTTAGGAGATTTTGTTCATCTCCTCATGGGAGAAAATATGGCCAAACATATGTGCCTTTTAGGGTACTGGTATAGGAACAAAGGCGTCTTCAAGGAAATCATAATCCCCAGTAGGCACACGGATGCACAACTATTTCTAGTAATATCAAGGGGTAATTTAGAAAGTGATTCTGACTGTTGATTTACAATGCCCCGCAAGGTTAGTTCACAGGTTTGAAATAACAGAACTCGGGCAGGTGAGCAGCACACTAATCTAATCCAAGTTTCTTTTCCATCAAATGACATCACCCAAAGAATCCAGAGTGTAGAATGTTGGTGTGTGTACTGATGTGCCATATTTACCTGCTATAATTATTGTTACTCATTTCAGTCAGCTTAATTATTTACTACTCTGATTTACATTTGAATGGACCTATAAATAAGGCCCCCAGGGACAAAATGCTACCAGCAGTTAAGTCTACCTCAGAAAGCAAAACTACAGAAACACAAACAAACAAACAAACAAAAACCAAAGGGCATTTTGAAATAAGATTGCCGCTTTACTCTTCTAGCATAAATAAGATGAATAAATATGTGTAGTAAATCAACATGCCATGGAATCCCTTTCTGGAAGGATTTACAGGGCTGGAGCAATTTTTAGTACTGAGTGTACACCAAGGACCTTTAGAGCTCATTTTCACAAACCAAGTCATTAAAGCCCCAAGCCACAGACTTTAAATAAAATTCTAATGTATGAAACCGGAACTAATATTTGATTATAAATAAAAAGGAGTTTAAACAAACCCCAGATGTGAGGACTGGGCCTTTCAGGTGATCTTTGGTAAAAGTCAAACATTTGAAAGCTATCAATTGGATTTGAATAGAGACACATTAGCTATGTTGAATACAGAACAGCCTCACAGTCTTCCATTAGAAACTGCGGCCCCTAAGGAGGGTCCTACAGAAGGATCCAGTTAATTTTAAGGTGTTTTCTGTGCTACTGACCAACAATGCTGGACTGGGAACCGGCTTAGACAAGCAAAATGATTAAAAAAAAAAAAGAGGTAAAAATCCAAAGTCAAAGTGAGATGCTTGGGTGAATCTTTCTCCAGTCTTAAGTCTTCCAGAAAACATCTTTCAAACATCCTGAAAAATAATAAAAAGGACAGAACGATGTGTAAAATCTCTCAGGATAGTAGAAACTAGGCACTGAGAATAAGACGGTATCAGGGAAATAGCAGGAATACAGGAAATGCTAAAAATAATTTTAGCCTTTAGTTACAATCTGCAATATTTTACATATATTTTTATAATGTGTATATATTTTTCATATTTTATAATTTATGCTCTATGTATATTAAACTTCACAAAAACTGCAGAAATGAAGGCATACGGCCCATTTAAAGGCAAGTAATCACAGCCATCCTTTTAAACACTCAAAGGGAAATGAACTTGGGAATAGAGTTTGATTCTTCTTGTCTGTGGTGCGTCCCTGTGGCCCATTCTCTTTAATTCATCTCCAGGACCCTGGAAAGGAGACATGGGTTTCACCTCCTCAGAGAACTGTGCTTGCAGAGCAGAGAACATGACTCGGGGGTACAAAAGGGGTAGAAGGGGGTGCCTGTGTGCACGTTGGCGCCGTCACATTGGTCTTCTCCAGCTCCTGTCCTCAGGGGCTGGGGGCTAAGCAGTATAGCCTTGAGAATTGACACTGCTGGGTACAGGTGTATGCAGGGACAGATGAAGGTTTGAGCTTGACCCAAGGGGAGGGATTCTCAGGTGGGGAATCTGTTAAATCCTGCAAACAGAGCGGGCTTAAACTCACCTTCTGCCCCAAAGTCTCTTAGGCCTTCATGTTGTTCAAGGAGGCATCTGCATTTGCACGTTCTCTTTTTCTCTCTGCACTGTAAGCTCTTGGCTCCCTTGGCTTTCCGTGTCATCAGGTTTTACAGGGAGCGTTTGCAGGCCCTGTAGACTGTCTCTCCTAGGCTCTGATTCTCTCCCTCGGGACACTCCTGGGCTGAATTCTTGAGCTGCACCCAACTCCTGCCCATCTTCACAGCTCCCCGGGCCAGCCTCCTCTCCCACGGGCTCTGCCCGCTGCATGGTTTCGACTCCCCGGCCCTCTGGATCCTGCCCTAGCTGTGGGGCCTTCCCTCCCGGGTCTGAAGGTTCTTGTGGAGCCCCCTCCTCAGCCTCTGGTACCCAAGTCCCCGGCACCTCCCCCCTACTCGGAGCTCTTTCCTCTGCCACCACCTTCTCAGCAGCTGCTGGTTTCCCTAGTAACCCCTCCACTTCGTGCCAAGTTTCCTTGCCAGCATCATCTGACGGGGAGGAGGCTTTATTTGCCTCTGTTTTCCCCTCAGCTGTCTTCAAATCTGCCAACACCTCCCTCTGCTCTGCAGCCGTTCCTGCAGTGTCGTCTTCTTGGTGGAGAACTTCCTCAGCCACCATGGCTCCAACTTGCCAGCTCCCAGACCCCTCTGTGTCCCCGTGCCTCCTCACTCCTGTCTCCGGAGCGCACTCTTTATCTGCCTCCTCATCCATAGCTTCTTCACTCAGCTTTTGTGCCATCATGGAATCTTCCTCAGAAACATCTTGGGTCATCGCTGTGACCCCTGCTCCTTGCTGCCTTTGCAAAGACCCTTCTTCATCCCCAGCTTCCAGTCCCTTGAGGCCATCTTGATCCTTGGCTGCCTGCTCCTGGGCCTCACCCGTGGCTGTGATCTCTGCCTCCGGCGCTTGCTCCTTTCCTGCTGGTTCAGTTTCAGGAGCTTCTAACACACCCTTCCCCTCAGGGCCTGGCCCTTGGTCCTGCCCCGAGGGAGCCCCGTTCTCCCTGGGGCGCAGCTCAGCTCTGCCTTTGTGCTCTGGGTCCTGAGGTTCTCTCAGTCTTTCCCCTCCTTCCTCTTTGCTCAGAGCACTTGTGTTTTCCAGTGACCCCTCATATCCAGGTGACCCCTCAAACATGGTCTCCACCCTCTCTCTTAGTGAGGGCCCTACGTCTTGCAGCCCTACGTCTTCAGTCAACTCCAACCCCGTGATGGGGGCTTCACCCTCCGCATCACACTCCATTTCATTCTGGGAGACTTGTGTCTCTTCCTCAGATCTCACTTCCTTCGAGGTTTCCTGCCGTTCCCCTTTAAACTTTTGCTCACCCTGCCCTGCATTTGCCCCTGTCACCTCTTCCCTCTCAGATTCAGTTTCCTCCAGAGAGGATTCTGGCGTCTCAGCTTTCTTCCTTTCTTCTGCTACACTTAATGCCCCGGGTAGCATTTCTTTCCTGTCATCTTCTTTATTAGATTCTGCCTCCGTCCCAACCTCCTCCCTTTCCGTATCTTCCAGGGTGGTCTCCGAAAGCCCCATCCGGGCTGCCTCAGCCTTCTCCGAAGTTGAGGAGCTCAAGACTGTCCCTGGTCCAATGGCTGCCTTCCTGTCTTCGGCTGGTTCTTCTCCCCCAAGCATTGCCTCTGCTGAACCACCTTCTCTCTCAGAGGCAGCATCTCCCTCGGCTCCCAGGTCCTCTAGGTCTGCAGATGCTTGCTCTTCCCTAGTCACCACCTCAGGCTTTCCAGACCCTGCTGAGCTCACGACCTCCGCTCTCTCAGCCTCTCTCTCCTCTGCCTCCCTCAGGGTTTCGGCCTCCTGCATACGCTCTGAGTCCAGAGCTGCGTCACTTGCAAGCACTGTTTTCTGGGAGCCCCACTCCCCCTCAGCAGCTGCCTTCTCAGTCTCCAGCACTGTTGGCAACAAGGCTGCCTCTTCAAGAGCCTCATCTTCATTCACACCTCCAGAGGCTCTGGTGGCTTCTATCCCTCTAGGGCTTAACTCCTCTTCCCCTTCAGCTTCTGCCTCAGCCCCACTCGCTCTGCTCTGAGGGAGCTCTCTTTCCTCTGCAAATTGTTCTATTAATGCCGGCTGCTCTGCTGTTGGCTTCCCCTCCCCCAAGGGAACCTCATCAACCCTTGCTTTTTCCCACGTTGCTGCCTCCCCTTTCTCTTCCGTTGTGTCAGCATCCCGGTGCTGGGGAAGTTCACCTTCCTTCGCTGCCTCTTTCTTCTCCAGTGTATACACGTCTGATACACCTTGGTTGGATTCTGTGTGTGAGCTGAGTGTTGCCCTTTTCTCCAACATGAAATTCCTGTGTGGTGCTATGAAATAGGGTTAGAAAACATGGTTATTTTAACCAGAGTGCCCAGGAAGGAGATATTCTATATAACCATATATGTGATATAGATAATATCTAGAAGCTATTGATCTTATTACATATTAACCATTTCCTCGATCCTATGGTGCCATCGACTGTAACATGCACCATGATTTAATAATGGCTCTTCATGATGAAAATAAGTGCTATCGGTTTAATGGACACATTGATATGTAAGGAAAACTGAACATCAGAAATGTTGAAAACAAATAAGATCTCCATATCTTAGAGTGGTCTCCTCCCCCTTCTCTCTCTCTCTCTCAATCTTTCATATAACACACACACCGCCTACTTTTATTTGAAATATTAGGACTTGCAGAAAAATAATGGAATAAAAAACCAGTATTTCATCTTCTTAGAAATCACTTTGCCCTAGAGCATCATAATATGTGTGTCCTTGGCTTGTGTTTCTTGTATTCATGTGGGCATTCGGCAGCACAATCACAATACAGTGTGAGCTGATTATTATCCCCTATATTATTCTCACGTTTTAAAGCTACTATATCTAGATTTAGTCATCAAATAACTTTCTAGCTCAAGGTAAGGCTTTTACTAAAGACACCAATTTGTATTATAGGTCAGGATACCTCCCTGCCTACGTTCAGAAACTGTTTTGCCTTTGGCAAAACAGGATCACAGAACAAGGCAGGACTTTGTAGTCTGGGACAAATTTCAACATAAATAACCTTCTTGAAGTATTTCATAAGTTCTCATCTATAATTCCCTGGCAAATCTGGCTGTACTAGCCATCATACTTCAATAAATCTAAGTTCAATATGTTTCTTAAAGGCTTCAAATGCGTTTCTTGTTATTTAAAAAATACATGCGTTTCTGTTGAAATGACCCATGCAAAATTAATAAAAGGATGTCATGCCAAATACCCAAAGCATTTACATTTTCTGACTGCAGAATAATACTTACGGAGATAGGAAATTCTAAAATGGTCATCTTAATAATTTTGCTATCACTCTACTCTTTCTCACTTATAGAAGACACTAGACCAGATGCTAGAAGTTATCATACCCATGTGCCAACTTCTAAATTATAAAGTAAGCAAATACGTCTTCCTTGTATTTTTCACTGCTTGTCTTTTTGGCCAGCCATCTAACCCCCACACCCCACCTAGTTACCAAGGATCTACCAGAAACCTAAAGCCCTGCTCTTATCATCTCTTCGTCCCTGTTCTGATACTCCATCCAGGACTACCTGATCATTCCATTTCCCCTCCTAACACAAAACACAACTGTTCTTTGTTGCATTCTCTTGGCCTTTTGCCAGGTAGCAACAATAAACCATTTTGAAGTAAGGTGGCAATAGCTGATACTACATTTTCCTCAAAAAGTATATTTGGAAGGTAACTTTTGGAGACTTCTTTCAAAGTAGTAACAGAAATTTCAGGTCTACCAATAGGATAGTGTTGACTTTAATAGGTGGTCCTCAGCACATCACAGCAGTTACTTACTAAATTGTAGCTGTGAGTTGCTAGAGGGAAATATTGAGCCAAATGTTCATTCAGAGAACATGTAGCCAACTCATTTGAAAGAATTTTATTTCATTTTTCATATTTCACTTCAGCCATCCATTGTATCTCATTACGATTATTGGATTTAAAACAAATTAAATTAAAACAATGTGTATCAAGTCTCTTTAATAGTATATCTGTTGCTATTCAAATTCTCACATGAAAGTATATTAAAAAGTCAGTTATGAAAAACATTTAAATAAAGTCCTCTGTTTTGTAAGCTGGTCTTTAAATTTATGGATTAAAACATTAAGGAAAATGGGAATAAAACTGTCTGCCACCATATAACAATATACTATGCCTAAATTCTAGGAGAGAAAGGGCTAATGGTATTCAGCTGAGCTATTATATGAACATGCACATCATAGGGAAGTTAGACATGACATTCCTGAAGTAAGAGAGAAAGAGTAACTGAAATCCTTCTAAGAAGTATGAGTATGAAACATGACATGGTTTTTGACAGTAACCTCATGGGCTTTTGGGAAAAAAAAAAATATATATATATATATAAGACAGCAAGCGATATTCAGAAATGGAGACAATTTGATTTTGTGAAATGAATGTGTACTTAGGGGTCAGACAGAACTGGACAAGAATGCCAGCTCTGCCACTTACTATCCATATCCACTTGGGAAACAAGTTCAACAAACACTTCTCTAAGCCTTCATTCTTCTATCCAAAAAATGGGAGCAGAAATGCTTGACTCACAGAATCCTTATAATGGTTAACCATAAAATGCTTTGCAGGGTTTCTGGCACACAGAAAGCCCTATCAAGTCTTCCTTCCATACTTCCTTTCCTGCTTATGATAAATTATATTTTCTTGTTTGAATAAGATTTGATCAATAACAACTACTGTGCCTGCATTGCAGAATGTTTGGGAGGTATACCAGAACTCCTCTAGTGGAATGCTCATCATACAAGATTTGGATTCCCTAAGCAGTTAGGGTCCTCCTCCTGTAACTCATCTACTTCATGTTCAAGTGCCACCTGGCCCTCTCCACATTCCCCAGGGGTAACTGGAGCTCAGGGAACCAGTGTGAGTGCAAATATTCTGGCTACTATTTCTTGTGAGTAATAAAGTCCTTTTTCTCTGACACAAGAGTCTTGCATCTTCTGCTCATACCATGAAACTGTGGCTGGCAAACATGTTTGCTTAAAAATAGAGTAAAATCTCAAACACCTCATAGTGCTTAATGACTGTCTTTAAAAATTAGAGGTACTGTGACCATATGATAAATAAAATGAATAACACTACCCCCCCATATACACATACATATATTCAAGTCAGTGCGGTTTTTAAAAGTCCTCTACTAAATACGGGAAAACCTGATTTCAAGGACACAGGGTGTTTGACCCGATGGATATGAGTCATGGTCTGTTGAATCACTCTAATTGGCAATCTTGCAGCTGGAATACTCATCACCAAGAGCCAGGTCATATGCTGATTTCCCCTAATTTAAAAAAATAAGGAGTTCAAATAAACCACTGTGAAATGTACCTTGGCCCTCTCTGTCTCCAGTGCACCAGTTGGGCAAATCCTCCTACCTGGTCACCTAACAGGGAGGCTGACTACGAAAATAAGACTGATCTGAACAACATTTCTTTTATACTTTAAAGTCCTTTTTCCCCTCCAATCTAGGCACTAATGTATTCAAAAAAGAACAAGAACATTCATATCTGATGTCAGCTTTAAAGCTCCCCTTAAGGCCTCTCAGCCACCTCCTGCCATCAAATTCATTAGTGGAAAGAAAATAAAGGTGGAAGAAGGAGGAAGCAAGGGTTGGGGGGGGGGGGTGAAAGATGAAAATGGGGCTGTCATTCGCAGAGGCTTTCTAAAGGTCTTTCCTAGGTAATGATGTGCCCTCACCTGCACCTGTGTCATTCTCCAGCTTCCTCGAGTGCTTCTCCTCGTCTGTGCTGCTAACACCAGACTCGGTGTCATAGTGCCGGTGGCTGCCAGTTTCCACAGCCTCAGCGACAGTCTGTCCAACTGATTGGAGATCACAGGAAATATCAAAAGGCATAAAAAACAGGTCATGGGAACATTGCTGAACTCTTTCACATCCTTTCAGCAAGTGGGGTTAATTTTAAAGTATTCACATTAAAATGTGACCTTTTCTTTTTTTAAATCTATGAAGATTAAATCGCTTCCAAGCCATGATTTCAAAAAGGAAAACACAATGGCAGATCATGAAGTAAAGAAATCCATGCAAAGAAATACTGAAAAGAGACAACAGCCAGAAGCAGTGACAGATCAGCCAAATGCACATGCAATGAAATGATGGAAAACAAGGTTTAGTTGCATTTTCCTTTCTAGAAACATATGTCATGGTTTTTATAACACCAGTCATCATGGCTTTTTGAAATTTCTAAGACTATCAGAGATGACTATACTATGAGCATTTCATACATTAGTAGATTTTAGTGATTTGACCTCAATACTCACTCCAGGTGGACACAGCGAGAAAAGCTAGTGTATGGTTCCTATATATTCGACAGCTGTTGTAGAAATTCCTGTTCTCTGCAGCTGATAACCAGCCGTGAAACTTCAGATACACAATGACCTAAGTGCAAGACCCATACTCCATACCAACCATGTCATCTTCAGGAAGTTCTTTGACCTAAGCTTAAGCCTCAGTTTACCCAACTGTCAAAAAAAGATACCTACTCAATGGTTATTGGAAGGATTAAATAAAGAAATATATGTAGTACAGGCTTATCTTTACTTATAAGGAGGTGCTTAAGCACTTAATAAATAATAGCTATGATGATGATGAGCATGTTGATTATAAGTATTACCAACCAATCTGGCATGATTCTAGGCAACACTGTAATATCAATTAAATTTGTCTTTAATTTCTGACATGTCCCTGTCTACATCCCTTACCTATTATCCATGATCCCTGTGCCTAAATCCCAAACACCTACCATTGTGCCACCTTCTGGTGAATTAAAGCTCACTCGAATAACACTAGACCAAGATCTGCCCTCCCAGATAAGAACATGTCTCCAAAATACATTCTCCTTCCTCTCTCCCTCCCTCCCTCCCCCCCCCCCGCCCCCGTCTGCCTTCCTTCCTCCCCCACCCCACATCTCCCTTCCTCCCCCCCTCCTTCCTCCCCCCCATCTGCCTCCCCCCCCCCCCCCGGGTCCCCCCCCCCTCTGCCTTCCTGCCCTCCCTCCTTCCTTCCTTCCCTTCTTTCTTTTTTTCTCTCTTTCTTCTCACATATTTTGGTTCAATTGATCCAAAAACTGTACTTTGAGAAAAACAGAACTAAAATGTGGTCTCTTGCACACTTTAAAGTGAATTGCTAAAGGGTAATTGGTTACTTATTTATTCATCTGTGTTTAGAAGCAAATAGTAAAATGTCTGCCTCATGTGGCTTTTGGGGACAAAAATGGAATGACTTAACTTTATTAATAGTAAGAGAATAAACATGGAAATGAAAAGAGGTATATCATATAGTCCAAATTCTATTTTAAATAATTGTTTAACATCAACTTTCCTCATTCATCTGATAACCAAATAAAAAAAATTTTTATAATAATAAAGTTTAGAGATGACATCAACTCATGACAATTTGATTATAGTAGATTTGTTATCAAACAAACCTTTATTTTAGGAACTTGTGAACATTGCACATATAATTAAATATCATCTTGCCCACTATAATAATATTAACAGTATTAACCAATGAGTTTAAACATGCAATGTTTTAGATCCTTGTGTATAATAAATCTGCTTGGCTAATTGAGCAATAGTAATTCCAAAAATGGTAGGACAGTGGAATGGGAGCAAGACTGATTTCACAACAATGATTTGAAGTTTTGTTTCATCAGAGCCTACGAGGTACCTGGATTCCCCCCCCACCCGTAGCCATAGACTATAAATAAGTATGGTTTATCATATGAATATCAAATCCTTATGTTATACACCTAAAATAATATACATCAATTATACCTTAATAAATTTTTAATGAAAAATGGTTTATCATAATAATAATAATTAAAATAAACAATTAGCAGCTGTTGAACCAAAGACTATTCTAAGAAGCCAAACGATACTAGCATAATTTGAAAATTACAACTCACTCAGAATGGACAGTGAAGCATGTAGTCCCTCTGTCTCAGGACTGTCCTCACCACCTGGCCACGTCTCCTGGCTTGCCCCTGGAGGGTTAGGCTTTGGAAGTAGATGAGAAGGCTTTTGGAAGTAGATATAGAGTTAGGTGTTGCCTGCTTCAGATTCAGCAAGAATGGGACCCTGGCCTGAGCAGGTCTGACTTATGAGGTGTGAGACCAGAAAAGTCCTCCCTTGGTCATTTTTTTTTTCCTCAGATGTTCTGAAACTAAAACTTAAAAGCAAGAACTTAGCCAGGGTCTAACCTTCAGAGTTTCCACCTGGAGGAAATGAGGACCGTGCCGCTGAGCCCGGCGCCAGCACTATAATACATCACTTTGTGTTCTTAACTACTTAGCCCTTGACCCCCTGAGGCTCCTTGCCTTCCCTCTCTGTAAAGATGACCATTAAAAGCAAAGGAAACTGTCTGTTCTCACAGCCTTCAAAGCAAAGTGGAAGAGGCTTGCTCTGAGAATTCTTAGAAAAGCGCTTTTCCACTCAAATAATATAGAATATTTTAAGATGTTTTTTAAAATACCAAAATATTATTATCTGATATTAGTTTTATTATGAAAACATATTTTAAAATAATATATATAGTACTTTCTCAAAATAGGGAAATAGTACATATCCTTATTTAAAGCTTTATAAGATTATAAGGTATAAAAAGAAAACAAAAGTTATCTTAGTTTCACCACTCAGAACTACTAGTTAACATTTGGTTGGATCTCTATGTATCTTTTTTACTCTCCTCTTGTATAGATAGCATTTTTTAAATTTAGCAATATATTGTGACTATTTCCACATATCATTAAATAAAAAAAGATTCCTCAGTAACTACATAAAAGTTCTAATAGGTTTTTACTAAAATGTGGTTAACCAGTTGTCTGATGTTGAATATTGAGTTATTTCCATTTGTGTGTGGGTGTATGTGTGATTATAAAGCTATTTTAAATACCACTTACAATCATTTTTGTATTTTTTTCTGACTATTCCCTTAGGGCAAATTCCTGGAATTGGAATTGCTGGCTCAAAGAGCATATTTTTAGAAGCTTTTGATATATGTTTTTATATGTTCTTCAGAAAAAGGAGGTATCAACAAATGATTTCACCTGTAATGAGGGAAGGCTGTATGACCCTGCACATTGTCAACAATGTCACAAATTCCACCAATTCTTTCTATAATTTTGTAATTGAAAACTGGTGGCAAGGATGTCATTTTCAATATTAGTAGGCAAGCTTTCTATAATCATTCCTGCTTCTCCACTTGTTTTCAAACAAAACAAACTGGATCCCATCTCAAAACACACTAATAACGCTGAGCAACTCACTAACAGAAGAAAGTTTTAAAGAGGAAACTTTTCATCTGAATTTTAAGGATGTAAGAAGCTATAAAGAAAGAGTAAGATCTATCCAAGTTTATCCCAAGTTCCCCGTGACCTTGAATACCCTGCGTGTGATTCGATCATTCTTTGTGTAGCCAATCAATTACCTTCCTAGCAAGTCACCATGACAGACTTTGTGACTAACACCCTCTACCTACGCAGTGAAGATGCGCCTGCTCTTACCTCCGGCTCAGCAACACCACCCACACAAACCCAGGACTAATTACAAACTCAAGTCCACAGCTGTTCAGAGATAACAGCTGCAGAGAGCTAATATCTATCCTCCATGCAGTACAGAATAGTAGAGAATCATCTTTCTGCAACTTTCAGATCACGTCATTTGCATGTTCAAACCGTTCCATCTTAGAATGCAATCCTCCCGATGGCATACACGTTTCTTTCTCTGCCTCATCTTCCACCACTTTCTGGTTCATCTGTTTGTTTGCATCTGTCACACCAGCCTCCCTTCCGGAAGCTTCACTCAGCAAGGATGCTCCCTGTTTAGGGTTAGAGTTTGCTCTTCCCTCTGCTTCCTGCGGGCTTTCTCCAGCTGCCAGGGTACCTCTGCCCTGTAATTCCTGCTGGTCTCTGCTCAAATGTCCCCTCATCAGAAAGGCCGTCCCTAAAATCCACCCCTTCCTAGAACCATTACTCTGTCCTCTTACCCTGATTGGTTTTTCTTCTACACTTAGTCCAGAATACCCCAGTACTTTAGACCTCAGCTCACAACACATGATGGCCTTATTCTCTCCTCAGGGCCATCTAACTTGCCTGCATGACGATCAGACTGCATATGGCTTTACATTACTTACGTTTAGAAAGCTGGCCAAGCATGCTGACAAATGCCTGCTGCCATATACATTTTACAGTATACTTTATAATATTCTACTCTTAATATTTTATTTATATTTGTAATGTATAAATTATATTACTTCCCAAATTAATCTACCTAAATTGTTCCACTAGTAGAACACAGAGCAAAGATCATGTCACAGTGCATTAAGACAGCTTAAACTGAAGATAACAGAGAAAAATAAACACATTAAAATAACACTACGCCCTATCATCCTGAATTGCCTCCCAAGGACATTGTCCCATTGTAGCTGGCAATTACAATCTTTTACTTTACCCACTTCACTGGATGCAACACATCTTTTATATCAATTCACCTGATTTGTTGGTGGACTGGACAAAGCCCAATTAAGTGAGACATATAAAATAGAAAGAAAAATATCACCTAATGTTATCAATCTGAAAGGTACAAAGGTACTGACTATAGAACTTAACTACTTTATCCACGGCTATGATCTTAAGTGAAAACAATTCAGATAAAGTTGTATTCGTTGGGACACTATAAAACATCATTAACTGATTGTAATTTTGTAGCCCACACACCTGTTCCTAACATAATCACAGTTCATAATTCAGCACCAAACAAATATGAGAGATAATCTTCTATACATTATCTCGGTCCCCATTTTGACCTAAGGTTCTAATCAGAGATCTAAATAATCTCGGTCCCCATTTTGACCTAAGGTTCTAATCAGAGATCTAAATAAAATAATACACATTTCACTCTTTACCATGCCTTCTGATTGAATGCAGCATGGTCAGCTACATGACCTTCCTCTCAAGCATTAAGTCTGGTTCCGTCCCTCTCACCTGATCCATCTAACAGAAAACTCCATTAAGAAAGAGGAACTAGTCATAACCTCTTTGCTTGGCATCAGGCAAGTCAAGACCTAGTTTACTTTATCTGAAATTTTTTTAGAAATATTTATTCATATAAGGGACTCTGAGACTATTTCTGACCTCTCTTTATCTATTATTTTAAATATTTACACATTTACTGTATCATTTCCTTAAATATACTTAAAAACATCAGCACTCAAGAGTTATAATCTATGCCTCCTTGGTTTTTGATAGCATTAATCTTTCTGCATCATTCTGAATATTTTCCATTTTTTAAGAATCCATTAATGTTTCATTTTCCACTGTACTTTCTTCCCCTCTGCCTCTAGGCCTCCATGACCCAGAAATTTTGTTCTTTTGTGGAAGATGGGCCATAGAACAAATCTATCGGTTCTTGCACAGAAGGCAACATATTTTTAAGAAAATTTGCAAAGTTATAAAATACTAATGCACTAAGTAGAATACTATATATAGTGAATAAGAATAAAATATAGTTACATGTGCTAACATGAAAAGGTACTGAAGACATGGTATTAAGTGAAAAAAAAAGCAAGTGGTAAAACAAAATGTATCATGTTTCCATCTATCTATAAAAAGAATGTATGTATATATATGTAATATATGAATATATTTTTATATATGTATAGAGAAAAATTTTTCTGGAATCAGGTCTAAAAAAAATATTTTCTGCAGATATGACACTGTTGCATGGGAAAGAGTAGAGGTGGGACAAGGAGGACCAGCTTTCTTTTCATTCTCTCTGTTCTGTATTGTTTAAACTTTTCAACCAATCCTATCAAGAGCCTTAATATGTGATCTAGAAATGATACTCTTAGGAACCTAACCTAAGAAAATAATTATAGATTTTAAATTACCTTAGGTCATAAGATATTAGAGTTATATTAATAATAGTGAAAATAGGGAAAAATATAAATATCAATAATAGGGGAATGGTTACCTTATACGAAAACCACAGAATGGGATGACACACAGATATTGAAGATTACATAATAACAAAAAATGCTTATGGTATAACAATGAGGATAAAAAGCAGGATACAACATTTTATAAAAATTATGACAACATGACTTTGTAAGCCCTAAGTTTAGAAATCAAAAAAACTGACCACATATTGAAGGTGATTTTTGTGTGAGCGCTAAACCTATGGGTAATTTTTTAAAAATCTACTCTTCTCTATATTCTGACTGTTATTTCATGTTATGTCATAAGCAGTTAATGAAAAATAAACACTGACAAAGAGACCTGCTACATTTATTAAAGCTTAAAAAGATAAAAAGTCACAAACCTTGCCATCTAGTGTCAAACCTGCCTTAATAAAAAGATAACAAAATGCTTTAGAATTATAGATGTTATCAAGTCAAGAACACAGACTTCCCATAATATGTAAGAAAAATGATAAACCTACACACTTTTCATTTCACACATTCAGAAAAAACCCTCCTCACTTTCTTCCAAGTAACACGATCCTAGTCCAATGTTTCTGTTTATTCCATCCATCACTTAAATACAACCTACACTACATGTGTCTTGCTTTACAAAAAGATGTCTAGGTACACAAGGCCAGGTACACAATCTAGTTTTCTGAAGTGGAAGTTAAAGAAATAACAATGTCACTGTTCCTACTGAACTTCAACATCTCTACCTTTTGAGGGCAGCAGCTTGCCCAGTTGTACAAATTTCCTTGATGGTACATTATACATTCTAGAACTGAACAATGAAATCCATGATCAAAGACTTGAATTATTTTGTAAGTAGTTTTCAAATATATTTTAATGAGGATCTTTACTCATGTATGGAAAAACCTCTTTGAAAATCTCAGAGGTCTTTAATCCCAGGGGAGAAGTTGGCAAACTTCTTCTATAAAGGACCAGAGAATGTATTCTTAGGGCTTTGTGAGCTATCAGAAGGTTTCTGCTGCAACTACTTAATTCTGTCCTTGCAATGCAAGAGCAGCTATTATTAATATGTAAGCCAGTGAGCATAGCTCTGTTCCAATAAAACTTTATTTTCTGACACTGAAATTTGAATTTAATTTTTTTGTGTCACCACATATTATTCTTTTGATTTTTTTCAAACCACCGAAAGACTTTAAAAACAGCATTTTTAAAACGTTCTTAATGCAGAAGGAGAAAAAAAGGCAGTAGACCAGATGGGGCCTGTGGATTGAAGTTTGTCAAGCTGTATATTCTAGAGTTATTTGAATTTGCTACACCCCACTATCTGGAATGCTTTCATCTTCCTCCGTTCAATCTTAAAAATCGTATCTAATGTTTAAAGCCTTCCTCAAAAAAATCCTTCACAAAAACATTCAAGGTGTACTTAACCAAATGGGACTTTCCTTTCTTTTGAAACGCCATAGCATTTGTACCGTCTCTGGCTTTATGAATGATTACTGACCTTTGTCCAATTATTGGTGTGCCACGCCTTCCCCTTAACATGTGATGGGAGGCACCCTCTCTTACATATTTCTTATTGACCATGGTGCCCTGTACATGGTAGAAGGTGAATACTACTGATAATTGAAAGATAACTATTCAACATCCTCAATTCCTAGATGTAGGCCCCAATGGTTTAATAACAGCTTTTAAGGTCCTAAAAAAAAAAAAAAAAAGTTAGAGACATTAAAATATTCATAAGCTTTAAAACAGATGATTTTAGTAATATTAAAATGTGAAAACAGATTTTCGCTTGGAATTGAGAAGAATGCCCACCATTTTGGCAGGGAAGACAGATGAGAGAGAACAGGGGAAGGAGAGGAGTGACAGAACCAAACATCTGGCAGGTATGATCCAGCTGTCCACAGGACACAACTTGGTCCTTTAACTGTACCCTAAAATCAAGGAAGGCATCAGATCTTCCATATCTTGAAAGTCCTGGGACCTGATTATGGTGGGACACTCTTCACTCTTCCCATTCAAAAGGAACTGTCCTGCATACTCACCCAGGGACCACTGGGTCAGGAAGTCACTCAGTTTCAGAGAAGAACTCAAAGTAAAGTTTGGAGTTTTCTATGAGACTGTCATATTTTTATCTAAGTTTAAATTCCTATTGCACAGATACAATAGAAAAATCTTTAAAAACCAGAGCCACTCTGCTTGAATTCAAATCCTAAGAATGCTTCTTAGGAGCTATATAATCTTCACAATTTACTTAACCTCTCTGAGCCACAATTTTGTCACCTGTGAGAAAAAGACATGATGATAAGAGAACCTAACTCAGGGGATACTGGGCAGTTGTAGGGAGTAGATGAGTTAATGTAAGAAGTGTTTAGAACTGGCACATTGTGAGCACCTACCAATGTTAGCTGTGTGTGTGTGTGTGTGTGTGTAGAAAGTACATATATATAGCTAAGAAGAAATAGTATTTCTAGTATTAAGTAACCTCTAAAAAGCCACACATACCCTTGCCTTCAGACATATAATGTGTTTTATTTGATTCTTGAGATAGAATTAACACAAGAAGGAATTTACAGAAAATAGGAAACAAGCTATATAAGATTTATCAACTTTTAAAATGCAATAGAAGGGACACAGCAAGCTGAAACTACATGTATGATTATGTGATGAAGAGAGGAATAAGAAAAAAATTGAATGCCTCTGGCATTATCACAATCGTATTTCCCAAGCTTTGGCAGAAATGCAAGGACCAAATAGCTTCCATGCATGGAACAATGGCAGGTCAACTCAATGGCCATACTTACCATCTTTTTCCACCCTACTGGCACCTGCCTTTTTGTCCTCCACCTTAGCAGTGCTTCCTTCCCAAAGCTCACTCTTATTCTTTTCTTTTTCTTCTGTGGAAAGATGTTCCCTGGACTTCTCAGATAAGCCCTCGGCAATCACTTGCGTTCCTTTCTCTGTTTCTTCTTCAAGAACATTCTCCAAGTGTTCCTCTATGGGCAGAGGCTTGGTCTCTACATCCGCTGTTATAATTTCTTGGTCTTCGATTTCCACTTCTAAATAATCCTCAATTGGAAGTTGGGATTTTCCTGGCTCATCACTTTCACTCAGCTCCTGGGAAGATGAACTCCTGGCCGTTCTGTTTGGACTGTTTCCAGTGTGGGCTCCTCCATCTCCCAGAGCAGACTCGTCACTGCAACTAGAACATGGGTGACTTCTGGAGGAGGAGGATGAAGCAGTCTTTATATCTAAAAAATTAAAATGACATCATTGTTCTTCCATAAAACAACTGGATTAATTGTGGGAATTAGGTTAATAACAATTATACTAAATTTTTAAAAATATAGGTTCATAGATTTACCGTTTTCACGTGTATTGCACATAGCTGTCAAGATAAAGAAAAACCTATGCAATCTGAGTCTCCAGAAGTTTTTCTTTCTTAAAAAAATATTATTTATTTATTTATTTGAGAGAGAATGAGAGTGAGCGAGCATGAGCCAGAGGAAGGAACAGAGGGAGAGGGAGAAGCAGACTCCCCACTGAGCAGGGAGTCAAAGTGGGGCTTCATCCCAGGACCCCGAGATCATGACCTGAGTCAAAGGCAGTCGCTAAACTGACTGAACCATTTAGGCAGCCATCTAGAGGTTTTCAATAGGAAATCACATTTAGCTAAAAACCAACTGTATGTATGTATGTATGTATGTATGTATTTTTGAAAGACATTTTATTGGAAAGCCTTTGTATCTATTTCATTGTAGAAGAAACGGAAGACTCTTACTTGTTCAGTAAGAGTGCTTATTCATTATCATGTTGACTAGCCACAGTATTCTCTGTGCAAAAAACTTAAATTTTTATCTACTGTAATACCAACCTTATCCAGCTAGCAATGTGTACTAGAAAGATCAATGCATTTGGATAATACCAAGACACTTGAAAGATATTCTGAAGGGATGCTTGTGTGTGCGTGTATGTGCATGTGTGGTGTGTGTGTGTGTGTGTGTGGAGGAGGACATGTTGTCTTATTCCAGGTTTCCCCAAAGCAGACGCTGAGGTCAGGGTTCATGTGATATATTAAGGATACGCTCCAGGAGAAACTCTTGCAGATGTAGGTAAAGCAGGGCAGGGAAGGCAAGAGGTCAATCAAGGGAGCTCTTTCAAGCAACATCTCAACCTCAGCTGATCCCACAGGGACCTCTGAGGTCTAAATTATATTAGAATTGTTCCTCTCTTGAGGAAGGAGTCGGGCTTTCATACTCTGCTCCAGTCAGAGGTGGCTACCACCTCCTACCGCCCCCCACCCCCAAGGGAAGGTAAACTCCTTAGACTCTTTGTCTGGGCAAGTGAAGCAGCTCCGAAGCCCAGGGCTGTCCTCTGAAGGAGGAAGAGAGTTGCCAGAGCTGGGAGATGGGACATGGAATCAGTCAGAGGGCTTCTAGAAGATGGAGGCCGTGTGCTGATGGGGTGCTACCGATACATCAACTAGATTGACTAAAACTGGAAATGGTTTCGTACTTACTACCCACAAGCCCTTTCAAAAATCTCCAAGAAAGCCACACACACACTGAATCTCTGGAAGGAAGACGCGCAGCCTGAAAGTCACGGCGTATGCTGGGGCCAGAGAAATACAAACTTGCTTCTGAGTTTTTCACCAACAGATCTGTGTTTACAGTAGTTTTTTATAGACTATATTTTCAAATGAAATAGCCTACACTTAAATGCTGCTTAGCTTTGTTGTTTTCTCTGCTCTGTGTGCTCCTTACTCTTTTCTGTTCTTTATTTCTGTTTGGCAGCTACACAGATGGCTGTAGCAGCTGATACAGACTTTAAGGGAAGAAATACCTGTCTTTCCTCTTATCCTTTCCCTTCACACCCTCCAGCCCAAATGACTCTCCATGACACGGCTTAGAATTTTAAGTATAGTCACAGACACTTATCAGAGTTTCCACAAAGATTTGAGAGATGCTACACGGCAGTAAAGAAACAAACTCTAAAAAGCCTTTAAGCAACAGAACCCCTTCAGTATGATTCCATTTGTTCTTATCTCCCAACCGCTTTGACAGGCACCAGATGACCACTGTCAAAGGAACGCATACCTTAACCACTCATTCTTTATCTCCATTTTATAAAATCTGCCTCTCAGTAGGGAACACAGCAGATCAAGGACGGTTGTTCTCTATCTCATTTGTACCACTTCAGAAACTTGAGGGACGATGATCTCACCCTCTCTTAAGCATCTTACTTTTTTTTTTTAAAGAAAAACAACTCATATTTGCTAGTTGTTCAATCAATAGCTCTCATTAATTGCACAATTAGCTAGAAGGCAATATTATACTTGCTCTGTACTCCCACAAATATTCAAATCTATCCTCTTTAATATTGATTTCATGACTCACTTTTGTCTCTGAGAGTTGTTCACATAATAAGAAAAATGAGCATTCCTCTACCTTTCTTTCATAGCTCCTATTAATTGTGTTACTTTATTTCAAAAGGCTGAAACACACTCTGGTTCATTTTGAGTCAGTCCCTTGGAGAAGAAAGATCAGGAGAATGAACGGCCTTCAAGAGGCAAGGGTACCTGACCTCTCATATAAACTCATTTCAGTTTTCCAATTTCTCTCTAACCTTGCTGTGCAATTTAGTTTCCCTCTCATTTCTTTCTCTCATTTTCATGCAGACACTGGGCAAGACTTTGCCTACAAATAAAAGCTCAAAATGTTTCAGGGCCACGGAATGAGATTTTCATCACTAATTTTATTTATTGTCTTAGAAATGAAGGAAGTTTTGATATAGAAATTTTTGTCTAAAAGAACATTTTACATGAAAGAACTCTGAGGGCACATACTTCATGTTTTTTGTCAGTACGAGGGAAAAAATTATCTTGGAGGTATGTTAGTAAGCAAAGCTGGCTCCCACCCAATTCTGTTTGTCTCTGCATGGCTCCCTTTAGGTACTGAAGCTAAAAGCATCTGTTCTTGATCTTTATGGTAAAGAAATGATGTGCACTGGTTGGTGCGGCACCTTGAGTCCATGCCCTGTGAGGCATTTCTGACTTTCCACCCTGCATTCAGTCAGGCTCCAAACCCTTCACTGTCTTCTCTCTTCGTGTCACTGATAACTGTTCCTTTTTTTTTGCATGACTACTATTTCACACAACATGAGACTGAGAGAAAATAATATGTTCCTCTGTAAGATGAAACTACGTGCTTCAATCATGACGTGGCTGCTGACTAGCTTTGACTTTGGATCTTCCACAAACCCCCCTAAGCCTCTGTTTTCTTGACTGTAAAATGGGACTAATTCTCTCTGTAAGTCTCTCTGTAAGTCTCTGTAAGTCTGCAGAAATTACACAAAATAAAATAATGATTTTTTTATGAATTCCAGTCTTTCCCCCTCTATGGAGTCATACACGTTAAGTATAGTCTAATGCATTTCTTTCTTGTGATTTCACCCTGTGCATTATATGAAGAAAAGTAATTGCAGTGACCATTTGCTGAGGAAAACTAAATAAATAAAAACATGATCATGATTATGTATGCACTTACTGCAAACCAGACATGGAGGTAAGCACTCCATAAATATCTCATTTAATCCCATGGGATAGCTATCTTCTTTTTCTAGATCTAGAAAGTAAGGGGAGCACCTGGATGGCTCAGTTGGTAAGCATTCAACTCTTGGTTTCGTCTCAGGTCATCATCTCAGGGTGATGAGATCGAGTCCCACTTAAAGCTCCTCACCCATCGCAGAGTCAACCTGAGATTCTCTGCCTCTTTCTCTCCACCTGCCCCTTTCCCCTCCACTCACACTCGTTCTCTCTCTCTCAAATAAATTAATTAAATTAATTTAATTTTAAAAGAATGTAAGGCCCAGAGAAGTTAAATAATACCCAATGCCCATTAGCTATAAAGTAGCAAGTTTTGTAAAACATATTTTTTGTAATGACTCACTATAGTAAAACCAAGACTACTCTACTTGCCAAAAGGCCTTCAAACAGAGAGCACCCACTGTCACAGACCTACTATCGCTTCTCTTAACTAACTTCCACTCCAGGATGACAAATGGAAAATAGTCCTCTTATGTGTCAGGCAACGTGCTAGGTTTTAAGGACACAGTAGAGAAAAAAGCAGGCCAGGACCCTGCTTCCACAGAGATTATACACTCTAGCCAGACACTGCCTCCTTTTGCACAAGCACAATAGATCAACTGTACGTGTTCCCTCAGGTGTTTGTTCATTCTCCTCACAGTGACCATGGACAGCTCTCTCGGGAGCTGCTGTTACACTCCTCACTGCTATCAGCAGCTTTATTATCTGTTTTGAACAAACTGTAAGCCCTGATCTTTGTTTTGAATCATTTCTCATCTCCTAGCATAGAGCATGGTTTTACTATAGTTTAAATTCACCGTTTTCTTCATTAGTACCCTGATTTTAACTACTTTGTTTTGGGTTCACTAGCTTGAGGCCCCATGGACACTTTAAGTGCACAAACTCAGTACAAATATGTAAATTCAGTCAAAAACAACTAGCTTTCACCACAACCCAATGGATCTTATGCCCATCCAAACTAATATAGACTGCATCTCTCTCCCATTCTTTGGTCTGAGGGTTCACAACAAAATCTGCGTACATGCTGCTCCTATGGTCTTCAAATTGGCTGTGACACACAAATTTACACCTCCTACTATTACTCATATAAATAGTCCTATCTTGATTATACACAGGAGCTCATAAAAATCTGTTTTTATATTATATCAGATACTGTGGTTTAGTCAATATTTTCATGTACAATAATGCCTAATTAGACAAGTGCTCCATACTCATAAATATTGTAGAGTGAATGTATGTTTAATAAAAATAAAAGTAGAAATCATTAAATTCTAACTATAAACGGTAACTAGTTATTTGTCTTAAGGGAGATCATATGTCCTCACACCAATAATTCATGACTCAATTCATCAATGAGACAAATGTACACATTACTTTGTAAGAATAAATACCTACAGGTAAATGCAGTTCTAGCAGGAGGAGATGAAAAAATTGAAAAAGCTTAAAACTTCTCCCATGACTACCTTTATCTGCACTTTTTTAAACATTAAAATGAATACTTAAAATCCTGAGAATATAATCAAATCCTGTGTCACACTGTGCTGCCTAAGTCCTTTTACATTTATCCACTAAGATTAAGATTTTATTGGGTAGCCCAATAATACCTTTGTTGTATACAAGGCAGATTCAAAACTGTAGAGAAGAACCTCAGAGGAAAGTGTTTTATGTGGACAAAAATGATTCTGTATTTAAAAGTCATGGCTTCCTACTTCAGTAATCAAAATGTGAATAGATTGAGGAATTCTGACTTTTCAGAAAAATTAAAATTTGACAATCATGCAAAAAACCCCAAAATCAGACATATAGATGCTAACCAGAAGGCCATCTACAGGCTTCCCCTAGTCCTCTCTGTTCAAGGAAAAGTCAAGTTACACTGACATCCACCGAATGTGTTTTCATAGCACCTATGATTTCGACATGGAAGGAGCAGTCACCCCTCATGTGCTTCTCATCATTAGTCAGGCCAGGAAATGAAGAGCGAGATTCCTGAAGTCAATAAGTAAATAGAATATTTTTGTGACTCTGGAATTTTAAAAGTCTATAAGTTTCTTCAATATAAATATATACTGACTATAGGGAAAATGGAAAAGGGAAATATTATCTTTATTACTTCAAAAACCATTTGCTTAATTCTTATATTCTATTCTTTGCAATTCTGGGAAGAGATTCTCTCTTTCTCTCTCTCTCTCTCTGAAATCTTTCTCATAAGAAGCTATTGATTCTTGGGGCTCCTGGGTGGCTCAGTGGGTTAAAGCCTCTGCCTTCGGCCCAGGTCATGATCTCAGGGTCCTGGGATCGAGCCCCTCATTGGGCGCTCTGCTCAGCGAGGAACCTGCTTTCCCCCTCTCTGTCTCTGCCTGCCTCTCTGCCTACTTGTGATCTCTGTCAAATAAATAAATAAAATCTTTAAAAAAAAAAAAAAAAGAAGAAGCTATTGATTCTTTACCTCTTACTCAGAAGCATTATCATCCAAACTGTCCGTGAAAGCATAAAAGTATATTCTCAGCGACATGACGCTTTTCCCCTCAACCTTATAACATTCATCCATGACAATATATTTTCAACTAGTGACTTAGTGCCTGGGGTTGCCAACACAAATGCAGAGAAAAGGAAGCTGTCGTTCTTTTTAAACGATGGAAAGTCTTACACGTCATGCCTAAGCCAGGGCGCTCTCTTCGCGGCTCTCGTTCCCTCGGGCTCATCACTCATGGCTACTCAGCGCAGAGCGTTCATCAAGACGGGCCCACGCCATTGTGAGCCGGCACTTTAAATGGGGCTGACTTGTCACCAGAGTGACAGCCTGGGCAATTGTTTGCCCTCTGGGAACAGGTGCAGGCAGGTTCAAATGAAACACGTCCAAATACTAACAGCAAGATTCTTAATCATGTCAGTAAAAAGGATGAACTGGTGTCTCAGACTCAGTGGTCACAATATGCCTCTTACTCTTCTGAAGATGAAATGCTATCTGGCTTTTTAATAGAGTGTTCCAAGGAACCCACTGTGTCATTATCATTTTTAATACATGCTACTTTGTTTGCTGGATGAAATCTCTAATTCAGATACTCTGCATGCTAAAAGGAATGTTTCTGAATAACACGAGGCCAGGTTATCAAAATCAAGGGATGGGAAATAAAAGAGCTGGGAGGTAGAGGAAAGAAAGAGTAATAAGAATGAGATTTTATTTCAAAATAATGGCAAAGTTTTAATGTAAATACCAAAAATGCAAAAGAGCTCTTAATAATATCATTATTGAAGCAACAAAATAAAATAGTTGGCAAATTTAATTTCTGGCTCTTAAATTTCCCATTTGCAGGCTAGATTTTATATGTTCTAGTAGATTTCACTACACACCTCTTCAAAAATATTATATATTCTCTACCCAATAATGCAGCTAACTATATACAATCTTTTCCAATAAAATTCTAAGGTGCTTTTATTCGTGGAGAATAAAAGCATCTTAGTGTTCTTGGTGTTAAAACAATCAAGCAATTGCATAATATTTACAAAATGTCTTTGAGGAAATCACCTCTGTGAAGAGTAACAAAGACAACATACAGTGCTGGCTTTAAGAGTGTAACAATTTTGTGTTATTAACTTGTGTAATTAATTTGATGGGTAAAATTTACCATATGAAACAATAAGAGACAATGAATAAGAGAATAATGAATTACTGAATGATAGTGTTATAAACTAAGGAGCTCAGTGAAAGCTAGCAAGGTAGGACAGGGTCACGGAGGAGGGGTCTCAGCTGGAACTGAGCTCAATGCCTGGGAGTGGACAGGGAAGTCCATCCAGGGAGGAGAAAGGTCAATTGGAGTAAAAGTAGAAAATGTCCATTTATATGTCCTTTCTTCAAAAATAAAAAAAAATAAATAAAAATAAAAAAGACTCTAGAGAAGAAGAGCTCAAGTGCCTCTAAAATGTAGTCTTGAGGAAGGAGAATCCTTTGGGGGTTGGGGGGATTTGCTTTACTTTCAGATAAAGAGATATTTTCTCATTTGGAACATTATTATATTGTTTCTCCAAAATCCAGGCTCTGATGTTGGGTAATGTTTTTATGTCTTGGTTCCACTGCTTTCTGGTTGTATGAGTTCCTTGGAATCCCACCATATCCAAGTTTATGTATTTGTAAAATGGAGATAAAAAAGTACCCGCTTTTCAAGACTGTTTGTTTTATAATTCATATAAAATATTTAACACAGTACTTAGTACAGAGTCTTAATAAACAATACCTTCTGGATCCCTTTCCAAACATAGGATTCCAATTATTTATATGTAAGCAGTATTCAGTGTTAAAGCTTACCTATTCTGTCAGTTATTCAATAATCACAGGTCTAAGTGATTAAAGCTTTCCCTCCAAGGAAGATCCAAGTACTGCCTACATCCCTCTCTGTTTGAACATAAAAATTTATTCTGTTTTAGAAAAAATCCATCTGAACCTATGAAAATAAGATGATTATGTTTCACAAAAATAATCCCAGATGACCAAATATTAAAAAGAATGTGCTGAATCTTCATGAAATCAACACTTGTTAATTCCCCACCATTACTGAAGAAATGAAAAACTGAGTCCCTGTGTTTTGAACCAGTTATATTCACAAGCAAACACATTTAGTTCTTTTCCAGGTTTAAGTCACTCATATAATTTATTCAAAATTTGATTCATGTGATATCACTTTTCCATAGAATTCTTTCACTTTCTCTATGCCATATAAAAATATAAACTTAAATCCAATATTCACATTCAAATTGAGAAAAACCTTATATATTAAGCATGCCTGGAAATATAAAATGCAAGTTTTAAGAGAAATTAGAGAAATGGCCTAGTTTAGACTTTATAAAAAATGTTTCAATGCCTGGCCATTAATTTGAGTGGGTCTTTCAACTATAATAAGAGTGACAGCAAATTTTGTTTTTGAGTTTAGTAATAGCGAACATCATTCTAAATTCCATGGTGCTTTACTCTTTGCTTTGACTGTCAGGAAACTCAGGATTAAATTTTTAGTTCAAGCTTAGTGATGGTCCTACCTATGGTTCCCAGTAAAATTATCTTCTCTTTTACTCTAAACAGTTTCTGTATTTTATTGCCTTTATGTGTGTGCATGAAATTTTAGAATAGGTTTGCTTAAACTATTTCTTGAAGAGAGCATAACTAAAATATTTGCTTTTATGATTACTTGGTTACTGAATTTACTCTTATTTTATATTATTCCAGTATACTACCCTAATTCAAAATTCTGAATTTTATACAATAAAAAATGTTGAGAGGAGGAAAGAATGGGGGAAATGGACAGTAATTTAAGAAGTTGTTATGGGGCGCCTGGGTGGCTCATTCAGTTGGGCATCTACCTTTGGCTCAGGTCATGATCCCAGGGTTCTGGGATGGAGCTCCGCATTCCTGCTCTGAGGGGAGTCTGTTTCTCCCTCTCCCTCTGCCCTCCTCTACCCCTAATTGTGCCCCACCCCCCTGTCAAATAAATAATTAAATCTTTAAAAAAAAAAAAGTCCTCGTAATGTGACCTCATTCTCCAGCCCAAAGCAAACTACAAAGACATACATATCTATAACTAGTAAATACTCCCAATGTACCAGGAGAGATCTCAGATTAACTAAGAATCACATAACTTTGGTCAAACCCTTTTATGGGACAGCAGGAAATTGCTTCCTTCTTTGATTGAACATTATTTCAGGAAACTAAGTTCTTTTAAAAAGTCTTAAAATGCTTGAAATATGCCTCAGATGATAAGGGCAACTTTCTCTACCTGAAAACTTTTCTCTATTTTCTCCATGAATATTCAAAGTCACTTTTGGCTTTGAATATTCACTTTTTGCAGACTGGGAGAGAGCTGCCTTTACCAAGAGAGATAATCCTTCCATGAAACTAAGATGCCAGCACCCTGTGTACAAAGTAAGTGAAGACAAAAAGTGAACTTGGGCAAGAATCTCAAACTTTCCCTTTAACTGAATGGAAGATACTTTTCATTTTTCCAAGGGTATAAAATGGTGTGCACACACATGCATGCACATGGGTGTGTGTATGTGTGTGTCTATATATGTATGTAAGAGGGGATACTTTGGGATTTAGAAAAAAAAAGGAGTAACTTTCTAAGTAAACAGAAGGCATGTCACTACAAGCTTTACTGAGGACTGGTGAAAAATCCCAGCAAACTAAGGAAAGAAGGGATTAAGGAGTGACCCCATAAATTAGGTATTTATGGAAGACTGATCACCATCCCCTGGTTAGGGATCTAGGCTCTAAATGCTCCCTTAAAAAAGGATCATCCCATTAAAGGTAAAGGAAAGTAGTGAGCGCACTTGGTGAACAGCTCATGTCCCATGACCTGGGTAACAACTTGCCTTGTTTATCCTCCTCCAACTCACTGTCAGAGCACCCATCACCTTCATCTTTTAAATTGTCGTCAGCATCTGCTGCCTTTTGTGACGAGGTTTCACTCTCCTTTTCCGGATCTAATTGGTCTTTTTCATCATCTGAGGGTGACTTTGACGTCCCAGTCATTTGGTCATCAGCCTGTCCTTCTTCATTAGCTTTCTCATCTTGTTTCTCCTCATCTACTTCAAAATCTTCTTCATATTCTGAGGGGGAGAAAAATCACACTGTAAGAAGGAAAATAGAATGTCTGATACTTAACCCATTTTACTTTAATGAGAACTTTGACTCCACTACCCTCTCTTCTCTGGGCCTTTCTTTGCTTCTTTTTCACACAATTACTGAACATGGAAAACCAACAGCAAGTGATCAAAGATTAAAATCAGTTACATACACAAGAGCACAAAGGCAGTAAAGTTCCAAATAACGAGTCTAAAACCTAATGAAAGTTCATTTACAAATGGACATCATCATCTACAATAACCAAAATGGAAAAGAGAAGAACTTGATAGAAAACAATAAATTAGAAATAAATTAAAAATGAAGAGAACAGGATTATAATAATGAAAGTTAATTTGGAGACCCAGTGAGGTCATATTTCATATGAAGAATGGTCAAAATATTTGGATATCAAGCTAATGAATAGTGAAGTGGAAAAATTCAATTAATCAAGTCCAAAGGCTCTGAGAAGTAATACTGTGAATAGCACATTCTTTGAGAACCAAATGGACATGAAAAAAAAAGGATTATGAGGGATTCTATACCTAGACCAGAACCCAAATCATATGCATTATTCATCCCTATAGTCAAGGAAATAATTACATTCCAAGAATAAAAAATTCTCATAAAATAGAACATTCCTGTCACAGCCACTAATTTGCTTCATTCCCAACAGAAGTGCAACAAATCCGTACCAGAAAAAGGAAATTGTCACATCAGATAAACTCCAGCTGTCCCTTGTGGTTATAATTTTTCACCTTTCATATTTAATTGTTCCCCTTTTTCCTCCACCCAAAACTAAGAATCTTGAAATGACAACATGCCAAGGATAGAGAGCGCAAAGATTTCATGCAGAACCAATTAAGCAAATAAACAATTATCTCTAAAATAAAATTTATTGGGAAAATAAAGCTTTCCCTATTTTGTGTATTTTAGTTAATAGATATTCTGGCTTCCTTGCCAGTGGTGGGGACCTCTCAGGTAATTACTTAGAGCTATCTACCCTGCCCCAATGAAAGAAACTTAATTTAGAAATGCATGCCCTGTGCATGTGAAGAAAGCTCTGCTAATGCAGGGGTTGTATGAGGGAGATGTAAGGGGAAAGTGAAATCAGAAACTGTAACAAAGAAAGGCAAACAAAGAGAATTCGTCACAAGGAGGTTTTCATGAAAGAGATTCAATATGGGGAATGTGAAAGGTGAAATATTATCAGCAAAACAAAATTATAAATAAGAAGATGAAAAGTGTGGTTTATATCATATGAAACAAACAGGGAATACTAATAAAAACCAGTATTTTTCTCCAACTATTTCAGGCCAAATGATAGGATAGTTCTCACTTAACCCAGTCACTGTCGATCAATAAACCTTTCATGAGACCCTTTAATGTAGAAAAGGTAAAATTGCAAGGTAAGAGACACGACAATAACACAACCCCTGCCACCAAGGAATCCCCAATTTTTGTGGAGGAAATGAGATGCAAGTACAGAAGAGATATGGGACTCATAGTCGTTTTTATACACGGTCCTCTGGACACTGAGTGTTCTTGCTATGGGTTTTCACACAGGACTCCTGACTAATTATGTGAAATAGTGTCAAATGGTTGGAATGGAATAAAAAAAAAGGGCAGAAAATCATTTGGAGATCATGGAAGACTTCACGAAAGGAGGAGTTTAGGTTAGCCACAGAACACACGTGTGCATGCGCACACCCAGTCACGACAGAGAAACACATGCATCTGTCACTTTACAGATACTTGCTGCTGGTCACAGGATAAGCAGGGGCCAAAAAAACATGAGTGACCTGCTATAATTCCATCAACAGTGTCACATAGTGGTGACGTATGAGGGTTTTAGAGGCAGGCCGACATGTGCCCAAGTCCACGTGAAAACACTTGCTAAGTGTGTGACCTTACACAATCTGCACATCTTCAAGGTTCCGTTTCTTCATTCGTGACATGGTAGTGCCTGCCTCACAAAGCAGTGGTGACTATTAAAGCAAGAAGCCCTGTAACAAGGCTGCACTGGTGTCTTCATCAGAGAAGCATCTGCCTTTGGCTCAGGTCATGATCTCGGGGTCCTGGGGTCGAGCCCCATGTCAGGCTCCCTGCTCGGTGGAGAGCCTGCTTCTCCTTCTCCCCCCAACTTATGTGCTCTCCCTATCTCTCAAATAAATTAAATCTTTTTAAAAATGTAATGGAGGCCCCTGATTAAAACTGGAGAAGTACAAGTGTCCACAATTAAGACACAATTACACTTATATTATTGAAGCCGAGCATAAAATTGAAGTAACATGTAGTGAACCAGAACAGTCCACACATCCTCTTTTGCAGGAGCTTCTGTGCTTTCTCTCAAAGTACGAAATTCCAGGCTGCCCTTGTTTGCTCTACCCACCGCGGTCATCGCACGTATCACCCCTCCATTCACCAAGAGCATGTGATCAGCACAAGAGCTCAGAGCCGCCTCCTTTGTGGTATCTTCTCCATACGGGTGAGCTGGCGGCATGTTTTCTGGATCCCTTTTCATAATTCCTTCTGTTTCTCCTATCTCATCTTCCTTCTTCCAAGGAATTTAATTAGCTTGTTGTTTACCATCCCCACTAATGAGGAAGGGAGTTGACGTGAGGTCAACATCAATCCAGCTGCAACCCTTTCTCACTGACCTCCACTCAAGTTTCTTTCTGCCCTTTCCCATCAGTGGATGCCTGTAGAGAGCTGAAGCCTGGTTGCCTCTGTTTCTCCTCCTCCTCCTCCCACTCCTCCTCCTCCTTCTTTCCTTTTTAAAATCCATTAACTAGCCAACCCAGAAGAAAGATCTTGGGGAAAGCTATAGCATAGGCATAAAGTTCATACTCCCAACACTGGCCATGTTGGTTTAAGGAAAAAAAAAAAGAAGAAGAAGAATATTAATCCTCTCCTGAGCATGGCTTTAATAAACCTACACATCTTGAAAGTTAAAACACATAAAAACATGTCTGATTTGTTCATCTCTGTGCTACTGCTATTGCCATAGATAGTTTTAAATCCTCAGTCTAAGATAATAAAGACTAGAACGGATCACAGAGAGAGATAAACTGGGTCAAAGTGTTACAAGGGAAATCTTTTTTAAGATGATCACATTCTTTCAGTAATAAACAAAGTCCAGTGCTATAATAGCTTTGTAAGTCTTCTCTCGAGTTTCTGAAACCCTTGGGCACCAGGAAGATGAGATGAGGAGGAGGAACCTAGGATCTGCCCCTTTCCCAATGCCGGTTCTTCCACAGGTCATCCCAGCCCACGGCTAATGCTCCTCTAATCCCAGCTCTGTCTCCTTGCTGTAAGCGGGACACACCGGTGGCTCTCCCTTTCTGACTCTGGTTACCACAACCAGGTAACATTGAGGACAACTTGTGCAAAATAGGAGGTAGTACAGTGTGGGAAGTCTGGGTGTGGGAATTAGACAAGCCTATGTATTGGAGTGTGGCAGAGTATGTGGGCCCAGAATATGCCACTTTGGCATCAGGGTTATATTGAGCTGAAGGCAACTGAGAAGTAGCAGGTTCAAGAAGAGCTCTCTGCCCTCTGCCTATTTGCCTAAAAGCAGGACATAAACTTGTGAAGGTTTATCCAGGAAGGACAGAAGTTAATCAAAGAAGACAACTCTACACCCTTATCAGTCCAGAAAAAAGCCCCCGAGGAATCAGCATCAAAAACCTCACTGAAAACAGCCTTTATCTAGCATTAATTTTGCCATATATTGCTTTCCCATAATTTGCTGTCCCAGAAACTCAGTGCTTTATCTGCTCTAGGACCCCGAGCCTATATCAACTGTTTTTACTTATGGCATATTCCTATTACTATATAAGCATATTGTGCCTACCGAATCCCAAGCATCAATATCACCAAAGCAAGTATATTCAAATTCTAAAGAAAAAAAAAAAAAAAAAGTAAAATTCTCTTTGGTCAACCAAGTCTCTCTGTGCAGAAGTGAATAGAGCTTCTGGCTCATGCAGACAGAAATTCCCCTCCTGCCCCTGCAAACACCCTCCCTTCTCCCGAATGAGGCCTGCCCTCCTCTGAGGTGGGTGACACAGACTCCATGCAAAGCAGAGAGGGAATGTGGTCAGGGATACCTCCGTGTAACAGAGCTGCCTGAACACTGTAATGGTGGGTTTTGTTGCACATTTCCACAAGGGCGTTTTAAAGACTGAAGCAAAACAACAATAACAACAACAAAAAGAACTTTGTAGAATCCATTACCGTATTTAAATATATTTTCCTGGGCATCCTCCCAAGCTTCTTGTCCTGGTTTTTCTTTAAGTTCCATTTCTTCCACAGCTGTCCTCACTTCCACAATCCCTGTTTTTTCTTCTTGAGCTGAAAAAATGACTGAAGTGGCTTTGTTCCCCTCCATCTCACTCCTTCTTGGTATCATGTGCCCTCTGCCCTTCCTCAGTTTCCCCTCACCCTTCTTCAGTTCTTCTCTTTTCTCAACACTCTTCTCTTTCCTGGGTTTTGGTGAAGTTGGATTTTTGTCAAGGCCCATTGCAATAATGCACCTATGAAAAAAATAGATACACATAAGGTACTTATTAACTTTTATATATAACACAATGGAACCTCTAAGTTTTTTAAATCACTTCTTTCTTATTCCAGTAAGAATATTATAAGACATATTTTATTATAATACACATAGTTCATAGTTCTCATTCATACCAAATTTTTATAAATGAACACAACTATTAACAACTTTACCCACAGTAATAAAAAAGAAAACAACTTAACAATTAAGAACAGTTGTCTCAAACTAAAACTTGTGCCTTTAAAGCATGTGTTTAGCCTTATTACAGAGTCCAATAAGCATATCATTCAAGTTCTTAAATGAGAATTATGTGATAAAAGAACATTCAGGTATATAAACAGGGAAGCTGAGATAAAAATAATCAGAAGAAAGGTGCCATTCAGTCTTAGATAATTTGTTATTCCAACAACACAACAACAAAAGACTTATATACAAGGTGGACTCTAAATAAATATGATTGATTTTTTAAGAAACATATACACTCCAATGTTGTTGTGTCCTTTAAGTAAACACCTCGTAGAGCTTGCATGCTTATTTTAATAGAACTGTCATCACTGTTTTTAGAATGGCCTTTTGAAGCCTGTACAACAATCTTTTGGTGACTTTTCCTGGCAATAAGCTTTTATTCTTTGGAGATGGCAACAATTTGTAGAGGTCATGAAGTCATTCCAAGTCAAATCTGGTGAAACAAGCAGGTGATCTGAATGCATTAAGACATTAAAAAATACTTTAAAGATCAGTTATAACAAAGTAACATGAATAAATCCTTCAGTAGCTTTTTTCCTTATCTCTCAAGTTAATATTGAAATAAAAACTCCAATGATGATAACACTACAGATGTTAATGAAAATATGATTATGGTCATAGTAAGGTTATTGAGCATTCCCTCTGTGCCAAGGTCTTTGCTGGGTACTGTATATCCATTATCTTACAGGATTCATTACCCTACCCAGGATGATACATTAAGAACTATCACCACAATTGACAAATGAGGAAACTGAGGCTGGAGGCCTCCATGACTTGCCCAAGCTCACTGAGCAGGTTAGGGATGGCGCTGGTCCCTGGGTCAGGATTGCTAGATTCCATCCCCTCACAATGAGGTACAAAGATATTGTTAGATTACAGGTGTAGCCCTTCCAGAAGGACGGCCCCACAAGACAGATGTTACACTGCAGGGCTTCCCACCAGGGAAAGTGTTCACACTCCACCAGAAACGAGCACAATCTGGAGAAGTTTGCACCAAGGCCTAGAGGTGATCTGGGACCTGAGAAAGCTGCCTGGTGATTGTCAACCTCCCCCAGCCTCCTCCTCTAGAACCACCTGGGTCTCCTTCCCTACAGGACTTACTGGAAAACGGAATCAATAGAGTGCACAGGTGAAAACGAATCCAAATGTAGTCAAGATGTGTCCATCCAGGAAGAACAGAAATAATATGTAAAATATGAAAACCACCTCCGCGTGAATCAGATCCAATGGTAACTTCTTGAGCTAAAGATGTCACTGAATTTCAGCCATCCCCAGTCTAGAAGCAGCATAGGAATCAATTCTCCCAGCTTATGAGAACTTAGTTATATCACTTATCTTTTCAATATCTCCCCATAAAATAAAGCTAAAAGGATTTGCACTCAAAGTAACTATCAGGCTGTAAAAAATGAGATAATAAGAATACACTTACCTCCCCCATATTAAGCATGATAAATGTTTCTTGCCTGTAATGATGATGTACTTAGCACACTGCTTTCTGTGGAATCAAGGTGTCATGAATCTTCACAATATGATGACTAGCATTGCCTTCTGTTCAAGCTGTTCTTCCCTTATCAATGGCAACACCAAATCTATGGATTTGGAGCATCTGATCTGCTGTTACTTTTAGTTTATATTGTGACTACATGGAGGTTTTGATGCCTCCCTCCCGCATGCACAGACTTTTTATTGCCCATCTGCTCAGGGGAATTGGACGAACAAAGTGAACAACATCTGGGCTTTCCTCGTCACTGACTACCTATTTGACTTCTGAGTGTAATTGGAGGTGTTGATTCTGATTACCGAAGCTCAGTGCAGCCTGCATTCCACTTGGCTAGGCAATTCTTCCTCCTGTGCCTCACTCTAGCAGCTGAAAACAACTACCTCGTCTTTTCAGTTTCATGACTGAGGGAGGGGTACAAGCATGGAACCTCCCCACTTGGACATGACCACTGCTGAGCCTGCCTTGTTTTCTGAAGACCTTAAACAGGTAATGCCTAATCATTTTAAGAACTAGGACTCCCTACTGTTGTTTTAAAGAATTCCCTCCTCATAACCAAAGTTCCGGAACCACTATTTTTTAAACGAATCAAAATTAATTTCATTTTTAACAAATTAGAGGCATTCATGTACACCCCTTAAAATAATTAGAAGTATTATGGTGGATGTCACCGCCCCAAAGAAGTTATGTAATATTATAAGTGAATTATATTTTATAAATATTTATATTTGTATTATGTAAATAAAATATTTTTTAAAAGATAACAGACCTAACAATCCTTATTCTTTAATATCACCACCACTTTGTTTTTATTATTTGAAAAGGTCAAAGAAGCCAGAGGGAATAAAATGAAATCAAATAAAAAATTGTACCTAGACGAATCAGTGTTAAGTAGGAAAGTAGATGTCATCAATCAGATTTTAGTACTGGCGATAAAACCTTCATAAAAAGTGTTTATAACCAAACTCTTACAGCTTGGATTTATACAGCAACTCTCAAAGAGTACAGTGTGTTTGTGCATGGATGACTGTATATAGCTCATTAGCTTTCCTGGGAGTCACACACAAATTTGTTAAATGACTTGCCCATAGTATGGAGAAAGCATATTTGAGTTGGAACAGGAAAACAGCCTCAGGTGGGCCCTCTGTACACCTGGGCACTCCTACTATTCACTGTCCCACTGGCTGGATGACTCCTTCTCATGTTTTCTACCCACTAAAACCTCCAGTGCCTTTTTCCTTAAGCCTTAACCTCGGCTGACAAATTCTTGTTTGACAGAAAATATAGAAACAATCAGCAGAGAACTTGTAGTTGATCTCAACACACCCATCTTGTTAACTCCTTTACTTGTTATTTGCATTTCCCCCAGTAGAATGGGCTCCTCATGGGCAGGAACTTTGGTTGTTTCACTCCTGTTCTAAAAGTACTCAATTCTCCATGAGTACTTTTAGAAAAAGAAAGAAAGAAAGAAAGAAAGAAAGAAAGAAAGAAAGAAAGAAAGAAAGAAAGAAAGAAAGAAAGAAAGAAAGAAAGAAAACACAGGTGTCCTCATTTCAAACAGAATGTCCAGTATGAAAGTTGACAAGCAACAGTCAAAATTGACCCTTTACCATGCATTTCGTTATGCCTGAGATTAAAACTAGGGGCATGAGAACAAGAACTGGGCACACCACGATGCAAACATGACCTGTCATTACCCAACCATGTAAGACAGACGCTTGGCACGTGCTTTGGACTCTCAAACCAGTTCGTAAGAAGAATGAGAATAAAATGCCCTCTCTTCTTCACTTCAGAAACAGAACTTAAAGCAGTGTAAGGAAAGGGAAAGAGAGAGAAACAGAATTTGGAACACCAACAGCTTTTATCCCCTTTATAGAATATATCTGGGAAATCTAACTTCTATCTAATAATTTCAAACACAACACACCCGGTTATAATAAGCAACTTTTAACTTAGATATTTTAGGCTCATCTACACTGATATCTTTGTTAACAAACTGTGCTGAGAAATGCATCAGTAGAAGCATAAAAAGAAAAAAACATAGCAAAACTTGCCCTCTACCAAAGGACATTTGTTTCCATACTTGTAGCAAGGAGATGATCTCTCCACGCACACAAACCCAAAGTAGCCTCGTTTGCCTCCAAGTCTGGAACCTTTTCGATGCTTATATTCACAGCAGGAGCTTAACCTGTTCACCTGCATCCCATTCAGGAAAAAGGTGAGACTGAAGGGGAAACCATGGTGCCTTTTGGAAATAAACTGAAAGGTCTCTGGAATTAAAAAAGTAAATACATCAGTGAAAGCAACTAACATCGGACTAATATGTTCAAAATGACATTTTTCTATTAGATAAGTACAATATTATGCTCTAGATCACCTTTTTAATTTGAGGACAATTTTAAGTCATAAAAACACATGCTGTTACTTTTATTTACAATAAATACCCCAAGGCATTATAAAACTCTGATTTTTAATAAAATAATAACATTATATGAGCTCTTATTATGGCCAGATGTTATGCCTGATTATTTTGGGTGTATTATTTCTCAACAAACACATGATGTGAGAATATTATTATCACTACTTTCTATATATAGAAATTGAAGTTCAAGGGAACTCAATAATTTATCCAAGATCATACGGTAAGAGGACAGTCAGTGTTGGAGTCCAAATATCTCTCTAGATTCCATCTTGCTATTTAGCTACTGATAATGTATAAGGCAAAAGGCTACTGTGAGCTCAGTAATGCATTTAAATAAATGTGTGTATTTAACTATGACTTGAACCAGCCTAATACATATATGGATGAGGTAGAATTATTTCATCTCAAATCCATTCTCAGTTCTGCCTGGATTTGGTCTCCTCATCCCCCCACCCACCCAAAAGTCCTATCAATAAGTTAAGAACCACTGCTTGTAGTTAATAACTTTTATCATCCCAAGTCTTTATAATGCACTTTGGAAAGATCTCACCCTAGAGATCCCAAATTCTAGGTCTAAGAAAACCCTATGCTACAGAGCAACTCGGAAACCTCCTTTTCATGACTCTTCTAATGTCTCTTCCTACAAAACAGTTCTCCCTGGACTTTTCCACTTGCACTAGTGATGGAGTTGATCACTTCATCTCTCTGCTCTGTATACCTTTCTTGTTGCTGTTATTATAATTGTTGAAAAATATGGCTATACCAGGGCTTCTCAAACTTTAGTGTGCATCAGAATACCCTGAGAGGCTTATTGTAACACAGTCTGCTGGGCTACCCCCCCCCCCCCGAGTTTCTGATTCAAGAGAGCCCAAGAATTTGCATTTCTATTAAGTTGCCAAGTGATGCTTGATCATCTGGTCCAGGGACCCCAATGTGATAAGCCGGATGTAGATGTCTACTGTCCTGCGTGTTTATGAAATCCATGAGAGCTGGAACTAGTCTGACTCATCTTTGTTCCCCCAGGTCACAGGACAATGGCATAGAAAACCCCCCAAGAACTAATTAATGAATTATTATTTTAACCTGTTTCACAGTTATCTACAAATGCTATGTTCATACCACACTCTGCCCTCCAAAACTGTCTAAATCAGTTGCAACTTGTACTGAAGAATAGAATTACTGGAAAGCTAATTCCATCATTTATATGTTAGTGTTATGATATACAATTAAACACGCAAGGGAAGAGAATTTTGAAAAGTTAGCATCTGGGGAAACTAAGATACAACACCTACAAAAATCCACTTGTTTTAATGATATATGGGCTCCTAAGTGTTGACTAGAAAGCAAGTTTGACTGCTTTGTTTCCAGAAACTTGAAAGGGACATTCATCTCCTATGATCTATTCTGCTGCAGCATCACACCTGCAAAGTACCTGAGGTCCCAGCCCAGGAAGGGTGTGCAGCTAAGGAAATGCTGAGGACGGGCCCAGGAGGTAGACTTCTCACTTTCATCATGTAGTCGTGTGGCTAGAGAGTGCCTCCCCTATTATTTCGTGTCTTTCTTTTTTCAAACTTACTGAACAAGAATTGACACCCTCTGCTTTTCTTCCCTTGTTATTTCTTTTTTAATTTTACATTTTAAAATTAAGTGACACTTTCCAACCCTGACTTAATGGTGTTTGCATGGATTAATGAAAAGCATATATAGACCAGAAGTCAGAAGATTTGAGTCCGTGTCCTAGTTCTTCACTTGTAAGTTGAGTGTCCCTTGGTAAGTCATTGAACTGTTGCATTTCAGAATTCTCATCTATAAAATGAGGATGGCCATGGGAGTGGGTGGAGGAGTTGGGTGGAGGCAGCAATCCAGTCTATCCACTTCACTGAGCAGCCCTACAGATTATATACTGTACAGTGTTCGAAGACATTCTACGTTATTTGTAAAATGCGATTATTCATTTTTGACCGGCAGTCGCTTGCACTGTTTTAGGCACTAAAGAGGAACTAAAATACTGAAAAAAAGATCAAATATGGTGTCCTGACTCAAGAAGTTATAATTTAGTAGGAGAGACAAAAATAATATGACAGATTTCTGGAGTGAGGTCCCCACATCCTCTCCCCTTAAATTTTGTCTCTAAAAATGGACCAAAGACTTAAAACAAACTGAATAGCAGTTATTCATCAAAAATTCCTGAACTTTTCATAAGAACAGAAGGAATCTGAGACATTCTTGCCTGGGGCTACTCCCATCCCCCTCCCCGGCCAGCATTTCACCAGCAAGTGGAGGTTCTAAAAGGGAAGGGCAGGCCATAAATAACCAGCAGCTTCCCTGTCAGTGGGGGCTGACTTCATCTGGAGCAGAAAACAAAAAAGCCTTGGCCAGGGGCACTACCAGTAACAAGGAACAATCTTGGAGGCAAGCTAATGTGGAAGGTCAGAGATCCTGCTAGCTGAGACTGTCCTTGTAATTAGGGCAAGCAGCAGGCCAGTGGACTAGCCAGAAACTTAACAGGGAGATACAGGCCATAAGGCAATTACAGACACACAATAAGCTCTCCACACATTCCCCAGCTGATGGGAAGTGGCATGGATTGGAGTAGGCCCAACTTATTCACACATCGCTCGCCTACCAGGAGCTTGCACCCACAAACAAAGAAAACACAAGAAAGTTAAAATAAAAGTTAAAGCGGACTTGAAAACTGTCTGAACTTTGGATGAACTCCTGAACCTGTTGCATTGGGTTAAATATTGCTCTCTAAAAATCCATGACCACCCAGAACCTCAGAATGTGACCTTATCCGGAAATAGGGTCTTTGCAGATACAACTAGTGAAGGATCAAGATGAAATCATTTTGTCAAACAAATTCAGTGACTGATGTCCTTACAGGAAGAGGACAGGACACACAGAGACACACAGGGAAGAATGATATGTGACAGAGGACACAGAGGTGGGAACAATGGGCTGCAAGCCAGGGAATGCCAGGGGTTGCTGGGAATCACCAGAAGTTGGATGAGGCAAGGGAAGATTCTCCCCTAGAGCAATTAGATAGAGGATGGCCCTGCTAATGATACCTGATTTTAGATGCCTGGCCTCCAGAGCCTTGAGAGAATTAAATTACTGTTGTTTGAAGCCACCTGTTCTTGGGATTTATTACATTAGCCCCAGGAAATGAAAACCCCCACACACAGATCCAGGATACAAGGTGGCGGCTGTCCTTCATTCAAAGTCTTCTGACTTGGTACTGGGTCAAAGTGTTTGAACACGACCTCTGACAAATCACTGGATGATCGATAAATATGAAAACACAGAGACGACCTGAGGAAGCCTGCCTAAAAAATAAAAAGAGATATAACCTGAGCAGAGATATTTTACTGGCTGTCTACCAAGGAGTGGGGAGGGCATGGATTTCAAGGATTTCAGAGAAGTTACTAAACAGACAACAACCAAAAGAGGGAGAACAATAACCTACTAAACTACCAGAGGGAAACGTCAGAATCTAGACTCCACAGTTGCTGTAATACATGATCGAAAAACATCGAGTTTTCAACAACAACAACAAAATCAAAAGACATGTATGTAAGAAGCAGAAAAGTGTGGCCCATATTCAGGGGGAGAAAAAAGCTATCGAATCCACTCACAGGCATCTGCTCAAGAGAAATGACCAGATGTCTACACAAAACCTTGTATCTGTATATTTATCACAGCATGACTTACAATGGTCCCAAATTAGAAACAGCCCAAACGTGCATGTAGCGAGTAGAATACATTCGGTGCTGTACGAAGAGAGCAACCATTGATGAATGCTGGGACTAGATGGCTCTCTGAAACATCAGGCTACAGGAAGGAAGCAAGACACGAATGCTGTCTATTGTATGATTTAATTTATGCGAAATGTCCAGAAAAGATGTATCTGTAGAGACTGGAAGCAGAGCAGTGGCTGCCTGAGGCTAGCTACAAAAAAGAAAAAAAAAAAAAAAAAAAGAAAGGGTTCTTCTGCCAGGGGGCACAAGGGAACTTTCTGAAGTGAGAGAGATTCTAAAACTGGTTTGTGCTAGTGGCTACACAACCACACAACCCTCTAAGATGCTTAAAGATCAGTGCATTGTACACTCACAATGGGTGAACTGTGGAATATAAGTTATAAGTCAATGAGCTATTTTTAAAAACTAAAAACTAGGGGCACCTGGGTGGCTCAGTGGGTTAAAGCCTCTGCCTTTGGCTCAGGTCATGATCCCAGAGTCCTGGGATCTAGCCCCTCATCGGGCTCTCTGCTCAGCGGGGAGCCTGCTTCCCCCTCTCCCTCTGCCTGCCTCTTTGCCTATTTGTGATCTCTCTCTCTGTCAAATAAATAAATAAAATCTAAAAAAATTAAAAAATAATAAAAAATAAAAACTATACTACTAAATACTAAAGCTATTTTTATAAAAACTAAAAACTCAATATATATAACAAGCAAAAGATCAACAAAAAACAGTTACTGTAAGTCACGGAGTAATGAAATGCTTGGGGTTTCAGGGGAGACTGAGTGCCCCAGCCATGGAGAGAGGGATGAACCACAGCAGAAGTCAGCTGAGAAAGTTTCATAGCCTCAATGTGAATCTTAAGAGATGGATAAAATTTGAATTTAAAATCCTATCTTGAATTTAAAATCCTTTGTCCTACTGCAGACAAAGAAATAGCGCTCCAAAAGACAAGATAACACTCTGGTGGGTGGGGAAAAGAGTGAAGCAGTTGGTTTGTGAGGGAGTAATGAGGAATGCGCAAATCCGGGCAAAGGATCAGGTTATGAAAATACAGGAAAATGGGGCAGAGAAGGAAGGGATTTTACGAAGGTCAGGGAAAAGAAAATTCATGTTGCTCTTTGTATCCGCATGAACCCAAGAGGCCAAGGTTTGCCTTGTTTGAAAGAATGAACATGGTAAGTAAAAATGCCCACGGAGAACTATACTCTCTACAAGTAGCAGAAATACTCAGTGACTTCCTAGGTGTACATAATAAACCATCAATATGTGGCTTGATGGCTACAATCAGACTGTAGGACATCAGTGAATTACTAAGGGAATAAAAGATGCACTTGCCACATTCCTAAATAATTCATTTTATTGTTATTTCTCATCCAAAAGCAAGACAAATTATCAAATGCCATACTTTTAATTAGTTTACTGCTCCAAGCAGAACGTTAAACGCCTTTTTTTTTTTTTTAACAGAAATCTTCTAAAAACCTATTCACATTTCACTGAATCGTGCACAGCTTTGATTTGTAAAACGGGCAGATTCTTTTCAGACCAGCTAAATTGCTAAGATTGCTGAACCACAAGTCAACTCTGAGCCACCCAACTTTTCAATTTTCAACAATTACTTTCCTGGCAATGAAAGGGCAAGCTGAGACAAAATTATTATGTGAAGAGGATTCAATTATTTAAGTCCCCATTCCATCCTGTTAACTGAAGTCTGTCCAGTGACACAACAGAAGTCAGTCCCAGGATCAACAGGTATGCAAAACAACACAGTCAAGGAACACTCTGCCTTGCTCTTTCTTTGGTTTTGCACTTTACCGCAGAGTACACGTGGTCTCTCTGAAAACCACTCAGCTAGCTAAGCCTTGTTCTTGCTTCATTTGTACGGACCCTGTTCTCCAGTAGGCAGGTAGACATATATGCATTGTCTTGAAGAAAGCCTGACCCCAGACCCAGGCAAAGTTTCATTATGTTCATTCTGATTGTAGACTATAGCTAATTTCAGCGATTCTTCTAAATTAATTCCTGAAAGTTACACTTTCAAAAATTAAGTGTGTCTATGGCACTATCATTAGGGGTTTCATAACTCTCATATTAGGAAAATGTAAGAAACCCTTTGCCACTAAGAATAGCTAATTGAGCAAGAGTCCTGCACCTACTCAGCCATCTAGGACCTGCTCTTGACCAGACCCCAAGCTTTGCATCTGAACTTAGGAAGCCATTGTACTCCTGGAATTCTCTCATTTTCCTCATTTACGATACAGCAGAAATGAACTCTCAAATGCTATGACAAAATGGCAGGGTAAATTACATTTCAGCCACGTACATAAAATGGGGAAAAATAGTGTCTGGCATTATTAAGCATTATTTTTTATAAATAAGTATTATAAATCTTCATAAAGTTAAAACTAACATTCAAATGTTTCCTCTTTCTTATATTGGAAAATTTTAAATATTTAATCCCTAAATCTGTCCAGTTTCTTTTTAAGAACTTGAAATTTTTAGAATTAACAGTCACTGTTTTTGAGTGATGAAAGAAATCAGAAAAGCCAAAAGTAATAATTTGCATTCTTGCCCCCAACTCCTAAGACTCCCTAAACTTGTATCAAGATTGCCCAAATATAAATATTTCTTTTACTTAGTAAAAATGTAATTACATTCTAAACAGAGTTTCTTAAGCAAGGAAATAACAAATATAATCCTGTAACAACTTGTCCTTTCCACCGCTATTCCGCACAACTAAATACTGATGAAACCCACTTCAGTACAATAAGTGAAGCCCTATATTGGATATAAAAATTGTCTTCTGCTAAGAAACATGGATTTATGATCAAACGAAGGCAGAAATGTACTAAAATCCATCTAGTCAAATTCTGCACCAAGTTATTTAGGTGTGATTCACCCTGAAGTTTATTGGATTTGTGATTTTATCTCAACATTTTTCTAAAGAACAAATTGCCAATCTGGTATTTTTCCTGTAGAATAATGTATGATATAATTCACTATGGCAGGCCAAATAGTTAACTTGTAATTTGGGGGACAGTTTATTCGTGCAACATTTTAATGATCATATATCTCTATCCCAAAATTAATCTGTTACCAGGTTAAATCACTCCAAATTCCTTCTTCCACAATCTGCAAGAGTAATTGCTGCTTCAGTTTCAATCATGGAGCAGTAAATCTAGATTTACTTTGAGGCAGCTGGTTTATAAGTCCCTGGATATGCATAATTTCATAGAGTGATTGAAGTCATTTTGGTAGGAGATCAACAATAGTTTATCTATAGCATCAACTTAAAGCAACTTAAAAAATTCATATTTTATGTGTACCTTTTTCTAGTAGTTTGCCTTTGTAGACACAAAGGTTTTCCCCACCACAATGCTGTTGATAAACTTTTATTTCATCCCGGAAGTCTGGTTGATCATGAGACAGGTGCACAGTTTTCCCCAAATAGATCATTGTAATAGCTGCATTACTATGTGGTGGTGTTTTATGAATCTTTCTTGAATCCTAGAATCAACAAAAGAAGGGCGCTTATTAATTACTTTCTAATCAGAGAGAAATGATATGGTAATAATAGGAGGAGTAGAAAAGGCTCTTCTCTAGCAATAAAACCTTGATAAAATGTCAATTTTCCCAGTGTACAACAAGTCAAGCCAGTTACCAAAGAAATCTAACAATTTATATGCATTTTGGCTTTGTATTTTTAGTATAAATGCCAGCAATCTGGACAAAATTTGTCACTTTTTATTCTACTTGTGTTTGTGTGTGTGTGTGTGTGTGTGTGTCTGTGTCTGTGTCTGTGCGTGTACTTTACATACAACAAAAATACCAGTGACACTAAGAGGAAACTGCTCTTGGTTCTTTCAGCTTTTTCTCAGATAAAAATTCAAATCAAATTAATTAAATATTGGTGACATAATTTTGTTCTAATTTGAATTGATTTTGTGATTTAGCAACTGTTTTTGCAATTGAGTGCTTTATCTTCACACTTCAGCAATAACAATGTATCCTTCCCCAAACTTCCTCTATGTGAGACGGGGATGACACAGGTTCGATTCCTTCTAGGGTCACTCTGAGGATTAGAGACCTGTGTTATATGCCTGGGACTATTCATCTTTACAGGAAGCATTCATTCAATGAAAAATCAGCATTATTAATATTATTTCTCATATCGAGCAGTAAACCCAACAACAACAGCAACAACAAAACCCCATTCTATGGTGTCCACACATTTATTTATAAAATAAACAATAAATTGATATGCCAGAGATGAAAAGAAATGTCTTCTGCCTGGTATCCTCATTTATATTCTGAAGTATTTTCACAAGAGTGCATGAGCAAAGTGTTTAACCTCCAAGAGGAAGATGAGGAAAGAAGCAGGAAAAGGAAGAAAAGGATGCTGGTTGAGAGACTTTCAAGAGAGCCTAGTAAGAATACTGTCAGCTCGACAATTATACAGAGGCCGGGCAATACATTTAATCTACTTCACTTTTCTAAAAATCAATTTTCAACTAAATGAAAAATGTGAAGAGACCAACTTTCAGTGAATTCAAAGCAATTATTTGCGTTTGATTTCACTGAATTATGGATGCCTCGGAAACATGCATTTTTTTCCAAATAACAAAGCTGCAACAGAAATTTCTGAAGGAACTACTAAAATATTTCCATCTTCAAACCCATCCTCTTCCACTTCGGAGGATTTTTTTTTTTTTCTCATTCAATTCCATTTCTCTGAAGCAAAAACCAGAGGAAGTAAATCTGATTAAATGAAATTCTGCAAATGACAGTCTATAAAGTGTAAATGGGGAAGGACGTCCAACCTTTAAAATTTAAGTAAACTGTCTTGCCTATGGCAAACAGAGCTCCCAAATAGAGAGGAAATCAACAAAAATAATTCAAGGACATCAGTAGCTATAAAGGTAAATCAGCAAACTGGATAATTCTTTGCAGAGACATCTCCCTGAGTCACAGTTGAAAGTGAAGGGATGATGGCAGGCCTGCTCCAAGTTGCAAAGCCACGTCGAGTTTGCTCTTGCTTGGGTGGCTATGCAGCCGTAACACGCATTTCTGGGGCCCAGTCCACTATCACCGGCCTATGGCAAATCCGGCTCCCACAGAACATTTAATGATAGGACGGATTAAATAAGAGCACCTCCTTTTTGTTAAGCAATACTTTCCAAAGTGGCATGAATGCGGAGGTAGCCCTGTGAACTTCTGGGAGATAAGCTCTATCTAAATGCAAGGCCAGAGTGAGATGAGGGTGGAGGCAAGGCCTGCCTCAGATGTACAAAATGAGAAAGGAGAAGCTGAAATGGTTAAAAGGAAAATAAAGGAAAGGACAGCCCTTCACCTTTTCATTTACTCTTAATCATTTTTTTTTTTCTTCTAAAGCATGTACCTGACAGCAACATCTCTTTTCTCTTGGGTCTAGTTACTTCCTTCTTTTTAAAAATATTCCCCAATTATTGCCACTATGTAACCTTTTCTGGATTCTAACAGGAGGCCTGAGTGACAGCTCATGATTAAATACATGCACTAGGAAATGAACAATTGTTTCTTTCAGTAGACTAAATTGCCTCTATACTTACCATATTCCAAGGTTATAAAGGACCCAGACTGATGAAACTTTAGCAAGCTTTCACGGCCCTTTCTGCCATCCTCAAGCAAAATATCAAAACCTCCCATGAAAATTCCATTTCAGGAACCGGAGCAGAGGCTCATGCCCACGCACGACTAAGGTTTATCTTCCTTCCTTTCTGCACCACTTCCTTACGAATTTCCTTCTCATTTCTTTTCAGATATCTCAGGCAAGCACAATCTGAGCTGACAAATAAATAGCAAGCTCATTGGGTGGTTAACCGGCCAGCGATTACTTATTTGCAATACCTACCATTCGATTAATATACTAAATTGTCACTAGGATTTTTTTTTTTTTAATCTGTGCTAAGGCCTGAGTTGGGGAGGAGAGGTGGATTAAAGAGACCAAAAGGGTGTCAAAGGGCTTATTCTTACTGATAGCGCTAGGCGGTAATTCCTCTTCATCCACTTAGCCAAGCCCTGATGAACTCCGGGAGCCACGGAGTCTTACCTAGACCTCTGCAATAAATCTCTAGTTAATAGAGCGGCCATGGAATTTAATCATCCAAACTGGGAGACATAGTGAAAAAGACATTATTAATAATTATGCTAGGAGAAAAAAACCAAAGCCCACGAATTTGAACTGTTTTAGGAAAGCTGGGATGTATAGTCACTCTACTAGCTCGTCTCCCCACTTCTAGCCTCATATCTCCCCAGAGAGATCTATATCACTAAATAGATCATGTGACTCTCCTGTTTAAGGTCTTCCAACAATCCCCAATATCCATGGCATAAGGTTCAACCTTCCTTAATTAACAAAAAATGTCTTATATTTTCGACACCTCCTATCTGTCAACTATTTGCAATTTCTTTTGATACATTTAAAGGTCCAGCAGCTGCACTAATTGGAGTGCCCCAAACACTCCCCAGGTGTTTTTAATCTCCCAACCCATAGAACTCTCTAAGTCACATGGCCTTGAAACCGTTGCCTTGTATTCCTCTCCCTCTCGGTAGATGAGAGCCGTGTCTCACTGATCTTTATGCCCCCGGTGTCTCGCCAGTGCTGACACCTAGCAAGGGCCTAGTAAAATTGATCCGACTGGACACAGACGTGGAACAATTAGGGATTCCACAGTCTGTCCTTTGCTGAGATAGAAGCTGCAGTAAGTTGACCCCGCCCTACATCAGAAGCTTTCCGCATTTATAGGAACTCTATAGGTACCACAACATGAAAACTGATTCACAGTGCCCTGTTAAACAACACCTCTGACAAAGATTGATGAAAAGCCTGTATAAGGAACAGCAGGCAGACCCCGTGCTGACTCTGATTCAGGCCGCAGGGGGAGCAAATTCCGAAATAAGCCAGAGGAAGAGCGCTCCAGCGTTCGTATCCTGAGGCTTCGGGAAGCAGCTGGTTGTAACAGAAACTGCTCACTCTAGTCACTTGGTTCCTCTCTTTCTCTTCTCTTTCATGCTGGTTTTTCCTTGTTCACTCCTCCTCCTTCCTTTGCTTTTCCTATGCTTCCTCTTTTCACTCTCCTCTTGCCCATTTTTCTGACCACTCTGTAACCCGTGTCTCATGCTTATTCCGGCATGTCCCCAAATGCCTCCATCCTCCTGGAGGTACTGGAACTCCAGGTTTGGAGGATGATGAGTGGATCCAGGAGCCTTCCCTTCCTCATCTCCCGAAGAAGAATAAATTCAGTAAGTCAGCTAAGAGGTAGAAATTATCCAGCTGCATTTTGCTTTTGTTAAGATCTGAAAAGCTTACGAGGTCTGCCCTTAAACTCCAAGGGCTGCAGACCTCCAGAAGCATCTTTGGTTCTTTCTCCCTTCTATTGTTTAATTCTGCAATGCCAGCTGCTAAGATATTTTAACTGCTGAATTGACATTTAAACCATTTTTCAAGTCCTTTCTAGTAATGTAGTTACTGAACTGCAATGTTAATTTTAAGCAAAAACATTATTGAAAGGAAAGTGCCTGAAATAAATCAAACCTGTATGAGATATGTTGAATTACTTTATATTAAAATCATGCTGATGCTTTCCTTTTTCATTCTCAAATCTCAGTCTACTAGTGAGGAAAACCAAGTAAAAAATACCAAGATAATACATTGACTAAAATGGAAATTTTTAAAAAAATGTTTTAAAGTAAAGTCAAACAAAAGAAATGTGCAATCTCTCTGGCAAAACTAACATTTGTAGGCTCTATTGGTTGTTGAAGAAAAAGGATCTATGTCTGGAAGGCACAATTTATTTCCAAATATTTACATAAATAGTGTAATTAAGAGTTTAATTTTTTGTATGGATAATAAAATAATATCTGTTTGTGAACATAGTACTAATAAACACTTGATTAAATATAAGTAAAATCAAATGTCTGCCCTCAACAAGCTTCATAATCTGGGAGTAGAAGTAACAAATAATAAAAGTACATGAGTACTGATACTAAGAAGAACAGAGTAAAGGGCATAAGTAAGAAAATCCTTCTGAAGAAAGGAAGAGAAGGGATCCTATTACAACATACAGAAATCACTACAGAACATAAAGCCTCTGACAGAGGCTGGGAAAAGTGGATTCGAACACATCCTTCTATCTCGGGTGCCCACAGGCAATTCACAGAGAGAGAGCATCTGGCATTGAGGAAACACCTGACTGATTGTGATTAATATCTCCAGGGATTTGAGAGAAACAAGTTTTTTATAGATAAATTCCATATAATTTGGGTTTGAGGATTACAAATGCGTGTGTATTTAGTCTGTCACTAACTAGTTATGTGACCTTGGCCAGCCTATTTTTAGTTAACCTTACTTGCCTCAGTTTCCTCATCTTTAATATGGAGACATTATTTTATCTCTTTCTGGAGTTTATCGTGTGTATTAAAGGAGGAAACATATGCAACGCATGGAGCAAAACTCCCAGCACATGCTGAAACTTCACTGAATAGAAGGTAGAACCATTGCTGTCAACACGGCATATAAACTTTTTATTGTATTAAAAGCCAACAAAGGTAATTGAATAGGAAAAAATATATAGACGATTTAAAAATGAGTGAATAGTCTGCCGAAAGTAGAAATAAAGTGTGGAAGTGGTGGACCAACCAGCTGAGGGTCCAGGGAGTAGTTGAGTTTGCCTTGGATGGGAGTGGAAAGCTGTGGTGGACCAACCAGCTGAGGGTCCAGGGAGTAGTTGAGTTTGCCTTGGATGGGAGTGGAAAGCTGGAAAGGACTCAAAATCTGAAAGCTCTTGAATGCCCATATCTAACCATGTCTTTGTACTCTGAAGTTTTGACATCTGGGGCCTTACTGACCCCGAGGGAAACTACGCCTCTCAGACTAACTAATTCCTAGAGATGGTAAATGACTTGCTTGGGAGAGTGCCTTTCATGGACAAACTAACCCATTGGGAGCTTATCCACCCTCCCCTACCTCTGCTATCTGGCTTTTAAACTCCGGGCCAATGTTCCCTTGCCCTAAGCACCCTGGATCAAGCAGCAGACACCTCAGGGAGAGCCTCCACACTCCAACACCTGCCCAAATTATCATACTATCCAATCCTGAACCTGCTTCCCTTGTCTTTCCTGTTCCTTCTCTCAGAAACCACAACGAAAGCTCTTGCCCACGTTTCCCTCCCACTTCTCCCGTCTCCTAACCAACTCTGGTGCCTGGAGTGGCCCTGTGTGACATGTGCGATGGATAATTTTATCTTTCGTGGTAGCTGGGCCACAATGCCCACATGTGGTCAAACATTCTGGATAGAACCCTGACCAATATACAGGGCATGTCCCTCCCGGGAATTGTAAGTGACAAACTGTTTTTTCAGTGGTAATCATCTCTTGATCTATAGGTCTCAACATACCTGAATAATAATAAAACCTGCATTTTAAAAGAACCAGGCAAATATATACCTGCTTTCTTTAGGAAAGGAGCCAGTGAAGGTCTTAAGCAGCAGGGAGCGTGTTGGGAGCTCTTCCCTCAAGCTTCGTTTAACTTCGTTACGTAGAATCTGTCAATACTGAGATGGACTTTGCTTGCTCTTGTTTACCTTTTCTTCCTTTGACCCTCTGCTCCCCGATTCCATCTGCTAACTTCCTACTCATCTTTCAAAGCCCATTTCAAATGTCATCTTCTCTCCAAAGCGCTCTTCAATCTCCTCAAAGCTAGCATTTCCTTTCTCTGCGTTCTCATTGTGCTTTATTTATACCACCATGAGTGTACTCACCTCAATGTGTCATGGTTAGTTGTAGATATTTCTGGCTCCTGGGCTAAACTGCAATCTTTCTGAGACCAAGGATTTGGCTTTACTCATCTTGGTAACCTCAGCACCTAGCACAGTGTTTGTCATAATCAATAAAAGCTAAATTGAGCTATTTGTCGATTTAAAGGCAGAACGTTAAGCCCATAGATGACTGCAACAGCCCTGTAAAGATTGACGTAGCAAGTCCCTGACCTGGGGATATAGCACTGAGAAAGGAAAAGGACTGTCTGATACATGAGCCCATGTCCCCATGCTAGAGCTGTGCAGTCTGAGACAGCAGCCGCTTACCCTGTTGGCTGGGGGGCATTGGAAAGGGGGCTCATTTGAATGAGATGTGCCATAAATATAAAATGTTTACTGAATTTCAAAGACATAGTATGAAAAAAATATTGTTCGATACTCATTAAAACTCACACTGATTACATGTTGAAATGACAGTATGTTGACTATACTTGATGAAACAAAGTATGTTAATAAAATTACTTTCTCAGGTTTCTTTTTACATTTTTTAGTGAAGTTAGTAGAAAATTAAAGTTGCATATGTGACTTGCATTATATTTTTATTGGATACTCTATCTGGAAGATTCAGCAATTAACTGATGTGGGATGCAGATAGAAGGAAGCCTAGGTTTTGAGCCTAGATTTTGACATTTTTATTGAGGAAAAGGTCTTGCTTTATGAGATACAAGGTACCTGAATGGAGAAGCGGGCTTCACCATGTCAAATTTGAGGGGCAGGAGACCCTACCAATCAGACACCAGCGATTCCATAGAGCTCTTGAGGGGGTCTGAGGGGCAGGGCGGGGCCTTGACTAGATATAGGAGAAGCCCAGTCTTGTTCATTCCTGAAGAAGCTTGATTACACAAAACAAAAAAAAAAAAAAAATAGAAACCAACTTTGTTTTGTTTTTTAAATTAATTACCATAATGGTTAAGTAGTTTCTTATTTGAAAGCCTATCTTTTTATATTCATAAATACTATTTATAGGACCATCCCCATTTTAACAGGCTGCTGTATAGAACAGGTAACCAACAATACTGTGTGAGGACAAAATCTGAATATGTGGAGGAAAACCTCAGAGCAAAATCTAAGAAGTCGCATGGATTCTGTAAAGTATAAAAGCTCTGCCAGTCCTGGAACAAGAGGAAACAAAGCAACGGGGCACACTGGCAACTTGTTGGGCTGTGGGATGTACTACACCTTGTCATTTGGTTCCCAGGACCATCCCCTAGAGACACACAACACAGAAGACAGAGACTATGTTCTGCACATTCCTAGGGGAACAGGGGCTGGGTCACCAGCAAGCCATATCTCTTTGTCTTTTCCCTCTTTTAAGAGTATTTGGAGGATGTTTTGAGGATGATAGTCATAAAATGAGTGAATTTAATGTGTAAATTACATGCTACCTAAATACATTTAAAGGCTGAAGCTTAAATTCAAAGACATTAAAAGGCTGAAAGTAAAAGAATATATATATATATAATATATATGTTTTTAAAGACTGTATATTAAATGCTAATCTAAAGAAAATTAGTACTGTGACACAATGGAGATTTTAAGGCCAAAGGAATGTGATAAAGAGGATCATTTTTTTAATCATAAAGAATCACCTCATCAGTAAGATAGAGGAATCCTAAAGCTAAGATCATACAGCCAGGTAGTCTCAATATTTACAAAGCAGAATTTGACATAATTACAAGGAGAAATGGACAGATCTATGATTAGAGAGAATGAATTATCTCTAGAACTCAGGAACTGAGAAAGCAGATAAATAAGAATGCTAAGCATGTAAAAAGAGGAATGACATAATTAACATTTATCTATTGGGCATTTGTAGAACTCTACTCCCAACACTGAGAGGCTCATTTTCTTTACAAACACTGAACATATATTAGCCCACAAAGAAGTCTCTACAAATACCCAAGAATCAAAATCCTACAGAGCCAGATGCTTTTGAAAAGTAACATTCGGTGAACACAAAAGAAGTTTTTAGAATTTAAAAAAGGCACCAGAAGAAAAAACTCAGTAGAATGTGTGGAAGATAAAACTGAAGAAATCTCCAGCAAGTAGAACAAAAGGACTAAGAAGGAGAAAATAGGAGAGAAAAAGATAAGAATATTAGAGCATTAGAGTAGTTGTTCTCTCATTCCATAAACAGAATAGAAGTTTGGAAACAAAACAAAAGGCCAAATCAGGCTAAAACCTTGTGATTCAGAAAGACAGACACGTTAAGGTCTTTCGAAGCCAGGATGCCAGCTGACACCATGCTGTGTTGCTAACTTCGGGGGTGCTCGGTGGAAGCTGGCTCTTGTGCCTGTCTGCGGCACTCATCCTGACCACAGGCTGGAGAAGTCACTGTTCTCTCTGTGACCAGCTATGGAAACCCATTCCCCTGACCATATTTCTGCCAGGTGTCCCATGGCCACACTGGTCCTCATCAAGACTTGACTAGATGCCCAGACCCTGGTGAGCCCCCATTTTCCTAGGAAACCCTCATGACTTGCCCTCTCTGACTTCTCCAGAAGAGGCTCTTAAAACTGTCAAGGAACCAAATTCAGACTCTGACCCAAAGGTTCCATTCACCTTATTTCTCCTGTAAATATTATTTATTACAATGTTAGATTTGAGCTTATGTCTGAAGTTTCATGCCTATAAATGATAGAGTTTCAAAGAAAAACAGGACTCAGTTAACACAGAAGTCAGTAGAATGGTTGTTCTGTGGAGAAAGCAGGAGATGTGATGGGGCAGGAAATGGGGGCTCAGGCAATGCAGCAGAGCTCTACTTCATTAGGAAATAATGATGTGTACATGGCTGTTTGCTTGAGTACTAATTTTTTTGTTAAGATTTTATTTATTTATTTGAGAGAGAACAAGAGCAGCGGCAGGCAGAGGGAGAAGCAGGCTCCCCGCTGAGCAGGGAGCCCAACACAAGACTCAATCCCAGGACCCTGAGATCATGACCTGAGGTGAAGGCAAACACTTAACCTACTGAGCCATCCAGGGGCCCCGCACATATAGATTTATTAGGTTCTTATGGTTTAGGAGATATTTAAACTGTTTTGTTTTTTTTAAAAGTATGACTGGGTAGAGTTTATCCCAGTAATAGACTTTTAATATCAGAAAATCTAATGCTGCCAGCATGTGAATATGGTGAGGAAATCACTGTGTTTGCTACGTAGAGGCAGCATGGCAGCATCCTTCGAAAGCACACGTTTCCTGGCTTAGTGAAGGGAAACCAACACCAGCATGTAGAGTTCAGAAGTTAGTAGCTGTGGTAGATTTTATTATTGCTCCAAATAGTCACTGCCCCACTCTGTGAGAGGATGATACTTCTTACTCATTTGTTGTCATGCTTTAGTGGATTTTTTATTAATAGTGCTAAATTAATTACTGAACTGAGCTACTCAAATATTTGATTTCAGATTCATCCAGGCTTACAATTACACTTATAAAATTATTATATTTATATAAAGACATTTTGCATTTGATTTCACTAGATTCATTTGTATGGCACATCTAGAAATTTAATAGCGCAAGGTAATCTATGCTCAATTAATAAAAGAAAACTTGATTACATATTCACCCTGGTAAAGAGAGGATCTAAGCCATTTGGAGCAGTGGTTGGACGGAATCTTCTCCTTCTCCATGATTCAAGTCTATTTTCCCTCATGATTCTTCCACTGGGGGGAGGAGGTGGAGGAGGAATAGGCATCATGTAATTGTTAATGTTTGGAAGTTGATAGCGATACACTCCCTGTGAATTGTCCATGGAGTTCTTGAACTTCATCACTGCCTTCTTGCCCTGTAATCACATTTCATGACATAACAACCAGTGAAACAGTAGTAGTGACCAATGCAACCCAAAATTAAAGACAAGACTGTATGATTTACATTGCATGTAAATACAACTGATAATAATAGGCAAACTCAAAACACTTCATTTTTTTAATTGAAAATTGCCATTTTGTAGTATCCACAGCAAGTTAAATTTTCATGACTTCCTAACCTTATTGAAGTATATTTTTATGTCAGATACACAGTGATGACATTGTTATAGTACTTTGGGATTTTTCTTCAATAATACATTAAATCCATTAAATCTTTAACAATTTAAAATCAAGGAGGTGGAAGAATTGTACTTTGAGGCAGGGTTGGATAGTTCACTTAACAAGGGGGTTTTAGTTCTTTTCTTACATTGATTTCACCCATCCAGGGGTTATAATATTCCTTGATAATATAATGGCAAGGAACCAAATGCGGACTCTGACCCAAAGACTCTATTCAGCTTATTTTTTCCTACATACTCAACTTGTAGGAATAAACCCTACCAAAATAACTGTACAATATGTTGATGTAAATGTGTAAAAGGATACACACACACACACCAAATTCAGTTGAATGATTGAAAGGAGAATATTTAAATTTTTTTTTTATGTCTTTGTAATAGATTCTCACCAGGCTTCAAAAAGAATACTATGAATCTATTCATCCTGACATAAAAAGGTCTATGTAATGTGATCACACAATTCTTTTAAATGAATTTGTATGTGGATTTTGATAAAATCAGGGATGACTGGAAGACTTTGAACTAAGGGTTGCCTTTGGGATTTGGATTATTGGGAGATACCATTTTCCATCTTACATATCTTTGTATTATTTGAAAAAAAATGTATCTCTGTATTAATCAAAAATTAAAAAGTGCCAAAGGTGTAATCAATCATCATATCACATTTTTCAAATATATTTGAATCTTGGTATTTTCATAAATTGGTCATTTTTGTGCATCTGAGGTAGCTTTCCAAACTTGAAGTCATCTTTAATCACTTTTACCCATTTTATACCAATTTATTTGGTACGTTTCTTTTCAGCCAATTTATTCTTTGAGATGCTTAAATAGAATGAAAAGTTATTTTAAGAAATGGGAGTCCTTCTTCAAATATTGCTCAATACTAATAAGTAAAAGCAAGATAAATAAGGGCACATATAAGCTATATTTTGATCAAAAACAACACTTACGTGAACAGAGAGGGATTTAAACAGATATTCAACAATGAATTTAGAATTGTTAAAATAGGTGATATTGCAGGAGCTATTTATGTTCTCATTTTTCTCTTCTTACACTTTCCAATTTTTCTGTGATGATGTGCATTGATATTATAACAACAAATATAAATTAAGTGAAAATAAGAAGAATAAAATCAATGAATCCAGAACTTTGGGGACTTGGAGATTTTTTAAAATTATTATTTCTAGGTAGTTATCAGTCAGTTGTATGCCTTATTTGGAAATGGCTTAATAAATTTTTTTTTAATTACCATGCCATTCCTTACCTTGCTTTTTTAGCCCACAGTGTCTTGGACATCTTTCCATGCGAGTAAAAATAAGTTTACCTTATATTTTTTGTTTAACATACTTTAATAAACTATAATGTTTCTAAACAACATCCTATTAAATTGTTAGGTATCTTCAATTATTCACTATTACAAATACTATAATACTGAGCATTCTTGAATCTATTCTTCTTCACATATCTATATATTCCTAAAATAAATTCCCATATGTAAAAATTCTTGAGCATTTAAAATATTGGTACATATTCCCACACTGCCTTAACAAATAGTCATACTAATTTCTATACTTACCAATAGTGTATGAGAAACTCTTATCATAAGGATAATTATTATGAATTAAGTCACAATTTTCACTCAATTGCATCTTAACTCACTCTGTTTTTGACCAGATTGCTTTTGCCTAAATTGAAGACCTTTACTCCTGATACTTAGAAACTTGCTTATGTCTGTTGTCCCTTTCAACAATTCTCACATTCATAACTTTTACGTTTTAAGAAAACAATAAGAATTTGGTGGGTACTCACTACATACTCAGCACTCATAAAGACTACTACTTCTTTAGAAATTTGTCTGATTTACATTAAATCATCTTCATCATCAACACCATGGAAAAATAACATGTCTTCTGACAGCATAGTTATACAGCATTGCAGCATAAGCTCCAGTAAGTTAAGAGACTTCTGTAGGCCTTGATAACTGATATAGCACTAATGCCTAGAGCAGGACCTAGCCCAATAAATATTTACTGAATGAAAAGTGTATGTTTAGCTAGTTTAAATTAACATGGAATTAAACTCAATCTTGTCAGCCTAAGAAAGTCACCATTAAGTGCCTATCCCTCAATTACTCATACCCCAAAACTTATAAACAGGAAAATAAAAGGCCCTATGAAGATTTAACAAATAAATTCATCCAATGGCTCAGAGCAGAACTGGAAAATCAGCTGAAGAAAAAAAAATCTCTCCCTAGCTAGCAGAACTTGAATATTACTTGATTAGTACTTTTTACATATCTAATAGGAAAAAGAATCTATCAAAGTATAGGAGCTTAGAAAAAATAATAAAATCACCTTGACAAATGTGGAATGTACCCATCCAAGCACTATCTAGGGGAGAGAAAATCCCACCCATTGGATTTTAAATATTTCTAGTCCTAATGGCAAAGTTATCCCTGAAAGACACAGGGAGTTAGCCAAAGACCTTTGAGTTTTCTGGTACCTTTGGCAAGCCCATTCCTAAGATGAGATAGGTACATCAACCCATTTTAACCTGATTCCATTCTCCTATATACCCTCATTCTGATTCCATGCTCACTAGGCAACCCTCTCATTGTGATCTGGCTTCTCACAGAGGTCTGTCTATAGTAGGATAATGGACTGCTTCTACAGCTTTGATTATTTGATATCTGGTGAATTAAGGGCCTTTGATTATGATTTGGCTGCTGATTTTGGTTTACTATGGGGAGACAGATGAGCTTGTTCTGTGTTATTCTTGTTAACTTGAGGCAATGTCTCAGGACATATCTGTTCCTGGACACTAGCTGAAATAGGAAATCTCCAGGCTTTCAATGTGGACCCCAGATCCTAGAGTGTCAGTCTAACTGACTTATGCCCCAAAAGCTTCTGCCTAGACTTAAGAACTACTCCTTAGACAAAGCGCTATCACTGTTGATTTAATTTTTCCTTCTTTCTAGGAAATACTGTTTAATTAACTAAAATAAGGTTTGTGAAAAGTGCTTCATAACCTGAAAAGCATATTAAGTGGATAAAATATTAGTTATTATTTGTAGTTATATTATACTTTTATAATAAAACATGATCATTTATTTGTCTGGATTAATTTCTTAGTATCCAGGTTATCTGTCAGTTCTTGATAAAAATATCTTAATTAAAAAAAAATCTTAATCTGATATGTCTTAGGTTTCCTAATAAGAAATGGAACTAAATTCACCCATTTGAACACAGTAGTAATTGTTCTCACGATACAGGTTTCTTCTTAAGCTGGCAAATGTTTCTTCTTCATGTTAGAAATACAAACGATACCCTCCCTAATTACTGAATGTCTTAATTATTCGTCCCTGTTTGAGTAACTTGTATTTTATGTTTACCATGTTTCCCTCTGGTGCGCTCTTAAAATAAGTTAAAATTACCAGAGACATACCTTGAAAAGGAAGCAAAGTTAAGCTCCTATGTATGATAAATTCACCATATTTTAAAGAGGGACATACTTTTTCTTCTATATCCAACCTTCTCCAGAGTCAAACTTGAAGCAATTTCATACACTGACGGTAAAGTAAGTCAGCATGCAAATGCAAACCTATTCTTGGAAAGTTTCATTTTCTAGGTTCCATGCATCTAAAATTTAGAATCAGTCAACACTGGGTCTGTTCTGATAGAAGTCATATAAGAAGTTTCTCTTTGTTTTTCATACAACTGTTCAAATTAATGAAAGATAACCTTATATTATTATAAGGTTATTTGTGTTATTAAAGAAAATGACTAAGGAATAGATTTATAATATAAATTTATTTATTATTTATAATAATATAAATCTATTCCTTACTCATTTTCCTTAATAACACAAATTATAGGCCTTCCGGTTAAAGTAAAATATAATTAAACAGAAGTACCTAGTAAATGCTTAATAAGTGCATAATATAAATTTCACTGAGTAGATTAATTGAATCTTGCATCTTAAAACTTGTGATAATCTAATATTCCCATGAAGAATAAAAAGATATTTCTTGAAGAAGTAACATTTACCCCAATGGGAAATGGAGCTTCATTTTCCAGCAATGAGGTTTTCGATCTGGATCCCGAAGTTATCTTTGGAACAGTTCCCACCACAGGATTACTGGGAAGAGGCTTTAATCGAATTGGAGGCTGCATATTTCCTGGGGCAGTGTATGGTCGAGGGGCTGTCTAGACAATTAGGGGAAAAAATTCCATTTAAATTAGTATCTTGACATGTTTCCAGAACCAATTAATAACCCAACAAATTGCCTAGAGTAATTAATGATGCCTTTTTACTGAACAGATTAAACTTTAATTATGTCCTTCCATTATACATAGCCTTATGACCCAAAGTATTTGTTAAAACATATGGCGTGGAAGTCCTCTACATAACTAAATGCCACAATTATAGAGTATTCTAGACAAAGGAAATGTTCTCTGTTAGGTTCCCGTATTTAATACATTTTGTAAACTTGCTGACAATACCTAATTTATTCAGTGCATAAAATGGGTTTGCTCAATCAAATGTTACCTTGAATAATGTTCCATTTTCAAGATTTAAAGGAGTATGATTGGAATGGACTCATTTCCGTTTAAATGTTTTCAACATAAACTACTGTAAGTTCTTTACATCTTAAAAATTGTGAAGTAAAAGCAGACCATATGATTCAAAAAGAAGAGAGGTGATGCTTAACTATAATGCATTACCCCTTTTTCAACTTCTCCCTTGAAATGCCAGGAAACTAAAAACGAGAACCAGTAACTGGCAATTGGAAAACACTGTGTGAAAATGGAGATGTTTTCCAGGCTGGATACTTTCCATTTGCTCTTCTTCTCGGCCTTCTCTGCCCTGCTCTGCCATCTGGGAGTAATTTCTTCATGGGCTACACCTACTACTCTCCGATGTTGGTTGGACTTGGCCAGTAAAGGCACTGGCAGGAGATCAGAAGACAAGAGGCAAGTGGTTGAGGTCTTAACTCTCCTGAACCATTCCCACCAAGGCTGTGATGGGCCAGCTGGGTCTCTCTACCGAATCCAGAGCTCCTGTCAGGCCGTCCTCTCCTAGCTTATAAGGACTGCCTGCTGCTGCTGGGACCCAGTCCTTCCCTCTCCCTCTCTGGCCTAGGTGCTATGCTTCCCAGGGTGCTGACCCCAACATACTTAACATCCCCAGTGGGTTTTCCTTAACCCTGCTGACATCTTTGTAAGTAGTTCCTTTATTAAACTCTTCCTAATTACCCTATTTGTATGAGCCATCTGTTTCCTGCTGAGACCCTGACTGATGCATTTTCCAATCAAGAATGTACTGCAGAGAATACCAAAAGGACCAGTATGGAGCATTAGAAATGCTGTTTGTGGCACTGACAGAACACTGTAAGTTTAGTATAAAGATCAGCAATGTTTAGAAAAGAAAAAAACAAAAACCAAAAAACAAGTCTCTGGGCCCTGTTGCTCTATTATGATAAAAAAGTTGGAAACCTGTTAAGAATAATTCATGTTTATTTGGGTTAGAAGGATGGTGTATAAATGACTCATGAACAATGCTTAATGCACTGAGTCAAGAGCAGTAAACAACAAATATTCAACTCTGGAAATGCATTGTGTAATCCAAAAAAAAATGATGAGAGGGCAGCTCCTACCACCAAAAATTGATCCGAGCGCTGTCTTGACAAGCATGTCATATGTTGCCAAATGTCTGATTTTGTTAAGTCAACATTCATTGGATTCCAACTATATGCAGTATGAGAAAATTGAAAAGTAAATTTTAACATCTATTGGCAACACATGACAATTAGTGCCAAATAAACTACACAAATACTGCCAATGAGACAATAACAACAATAACAGAGTATCTAAAACCTAACAGAACTTAGAATTAAATGTTATTTGGAATAAACCAACGAGGCTAGGAAAAATTCAAGTTTTCACAAAAGCATCTTATCCAAATGTATAAGCAAGGGAAGAAAATGGCTGAGCAGAGAAGAAAAATGATAAATTTAAGTATCTAGGTAGGTAGAAAGCCAGTTGTGAGACAGACATGGGAAGGGTAGCAGAAATAATATTCCCCAATATCTGTTCTTCTTTCCTCACTAGTAACAGAATTTTTTTATCAGGGAACATGGCTATCATAAATAAAGACTACATTTCCTAGCATCTCTTGTAACTCTGTATAGATATATGCCTCAGTTTCGGTCAATAAGATGTGAGCAGAAGTGATATAGGAAACCTCCAGATCATGCCTTTACAAGAAGTGTGCCATCACTTTCCCTTTACCCACTTCCCTGTGGCTGAACTATCCACACAGCAATCTGCCATCTTGGCTTATGTAAATGAAGGCAACACACTAAGTTTGGCAGATTAATGACAAATTAGGAGTTTGAGCTTTTGATGACTTCATGGAGTAGAGATGAGCACACCAGCTGAGATTCACCTAAGCGTTTTGGGAAGGAGGGGAGGGCAACCTTATGTTTAAGTCATTGTTATTTTGGGTCTCTGCATGCAAACCTATTTCATGACCAATACAGAAAGCCAAGTGGATTGACTAAGCCAACATTTGATTTAAAGAAACAGGACAGAAGAATACATGAGCCAAAAGGCAAAATGTCTTAAAACCCACAAAGATAAATCCAACTAGAGGTTTCCGAACAAGAGAATCAGATCACCCAAAAGAATTCTTTTGAACTCTGTGAAACAAATAATGCCTAAGACTCTCTCTTGTCAAGTACTTCAACTGAACACAAGCATGCTGAAAATCTAATATAGGAATTTAAGAAAGCAGGTTACTATAAACTAGAACATGATCTATTGGCTTCTGTGCTCTAAATTTTATTTCCCACATTTGCATACAAATATCATTCAGTTAGATGAATATGGCAGTCAAATGTTTAACTGATTATATTTCTATCTAAAAACAAATTTGCATCATTCAACTAACAGCTGTGAGCTACAAACTGTTGTAGTTCACATCAGAAGCCACCTTAAATTTGCTATATTTTAAACTGTTTGCAATATATTTTCTTGGAATAAATATGGCACTGTAGCTTAACATTTTCAAAACTGTACCAGAATGTGAATTGAAATTGACTACCTGGTGATTACCCAGCTTAGCTGAGCATTTCTAATTCTTACTAGACGATCTCTGGGGGTGAATTTTCCAAGCTTGTGCAGAATGAGTTGAATGGCTTTCCACAGTTTTAATGGGCATGGTGCAGCTAAAAGCCTATCTGCTACTCTGAAGGTTTTTAGGTTCAATTAGTGACCAAGTGCAATAACTATTCACTGGATGTTTTCCTTCTTTTTTCAAGAAAGTTAAAAGAAAAATCAACTGCAATATCCCAAGAGGATTATTATCTCCATCTCCAAGGCACTTGCTCGTCAGGAGTCAAATTTAAAGGATATGTATCCAGGCTGAGAGAAAGAAAATGAAGATTTGAATTTCTGTAAAATGGGAACCACAGTTCCAAGATCACAATAGGTATCCTTTACGGTGCAGAAGCACCCTAGGGGGTGACCAAGTGAAGAATCGTGGTTTACCAGACAGAAAGGCTTCTGAAGTGCTGGTGTCAGTGTTTCCTGTAATTTTAAAATTACTTTCTCACTCCTGCCACATTAAGATCTCCTGGATGTATCATAAACTACTTATTGAGGGTGTTCAGCTGGAAAATTGAAAAGAAAGCCTTTCAAGGGTTTTTCCTCTCTGAAACAGGTGGGAAGATAGAAAACAGCACTTGATTGTTTCTTTTGTTTCAACCAGTTTAAGCTTTTGAGAGCCTAGTGAATTTGCCATCCAAAAAAAATATCATTATTTGTGTACGTCTACATTTAAATGAAGCTTGGAAATATGGTAACAACAAAGGGAAAATGGTTGCTTTTCATAACTTGAGCTGTTCATCGGGAAATGTCAAAACATATTTACCTTTGAGAAATGTCAAAGCTTAACACTATACGAGATGAACCTACTTCAACAATCTGTGAAAGCTTTGCAATTTCTCAATATTGTGAAATCCAAAAAAAGTTCATGTTAACAAGGAAATATATTAGGCCACACAAAGCAAGAATAAAGATGTGATCAAGCAATTCATTTACAACTTAAACCATCAACCTCCAGCAAATATTTTGCAAATCTTTTCCTGTACCTATATATTGTTTCAAGCTACCTCATCTTCCTTCAAATTAATCCCATCTCTATATTATAAATGAATCAAACTGGGATGAAACATTGGTTTGGGCAATTTCTTTAAATAGAATCTCTGCACATTTAACTATGTTTACGTTAGAGTATTTGCCCATGCTTTTGATAAAAGAAACACAAATATAAGTATCTGGCCCGACAGGCTATATGGTATGATTGAGTTTGTGTGCATAAAATAAGTTTGACAGGTAAGGTGAGAGTGGAGGGAACAGCGAGGACAAAGTCCAGAGGTCAGAAAACACAGGACATATGTGGAATGACTAGTGGTTCAATCTTGCTGCATTGTAGAGTGCTAAAGGATAATCATGAGGGGAAATATTGGGTTGGCTAAATTGAGGTCGTATGGCTTGGGGTCTAAAATGTCAGGTGAAAAAGTCTAGGTTTTTCTAAAAAATGTCACAGAGCCAGTGAAGGCATGTGGGTATGTAAGTAACAAGTAATCTGCACTTTAAAGAAACTACTCTAACTCTAACAAGCAAAATGGATTTGACAAGGGTGATACTGATTAAAAGTGAGGCATTCAATAAAGACAGTTGAACAGATAGAAGACCACATTGGCATTCAGTAGGATTCACAGAATTATACAGAAAAGCACTCAGAGAGAATTCCTTCCGAGAGTAATTAGAAATTATATATTATTTAGTCAGAATGGTACATGATAGAGTATTTAATATGACTCACCAGTGTTCCTGGACTGGAATGTCCTTCATCAACCAGGACACTATGGCCACGGTTAGTTTTTGGGCCAGCTGGGGGGTGGGGAGACAGGACTGGCATGTTATTTTCTATAGACCATCTTGTGGATTCTCCCTAGAATAAGAAAGTGATTGAACAAATTGATGCATAATTAGCAATGAAGGTTATGTTATTGCCTTACGGTTAAGAGATACTGCATTACTTTAGTAATAATACTAAATAATAATACTAAATAATAAGTATTTAGTAATACTTCTTTAGAAGTCCTTTCTCATTACTTTTAAAAGTGTTCCTCCTGAGGTCTATCATGACAGAAAAAGTTTCCATAGCTGTAGTGGTGCATTGGGTATGATAATGAGAGGCAGGCATTTCAGTCTGCTATATTGGAAGAAACAGCTGTTTCTATATTATATATAATATTATATATTATATATTATAATATATATATATTATAATAAATAATATGAATATGAATATATAACAGCTATGGATACAGTGGATTTTAGCAACAATATTTATGAATCCGCTCTAAGCAGATCACTACAAGAAGCACGGTGTTCCTCACAGCTTTGGTCCGTAAAGACTACCAGAAACTATTACTTTTCTACCTTAAAAAAATAATGAAATCATGCCCCAAGCAAAAGGGTTGCATATTATATGAGGAACTTAAACCACAGGTCTTTCACCAAATGCAGCTACAAAGTGAAAATTGTTATGAATAAAAATCATATAGGGAGGAACTGGAGTGTCTCTCATGAATTTCTGCCAGTGTTTTAACATGTTCACGTGCTTAGTTAGCGCGTCCGCCAACCGGGGTGAAAGTGAATCCCACACAGCTTCCGGCAGCGTTTGTCACTATTTCCAGGGACCATTTTTCTTCATCAACATTCCAGCAGTAAGTTAGAGAATGTATAACTCAATCCTTGATGTAGGATAATATTGACAAAGTTGAATTAACCAGAAATCTCTACACACCAACTTTTCTGATCTTTTTTTTTTTAATTTTTATTTATTTATTTGACAGAGATCACAAGTAGGCAGAGAGGCAGGCAGAGAGAGAGGGGAAGCAGGCTCACTGTCGAGCAGAGAGCCCGATGCAGGACTCAATCCCAGAACCCTGAGATCATGACCTGAGCTGAGGGCAGAGGCTTAACCCACTGAGCCAGCCAGGTGTCCCCAACTTTTCTGATCTTGAAAAAATGACCTATCTGCTGTTATTTAACAATACTTTTGTAACAAGAGCCTCTTTTAATCATGACGGAATAGGCAGATTTGAGTCCATTAGGCAAGAGGGAAAAATTACCACCTTATATGTGGCAACGTATTCTCCAGAAGGTTTACAAATATTCCTTAGTTTGTGAAATGTATCTTGGGCCCCATATTTGTGACACGACACAGAAAATGAAGAATTACCTGACCATTCAAATGGCTCAGGAAATTGAATAAAACTGCCAACCTCAAATGAAATCTTTCAGACATGCTTAATTGAACCTCTCAACCCGATTCAAATGTATATGCTTCATAAGTTGACTGCAAAGAAGGGTTATCAAATAAAAAAATAAAAATAAAAACAAATAAGGAGATTTTAAATGCCTTGTACAGAACGTCTAAATCTTGGGCTTTTATTTGCCAAGGTATCTCTTTCCTACTGTATTCAAGGGTCACCTGTGCATGAAAATGTGCCACGGGATAATTCTGAGAATACCATTTTCCATCACATTGGCAACATCACCATCTATTTTCAGTTTTTTCAAACACAAAACAAAAATCCTTCGGTCTCTGTTACATATCAGTCAAGAAAAGACAAAAACAAAATTTCAAACTTGAAAAGGATGTTTCCGTGTTTGCTTTGAAAGCTTTGTACGTCACAAAGTTGCAGAAGAAGCCCCTATTTTGCCATGAGCTTTGTCCCTATTTTGGGGGCCAAGATAGAGTCTTGGTGAAACTATCACCTGACTTCAGCCAAGAGTACTCAAAAGTAAAGTGCCTCAAAAAGCATCAATAGTGGTGTCACTGACTTTTAAAATCATAAAATAATATTATGAAGTAAAAAAATTATGTAGCTCCTTACCTTAAATCTCTGAATTCGCTCCTTCCTAGCTAAGGTCTCCAGTTTTCTTTTTATTTCAAGCTGATGATAACGCTAAGCACAAGGGAAAGAAGAGAGGAGAGAATCATGTCAATTACAGCAAAGTTTTTTTTTTTTAGAGGAAAATAATCTCACCAGCTGACTGTATTCCCCACTTACCCCCTCCCCCACCTTGTCACTGAGATGGAGAAGAATCACCTGTGTAAGTATGCAAGTGGGAATATAAATTGGTACAACTCTTTGGAAAGCCGATTCCTAATATAATGCAGTGAAAAGTGTCCCTACCCTTTAACCGACACATTTCACTTCCAAACCTAGGAGGAAATCGAAATTAAAAGAAAACATATCTGTGTTATACACAAAGATGCTACCTGAAAGGAATTTCTCCTTCAAAGTAAAAATTCAGAAGCAGTATAAATCTTAAAGAAGATGGTTAACACTTGTGCACATCCATATACAGGATAGAATATAATTATTAAAATAAGATTCATAAAGATTTTGTAAAGAAACAATGGAAAATACATGTCATGAGGGGAAAATGTAAAATATGGAACTGCACAGAAATACAATTTAATTGATCAAGTTCAAACTGTGGGGCTGCCCCCGTACCAGGAAGGGGCATCATGTGGGCGTCATCTCTTCTTGAACAGTGCTAATTGCTAAGCGGTCTCATTGCATGAGTGCAGAAACGGAGGCAGAGGACCAGGAACTTGCTCCAGGTCACACATCTGGTCAGTGGTAAAACTGTCATCTGGGGCTCAGTCTGTTGGACGCTAACTTCCTGTTTCTTTGCTCTTATTTACTTACTTTTCATAAGACTCTGGCCCCACATTTTGAGCATGTTTTTATGAATGCATAAATGTGAACAGAGACTAAAAGGAAATGTATGTCAACAGCAGTTCTCTCTGAGAGGAAGGATTCTCTGAAGTTATTTTCCTTTGTGTCCATTCTTGAGTTTTCCTAATTTTCTGCAATATATTAATTATATAATTTAAAAATAAACCTCATGTAAAAGTAAGCTGCTTACAATACTATTTGAAATCATTCAGACACATTTGAGGGCATTTGAAGTGTTTTTTCTGTGTCCTTGATCCCCTCGTGCCGCCGTGGGACGCTGCGGGCTCGATCTTTCCCTAGCGAGTATCTTCAGCCCTCCTCTCCAGACACTTCCCTTCCCTCTCTCTCTCACCTTTCTTCTCTCACCCTCGGATCACCACACCTCATTACACTCGCTACCAGCCATTTTCCATTGTCCATTTATTTCCAAATCTGCAGCCCTCTCTCTCAACCTCACCCGTCCGCACCAAGGCCACCAACGTCTTTGTTTCTCGGTCACACCAAATTCCTTCTTTTCCCCCCAGCCCTTCTGGGTTTCACCCTTCGGCAGCTTGTGAGAGCCTGCCGGCTCTCTGTGGGGTCTGGTTTTCCACCCGGCGAGAGAGCTCCCTCCTAGCCCTGCCGCGTTCCCTGAGCTCCCAGCCTCCCCTCCACCCGCGCGGCGGTCCCTGAGCTCCATCGAGCGCGCGCGCCACCTGCCGCGCTAGCGCCCCCCAGCGGTGCTCTGGCTCCTTCTCCCCAGCCCTCCTCGTTCAGTCAGTGTCAATCTTTCTTCCGGTTCACGTCTCCTCTCATCTGGGAGAGCTGCCTCTCCCCAGCGTCTCCACGACTGCTGTTAGCCCTCACCCTTCGGCAACAGCTTCCTAATTGACCTCCCACCTCCAATCTTTTCCAGCTCATTAATCCATCTCTCGCATTTTTAGCAACATCATCTTTCTAACACGGCTCTGCTCATTTACTTCACGCCCCTGCTGAAAAAACATCTCCTCGCCTCATCACCTACACTCCAAACCTCGCTGGGGACTCAAGGCCCTCCAGAAACCGGGCCCGGCCTACTGAAGAGTGTCGCTTCCTGCGGCTCTTTCAACCAGCCCACTGGGTGGTCTGGTCTCAGGGAGCTTTCTTGCCCAGCCACGCTGTCCTCTCTTCTCTTACCTCAGGCCTGCGGTCCTCAGTCTCTCCAGTGCCTTTCTCAGGCTTTCCTGTGGTGCCTCATTTAGCCTTCCAGGTCCAGTTCAAATAGCAGGACCTCTGTTCAGCCTCCTCTGACTCTCACAGAGGCAAGTCATCATCCCCATCTTCCTTGAGCCCGGTTGGTTTTTCCTCTCTCCTAGCGTGTGATCGCTTTTCACAATAGTTTTTTATTTTGTTTTTTGTGGGTTTTTTTGGCTTTGGATTTTTTTTTTGTTTTTACATCTCACGGCTACATCACATAACTTCATACTGGCACATGGTCAGCCTACAGTTAATGACTGACGTTTCTTGTATGCGTGAATACATGAATATTAATATATAACAGCATTAGTAAACAGCATCGGCATAAATTAAATGTGAGATGTGACAATTTAGAGACACATATTCCATTTGTTAAGTATATTAATGTATTGTATATCACAATTATATATTACATTTTATAAAATTATATATTACATATTAACACTTATCTAAGATATCTATTCCAAACTTTAAGAATGTATGAAGATTCTGAAATAATAACATACTTAACAGTTATGATGTGTCAATTACATGAAAATTTGGAAAACTAAACTTCAAAGATCAAAGCTAATACCGAACTTGGTATCTATTGGTTAAATTTGAAACTAGGTATAGATTAATTTACTGTACTATTCTTTTAACACTAGTTGCAGAATTTCAACTAATACTCTTATAAGCAAGTGAATTTGGGGACCATAAACAATGATCCCACATAATTCATGCACATGATATAAAACAAAATGAATTCCTAAATTAACAGATCATATCTTATCTGAATGCAACACTTGCTCAGTATAATGGTAGCATAATAATAAATATTTTAAGTGGCACTACACTTAGTATTGGTTTACTGGTGATTCTACAGTTGTTCATAAATGTTTACTGCACTCACAGGTCAATGCTTTCACCAGCCAAGTTTTCTGATTTACTGCTGCATGGCCAAGCCAAGAAGTCACATGCTTTTTCATGGAGATTAAAATGGTGTTGATGCTTGAAACTATAAGTTCCATGGAGCAAGGCTAAAATAATTTATCAAGTTAGCTAGATATCCTACTAAAAATGCCATGTCAGACTTGAAAAAAAGTTGTTGATGCTTAGTTTATGAATCTACGCTGACCAACATGGCCTAAAGTAGGAGGGACAGCAGATGTTTCAATGCTTCTTCCCTGAAATTTAGCATACGGCTCAGTTTCAGAGCCTTAAAAGAATAACAAATCTGAAATAATTCATGGCAGTGGAATTACTGATATTTAAACAGATGTCACTTTTTTTTTTTTTTTAGCAAATGGAAATTGAGGTACAGATGGTGAGGGCCGGTATGTTTTTGAGTAGCCATTATGGATTAAAAATCTACACTTGTTAAATTAAATACCACAAAATATATACTGATGTCCATATTTTTCCCTAACTGAAACGGAGAAAAGCTTAGTCTCTTGGCACCTTGCTACCTACAGAGAAGAAGAGTATTTCTCAGGGAACCTTGTTCCATTCCTTTTCCATGAAATACAGGAGGAATTCCTCTGCTTCTGGGTACAGGAGTGTTATTAATTGTCATATTAGAAAGTATCTATTATAAAGAAAATGTGATTACTTTACCTCCATATCAAGAACCTTATGGAAAATAGCCTGAGCTAGGCACTCCCGGATATATTTTTGGTGATCCTTCTTCATGATATTTAGTTTGTATTCTTTTTCAGAAAGTATCCTTCCACTTCTTGTGATCTGACATGAATAAATAAAACAGACATGGAAATACAAAGCAGAAAATATACTGTTCGTTACCAAAAAGGGAGCGAGAGAGTGACAGAGTGAGTGGCAGTGTCTTCTAAGCATAAGAGAGTATACCACTATAGTTGATAAATGTTCACTTTTAATGAATATTTCATAAAGAAAAAAATCAGTCTCATATACCCATCATTGAGAAAACACACACAGGTGGTGCACTTGACGTTTAAAACAAGGTTTTCATTAGAGTTACAATGTCTTCTTGATGGAACCCAGGTGTTCCTTTCATTTCTTTCTTTCTTTTTTTTTTTTTTTAACACATTGGGAAGAGGAGGTGTGGTGGCACCTTGAAACAATGAATAGGAGCAGTGATCACAGGACTGATGATCTTACAGGAAATGACTCTGAAGGGCAAAACATGTAAGCTACAGAGGTGCTCATCAATTTGTTTTAAAAATAATTGGTTTCATTATTTTCACACAGCTTTCTCTCCTTCCACTGTCCAACCCAGAATGTAATTTAATTTGTCATGATTCAGATTTTTTTCAGATTATTCAGGGCTGCAGATGTAAAATATTCCAGACTGATTTCAACTGGCATCATTGAAAATGTCAGAAGTCATAGTTTCTGCTTTTTATTTACTTGTTTTTCTTTTCTCTTACTCCTTCCTAAGGGCCTATTTGGTATTATGTTTCTGTATCTTCTGTAAACAGAAGGTGCTATCCTTTCTGAATTGTTCATCTTCTCCCTTTCCATTTAATTATGCTCTGCTCCTTCAGGTCTAATCCAAGGCCACATACTTCTTAATTTTGGATAACTAGCTTTATAACACTGTTGGTTCAATGTATTGGAGCTCAGAGACCAAGGAGATTTGTGTTACAAGTGATTGGATACCGATGATCTTTTTTTATATAGCTCCCCCCCACCCCAGTGGAAGAAAGGGGTATGGTTCTAAAAAGTGTTTCCAATCACAAATAACTCAGTTAGTCTTTGAAATGTGTTGTCTGTCCATGGGATATCATGCTATTTGTTTCCAACAGAGAAAAAATGTTGAGAACATCTTGTACTGTGCCCCCTCCCCATTTAACAGGTGTCCTCGTCCTCTCCCCTCTGAGAGATCTGATTTCCCCAACTAGACTGGAAGCCGCTACAAGGGCAGAAGTTCTTAAACTTAAGCCTGCATCGGAATCAGAAAACAAGTTGAAAAACAGATTGGTGGGCCTCAGCCCACAGCTTCTGACTCAATAAGTCTGGGGTGGGGCTCTAAAATTTGCATTTTCTAACAGGTTCCCAAATGATGCTGGACACTGCTGAGTCAGGAATTGTATTTGAACCACAGTATTAGAGAAATCTTCCTTATGTGAGCTGTCATGCGCATAATCAATGTTCAAAAAATGCGCGTTAATGTGTTGATGAGTACATCCTTCCCATTTATACATAAACCTCGCAGATTGTTATCCAAAGAATTAATGTTAATAGTGACCACAATAGTTGCTTATGACACATCTCTTACTGCCACAGCAATCCTGAGGGCTGGGTAGCATTGTCTTCTTGTAACAACTGAGGAAGATGGAGTGAAGAAAGTGAGCTGCATGAATTGTTCCAGAGTCTCTGACTTGTAAATGGCAGAGCCAGGTTTCAGCCAGGTCTGTCGGATAACAAAGCCCGGAGAGACAAAAAGCAAGCTCTCTGGAGACCTACCCAGCCAGAGTGCCAAGCACATAACAACAATTAGAAACACAATGCGTATCCTTTCAACACCATGGCAACAAGGGTTAAGGAAATTCACTGTGTTTTAAAAAGGTAAACAGCTAAAATCCTTACTCACACTTTCTATATCCACACCCACTTCTTTCAATGGACAACTATTGTATTTTGTAAAGGTTTTCACATTAAGAACATTTAGAGAAATGGAAATCTTGTGGAAATGATAGTTTTGGAGCTAAGGAAGGACACGAAAGTTACCAATAAACCATCCAGGAAAGGAAACAGGTTTTTAAAATTCAAGGGGAAATTTTGAACTCTTCATGTCTTCCACACGATATTCTGTGATTATTAAAAATAACATTTTTTTTTTTCCTGAAGACAGTAAAGTATTCTCTATGCTTAATCCCTAACAGTTTCTGGCTCATACGATATGTTCAATAAATATGTGTTGAATAAATGAATGAATAAACAAACAAGTAAAATATGCTATTGGAAGCTCTTAGGGTTTTTCCTCAATAATTTATAAGTAGCCTTAGCGGTCATTGTGACCGCTCTTCCTATCTTTTGAAACACAGCTTCAAAAAGATAAATCAGAGTTCTGGAAAGAAGTAATTTTTCTAAAATGAAGGAGTGAGGGGAATGTTGTCCCTAATTAGCTCAAAGAAGAAACCAGAAAAGGGAGAGAGAACTACTGCATTTAATGAAACAAGAGGGCAGGTAGGAAGTAAGCCAAATCTTACCAGGCCTGATCTTAGGAGATGCCGCCTTATCCTTGTGTTGTTGAAATATCCAGTCAGGTGTTTATCAGTAAGACTATTATATGCTGCCAGCAATCTGGAAGAGAAAAATGAAACCATTAAGGTTTTTGAAGGTTTTGCCTGATAGCCTAGCGGTTCTTGACTTTCTCATCCCCAAACTGTGCATAATCATTCACTCCAGACAGCTAGTCATTCATGTATGTGTTCAATAAACAGGTAGTGAGGACTTACAGTTTTCCAGGTTTTATGATAAGAACTGAGAGACAGTCCTGACATTGTTTATTTTACAGACAAGTATGGAAATCAGACATGAACAATTATATTGGCTGTAAAAAATCCAACAATAGAAATATGCAAAACTCATGGGGACACAGAGAAGGAGATGACCAACTCCAGTTGTCAAGAAAGTCTCAGATTGCATGGAGCACTGGGTGTGGTGAAAAAATAATGAATACTGTTTTTCTGAAAATAAATAAATTGAAAAAATTAAAAAAAAAATTCTAAAAAAATAAAAGGCTTCTCAGAGGAAGCATGATGGGAAATCTGGAGTTCCTTCCAAGGACTCTTCAGCCCCTACCCTAAATTCCAGCAGCAAACTTAAAGGTACTTCCTCAACATATTCTTCCATATCTTCAGGACACAATGCTGACATTACTGCCAAGACTTCTCTCTCTCTCTGACCTGTTAGCTAGTGGATAGGATCAGAGATTCACAATCATGTCTTCTCCCAGCAAATATTCCCCAGTGCAAACTGGATGTTCTGTGTTACCTTCCACCTCCTCTCCCTAAAACCTTGAGGTACACTACATATCATATCAAGTTTGGAAGGGCAGGATCTTGTGTTATTCTTAGTATCCCTTTGGAAGTATTTATTGTGTACCCAAATAATGATGTGTTCAATAGGGGAAAACACAATTTTGTTTAGGTCTCGTTCCTACTGGTATAAACTTCTAAGTTTAAGTTCAGCAGCCTAGAAGTCTTAACTTCTATATTTATATCTATAGCTATGTCTCTATATCTCACACAATTTCAAGAATTCCACATCCAGAACTCCTCCCCTCCCCCACAAAATTCATAGATTACTTTTGATTTTTTAGGGTCTTTTATTTTAAGAGTTAAAGGAAAACAAATTTGTTCCTTGATTACATCTTATATCTTGGAAGGTGGTCACTCTGAGTCTACAATCAAAGTTTGAAGCTATTTTTTTTTTAAGATTTTACTTATTTATTTGATACAGAGAGAGAGATAGACAGCAAGAGAGGGAACACAAGCACAGGGAGTGAGAGAGGGAGAAGCAGGCTTCCCACTGAGCAGAGAGCCCGATGCGGGGCTCGATCCCAGGAGCCTGGGATCATGACCTGAGCAGAAGGCTGACACGTAACCTTCTGAGCCACCCAGGTGGCCCTGGAGCTATTTTTTCAAAGTTTTAGCTTACCCTCCACTGATTATCATTACCTTACAAAAGCATATGCACCTACATTTACATGTGTATATCCAGGTAGGCACGTGTGTTCATCCATATACATAAATGTGAGTGTAGGTACATACATGTATATATAGAGAGAGAGTTGAAGACAGAGAGAGACAGGTAGAGAGAAAGAGGCAAAGAGGGAGAATTCACAAGCCTAAACATATCCCTAAAATAAGGCTGTCTTTAAAAAAATGTATACCCTATTACCTGTAGCAGATTCACAGTCTGTACATGTGACGAGCACTTAATCCTTAACTTATTTGGAGGCCACAGCAGGGACGCATATGATACAGTCAAGTAAATGTCATTAGTGACAATTTTATTTAGCTGCCTTAATTACATAGAGATGGTATTGGTGACCTTTTCCTGCCTCTTTTCTCCTTAACGCCCATCTTAGGAAAGTTATATGCTGTCAAATGGTAAGGAAAGTTTAATTTTGTCCACAAAAGACACTGAAAGCAGTTACAAAGCCCAGAAGCCAAGATGCCACATGAGAAGCCATTATTTCACAGGGTTTATGTAAAAAGACAACCTGAGGGCTTCTGTAATGCACATACGAAACCAGCCCCAGATAATGCTTTGAAACCATCTTTTAAATGAACTGTCTTGGTGTCCTATAGTTCATCAAAGGTTTCCTGTCTCCAAAAGGTCAACACTGTATCCCTTACCCTTTCTGAATCTCAGAATATCTTTTCAGCAACTCTTATCAGAAAGGTGAGCAGGTGTCTCTCGGTCCTAACAATCATGATTCCACAGTTCACAGATTCTTAAGATAAATTATTAGACAGATATCATATATAGTCTTTTGTCTGTATTTCAGGCTCTAGTTTAAAAAAAAAAAAATCAATAGTTTTGGGATAGCTGTGAGTGCTAAAACCCTGATTAAATGAAATAGGGTCAAAAAGTTAGAATAACATGAACTTTAACTTCCCTACTGGCTGAAAAGAATCCCCTTTTTTCAATTCAGAATTTGTAACTTTTTCAATATTTAGGTCCTAAGAATAATGCTTAGCCAGCTTTGGCGACACCTCATCCTAATTCTGCCCCCTCAGGCTCATACTAAATGAGTATGTGTCCATGACATTCCTCCAGTCTTACCGAAAGGTCCAGTGGAATTGAAACCTTTGAACACATCAGCTTTCTCACCTTTAAAGATTGAAAGTCCCTGGTTGGGATGCTATTTGTAAAACAACTCTTTCCATGACTATCATATATCTGGCCTTGGCAGAAAATTTGAAAAATAACTAGCTGGGTTCATCCAGGGTCACTGATTTCTTTTTCAGCAGTGCCTAATTTTTTTTTTTTAACTGAAACTTAAGAGTGACAAACTGTTTGTTAACAAGAAATTGTACTAAAGTGAATTATATACAGAGTTAATAAAACAGTTGTTAAGGACTGAATGTTTGCTTCCCCCTAAAATTCGTATGTTAAAATCCTAAACCCCCGTGTGATGGTATTAGGAGGTGGTGGGCTTCCAAAGTAATAGGATTAGAGTGTGGAGCCCTCATGAATGAGATTGGTGCCCTTACAAAGACCCCAGAGAGCGCCCTTGACCCTTTCACCATATGAGGAGACAGCAAGAAAACAACCCAGTTTGAACCAGGATGCAGCTCTCACAAGACACTGAATCTGTGGGCACATAGATCTTGGACGTCCCGGCCTCTAGAACTGCAAGAAATAAATTTCTGTTGTTTAAGCCACCCAGTCTATGGTAGTCCGTCCCAGGAGACTGATGAGACTACATTAGCAGTCAAAGCAAACATTTCTATTGTATCCATGCAAATGTCACCCTTGTTCAGACCATGAAGCCTCCACAGGGAGATGCTAGGAATCCTGTGTGTCAGCCACAACCGTGGTCTGTCGGCTCTGCTTCTCTTCCCGTGTGCTTGGTATGGGTTTGTGGCCTCCCTTTGCACTTGCTCAATTACAAGAGCTTTACTGACCCGGCCACAAATTTCGATTAGTAGAGCTTTTCTGATGTTTCTGCCTTTGTCCTCTCTAGTCACTGCCACTGTTCCCCCAACACACACACCCTTTTCTTTTCTCTCTTGCCCTCAGCAGAGCCCTGGGCCAGATGAGGTCACCTCACCCGAGGTGATTGTGTTGCACCTGCAGCACTCCACTCCCTTTGTAAGTCACTCTCTGCATCTCTGGTCAAAGCTGGACTTCTGGTCGTGCTACCCTGTCCCATGATCCTCACTGCTGTGGTCCACAAGATCAACAACTGCGCTGATCACAGCAATTACCAGGCCACTGTGACTATATCATTCAAAGGCCATGCTGTTCACACTAAGTCCCACAGCTAAATGCCAAGACAGGCCTCACTCATTGGCTTCTTTATCTGATGGACAAGCCTATTTACCCATTCTCTGGTCACCGGGTGAAGAACAACCCACTATCTGGCTCAATGCACCAGGGAAGATGGTCCCCCAGGAAACAGAGCGACCCTGTCTCTATGACGGGTCCTGTTTCCTCCATTCTGATAAACACCCCACATTCCTGCGGTGGAGGGATTAGAGGAGCAGGCTGCTGAGTCACTGGGAGTGCTGCCTTCCCAGCTGCAGTCCTTCAACACTTAACCCTGGAACCCCTGCCTCCCACTGTGTAGAATATAGAAGTGGAGCTCTGAAGTAATAAAGTCGGTGGTTCCTATCAATCCCTCCATCTGCCCCCAAAGAGAAAAAAAAAAAAACCCATCTGAAAAGACAAGCACTATAATATTATTAATTACAAGCATTTATTGAGCACTGACTATTTTCAGGGCATTCCATAAGATACCAGTGATTCAGAGATGGCACAGACACTGCACCCAGAGTTCCTAGTCTAGTATACAAGGGGGAAGTATACATATACATACAGTGTGTGTGTGTGTGTGTGTGTGTGTGTGTGTGCACGCACGTGGGCATACTTTATTTCCTCCTGTGTCATAGATCGTTTCATTCACAAATAGATAATGCATATTTAAGTGTCTCCATGTCAGTTTCTGTGCCCTAAGTTGGGCAAGAAGTATAAACTCCCATCCCATTAGCAGATTACAAAGCCCCTCCACATACACAGAGTCATGTGATTTCTTTTAGGCCCATGGAATGAAAGCTAGTACAGCACTCCTATCTTCCTGAAATGGAAAATCTCTAAAACAAGATTATCATTTAACCTGAGCCAGTCATAGAAAAGCCTGACGAAGGTAACACTTCTTCATATACCACAGTGATAGAAGAATTTCTTCTGGCCTCAGCGATCTGGAACCTAAGCCCTCTCCCAGCACTGCCTCTCCCCATACTGTCTACCTTTGAGGGGAGAGACAGATGTAGTGGTCAAGACTCCAGCTCCAGTTCAATCCTGGCCTCATCATTACTGGTTCCGTAACTGGGAGCAAGTGACTTACTATACCTTGGTTGTTTTACCTTCCACAAGACACTAGAACATGAACAAAATGAGGCCAAGTTCTTCGCCACTTTATAACTAGGATCGCTTTTCCTCCAGTTTCCAATAACATGTTTCTTATTTTTAACTCGGACCTCATTGGAATGACCTTTACCATCCATATTTCTGCTAACATTCTGTACACGATTATCTATGTGTTCTCTAAGATGAAGGAAGCTTTTTCTCCAGCTCCCTTTTATTTTTTGAGTTCTCACCAGAATTACAGGAAAATTCCTTCATAAGAAAATACTTGCAAACCATATGTCTGATACGGAGTTAATATCCAAAATATATAAGGACCTCATACAACTCAAAAGTAAGCATAATAACTATAACAACAATCCAGTTAAAAATGAGGAGAAGACCTGAAAAGACATTTTTTCCAAAAAATAAAAAAAAGAAGAAAAATAAAAATAGCCAACAAGTATGTGAAGTGATATTCAGTTTATCATCAAGGAAATGGATATCAAAACCATAATGAGATAATCACTTCACATCTGTTAAGATGGCTATTCTCCAAAAGATAAGAGATTTTAAGTGTTGGTGAGAAGGGAGAGATGAGGGAACCTTTGTACATTATTGGTGGGAGTGTAAATTGGTACACTATGGAAAATCGTATAGACATTTCTCAAAAAATTAAAAATAGAATTCCCATAAGATCCAGCAATCCCATTTCTGGAAATACTTCCAAAAGAAATGAAATCATGATCTTGAAAAGATATCTGCACCCCCAAGTTCACTATAGCATTATTCATAATAGCCAACCCATGGAAACAATCTAAGTGTCCATCAATGTATAAAAGATACGGAAAATATGGTGAATACACACACACACACACACACACACACACAGAGGATTATTATTCCACATTAAAGAAAGGAAATCCTAACATTTGCAATAACATGAATATATTTTAGGGCATTATTCTAAGTCAGGTAATTCTGAGAAAGAAAAATACTGTGCCATCTCACTTGTATGTGGATATTTTTAAAATGAACTAATAGAAATACTGAATGATGGTTGCCAGGGATTGCATGTAGGAGGAATGAAGAGATATTGGTAAGAGGGTACAAATTTCCAGTCACAAGATGCATAAGTTCTGGGGATCTAATGTACATCATGGTGAATACAGTTAACAATGTTGTATCATATACCTGAAAGTTGCTTAGAAATTATATATTTTTTTAAAAAGTAATTATGCAAGATGATGAATGTGTTAAAGAAACTTATTGTGGGTAAACATTTTGTAATATCAACATCTATCAAATCATCACATTGTACACCTTAGACTTACACCATATTATATGTCAATTATAGCTCAATAAAGCTGGAAAAAACCTTTTGCACCTCAAAACTTTTCCAGTCACTACTCCATTATCAATTCCAAACCTGCTTCCACATTTTTGGGTATGTTTGTTATAGCAGCATTCCACTTCTTGGAACCATTTTCTGAGTCTGTTCAGACTCTGTCACAAAATGAACTGGGTGACTTAACCAACAGATATTTATTTGCCAGTTCTGAGGGCTGGAAGTCTGAGGTCAATGTGCCAGCACGGTCAGACTCCTGGTGAGGCCCTCTTCCTGGATGGTGAACAGCCATCTGGTCTTTGTATTCTCACGTGGCACGGAGCAGACCGAAAGGCAAGCTCTTTCTCGCCTCTTCTTACACGGGCACTAATCCCATCATGAGGGCTCCATCCTCATGACCTACCTCCCAAAAGCCCCAGCTCCAAATACCATTGCACTGGAGATTATGGTTTCAGCATATGAATCTGAGGAGGATACAAGCCTGTGGTCCAGAACAGAAAGCACAATTGTCTCTTTTGTCTTTTGTGGATTAGGAACACAAAGCTTAGTTTAAGTCACTTGCTAATTATATAACCTAAAACTTGCTCCTTATAATATTTGCCAAGTCACAGTGGAATACCACTCACCAGGGCTTGCTAAGGTGGGGACCAGGATGTTAAGTATGATGACAGAAAAATAAGAATCATGAAATCGTCACAGAAAAATGTAATTCCATAAATTCCCTGGTACAGAAATAGAAAAATTCTAAATGAAAATACTTACAAATGAAATTAATACATAACTTCATTTGTAATTTGCCATATCATTAGCATAAAAACAATATTCTGAAATCTTTAAATTATCTTATTCTCTAATATATATTTCTGCAACCTGCTTTATGATGCAAATTTCCTTAGCAAGCTTGTTAAGAGAGAATATAAAGAATAATTTTGACACAACCAGTTTTATTTAGATCAAATTGTGATTTTTGCCTATCTGAATTAATGAAGCTTGTACTAGTTTATTACTGCTACTGTACGAAAGTACCACAACTTAGTAGCTTAACACGAATTTATTGCCTTCTACTTCTGGAGGTCCAAAGTTCAAAATGGGTCTCACTAGACTAGAGTCAAGGGGTCATCAGGACTACATTCCTTCTGGAGCCTCTAAAGAAGGATATTTTCCACATTCTAGAGGCTCCCCCCATTTTATTTTAGGGTCAGCTGATTAGCAACCTTAATTCCATGTGCAAACTAAATTTTCCCTTGCCATGTAAATTTCACATGTTGTGAAGACTAAGACAGGGATGGACTTCTTTGAGGGGCATTCATTATTCTGCCTATCACAAGGCTTTTCCTATATGCCAGATGCCAGGCAGCAGAAACACTAGATGCTGAATGTTATGGCAATAATATATACACTGTCCGATGACCACGTCCAGGGATGCCAGTGATCCTCACTTTCAAAAGGGACACTTCCCAGATGGAGGAAGACAGTTCTTGGCACCATACCAGGATGTACAAAAGAAATTGGAGCCTAAATTTTGATGTGCCAAATATGAGCACTAAGACAAAAGAACAGGAGGGACACTAAAGAGCCAATATATTCAAACAATAGATTTTTCTCATAAGGATAACAATAGAAAGATAACTTCTTTAGGTAAATGTAATATGTGAAAAGACAGTTTAGCCCATAGGATGTAATTGCACTTGTGTCAAACATCAATTAATCGGCACTTAACAAATTTCATGAAATTCAAATAATGATTATATGAAACACTAAGAAAGAAGAAAATTTTGCCAATTACATTATAGTATGCCATTGATGTAAGCACAGATGATTTTAGTAATGTTAAAATGTGAAAGAATCTTCTTAATATTGATGTAATAGGTCACTGTGTATGCTTAATTACTGCACATATATAAATAAATCTGGGGAAGAGGAAAGAATATGGCAGGATCCCTACCATTAAAAGCCTCAAAATGAGGTTAGAGAGAAGGATTTTCCACATAAAACAATTAGAAAGCATGCAAAACTATATTTTAAAAGTAATAACTGTGGAGTATTGGGCTGACTCATACTGGCTCTAATGAGATAACCGTTAAGATTTTCAAAAGTTTTGCAAGCCATTGTTAGCATGAAATTGGCCATCGTGGGAGTATTTACACCACAGAAATTAACAAACACTATAAATCTAGGCTTTTTTCTTCCTGAAAAGCCAGTTTACCAGCACACCACTAATTTCAAAAATAAGTAGCAAGATATATCACAGGAGCTATTAAATAAAATGATTGATTACATGAGTCAACATACAGAAGTATGCCTTACACAGTTTTATCCAGAAATTCATCTTCTATATGCAATATTTGACCAAAGGGGCTCATATACTCCTTCAATCATTTCCTATCCCCAACAAAAAGAACATGAGGACTCTAGCAAACACATTGACATTTTCAGCAGCATTTCAATCAAGAAATTTTATGCAAGATATCTCTTTATATTGCCACAAACGGAAAGGTTCAACTCACCTACAAATCTGGAAAAACTGATTACATCATTTTATGCTCAACAAAATCAAATAAGACTTAGGTGAATGAGCACAGTTTTATTGCTAGAGACAAGAGCCTAATCGAGAGGTGCTTTGCATTTCAGAGGTCACTAAATCTGCAATTTGTGGAGTTTGATAATGTTCTAGGAGGGCCTACAACTAAACTCCACTGCCAAGGCAGGCTTCTAGCAATGACAACCAGATAAAATGTTTCTGCAACTCACTTATCAAGTCTTTGTACTGGGAAAGCAAGTTAAACAAATCATAGGATATTGTGGTTTGATTGCCATTTTGCTACAATTCACAAGCAATAGAGCTCTAACTCTTGACCCATTTGACTTTCTCACTGTCCACCAAAAAGATTTGTAAGAATCTACAGAATTGCAGCTCTATGAGGAAACGCATCACACTCAAGCCAACCAACTAAAACTAAGATTTTTGCATCTCAGAAAGATTCTTAACAAAGAAGTTAATAAAATCTAAACGGGAACAACTTCTCCAAACAAAATAACTGAAAGCAGCACAAATAACCAGACAAATAAAGAAAAAAATAAACTGTGTAGCCTCCCATCACTGAAAACTGCATCTCTGTCATTTAAGAGTGAGAAAATTTAACACCAGACACCTTACCTCTTAATAGGTGCAATGATTTTCCTGTAGCTATTAAAGGCAAATAAATCTATATCAAATACTTCAGCCCAAAATAAATTTTATGAGATTAAAAAAAAAAAAAAAAGGATGAGACCTAGGGCTAGAAAGCTTGCAGTCAAATTCTTAATTCTACCCCTTACAAGATGCATGACCCTGGTGAATTCAATTTTCCTTTTGCAATTATCACCATGAAGTCAAATGCTGTGACTGCTTCCTGAAGTGGATGATCTAAGTTTACTGGTCTGGAAATGTATTTACCTGGAGCCATGGGATTATAGAAATGACCACATGAGGTCTAGTCAACTCTACTATTTTACATTCAGGACACTGAGGTTATAAAAGGAGGCACAGCTCATCAGTAAACTCACGTCCAAAGACTCAAAAAGAAGATGCCAGGATGTCACAGGAATTCCCATAGAATTGTAGCTGTCCCTGTCCTTGGGTCCTTGTGTTGCTACCTTGCACCAGAATTTCTTTCATCATGTTTGATCACTCCCTTTAGACTCATGTAAGATCCCTCCATGTATCCATCTCTCTCACAAGTTGTACGGTGATGCCATATCTACAGTAAACACTTCAATACTTGCCGAATGAATGAGATTATAAATCAGTTCATGGAAACAAAATACATTGGTCCAATTCCTTGACATACAACCTTAAAAAAAAAAAATCAATGTGTAAGGATCGTAACCTCTCTTCTGCTTCAGGATAATAACTGAAAGTAGTTTATGCCAAGAGGTTCAAAAGCATGTTTTACATATTTTGGCTTTTTAAAAAAAATTCAGAATCCTCAGTGTGGATGATCATGCTGACAATGTTAGTTTTGTTGTTTTGTTTTTGTCAAATAAATGCTTTGCAATATGCTACAAAATTGCATTGAAAGGAAATTTCCTAGGGAGGCAGGAAAAAAAGAAAAACCTTTTGAGGAAACTTGAAGAAAGACCAATACAGAAGAGTAATTGACATAAGGGTCAATTATTTTCCCAACCTTTATAAGAAAACTCTTTGCCAACGAAAATTAGACCATGAGTCTCTGCTGCCTGCCACTTTATAGAGGGTGATTGAACTAATATTATATAAATGATATTATATTACATTCTTCATTCTTTTTATTTGTATCCAAACCTGCCAGATCTCAGCAATTATGCTAAATATTGATTTACAATTTCATTCAGCTTATTCCAATGAAGCAGACAGATGAGAACCATAATATTATTTTATTTATAGCCTTAATATGATGGTTTGAAGTGACTAGTAAAAACAAAACTAGTCTCCAACTGTGCTGACTACTGGCGAGATAGTTTTGCAGTGTTCACAGATGAGGCAATAAGAAACTAGTGCAGGGGAAGTCAGTAGGCCTGGGACTCCCCAAGGTGGACAGTTCCCAAAAAAGCTCTTCTCTGGAGGCTTAAGAATTTTAGTTCTTTGGAGAGAAAAAAATAAATTGTGGACACTTAAAGAAATATGCATTAATGGAAAAATAACATGCAAACCAAGGGAGATAAGGATGCTGTTTGGAGAAAAGGTGACAGGAGGGAAAGTTCTAGGAACCAATAATTTTCATCACTAGTATTTATAGATCACTAACATTTTTGTAGTGCACACAGTAAACACTCTACTAACATGAGCTATGTACTTTAATTCTCAAAACGACCCTGCAAAGTACTATTATCCACCCTCCTCACGGAAGAGTAAACTGAAATAATAGAGTGCTTAGATGAGCAGCTCATAACTAGTTAAAGGCAGATCCACCATTCAAATCAGCGACTGTTCTGCTTGAACCACTAAGCTGAACTGTGTTCTACAAGGTCCCGTCAACAGTCCTGAGGAGCTCAGCCTAAAGAAGAGAAAGCATATGGTGGACAGATAAGTGAATGGTTGACCTGTGAAAGATGCTAAGAAGGCAGGAGCATCCCAAATAATGAGGGAAAGTACAGGAGGACAGTTTGGCTTAATAAAAGGAACAGTTGTTTAAAAATCAAAGGAGTGGCCTGTAAGATGGTATGCCCAACAGGCCTGGGACTGGCCAGTTTTCTAGTAGCCAAGGAGGGTCTTAAGCAGGGAAACAGCATGACTAAATTATTCTACCACCAGTATCCTTGAGGAGGCAGAGTATGGAAGCTGAGAGTTTCACCTCTCGAGTCCAGTTTCCTCAGTTTGACTCTTAACTATCTAACCATATCAGCCTCTGAGTAGACTGGCAATGAGGGGCAAGGTACTTAACTTCCCCGTGCTTTCTATTTTCCTCTGAAAATGGAAATAATAAGAGTGCTGTTTTTGAAAATCATTGAGAGCATTAAATGAGTCAATACTAAAAACTAGCAAATTGCTTATCATATATTAAATGCTCAGTGGATTTTGGAAGTTACCATAGAGCTGATGTACTTTAAGAATTAGATGCTAAAGATTTAATGATATGTTAACTAACATTTCATAAAACATACATATATGAAACCTTCATACTGTGCATCTTAAACTTATATAATTTCAATTACATCTCCATAAAGCTGGAAAAATTAAACAAGAAAAAAACAAAAAAGACTTAAGCAACATATGTTTTGCATGAAGATCAAAAGAGACACACAATAGCTGTCACTCACTGAGTCTCTAATATGTGCCAATATTCCTGCAAGGAAGGTATTTATTAGCCCAATTTTTGAAAAAGGAAAGTGAGGCACAGGGAAATTAACTTTCCTAAGTCCCCATAAGGCACAACTGAGATTCAAACCTATGTCTATCTGACCCCAACAATATTCTTCTTCCTACTGTAGCATGTTCATCTCATATTTTTTTAATGAAACATTGATTTTCTCTGTGGAATATCATTCCTTTTCACTTAGAAGGACACACACACACACAAAAATAAGATGACTTTCAGACAGTTCCAATCTTTCTGAGACTTCAAGTCCTTGTTTGTGGCTCCCTTTGAAATGCTCTAACCTTCCACCCACACTCCCCCAACATTTTCTACCTTTCCTTGGACCTTGTCTCCCAACTTGCTTTTTGACCTCCTCTGCTGCCTGAAATAGGACTTGGGGATCTGGTTCCTTCCCCATGCTCTTGCATTCCGTCCTGAAACTTCAGACTTTCCCTTTTCTTCTTCTTTTGGCTAATCTCTTCACCAAGAACTGGAACTTCAATACCCCTCTACATGGAATGCAGCCTCAGGTCAGCCTCATTCACTCCCTAAGTCCATTTCCTATTCTGGAAGATTCCTGTCTGGACAAACTCTAAGTGTCAAGTTTGACTGAGAGGAAAACAAAATTCGTAGGAAAGAAAAATTTAACACTGATAACCTCATATAAATCCCTACAAATTATGGTGAATGAGCCATTTGCTGGTAGTTTGAGAGATTCCAACTACTGATTTCAAGAGGATTGCTTATGTCAGCAATTACTGAGCCAAGTGCAGGGTATAGTTCTGAAGTACATGGAAGACCAAAATATGTAGAGAGGTATGGTCTCTACCCTCAAGACCTTTGTAGTTATGAGGGAAACATAAAGATGACTGGAATGTTCCGAGGGAATTCCCTTCCTTACTTGTTGGTGTAACTTTAAAAATAGTACTGTCTTAGAAACAGCCTTTCAAACAATATAGCTTTGTCAGTATAGCTTTAAAAGTAAGATAGGCATAGGAAAATGGAGAAAAAATAAAATGACCAAAAAACCCTACTATGATTATCAATGGGAGGATGTCAAGCAGTTTTTCTTTTTTCTTTTCTTTTTTGCTCAAGGTAGAAATTTTTCAAAACACAGATAAGTATAAAAAAGAAAATAAAAACAACTTGTATCCCTAGTACCCGGAGACTCACTGAGATCTCCTCTAAGTTTATTATTCTAATTTACAGCAGATTATTTTTATTTGAATCTAAACAATAGAAACAAGATTATTGTAAACATCTTGAAGCAAGCTATGAAGAAAGACAACTTCTTAATATGAAAGCCACATAATATTCACAAATATAAAATATTACAATCCATGGCATATAGAGAATGTCAGATTAACTGCTACCATAAAACACTATGATTCAATTCAATTTAAAATCCTTAGTTTTTAATGCTGTTTCATAACTACTATGTGCAATTTATATTGTCTGTTTAGTTCCCTGCTGTTTTTTCCTTGTTTCAATATTTTGCCCTAAGAATTTTCATTAATTTATAAATGTTTATTACTATTATAAGAAAATAATAACAGTCACAGAAAAATGGGTCACCAGCTTAAAATGTACAATTTTCTAGCCCAACTAGTGTAAGACGCTGAGAGGTGGGGAGTAATTTGATTACGAATCAGACTAAGAAGAAAAGTTCAATACTTAACCAGTAGAGATCATTGACTTATTATCTTAATTACTTCTTCTCACTAGCGCTTTAATCATATTTTCTGTTTGCTTTGAGTTTTATCTCCCTTTTCAACTTTTGGCTTCCAATCTCCACTCTTCATGAGCCTCGTTTTGTTAAATCATTTCCAATGACTACATTTCTTATAAAGGCCATCTTTAGCTTTTGCAGGACCACATAATAAAGAGCATCAGCAGTGACAAACAGGTTGTATTAGTGCTGGAGGGATGCCATAATGAAGTATCACAGACTGGGGCTTAAACAACAGTTTATTGTCCACAGTTCTGGAGAGTAGATGTCCAAGATCAAGGTCTCAACAGGATTGGTGTCTTCTGAAAGCAATGAGGGAAAATCTATTCTACGCCTGTCCCTTGAGCTTGCAGATGGCCATTTTTCCTCTCTATCTTCACATCGTCTTCTTTCTGTGTGTATGTCTATGTCCTAACATCCCCTTCTTATAATGACACCAGTCATATTAGATGAATGACCCATTGACCTCATTTAACCATAATTACCAGTCATATTAGATGAATGACCCATTGACCTCATTTAACCATAATTACATCTTAAGGATCATATCTTAAAATACAGTCACATCTGAGGCACTGGGAGTTAGCACAGCAAATGTGAATTTGGGTGTGGTTACAATTCAGCCCAAAACACAAGCACAATGAAAAAGATGACCAACTGAACGATATAACCTGGATTTAGATAGAAATCTAATAGGAATGTATTTCTTGAGTACACAGAAACCCACACTTTGATTTCAAATTATCTGTGTTGGCAAACAGAAAAGGGTCATTGATGATCCATCCAAAAGGGGGACAGATACCTTTTCTATCCCACCACCTCCATGTAGGTAGTTTGGATAGATGTGGAGAGGATAATGAAGCTCTCCAAAGAGATCCCCCAGAGCCCTGGGCAGGAAAAGAAATTATACCTCTCAGTCATCTGCCCATAGACCAAAAAAAGAGTTAACCATAGGAAAGAAACCAGTAGACAAGAAGAGTAAGGGTCAGAAGAGACCCTCAAGAAATGAGAAGTCATTAAGGAAGTCTGACCCGTACATCTACACTTTAAAATGCTCTTCACTTTTAAAGCATGTGTCTTGTGGCTCACTATAAAAGCAATGCTTTGACAAAGACTCTCAAGAAAACTCTAATCCTAATATTGACAGAATCTCAGTAAGGCATGATTTTACAAGCTGCATCTACTGAACTTGTAACATCTTTTTCTCTTTTCTCTGGAAAAGACATTAATCCAGAAATGCAAGCTCTCAGGTGAATTACTTTAATCCAAATATATTTGCTAATATAACAACCTGCAGCAATGCTGTTTTCAGTGAAGGATGCGTTCCCTAATTGGAATTCCTGGAAGAAGACAGTTGTGTAGAGCTTCTAGCTAGTAAAAAAAAAAAAAAAAAAAAGGCTTCTGAGTGGTTAGAAACCAAAGGTATAGTGGAATCCTACCTAACGTTTGGGTTGTAGTTAGCACAAGATGCAAATGTATTATATTGTCAAAAATATTCTTAAAAATTATGAGCTTAATCCAAAAAGTATGATACTCATGGTTTTGTGTATGCCGCACCACTCAGTAATTCTTTGTATGCATAAGTTTCAGAACCATGGAGGTAGATCAAAGCAAGGAACTAAAGAAAAATCAAAATACAGTGTCTATACACTCAAATAAGTCACCTTAGAGGGCGTTGCCCAAGTCTTATTCAGTGCAACCAGGACCAGCAATTGATCACTCAAACCAAAAATTAATTTAATAAGGTAACTATATATAAATGTATATATAAATACATTTACCTTAAGTAGTTTATCTGAAAGCATAAAAGTCTGTCAGTTCACTGTATTTATTTGTGTTTGTGGTGCCAAGGGTTTTATTTTGACTGTGACTCAGCTGATGGTCCTCTTCCCTTATCCTTTCAAAAAATATAATTCATATTTATAATGTATCCTTTGGAACTTCAAGTTTAGGGAAAGGTGACAAAGATGCTTGCAGATCTTTATGAATTTTGAATCCTAGATATTTTTTCCTCTTTTACAAATTTTACCGCCACTTAATTTAATAGTTTACTATAAACCCATGAACATTTATGGAATCATTCCAAAGCCTACACTATTTTCAACTATTTGTGGGGGGAACTGAGTAAGTCATTGGCAGGAAAGATCCAATAATTCAATCTGCATACTACTTCTCTCGGTTTGTGCCAAAATTATTAATTAAAGTTAAAAAGATTATTTCAGTACTATCTTCCAGAATCTGAAATTTTCATTGAAAATGATGTCTCTGGAAACTTAGAGTCTTGAAAACATATAAACACCTAGGCCCAGATTATTTGAGGCTGATTTTAGGTTTGAAAATTGGGTCACAGAAGTTTTATTTTCTCATCTCCCTGAAAAACTTTTTGTAGTTACTAATAATCAAAGTAAGTTGGGGAAGTCTCCACTTTTCGTAGTTAGAGATACCTTTCTTCATCAGAGATTGCGAGAAAGAATGTGGGATGCTACAGAAGATTGCATCTGACAGTACCCTGTTCTCTATACAAGAAGTGTACATACTGGGATATGCACATTGCTTGGATACCTAAAGACTTTCCTAATGGAACCCAGGCAAGGGTAGTTTTAGGGGAATTAATTTCTAGACCCTCTAGTTTCTTCGGTGCTAGCCTAAAACTTATCTGACTGAAAATGCTCTTCCACATCATAATGATCCATAACCCCCTTCCCTTTTATAATCATCTTTCCATTTTTACAAAAGAAGGGCACACCTCTCACCACCCGGTGTCTTATCAGGGTGCACTGAATTTAGGAGGATACCTGGAAAATAAAAGGGGCAACCTAAATTGCACAGATGTTAACACAAGTGCCTTCCTGACTGGGCAACACATACTATCGCAAGTAAACTCCAACCACTTTGCTTTCAATACAATTGAAGGATCTCATTGAAAGATCCCTGAAAACACTTTTTTTTTTTAAGATTCTATTTATTTATTTGACAGACAGAGATCACAAGTAGGCAGAGAGGCAGGCAGAGAGAGAGGAGGAACCAGGCTCCCTGCTGAGCAGAGAGCTCATCCCAGGACCCTGGGATCATGACCTGAGCTGAAGGCAGAGGCTTTAACCCACGGAGCCACCCAGGCACCCCTGAAAACACTTTTTGACGATAAATCACTATGTGATTTTTGGTCTATAACTCTGAAGGAATTCAAAGAACCGAGTGATGTATAAACAAATCCCTCTCCAATTCCATCTATGTATGTGCACAGGTTTGTTAAGCAAAGGGGTAAGAGAAGACATCCCAACTATAACAAAAAGAGCAGACTCTAATAGATGATCAGAGAGGTCAAGACAAAAGAACACACTCAATTCATCTCTTTTAATCAGAAAGAATTTATTTCTGATGTTAAATGGTTAATATGTGACAAGAGGGTGAGTAGAAACTACCCAATTTGAATTTAAATATTTAATGACTTCAAGTCTGATTTCCTGTGTGACAGAGATAATTTTGGTAGTAGGAGCGAGTGGTGAGCAACGAAGAGACTAGAAAGTTGCTACAGCCATACAAAGCAGTACACTTTGGTAAGAAGGCAGAGACGCCACAATTTTAAATCTAGTCAGCATTCATCACCACACATAGGTACAAATTGTGTGTGTGTATAAGAATGTTTAAGATCTACTCTTTTATGTTTAAGATCTACTCTTTTAGTAACTTTCAAATTTAAAAAAAAAAAAGAGTATTATTAGCTGTAATGATTTATCGACTGGAAGATTGTACCTTTTGACTCCCGTCACTCACATCGCCCCCACCTTCCCTCCACCCCTCCCCTGTCTCTGTATCTATTCATTTGTTGTTGCTGTTTTAGACTTCCCATAGAAGTGAGATCATGTAAGTATTTGTGTTGGTCATTTTGTGGGACATACAAATATTGAATTATTATATCATACACCTGAAACTAATGTTATATGTTAATTATGTCACAATTTTTAAAAGTACCCTGTTGAACCAACCAAACAAAAAAAGGCAGAAACAAACTGCAATGGACATTCCATTTGTAAATGACATGGTGGGCTTATAATTTTTTGTCACTTTTGGATATATATATCCACTATCTAAAAATTGACAATTTCATTCCCAGCAGTTTTCACCCTGCCTTTGATGAAGAAGGACTAGGATTGGAAGGAATTGGATGGTAACTCGATGAGTTACCATCGAGTACTAGGGAGGTGTTAATTCTTTCTATACCATACTTCCGTATACAATGGTCCCCAACTTACAATGGTTTGGCTTATAATTTTTTGACTACAATTGTACAAAAGCAATAAGCACCCAGGAGAAACCATTCTGAATTCTGATCTTTTGCTAGGCCAGTGATATGTGGTATGATGCACTCTGGTGGTGCTGGGCGGTGGCAGCTCCCAGTCAGCCATAGAGTCACAAGGATACACAACTGATAACCTTAAACCATTCTGTATGTACCCGGATAGCCATTCTGTTTTTCACCTTCAGTAGAGCATTCAATAGATTGCATGAGATATTTACTACTTTATTATATAATAGGCTTCGTGTGAGATGATTTTGCCCCAATCTATAGGCTAACGTAAGTGTTCTGAGTACATTGAAAGTAGGCAAGGCTAAGCTACGATGTTCAGCAGTTTTGGTGAATTAAGTGCGTTTTGGACTTATATTACAAGGGGTTTATTGGATCATAACCCCATCTTAAGTGGAAGTAGATCTGTACTCCGTCAGTACAGAAACACTTGTTTACATTTAAAAGATATACATTAATAAGTCTAAACAAACAAAAAAAAAAGTGTGTCCAACCTTGGAGCAATCTTTCCAAGCATACATCTTCTGCATTTTTATCTTGTCCTAAACCATAATGCTCCCCATTCTTCCAATTCCTCAAAGCAAATTTACAGACGAGTGTGACTATCTCTACTTAGAGCCAAGCTTATCTTTCACACAGGGAATCAAGTTCACATGGATTCAGTGACGATCCTTTGAAGGAGTTAGAAGAGCCGTATCATTTTATCCTCATGCATGACTGAGGGGTATAAAATCCCCATTCTACCTCCAGGACTAGTGCGCAACCCACAAACACACGCGCACACACACCAATAGCAACCCAGGGTGAGATTTAGCGAACTAGAGGGACTATGAGCTGAAATTTTCCACTCTGAAACAACTGCATTAGAGATGGTAGTGCCAGGAGCGGTGTTTTATAGTTGACTTCCCCCAAATTACAATGCAGCTCAGATTCAAAGTCTCTATTATAATCTTTGGCAGAAGTTTTTAAGACCACTTTTGTTTACTCCAAACTGTTTCTGAACCAAGTCAGCACAGACCCTTTGCAATTTTTACATCAAGTGTTTCAAGCTGTAATTAAGTAAGCAGTGGCACTCAAAGGAAGCACCAAGAGAAAGCATTAGGGCGTCACTTACTGATTGGTGGAATTTTAGGGATTTGAAATTTCTGTTTTATTGTACCACTGCACTTCATTACCATTTATCCTTAAAATGTAATAAGTACAAACTGCTTCAGCAATGATGGAAAAGCTTTCTCAGCTTTAATGAAACCTTTTATTTGCTACTGAAACTTTTATTATTTCCAAATGGTGGCATAGTCAAGAAAAAGAATCACTACTTATATTGACGAAAAACTTCAGCAATTTGAATAATTTTGTTCGTGGATGATTTTTAAGGCATTTAGAGTTTGTTATTCTTGTGTTTATTGTTTTCATTTACTTTTAATGAACTAAAACCAAAAAAATACACATATATCCACTATTACAAAATAATTTTCTAATTATATATCAAAATGCCAGATAGTTATGTACAGGAATCACTTGTCAGATGTTGGTCTGATCTGGATAGGAATTTCTATGCATCTAGGGCTCCAACACATCTCAGCTACTGGCCGTGAGATGCAAAGTTGTGTAACTGTTCAGTGCACAAGCAATGAAACTGGATGGCCTGGTTTTGCTTTCCAGCCCTGACACCTGCCTACCTGTGAGACCTTTCAAAATTTTCAGACCTCAGTTTCCTTCCCTGTGAGAATGAGGGTGACTAGAATCTGCCTCATGAAATGGGTGGGGAAATTAAATGAGGTATTTCATGTAAAATATTATTCTATGACATGGCACTTGGTAAACACTTGTTCAGCTTATCGTACAAATGTTCAGCTCTAATACACTTTTCCTTTGTGAATACATCCACCTCTAGACCAGAGGCAGTGTCAGAACACACCATTCATTCAACAAACATTAACTGAGCTTTACTTTATGCAGATCATTGTCCTAGGTGAAGGAGACACAAAGATTAATAAGACATGGTGCCTACTCTCCAGGAGTTTACAATTTTAGTGCAAAATTAGTGTTGCCATCTTAGTATTTTTCTTGAAGAGTACCATGAAGCATACTCTTTCCCTAGATCATAAATTTTCCTTTTTTCCAATGTGTTGGAACTAATGGAGCTTCAGAAAAATTTCACTTCAGTTTCTGAAATCTTAATCATGCACAATTTAATAAGCAGCTACAGGTTTTTCCACATTTTAAAATGGATGATTAAATGGTCTAATAAGATTCTAACTTAGCCAAAAATTTGAAAAACATAGGAAGACAACCATGACTGACACATTCATTTTCCCGTATGTGGACATACTGCAAACAGCAGCTGCAGAAAAATAGTGCCATTTACATCCCACATGACCCCCGGCTAACTAAAATTGTACAGGAGTTCAGCCTCAAAGTGGCAAAGGACCTAAACTAAATTCAATTTGAGATAAAATGAGAAGAAGCTTGTTTAGTCGTAGCTACACTGCTTTCCAAAAAGAGTTCTGAAATTGACTTCCAACATGGTACCTTGTATACCTCCAGTTTTTCAAACATTCTGTGTATGTCATTACACTCAGAATTCATTAAAAAATAAAAATCTTTAAGTTCGACTATTAATCCTAAACACAACGACTAATGTGGCATTTTAGACATCACAAACCCCAAATGATCTTAAATATGTTGTCCTCTACTAATTTGCTGCTCTTGAAAATGTGCAATAAATCCAATTAAAAAGGAAAACATTTTCAAATTAGTTGCAAGATCAACTAGGATATTATCTGCTTACTAGATGTATCATAATAAAAAACCATCTAATATGCATTACATTGTTTAATTCGGGAGGAAATTGGATATTCTCCCTTCCAACAAAAGGACAGAGACTTTTTTTTTTAAACAACATCCAATAATGACTGTGTTAACTTTCTAGAATAGATTGAATAATTGCCAAATACATCTTCTGAGGAGTCACCCTGCCCAAAGCAACAGGAGATCATGTGTAAACATAGGAGGGCACAATTCCTTCCTTCTCTCCGTCCTCTCCAGTATCACACCACCTTCCCTAGTCAAAATACTTTCAAAGATTCCCCCATGACACAGAAATAAGGGGCCCCCTTCACAGTTAAACCTCCCTCGACATTAAATCAACTCACACCTCATTTCTCTGCAAGAGGCCACAGTGAAAATTTCTCTCTCAGTCCCAAATCTCCAAACGAATGCATATTTTGGTGACCTCTACTTTTGCATTCAAACGCACATGTCCCACACCACAGGATCTTTTTGATCCCAGCTAACGTCCCTGCTTAATGTATGCGTTTTTCACATCCATTTTTTAATCCTTCCAGAGTGAAAATTTCAAAGAGGCGAACGTCGGTGAAAGAAGCGAGGAAAGGAAGGGAGGAGATGGGAAGCCTGGGATTTCTGCCATCTTCAGTGCAACCCAGAATTCCTATTATTTGTTTCTTCTTCCCCAGCCCTCCCTCTCGCTTCCCCTCTAGCCCCTTTCTCCGCTGCAGGAGGGAGGAGGAGGGGCCGCTGGCTGAAGCCGCCACCTGCCGCGGGGTGGAAAAGCTCCAGTTGTCACTTACCCAGCCGGGTGAGAATGGCTCATTTTTGCAGGATCCCTTTTGGACCCCGCGGCAGGTGCGGAGGTTGGGTGCGCGGGGCCCCGTGCGCGCTGGCGCAGCGACCCTTGCGCTCGCCCGGTGACTCCGCACTGCGGCCGCCCGAGCTCCGGGCACCTGAGCTGGGCCGCCGCCGCCCCAGAGCTGCCCCGTAGCCTCCCGGGCCCCCACCCGCTGGCGGTATCCACAGCCTCGCGGTTGCTAAGGGAGGAGGGAAGGCGAGCGCGGAGGTTCTGGAGAGCCCCAAGCGCTGCTGGAACCGAGCCTGGGGGAAGCTGGAAGTGAAGCTCAGCTTCCAGCCCCTTTTTCTGGGCCCTAATGTGGGAGGAAACTCGGGCCCCTGATCTGTTGCCCTGGGCGCGCGTTCCCCAGGCACCTGTAATCTGAAACACACACACACACACACACACACACACACACACACACATTCACGCACACCTATTTAGGCTGGTGCGCTTCCTGCTAGGCCCTGGGGAAGCAAGGGCTGGGTTAGGTAATCATAATCAAAGTCCAGAGCTGCCACTGTGATGCATGGGTTTCCAGTTGTAAAACAGTCCCTGGATTCCAAGTTCAAGGGAAAGAAAGAGGTCTTTCTCAATCTGTTTTGGGTTTTGATTTTGATTCAGATCTCGAAAGCATGGCAATAACTTCATTTCCTCTTTGGAAAAATCTCCATCCTTGTTCCCACTGAGGTCCCCACTCCCAGCAGGCAGTGCCCATAGTTCTGAAGTCCAGAAGGTGGGATGGTGCAGTTTCTCAGGGAAGGATGCTAAAATGGAACCTGCATTCGAATCCAGCACAGAGAAGGCAGGCCTTCCGTGAAAAAGCTTAGATTTACATGACAGGGCCTTGGTGTGGAGGAAGCCTAAAGCACTGAACTTAGATGACACTATCCCGAGTCCTATTTTGCTTTGTCACGTTGTTTTTTGAGGACTTGATCTCTGGCCTCAGGTTCAGGGACAGGTTGGACACATCTGTGGTGACTGAGCCCCTCCATGGATCTCTACTCTAGCTCAATCACACTTAAAGGGGCACTGGACATCAGTTCACTAATAGCATTCTGCTCTCCCACACATCATAAAGAACCACTGGGTATGTCAGAGTCAGTTTCCTTCACATGATATTCAAGGTCCCTCATCCCTGGACCCCTGCATCTCTCCTCAGGCCCACTGTGACCATTTTCTCCCCCTCTGCTATCCTAAACTAGCAAAACCAGATCTTGCACTATCTGTGAATGGAACATACTTCTTCCCTTGACCACTTGACAAACTTCTATGCATCTTTCAACCTTAGCTTGCCCACCTCTTTCTTGCATGTCTCCAGGTGTGCTGAGGTCTCCCACATCGGGGGCCCCACTCTACATACCTCTGTTTTACACCCATACTCTGCATGACTGCACTTACTGGCAGATGGCTACCTTTTCTACTTGAATGTGAGCTCCTCTGTTTTGTGTGGTACATGGATTTTATTTCTCGGTCTTCTCAGAAGCAAACAGCAATTCAATAAACATTTGGTGCATAAATGAAGGAAACAGATTTCTTAAGTCAGAGTGGTAGTATTTTTATAGACCGCTTACTCAATGCATTTCTCAGCATTTAATGGGAACTTACTAACTGTTCATTATCTCATTTAATCCTCCTCTCTACTCTGTGAGGAAGGTTTTCTCCTCCACTTCACAGCTATCTAAACTAAGACGCAGAGGAGCTAATTATTTTGCTTGAACTCTACTTTAGCTCCTAAGTGGAAAAAAACAGGATTCAAATCCAAATCTGTCTGATTCCAAAGCCCACAAGTGGTTGTTTTGTTTTGTTTTGTTTTGTTTTGTTTTGTTTTGTTTTGTATTGTTTAACAATGACAACATTCCTTCCCCCATGATTCCTGTGAGTTGCCACAGGAGTCAAATTTCCTCCACTATCAGAACTTTCTGACCTGAAAGATCAGAGCCATCCCAGCAGGGGGAACATAGAGTTCAATAGCCACGATCCTGAGTCTGAAGACTCAAGGCTGTTTTGGGGAACCAAGGTTAGAGAAAGAGAAAAGGAGAGGTTGTCCAAGAAAAAAGACAAGAGATGTGAAAGTCATCTTATGCTTCAACAAGGAATTTCTATAGATCCCTAATCACTGTGCAGCCACAACTGGGACTTGAGCCAGATCTGCCCCCACAGATGTCTACTCCCACTGCCTGTGGCTCCCGTTGGATGGTGTCCTTCATGCTCCCTGTTGCTACATTTCACCTGGATAAAAATTGGCCAGGAGGGAGGGGGTACTAGAGAAATACATTATAATTTGCCCAAGTGCTGCCAACCCCTAAGGATGGTGTAAATAAGATAATCTTATACAGGTACTAGTTGTTACATATTAATTCATTTGTGCAAATAGAAAATGGTATTCGCTCACTGGTGGAATGAGAAAAGAAATTAAAATACACTATGTAGATACTCAGGATTTTGTAGAAAAGAATCCCTGGCACTCGGCAGATAGCAAGGTACTCTCGGCAGCATGTATTAATTCATAAATGGAGTTTGAGTTCTCCACCCCTGTGAGCTGCACAATTTCACATCCCTGATGAAAACTGCAAGGAAGCTACTAATTTTCACTTCAGAAAACGCTCACTGTGAAAATGTATTGGGAATTTAGCCAGAAAGAATTTTTATGTTAATTTCTAGTATGGAGATAGGGAAAGGGGAAAAAAAAGGGAAAAAAAAAAATCTAAACTGATCTAAACTGTTTCAGAGACCAAATAGTCACTGGAGTCACTTTCATTTTCTCGCAGGAAAACAAGTCCCCAGATGTCCCCAGTTGTACCATACATTTATAAAAAGATTTTTGTTTTGTAGAAAGACCTCTGGAGCTGGGGTTTGGGGTCAGGAGACAAGCAGAACTCCACTTCGGTTGAAGAGGAGCTTGACTTAGAAATCACAGATCTAAACTACCAGTGATCATCTCCTAGGTCAGAGGTGGGAGTCTATGACTCAAGGGCTAAACCCCCCCCCCCCTGCCTGTTTCTGTACAGTCCACAAGGTGAGAAGAGTTGCTTTATTTGTAAATGGTTTGAAAAAATCTAAAGAATAATAATGTTCTATGATACATGAAGATTACATGAAATTCACATTTCCATAGCCTTAAATAAAGTCTTACTGGAACACAGCCACATTCATTTGTTCATGAATCATCTACGACGACCCCTTTGGTGCTCCAGAGGCAGAACTGAGTCATTACAACATGAACTCATGGCCCACAACAAGGAAAATATTTACTCTCTGGCCCATTACAGCAAAAGTTTACGTTGTTACTGCCATCAGAAAGGTAATTGACCTTTACGGACTCTAAGAACAGATACGACATCTTTCACCATTTTATCTCGAGCACCTATCACAGTGCCTCTCACAGAGTAGGTGCTCAATAAGCAAATGAAGGAACAGACAAATGGTTGGGAGGAGCACATCTTCCCATGGGTTTATTTTTCTCCCACAAATAAAGGTGAAGTCATCCAGACTTCCTCTCAGATGTAATAAACATGCATGATGATCCAATGCCTCTCTTTTATCTACCCATAGAAAACCACAGTAAGTAAGGTAAGCATTTCATCAGGTCAAAATTGTGCAGATGGTTAGGTTTATAAGAGAGCACCCTGATACTTCACATCCTCCAACATTAGCTTAGGTCCCTCAAAGCTACAGCACAGAGAAGCTGGAGAATGAAAAGCACCTATATAAAGCTTTAACTTCAAACCTGAATTGTTTTCCCACCTTCCCTAATGAGCTTCCCTAAATAGTTTAATTCCTGTGAGACACTTAGTGAAGCATGGCGTTAGGGATAGGAAAGGCTGAGAGGGCATGTACGACAAATAGAGTGACGACTTAACGGGATATCCGTAATTCAGAGTTCTGAGTAACCCAGACAGGCAAGATGTCTCCAGATCCTTCCATCCCTATTTATGACTTGGACTGAGTCTGCAGATAGATCAGCTGAATTGCAGTCAATGAACTTACACAGTGACCATGGGAAGCCAGTGGTATTTACTACACCCGAGGTCTCAAAGCCTGTCTGCCCTCCAGAACACCTGTCTGCCTTCCAGCTTGAAGGCTATCAACTCGACAGACGTGCAGGCAAAGAATGACAAGGGCTAAGTCCTATGATGGAAGTATGCAGCAGGTACGGTAACGGGGCCTTCTGACTAACGCTCCTGTCCTATCTTCGTCCCACCACTTCTAGCCATGTTCCCACTCTTTGGGATGGTGAATATCACTTCTCACAAATCATATTCTTATTCTCTCTAGTCTTGACACCCTGATCCTTCCTCACCACCCTCTCCCAGGTATTCTGTACCAGGAAAGGGAAAAGATTGGCCTTGATAGGGGAGAAGAGAAGGAAAAGAGAGAAACATAAAGGCTATGGGGGAGGTATAACCTGCAAAATCTGCAAGAAATCTGCAAGAAAAATAAAACATATTCATTATTTTTATTGTTTTCAAATAATTATATTACTGATAAATACATTCTCCATCCCTACCCCAAAAAAGTTTATCTAGGGAAGTCAGAGAAAAATTCAAGGAGGAGACGGTTCTAACCATAAGCCTTAAAAGCTATGTAGGAGTTTTCCAGGTGGATGGAGCCTGGGGAGAAGAGGCATGTCTTCCCCAAGCTAATACCACCCTACTTACGCTTCTCAAGCCAACCGTGGACTCAGTATCTACAGACCCTTTCTCCTTTCTGTAGCCCAAACATTAATGGAGGCTGTGATTTGGAATAGAAAAAAGGAAGAGGATAAAAAGGAGAAAAGGTGGGAAGTTAATGGCTCTGTCAAGGAAATGGGGTTTGAAGAGGGTTCAAGTGTGTCAAGCCACAGCTGTGGGGGTCACCTCCCCTTCTGATGTATATTGTCTGTGGGGATCATGCCACATATTCTTATACACAGTATTGTCTGCACGTGTGTCTTATTTTCCTCCACCCCCAAACTAAGTTCCTGCTCTCTCCCTTAGTACCAAATTGCCATGAATTTCAGAATGTTTAATGCACATTTGTTGAATAAGTGATATAAGAAGTGTAAGCCATATTTTCCTGGGCACTCCAGTTGGAGAAAAATACATGAAGAAGATGACATAATAGGAGTCATAAGTAATGATTTCCCTGGCTTTAGCCTAATCCATGCATGAATGAATGTGTTAGATGTTAGGGAGCTCTCTGTATCCATGTCCACCATTAGCCAAAAATGCACTTGAAACCGCAGGCATGAAGAGCCATCACAGTGGCCTGATGCAATGGAAGACAAGGTTTGCTTACTGGATCCAGTGTTTTAAGCAGCTACAGATGGCTGCCATCGCTGTTCGCCAAGAGAACAGAGAGCATACTTGGAGGACACGGAACTCGACTTCAGCTCCACTTGTCCTAGGATCAGAGAATATCCATTGACTTTACCATTATCAGGCTCTACGCTCAGTGCTGCAATCCTTGAATCCTCACAACTATAAGGCAGGTGTTATTTTAATCCCTGTTTTCCAGATGAGAAAGCTGAGGCTCAGAGAAGTTACATACCAGCTGGCAAGTGTCCCAGCTGAGATTTAAATCCCATTCTCTGTGACTTCAGAACCCGCACTCTTAAACACTTTGCTCAATTCCTTCCCACTTCCCAGAGGCAAGGAAGCATGACCACATGATGGGGAGGGTAATAATGGTAAGGTCACTGATCCCAAAGGAAAATTGTTCTCAGTAGTACCAACTGTTCTCCTCCCAACTTTGTCTAAGAACAGTAGCTCAGTAATGTGACTGGAGAAAAGAAACTGAAGAGCAGGAATTTCATTTATTACTGCACATCTGTTTTCCGACAGAGCAAATGGAACATTCCACATTCTGGAGCCCTTAAGAGCACCCATCTCTAAAAACCTTTACAGCTTCATTTGGTTTAAATGTCAAGGGACTTGGCTTTTCTGCAGAAGCAGGAGAGCTTTTTCCAGAGGTCTTCCAGAATGCCGGCATCAAAAACTACTGATGAATGATCTTTCCCTCTTCTCTCCAGCTAGACTCCTTGCATTGGGTCATATAAACAAAACCACACTTCTTAAACTCACACTTCTTACTCAGGTAAGAAGTACATTCATGGCTTTGAGCAGAAGACTGGGATTCTTTCCATGGGCAGCAGGTGATAGTCAAACTCATAGAACAATCTAATTATAGTAACTCTTTTAAAATAAAAACACAGCTTTATTACTTACAAATTCATACAGTAACCCAGATTAAGAAAGTGCTACCTGATAGGATCCTGAAGAAATATTGACTAGATAAAGATTTTTTTTTGGTAATTAATATATTCGTTTCATGTAAAGAAGCACCCTTAAAGATAGTTGAGTATGCCTTCACCAATGATTGCTCAAGCCAACATTTCTCCCTAAGAGCACAGAAGTAAAAAAAAAAAAAAAGTTCCATCATTGTTGGAGAGATCACAAATTCTGAATTAATGAGACTTCTCCTATTGTTACGAAGGAAAGGGAAGTATGGTGAAGCATCAAAGAACAGGCAAACAGGGAAATCCATCCTGGAGTGGGAGCTGAAGACAAAGAGTATTCACGAGTCAACTGCGGGAAAACCCAATGCAGTGAAAATACAGCTCCTGAGCTATATAAATGCATTTGGAAGGAAAAACTTGGCGATTCTTTGGGATATGTATAGTTTAGTAACACAGCCCCCATAGTTGACTCAAGATTAGAATTATGGGATTCCTCCCTTCTTTCAAGTGTCCCTTAAAAAAAAATACATAAATATATTTTTCTCTCATTCAATAAAGGCCACTTCAGATTCCACATTTTGGTTGAGGAGGAGAGATTGTGACTGCAGGGATGACTGTCTGCACGTGTGCAGGGCTGTCTCCACAGGGAGGTTTTATCCCTGAGCTAAATGGTCAGTCGGGCTCAGATGGGGGGAGGAGGGTGAATGCTCTTTGGAGCCCAAGTTCCACCACACTGGAAACAGAAGCACAAAAGGTATGGTCTTGTCCCTTTTTTGTGCCTTGTAGTCACACACAGCAACTGAGGCTATTTCCTCAGCAGTAAGCCAAAGGGTTGGGGGAAGGGAGGCCAAGTTGTTAACACCAGGTCCGTCATGATGTAGAGAAGCGTTAGCCAGCAGGGACAGAAAGACGAGAAGAAAATGCAGCTTTACTGACTTAAAAGGCAAATAAATGACAAAGAAAGAGGCCAAGTCTTAAATGGGTACTTAAATGGATAACAGTTCCAGTTATCCATAATCACAAAAAATAGGAAACCCATAAATCTCCTTCATTTTGATTGGCATCATGTCCTTGCTCTCGGACTTGAGTCATCATACCTATGTGACATTATAAATTGTGAGCATTTTCTTTAGATGCACCAGTATGGCCATGTTATAAAGAACAGGTTTAAAAAGAGGTAAGAGGTTCCAGCTCCCCTATTTTGTTCATATTGAAGTAGGGAATCTGGGTTTGTTTTGAATTCTGTCCCTGCGGAAGTTGTTCCTATTCACCAATGTCTGGTTATTGTCCACTTCAGGATACAGGACAGGCTGGCATGTCTCCATCATCTTGAAGTTAGGCAGGACCATAAGACCTGACCCAGCTCATGAAATGTGAGTGGAAAATGATGTGTCCCTCCTGGGTAGAATATTTTAAGAGCTTGTGCTGGATTCTCTCTCTTTCTTCCCCTGGGCCCAGCAACCAGCAACCTTCCAGATGGAGACCATTTCCTCAGCCTGTCCTTCCAACTGAAAAGAGCATGGAGCAGAGCCCCTCCAGTCCCCCCAAACCCCAGATGGACAGGAACACAGAAGAGCAACAAACCTTTGCTATTTAAAGCCACCGAGATCTGCGGGTTGTTGGCTATCACACCAGAACTTGCCTAGAGCAATTAATAAGCTATATAATAGTTATGTGACTTTGGGAAAGCTACTGATAAGTGCTTACCCCTGTTTTCTTATCAGAAAATGAGGGAGGCCTGGTATACAGTAAGCACTGAGAATATGGTAACTTGTTCGCCTTCATAATAAACTACACTTTAAGAACTACCTACAGCAAGCCAGTCACTATCTTCTCTACACATACGTCCTCTCTCATCCTCAAACCAATCTTATAAGTTAGGTGTTATTGATCTTTTTTTTTTTTAAGATTTTATTTATTTATTTGACAGAGAGAAATCACAAGTAGATGGAGAGGCAGGCAGAGAGAGAGGGAAGCAGGCTCTCTGCTGAGCAGAGAGCCCGATGCGGGACTCGATCCCAGGACTCTGAGATCATGACCTGAGCCGAAGGCAGCGGTTTAACCCACTGAGCCACCCAGGCGCCCCTGATCTTTTTATACATGGTGAAACCAAACCTCAAAGAGGCTTACTAGCTCAATGAACATCAACCAACTTGTAAGTGGAACCACATCTTTCTGATCCAGAGCTCTTGCTTCCTCCCCTAAAAGTAGTTATTCATTTCTCATAAGTGAAAACTTACTAGTATATTAGTAATTAAGATAAACTTCTTAAAGAAACAAATAAGTAATAAATCATTTAGAGTGTAAATCATCATTTTCTTCAATACACACAACATCTTTCCTACTAAATGATTTGGTTTGAATGATCCTGGCTAAAGCCATACCTGGCAATTCCCATCTGGGATTCCCAACTCCTAAGGGTTTATTAAGGTAATAATATGGGTTCGCAAGCTATTCTCGGGGTTTGCACAGGTCTAGAAGAAATAATACATTTACAGCGAGAAGAATGACCAAAGTTAATTAAAAGTAAGTTTTCCTCTTTTTCTTTTTTATCAGAATTTATAATCAATCATTTCATTCTGATACATTTGTACATTGATATAATCGAAAGCTTTGGTCCACTTATGATGATTTATAAGGACACTATTGATGCTTATGAATCAATGAGAAAAAATAAAAAAAGATCTAAAAAATGTTATGGTGTTAAGTCATAATCTCAAAACTTTGGATAATCTGGGACAATAATTTCAAATAAAATATGTTTTTAATCTATGACATTAATAAACTGCATTTTATATAGATTTGTGACTCTTTTTCAATAAATATTTTTACAAGTACAAAGTTAAAATAAGTGTACAAGGAACTCTTCGTTATATAAATGTTGTTAATACCACTATACCTCAAATCTCAAATTTTGGCCAGGACAAGCCTAAATTAACCTTCTTCTCCCTCTTTGCAACTTAGCTCCTAATAACCCAGATTATCTGCTACAGTCCAGAGAGGTTCTGGGAATCAGCACAGCAGAAACACAGACGACTTTTTCATGAGTTCAATAAAAGGAAGAACTAATGAATGAAATAAAAGTAACTGAATCAAAGCAACCTTGTCACTTTGGGGGACACAGCACCCTTCAATTTTGGGGAGGATACATCACTGAGGGTTGGAAAGAGATTTTAGTAAAAAATGTGGGTCAAAATTAATGAGACACCAGCAAAAACCATTCTGTGGGCATTCCTCTCTCTACCCCCCCTTCTGGACATGAACCAGTCATTTTCAGTCTAAATTAAAGGCATTCAGTGGTCAAGAGCAAGCACAGTGGTCAATGGTATTTCAAAGAGAATTTTGTTCAGATTTCTGGAGGACACATCAAAGAAAATAAGAAGCCCTTAGAGTTACAGCAGTAATGACAATTTTAAAAGTTATTGGATACATGCCATGTACCAGGCTCTGTGCTAAAATAATTTAAAAGTCATGTCTCATCTTATACTCAAGTACTATTATTTCCCCCTTTTTACAGGGAAAATTTCTTAAGCAAAGGATTGAAGTAATTTGCCTAGAGTTACCTGCTGGTTAAGTGGTGACGCCTCCTTAGCAATGGCTCTCAGCCTCTGTGTTATACTGTCCCCTGCAGGGTGTCTGGGAATGATACAAATTGAGGGTGTCATCATGAAAGCAGAAGGGAACCATTTCTGGAGTCCTTCCGAAGCGCTAACAACACATTCACCTCACTTCACTAAATTCTCATAACTTTGAGGGTGGGAAAGATGAGGAGATACCAGTATTCTCACGACACAGATGAGAAAATCAAGGCTCAAAGAGATTAATGGGTCTACCAACCCAGAAGACAAAAATATAAACCAAGGTATCCTAAATCCACATTGAATGATCTGCCTTTGAGCAAGCTGGTTCTGATTTAACCTCAAAAAATCATTTGCACATCTAAAATATCAAGATATCTAACTGAATTACAGTCTGGATGAAAAAATACCTGGATGGTTGCTTGGAAATTCAATATAAGGCAATTTCGAGATCAATGTGATCTCCAAACTAAAATGATCAATGTGATACTGGTTTACATTCTCTGATGTGCAAGTTCTTCTATATTTTGCTTTGATAGGATCACATCTGGAACACTGAGTTTCCATGAGTCGTAACTCAAGTTTAGATATTGTTCACTGAATTTTTCCAAATTCAGAAGTGAGGTCAAAGCTCTCTAAGGTGTCCTCTAGAAGCCTTTCTCCTCTGGTTTAAGGTAAGGGGAAAGCATTCCCTCTTACCCATGACAGGTGGGTGTGGGAACAGGAAGAAATCAACACTTATCAGTGAAATCCTCAGCACCGGCTTCTTCCTTCTTGCAATGAATTTTCCTTCCCACACCCTGGTAGTAAGTGACGGGCTAACACATATGTACGTGTCCAACACTTCTCTCTGGGAAGCGTGAAGAACTGTCATGCAGAGTCGCACAGGATCATGCAAGACTGCAGGCCATACTGCTCATGTAGACCATGATGTGAATGGTGCCCCCTGCAGTTGTGTAGCTTGGGAGCCCTACTGACACCTACTGTTTTAGTCTCTGCCTATGGAACCTCTGTTAAAACTAAGATAGAAAAAGTCTGTTTCACTTAATCCCGGACATTATAATCAACGTTTCAAAACAAAAGAGTTACATTTAAAAATGCAATTATCGGGGCACCTGGGTGGCTCAGTCATTAAGCAGCAGCCTTTGGCTCAGGTTATGACCCCAGGGTCCTGGGATGGAGCTCCACATCGGGCTCCAGCTCAGCAGGGAGCCTGCTTCTCCCTCTCCCATTCCCCTTGCTTGTGTTCCTCTCTCACTGTGTCTCTTTGTCAAATAAATAAATAAAATCTTTTTAAAAAATGCAATTATCAGGAAACAACGGGTGTTGGTAAGGTTGTGGAAAAAGGGGAACACTCTTCCACTTCTGGTGGGAAGGCACACTAGTGGAGCCACTCGGGAAAATAGTAGGTTTTCCAGAGGTTCCTCAAAAAGCTGAAAATAAAGCTACCCTACAAGTCAGCAATTGCACTACTAGGAATTTATCCAAAAGATACAAAACTACTGATTCAAAGGGGCACATGCACCCTGATGTTTACAGCAGCATTATCAACAATACCCAAATTATGAAAAGAGCCCAAGTGTCCCTCAACCGATGAATGGATAGAGAAGGTGGTGTATATATATATATACACACACACACACACACACACACACACACACACACAATAGAATTTTACTTGACCATCAAGAAGAATAAAATCTTGCCATTTGCAACGACGTGGTTGGAGGTAGAGAGTATTATGCTGAGTGAAAGAAGTCAGTCACAGAAATACATACCACATGATTTCACTCATATGTGCAACTTAAGAAACAAAACAGATGAACACAGGGGAAAGAAAAGAACAAGAAAGGGAGGCAAACCATAAGAGAGACTTTTAACTAGAGAGAACAAACTGAGGGTCGCTGGAGGGGGGATGGGCATGGGGGTTGGGCTAAATGGGTGACAGGGTAGTAAGGAGAGCACTTGTGATGAGCATCAGGTGTTGTATGGTGCATGTAAGTGACGAATCCCTAAATTCTACTCCTGAAATTAATAGTATGACACTAGATGTTAACTAACTAGAATTTAAATAAAAACTTGAAACATTAAAAAAAAGAGAAATAACATATTTGCAGAAGGTAAAAAAATAAAATAAAATTGCAATTTTCAAGTATAACTTTCTTAAAACAGGGAATACATTGGAAGACATTTTATAGAAGAAACCATTGACATAATTAAATTAAGCATAATACAAATATGAAGAGTATCAGCGCCGTCAAATGTTTAAAGGGTTTGAGGCAGAAGAGAGAAGAGACTGAGAAGTTTCATGGTAGATAATTAGGAGAAATTGTAAGATGATTTTTGGCTCAGTAAAAGAAAGAACTTTCCAGAAACAAGCAACAATTAGAGACCCTATGGCAACAACCCTATGAGAAAGGGCATACTTTACATCCATATCACCCACCCATATTTGGAGAATGTGTCCAAAAATAGAATGGGTAATGTCTGATGGTAGACAGTTCCTTATCCTGATAAATGATCAAAAGGGGAATCAAATGTTTTAGAGATCTTCATAAAGAGTTATACTGAGCTAAATGGATTACAAGGCTTCTTCTAGGATAGAGACTGTGACAATTTGCTATGAACCTCCACCAGCCCTGGAAGAAGGAAACCTCTTTACCTTCCCTCTAAAGGAGACTGAGGCCTTTTATAAGGTGCTTGATCCAACCTTTACATGTGAAAATTTCAAAGCTCTTATCAGGTCTTGTGTAGCTAAGCAAATAGCCCCGCAGAGTATATGGTACAGTAAAGAACCTATTTTATTTTTTATTCCTTCATGATCCAATTTTATTTTATTTTATTATTTTTTTTAAAGATTTTATTTATTTATTTGACAGAGAGAGATCACAAGTAGGCAGAGAGGCAGGCAGAGAGAGAGAGAGAGAGGAGGAAACGGGCTCCCTGCTGAGCAGAGAGCCCGATGTGGGACTCGATCCCAGGACCCTGAGATCATGACCTGAGCCGAAGGCAGCGGCTTAACCCACTGAGCCACCCAGGCACCCATTTATTCCTTCATGATCCAATTTTAAAAGGAGTTTGAAGGGTACCTGGGGGGCTCAGTCGGTTAAGCATCTGCCTTCAGCTCAGGTGATGATCCCAGGGTTCTGGGATGGAGCCCCACATCGGGCTACCTGCTTAACGGGGAGTCTGCTTCTTCCTCTGCCTCTCCTCCTTCTCATGCTCTCTCTCTCTCTCTCTCTCTCTCTCTCAAATAAATAAATAAAATCTTTAAAAAATCAAAATAAATAAAAAGGGAATGAGAATAGAAATTAAAAACCTAACACTGCTCTGTGTATTAATGAGTTCTGCCAACTCCACTGTGAGAGAGATGTTCAATCTAGAATGCTTCATTCAATCTTATGGTTTTAAATCAGGAGTCAAAAACTTAAAAGGAGAAAGAAAAATGTAAGACGCTAGGGAGTGACAGGCCCATGCAGATGAGACTGCATGGCGAGTCTAATAGTCCAATAGTCCAGTCTCACAAGGCAGCAGCTCACAGGCTCAGCTTCTCGTTGCCTTCTAGAAATGCTTTCTAGAATTGCCATATCAAAATTATCTGTGGTTAGAAATCTGCCCACTGTTTCTGACTGCAGGAAGGCTGATCCTTCACAGGAAGGCAGTGGGAAACCCGTGCATGCATTTATGTCCCCACGTGAGCCAGCAGCTATCTACTGGGCAACTGAAGATAAAGAAAGTAGAGACAACTATGCTGGTGGGAACATATAAGGGAGACTGGATGAAGCTTTCTGCCCCCACATGAGGTTGCTCAGCAGGGTCTGAAGGAGAAGAGGCTGCCCCCTGTCCTGCCAGAGTTCCTGGGTATCCCTTTCTGGGCATTGTCACAGAACTGGGAAGGCCACTGGATCCTCAGGCAACTCCAGCACCTGTAGGAGGAAGAAGATTTTTCCCAAAGGGTAAACAAAACTTCTCAAAGCCAAAGAGGAAAATCACTTTTAAAGAAAGAGAGGCATTCTTTGAGATGAGCAGAGATCTTAGAAGTTCATCAAAGACAGAGATGGAAAGACCACAAGAAGACCCTCATGAATGCTTTCATGCCTCTGATGTTTTCCCCTCAAACTGGGGGGAAACTCTTGTTGACAGCTTGTTCATAGAGATTTTAGTTCTGATATGAGTTTGGTTCAACAACAGAGCACAAGAAGCCCCGAAGAAAGTGACAGACACAGAACGATTGTTTCACTGTGTGGGAAATGTGCTTAAAAAGAACACATGGACAAAGAGCAGAGTTTGAGATGTGGTTGGATTGCAAAGGTGATGGATTATAATCTATAGTTTGTGATATATAGGATGTAATATATAGCAGCGTATTTTATCATCATGTGTGTTTCCTAAAATTACAGACAAGTCATAGACAGGCAGCCTTCACGATTCTCTTAGAGGAGAAATGTGAGAAGCAACATCAGAGTTTACACACTGTTTTCTACTTACTTAGCTAATGCTTGACACACTGTGCTATGCAGAGAAATCCATCAACGGGGAGAAGGACATGATGAAACGGCTGGCCAAATCAGGCCAGATGGCGTCCAGCCCGAACCAACCCCCTCCCCGCACACAAATGGGTGTCAGACAAGGTCACCGATAGGCCCTAAGCCATGCAGCTTTTCCCGCACAGGGATGGTCAATGATGCAACGAGAATGGTGAACACCTGCTTGGGGAAGGGTTGCTGCTCCTCCCAGAGCTTTCTAGTCTCATCAGATGGCCAGCCTCCACTAATGTCTTTGGGGGCAGGCCAGCCCTGAGTGACTGAGTGGTAATGACTATGAACTGGAAGGTCATCTCTCTACCTGAGGACATATACCCTGCTGTCAATCATTTCTCAAATTTGGGCCCACTGTACAGGCTGACAATTAGCCTGAATAAAGCGAAGGTGATGTTTTTAGTTGCCCCAGGCAAATCAGGCAAGCAACCAAAAATTACCATCAATGGCACGGAGTTAAAAGCCATATCCGATTCCCACTGCCTATGTAGTCCGGTATCTAATGACAGGTCCTCTGCTCTGCTTTTCTGTGGTTCTTTGAGCAACCACCAGTAGTGCAGCTCATTATCAGAACGAGAAGTAACAACCTGTGTTAATAAATCCAGCTTATTTGGGGGAACTTGACAGACAGGATTCTTGGAGATAAAGCACCTGATTACAGATAAAGACCAAAGTGCAAGACAGCCCTGCTGTCCAGTCTCCTCTGTGCATGTGAAATTTAGTTCATTACCATTGCCTCCTGGAAGAACATTAATTCCACTCTGCAGAAAACATCAAATAGCAACACTGGTAAACTTGTCAAGGAGTAGAGCTACTAATCAGTAATTGACACAATATTTGCCCTGCCTTTTTAGTAACTGGCAATAGTTTCAGTTCAACAGTCACGGAAATAATGAAATTTGCAGAAGTGCACAGGAAAATCTATGGGAGTTATAAGCCATTGCATAGATTGCTAATAGTCCAACAGTGTTTGTGTGATACTGTTCCAAACTTCTACAAATTTTTTAGGATGAAAGTTTAATTTCTTGCATTATTCAGTTTCTTTTAGCAGCAAACACCTCAAATATAACCTATATAAAGGCTAAGGACAAATGAAAGGATCAAATTGAAAACACATACTGCTATAGGATTCACTTTCTACACCTTAAGCTGAGTAAAATCTTGGAATTTCCTTATTCTTTCACTATTTTATTTTGTTTTATTTTATTTTATTTTTGCTACTTCTTCTTTACCCAGGCCACACGATGTTCATTAGAATAATAACCCTCTTGACTCCAATGCATCCAAAAATATGTACATGCAAGAAAACCCATTTTGCCTGTCCAAATCCAATTATTTCTGGAATGAAAATCACAAAGTACTAAACAGGTTACAATTCTGTTCATGTATTGAAACAAATAACCTTAGAACTATAGATTGCTAATATTGTCAGGTTATAGGGACTAATCTTAATTTATTTGGTAAACATTTATTGAGAGCATGTCTAGGGCAAGGTTATTCCTGCTGTATCAAAGTGTTATCTTCCAAAATTGGTTTTACCCTGTAATAGAAGAAACCTTTTCAGGAAAAACAGTCTCATCTAGTCACCCGATAAGGTCTAAAAGGCATATGTTTTCTTGATCTTTCGGCAAATTCTTTTATGTCTTTTTATTTCAAAAGAAAGCTTCCCACCAGGCATTTGTTGGCAAACATAGGCAGAGATTTCTTAGAAGCACTAATTCTAACTCAGCACTGCCACAAGTCACTAGTTCTAAAAAAGCGCACCCCCTGTGAAGATCCTTCAATGATTCGGGACAGGTAACAATATCCATGGTCACCGTATATTTATTGGACCACGGTGACAGGGCCAAGAAAGAAAGGGGACCAGGCAGGAGGGGGCTGTGGCTGCAGGTCATTGACTGGGAGAGAGTCTCGCCCCACTGGAAGAAATGGAAGGCATGTGTAAGTGAAGTGCCCAGCACTCACCTGTCACAGGGAAACACGCTCAATACACGTACCTTCACTTTTCTCCTGTAAGACTGCTTTATGTTAATGTAGCATTTTAAAGAACACGAATCGTGTTCTCGTGGGTTATCTTATTGGATGCTCCCAACACTAGAGATAAGCTTTATTTTACGTTTGGAAACACAGATGGCCTGAGAGGTCAGATCTATGTGGCCCTCGGTCACACAGCTAGTACATTTTCGAGTCCATAACCCGGACCTTCTGACTCCAAGGACTCTCTGCCTCCTTTATTGTTCTGAGCTACAAGTATTCGGTGATGGGGTCCGGGACACTTTCTATCTTATTCTTCTTAAAAAACAAAAAAACAAAAAAACAAAAACAAAAAAAACAACCCTCCCTTCACTCATGTCTTCATTCCTTCCAGGAGTATTTATCATCTCCTCACATTTCCTTTCCTGTTTGATTCTCTGTCTCCTCCGGTTCCATATGTAAAATTGTTGCACGCATAATGTTCATGGATGCATGATTAAGAGTTCGTTACTCAGGATCTTGAGTTCTTCCAAGTTAAAGAAAGCCTACAAACAAGGCACATTTCATTCTGGGCCTTGTTTTTCCTTTCAGCACTTCTGCTCAAATACCAAACACCCTTTGCGTTTTACTTGGGATGGAAAGAAACAGTTGTGTAGCTGTAGCTATTACTGGGCCATTACCATTCTGAGGTGTTGATTTTGTGCTTCGCATTTTTCCTGTGTTCTTCACTTGATGCGCTATCTTGAATTTTTATTTCACTCTAATCATTTTTTAAATTTGAAGTCTTCCTTTTTACTTTGGCAATTTCAGTTGGAACGCCGGGTTTAGAAAAAAAAAAATGTTCACAGAAAAACTGAAGGTTAAATCAGTTTTATTCTGTAAACAGTGCCTAAATTATCATCTCCTTCCCATAACAACCCAATTAATATGTTAGAGCAAAGCTGGAAAGCCAAAAACGGTGCTGAAAACGTAGAGTTAGTGTGACACCTTCTGGCGAACAAACTGCATTTCGTCAACAGCAGCAAAAAAACGAATTCAGACAAGGGTCCTCCAGATAGCTTTTATTCCAACAAACCCATCTTTCGAGAGAGTACCTGGTGTTGCCCCAGGCTCCGCCACAGGTCCCGGGGCTACTGACAAGGGAAGGTCTGATTCTTCCATTTACCAGTCTAACCACCTCCTGGGAAAGAAATCTCTTTATCTTCACACCCATCTATGGAGATGTCAGCACCTAGAGTTAGGATGGGTACTCATCTAAGATGCTGGGGGCGGGTGTGGGGTGGGGCACGGAGCCAACCCATCCTCGTGGATCAAGGACAGCCTCCCAGAGGCGGGGATGCTGAAGTCTTGAAGGATGAGCAGTTTTTGTGAGCAGCAAGGTAGGAAGTGGGCATGATGCCGCGGGGAAAGTGGCGAACGCAGGAAAGGAAGGGAACAGCATGTGTGCAAGGCTCTGAGGCTGAGAGTGTGTGTTTACTGACCAGAAGTTATTTCAGGCACCTAGAGAAGACAGAGCGTGGAGAGAGCTGTGCCTGGAGACCACACAGGGCCCCAACCCACAAGGGCTTTGGAAGCTTAGAAGTGTGGGTTCCGTGATCCAGGCTGCAGGGACCCACTGGAAGGTGTAAGCATGACGGTGACAGGATCAGAGTTTTCCACTAGAAAAATCAGCCTGGCTCCAGAGTGGAGGGAGGGAGGAAGACTCGTTAAAGTTTGGTCAAGTAGGAAGCTGTGAATATGGAAGAGAACTTGAACTGGGCAGGGAATGTGGGTGGGTGTCATACAAAGTGTTTTATGAAAGGGTATCATCAGCCAGTGGACCCTGAAAAAACAGAAGGATTATGTTTTATGTTTATATGGCTCAAAATAAAAGGAATATTTCTTTTCCTTGAACAAAGAGAGAAAGCCCCGTCTTTCAATGTAGATGTCTTCTTTCTCTTTGTATGTGGTCTTAGGAAAGAGTTAAAATATTTCTCAACATATGAGAGGATAATTGCTCCACCATCCAAGCATGCAATTTTACAAACTAAATTTGGAGACTTTCAAAAAATATTGATCGCACCTGAAAACATTTAATGAATGCAATTTGGAAACAAGGGCCCAGAGACACCAATTTGTATCAACAGTGCTTAAATACTCCCATAAAAAACACACCCAGGGCCTTGGGAAATCTGGATCACCATAATGTGCTTTCAAAGGAAGGTTTGAAATTTTTAGATGAACGGCTATAATTATAAATTGAAATTAAATATAATGCAGAAGAGGCCAGGATTTCCCCTGCTGTCAGAATAAATCTAAGGAATACGTGGTATCCACTGTCAGACAAGGCCGTGCACTTACTCCCTGTATAAACCACTCTCTGCTTTGGGTAGCAGAGCGCTTTTCCTTTGGTATCCAAATGCTAATGGATACTTTTTCCCCCATTTAACTCAGATTTAATCTAAACATTTCCACTGGTCTGCAAGGCTCCCTGTTACCTTCTGGAGTTAACCTCTGTTACCCTCGCACTCCCTCATCCCACCCCATCAGAACACCTCGGTCTTCCGGAAACACACCAAGGATGGTCGTTCCTTCCTCAAGGCTTTTGCATCTACGACTCCCTCTGTCCGGAAAGCTCTGTGTCCAGATATCTATCTGCACCACTGACTCCCTCATTTCCTTTAGGTCCCTCCTTTCTACGAAGGTTTCCGTGACCACACTACATAAAATAGCACCTGCACTCGACATTCTCTTGCCCTTTACTCTGCATTAGTTGTCTGTATAGCTCTTATCATCACTCAACAGCCCATGTACTTAACCTGTTTATCACTGCCTCTCTCCACTAACATCCAAATGCTATGAAACCACAGGCTGTCACTGATGGATAGCCAGGGAGCGGAACGGTGCCTGGTTCTGAGTAGGTGCTTAACAAATATGTTAAATGAATGATGTTTATTGAAAGTATTTATTGGGTTTTTAGTCAGATGGGCAAGCTGGAGGCTTTCAATCAATTTACCAACCATGTACTATGTGGCAGGTGCTGTTCTCTATCTTGCATGAGAAAAAAGACCAACCTTGGGTCCCCGGATAAACAGAACAGTGGGAGTCAGTAAGTTAGCTGATAATTATTGTCAGCTATATTTCAATAAAGCTGGGGGAAAAAACCAGATAACTGTAATCCACCCGTTCATTCAACAAATATTTACCAAGTACTTAATGGAAGAGAGTTAAGTTTCTTGTAGGCTTTTTATGTGCCAACATTATGCAAAGGCATAGGAAGATGCATCTATTATATTTTTTAGAGCAACTAGTAAGGTAACTATTATCTCTGATTTAGAACCATGAAACTGGAAGCTTATGAAAGCCCAAGGTTGTCACACTAGACCAGGTCTAGGTCTGTCTAACTCTGTATTAGTTATTCTGCTAAAGGAACTCAGAGAAAAACCATCTAACCTATTAATGGGGTCAGAACAGCCTTCCAAAGAGAAGTAACACCTAGGGTAAACCTTCAAAGTAATGTGTTAGAACTGGGCAAGAGTAGAGGGTAGGGTGTGCTGAGTGGGATGGGTAGCGTGACATTGTATTTTCCATAAAGAAGGAAACTTCTGGGCCTTTGTTTTCATTAATAAAGTAGGTTAAATTTTGGTTCTCTGAATTACTGAAATAGAATAAAAAATACAAACACACACATACACATCCCATTATAAACAATAGCAAAATCAATTTAATATGTGATATAACTCAATCATGCAATGCAAATAATTAGCATGAAGGAATAATATAAACACAAGATTGAGGGAGATCTAGTATTCCAGATTCTAACAAAAGAGATGTGATTGCCTATAAACAACATTTTCCATTTATAGCATATAATTAAATAACTTATGTGGCAATTAAATTACATGCCAATTAAATAGAATTGCAAGCTTTAATAAAACAAGTTAAAAACAAGTGGAAGTTATTACTGAAGCACATCAATTGCTTTTTGCCTACTAAGTTGAATTGACATTTAAAAATTAATACTTACCTGTGTTATGTACTTTCTATATTTAGAATATAAGTTTAAGAATTAGGCTATTAAAGGCTTTCAAGCTAAAATTAATTAAGGTTTAGAAGTTCAGATGCTTGCTCCACTCAAATAAAATAATTAAAAAAAAACAAATTGTTTTGATTCGTTTTACTTTTATTTTCTTTAAAATTCCATGTTTTTTTCCTCTTAACCATCCAAAGTGAGATTATCTTTGAAGCAAGATGGCAGGTACCCAGAGCTGAGCTCTGACAGTATATAAAGCCAATTTTTTCGTACCTGATCCAAATGCTAAATCTGCAATTTACAGTTAATGTATCAATATATTTACATATCTCTGTGGTTTTTCTGCGATACAGTTTAAACTTCAAATTAAATATATATACATAATATACATTGTGTGTATGTGTTTATAATACTTGGGATACAGCATTGTTTTTTAATAATGCTTGATAAACAAGTATTATTTCTGGAAGATGGGCTTCCACCTTGTTTGCAGTTGCCCCAGGTTATATTGCATAACTGGGACTTTATATGCTTCAAAGAGTTTAGATAAACACTTGTCAGGAATATTGGGAGTTAAATACACACACACATACATATATTTCAAGGTATGGGAAAGCAGGCACACAGAGCACTTGACCTCCTTTGTACAACTGTCTGGAGAAAAAATTTAAGTAATGTGTGTGTGTATATATATATATATATATATATATATATATATATATACACTAGCCAGGATTACTGACAGTTAAATACTTACATATATATACGTAATATATATATAAATATAAATAATGTGAATTATTTATATATTACATAGATAATATATAAATGTTATATATTATAAATAATATGAATTAAATATAATTGTGTGTGTGTGTGTGTGTGTGTGTGTGTGTGGTATGGAAAAGCATGCACACAGAGCACTTGAACCTCCTTTGTACCCGTCTGGAGAAAATATATAAATAGTACACTAAACCTAACTAAGGCTCTTCCGGTTGGGTTATTTGAAGTACCATTTTCCTCTCCTCCTGTCTTTTTTCCCACTTTCCAATGTACTCAAGTAAATTGAAAAATTATAATGGATCAATTTAAAATATTTTATTTTCTAAAAGCCTTTTTTGCCTGTTGTAAGGTACAGCACTCCACTCCTTTGATAGTAGAGACAGGCAGTTATCTGAATCTAGTTTAAAAAGGTTATGCAAAATAAAAAGAAATGGTAATGAAAGGGATACTCTGCTTTCCGAGTCCTTGTTTTCTCTTATTCTAGATAGGGCATATCAAAAATAGCTATGTAAAGAAAAAAAAAGTTGTCTTTATGGAAAAAATGAAAAAGTTTAAAAATATATATTCATCTAAATATAAATGGTGCTATAAATAGAACTTGATATAGCAAAGTTTACAGGCAGGAAAACCTAACCCACCATTATATTATCACTCCTCAAACACTTGACTGCCTGTCCTCTATAGCACTGTGTTGGGTTTTAATTCCTCACCTCAAGAAGCGTAAATTCTACTTAAGCAAAGACATTCAATCACAAGATGAAAATATTCACTCTTCCGGATTAGCAACTGCTTACCATTCAAAGCTTCAGCCATTTCACATTTCTTCCCACATGTGGTTTATAGCCATTTGCTTTCATTCGTGGTTTGAGTGACACCTGATTCACAGCTGCTCCCACATGCTACCTACCGTCCAGAGGGAAAAGTGCCTTGCTCATCTTCCAAATACTTCACATGGGGCTATATGAAGATCACCTTGTAATTAATCATATGCTTAATCTCTGAGTGTATTTGGATAAAGGATAATAAATGGGGTATAAATGGCATGAAGGAGTATACGCAGAAAGTTCTGGGTTTGAAGGGCAAATGAGAGGAGAAGGCTCGGCAGCACATGCTGTATTTGGCTGGCTAGAGCTTGGGCAGATGAAGTGAAATGATCCCGTAAGGTTGGGAACTGGAGGTTGATTCCAGGTTTGATGTCGGGTTAGGTTTTGCTGAGTGATTCTGTACAACGATGGTGGTTCCCACTAGTTGATCATATTCCAGGGGCCGCCTGGTGCAACGTGAGCAGGCTGCTGGTTCAGGCCGGTTCAGGCTAATGGACTGAAGAGCAACGAGGGGTCAAATAAGTGGAAGGGCTGAATGCAGTCAAAGAGCAGGTAGGATCCATATTTTTAAAAAAGGACTTTAAACCACCTCTGCTCCGAAGCTGATTTCTTAACTCTCTTGATCACGTTAGAAAGGCGTGTTAATTTAAATTTCCCCCGTCCTCACCATTCGGGGGGCCTGGAGTAAAGCAAATGAGGTCACAGTAATAGTAATAACACAAATTCTACTATTTCAGTGAATCCAATGTCTGGCCTAAGGTATCCATCTCCCTGAACACTCTTCCTCAAGAATTTCGGGGGGACCCAGAGCTACCTAGACTATGGCTCTTTCCTGGTTCTGTGGCTGATGCTTTTCTTCTGCACACCCCGGTCCCCCGGGCGGCCTCTGACAGGCCTCTAGCAAAAACAGGCACAGAGCTAGGTTGCAAATCCCCCATTCCTTGGTAAAACCACAGTGTTTGGAATTTTTACTTTAAAAATGTCTTCTAGGGGCACCTGGGTGGCTCAGTGGGTTAAGCCTCTGCTTTCGGCTCAGGTCATGATCCAGCCCCACATGGCGGGGAACCTGCTTGGCGGGGAACCTGCTTTCCCCTCTCTCTCTGCCTGCCTCTCTGCCTACTTGTGATCTCTGTCAAATAAATAAAATAAATAAATAAAATCTTTAAAAAAATTTTAAAAAATGTATTCTAACTACATTTTCATGCAGAAGTTAAGGTACATTCTACAAATCAGTGCATAATATATATTTATTAACTTATTCAATAAATGTTTGCTAAGTTCCCTCCATCAGTGAGGCATAGAGACGGGTTTAGGAAATGAAAGACCGAGTCCCTTCACTCAAGGAACACACACCACTCCAGTCAGGAAAGCAGGCAAATAAACAGTAAATTGCAATAGTGTAAGTTGTGCCTTTTTTGTTTCTCTGTTTGCGTGGTGTGTGTGTGTGTGTGTGTGTGTGTGTGTGTGTGTATACCCATCATCTTTTACAAAGAATTTAATACCCTAGGCAGGGTGGCAAATGTTCAGATTTATTCTAGGGGCAGAGAGGAAGGGGACTAAACTCTGATTAAGGGTGGTCAAGGAAGATTTTTCTCTGTGAGGTTATCACATTTAGTGCGGCCTGAAATTCTAAATACTGCCTTCACGTCTTTGAGACTGGCAAGGCCCTAGAGGCTTAGCTGTGAGCTCCCTGCTCTTGGCAGATATGACCCCGACCTGGTGGGACCTAGTTCCTCTATCAGCTGGAATAGCTACAACCAATTCTGTCCTCCACGTAATCCCACACATTAAGGGGTCTTAATTAGACATTTCACAAAGATCACTCTGGTACTCTGTGGCCAGTTGGATTCAAAGTAGGGCAAAAAGAAAGGGCGGGCAGCCAGTGAGAGGGCCATGAAGGAGAGCCAGGCAGGAAGCAATGAGGGCTGAGGCCCAAGCACTGACACCGAGTCAGGTTCTGTAGGTACAAAGACTAGACGCCACTCAAGTCAATGGCCAATGGCCGACAGGATACAGTAGCGGGGATAAGGGAGAGGGAAGAAATCAAAAATGCCTCCTGGACTTGGGTAGCCAGGTGCAAGCTGTTGTCTTTCACTGAGCTAGGGAAGAATTCAATTCTGGGCATACTGATTCTGAGAAGTTTGTGGAACATCCAAGCACTGTCTAGTGGATGGTCTGTATGTGGGCCTTAGAACAGGTTGGAGATACAGGCTTGAGTGTACAAAGGAGATAGTGATGCCTGAGCTCTCATTTCAGTCAAGAATAATGTACAGAGAAAAAAAGTCCCAAAGTAAAGCATGTCAACATTTAAAAGGCGAGTGGAAGAAGACATGTTTACATAGGAAACTGAGAAGGGAGCAGGGGTATCAGGAGAATGTTGTTCTAGAAGTCAGGCTAGAAAACGATTTAAGGTGTTTTTATGTGTAGGGAGATGATGAAACTCTGGGATTCGGGGAATAATTATTAGAGGAAAGTTCATGAAGAGGCCAAAGCAAAGCGATCCAGAGGAAAGATAGAGAAGTTAATGCTTAATAAGCAGGATGGTCATCACTTCCAATGAAATAGATGAAGACAAAAAGGATACAAATAAATTTGTAAGTATAAATAGCTTAGTGTTTTCTTCATTGTGAAATAAGAATTCCAGATAAATTGCCTACCACTGAATGGAACAAAACTGGAAAACAGTGCTCCTCATTTAGTTAACCAGCAGGCTGAAGATGGAGGCAAAGAATTCTAGCAACTTAAGAGTTTTCATTTATGTGGAAATGTAGTTTGATAGACATAAAAAAGGAACATAATCTGAGAAGCACTTAGAAGCTATAGTGATAGGTCTATAAACAAGACTATGTGAAACCAGCTAATAAACTCAAACCTACTTTAGGATAAAAGAAACTGCAAGACATGTAAAAACCCAAATTACATGAATAAGCTGTGAAACAGAATTACAGTGTTAATTCTTAAGCAAAATAATATTTCACCAAATAATACATGGGTGCAGTTTTGTTAAAATGCGTTTGTCACACCTACTAACAGTGCTTTGATTACAAGTGATGCTTACAGTTGGATTTCAAATGTGATGCTGCAATCAAAATAAACATCCAAGACAAATTGATAAGCCCAAGTTCATCTTGGTTTTTTTATTAACCATAAGTTAAATCTGGGAGTTCATTGCTAGAAATGTACACCCAGAGTTCTCCCAAGATCAGACAGTTCTCATCATCTGAATATCTTTTTAAAACAAAATGAAGCATTTTCTAAGGACAATTTATTATTTCAAAAACAAGAATAAAGTAAATAGTTATGATACATTTAGTATAAATTTAACACATACACTGACATTTTTTACAGAGCATGTCATAAGAATAAACCATAAATTATCAACCCAGATAAAAATGAATTCTGAATATGCAGGCATACAATTGCAGAAGATTCTACACACACACACACACACACACACACACACACACACACACATATGTGCTCTGAAACTTAGTAAGTCATTTATTTTGATTTGTGATATTAAGTTCTTTAGTTCCTAATATTTACTATTTAAGGAAGCACTTTTTTTTTTTTTTAAGATTTTATTTATTTGACAGAGATCACAAGTAGGCGGAGAGGCAGGCAGAGAAAGAAGAGGAAGCAGGCTCCCTGCTGAGCCGAGCCCTATGTGGGGCTTGATCCCAGGACCCTGGGATCATGACCTGAGCTGAAGGCAGAGGCTTTAACTCACTGAGCCACCCAGGCGCCCTAAGGAAGCATTTCTTTAAAATAAAATTTTGCTGATTTCCTAGAAATAACTTCTGCTAAAAAATACTTGAAAATGTTGAAAAAAAGTGTCAGGGGGAAATCTTTGTAATTCTACTACTAAATCAAGCCCTTCTGAAAAGTATTTAACAGGCATCTCTTGAAATGCATAGGTAAATCCATATTCATGCACAATGAAATAGAACTGTAATTATACATATTTTGTATCTGCTTTTTAAACTTAATATTTTTAATACTGTGCCCTGAACATCTTCCCATGTTAGTAGCTATATATCTACATGATATTCTAATAGCTACATCATATTGTGCTGTACAAATACATCAGCTTTTAATCACTTAATTGATGAAAATCTGGGTCATTTCCAATATTTTACTATGATTAGCTAGGCTGCAGTGAAAGCCATCTTGACATATGCCTCTACAGACACGTCCATCTCATTAGGACAAATGCCTGTAGTGGAATTAATGGGTCAAAGGAGATCCACATTTTAAAATTAATACACCTTCTATCTGCTCCCCAGAAGAGAAGCAACTGTATACTTCCATCAATAGTCCATAAGTGTCCATTTCTTGAGTTACTAATGAGGGTGAACACCACTTTCCCTAAGTTTGCTGGCTGTATACATCTATTCTTGCAATGATTTTCCACTCATTTCCATGTCTCCTGTGGGGTGTTCATCATTTGCTAATTAATTTGAAGAATTTTTTATTTTTTCTTTAGATTAGTAATCTTTATCTGTTACTACAGATCTTTTTTTTATTTTTTTCTATTTTCCTCTTTCTTTGATAGTTTGGGCTTCTGATTAATGATGTAAGGGGCTGTTCACCTCTCAAGATTATAAAAAAATGTTCTACCATGTTTTTGTTTTATATAATTTTATTTATATTTAAAATTTTGAACCATCTCAAAGTCTATTGATACTACATGTGAAGTAAGATTCTAGCTTATTATTTTTTCCCAAATGGGTAGCCGGGTCTCTTAGTAAGTAACTTTTTTCCCCACTTAAAAGCTGTATTTATGGGTGCCTAGGTGGCTTTGGTGGTTTAGGCCACTGCCTTCGGCCCAGGTCATGATCTCAGGGTCCTGGAATTGAGTCCTGTATTGGACTCTCTGCTCAGCAGGGAGCCTGCTTCCCCCTCTCTCTTTCTGTCTGCCTCTCTTCCTACTTGTGATCTCTGTCAAATAAATTAAAAAAAAAAAAAAAAAAACCTTAAAAAAAAAAAAAAAGCTGTATTTGTCACCCCCAAAAGTGAGAAACATTTTTAGACTCCTTTTGTTCCACTGATCTTGGACCAGTATTTTACTAACTCTAACTTAGGGGAAAAAAATTTCGTATCTGTTGAGACTCGTTCCAAACTTTTTTTTCCCTCCCCTTTCTGAATTGTCTGGCTACTTGCTTATCCCCACCTCTTCAAAGAAAAGCTTTAGAAACATTTTTTCAAGTTTCTAAAAAGTCCTATTGAAATTTTGGTATGAATTACTTTGAATTTTTGGAGTATGAGGGAAAAATCTATACATGAATCGGACCAAAAAAATCTTTGAGTATTATGTTATATTCCTCAGGAATTTTACAGTTCTCTTTTTAAGGGTCTCATATGTTTTTTGTAAATGTGGTCACTTATATTTCACTGCTTTTTAAATTGGTAATAGTAGTACTTCTATTGTGAACAGACCATTTTTCCATTATATTTTCTGATTAACAGGTTTATATTAATCTTTATATATTTATTATGCAATTGGCTACCTTTCTGAACTTATTAGTAGTCTTTCCATTTGTTCTCTTGCCTTCTCCAGGTCTTGAATAATGTAATGGCAAGTGATTCTTCTGTATGCTCCCTTTCAATATCTGTATGTGTGACTTTTAAAAATTTTAAGGGCTATGTCATATTACCAGTAGTTTTCATTAATTTTGCATAGATCTAATAAAAACTGTCAGTAAATAAACTTAGCTCTTTGCGTTAGTTCAGGAAAATTTTAATTACTGCTTCTTTCATTTTTCTGTGTTCTTTGGGGTAGCCCACATATAATTCAAAAATTCTATTTTCCTTTTTCTTTCTTTTGTTTGCCATACCTTAATTTTTTCTCTTTTCCTACTTTTTTTTTTTTGAATAATCAAATTTACCCATATGACCTATAAAGTTTTCAGAAGTGTCAGTTATGCTGATTTGTCTTCCTATGGGAATTTGCTTTTGAAATTTCCTTTTATTTTTTTTTTTTTCCACATTTCAGGATGCTCCCTTTTCATTCCTTCTCTTTAACTCAATTTATTCCTTCTTCATGGCTGATAAAAATGAAAGTAATTATTTAGACACTCCTTTGTACACACCAGAGCACTAAGTACTTCACAGACTTTAACTTGCTTACTTCCTACAAATGCTGTAACAGATATCACTCCCATGTTATGTGTGAGGAAACGGAAATTCTGGATGATGAGGTAATTTGCCCAGGACTCTGTGGCTGATCAGTAGGAGAGCCAGGTCTTCTGCCTCCATAACCCATGCTTTTAACAACCCTGTTTCCACAGATCCGTGGGCCTCCTCCCTGTTCACAGGGGAGTTCGGTTCCTTTCAGATCCATATCTGGAATGAGGTGCCTCCTAAGTACCTGTGTTAATTCCAGTGCCTGCTGGACAAAGGCAGGAGCATCTTCTGCTCCAATTCTTAATCGCTTAGCTAACTGCCACAGCCAAACATTCTTTGAACAAGTGTTACGCACTCTCAGCATTTGCTACAATCTAGGGATCCTCCACCTTCCATCCATGTGTAAGACTTCTTTGTGGTGACTGTATATCCAGGGGTACAAAGTGCCCCTCACTCCTGAACCTGCAGTTGTACCCAAATTGAAATCTGTAGTTTCCATCACGCAAGTGAAAGAAAGGGGCTGAGGAATACTGCCCGGGTGGGCAGTATTCAAATCTGGCTAGCTCTGCCAGCAACAGGGACTTGATTTTCTAGATGGTGTAGCTTCTGTGCCCTGAGTTAGTGACTGAGTTGGGGCTTCTTCTTAACTTCTCTCCAGCTCGTCTGATCAATGAATCAAATGATGGGCACTGGAGTTAATACAAATCCCCACTGAATTTTGGCACAGGCTTTTCTCTTTAGCTTGTAGTACTGTCACAGTCTTTGTGGGTATTTTTGCATGAAGCCGGGAAAGGATAACCAGGGACTGCCAACCATGTTTGACAAGCATTTGTATCCCACAATGGGTTTGAGATTTAGACTCACTCTTAAAGAGAATACATGGGCTGTCCCACCAATACCCGGCAGCCTGACTCTAGACCACAGTGAATCCAGATCCTTTTTTATAATTCCTAACATTTCTGGGCTCTTTTCTTAGATGTGGGAAATTCCCCAAATATGAGCTATTCCTTAATAGCTCATATTTTCCTATGGATTAGTAAAATCATCCTATGACAATTTTCAAATGATGTATTTTTTTTTTTTTTTAAATCACCATGCTAAAAATGGCAGTGTGGGAAAAATAATGAAGGTTTGAGCTGACGTGTTTTCTCATCTGCGAGATGTAGGTGAGGAGGCAGGCAGAGCCAGGTCAAAGTGACCCAATAGGTTTGGTTATTCTTGAATGTTATCCTGCACAGAAAAAATGCTCTTTACACTGTGAATTATGGAAGCCCCTTGGCACACATAGCCCCTTAACTCAGGAAAGCTAAGCTAAGGACATTATAAAATGTTACCACGCGCCAACCCCCCCCCCCCTTTTTCTGTCTTCAGAAGCTTGCATGTATTTTGTACTCCCAGGGCCAAAGCTACTCTGGATGGAGGCAGCTAACAAATACATCAAAAATATTAAACATGTAATTAGAAATCCCAGCCTACACTAAATGCCCTTCATCTGTGTCTCTGTGTCACCTTCTTGTGATGATTGGTTTTATGTATCAACATAATATTGCCATGTTTCCTCTGGGTGTTTACAAAGAGTCACCGGGTGATTTTAGGTAGATTATCCTCAGTAACGCAGGTGGGCTTCACTCAATGGGCTGAAAGCATTCAGAATTAAAACTGAGGTTTCCCCGAGAAAGAATCCTGCAATATAGAAATCCTGCCAGCCCACCCTATAGATTCAGGCTTATCAGCCTCCATAACTATGAGAAAATTCCATAAATCTCTTTATACATATATGTGTGTATGTGCATGTGTGTTTGTATGCATACAGGAGGCTACGAGCATATGGAGAAAAGCAAGAACAAAATTAACAATCAAACTTCATTTCTTTGCACATGACATTGATGTCAAGATTTCTAAGAAATTATTCCTTTTTTAGTTTCGATAAGGACTTCCAGCACAGAACACTGTTAGAAATTAACCGTTAGGAATTATGTAAAAGAGATGTAAGGCAAGTACTATATCAAGACCAAATAGATAAACACAGGTTTTATTTTTTCTACAGAATTTACTGCAGGTCACCATGTAATGAAGACAAAAGCAGATCATTCTTCATGTGTCAAACTTGTTTACTAATTTAAATAAAAACATATGACTCCCATTACACAGATAATTCTAAATCTAGTTTGAAAATCAAATCAATCAAGAAGTATCTGTCAGGAGACTATGTACCTACCTATCTTACTACACCAAAAGTAAGGCTGTCCTCTTCCCAGAATATATGGACAATGAGCAATCAACCATCAACACAGTGGATGTACTAATATTTGGGGAAATGCTGGAAAACTATTTGTTAAAAAACAAATTTCTCTAGACATTATCTTGCCCTTGCAAGAGACTTGCAGATCCAGATGAGAGAAGTTTAGAAAAGGGGTCTTATTTAGTCCAGAAAATCTTCAGAGTATGATACAGTTCTGAGCTAACCAGATACTAAAGAACCTTCATCAGAACAAGCAGGCTTGGAAACCACACAGCCTCATTTTGAATTAACTTGCTTTTGTCAAATGTGTGGAATTAATGATCAAGTACCAGGCATTTCTGTAATGTACCCAATGCCAAATGACTACTGACATTCTACTTCCTACTATAATGACTTCTTGATTCAAGGCAGGTGGCAGGCGTAAAGAATATTGTGAGCTGTAAAATAAATTGTACTCCAATGACCACATCTCTAAAGATAAATCTTGTTTTTTAACATGAGAAACTCACTGAATCCAACAAATGCTGATTAGAGCAAAGGTAGTGTGAGTAAAACTGGGGCAGGAACCCTCTAACTACATTAGGAAGACATGAAAGAATTAGTCATTCTAAGAGAAGAATCATTTTCCCACTAGTTCCACTGTTATGGATGATATTTTTGTGAGCCTGGGCCACTTTCTCCAGCGAATACTGAGAACCTATTACAGGTTTCAACCAACCAATTTCCATTCCAGCTTGAAGGGCCGCTGCAAATTGCCTAAACTCCTCCTACATGTAGAAGAACAGATGAATTAATTTTCGGAAGGATTAAAAATTTTCAGATTCTAAGAGTCAGAACATAAACAGTTCCTTACGAATATGTGGCTTTTGTCATTTGTCCAGAGCTACCGAAAAAGTTTTCTACAGACTAAATATAAGTACAATTTGCCTGAGGCAGGGTCAGTTTACAAAAACTCTATTGTCCTGAAGTAATTACTAATAGTATCTCCTTTCTCTCTCAAAAGTGTCTTGCCTTGGAAAAAAAATTACATCTACCCCCACCCCCACCCCAGTTATCTTGTAGTGACTAATCCTTAACATACCCACCCAGTCAGATACTGGAACTTACATCTACTGGAACTTACAGTCTGCTTGAGTAGGCAAACTGTATCAATGTTTAAGTTATCAAAATCAGAGTCACTTCTTTTCCTACCTTGGTTGATGAATACAGAGCAACTCCAATTATACTAGATTCCTTTGCCATGGTGTCCCGTGGGTTTATTTCAATAGGACCTCTGCTGCCAACAACCTAGTAAGAAAAACAATTTGTCTATAGTTAAAGATCACTGAAAAATAGTACTGAATTATGGTAAAGCCTCAAAGTGGTAAAAAAAAAATACTTACTATTACTCGTCCTCCATATGACAGAAGATTCAAATCATTGCTAAGATTTACATTAGCTAACATTTCAATGATCACATCAATTCCTTTTTCACCAACAGATTTCTATGTAATAAATAAGAATGCAGAGTAAGATAAGAGAACAAGTAAAAAAAACTGTAGAACAGTTATCACAGTCCCATATATTATAGAAATATGTTTCAAAAGACATAAAATGCTACATTTTTAAGACTAATAACACTAATTTTTAAATGATCTAATTATATAGTGTTGATGTAATTCCAAGGGACCAGTCACAACATCTAAAGTGATAAAGATCTATACTAAATAAATTTCAAATGCTTTGACTCAACTTGACTATAAAATACTTTTCCTCAGTTGAAAATCTTCTGTTTTCAAAACGTATTTTTTTTAAAGATTTTATTTATTTATTTGACAGAGAGAGATCACAAGTAGGCAGAGAAAGAGACAGAGAGGGAAGCAGGCCCCCTGCTGAGCAGAGAGCCCGATGCGGAACTCGATCCCAGGACCCCGAGATCACGACCTGAGCTGAAGGCAAAGGCTTAACCCACTGAGCCACCCAGGTGCCTCTCAAAAGGTATTTTCACAGAGAAGCAAACAACAAGTATCAAATTCCAAAAAGGCTTCCACTTTTGTTAAAAAACAAAAGACAAAAGAAGGAAATCATTGGCTATCTGGTGTTGCAGTATGTTCTTTGTGTGCATTTAGTTTTGTTCCAAGTGATTTATAATCAGCCTGCCATACTACTCCTTTTCTTTTGGGTTTTCAGAGATGTTGGTTTGCAACATCCAAAACTGGCTCTTTTTTTTTTTTTTTTTTATACCTTTTGTGTTTATTACTTATTGAACTTAGTTATAAATGTTCAAAACTGGCTCTTCTCTTAAATAAGTTATACATATATACCTTATACTCATTTTATTTAACAAAAAAAAAAAAAAAAAAAAAAAAGAATACCAGTGCCAGGAATTGTTAAGTAAGTACTGGGGATTCAAAGATGGACACAGAGAACTCAAAACAAAGCTAGGGAGAAAGATGAAAACATACTGCAGTCAAGGCTGTGATGGGAAGAGCTAAGTGCTGCAACAATGGAAATAAACTATAGGTTATAGAGAAAAACAAAGCTGTTAGTCTGATCACCTGTAATGATCAGAGGAAGTTCCACAGAGATGAGGTCCTAGGCCCTGAGGAATGAACAGGAGTTCCTTAAGGAAAAAGGAAGGAAGAGGAGCCAGCAGATAATACGCCTGAGGCAGAATAAAGAGAAAACAGAAAAGCTATGGCCTAAGAGTCCAAGTCAGGATTAGAAAGTATCCCAGGGGAGCTGGGGCATGTGTTTCGGAAGGCGGGTACGGGGAGAGGAAGAGGTAGAGAGGCGACTGTCAACTGCTATGGGCTGGGAACATGCATCAAATGCCATGTTAAAGGGTATAGACTTTGAAGGAGGGCAGGTGTTCATTAATTAATTTTTGTGCCAGACACTGTTTTAGGCACTGAAGGTGCAGCAGGGAACAAGAAAGACAAAAATTCCTACCCTCATGGAGCTTCCATTTCAGGTATTTCTGGAGATTTTTTTCTTTTTTTTTTTTTTAAAGGAGAACCAAATAATTCAGGAAACTGTGAAGACAGAAGGGACTACTAGGTCACTTACAAATAACAGACAAAGCTGGAGAAGAAGATGAGAACTAAACTAAGTCATAGCAGAGACGAGAACGAAGAGGGAGACATATTTGAAAGGCATGTCAGTGTGGAAACTGACAGACGGAGGTGATCGACCTGACAGGTAGGAAGGAGAATAGCGATTAAAAGATAGGAATAGGGGCACCTGGGTGGCTCAGTGGGTTAAGCCTCTGCCTTCAGCTCAGGTCATGATCTCAGGGTTCTGGGATCGAGTCCTGCATCAGGCTCTCTGCTTGGCACGGAGCCTGCTTCCTTCCCTCTCTCTCTCTCTGCCTGCCTCTCTGCCTACTTGTGATCTCTCTCTGTCAAATAAATAAAATCTTAAAAAAAAAAAAAAAGAAATGTGGGTCTGTCTCAGATGAAGAGACCAGTGGCCACATCTAGCAGGCTGATGGCATGAAGGAAGGGAATGCAGGCCAGAAATAGTGCTGGAAATCAGCAGGATGTGGGCACAAACAGAAGCCATGGGTATAGGTGAGACTCATCAGAGGAAGGTCTCGCACCACGGAAGACACGAGACCAATGGTAAAAGCTAAGGAACAGCAACATTTAAGTATTATGAGGAGGAAGAGGACTGCAAATGAAGTCAGGGAAGTAAGAAGAGAACCAGCTTCCAGGAGATGTGGTCAGGGTCAGCTGCTGCCAAAAAAATCACACAGAATGAGGCCAGGTCAAAAGCAGCAGATGGATAATTAGCTCACCAGTGACTTCTGACAAGCAAAATGCAGTAGAAGGTGATGGGAGGTAAGGAAGTAAAAAGAGTAAGTACTCACTGCTTTTTCAAGAAGTGTTGGTGGTAGAGGGGGTGAAGGGTGTGGAAAAAGGGTAAGGGAGTGATCCGGAGAATGAGAGAGACTTAAGCAGAAGGACCTAGTAGACGAGAAAGAAGCCATAAGACTTCAGGGTCTTAAAGTTATATGTCTGCAAAACAAAAATATATTCTTAAAATAATGGGCCATTTTTCATCTTTGTAAATACTCTTGGATGATGGTATCAGGAGTGAATATTCAATTAATTCTAGGTTTCCTAGACATACACAAAGGAGTAGCTTTACTCAGTTTTTTGGCAAGATGATTTAGTGCTAATAAATATACTCTCCCTTGTATTTTCCTCCATTTGTAATGGCTGAGGTTACACAGTAATCAGTACCTGGAAAATTTTAAATCTCAACAAGTAATTTGAGGTTTAGCAAAGTAATCAGTGTTTAGTAAATTGCTACTACAGTGCAAACAGAGAACTTCAGAACCTGCTTGAGTTCTGCTCTAACAATGGACTATATACAGCAACTACCTAAAGCCTAACTCCCTGCTCTGGATGAGGGAAATGGTTATTCATTCCTCCTTGGCATCCAATTAAAAGATCAACTTTTTTCCCTAGGCTACACAAAGCCAGTTTGTAATCTCTAGGTACCTCACCTTCCAATGAAAAATTATACCAAAAGAAATTAGGTTGGGAAAATCTCGTGGTTGCCAGAGGCAGGGGATTGGAAGTGGGTGAAATGGTGAATATGGTCAAAAAGGTAGAAAATTCCAGTTTAAAAAAAAAAATAAAAGTCATGGGGATGTAAAGTATAGCCTGGTGACCATAGTTAATAAGACTGTATCACAGATCTAAAAGTTGCAAAGAGTAGATCTTGAAAGTTCTTAGAAGAAAAAAACTTTTGTAACAATGTATGGTGTTGGATGTTAATGAACTTATTGTACTGATCATTTCACAGTACCTACAAATATAAAAAAAGGGGGGGGGCACCTTGGTGGTGCAGTCTGACTCTTGGGTTTCAACTCAGGTCATGATCTCAGAGTTATGAGATAGAGCTGCATCCCCAGCTCCACGCTCAGCATGGAGTCTGCTTGAGTATCTCTGTCCCTCTCCCTCTGCTCCTTCCCTCTGCCTCCCTCTGCCACACACACTCTATCTCTAAACAGATGAGTGGATAAAGAAGAGGTGGTATATATCTACAATGGAATATTACTCAGCCATCAAAAATGCAATCTTGCTATTTGCAACAATGTAGATGGAGCTAGAGAACATTATGCTCAGTGAAATAAGTCAGTCAGAGAAAGGCAATGATCATATGATCTCACTCATATGTAGAATTTAAGAAACAAAACACAGGATCATAGCGGAAGAAAGGAAAAAAAAATGAAACAAGACGAAACCAGAGAGGGAGACAAAACAGAAGAGATCCCTTCCTAATCATAGGAAACAAACTGAGGGTTTTTGGAGGGTGAGGGGTGGAGAATGGGGTAACTGGGTGTCGGACATTAAGGAGGGCACGTGTGTACTGAGCACTGGGTGTTATAAAATACTGATGAATCACAGACTTGTACCTCTGAAACCAATAATATGCTATATGGTAATTGAATTTAAATGATTAAAACAAAACAAAATAAAAAAATCTAAAAAAAGAAAAGAACACCTCAGGGCTCTAAATACAAAGCTGTGACTTTACTTAAAATGTGACTGCACTTAAGAGTACCAATTTTGATAGCTGTAAGACTCTGGAAAGGGTAGGTTTTATTTGATAAACATAAACAAGACAGATGAGAGTAAAGGTCTGAAAATTAGACACCTCTGCTTTTTAATTTACTAAAGCTGTGAAACACACATAGGCATTAAGAAAAGAGCAAACAACTTTAAGAGAGTGGCTGTTTAGAAAAGAGCTCACACAAAAAAGTCAGTCTCCCAAGAAATAAAATCTATTTTTTATAAAACTGTAGTTATTTTACCTTAATTTTTTCAATATAATTAGGTTCTCTGTGATTGAACACTTCATGGGCTCCATTTTGCAAAACAATGTTTTGTCCTTCCTCAGTACCAGCTGTGCCCAAAACCTTTAAGCCGTAAGCTCTGGCAATTTGGCATGCTGCTAGTCCAACCTGAAAAACAAAATATAAACACCTAGTTTTGGATTCTTGGCATCCCTACAAATATTTATTAAATATATGTAATAAACTTAAGGTTCTTCTAGGTCCTACCCTATCCTTAAAGAATTCCGAGTCTATGACAAGGTCTGAAGAAAGAAGAACAACAATAACTAACTTTTATTGAGTATTTATAATGTGTCAGGTACCACAGAATGCTTTATTTTATCCTTCTCCGTTGCTTTATTTTATCCTCACAATAAGCCTGGGAGGTAGATATTATTATTGTCCATATTCCACAGATGAGAAAACTGAAGCTCATAAAATGTAAGTAACCTGACCAGGTCACAGAGATGGGAACAGGGCCAAATCACAGAGCTGGACCAATTCAGTCTGCAGAGCTTGAGTTTTTAACCACTGTATAAAATGCTTACTCAGCACCTACTTTGTGCAAAAGGTAAGGGGTTTAAAGTCATTCAAAACTTGATCCCTGACTTCATACTTAAACAATACATATAAAATGCTAAATGACAAATGTGACATCATTTAAGTAGAAGAGATAGGTATATGAGCAAATTCATTCATTCATCCATATGATGACCATTTATTGTTTACTATATGCTAGACATGATACTTCATGCAAGAAACTTATATTCTGAGAAAGGAGGAAAATAATAAACACACAAATTAATGAATAAAATAAATTTAGCTATGAAAAAGTGCTATAAAAAAAACTAGCCTATTGGAGATAGGCAGAGGGATTAGTGAGGTCACCAAGAAAGGCAACTCTGAAGAGATGAGACCTAAGTCAAGTGAGGGACAAGCCGTGTGAAGATGTGGAAAGCCTGGTGGAGAATGTTGTAGGCAGAATGGTCCTAGCTCACCTGGTGACATGGGAATAGCCTGGACAGAAAGAGGGTCAACGTGGCTTGAGGGTAGGGCACATGGGAGGCAGTGCAAGATGTGGCCAATGGAGCATGCATTCCCTTTGCAAATGCTGAGCCGCATTTGCTCACTTAACTGAGGATATGCAATAATTAGCTGAATATGCATGTGGACTTGGGAGCATCCAGAGTTGGAAATTTAAATTTGAGATTCATCACTTGTAGATGGTATTTAAAGCCATGGACTGCACGAAATCACTAGATCACTATATAAATGTGCTTAGGATAAAGGAGAAATAAAACCATATAAGGAATATAAACAAAAGCAGTTTTTTTTTTTTTTAATTTGCAGGACTAGGAAACCTATATTTGGTTACAGGCCACGTGAATGGTACAGATAAGTGTCACATACATTTACAGAAGGGCTTCTCAAACTTAGCACTACCTACATTTGGGGCAGGACAATTCTGTGTTGCAGGGGCTAGCCTATGCTTCGAAGGATGTTTAGCAGCATGTCTGGTTTCTATCCACTAGGCACCACAGCCCCTCTACCCAGTGACAACCAAAAATATCCCCAGACGCTGCCCCAAATGTTCAAGGGGGAGATGGGATGATGCCAAACCACCCCTCAGTGATAACCAGTGATTCAGAGGAAGGTGAAACCATTACGGATTGGGAATGACAGAAAAGAATTAAGATGAAAAACGATGATAGAAACTGATTAAAACTATAACAGAATCACAGACTCCCAGGCCTGAAATAGACTGTAAAGATTGTACGGCATATGGGAGTGTCGAGTCTGAACTCAGTTGGGTTTTGGCAGGGATCTGTTTGATTTAACCAAAACAAACAAACAAACCCTGGGACTCACGGTCTCATGAGTCAGAGAGACATTCAATTCCATGAAATACAATATAGTACAGAGTTAGCACTATTGATTTTTGCTACTTTAAATTAAAAAAAAAAAAAACCACAGGCCTCTAATAAAACTGTATCTGAACTAAAGAGTTAATGTAAATATAACTCCTTCTGCTCTACTCTAAAGAGGCATTTAAGAGCTGTTCTGAAGGTACTGTTTATGCTCTTCTTGTCAACAATTATACCAGCAACAGTACTTCAACAGATTATGTACCATTATGTGTCAACTATTTTTCTTCTATTTACTTTGCTGACACTAAAATAGGGCACTCCCTACCAATGTATCTGGATAACAGCTGTGTTCATCAATTCCACACCATTTTAAATACACAACATAATCCCAGAGGAATTTGAATTAAATGAGGACAGAAAGTACAAACGGAAGCAAGACAAAACCCAGTACTATTTCCCTCTGGTAGGGCAGGGAGGATCAGAAGCGCTTCTCACACCAGGCCGCCAGCCTATCCCTGCTAGCCAAGGATTTAACAAACTCAGGCAGCTCAGAGAACAGTGTGGATTTTGCCTTAAAAAAAAAAAAATTTTTTTTTTTAAAACCATGGTGAAGTGACTGGGCTTTTTACACGAGGGTAAAGGGAATAAAAAGATTTTCTTTAAATTCTTCTCTCCTCTTCCTATGAAACCTCTCCCTTTTATAGAGAGCACCAGGTTACTTCTCTGAAAGCCAAAGCAATTTAAATAAATGCAAGTATGACAGATCCTTTAGTTATTTTGGGTTAAATTTAATTTAACCCCAAAATAGCCTCTTTGGTGAAGCTAAGCAATAGGAATTTTTGACAAGGTATATCTGTCATATTTTCTCAAGGCCCCAAAAGACAATCTTAGTCTTTTTAGTAAATACTCTGATCTGTGAAATCCTTCAGAACAGATCTGAGGTAGACAGGAGGCTAAGTGTGGAACCTTGTGCTTCATCTATTTAAAGTAACAGAAACACAATAGGCTGAACGCTCAGTACTACCTGGCCACCTTTAGAGATAATTTCACATTTTCAGGATGCCATTCATTACTCCTGGAACAATGTGTCATTTAACAAGCTACTCCTTTTGACTACTCTGAGGATACACAATGCTCTGAAAGGGTTAACCAGCTTCCTCAAGGTGAGCCATCCAGCCCCAGGCCCTGTATTTAAAAAAAAAACGTGAAATCTCATCTCCAAAATTTCTAAAGCCTCTACATGCAGGATAGAGGTCATGTGGATTTCTTGTTAAATTCCAACCTCAGAGCTCTAACTTTTCCTCTAAGCTCCTCAGAGGCAGATTGACAGCTGGTTTCTTGAAGAAGCTTCTGACAGCCCTGTGTTGGGTTATTTCACTGAAGAGCTTATTTTAAAGTTCTCAGTTCCCTCCCCCACCCACATTAGCATTTTAAGCCATGGGTTGTAGTGTTAAGGACACAGCTGTACACCGTGCATTCCATGAATGTCATCAAAGCACAGCAGGTGAACAGTGGAAGGGAGATAGACGGGTCTGAGAATTCACCGTGTGGCTTTGCCGTGCTGTCTGGGGCAACATAGGTAAAGCTTTAATGAGCCTTAGTTTCCTTATCTAAGGGAATATGGAATTAATATTAACTTTAAACAACTATTTAAAATTCTAAATAAATACTCTTATAACATATGCTACTTGAAGGCAAAAACAAAGCTAGTTTATTTTGGTCTGCACCTGACACGGGTGGAAAACCTAACACAGACATTTTTAATGGGGTGATCTGTTGAAGGTTTTAACAGAGAAATGCTAAACTAATGACAAGGAATCACCTTCAGAAGACAGCATTTTAAGAAGCTTTACTACAGAGAGGAGTCTCTTTATTGACTACAAATACTGACTATATTTATTAACTTGGCTTTTAAAAATGGCTGAAAAGAAATATAATGTAAAACCTACACAAATAAGCTCCTTTAAACATAAACTTAAAAATAAACAAATACTTACTCCTCCACTAGCCCCATGAACCAGAACACTTTCTCCAGCTTTCACACGGGCACTGCGAAACAAAACAAGGGTTCATCACCTCACTTTGAAGATAATGAAGCGCAGGTGTTTGTCATTCTTAAGGAAATTCCACCCTCAGTTCAACTAACACTTCCCCAAACAAGAAACTCATTTTGTTCTACAGCCCAAAATATTCTCCAATCTTCACAGTATCAAATGAGGGTTCTTCAGACACAGACAAAGGAAAACATGAAATTCATTTGTTCATTCAACAAACATTTAATAGGAACCTATTATGTTCTATGAACAGTGCTGGATGCTGGTAGCACATGGGGTGCTACCTTCCCTCTGGGAGGCTACAGTCTTTGGAGGCACATGAAGTGAAAGAGCTAAACCTAGAGGACCTGGAATCTCTCATTCATTCCCACAGAACGTGTCTCAAAAGAGGATTATGGGAAAATAAAAAAAAAAGAGGATTATGATAACCACAGTCTTGATACTGTGACCCAGGGTAATGCCCAAGGAAACACAGAAGTTAGGTGATTTAAGAAACCATTTTTTCTTCTCCATGCCTTTGAACATCAGGTTGCACAGCTTCTAAGCCCAGGTTTCAGAGAGCAATGCTGAATCCGCAGTGGTACGACAGTAAGAAATATGATCAATCCTGTCACACCAAAAATGTCTAGATCTTTCAGTGAAATGACATACTCTTTCCACTTCCGGTTCATTATACCGAAAAATAAGGCACACGCAGCAAGACAGTTAGGGGATGCTTTATTACTCTGGATGGACAAGTGCTAATGTCCCAATCCAGCAGCTGTTCTGTGATCCAGATCTGATTCTCAGGGAGAATCTCTTACTTCCTAGAAAAATAGGGGGTGGCCACAGTGGAGAGACATTCTGTTCAGTCTGGGACTAACAACACAATGACCCCGGGTCGTGCTCAAGGCTGTGTACCAACAGCTGACAAACAGCAATTATGAGCAGTGAATGAAACTTCTTACAGTTCTCTTGTTTAGAAATAAGGGGACCGAGGGCAGTGAGTCTGAAATGATAAACTAAGATAACTATTATCTTTGACATTTTAAAAAGTAAAATATAAATGTGAGGGAGTAGGATTACCAATACCATACTGTAGTATTGGTACATCTAATTGTACACTAAGGGTACATCCTCCTAAACCACAGGACCTGGGGAGGATGGTGAAAAAGCAAGCTAACCCTCTCCCAGATCTCACAGCTAGGATCCTTCTACCCTTGCACAGAGTCACTGTGATGGTTAATTTTGTGTGTCAACTTGGCTGGGCCTGGGGCCAGAATTTGGTTAAGCATGATTCTGAATGTCTCTGTAGGGCCTCATCCAATCAGTTGAAGGCCTTAAGATAACAAAAACTGACTTCTGGAGCAGAAGAGCTTCTGCTGGTAGATTGCCTTTGAACTTGAACTGCAGCTCTTTCCGGAGTCTCCAGCCTGCCAGTTTACCCTATCAGACTTTAAATTCACCAAGCCTCCACAAATCAATCTCTCTCTCACTCTCTGTATATAAGTATGTAATCTTTACGGACACGTTCTGCTGTTCTGCTCCTCTGGAGAATCCTGACAAATATAGTCATCTCCCTCAGGGGCTCACAGCAGGGGCACGAGCTTTGGCCTGGCCTTCCATGCTGCTGCTCCAGGCTTCCTCCCAGTCACTGAAGATTAGCACCTGGCATGTGGGCTCTCTCTTCCACCCCAAAGTCAGCCCTAATCTAACAGATTTCAACATTCTCTGGGAAGAAAACCTTAAATCACAATTCCTGAATTCTCTCCCAAGGTGGAACCTGGTAACCGCCCTCAACCACTCTACTGAAGAAATGTATCAGACTCTAACAATCAGTGCTATGATAGTAATCTCCTAATTCTGTAAGCCCGTAGTCTTTCAACATCTTTCCTTCAACTTCCCAGAGATTGCTGTCTCCTGATTGCTCAATTTCTGCCCACTAGCTCCTCCTGGTCGTGTTTCCTGTACTAGCCAGCCAGGACCTCATGGCAGTTCAACCCAACTCCTCTCTCTTCATCTCCCGTGCTCTCACCTCCTTCACGCTATTGCATTATGCCACTGATACTCCAGCCCTGGATTAATGAAAATCTAACTTCCTTAATAATCTATCCAAATGGTTATGTACTATATTAAAAAATAATAATAAAATCACGTGATCATGCATTTTGGTGCCACTTCCATCCTGATTGTCAAAAGAACACTTTGTCTCCTATTTCATGATGAAAAGTGAGGCAATCTCTTATGAGTTCCTTCAACACTCCACCTCTTCCTACCCACAAACTTTTCCATAGTTATACCATCTTTACCGCGTCTAGGTTTAGCAGAAGAGCTGTCCTTTTGATGTCTAAAGCCAACCTCTCCACGTATTCTACATCTTTCCATCCTACTACCTGCCACTCCACCCTCTCTTCCAAACCTTCCATTGCTCCCTCTGCTAGATCTTTCCTCAGCTATAGACATATTCAACTCCCATCTAACCTTTTGTCCCCACAAATTCCCAAGTACTCTTCTACTTCCTCCTCCCTAACTACCTCCATTTGAGGAACCCAATTCCACCTTCTTCCTCAGCCCACTCAAACTTCTGTCTCACCACTCTACTGAAAGTGACCTGACTCAAGTCACCAATCACCTCTGAAATGCTAAGCCCAACTGCTCTTTTTTCCAAACACACCTCACTCTTGGATTTGACAGCTAGCTTTCCTTCTTGGTAGTGACATCAACTATTGCCCCTAACACTATCAACACTGAAGGAATATTTACTCTGCACTGGGATCTGTACTGAGCTTAACAGGTATGACCTCACTGAATTCTCACCACACCCCTAGGAAGGAGGTGTTATTAATATTCACGTTTTTCAAACCAGTAAACTACGGCTGAAACAGGAAAGTAACCGGACCACAGTCATATGGCTGTTAGTAGAAGACAGTACTGTAACCCAAGTCTTCCTGTCTTCAAAAAACATGAACTTAACAGGTGTTTATTATAGACACCATGACCTCTAGACAACCTTGGCCTTGGTCTCTTAGGTCTCTTTCCCCTACCTCTGACTACACTCCTACATGCTGATGTTCTCTAACTTTCTACTCTCACTCCACTGTTCTTCACTCCCTGAAGGATTTCAGTCACTTTCATCTTGTCAACTCCCACCCACCGGCTGACAGCCCCATGTTGACATCTTTAGTCTCTAGGCATCAGATAATTTCACCCAACAGGTTTCTGATCTTCTCCATCACAATACCTATCTTGGTTTCAACTCCAAAACTGGACCAAGCTTCCCTCTGAAACTTTTTCCTTCTTTTCTTTGTCATAGTTCAACATTATTCAACCTAAAGAGCCAGAAGTATCTGTAAGTTCATCTTCTCTCTCATTCTCCACAGCAAACAGTCACCAAACACAACTGATTTTACCCTCTAATAGCTGTCCTTTCCCTTACACCTTTTCTACCATGGCCCTTCCTCTGGCCCTTAAGTATTTTGCCTAAAGGACACTCGTATAAGACCCTTCCATCTCTTTCTCCATTCCTGTCATCGAATCCATCCTTCACATAGCTCATAGGTAATCTTAATAAAACACTCCTATAACAGTATCATTCCCCTGAATAAAACATTTCATGACCCCAATCCCTTACAGAACAGTGTGTGAGCTCTATCATCTTGCTTTTTACAATCTGAAACCTACCTATTTCATGTGACAGCTAATATTTATTAAAAGATTACTATATTCCAACCTAATGCAACATGACTCTTTGCCTTGAAATATTCTATCCAACAAAATCAAACTGCTATAGCTCTCCTTAAATATCATGATATTCCCCCCCAACAGCAGGCTTTTCCTATTGTCCAGAATTTTCTCTGCCTACCCCCCACCCCCACCAACAGGTATTCTTTCCCAAGAAAACTCCCTGATAAAAGTACAGATTTTCAGAAGGGTGCCTGGCTAGCTCAGTTGGTGGAGTATGTGACTCTTGATCTTTGGGTTGTGAGTTCACGCCCCATGTTGGGTATAGAGATTACTTAAAGATCAAATCTTTAAAAATATATATATATATAAATTCTCAGATCCCAGCCGTGGGAACTGACCAGTGGGTCTAGGGAAGGGCCCTACATGGTATTTTTAAATTGCAGCAATTAGTTTCTAGGGCTGGATAACAAGATTTCTGAACCATGACTTTAAAATAATCCAAGCCTCACATCTTGGCAGGAAGCCCTATCTCATCACCACTGTTACATCCCTTATGATCCAATAAATCCCTATGCACATCTATACCACTGTACTTTCCACATTATACATCAATATTATTACTCTCATGTCTGTCTCTCTAACTAGACTGTCAGCATCTTAAAGACAATGACAGCGTTTTGCTCTTCTTTGTATCCCCAGTGATTAGAATAATCTCCCAAATTAGCATAGTTTCCAGTCCATAAATGCTTAATGGTAACTAAATAGTAACCAAATATGAGAGACATGGACGCATGGTAGGAAGGTAGGCAGTACTGGGTGTATGACCGACCGTGTGTGTCATTACCTGTGGAGCAGGGCTCGATAAGCAGTAAAATAGGGAATACCAATGGCAGCTCCTTGCTTCAAGTCCAGTTTTCCTGGTAGTGTGTAAACGGTGTGATCGTCTGCGAGAGCATACTCGGCATAGCCCCCCGAGATGGTGCTAGTAGTGAAAACCCTGTCACCTTTCTGAGGAAAGCAAGAAATTGATAAATGCAATAGGGACTAAAAATGATGTCAAATGGGTATAATCTCTTCTAATGCAACTTTTGTAACAATGAATAAGTATTTATGTATTGTCTCCATCTTAGGGTCTCGTAAAAATATCTGTAGCATACTGAACATTCTTAAATGTTTTATTAATAGAAACCAGGAAGAAAACTTAAGGAAAATAGGAGAAAATAAAAAAGGAAAGGAAAGAAAACCTCCAGAATGGTATAATGAGAAGACAACCTTACCAGGAGACCTTACTGTGCAAGACACTGTATTAGGAGTCTAATGAGTATTGTCTAATTTGATCATCTCAAGAGCCTATGAGGTAAGTACTTTTCTTATCACCACTTTAGATTAATTCCGCTACACAAATGAAGAAATCTAGGGACAAAGAAGTTCAATAATTTGCTCAGATTAAGCAGTTAGTAAATGGCAGTTAGCATAACTATTTTTTTTTCCCGAAATACTAGGAAGAAGAAATAAATAAGATACAAGGTTTCTTCCACACACCAAATACCTGTTCTAAATCCATCCCCCAGGTTTCTTGCATTCCTTCCTCCTTTTTTATGCATACACCAAGAGCAGGAAACTATGCCTGGATCCTGACAGCAAGATGAGCCGGGACAGGCTTCTTCACTTGTTACAGCATCAGAAACACAGTAAACTCTCAGTCAACTCTGCTGGGTCCTTGCTATTGGAAAGCAGATGCATAACTGAGGGTGAGGTAAGGCACAAGGGAGGCCTTGGAGCCTGACCAAAATGACCTGCATGCTAGGGAAATCAGACTGGCTACTATAAATACCTGTCCGGACTCCCCTTTCTTGAAAAAAATGTAAATATTCCTTGGAATAAGCAAAACATTAAGGCAATAACTTTCACGGTACTTAAATTTGTCCTGTAAAAAAAAAAAAAAAAAAAAAAAAGATCTCTAAAAAAGTAATAGCCCTACGCAGTGGGATAGAAACAGAAAAGATTCAAAAGGCATCCAGCAGTCAAAGACACGTGTCACTGCTTATAGTGCCACTTGCAAATGGTCAAATATGACTGTGTTAAGATTATTCCTGTTTTTACAGCTTCAAAAGATGTTGCCCAGATTGCAATATAATTCAAACACATTCTAAGAATTCACTCTGGAAAGCAGAACTTTGAGTTCTGTGACAGATACTAATAACAAAATAACTTCCCCCATCAAAAGCATCTTAAACTCTAGGAAGAGAGAAAAGGAAAGGATAGGAATAACTACAATGCAAGAAAACATAATAAACTATCAAAGATTAAGTCCCAGGAAAAGAAAGGAATTACTTCTAAGTTAAAGAATCAAAAATAGGTTCATTGAGAAGCTAAGATTTAAGATAGGTCTTGAGGAACTGGACTAAGATTTTGAAAAATGAAATGGAAAAAAGTTATTACAAGTGAAGGATACAAAGTAAACAAAGAAACAGTGGCAGGAATAAATGCTGAGGAACCTCTAGCACTTGTACCCAGTGAGTAAGTAGTCTAATGCATGGAAGGTAACAGTTTCAGAGATACAATGAAAAGGAACTAAAGCTGGAGGGTAAAAGCCCCTGCACCTATGTTAATAAGTTTCAGTTTAATTCTGCCAGGCAGAAAAACCAAAAATGAGCAAAGACAGAGAAGGAAGAGCATGGGGTATGCAGGAAAGAACAGCTTTACTAAAAAATAAAGTATAGGGTGAGAAGGAATGGAGATGGGAATAGGAGGACAGTAGGAAAGAGCAGAAAAGAGTCTTCTGTCACATCATAAGCACTCTCAGCAATACTCTGAAATCTGTAAGGAACTGACCTAAGAATTAAACTATACAACAATCGATTACATTTCAGAACACATCCCTTATGGAGCAGCGATAGATTCGTGGAGGAAGGAGAGCAGGTGGTCAGTTAGGTATCTGTCACAGATATCCAGGTAAGAGACTAGGCAGCATAACCTGAACTCCAGGCAGTAGGCACAGAAGGACACAAGAGAAAACCATTCTCGCGAGGGAAAGCTGAGTGACGGGGAGTGAAACCACCGATGTCACCAACATAGTCGCATAAGAGCAGAGCTGATCTGATATGACAAAAGGTAAGCTCTGTTTCAGACACACTGTGTATGAGGTTACCAAGGGCTGGTGGCATGGGTCCCGTCTCCCACAGCTCCCACACAACTTTCTGTGAAGATGTAAATGTTCTGTATCAGCACTGTCCAGTAGGGCAGCCATTACAAACAGAGGCTATACACATCTGAAATGTCGTTGGTGTGAATGAGGAACTGATTCCTTTATTTTACTTCAAGTTAATATGAATTTTAATTCACATGTGGCTAGTGGCTACCTTATTAGACAGGACAGGTTCACAGCTTAGTGGAAAATTCTAACCTAAAGACATCACATGTGATCATGGAAACCATGGGATCATCCTGAAGAAGGCACAGAATACCAAAAGCAGAGGTGTAAAACGAGATTGAGAATACTGGGCAGTTCTGAAATTTGAGGAACATCCCGAGAAAAAGCAGCTTGAAAAACAATGCCTAGGTGGAAGTGGGGGAAAGGACAGGAGAGAATGATGTCATAGAAGCTGAAAGGAAAAAAAAAATTTTTAAGAAAAAGTTAAGTGGCTGACAGTGTCAAATGTCACCAAGAAGTCAAGAGAGATAATGACATAAAAGGGCCCATTAACTCTAGCAATAGAGAGGCCATTAGCCACATTAGCAAGAAGCGTTTCAGTGGAGCAATGAGGGCAGAAGCCAGACCGCCACGGGCTGAGGGGAGCACAGCCACAGGAATCGGAATGCCTTCCCGTGCAGAGGCCACGTTAATCTTCTCTGTCTCGGTCCAATTTTGGTAAATGTGCTGCCAAAGTGGAGCAGGTCAAGGAATTATGAGGAAAGATGCTGGACCATGAATATGCTATCTATGATTTAGATTTCTTTTGGCATATAAATAACGAAAGCCCCGATCATAATATTTTCATTGACTCAGTCACCTTGATCTGAGTCAGAGCTCCAAAAATGTATAGTTGACCTGGCATTCTTTTCATCTTTTACTTATTATTCAAAAGAATTGGCCTTTCCTTTATCTTATGAAACTAAATTTATAAAAAGAATTAAACATTATGTTGGCTTGTGTATTATTGAGAGGAAACAGTATCATTTCCTTGCCTATTTTCTGTCCTTACATGTTTCTCCTACATCAAAAGGATCACAGGTGAATTCTGTGAGAATGTGAAGATACAGAATTTACCCAGCGCTTATCCCCAACAATGGAAACTAGGAAGACCTCTAGATAAAAGCCAATCTCTTTTTTGAATAGAGGAGTCCCCCAAGTGGCAGAAATTGTGTAATGGGCCTTTCATTTTTTTTGAAGTTTCTATTTAAATTCCAGTTAGTTAACAGATAGTGTAATACGAGTTTCAGGTGTACAATACAGTGATTCAACACTTCCATACAACACCCGGTGCTCATCACCGCAAATGCTCTCCTTAATCTATAACGGGGCCTTTTAAAGACTAACGACACATTTTAAAAGCTATATTAAAATATTTTAAGGAAAAATATTAAGCCCAAATGGAAATAATTTAAAATGTAATACCTTGAAAGTGGATACATTATCTCCAACGGCTTCTACTATGCCAGCCACATCGGAGCCAGGAGTATAGGGTAAGAGCGGTTTTCTACTGTAAGTACCAGAACGAATGTATGTTTCCACTGGGTTTATACCACATGCGTGGACTTTGATTAGAACCTGCAATGACAATGTATTTTCGTTCACACAGAACATTCAGGTATTCATTCAGTGTTAATGATACGACTCTACTGATTATGGGAATTATAAAAATGGATGGGAAAACCTCACCTTTAATGGGCTCCTGTTAGTTTTGCAAACCAACATATACATAAAAAAGATAAAACAGAAAGGCTTATTAATGTGTTATATTAAAAACATTTTGGGGGGCACCTGGGTAGCTCAGTGGGTTAAAGCCTCTGCCTTCGGCTCAGGTCATGATCCCAGGGTCCTGGGATTGAGCCCCACATCGGTCTCTCTTCTTGGTGGGGAACCTGCTTCCTCCTCTCTCTGTCTACCTGCCTCTCTGCCTACTTGTGATCTCTGTCAAATAAATAAATAAAATTTTAAAAAACAAATGGGAAAATAGTAGTGGAAATATTTGAGAGGATGTGTGGCACAAACCTTTATGTGCTCATCAAACCCAATTCCTCCTCCTCCTGGGTCCTTAGGAAGAATATTATTTCTTGGTGCCTTTATAATTGAGTTTTAGGCAACAGAATGTGAACAAAAGTGACCAGAGCCACTTTCTAGCTCATAAAGATGTTCTAGGCAATCCACACTGTGCCTTCACTCTTTCATAGAAGTGACCCCAGAAGACAGAGGTGTTGAAGGTGGCAGAGCCCCATGATGGAAGAAGGCTGGGTCCACAAATCACTCTTTGAGAGTTACCCACTGATATTTTAGAATTTTGGAATTTAGTTAATGAGAAATAATTTTCTAATGTTGAGCCATTGAGATTTTGAGGTTACATCTACCACAGAATCTAATTTTACCTTATTTAATATGTAATGATATCTTTTGCTATAAGAGTAAGAGAAGGCCTTACAAAGAAAATGGTATCCGAGCTAGGCCCTAAAAGAAGAGTAGATTCTCTTTCAGAATGGGAGAAAAGGATGTTTCAGGTAGAAGGAATAGTATGTGCAAAGACAGAAGGAATAAAAGCGGCTCTTGGGGAAACCAGACAATGCTGCTTGTTACAGCACAGTCTATTGAAAAGGAGCAATGAGATATGAATCTCTAAAGTTAGGTTATGGCCAAACTGTAAAAACTCTCAGATGCTTTGCTTCAAGGTTCATTAAGGAAATGAGACTTGGAAGTCATGGAAGGTGCAGTAATAAAAATACATAATTTTTAATGAGAAAGTATATTGTTAAAGTCACCGGAAATGATTAACTCTTCATTTAAATTCTCTTAAATCATATATAGGAGGCATGTATGCAGAAGAAAATGATTTTCCTACTGTGCACAAAATAGAAATCATGAAAGTTTGTAATAGAATAACTTGTTCAAAACTACTTATGACTCCATGCAGAAAAATTCAATTATTGCACTTCATAGATGATCCTCAACCTCAAAAATGTTCTGAGCAAGTTATTTTCCCTTTTCATGGATGTAACTCACTAACAGTTATAATTATGCTCTCTTTATAGCATCAGTATAAACTGTCCTAATCCACTGTGTTTATGAATTATTGTGAATCTGCTTTTTTTCAACATGAGCCTGATGTTCTGGAGACTCGCACTCAGTATAATTATTGCCTATTTTTATGGAATTATTTCCACCTGATGGTCTTTTGGAATTGGTACTGCAATATCCGACTGGAGTTTCAGCACTTCTGGTCCACCAAATTCAAAAACTCGAATCGCTCTCATCAACTTCTGTCCAGTCGCCATGGTGATCTAGACACCAAGAAAAAAAAAATAATCTACTGTCAAATGGTATCTAGGCTGTATCACTATGTTTTTCCCCCTGGAGGGGGCAGATCAAACAATTTTTCAAACAACAATTTAAATCATGAGCTTACACAGATCTCATTTCACGTTTAAGGACCTTTCATCTTACAAATCCTTCAGCTACAAAGCAAAATACTTGATATTACTTCCTGTAGGGATTCAGTGCCTTCCACAAGGGAATCAAACATGCAAACAAAAACATCTGGCTAGACATAGCATGAAACAGTATCTTGGGTTTCTTTTTGGGCAAGCTTGTGCTGTTACATCTTAGAAATTTGTTAAGTTTTACTAACATTGGATAAATAGACCTTCTGTTAGATTGTGAAATATTTCAAATATAGAGAGAATCATAAAGCATATGATGTACACACTTACCTGCCCCCTGCTTTAATAAATCTCAACATTCTAAAAACCTAGAACATTATAGACATAGCTAAAGCCTTCTGTACCCATCCCCAAACCCATTCCTGGCCCAGCCTTTTTTTAAGTGCTGATTATTACCATAAACTCAGTGCTCATCAGTCCCAGGCATGACTTCCTATCACTACTTCATGGAACAACATGTGTTATTGTGTTGCACGGTCCCAAACTTTACTTAGATTGGGTCATACTGTACTTAATTCTGCAACTTGCTTTTTCTTCTCAACATTAAGTTTTTGAGATTTATCAATGGTGAAATACTTAGCTTTATGAAGTTCATTCAATTTAACAAAGGAGGAAAACATGAAAAACTAAAAAGACTGCTTTATGTAATCTTTTATAAATCACAAGGGTCATTTACAGTTAAACTTTCTGTCCTATCACTGTTACTTTTTTTCTACCACTGTTATCATTAAAATGAAAACTCAGAGTTAAAAGAAAAGGTAAACAACATTTGAATAGGAAAATAGCTAATTATGGAAATCTTCCATACCTATGGCAATGAAACAAAAAGGTTTTTGACTGTATCTCCATAATTTAGCTTGTGGTTTATCACAATTTCTTGATATTAACCACATCAAATAGTTAGTTAGACTCTGCCACCACCCAGAGCATCGTTGCTAACTTCTGGAATAATTATATTCGTCAACCATGAGTAGGCGAAAGATCAAAGAGTTGCAGAAACTAGGACTTGAGATGAAAGAACTCAGACTTTGACTATATTGAAGTTCAACACAGGACTACTCAGAACAGTTATGTGGTAACTATAAAATGTCACTCCAAGTACAGGGGGGCGATCAAAAGCAGTTTGATCGTGTTATTGGTGGAAAGTTCCTGATATAATTAACCAAAAAGCGTATCATTTTAAGACTCTTTAAGTGATGCCACACAGTACCAGCACAGAGGAGAAAGTAAATTGTCTGTTGTTAGAGGGTGGTTTAGCAGTGACATGTCCTAAAGGGCAAACCTCAAATACAAGGGGGCAGAAGGGGGCAGAAACAGGCAGAAGACATAAACCTAAGGTCATTGTAGAGTAGCTGAGCTGTCCCTAAGGGTGACACCTGTGCGGGGTGAGGACCTGGAAAAGGCGGCTCACTCCACACCCACCAGCAGTCTCACTACTGAATTTCTATCTAGCTCTTCACTCAGGCCAGGTATTTCTTAGACAAGAAAGTGAAAATATAAAGACAATTAAACAAACCAACAACAACAAATAAAACCCAGCAGCAACAAAAATAAGAAACAAGGCTGCCCAGCTCATAGTTTTCCATTCTGGAGATAACACAGCTTTCTTTTCCCTTTTTGCCGTCAACACAGTGTTTGGAAAGAGTACAGGTTTTGGAATCTGACAGCTTTCAGTATCAATTCCAGCTCTATCATTTCCTAGCCAGATGGCGTTGGGCAAGGCAATCAACTTTGTTGAGCTTCTTCCTCTCAAAACTGGGCTCCCACTCAGGGTTACTGTGGTAGAGACACGGCAAGCATCAAGCACTGAACCCTGCAAATGTTCACTCCTATATATAGTAGACATCATGATTCCTTTCCCATCTCTTTTCTCCTTTCTTACTCATTAAAATATTCTTTATTCTATAATTCCATAATCACCTCTGATTTTACATAACAATATTTACAGGACTCAGATTATAAACAAGAATTTCACCTCAAACAATTCAGTCTGGAGAATCATTTAAACAAAATATTAATAGCAAACACTGGCTATTACTCATTCAGCATGTAGTTTTTGAACATTAACTGTAAGCGAGGTACTGTGCTAACCCCAGAGAACACAAAGGGCAAAGAGAAAATGCCCCAACCCTCCTCCTAGCTCCTGTTAACTGTGCTCAGTCTCTCACACAGCTACATACACCATGTAAGATCTGCAGCGACTTTTCCACTTTTACCTATTTCCTACGTATTTATTTCTTTCAAGCACCTGCCTCTAGCTTTTCACCAACAGACATCATTATTATCCTCAAAGAACTGTAACAGTAATAAAAGCAAAATTACTCTGAAATAGAATCTATCAAAATTATCTAACATATACATTTCCTCCCCTACATTTTGGTATCTACTAAGTTGGGAAAAAAGAACAAAGGAAAAAGGATACTCATCCTTAATACTGGATTTAGAAGACTCTGCTGCCTCACCTAGTACTACCATCTTATCCTATCAAGCATGTAAGGAGACCAGGCATAACCTTGACAGCATTGTCTTCTCCTTTGCTTCTGTCCATCTTATTTCCTACTGAGCCTTTGCCACTATGATGGATCAGGCTTCAAACTGCACAAATTGCCTTTGAAAAACCCCTTCAACTATTCACAGAATTATCACCTGCTTCATAATATATAATACATAAGGGGATATGTCAAAGGGAATAATAAAAAGAATAAAAAAATACAATACGCTAATAGTAATTATAATCCTTAAACCCCTAATAACTGATCTTCTAAAAACCAAGTATTTTATGCCCACTGGTATAATTATTTTCACAATAGGGAGGAAAGCAACCACTTAATTGTACGCAGAAACCTGAATTAAAATCATTCATTTTATGGATGAGAAAACATTCTAAGAGGTTAAGAGACTCACCAGGGTCACACAGAGGCAGAGCTAGAACTCTAGTATGTTAAATGTTGATTGATTTTTTTTCCTTACTATACAATCCTTTTCATCTTACCCTTTGAAATGTTGGCACAGAAGATACTTAGCTTCTTAAAAATATACCTTATAATGATGATAGTGAAACAGGCTGAGCTAGCAATATGAAATTCAACTAACCCGCAGGTAGGATTACATATTTTATGATTAAGGCATCTGCTCAGAGTGTGAAAGTTTCCAAAAGGCTGTAAGTTAGGGTGATCCAGTAGTGATACACAGGACCTCATTCTATTAGGAAAACTGTGGGGTCGAGGACCAAACCAGGCCCTGACTGGTGTCTCCTTCAAAGTCGGGACACCTTGAGAAGGTTAAGGACTGGAAAGTTGAGTAACACTGAGAAAGGGTCGGTGCTGTGTGTAGTGCACTCCCCTACGTGACTTCCCACACCTTCTCCCTACAGAAGGGAACAATGTGGTCAGGATCATGAATTCTTAGTTGGTTGGTTCCTGACCCTCCCATAATCCACTCCCAGGTTGATTGTCTTGCTAATGGCACTAGCCCAGACTACCTGGCATCACGAGGTTTGCTTGTAGTTAATGTAAACTTGTTATAGAAACTTGCGGTCATCTAACTAGGTATGATGTACTACTCCTTCTGTTGTGATCTGCCTTATAAATGATTGTAAGATGTGGAATAAAATTGGCCCTGTTGGTCATCCTCCTCAGTGTCCCTCCTGCCCCCATCTTTTTGTCTCTTAATTTCTTTTCGCCATCCTCTTACCCTTACGTTTCCCTGGTCAATTTGTCGCACTGGCCGTGACAGAAAACTAGTAAAAATTTCCTTATCTGTAAAAAGGGGCCAGTACTCCCTTGCTTGCCATCCTGGCCGAGATTAACTGCAACAGTTGCGTGAGCCCTCCACAGCATGCCAGCACGCACCAGGCTCTGTTAGACTAAATCATTTCCATGTCAGCAGGTCTGCCACCTTGCTAGTGTTTTCAAATAGATTTTTCTATTCATCAAGTGTAAATTTTAAATTAGAGGACCTGGCTTAATTTTTGGTTGTACTTTTGACCCATTAAAAGTTGCCAAGCAGGGCACCTGGGAGGCTCAGTGGGTTAAGCCTCTGCCTTGGGCTCAGGTGGTGATCTCAGGGTCCTGGAATGGAGCCCCCACAAGCAGGCTCTCTGCTCAGCATGGAGCCTGCTTCCCCCACCCCCCTCTGCCTAGCTTTCTGCCTTCTTGTGATCTCTCTGTCAAATAAATAAATAAAATCTTAAAAAAGTTGCCAAGCATACTTCGGAAATCTAGGAAATACAGAATTTAAAATTCCTCCTCAGTGATCTTTTTCTATGCTCTGTTTCAGTCTGTTTGGTTTAATAAAAACTAAAGGGATGGGGAAAATGTTAGAACTGTATTTTAATCCAGAATGAAGAAATCAAGTCACAAAGCCAGAGCAAGGGCACTTAATGAGAGAAGGGCATAAGATGAAATTAAGAACTTCTGGTACAACCTAAAAAAAAAAATTAGAACTTGGAAGGAGAATCATCGTTAGGAAATGTGCTGCTGTTGATCAAGAATGCTTCATGTAAGCCTTCTCTTTTTTTTATAGTCTTAAGCTAGAAATGTAAAGAAAAAAAAAAATTAAAAGTAACCTAAGAAATGTGGCTGCCTGGCTGTGTGACCTTGTCAGGTTGCTTTCTTGGTCTGGATCTCAGTGCCCAGTTCTGGTAAGAGGGGGTGGTGGAGAAGGAGTTGAATAGGTAATTCAAGACCTCTCCAGGTTCTTGGATGTAAGGATTGGATGGAACTAGGCCGGCCGCTCTCCAGGGCTGGGGAAGAGCTCGGTGGGAGTTGCTGCCGCGGACCAGACACAGACGGCTTCAGTGGGAATCGCACAACTTTTCCGCTAGCAGTCCAAACTTCGGCCTTTCAAGAGTTCAATCATTAACGCATTCCCTGGTCACTGAGAAAAGCCTCGTCTCGGAACGAAGTGAACATTTAACGATGTGTTTACGTGGTTATTTTGTAATTTTTTTCCTCTGAAAATCATTCTGGGTCAGGGTCACCGGGGTTGGGTGGGGAGTGGGGGGGTCCAGGAAACTAGGCATTTCTCTCCAAAAGTAACACAGCAGCTCTGATGGCAAGAGGCGACTTCCGACCGGGCGGGCGGAGCTCGGGAGAGGCGCGGAGCACCAGCCCGTTCCCGCCACGGGGCTGGCTGCACACCGCCGCCGGCTGCAGCCGGAATGCCCAAGCCCAGGCCTGGCGGCGGGAGCGGGACCCACGGCGCCCTGCGGGGTGCAGCCCAAACGCAGACCCCCCTGAAGACCAGGATGGGGGCTCGCGGCCGGCAAGCGAAAGTCCCTGCGTGATTTACGCATGAGGAATTCGCATCCCCTAGAGGGAAAGGTCTTGGGCCACGAGCTCCTTTTTCCGATCCTCCAGGACAGACCGCGGGACGAGAGCGCAACCGCACTCAAACTCGGCTCCTCCGTGGACGAGCGGCGGGGACACCCGCTGCCTCAACAACTAAAGCGGACTTTTTAAAAAACCACTTACCCGGTTCTAGAGCGGGGACGCAAAACCTGAGAAGCCTAGCTCAGATTCCACGGAAAAGGGGACGGACCTGGGCGTCTTCTACCCTTGCCGGCTCCGCCTCGCCGGCGCCCGTCTCCCCGCCCTCAGGGGAGGGCACGACGCGCTCCCGAACTCGGAACGGGGAAGAAGTTTGGGCCTTTCCGGCCACCACTCGCCTCAAAATGGCTTCCCCCAGGGAAAGGCGAGGGCTGATGTCAAAGTGAAGACTCTAAAGCCTTCCTCGCATGGATCGTTCCGCAGAGTTCAGGAGACGGAAGGCCCAGTGTCTGAGCAGAGCGGACCTCAGCCGGAAGGGCAGTGTGGACGAGGATGTGGTAGAACTTGTGCAGCTCCTGAATGGGCGAGAACAGTACTTCACCACCAGTTCCTGCGCGGGGCGCATCCTCCTCCTAGACGGGGTGAGGCCCTTTTGTTTCCCCGCCAGCCCTGCGGAGTGCAACCCCAGGAGCCCTGGGCCGCCCCCCACCCAGGCCCCCGTGCACCCCAGTCCAGCCTGTGCTTGTCCTTTTGATAGGGGGTTTCGGCTTCTTTATGAAACTTCGAGGTTGAATTAGGCCAGTGCTTCTACAACGTTAACGGGTCTGTTAATCAGCGGGTGCTCTTTTACAACACAGATTCTGATTCAGTAATTCTGGGACGGAGCTGATGACACTGCGTATTTCTGACAGGCCCCCCGTGATGGCGAAACTGCTGGCCTGAGAATGCTCTGGAGTTGCAAGGATTAGAGAATTTGATTCTGAATAGTGGGGGAATTTAAGGACTTCCCAGCAGGGCGAGGCTGGGAGGCTTTTCTCTTCGATCGCGCTACCGAATTAACTGCTAGATAGAACGTCTCCGGAGTTAAGGCGTTTACTGCCTCCTAGTGGCCCGCTCCGTTATTACAGCTCTGGTAATTTTTACATTATGCTAAATAAAATAGCGCAGTGTGGGTTAGTCTGAGATAGTGGTCAAGCCCTCAGGCTTTGGAGTGATACTGCTTAGATTCTAAGCTAATTATGGGACTTACTGGCTTTGCGATTTTAGGAAGGTTATCTAAACTCAACCCCTCCCTGTTCTATGAACTAAGGATAATAGAGTATCGGCTTCTTAGGGATTTTATGTAGTTGAAATGGGATAATTTGAAACATTTAGCATCATGCCTGGTTCATATTAAGTGAGCTATAAAAATTAGCTGCATGTCGATATTAATATTCGGATTGAATTCGAAGCATGAAAGACAGCACACTCACAAACTCATTTTTTAGATCCCTCGTTGACTGGTAATTTGCTGGTCCCCCAGGTTAGCGGGGTAGAATATTTTTATATTGCCACCATTGCCTCCTGTGCTTTGGCACTCTAGTTGGGCTTACTCTCTCATCTACTGCCCTGTTTTACCTGGATTTCTGCAGCGTTTTCTGATAGGTCACTGATCTACCATTCTCTCTACCCTAAACCATGTTACACACTGTTAACAGATCCACCTTCCTAAAGACAATTCTGTACATGTCACACATCCATGCTGAAATATTTTATTACACGTTTTTCCAACACAAAATCCAAACCCCTATTCTAGTATACCTTCCAACCCTTCTGCTGCTCTGATATTTTCTGCTACTTCTCTTCATGTTTATCTCTTCACTAGAATTGAGCTGGTCTTTTTTTCTTCTTATATTTACCACCCTTGCCTTTGTTCATATTTATTTTTCCTGAAATGTTTCCCCCCATGTCTGTATATTTGAGATGTGGCTTCCATAACTCCCCTCTCCCATCTGAACACAAGCATACATACCCATTTGTAAGTAATGACCGCTTCTTCTGAACTGCCTTAGGACTTCTTCTGAACCTCTTTTCATTTTATGTATATTATTTATTTTCATTTAGCCTTATTTTTGGGAAGGATTTGCATCGACTTACAGAAAAGCAATATAAGAAGAAAAATTAAAAGTGGGAAAATCTGGATGAAGGGACTATAGGTAAGATGAAACTAGAGATAGTTTTAGTTCCTATATATGCCCCTAGATTCTGTAAATTTGCTAGAGGTGAGTCACACATTTGTTTCTAACATTTAGAGCAGCCAGCATAAGATCAGATAAATGTTATTGAGGTTATTCAATGAAAGCAAACCAGTTACTTAGGACAGGCACAGCTCTTCTTCTTTACAAAGCTAGACAGCCAAGTCTTCTGTGAACTCACTGTAAAAACAATTACTTTGTAGAAGTACAGTGATTTAAACTAAGTATGGTTCCCTGCATCTTCTTTCCAGCCTTTCTGAGGGTAGAATATGTTTATAACCAAAGAATCTAATAGAACTTTACAAATAAACATTTTTTCAGTTAATAAAAAACAGAACAAAACAAAAAACCCTAATGTTAAGGCATTGCTTCTCGAAGCTTTGACCTTGCAGTCCTAGCTCTGCCCTTTGATTCTATATATATAGTCTAATCCCAATGTTACAGATGTATGCCTTTAGAAACTAAACTTATTATAAGGGTGTAAACAGTCCACCTGTCACTAAAAAGTAACAGGTCCTGTGTGGGATTGGTACAGTGCTTTTTTAGAAAGGGAATTCCAAGTTGTTTTTGTTTTTTTGTTTGCTTTTTTAAATTTTGTGCAAGCCAAGGGGCACCTGGTGGCTCAGTAGGTTGAGTATCTGACTCTTTATTTCAACTTAGGCCATGATCTCAGAGTTGGGAAGCCTACTTAAGATTCTCTCTCCCTCTCTCTCTCTGCCCCTTCTACCCCACCCCCTACTCGTGCTCTCTGTCCTCTTTCTCTCAAAAAAAAAAAAAAAAATTTTTTTTTTTTTTGTAAGCCAAATAAAACAACTAGAGTACAACTCAGGCTGCTAGCATATAACCCCTTAAAATAATCCCTTTTCTTCTGACAAAATCATGACCATATATCAGAAAATATTAAGTTTTATATCTTAATAAACAATTTATTTTCTTTCTATACCAAATAATTTGGTTTCATTTTTGTTTCGGGTTAACTTTACCCAAAACCTAGTGAATTATTCTCAGTAATACTTAAAATTACTGCTTGGGATTATTAATCTAAGAAAGCTTACAATTATGCTATGCATTGTACTTACTATTTGTGTAAATATTATATGACTAAATTAAATTATGTTTTTTTTTATTTTAGGGTATAAATGGTTTTGAGGTTCAAAAGCAAAACTGTTGCTGGCTACTGGTTACACACAAACCTTGTGTAAAAGATGATGTGGTAAGTTTATATATATAAACTTAGAAGTAAATTTTTAATTCAGACTCACATTAAATACATATGAAAAGAATAGCACATTCAAGGTAGATTTATGTGCTTAATTATAATGACTGAAGATTAGAAAGCCTAGGAGAATTCATTACGGTGACTTTTTTGATTTGGGAGATAAAAGTATAAATATGTATATAAGCAATAAGCATTACTTATAGCTCAACAAAAGACATCCCCTTGGACATAGAGAGTTCATGGATATTGACACAGAGTAAATCAAAAATTTGAATTTCACTTCTACCATTTGATAACTCTGTAACCTGGAATAAATTATACAAGGAGAAGGTAGCTCAGAGAAAAGGATAGTACTATCTATATATTACCAGTAAACAGACATAAATCAGTTATACATTATTTATCTGGGTTGCTTCTTGTAAAGCTTCCTATCTATCCTGGGTTATTTAGCTTCAGAAATTAAAATGAGTTCATGTGAGTTTGTATTAGTTGGGTACTTTACATTAGCTATTCAGGTACTCAAGTGTTGTCTTAAGGTACTCATTCATTCTTCGTCTCCTTATTTGGGTACTGGCTTTCTGCGTATTGACCCGTATTCTCTTCTGCTGTAGACAGTCTTTGTGGTAGAAAAATAGCTGCCAGTAGCCCCAGCAGAAACGGACTTCTTCTTGCTAATATCCAGGTATTATTTCCAGGCGAGTCTGAGTCTTCCTGCTTGGATTAGATGTTCTCCTCTTGAGATCAGTTATTTTTGCCAGAATGGAATGCTGTCTTTCATCAGACCTAGGCATTTGGCATTTCTGAGATTATGATAGCAGGAGTCATGAGTCATGATAGGGTCATGATTGACAGTCCCATTGGAATCAAATGGTGTGAAGAAGGGAGGATACTGCCCAAGGATACTAGGTGGACAGAAATAATAACCACTTTGTATAAATTCTAGCTCAAGACATATATGCATCTCAAACTTCAATCTAATAACAAAGCATTTAAATAGGACTTTTTTTTTTAAAGGTTTTTTTTATTTACTCGACAGAGAGAGATCACAAATAGGCAGAGAGGCAGGCAGAAAGAGGAGGAAGCAGGCTCCCTGCTGAGCAGAGAGCCCAATGCAGGGCTCGATCCTAGGACTCTGGGATCATGACCTGAGCTGAAGGCAGAGGCTTAACCCACTGAGGCATCCAGGCACCCCAGAACTTTTTTTTTTAAGATGTTTTATTTTTTTTTAAGATGTTTTATTTATTTATTTTTGTGAGAGAGAGAGAGAGAGAGAGAGCGCGCGCGCGCGCACGCGCGTGCGCAAGGACACAAAGGGCAGGGATGGGCAGAGGAAGAAGCAGACTCCCTGCTGAGCAAGGAGCCCGATGTGGGACTAGATCCCAACACCCCAGGATCATGAGCCAAAGGCAGAGGCTTTACTGACTGAGCCACTCAGACACCCTGAATAAAACTTTCATATCATAAAAAAAAAAAAACCCAAACTTTCATATCATATTCCTTTATTTTTTTTTAAAGTAGGCTCTGTGCATGTTGGGTACAACATGGGCTTAAACTTGTGACCTCAGAATCGAGAGTCACATGCTCTATGGACTGGTCCAGCCATATTCCTTAATGAAAATTTATACCATATACCATATTCCATATATCATATACCATATTCCTTAATGGAAATCTGTTTTGGAATTAAATAGAGTAATAGTTTACTTTCCAAGGTATGGCTGGAAAGAATGACACGAGGGGTTTATGGGAGAATTAGAAACCAGGTCTTTTAAAAGAATAGGCAGGTGGTTGGAGAAAGAGGACCAAGAAAACAGAGTGAAAAGTTATTACAGAAAATGGATACTGGATGATTCAGAATGTTTCTGGAAAAAATTGAAGTTGCATATGGTGAAAGGTCATCATAGAGAAGGATCATGTATTGGTGTCTGATGCCTAACATTTCTCATTTATTTAGATGCCAGCTCTGAGGAAAGCAACTGGCGATGCCATTTTGAAATTTGAACCACTCATTCTCCATGTGCAGTGTCGAGAGTTGCAGGATGCACAGATTTTGGTAACGTTTTTAGATTATACTTAAATTTATAGGTATGGGAGTAGATTTAATTCTTTTTCTTTTTTTTTTTTAAGATTTTATTCATTTACTTGACAGAGAGAGACACAAGAGAGGGAACACAAGCAGGGAAAGTGGGAGAGGGAGAAGCAGGCTTCCCTCAGAGCAGGGAGTCTGATATGGGGCTCGACCCCAGGACTAGGGGACCATGACCTGAGCCAAAGTCAGATGCTTAATGACTGAGCCACCTAGGTACCCCAAGGGTAGATTTAATTCTAAGTTTTAAATTTATAAAAAAAATATGATGTCAGTTTAATTAACTAGTTTTAAAATTTAATTATAGGTTTGAGGTTATATGTATTTCTGCAATTTGTAGAGCTAACCAGTTTATCTAATTAGCCAGATTATCAGAATTTAACAGTTTATTTTTTTTAACAGCATTCAGTGGCAATAGATTCTGGTTTCAGGAACTCTGGCATAACCGTGGGGAAGAGAGGCAAGACTATGTTGGTAAGAAAACTTTTGGCAAAAAGCAATTCTTTGGGCCTGAAGCGATTCAGATTATTGAAAAATCTCTTTGGACTCCCGGGCTTTAGTCTCTCCCTACCCAAATCTTGCCACTCCCTTGCTCAGAAATTTTCAGTACTTTACTCTTTCCTATAGAGCAAAGTCAAGTTCTTAGATTTGCATTTGAGCTCTTATCTTATAGTGTCGTCCTCTACTTCCTTTCAGGCTGATTCTCTGTGCCCCCCTCATCCTAAATAGTCCAAGCTCCATGTAATCAGTACCATGACGTAGTGGAGAGAATCATAGGCAAGTGTCTAAAGTCTTCCGCTGGCTTTACCATAGCTGTATTGCATGAACTCGGGCAAGCCCCTTAATTCCTCAGGGTCTCAATTTTCTTGGCCAAGATCAATCCACAGGAGGTCAGATCCCACTACTCTCACTTGATAAAATCCTGACCCAGGTTGCTTTGTGCTATAATGGCAAAAGTGAGTAGTTATAACAGATACTGTATGGTCCCAAAGTCAGAAGTATTTACTATCTGCCAACCGTGGACTAGATGATCTTTAAAGCCCTTGCTAAGCCTCCACCCTCTCTGAGTCCTTTCATGGCCAAATCAGCTCCTAGTGATTTTGCCCTGTTCTGACTGCGATAGTATTTATTATTTGTAATGGTATGGATTCTTGGCTTTTGATCTATTTCAGGTTTTCTTCCATTCTAGCTTCCTAGACTTTCCTGTTCTCTATTTTTAACAAATTTGCCATTTCCCAATAGAGATGGCTTACAAAAGAAGACACCTAGGGAAAAAAAAAATAAGAAACATGCCTAACTAGAAAGTCAAAGCCCACAGTACTGGTTTGTGTCCCTGTCTCCTTCCTGTACACTCCATCTGGGAGCCCAAGCAAGAACAGAACCGTTCATTCACTTTCCATTCCTTTGTCTTCTGTGTTTAGTTACTTTCAAGTCCTGTCACATCTGCCTCTAATTTCTTATGCCCAACTCCACCCTTCCAAGCCCTCTGTCACTGCCCCTACTTAAGCCATCATGATCCTCCCCCAGTCTTTACAGTGGTCTCCTGACTCGTTCTCCTGCTATCCATCTTCTCCTTTCGTCCCCCCAGCCAATGCGGTCAGAATCCCCCTTTTAAAAAAGTCAGGGTTTCCATATATTTCCCCTTGTATTCGAGGCCTTACCCAAACTATTTTCCACTTACCTTATTTATGCTCATCCTCTGCTAGCATACTTCTGCTCCAGCCAGACAGAAAACTCTCAGCTCTTTCCCAAATGTATCGTACTCTTTCATGTCTCCATGACTATAGATGAGCTGTTTCTCTGGCTGGAATGTCCCCTGCCCCCATTTTTATACCTGGTAAAATGGCACTTATCCTTAAAACCCCAACTCAAATGCTACCTTTCCCATAAAGCGGAGGCCTCAGTCTCAATTAGTTGTTCTCTTCTATGTTTCCTTAGCACTGCGTGTGTGTGTCTGTATACACTTATGGACACGTTTGTACATATGTGTGTGTGTCTCTCCTGGCATAACACCTATGTTGTCTTGTCACTCTTTGTTCACTATTTATTTCCTGTTTTAAAGTGTGAGTTCTTAAAGGCAGAGGTTATATTTATTCTGTTTCTTCACCCCTTTCATGAGGCCAAAACACTGTAGATGCTCAGTAAAAGTTCAACGAAAGAGTTTTTATTTCTTGTACTAGTTTTTGTTGCTGTTCTTAAACCATTTCCACCGTTTGGATTTACTCAGAACACATTGGCTGTTTCATCAAGAGGTTACTAAGATTGGCAACCCTAAAGCATGGAGAAGGCAGCCCCTTTGGGAGATAGTTACCAGGCATGGTTTATTTTCCTCTCTCATAACCACACTCTGCTCAAGCAGCACTAAGAGGCTATTTCACATTCAGTCCATTTTGACTTTTCCTTGAAGCTTCTGTTGAGATTCCATTTTTTTTCTTTTCTTTAAATAGTTTATTAAAGCTTCCTAAGCATTAGTGAGAGTGAAATTGTCAGAGTGATTGGATTTTTGGCTATTTTCTGCTTTCCTAAAAGACAATGTATAGAATGACTTTCTTAAGAAATAACTTTATGTGATGGGAAAATCTGTTTAATCTCCTTTGATTGAGTTATGTTTAGCTAAAGTATATTAAACTTAAAGACTGTAATGGAACCAAACATGTTTAAACACAGCCCTAAATGGGACTTTTCTTAAGTTATCTTCAGTGTCTCTAGTGCATAAGTCATCATATCTAAATTGTCTGTTCCTGCAGGCTATCCGGAGCACACATGGCTTAGAAGTTCCATTAAGCCATAAGGGAAAACTGATGGTGACTGAGGAATATATCGACTTCCTGTTACAGATAGCAAATCAAAAAATGGAGGAAAACAAGAAGAGAATTGAAAGGTATATTAATTGGATGTTTCTATGGTACTCATATATCTAAGTCATCCTGGAAAATACTGATACACACATTTAACTTTTCTATTTGTAATCTTAGCACAGATCATAAAAAAGCAATCAAAGTAACAGATGAGAGTAGCCCAGACAGTAAAGGTTACTAAATGGAGTGTAAAGGGGAAGCTCCATCAGGGTAGTGGGACGTGACAGGTAGGAACAGGCATAAAGGGAGAGAAGCATCACCCCTCAGGTGAGAGAGCCCAACAGCAATGGGGACCATGACTGATGAAGTTGAAGGCAGCCAGGGAAGAGGTACACACTGCCCCCTGAATGTGATCTGCTGGCAATTATCTAGAATCTCCTTTTGAGGAAACCAACCTGGTTAACTTTAGCTTAATAAATCTTTTACGTATGTGGCTGGTTCTTACGGATTAGATCTAGAACTGCCATAATTGTCCCAGGTGGAAGGATCATGACTATCAATTCACATCGTTATACCTTTTCTTCTTAAATTTTACCTCCTGGTAAATAAAACTCTTACATTACTTTCTTGTCAACTTTTTCATAAAAATAGTGTTTTGACATGAAGAGGTGACTGTGATGCTATCTTTCTTATATGAAGGGAATGCCGGTGATCTGGCATCAGCAAGATGTACGCTTCTGAGTTTGTCAAGGAGTGATGGCCAACTTAGCGTTTGTAATGTCCTTCCCTCCATCCCCATTTTCCTTGGCTACCTCACAACCAGTCAGTCACCCCCTAAATTATTCTTAGATCATCTCTACTGTCACTTTCTTTATTTAAGGCCGCTGCAATAGCCTTGTTAGCTGGTCTCATAGTAGAATGTTTCTGGTGTGTCTCTCTGCCAAGCCATTCTTGGTATCACCATCAGAATCCTGTCTGTAAAGTGCAAAGGAATCCTATTATTTTACTTGCCTGCTTAAAATTCTTTTAATACCTACAATTTTTTTTTTTTTTTTGAAGTAGCTAAGACTACACGTGCCAATGGTAGCAGTGTTGAATTTGGCTCCAGAGGCAGAACTGAATTTGAATCCGGGTTCCACCACAACTTACTCAACATCCTTGACTTCATTTGTCTTCCATCTAACTTAGGAGAAATTCCCATCTTAAAGAACAGTTTTAGTATAAATAGCATCTATATAATGACTGGCCCTATCCCTGTCATGTCATGGGTTCTCAGGATAGGGTCACTCTTTTCCTTCTTCAGTGACACATAGAGAAAACAAACCTATGATCACATCATTACAAACCCTCCAGGCTTTCTTAACCAGGACTCCTCATTTGAACCACAGAAGTCACAAACTTATTCAAGCGACTGTTTCTCAGTTCTTGCAACAAGGGTGTACATCTTCTATTGTAGATACATTGGAGAGAAGTTAACTCATTATAGACAATGGATGTCTTGGGGCATTGGAGCTTAATTTTCTAGTAGAACCCTGGTTGAAAAAACCTGAGGGGTTACCTGGCTACCAGGTGCTTTGAGCAAACATTCTAAATGAAGTGGTCGTTTCAAGTAAGTACTAAGGAGCACCCAGCCACTTCCCCAGACTACTGAATTTGAACTACATCTAGGGATTTATTGGTACCATTCCATAAGTTTACTATGTTCTTAGATTGTATTCCGGTGAGGCTCTTTGCTAAAATGTAGGAAGTAACAAATCAGTTTCTCTGTTTCCTTACTTGAATTTCAACAAGATTATAAATATAGCCCAAGAGCAAGTAACTACACACCCTGGTGAAGTTAATTGAGCCACGTTCACCAGCTGTAAAATCAAATTACACTTTAAATCCATCGACTCAAAAATATGTTTTGAGATTATAGTATGCATGCTGCTATCAAGAGAGCCATGCTCATCATATAAAATCAATGAAAAATTAAAGAAGGGCAGAAAATGTCTTAAGATACTGATTAGAAGATTACACGTGAATTCAGAAAGGGGGAACAAATTAGAGAGCTTCTCTGGGAACAGCTGTACATTCAACCAAATGCGGAGAAAAAGTTACCCTTCCAATGTGGAAAAGTGAAAAAAAAAAAAAATACTGGAGGTGATAAGTTCTGCAATCAGACTTTGAGTATGAAATTGGTTTGTCATAGGACCAAAGTTTCACAATTCAAGTAACTATAGTAGAATTTTTAAATGTCAAGTCCTAATCAGTAATATGTCAGCAATAAGAAATAGTCTAGAAATGTAAAAATCAAAGTTAAGAGGTAAACGTTTTTAATTTAAGAAAAAAGGTCTTATTTGTGTGAAACAATTCCCAAACCCACTTCTTAATGGGACGAATAAGAGAATTTTATATATAATGATTTCTAACTAAAAAATAGGAAGTTTGGAGATTTCTTTACAACTATAAGAGAAAGGTTCTGTTTGGATCTGTTAATAAGAGATCAGGACTGACTTGGGTCCAATGAAACCACTATTTGACTATGTATGAGTAGAAGGAAATTAGCCATGTTCTTCTCTTCATGAGCTATATAGTAAGAAAATGGTAAATAAAGAGTAAAATGGCTGACTACATTGGCATATAGTACTGTTGATAAAACAAATTGGAAAAAAGGTCAGTTGTGCTTTTTTTTTTTTTTTAAAGATTTTTAAAGATTTTATTTATTTATTTGACAGACAGAGATCACAAGTAGGCAGAGAGGCGGGCAGAGAGAGAGAGGAGGAAGCAGGCTCTCTGCTGAGCAGAGAGCCCGATGCGGGACTCGATCCCAGGACCCTGAGATCATGACCTGAGCCGAAGGCAGCGGCTTAACCCACTGAGCCACCCAGGCGCCCCAGTTGTGCTTTTTTTAAACCTTTTCTATTTTATGGTAAAATATATATGCCATAAAACTTACCAGTTTTAACCGCACATTTCAGTGGCATCATGTACATTCACACTGTTAAGCAGCCACCACTGTCCACCTCCAGAACCTTTTCATCATCCTAAACTCAAACTCAGAACCTGTTAAACAACAAGTCCCCCTTCCCCAGACTCCCAGTTCCTCGTAACCATTCTATTTTCTATTACTTTGAATTTGACTTTTCTAGGTCCCTCACGTAAGTGGAATAGTATACTTGTCCTTTTGTGTCTCGCTTATTTCACCTAAGTATACGCTCTTCAGAGTGTTCCATGTTGTAGCATGTATCACAATTTCACTCCTTTTTAAGGCTAAATAATATTCCACTGTATTTGTAGGTCACATTTTATTTATCTATTCACTCATCAGTGAACAATTGGGATTTTTCTGTCTTTAAGCTTTTGTAAATAACACTGTGAGGAACACATGTGTACAAATGTCTGAGCCCTGCTTTCAGTTCTTTTGGGTGTTTGCCCAGCAGTAGAATAGCTGCATCACCTGGTAGTATAAAGGACTGCTGTGCCGTTTTCCACAGGAATTGCACTATTTTATATTCCCACCAGCCATGCACAAGGGTTCCCTTTTCTCAAGGTCCTTGCCAATACTTGTTGTCTTTTGTGGGCTTTTTTGATAGATGCCATCCTGACAGGTGTGAGGTGATGTATTTGTGGTTTTGATTTGCATGTCCCTAATAGTCAATGACATGGAGCATTTTTTCATACAGCTATTGGCAGGTCTATGAAATTCTGTTCTGTCGCTCTCTGCTTTCCTTCCTGCTTGTGCTACCTGTTGTTCCTAGCCCATTCCTTCAGCTGCTTCCCCATATAATTGATAAGTCCTCCAAATCTCTCCCAAGTCCTGAGCCTGTATAGCCAATAACCGTTGAAACATATCTAACTAGAATACTCCCATCAGCCTTCCCTCATTAGCTTTCTTGTCCTAGTCTCAACCCGATAGCCATTTCCTTGGTTCAGATTTTTTTATTATTTACCAATATCGTTACAGTTTATTTCTCAGTACAAAATAGACATCTGAACCATATTGAATTACATTAATTAATTGCATGTATGTCCTTTTCTTCCACTACAGTGCGGTCACATTGAAAATAGGACTGAGTTCTCCCTGCCACCAACCATACTCATACAGGCTTTAAATATTTCTTATCCGAAAACCTAAGGTAGTGTCCAGCTCATAGTGGAAAACCAGCACATGTTTATTGAGTTAATAATAAGCAATAAAGAACTTAAAAGTTAATCCATTAAATTGAGTTCCCCAAAGATAATGACAGTTTCTTATTTACCATTCTCTGAGGGCCTGGCATGAGAATAGTATTTAATAAGTGTTTGCTTAATTTGTTAACTTTTTCCATCCATAGTGCTACTTATGAGGCTTCAAAGCCTTAAATGATTATTCTGGAAGACGTGTAAGATGGTCTGGAGATAAGAGTGAGCGGTGTAGGCTCTTGGCACACAGTTCAGGTGAGAAGTAATAGGAGCTTGAATAGCAAGATGAATGGGAGTGATAGTGCAGAATGTAAACCAAACATGGTGACAGACTAGAAATGGGGGTAGAAAGGAGGAGGCGGCAAGGGTAACAGATGTCTTAGACTCCTTGTTGTTGCTGTCTTATTTTTAAAAACAGAACTAAAACAGGTAAATAATAAGTCACACATTTCCCTATTACTTAAGATCAAAGAAGCAAATAATATAAAGTGAAAACACATAACTTTATTTTTGTATAGTTTCTCCCTTGGATATTCTGTTCCTCATTTTTTTTCCTCTCCTGTACCTAGCCAGCTTCTGTCCATCCTTATAATTCAGCCCCGGCCTTGGGTTATTTCTCAAGGAGCATTTCATGATCTCACTTGAAGCGAGGTACCCCCGCGGTACTCCCCCTTCCTCTTGTCTGCTTCATGGCATGCTGAATGTGTCTGTACAGTTCTGCAGCTCGCATTAAACCCTGAGCTGCTTGAGGGCACAGCTGGGTCCTTTCCCTCCTTCTCTAGCACCTGACACAGGCTCCGTCACATACCTGTTTTTTAATAAAAATGCTAGAGTTTAATCGAGTTAAAATCTAAATACATATCTGTGAAAATAGCTTTTTTTGTTATGTGTGAATAATGGAACCCTTAAAGGGTATGAAATTGTGGCTAGATTTCATTAATTTTATATTCCTATTTCAGAAGTCAGAGAAATATCAGCTCTTTATTGCAAGTGGTTCTCTAACTGACCTGAAAAAAAGAATTCATTTTCCTAGAGCTGCTCTGAAAAGTTCTGTCATGGAGAGCGCTAAGTACAGGTTGCCCTGTGGCATGATAATCTGACTGCAGAAGTAGAGAAACTGAAGACAATTTGATTTTCTTTGGGGGTGGGGAAGATAATTGCCTGTGCATACATTTCGTTTTATCTTCCGAGTTCTTTTTATTGTCTATGAGAGTGGAGAAAATTGCACTTTGAGAATTGGGCTTCAGAGTGCTCTGTAAAGGGGCATCGTATGAGGAGAGAGCATGTAATTGCAAAACAAATTTCTGACTTACTGAGAAAGTTTCCCAAAGAACTTTTTAAAAATTCCCTTTAAAAAACAAAAGGAAAACGTATTTGGAGTATTTGTTCTTGGCTTTCAGACAACAGAATCATTTTCCATTTTACAGTTGTTTTTGGTACCGCAAGGATGTAGCTTTAAATTCTTAGGTTCTTTAATGGAAGGTTAAAGTAAGGCACCTATTCCTCTTTAATTACTTTTTTATGTGATTGACAGGATATTTTACATAAGCTATTAATTCTCTATGATCATAAAAGAGCAATTTAATCTTATCTTTAATTTTCTAGGAATAAAGTATAATCCAGAAAAAAGACTCGGTGACCTGAGTCTAAAGTTCAGGGTTGGGTAGAAAATGGTAGAAAATGGAGTTGCATATCGTGGATAGCCTCTTATGATCAGATAGGGGTGATTCACCTATCATGTGAATCATTCTTATCAGTGGAACAATGATCTGAAATGATTCACATCATTTGGTGGCATGATGAAGTTTTGGACTTACGTTTTATTTACTTTTTTTTTTTTTTTAAGATTTTGTTTATTTATTGGACAGAGAGAGAGAGATCACAAGTAGGCAGAGCAGTAGGCAGAGGGAAAGGGAGAAGCAGGCTCCCTGCTGAGTGAGGAGCCCATGTGGGGCTCGATCCTGGGACCTTGAGGATCATGAACTGAGCTGAAGGCAGACACTTAACCAGCTGAGCCACCCAGGTGCCCCTGGACTTACGTTTTAGATAAAATGAGTCATTCTACTGGGTCATTGTGTTAAACTATTCTAAATAGGCAGTATGGAAGATGAAAAGAAAATCAGTCATTAAAGTCACCCGGGATGCTGGTAAGACCGGGAGGGAAAGATTATCCTGGGTGTAGAAATTTTCATGAATGTAAGATACTGAACAAAATATCGGTAGATGACATGAGGGGCAGATGAAGTTTAGTCTGGTGAAGTGTTGGTGAGCCAGCTGCATTCTTACCTCGTCCCAACTCTGTTAGGTGAGATGCAGAAAAAATAAGTATACCCACTCGAGAAGAATGCAAAGCAGATGGTGTCTTTATCGGGGAACCAGGTTTCAGTTGGGTAAAGATAAAGGGGTACATTAAACTAAAAGGTTGTTACCATGGAACAGGGTCTAAAAAATTATACAGTAGTAGTATTTTCCAAAGTCTTTTGCTGTACCTCCTGCTATACTGTTTTTCCTGCACTATACCTCCTATTTGAGATTGAGTTATTCACCAAAGAAATATCTATTGGGTGTCTACTATTTGCCAGATATGGTGCTGGATATCAGGTATACATAACTGGTGAGTATGTAAGTTCTTGAAATATGGATAGGATATGGTGTAATCATATTAGGTACATATTAAAATTGGCTGGACTATTTGGAAACAGGTGACTATCTTGGTTTTTTAGGGCAATTTTAGAGCCTTTACAACTAGAACTTATAACCTATTCATTCAATTAAATAAGAAAATTGATCCAGGGGTGCCTGGGTGGCTCAGTGGGTTAAGCCGCTGCCTTCGGCTCGGGTCATGATCTCAGGGTCTTGGGATCGAGTCCCACATCGGGCTCTCTGCTCAGCAGGGAGCCTGCTTCCTCCTCTCTCTCTGCCTGCCTCTCTGCCTACTTGTGATCTCTGTCTGTCAAATAAATAAATAAAATCTTTAAAAAAAAAAAAAAAAGAAAAAAAAAAGAAAATTGATCCAAATAGCAATCTATTCCATAGCTGTCAAAAATTCCCTCTTATACTTTACATTATAATAGAACTTAAAAGCATGAGATCCCCACAGTAAACAAGGGGGTTCTCAGCTTCCAGATTACTCTGCTTGGGGACCTAGGGTAACACATCCATATTCACCTTTTTGTTCAGTGGTGGTTTATTCACTTATTTTTACTGAATGTCTTAGCATTGTACTATATGCTAAGAATGAAACAGAAAACATGATAGATGGGGTCCTTGGTCTCATAGAGTTTATATTCTATAAAAAAGTTCATATCAAGAACTTACTTTGTGCCAGGCACTGTGCTAAGTACTTACATAGGTCACTTGTAACTTTCTGACAACCCAGCTCGGTACAGGATAATGTCTGCTTTTCTAAATGAGGAGATCGAGACTCAGTAAGGGAATTAGCCTCCCTTTAACTTTCCTAGTGGCAAGCATGTGAATCACGTGCAATATACCATGCCGCCTCTCTGCTCTCCCACATGGCAGAAAACCTCTGTGTCAGGTGGAGGATTGGATTAGGTGTTAACATGGGAGGAGAAAAGATGTGAAGACCAATTTGCGGGGAACTAACAGTTTACTGTAGCACACAATTAAAACCAAGGTAGAAATATGAGGAAAGGAAAAGAGTAATTCACATTAAAAAAAATCAAAATAACTAATAAACATGAAAAACAATTTCACTCGCAAACAAAAATGATAATTATTATTTTATAAGATATCATTGTCTCTTATCAATGTTTTTTTATGGTAATATTCAACATATGAATGAAGTGATCTTTCAAGTACTGCTGTTAGAAGCATATGTTTTTGAACATCTTTTCTGGAAAACAGGTGGTATTTATCAAGAGCTTTACAATATTCTCCCTTTAACCAGGCAGTTATATTTCTAGCGGTCTGTCCTAAATAAGTAGCTAGAAACTTATATTATACTATTTTTACTTTTTTTTTAAAGATTTTATTTATTTATTTGATAGAGACACAGCAAGAGAGGGAATGCAAGCAGGGGGAGTGGGAGAGGGAGAAGCAGGCTTCCCGCTGAGCAGGGAGCCCGATACGGGGCTCGATCCCAGGACCCTAGGATCATGACCTGAGCCGAAGGCAGAAGCTTAATGACTGAGCACCCAGGCGTCCCATCATACTATTTTTAAAAATGTTTGTCACACTGTTGTTTGTATTAGGGCAAGTTTGAAAACAAATTAAGGCCAACCTAGATGACATAATGTTATACTACTATTAAAAAGTGTTATTTTGTTGTTTACTTAGTGATACAGAAAATGTTTTTAATAAATATTAAATTTGATAAAACAATGTAAAACTATAATAATTCTGTAAAAAGCAGTAGGTATATGGGTACATATATAAATACATTAATTCAGAATACATTAATAAACTGGAAAGAATAAAAATACTGAGAGGTTATTTCTAGGTAATTCTGTAGAGGTAGTGTATTTTTAACCTCATATATTTGCCAAATTCTCTAAAGTGAGATTTTATTACATTTCTCAATTTTTATAAAGAAAAATAATTACTCTTGTGTTCTTACCTTTTTTGTTTGGCTTGTACATGTGGAATAGAAGTTGGGGTAGAAAACAGGTTGTTAAGAGGTGTTTCCAACCCAATTTTCAGGTGTGTTCTTGAAGAACTGAAAACACACTTCCTAATTAAATGATCATGTAAAAGTAAGAAGCATATTATTTCTCTGATTCATTTATATTTTAATGTTGACATGGGACATTATCAAATATATAGAATTTAAAAATTATAGATGTATTTTAGTTATTCTGTTTGAGAACACAAATATAACAGTAATACTTATTTCTTTACAGGTTTTATAATTGCCTACAACATGCTTTGGAAAAAGAAACTGTTACTAACTCAGATCCCAAAAAGAAAATCAAAGACAAAAATAATTCATCATATACTCGGAAGAAGAAAAGAAACCCAGAAGCAGCACATGGCAAATGTATTACTGAAGAAAATGATGAAGATTGTGAAAATGATGATGACCCAGGAATCAGTATTACTATCTTCCCCGAAGATTACTAAGATTTGGTCTTGGTAGAATAATATTTCTAATAGATATTACAAAGCTGCTCTTTACAAGAGTATTTTAGTTTCTTGAGTGTATGAGCCATTCAGAGAAGCAAGACTTATTCTTTCTCTATATTTTAGAGAAATCCTTAGTTTTTTAAAATAGCTGTGTATAATATTTGCTCATTAAATACCATCCGTTTTAGTCACATAGAGATTCATTGCAAAAATGAAATTGACTTTTTAATGCCTCTCTTTTTTAAGTTTCAGTTTCTACTTCTGCAAAACAGAATTACAATACTCTTTCAAGAGAACCTTAACATTGGAAATATTTGAGTAAAAGTCATCACAATATTTGACTTCCTTTTTCACTTTGAAATCTCCAGCCTTTAAAGGGGGATGAGCTTTTTCTTGTCACTGTGGAGTCCAGTGACAAATCCTTCCCTTTATTTTGACTTTGTGAAGAAAACAACTGCTGTTGGACAGGACAAAATACCTGAACCCTCTTCACATTATTTCTCACAGACCAGAGCTTGCCATGGGCATGGTCTCTGCCACACAGGTGGGCCTGGTCTCTCACTAAACCTGGTCAGAAGTGATAACTTAAGACTTAGGAATCTTTACAGAATCCTTGTATACTGGTTTGGAAAGTTTCAAGGAATCAAAAGACTTGGGTCTATGTTATGACTGCTGCATGGAAGTTGGGAGGGTCCTTGAACAAATCATTGAATTTCCAAGGCTTTCAGTTCCTCTTCTGTATAATAGTTCTGACACCTGCTGTATTTACATGACAGGAGTGCTGATAGCATCATGTTAAATAAAAATGAGAAAGTTATTAATAGACTTTTGTTACTATTTATTTCTCATTTATTTTCATTAGAAAATGATGCTTTCATACTGTATTTTCAGAAAGTATCAAATCATAAAAGTTATACTTAAAGAGAAATTATTAGTCCTAGAACTAGTACATGCTAGGATAAAATTATCAGAATGTCAAGAAAAAAAGTATACAACATAGTCAACACTGAGTTGTGATTTTGGCATTTCCTAATATTTTATAGTTTGTCTTTATGTAAATTCTACTCAGATTTGCACCCCAGATACTTGCCTTCTAACGTATCATTTTGCACTCTCATTTTTAAAATAGATGGACTTCAAAAACATCTGTTATCTTCTAAATTCCTCAGGGATGATGTCCGTGATGCTGAGCTGTTTCTTCCCTCCCTTTTTCTATCATCTCTCTGAACTGCTCTCTTTTAGGTCTTTATAATAAGATTGTAATATTTTTACTTTTCTAATTTCTTTTAACATGCCCACGGAAGTCTTCCAGCACAGTCTTCTCCTTCATTGTTCCAGAAAGAAGCTCCTTTGAAACTTTAGTGCCCTTGCCACTTGCAGCATTTGGTGCTGTTAATCACCTTGTGCCCGCAGGCATCCCGAATGCTTGCTTCTGCCCTGATTATGGTGAATTCTCAAATCATTTTCTCTGAAACCTTTTAACCATTTTCAACATTCATTACACCTTAGAATCATCTTCCTAACTTTGGAAAAATACAGAAATGATCTGAGACTTTCCAGAGAGGGACAGTAAGCATGTGTTTTATTTTGTTTTTAAAGCTATCAGATTGTTCTCTAATTGTAAAACAAATGTCAATAATGGGTAGGTATTCCCATATTTCTGTCTTTGGCTTTCTTGCATTTCTCTCTTCATCCCAGGCATCTCACCCATTCCAGCAGCTCTGACCTCCGAGGCAGTTAACTCCCAGCTCCTGCCCCGACCTGCCTGTTGGCTAAGCTCCAGCTAACTGTGGGGCTTCTCCAGTACAGCTCTTCCTTTGTAAGGTCTCTTGTTACACGGTTTCCTGGTTCCTTGGCTAAAGAGAACAGGCTTGTATTAGGACCCTTTTTGTGGGGGTGGGCAGAGGCGGTCTGAGCCCACTGGCATTTCTGGGTCCTGGCTTTTCAAGTTCCCAGTCCGCGTTATGTGAGGGAAGAAGGAACACCAGAGAACTTACCACTCTGTTGTTCTTCAGATCCCAAGATGCCTAGCCAGTCCACCTTCCCCTCTTCACCTTTCAGTCTTCTTATGTTTGCTTTATGTATAATATCCAGAGTTTTTAGTTATACTTAGTGGGAGGAATGGGAAAATCCTATCTACTCTATCCTCCAGAATCCGAAGTCTAACATACGTTCTAAATTATCGGTAACATCACATTGTCGGGATATTGTTGCTACCTCTGGAACCTATCCCAGTAGCCACGTTCCCTTTATTTAGTGCTGTGCCTCTTCTCCCGGATCCTAGGCTTTGCTGCTCCTGCTTCAGACTTCTGGAGCCTCTGCACTCAAAGAAAAAATCTGGAAGTCTGTTTCCTATCCACCTCCCACCCTGCTGTCACATACACACCCACTGTCTCCTAGCCAATAATGACAAGTGCAGAGCTTCAGAAGGGAACTCTGTTGCCCAGATATGGGATAAACTTGGACATGGAATTGCCATTTAAGCTCCCAACAGTGTCAGGCTGAGGCTGGGACTTCACCTGACTCCCATCACGTTTTTCCTATTTCCTTACCCATTTCTCCTGGGAGCGCCTGCTTAATAAATCCCTTGCATTCAAATGGTGTCTTCTGCAAGAACCTAACATAAAACAAGTATTGAGATTACTTCAGATCTATTTTTTTTTAAGTGGTGACATACATTTATTATAAAGAGTTGATGTTTTATTATGTTAGACATTATATCATTGGTAGTGTTTGCAACTTAACGATGTAAACAGGATGCAAATAAACTTCCATTAAGTACACAGTTTTAAAACTTTGGAGGAGTATATGAGCAGCAATTTTTAAAGATCACTTCTTTTTTTTTCAAATATTTTATTTATTTAAAAAAGAGAGTGAGCAGGAAGAGGGGCAGAGGCAGAGAGAGAGGGAAAGGATCTTAAGACTCTGGGCTGAGCCCGATGCAGGACAGGGCTCGAGCCAAAATCAAGGGTCAGACGCTTAACCAAATGAGCCACCCAGGCGCCCCAAGGCTCACTTCTACCCGACGTACTGTTGTAAAAGCCTAAAGAAAGGAATAATTGATTATAGATGAGGTAGTACTAGAAATCCTTTCACGAGGATGCCATTTCGTTTAGGTCTTTGAAGTCAAGAAACAAGTTCACTTGACTGAAAAAAGTTCAAGAAAACTCTTAACAGACAGAAAGAATGTGTAATGCAATTGAGGCACCAAAGAGCATGGTACATTCAGTGAGGGTAAATATTCCAGAAAAGCTGAAATGCAATATATGGTATGAAACGAGTCTGATTGGTTGAAGCCCAGTTGTGGAAGGCTTTGGGGTCCACCATGGATACAGACCAGTGTTGCCTAAATATGACTATGCATCAGAAATGCCCAGGCTTGCAGTGGCGTGGAAGGGTTGCTTTTTAGAATGCTGACTCCAAGACTTGAGATCTTTCAAGCCAGAATCTTCAATCTGCAGTCCAGGGATCTGTTTCTTTAAACCCATGTAAAGTGATCATGATAAATCAGCACTTGATCATGATAAATCATCACTTAGAATCCAGTGGTTAACAAATTTAATCCTGAAAGCATGGGAGAAAAATTAATAATTTTTTTTTTAATGGAAAAAAGTAACATGATCAGATGTTGCAATGGACCTATGTGACAGATTCTGGGTATACACATTATAGGAGGGTAAGCAGGAAGTTTGAATATATTAAGTCACTGTCCTTATCCTTAGGTCTAAAGCCAGGAGGAATGACAATATGTACAGCTGTGCCCTTCGAACTCTGTTCACCTCCGGGAGGGGATATTCCCACAGATGACAGTAGGAATGGAATGCCTTAAAGGTGTGCGGTGCACATTCTTATCTACTAACATATACAGCAGTCCTGCCAAAGGGGAATTTGGGCAGGAAAAAAGTCTTTTAGTCTCAGAATGTCTGGACCGTCTCTTCTAATTTAATGAATAAAATGTGGAAATACCTGCCAGTAGGTAGATGAAAAGAGAAGAGAAATAGTTACAAAATAAAGCCCTAAAATAAGAACTGTAAGAAAAGGGGGAGCGGGGAGCAGGGGAGAATGCGAAGTGAGAGCCTGTGGTAGAATGAGTGTGCATCTTGTCGAAAAATATCTCTAAGGAACTCATAATCCATTGGTTTTCATAATCATTTTCACTCATTTAAAACTGAGCCCATAGGGACTCACGTACCCCAAAACTTTATTAACTGAGTATATGCCTAGAATCAGGAAGAGAGGGGCTACCTCCTAATCCCTTCACCTAAGGTAGCAGAACTATCCTGGACCTCTTAGGGCAGTAGAGGAGTGAGTCCAGCTGTTGGTCATAAGCCCAAAAGGACATTGAACCCCACTCACTCCTTAGCATGGTATATTATCCTATATTCAAGTCACATGCCCAATCAAGAATAATAATAACTGCAGCAGGGCAACTAGTGATAATTTAATATGCAAGGTAAGCTATTGAGAATTACCGTGCAGGTTGTCCTCATTGTTACTCATCCAACCCAAACGAAAGGAGTCCTTTCTCTTCATGGGGGCAGGCATTTATTCCTAAGGCCTAGGTCTACAAGTTAACTAACTTTTTGTTCTAATTTAAACAAAACAACAAAAAAAGATTTTTAAGTTTACTGAGAAATAGGAAGGGAAATTTAAAAACATGCTTTTGTTCTTAATATTCTAAGCCAGCAGTCATAAACTTGTGGTTGCAGGTAGGGCCAAACAGATGTGTTTTGGCCTACACAGAATATATTTTTTCCAAACTGAACCTGTATTTTAAAATATGAAGTTTTATTTTTTTTTTTTTAGGTATGTCTCTAGTTTTTCTTTAAAAATTGGAAGATCTGACTCTCCTGGGCCTGGACAACACTTAGCAGAGGCAAGGGCTGGTGGCCACAAGGCTTTCTGCTCCCCGCAGTTGCAGCGCCCCTACTGGCTCCCTGACACACCGGCTGCAATCCTTCCCTCTTCCGTGATTGGCCCTGAGGCCACCAGCATTGGTAACTCCTGGTTAGAACTTCAGGGAGAATTAACCTACATAATGATGTTAGTTATGATATTACACAATAAACAAGAGATCAAAGCAAGACTGGCTACATAATTTGCAGAGGACAGTGCAAAAATGAAGATGGGGAGAGGAGACCTTGCTGAGAAATATTCAATGACAAAATGGCAACAACAGAGCATTAGTTCAGGTGCAGGGTACTTTCAAGCATGGAGCGCCTTGCAGTTGCACAGTTTGGACACCCATGAGTCTGACCCTGGACCGGAGGCTTGGTGTTTCTGGAGTTGAAGGGGGGAATGAGTGTCAGGGTGTTTAGCCAGCCTACAGATTGTGGGCCTGGCCTGGCCGAGGTGCTGGCTTTCACACAACAGTGACCACACACAGAACTGCAGCCAGTGGGTCAGTGACCACACACAGAACTGCAGCCAGTTCTCAAGGTTCTTCAAGAGCTCACCCATGAGTTTCCACACCTCCTATCAAAATGGGGAAAGCCTTTGTTTTCAGAACATGGTCCTCCTTGCCACTTTTGTCTTTGAAATCTGGTGGCTCTGGAAAAGGCTCTATTTCACTTGGTCTGAGTTTAGCCACTGAGCACTTTGCCTTGCCTTTCAAAATGTCACTGATGAGTATTCAGTCCTGGTCCACTCCCAAATAGCTGCCACAGTCCCTGACCCACTTGAATCTGGTTGGGCTGGGAGTAAAGCTAACACTGCCCTATAGGGTATGTAATAAGGGATATCTGTTGGGTTAGGATTTTTGGCCTTTAAACATGGGCTCTGACCCTCTAGCCTCTCTTTTCCCTACTCTATCATGCTGTTCCCAACAAGCAGGTTTCTCTTAGTGCAAAAGAATTATAATACCCACAAATGCTTATGTTCTTAAACTCAGATCTTTAATGTACTGGGTTTTTATGCATTTGGTTCTTGTTGAGAATTTATCTCTCAGCCCTTTTTCTTTTTGCCTTTAAAATGGTTCAGTTAAAGCTTTGATTTTAACCCATTGCATGTGTACCCATTTACTCATTTTCGTTATTATCTTTAAGTAATTTATTTTGTTACCTTTTATTTCTTTGGAGCAGTTTTAGGTTTACAGAAAAACCAAGGAGGAAGTACAGGGGTGCCTGGGTGGTTCAGTTGGTTAAGGGACCAGCTCTCGGTTTTGGCTCAGGTGATGCTCTCAGGGTCTTGAGATGGAGCCCCTCGTCGGCCTTTGAACTCACTTTGGATTCTGCTTGGATATTCTCTCCCTCTGTCCCTTCCCTCCCTTGTCCGTGCACACTCTTTCTCCTTTTCTCAAAGAAATAAATCCTTAGAAAATAACAAACAAGGGAGTACAGAGAGTTCTCATACGCTCGCCTTCCCGCTGTCCCCCAGCTCAGTTTCCCGTTTGTAGCATCTTACGTCAGTGCTGTGCTTTTGTTCCAAGTGATCTGCCGATATTGATGCAGTATTATTAACTAAAGTCCATAGTGTACTCCTCTCCTCATCTCTGGTCTCTCCTTTTGAAACTATTATCATCCACTGGGCCGACTTTAACTATCTGGTCTCCATATCTTTCCACCCACCACACCCCTCCCTCTCCTCCTGTTTACAAACTTGATCCTGTGTCATTGACTCAGATTATCTGCCGGCAAACTCATTCTCATTTCAACTCTGTTCAATCTGTCTAGCTCGCCTGGTGAATTTTACACTTCAAAGACGGCATTTTGTTTCTAGAAGTTCTGTTTGGTTCATTTTCAAGTCAGTGGCAGATTATTTTAAAGTTCCAGAAATGTATTTCCCTTTCCATACTCCCTTTTCCAGATATTTCCGTCAAATTTATTAACCCAACCTTTTCATACGTCTGTCTGTATATCGTAGGAATGACCTGTCTTTAGCTAAACCAAGAATGATGAAGAAGAAACTCCTTCTTCCAAATATAAGTGAGGGAATATAAGAGGGAAATGAAATCTTTCTCAACAACCAAATTGTTTACTTGCCATTCATACGTGTGTACAGCAATTGCACAATAGTTACTTAACAAATACGTACCGGGTGCCTAACTATGTGTCAGTGACATAGAAACAAGACAAAGCCCCTACCCTGGCAGAGCTTTCCATCTCATAACATATGAAAGACTGTAGAGGGACACCTGGGTGGCCAGCTGGTTAAGCAGCAGCCTTCCACTCACGTCATAATTGCAGGATTCTGGGATTGAGTCCTATATCAGGTTCCCTGTTTGGCAGGGACTCTGCTTCTCCCTCTCCCTCTGCCTGCCGCTCTGCCTACTCTCTCTCTATCTCTCTGTCAAATAAAAATAAATTCTTAAAAAAAAAAAAAAAGACTGTGTAGTGGACACCAACACACAGAGGCCTAGGATGTTCCTTGCTCTTCAGATTCTACTCGTCAGTCCAAGCCCAGTTCAAATGTGGCCTCTTCTCAGAAGCTTTCCTGATGGCCCATTTCAGAATTAACGTCTTCCATCTCTGCTTTCCCAGGGCACATTCCCACCCTTATACTTACACAGCACATTGTCTGTATCTCTAGAACCATACATATCAAGGAGTAGCTTCATACTTGTTAGCTGCCCACATATACATCCACCAATATCACCCTATTAAAGTTTGACGACTTGAGGGAGAGAGGTGTGTTTCTATCATTTTTATAACTCCGATGCCTTGCCCAGGGTCGGTTTCTAACAAGCACTTTTTAAAAAGATTTTATTTATATGAGAGAGTGAGCAAGAAAGAGAGCACACAAGCAGGGGCGGAGGGATAGGGAGAAGCAGACTCTCCGCTGACCAGGAAGCCCAACTTGGGGCTCCATCTGGGGACCCTGGGATCATGGCCTGGGCCAAAGGCAGAGGCTTAAACCACTGAGCCACCCAGACATCCCTCTAACAAGCACTTTCTAAATGATTTCAATTTATAAACACACTGTAGGTGGGAGAGTTCAGAGCATTGTCTAATTTATCACTTTATAGACAAATGACAAATTCATTATCAGATCTTATTATTATTATTTTTTAAAAGACTTTGTTTGTCAGAGAGAGAAAGAGCACAAGCAGGGGTAGCTACAGGCAGTGGGAGAAGCAGGCTCCCTGCTAAGCAGAGAGTTCAGTGCCAATGTTGACACCAATGCCCTACTCAATCCCAGGACCCTGGGATCATGACCTTAGCCGAGGGCAGACGCTTAACCAATGGAGACAGCCAGGCATCCCTAATATTCATTTCTTGGAAAAATATTTATATGATTGACAAAATCAAGGGGCCGAGGTAAAAAAAAAAATAAGCTTAGAGGACCCTATGTGCATAATATGCCTTGTATCTGATGAGATACTCGAATTTCCAAACCCAGCATTCCAAGATTCCAAGATACATCTTGTGACTAAAGTCCTGTTTGTAGACAGCCTTTTGAAAGCTTTTTATTGTGACATAATTTCAAAAATGGAGAAAAGTTATGTTAGTATAAAGAACTTCTGAATATACTTTACCCAGAATTGACTACTCCATCTCCCTCTGGCTTCCTCTCTTTTTGTGCATATGGGTATAGAGAGACATACCATAAATATAAACATCTTTTTCTGAACCATTCAAGAGTAAGTTGAAGGTATGATGCTTCATTATCCTTAAATAATTCAATGCATATTTCCTTAGAACAAGGACAGTCTCATATAATCTCAACACAAATATAAAAATCAGGAAATCTGAAATTATATAAATATATAATTTTTATATATTTATATATAAATATATAAATTATATAATCTACAAGTCTTATTCAAATTTCATCAGTTGTCTCAATGATATGATTTTTAGTAATTTGTTTTTCTGACCCAGGATCCAATTTAACTTAAATTGTATTGAGTTTCCATATTTCTTCAGACTTCTTTAATCATCAATAATCACTTAGCAAGTCTTTGTCCTTCGTAACACTGACATGTTTGAGAAATACATAAAGAGGGTTTTTAAAATAGTTATCAGTTTATATTTTTCTCATACTTATGATCAGGTAATGCATTTTTGTCAAGAAAACTGCATAATGAGGAGTTCTTATCAATGTATAATTTTAGGAGACATGTGACTTCAGGTTCTCTTACTGGCGACGTTAACTTTGATCATTTGGTTAATGTGATGTTGGGGCGCCTGGGTGGCTCAGTGGGTTAAAACCTCTACCTTCAGCTCAGGTCATGATTTCAGGGTCCTGGGATCGAGTCCCACATCGGGCTCTCTGCTCAGCGGGGAGCCTGCTTCCGATCTCTGTCAAATAAATACATTTAAAAAAAAAATGTGGTGTCTGCCAGATTTCTCCCTTATTTATTTGACAGACAGAGATCACAAGTAGATGCAGAGAAAGGCAGAGAGAGGAAGGGAAGCAGGCTCCCTGCTGAGCAGACAGCCTGATGCGGGGCTCGATCCCAGGACCCTGAGATCAGGACCTGAGCTGAAGGTAAAGGCTTTAACCCACTGAGCCACCCAGGTGCCCCAGATTTCTCCCTTCTTAAGGTAATATTTTTTCCTTTTATATTTAATAAGAAATTTGTAGGACCTATACTTTAAAAGAATGTTAACGACCTGTTCTTCATCAAGCTTTCACCCATAGTTTTAGCATAATTCTTGTTTGAATCAGTCATGACCATGAGGATTGCAAAAGGGTAATTTACCATTCCTTTACTCCTTCTATGTTTACTAGTTGGCATTCTTCTTCAAGAGAAAGTTTCCCCTTCACTGTGTGAGTGTGTGTGTGTGAGAGAGAGAGAGGAGAGAGAGAAAGAGATGGATTCAAATATTCTTGTTTTATTCGTGGATTATAATCTGTTGCTGTCATTCTTTATAGTCCCAGATGTGAACAGTGAAGTCACTTCAAGTTGGCTTCTGTGCTCTTTTCACATGTTCTCATCAGGTTCAAGCATTTCCTTATTATTTTTCACCAGGAAAATGTTCTAGGTTCATTGTGTGCTGTTACAGAATCATAGAATCAGCTAAAACCCCCCAGTTCCTTGACATTTAGAAAGTACGTTCCGAACACTAGGTGTTCTCATGACAGCAAGTTAAAACACACACGCGCGCGCACACACACACACATACACAATTATGAAATGATTCATCAGTGTATAATAATCAGTCAGTAAGTGATCATTATTCAAAAGCTGGATCTTGTAGTTTACATCATCCATGAGATGTATTGACAGAAATGACATCTCAACCTGTCTACTAAGTTTATTTCCCTGCAATGTAGCAGCAGGAACGTTCACATTAATACACAGAAATGCTGTCTCATTACATTCATTTAATGAATCCCTTTGTTCCTCAGTTTTTCATGACTTACTATCTGCCTCTATGTATTTTCCAGCGTATGGTAAGACTTAAATCAACTATTTTTAATTCTTTGGGTAAAAAAGCACTGTGCAGAAATCAAGAAATTATGGCTAATTTCGTTTCACTTAACAATTGCCAATAACTTAAACGTCCGGTTAATCTTGTGGCTAATGTGTACTGATTCTTTGAAATGAGGCAAAAGAGAATTATTAAGTCCCATGAACTAGCCAGTGTTTCCCACAGCAACAGGCATATTGTCAAATTGAAGTTTAATTCATTAGTTCCAAAAAAGGAGGGTAAAGAAAGAAAAAGAAACAAAGCCCAAACACATTGTCTAGAGTTTTCACAAGCAGCCACCAGGTGGCAGAACACTACGCACAGTGAATTTGGCTGAGCAGCAGGAGCCTGGTTCAAAACTGAAATGGTGAGTGTGGGTTTGGGTTTGTTTTCTCTTCCTTATAAAACCAATTCCAGAATATTTTGATGTTTTTATTTTTAAGAAAAAAAAATAACTTAAGAAAAAATGACTCTTCCATTTATTTTTCTGAAAATGAAATCACATATCAGACTTTATCTTTAGATTCTCTTATTTCTACTTTTTACCACCAAACCACAACTGTAGTCCTAAATACCCAGTTGTGCTGTATTTTGAAACCCTCTGCACTACACTCTGACTGAAAGTATACTATTTATTTACATTTTACCAATGCAATCACAATGAAAATTCAGTGTCACAAAATCCCCTCAAAACCAAAGGGATCAAAAAAACTTGTTAATGGTTGTACAAGATCTAGAATATCATGCCAAATATCATTTGGCATTTTAATAAAAAAGCCATATTCTCAGAAGTTTTCATCTTTGCTGTTCCAGTATGCCATTAAAATGATGTCTATGGTATAACATGAAAGAAATATTGGGAACAAGTTTTGCTTCAAATTTTTAGTCTGCTTGAGTCTAAAATCTACATGGTTAGAATTGTAAGATCATCTTCATGATTTAAAATATTCTTCACACATACATAAGTAAAATATATGTGAAAGAACTGATAAAAACACCATTTTGTACAAATTCAAAAGATGAATCTATTTATAGATGACTCTATAGAGGCCTCAAAGAAAATTGCTGTGTCTCTCTGTATATTTGTATTAAATCTACAGTTATCCTTGAGAAAGAGCAAGTAATTACAATTGGATTGTAGATTTCCATGTCAAAATTTTTTTCTTTAGTTTTTTTAATATTACTTTTCCTCATGCGGTCCTGTCTATTCTTTATCCTAAATCTAAATTCAACACTTAGACAGCAATTAGTTACAAAATTTCAATATACAATCGCCCAGCCTATAAATAATCCATTACTATTGGTTTAAAAGAATCATTGTAAGATGGAGGTTCATTGGTTCCTGATGACTTATTTTAGACAACATATTCTAGATCTTGTACAACCATTAACAAGTTTTTTTGATCCCTTTGGTTTTGAGGGGATTTTGTGACACTGAATTTTCATTGTGATTGCATTGGTAAAATGTAAATAAATAGTATACTTTCAGTCAGAGTGTAGTGCAGAGGGTTTCAAAATACAGCACAACTGGGTATTTAGGACTACAGTTGTGGTTTGGTGGTAAAAAGTAGAAATAAGAGAATCTAAAGATAAAGTCTGATAAGAAATAATGTTCTTAATTCAAAGATAAAGATAATCAAATGCTGAGAAATCTTCAGCAATTTGTTTCCTTCCTACTGTTGTGTGTTAAATGTAGTCTCAGCAACGTCTGGTTTAACCTTGTAATCTCTAGTTGACGCTTTGTTTTTGAAAAAAACAAAGGAGCATTTTTCTTAAATATTGCATTTGCATTTTCACTTACAAAGTTCTGGAGGTACTTGGCACGTGTTCCTCTGTGAACTTACGTTTTTGCTTTTTTGCCTGGATCTCTTTTTTGGATGCTAAGCTTAACTATTTCCCCAGACTTCTCTATACTGCACTCTAAGCAAATCAATCCTCTAAGTGGGAAAATACTGTCTGAGGGGACTCCTTCACTCAAGGAATGAAGAATAGTTCTTTAAAAGGGTTATGTTTCATCAGGCATTTCTATAGTCACTTATTTTTTTTTTCTGTCTTTCCATATTTTTAAAACTGAAAAGCTACATATGATGCCTTAACTCTTGGATGGTCAGTCAGCGGACTGCTGCCCTGTTGATGTTGAACAACCTAAATATAGAAATGAGCATATAGCTTGCATCAGTTCCAGTATCATGCCTTGTTTCTATGGAAAATACACGATTCAACTTAATTACATAATCTGTCGTTCTCTAAGACAGGGCTTCCAACAGGGCCAAACAATTCTAAAGCGAGTTCGTCTCTTTTTTAAAGAGGGCTAATCAGAAGGGATTTGTGATATTGAAATCACTAAGAGGTAATTATAAATGATTTTGTGCAATTCAGGAATGAAAAATTCCTCCCCAAAGCCCCAAATCTTTGAGTCTGTTTTGTTTTAAAATAATAGAAGTTTGTTTCTTCATTTACCTATCACACTAGTGTTGTGCATGGATTTCTTAAATGCCAGAAATGAAAATATGTTCCTATAAAGAAAGATGAATGGATTCCAAGCGACAATAAGAAATGACACGTAATATACTTCTGAAAGCTGAAATTTTCACAATGGTGAAAGACAAGGGAATTCATTCCATGAAAACAATATTAATGATGGGTTTCAACACTGATATTTTTCATTGTTTCTTTACAATCAGAGAAGGAAAACATTTTCCAGGAAACTTTCCATAGTCTGTTTATATGCACATCAATTTTTGCTATTAAAGTAGAAACTAGTAATTACATTTTTAAAAATGACACTCTGGTAATTATATATTTTAAATATGAATCCTGATGTTTAATTAGGTCATATGACTGTAATATCAGTTTGCGTTAGCAGCAGATTATCAAATCCTAGCAATTCATCCCATAGGGAAATACAAGAAGAAAAGGCTGCTGTAATTGTGAGATTTAAATAGAATAAACTATAATGCAGTACAATATTCTTTAAATATTTTAATGTTTACTAATGTTATTGAGTAATGAAGTTTATCATCATCACATATTCTTTGTAGATAATTACTATGGCAGCAATAAGCACATAGGAAGAAGCTTCATGTTTTTTTCCTCCAAGAAAGCTTTCCAATTAAGCTCAGAGCTGAATTCAAAACATATATTTGAAAATGGTTTTGTGTATTTTTAATATGCTTATGTATGTACTATTAATTTTTTTCTGAAATTAATTACATTATGCTTGGATGTTAGGTTAAACAATTCTTATTTTTTACCCTATATCATAAATCTGTATTTTATTAGCTCTTACTTTCACTTTTTTCTAATTGCCATTGATAAATAATGCAGGGCAGACAAAACCCATTTTTAACAGAAGTATCTATCATTTACAGTCAATAGTTTCTAAAAAGCTTAACCACATGCCTATATTTCATATAACATCTTGTTTTGAATTTATTACAATAAATGCAGGGCTTTTGTTGGTTTTTGTTTAATCCCTGCTTGCTTCTCTAAACCACACTGACTGCTATTTACTAGTTTAATTACTTTGCCACAAACACCCAAAAATCATAGGAGAGTTTATTCATTATCAATTCTTAACACAACCCTCTTTCGGTTGCGTTTTTCTCAGGAAAGAGATATCTTTACTACATACGTGTTGCTACGTACTACGTACGTGTTTCTTAGATGACTTGTGGGAACTGTATTCCTAATGTTATATTTTTCCCTCCAAAATTTGCTCTTCAAGATATAAAAATGAACTGTTAAGTGGCTACCACAAAATTCATTTGTGCAGGTTTAATGAAACAAGTGCTCTTAAATGCTTAGACATTTTAGAGTCTCTTTATAATGTGTGTAATGATTTACACAGATAAAACAATTTGAGTACTTTTCCATTTAGCCCATAAAAGCTAGGATTTCCTATATATGGGTAGCTTTATTATTCAAGATGCCTGCCTTGAAATTGTTCCACACATTGTCCTAGATGAAGCTACCAGAATTTTTATTAAAATATCTTGCCTTTTTTTCTCCTTGTAGGTACATCTGCTCTAATTCGTAGCCATAAACATATATTTCTTAATGAGAGAAAACGTCTTTTCTAAATGACAAAAATCTAAAACTGCTTGAGTGGATCTGAGGACAAGATATTCTTTTGTTTTATGAGCAAGAGGAAAGAGATCCCCTTTATCACACACTTTGTGTCTTTTGTTGCTTTTGACTAAAGCAACACAATTGTTGCTAATTGTATTATAGACTGACAAAATGTGTGTGTTAATATTACTGTGTTTATAACAATATTTTGTGTTTATGATTTACCCTAAAGAATCTATTTTTTTACACTATGGGTCATTTTAGATTGTGTTAATATTCTAAAATATTAGTTTCAATAAAACAAAAGGTTAGGAATATGACACTTCCTAGAAGAGTGCTATCCTTGAAAAACATTTTTCTGGGTGCAGATCCCTGAGTTTTTCTCCTAGTTGGACTGTGAATAGATTCTGTTACTTTAACTTTGAAACTATAAAACAGAGGTATGCTTTGAGTTTCTTTATTGAAAGTTCATTTTTGTTAATTCTTCTAAAATATCCAGGCTACTTTGAAGGTGCAGTGCTTCATTTCATGATTTTGCCTGTGGTCACTACTGTAAATTTTGTCAACTTTTGGGTTTGCTGGTCCTTTTCTTTAAGCTTTTACATTCTGATCCTCCTCAGCCACACAGTGAATGTTTTACTTATCTTTCGCTAATTTTCAAACGTCTGTGAAGTACAGCAAATGTATTCAGTAGAACAGGGCTTTTCCTTCCCATAACAAAATGAATACCTCCCATTAAGACATCTGATTTCCCACTTTTAAAAGTTTTTAAATTCCAAGCTCCTTTCTAAAAATACTTTGCTTTTTGTCTCTAGGACTTAATAATGTCAATTCTTTATATCTTTTTTTTTTTTTAATTACTTTCAGGTCATGGTGGTGGACATGAGAGATGACATAGGAAGTTTTTCTTTCAGAGTAGCATTATATATTTTAGAATGTGCTATAGATTATGTAATATGAATTATGTTCCTGTTTATATTGAATGGAGTGGGTAATTGCAAGCTATAAATCATTTCTGGGTATCTGAAAAATTCAGCCTTCTTACTCTAGTTACACACATAAATAAAGATAGTTATATTTGTTTTTTCAAATCCAATTTTTAGATCTGCTTAAAATCTGTTGTGCTTCAGAAAGCATAGTATATTATGTTCAACATTTTCAATTTAAAATCAAAATATTTCCTTTGAGATATATTTTCTATCCCTAATATTTGCTAGACATATGAAAAATACCAAGAGAAAGTTATTGTTTCTGCTGAAAATGCATAAATAATAAAAAAATGTTCATTATGCTTACATTGATTCAAATGACAGGGAGTTCCAGTTTTTCTAACTTAGATTCAGAATTACCACCTGATTTTCCAGACATATCAGTTGCCTCTTGTGTAGCTATAAATGCAGAGACCTACAGTCTGCCCACAGAATTCTGTTGGTTCCTTACCTGAAGAGAGAAATGAAAGAACAAATACTGTGTTTTCATTCTGCTACTCATTGGTTATTCTATTTTGGGCAACTGGTCTTAATTTGGAAAATAAAAGAGAATGAAATATATTTTTAATAGGTGGCATTTAATCATCCCATAGCTAAAGACAAGAGAGTTCTAAATTACAAAGAAGTTTCATTACAAGGTTCATAGAAAGTGGTGAAACATGCAGAAACAGCGGTATGGCTCACAAAAGCACATTCTCTAACAAAAACCACTGATGTCTATACTAGATGAGGCTAATGTGTCCTGTTCCTAAAAAAGCCCCACATAATTTAAAGCCATTTGGAAGAATGGATATAATTAATGCAAAAGGTGTGATGCTGGGAGTAAGGATATCCAGGTTTTAATTTAATCTGTGTGACCTTCAGGAAGTTACTGCCCTTACCCAGCCCGAGTTTCCTCATTTGAATAGTAATTAAGAGGCTGAATAGGATGGTCTCTATTATCTTTTCTACCTCTGTGATTCAATATACCCTCTGTCCTACACTCTTTTCAACGAATTTTCTTTTGCAAAGCCACATGGTCCTCACCTCTTTCATACAATATTATATTAGATATGTATGATATGTATGCTCAGCTGCTTTGTGAAAAGAATATTATAGACACACACATATGTGTGTGTGTGTTGCTCCATGGAAAACTATTACATTAATCACCAAACTATATATATGCTAATATATAATATATATAATACCATATATTTTCTAATGTAGAAATACAAAAATAAGATGTAGAAGATGACTCTATATATTATTATTTTTCTAGTAACAGAAACCTTACCTAAACCAAGTCCACCAACACTGTAATACTGAAGGAAAAATCCAGCGGAGCATTACTTTGTTATGAAGTCAAATTCTCCAAAAAGTCAAAAGCCCTTCTAAAACAGTGATACTCAAGGACATTCACTGAAACATATTTGGGAATATTGTAGGTAAATGTGTACAGAAGTGACACCTCCACTTCTTTTTTTTTTTTTTGGAAAGCCATAACTTTGACCATATTAAAATATGTAATATGGCATAAAATATCACCATTAAAAAAAAAAAAACCTATCTCCAATATATATTAGTTGCTATTCTAGTATGGAAGCAATGGGATTTGATGTCATGGAAATGGTAGCCCATAAGAGAAACACGTTACAAAAAGCAACTCCTTTCTGCCCGCCTCCCCTCCCCCTGAAATAATAACAATTTGCTAAATTGTTGGGAAGTTGTTATAATTCCTTTTCCAAATTATTACTCGCCCTTTAGATTAGAAATGAGGCCAGGGTTAGCAATCAGCTATAAATGGTAGGATTTTTCAAGTAAGAAGCACTTGTCTGATTGTGAAGTGGAGGCCATTACTGCCTTGATTGGGCCTTTTTTTTTTTTTTTTTTTTTTCAGTTTGCTTGATTTGTGGTTGAGAGCACATATTCACTCCTGTACTGCGAGCAATCAGAGCCTCTCCTCTCTCATTTTTGCTCAGCGATTTAGGGTCCACTACTTTGGCACAGCTGCCACCTTTTAGCCTCCATCATGCAGAATATATCCTTTTAAAAAAAGAGGGGGGGCGTGGAGGATGAGAGCAGGTAACTAACGTACATTCGACTTCTTAATGTACCTACTTTACATTTTCAGAGAAAACTTTTTCACTCAAGGTAACAAACATGTTGGAACTTGGACCTATACACTTGGTAAATAAGTTTGGATGGAGACTCGAAGGTTGTGAGAGCAAACTTTCCAGTTCTTTATTTATCCCACCAGAAAAAAAACAGGTGTAGGGATACAAGCTGACACGAAGGCATTTAGCTTTATTTAGCACAAGTGTAGTCTTTGTTCTCTGGGGAATGACACAGAAACAAGATCTTTCTTCTTTGCCTTTGTTCTGGAAGGCACTTCACAAGTTTTTCACCTAATTTAAGGTCTATAGGAAGATGCTATGAAAACCTCTTGAAATCGGAGGCCTATTTTTTCAGGTTTAAAATTACTTAAAACATCTTCTAATTTAAGACAATCTCTTCTTGTTGTCGACAGTCAGGAAATATTTTTGTCAGGAGTTGAGTTCAGTGCCTTTCTCCTTGGAACTCATTAGAGAATCCCTGGAAGAAACTGGAGTTTCTAAGTTGGAATTAGCTGATCATCTTGGGCACCTTCCTGGATCCTGTCAATCATCCCCAAATAATGGGTCTATGTAAGAGCATGTGTCCTATCACCCCAGTTCTGCTCCTGGTTCCCCAAACCAAATCCCCAGCTAACTTCTGTAAAATAAATACCAAACTTTCATTTTTCTAAATACACTGACCAAGTCTGGGTCAATAAACAATGAAGGGAAGCCCACTTCACAATGAAGTGAAGCCCACCAAAATTAAGAATACCATCTAGTAAGTGGTAATTTCCCTCCAGATCTGGGTTGGAGTTCATGATTTTTTCTCATCAGCTTTACCGAGATGTAATTTATTAACCACAAAACTCGCTCGTTTTAATGTACAAGTCAATGGATTTTTGTGAATTTATAGAATCTGACTTTAGAATGATGTCACCATCCTAAAAGGAAATGTTGTGCCTCTTTAAGATCACCCTCAATTTCATTCCGGGCCCTACGCAACCAATAAGCGACTTCTTGTCTCTAAATGTTTGACTTTCGGGGGCATTTCATATAGATAGAACACATGCTCTTTTGTGTCAGGCTTTTTCACTGAGATGTTTGAGATTTAGGGGTTCATCCATGTTATAGCATGTTATCTCTTCTTTGATAACTACTATTCTATTATATAGATACACTACATTTTGTCTATCCATTCATCTCATGAATGATAGTTGAGTTGTTTCAACATTTTAGATGTTGTTATTGATGCTGCTACAAACATTTGTGTACCAGTTTGTGTAAGGATATATGTTTTAAATTTTTGTAAGTAGGGGTAGAATTACTGAATCATATGGTAAATTATGATTAACTTAAGAAACTGCCAAACTGTTTTGCAAAATGGCTATATCAGTTTACATGCCCATCAGCAATGTATGAGTTCCAATTTCCCCACATTCCTGCCAACACTTGTTACTGTCTGTCTTTTTTATTATAGCCATTCTAGTGGGTCTTACTGTGGTTTTCTACTGGTCTCACTTTGGTTTTCATTTGTATTTCTCTAATAACAAATGATGATGCCTGTAGTCTTTTCATGTGCTTATTAGTGTTTTGCGTATCATTTTCAGGAAAATGTCTATTCAAATTCTTTGCCCATTTTTTAATTAGGCTGTTTTATATTTATTGACCCATCAGAGTTGTTTATGTATTCTGGATACAAGTCTCTTATTGGATATATGATTTGCAAATATTTTCTTCCAGTATGTGGGGTTGACTTTTCATTTTCTTGATAGTGTCTTTGAAGCCCAAAAGTTTTTAATTTTCAACAAATCACTTTTGAACTCTTTTTTTTTTTTTAAAGATTTTTATTTATCTATTTGACACAGAGAGAGCAAGCAAGAGAGAGAGAGAAAAAGCACACGCAGGGGGAAGGGCACTCAGGGGAGAAGCAGGCTCCCCACTGAGCAAGGAGCCCAATGTGGGGCTCCATGCAGGGCTCCATCCCAGGACCCTGGGTCAATGACCTGAGCTGAAGGCAGAGCCTCAACCAACTGAGCTGCCCAGGTGCTCCCTCTTTTGAACTCTTAAAATGATCAATTCTGAATATAATCACTTAAAGAGTCAGAGAAAAAGGGAAATAAAAGGGAAAAAGTAAAATGTCAAAAACAAAATCCATAATTATACTTGGGTCAGTGTAAGGAAAAGAAGATATGGGTTTGTTAATCCATTTTATTTTTAAAAATCTGAAACTTTTCTCTTTAGAAGAACAAGTTTTTGTGTGTGTGTGTGTGATTGTTGTTTTTTAAACCCTTCATTTGTTCACTTTATGTGGGTCATTTGAATCTTTTCTTACCTAGGGTCACAGAAATTAGAAATTCAGCCCTGCCCAGGTCACAAATGGGTGGGTTGGAACAATGCACATATATAAGTGAACTTGAAGCCACAAACTCTTACTCTTCATGCTTCCACCTCTGAGGAAATGGAAGAAGAAAACTCAGGATGCAAGGAAAATCAGGATGCGAGAACACTGGGGCAGGAGACCCTGAACTCTGTCCTCTCAGGCCCATTGCATTCCTTTTTTGTGAACTGTCTTCTCAGGTACACTCATAGTGGTGATTAGTGGAGGCAGCAGCTTTACAACAACTGCTGAACTCAAGTTTTCCAGACAAATTTGGTAGAGATGTAGATAAAATTGTTAGCAACAAATGTATCTGTTTAGAAGTTCTTGTGGGAGAGAGATAAAAAGGAAGTAAAAGACACTTGCCTGTGAGGTATACACAGAACATGTTTGTAATACCCATGGCTCACTTTAGGGTGGCAAAAGTACATGTACGTTGCTTTTAGCATTAAAAGTGGCAAGTATTTTTTTTTAATTTTTTATTTTTTTATAAACATATATTTTTATCCCCAGGGGTACAGGTCTGTGAAATACCACAGCACTCACCAAAGCACATACCCTCCCCAATGTCCATAATCCCACCCCCTTCTCCCAAACCCCCTCCCCCCACCAACCCTCAGTTTGTTTTGTGAGATTAAGAGTCACTTATGGTTTGTCTCCCTCCCAATCCCATCTTGTTTCATTTATTCTTCTCCTACCCACTTAAGCCTCCATGTTGCATCACAATAAGTGGCAAGTATTTTAATACTTTTCAGAGTCTACAATTTGAAAGTACCTAGCATCAAATGCTTTAGAAAATTAAATATTAAGCAACTGTTAATAGGTTTAATTTGCGAGTTCAGATTTTTATCTGGCATTTGCTATGTATGATAAACAAGACTAATACAGTTTGGTTGCCCTAGATGCTTCTCACTTTTTTTTTTCTCACTTTTAGCCATCAGTACTCAAAAAGCACATACACTTTCACAAATATTGAGTAGTACCCTTTTCTGACTTTATAGTAAACTTTAGATTGTTTTTTTAAACCAAAACTCTGGATACAGGCAACTAAGAATTCAGTAACTACCATGGTTACATTTTATCTAATAAATGCAAGTGTTGTTGCAAATATAGGGTTAAAAATCACAAGAGGTTAGACATCTGGTTGGCTCAGTCTGGTGAGTGTCTTGACTCTTGATTTTGGCTCAGTTCATGACTTCAATGAGATCAGGCCCCGCACGAGGCTCTGCACTCAATGTGGAGTCTGCTTGAGATTTTTTTCTCTACCATTCCCTGCTCCTGTACACACTTTCTCTAAAATAAATAAGTAAGTAAGTAAGTAAGTAAATAAATAAATAAATAAGTAAAATCTTAAAAAAAAAAAATCACAAGTGGTACATAGCTTAAATATTTCCAGGAGATTCTGTTGCACATAAGTAGAAGGAACTCATTATCTGTATTATTTTTAGACTCAATTTAGTACTGTTAACTGTATTACCTTTTTAAAAAGTGGCTTTCAACTGAGCTTCTGCTAAGAATGTAGTTGAGTCTTAAGGACATAGTTAATCCATTTTTGGATTAACCAATTATCCATTATTAATCCATTTTTGACAGGGTTGCTTACTTGTTCAATCAAAACACCAAAACCTGAACTGAAGGCTGGTAAAGTTAAAACTATTGATGGTAATCAACCTAGTGGAGTTGAAATGCAATGCTAATAAGTAATTAGTTAAGGTAGAAAAGGTCTATGTAATAGAAGCAAGTTTCATCAGAAATAAAAACAGGTGAGCTGAGAATAAGACATTGTCTAGATAAATGTCAGGTAACTAAAATACTTCCTAGTAGCTTTTATAAAATGAAAATAGAAAAGACATAGCCTCAAACAAAAAGCTGTGCTCTGGGAAAAAAAAAAGAATGCCAAACAAAAGGAGAGAAAGTGTTGATTTCTCCCAAGAACAAATGGAAATGTTAGTAGAACCCCTGTGGTTTAGAGCAGTAGGACTTAGACTAAAACAAGAGGAATATTCTTTGAACCCTTAAGTAAATATGTTATATCAACTAAGCAACTTTACACACGGAAGGAAATAAGCCTCCTTCCCTGTCACGAACATTCTGGAAGAAAAGAAATTGATTTGTTATAATTTATCAAAACCTGAGTTCAAACAGGCCTCATCAACCTATTTTATAGCTGGCATAATATTAACAGTAGCCTTCTGGGTATCATTGATTTTTGTCTCCATGTGTTCTGCAAGACCTCAGAGCCCTGCAAAGTCCCCAGTACATGCTCTTGGGAGTCCCCAAAATATGCTGTATTTTTAAGCATAAACTGAGTGGTGATCTTGGGATGATTGCTGTTCTACTGTTCTTATGTTCTACTGTTCTACTGTTAGCGCATTCACTGACCCTCACTGCTGCTTCTGTTGGGCATCATAGCACACCAAACATCACTATTCTTCCTTCTCCCTCTCTTTTCTCCTTCTTTCTAACTTACAGCCCTCTCTGCATGGGGATTGTTTGGGCATAAACAAGTGCCAACCACCACTAGATTTGCTCCTCTATCCTAGTTATGGCTCCATTTTATAGTTTGTATGTCTGTGCTTACATTTCTCATCTCTTCATGCATGTTTTTTTACATTTTCCTGAGATCCTTTAGTATTCGTGTAATTGTTATGCCAAGTTCTGGTGTGATAATTCCAATGGTTGGCTCATCTCTGAGTCTGCTTCTACTGACTGCTTCCTCTCTTAAGCATGTTTTCTTGCTCCTGTATCTTGTAAAATTCTATTTTATTCCAGAAGTTTTTTACTAAAAGAATAATAGAGAATAAAGTAAACAATATTTGCCTCTAGAAAAGAGCACACACACTGCTTTTTCTGCCAAAATGCTTGAGTGGGGATGGGGTGCTGAGTGATTCTGAGTTGTGTTCGAGGTGGATCTGGTCTCTTATGCAGCATCAGTTTGATTCAATTCACAACTGGCCTTAAATGTTTTAAGGATGGGATTGACATTTTTCCAGAGACAGGCTCTGAGCATTGATGGGACTCCTGAGATCTCTTTATGCCTTATGACAACGTCTTCAGCTTTCTGAACTACGGGATCTCTCTCTCTGTTTACAGTAAGAATGTCAGATTTTGGAATTGTTTGGAAGTTCTCTTTGCTCTCTGGTGCTGCTTCAGGATAGATGCACCTACAATCTCTCTCCTCCCTCCTGCCTTACTGCCAACTTAAAGGGTAGCGGCTTATACCTTGTGAAGGTCCAGAATACCTTGAAAATCCTTCTCTTAGCTCTCCTGCCTCATTCATTAGTATCAGTAACTGAAATTTCAGAATGCCTTGAGTGGGTCTCTTCAGTGCTCCTGTTGCATTCCTTGTTCTCTGCTGGCTGTCTGCCTTTCACTCTCCCAGCTCTCTTGCTCTACCCTCAGACTTGGGTATTCTACCCCAAGCACTGCCTGAATACCTTAGAGAAGAGGAGGTGGCTGGATGCCAATTTGTCTGCAGCTGTGATTCCATGTAATTCCAACCTGTGCTATCTGCCTATTTGTAGCCACTAAAAGTTCCTTAAAAGCTTGATAGTTTTCTCCTTATCCTTATCTCTGGTAAATTCTTCCTCCCCCTGCTTTGCAAAAGGCATGAGAACAGCCATGTGTCTCTTCTCTTCTATGAAGGCATATCATTTTCTGGAATATGGCTAATCGAGGTTTCTTTGTGTTCTCATCTCTACAGAGGTTTCTAAATGTTACCCAGCTTACTTTTGGTAATTAGGTAATTAGGTAGAGAGCAATGGTTTCTTACAACCTTTTATATCCAAACCAGAGATCTCCCTACCTTGGCTTTCAGGGCACCTCACTTAAGTGAGGTGATTGCTGTAACTGTGCAGTAATCCTGATCAGTCTGAAGACAAAACTAAATCTGAGTAAACGCAATAGTTAACTGGTAGAAAGAGAAATGCAAGAGCCCATTAGCTTCACATACTTATGACACAAACATCTGCAAATAGATTTTAGATTGGGATACAGAGAACTCTCAAACAGCCAAAACAAAACAAAACAGAAAATATACAAGATTTTTCTGTATTACCTATAACAAATTTGACCCTGTAGAATATTGACATAAAAATCAATAAATAAATGACATAAAAGTTTTAAATAAATGAAAACATTTTAAATAAATGAAAACTCTCCACTAGGAATGCTAATTATGTATACTACTCAAACTAGCAAACAAAACATAAAATCTTTACTAGTTCAACTCAAATGTTAGTTTATTCTGAAAACATGTTTATACTTTCTATATTGCTCAGTTGTTCTATTTGTCTCTTTACTGTTAGGAAGTTTGATTATTCATATGTTGGATTGTCTTTCTCTGTCTTGCATACTTATTAATTAGCCCCTATTAATTGCTTTAATCTCTTTTTTATCTATATTTTTATCATCTTAAATAATTGTTATGTTAGCAATTTAATTTCCAGCAATTATTATTCTGTCCTTTATAATTATCTATTGATTTCATGATAATGTTTCTTTTTTTTTTTTTAAAGATTTTATTTATTTATCAGAGAGAGAGAGAGAGGGAAGAGAGCGAGCACAGGCAGACAGAATGGCAGGCAGAGACAGAGGGAGAAGCAGGCTCCCTGCTGAGCAAGGAGCCCAATGTGGGACTCGATCCCAGGACGCTGGGATCATGACCTGAGCCAAAGGCAGCTGCTTAACCAACTGAGCCACCCAGGCATCCCTCATGATAATGTTTCAATTATCACTTTCTTTCTTTAGGTACTGAGTACCTCTCTTTTTGCCCTAATTCTTTGAGTTCATGACAGGTTCATTTATTCTCATGACACACATATATATTCTGATGCTCCTCAAATTTATATCTCTAGTCCAGGCCACTTCCATATCCAATTGCTTACTTGAATGTCTAACAACTCTCCCTTATTCCTCCCTAACTCTGCTATTTGAAACTCCATGTTTTCAGTTCTTCACACTGTAAGAACTTGGGCTTATCCTTGACTGCACTGTTTCACTCATACATCCTATCTTGTAGGCTCTACCTTCAAATTACATCCAAACTTGAATCATCTCTCAGGCTACCACTGCTACCATCCACCATCTTGGCCCTGATTTATCTATCCTCTGTCTCTCTAGTTATATTTGACCACTAGCTCTTCTCTGAGGCCAGGTCAAATGCCTTTCCTAAAGCTTACTTGGCAGGGTGGGTCGAGGGAGGATTTGCCATTCTTGTGTGAGAAACACGCTCAGGCTTTGGCTCATTTCAGTTCAGTTACTGACCCGGTCTTCAGACAGGTTGGGAGAGTGGTTGTTTGAGAGACAAGGTTTTTCAGAATGAGTTTTTCTCCACAGTCTCCAGATTTTGAAGTTTACTGACCATTTTGTTATTTGGTTGTTGTGGTGGATTTTTTTTTCCCCCATAAGGGACACATTTCTGTGGTACAGTTTTATTCTACCATCCTGAACTGGTAATCTACCTTTGCTACACACTTTGCACGTGTTATCCTTCGAAACTTCAGAGGAACCTTGTGAAATAAAAAAGATTATTCTCTTTCATGAATGAAAATTAGGTTCAGAGAAGACCCAGTACTCAGTTAGCTCTTCTGGTCCTAAACAAGAGGGTTTTTTGCTTTTGCCATTTCTCCACACTGCATGCATATCTAAACCTTCCTTTAAAGGACCAGCTGTCTTCAATGTAGCAAGATACCTGATACACAAGCTATAGATCCGAATAATCCTTTGTTGGTCAGAAAGGGGAGAGTATGTTCCTTAGTATGGGGGTGGGTCGGAGAAAGATGATTCTTTGAGCATGTTAGAAGTTTGGTTCAGACAGAGGGTGAGATGGGGAGGAAATGGGTGGAGGAAATGATGATATCCCAGTGTAACATCTTGTTATTCCTAGGGAAAAAAATGAAACTGTCAGAAATATGGTAGAATATAAAATTTGATACTGTATGAAATTAATAATGTAAGTTGAAAGCCATCACTTCAGGTTAAAAATGGTGACTTGAATATGCACATTTGCATTCAATTCTTCCCTGTAACCTACTGAGTTGTTTGTTTTTAAATAGACAAAGTACAAAGACAGAGAGTGGGAAAAAAGGCAGCAGCCCCAACTTCAGAAGCTAGAAAACATGCAGACGAGCGGTAACCGACCTTGCGGATTTGAGAAAACAGCCCCTTAAGCTGTCTGTGGGAAAAGCTGAGAGGCAACACGATTTGTGCCCAGGAAACCTGAAGATTCTCAGGGACTCGTAGGACCCCTACCTCTGGAAGTGGAGATGAAGGCGGGACTAGGGTTGGGGGATTTCAGTGAAGGCGGATAGTTTGTCAGATTCCCTCCTGCATTCCACTCAGCTGAAGAGACTAGAGGTTTATTCTCTGAAAAGGGAGATACCAGGGACAGTTTTGGGATCTAGTGTACATTTACTCACTTAATCTGAGGTCCCTAGGCTTCCCCCAACTCTCAGTGCCCCAAATGTGTATAGCTAAACATATGCCCTCCACACAAGGGAGGGATTGAAAGATTGAAAGAATCTTTTCTGGAACTGACCAGTGCAAGAAAATGAATCCCAAAGTGCTAACAGTGGAAGGAGCATAAAAGCACCAGTGAGATCATCTTACAGAGAAGAATCCAGTAGGCAAACCCTACCCACAATCACAGAGCTGCCACTCAACTGTTTAATTCCACACTCTTAAATACAAGTCAGTCGTTAACTATCACTAGATCTTGGAGGCAAGTACCTAATATGGTAAGTCGAGACCCCAAAAAACAAATGAAAGAAACTTAGAAAAACCAAAGCTATAAAGGAAGGAGAAATATTAAAAAATATAATAATTGCTAAATTCTTTGAGATAAAAGGAGATAATACATCCATAATAGATGAATAGAATTCTATAAAAAGGAGAAGGAATATTTCTTTTAAAAAAGGCCCTTGCATATTAGAAAATATGCTGGAGGCTTTATTATTTATTTTTTTTAAAGATTTATTTATTTATTTATTTGACAGAGATCACAAGTAGGCAGAGAAAGCAGCCAGAGAGGTCCAGAGAGGTGGGGGAAGCAGGATCTCTGCTGAGCTCTCAGAGAGCCTGACGTGGGGCTCGATCCCAGGACCCTGAGATCATGACCTGAACTGAAGGCAGAGGCTTAACCCACTGAGACACCCAGGTTCCCTGATGGAGGCTTTAAAAAAAATTTTCTCTAATCATTTTAATTTAAAAAATATTAAAAAATTAAATTTAAAATTTAATTAGAAATTAATGTGATTTAATTTTTAAAAACTTAAATCATGTGCTTAATATCCAAGGCCTGTTTTTATTTTTCAAATGTCTTTTCCCTTTTTATAGAGTACATATAGTATATTATTTGGAAAATATCATGGATATTTTCTATTTGTCCTTCCACTTCTACATTGTCTTGCCAGTTATAGTGGGCAGATCCTAGGTTGACCACCATCCAGTGTTTCACACCATATAATCCCCAGTTTTGAGTGGGATGTTGGCCTACTTCTAACAAAGAAAATACAGCAAAGGCAATGGGATGTTACTCCCAGGATTAGAATACACCATATGGCAAGGATGATGGGCTGACACTTCCATAAGTAAGTTAAGTAATATGGTAAAGGTAATGAGATGGCAGTCCTATGCTAACTTGATAATTCAATGTCACATTAGATATACATATACATATATGTATCTTCATCTTGCTAGCATGCGCTAGAGAGACTCTCCTGCTGACTTTGCAAAAATCAACTTCCATGTTGTGAATTGCCTATGGAAAGGTTGACATGACTAAGAATTGCAGGTAGCCTCTTGGACCAGAGAGGCTTACACCAGCCCAAGTCAGCAAAAAGCCAGATTCTCCTGTCATATAGTCACAAAGAAATTTGGCCAACAAACTGGAAAGCCTAGAAGTGAATTCTTTCCTAGTCAAGCCTCCACCCAACACCCTTGTTGTAGCCTCCTGAGATCTTAAGGCAGAGAATGCAGCAGAGAATCAGCATGATACCTGATCCACAGAAGCTGTGAGGTAATAGACAGGTATGGTTTCAAGCCACTAAGTTTAGGTAACTTTCAAGTTACTTTCAATTTACTGTACCGATAGAAAACTAAGGAAGGTTTACAGACCTGCCTCAATGGTTAAGATGCTGGTCTCTGTGAACAACTGCTTGGGTTCACAATTCAGTCCTACCACTTACTTGAACAAGTTACTCAACCTCCTTGTTCCTCAGCTTCATCATGTATAAAATGGGGCTAATATTAATACTTATCTCCATGAATAACTTAAAAGACGAAGTGAAGAAATATATGTAAAGCACTAGAATAGTTCCTGGCACATAATAAGAACTAGGTGCTTGTTGGGGCGCCTGGGTGGCTCAGTGGGTTAAGCCGCTGCCTTCGGCTCAGGTCATGATCTCAGAGTCCTGGGATCGAGTCCCGCATCGGGCTCTCTGCTCAGTGGGGAGCCTGCTTCCCTCTCTCTCTCTCTGCCTGCCTCTCCATCTACTTGTGATTTCTCTCTGTCAAATAAATAAATAAAATCTTAAAAAAAAAAAAGAACTAGGTGCTTGCTATCATAATAATTGTAAAGATAAACTAATAAATAAGTAATATAAATCAACATAAAATAATAAAATGAAAGTAAATAAACATGGTTGAATAGTTCGGATAAATAACACAAAATAAAAAATAATGCATTGATATAATTTTATCAATTAGGATAGAATACATTATGTTGCAAAAACAAAAATCTCAAAATCTCAGTGAATATAAACACAAATGTTTATTTCCTGCTTACATTAAATGTCCACTGCTGACAGCAGCAGACTCTGTTGTATTCTCATAGACCCAGGCTAATGGAGCAGCTACTGTGTTAAATGTTGCCAAGCACTGTATCACAGTGAATAAAGCTCTGGAGAATCTCACTTCCATAATTAAATGCTCCATTCTGGAAGTGACATGCCCTATTTCTGCTTACAACTCATTGGCTCCACCCAACTTATAAGCGAACCAAAACATGCAATCCTATCATGCATTCAGAAGTGGATAGAACCAGAAATGTTTGGCAAAAAGACTACCACTTTTGTTATTGTCAGTGTTTGACCCTTTATTCTATGAATAAACTTATATTCTATAAATAATATTTGATAAATATAAAAACTAAACTTAAGAAAGAAAATAATGTGCCTTCTAGGCTCGAAACGGGTTAATATTAATTATTGTTGTTCAAAGATGTTTCAGAAATAGGACTCCTCTAAGCCTCATTTGGAGGGAAATTATTGGAAAACAAATCACTGATTTTCAACATACTTCAGATACACAAGATGACTTTGCCTCTTAAGACTACAGACTTTTTATTGAATAGATGTATTCTTTAAAAATTTAAACTATTGCAATTCTACTTGTTCTTCTGCACTATAAAAAGCACAGATTTTTATTTCTTCAAGATGGAGATGACAAACAGGAAAACTGCAAGGGCCATCATGTGGAAAGCTTCACTGTACCTGATGGAGCCCCCCAAAACTCTATTTCTGGGGCTTGACAATTGCTCCTCCTCCCCCTGCTCCAAAAAACAAGGCCTATAAACAAGGCATATACTGGTTTGAGGGAAAGCCTCAGAGGCCAAAGTAAGCAGAGTTCATTGCAGTTTTGTTGTCTTCTATGACTAACATTGGATCTTCACAAGGTGATTTTCTGAGAAAAAGCTATAGCCCTACTTTACACTGTATACTTAAATAATTCCAGACTAAATAACTTTTAAAATATATATAAATAGATGAATGTATATAAATAGATGATCATCAGGTGGTAAGTGCTTTTCTAAACTTGACTCTAAATAAAATAAATACATTTGGCAATGTAAAAATACTGAAAGACATATCACAACTGAGAAGGTTTTGTTTCCTAAGAATAATGAAAATAGTAGAAAAGGATATTATCACAGAAAATAGGCAAGGGGCGCCTGGGTGGCTCAGTGGATTGGGCCGCTGCCTTTGGCTCAGGTCATGATCTCAGGGTCCTGGGATCGAGTCCCGCATCGGGCTCTCTGCTCAGCAAGGAGCCTGCTTCCCTCTCTCTGCCTGCCTCTCCGTCTACTTGTGATTTCTCTCTGTCAAATAAATAAATAAAAAAATCTTAAAAAAAAAAATAGGCAAAGAAAGGAAAAGTTCCAAACGAAGAAACACAAATGACTTATAAAATATATAACCTACTTAAAATTGAAATGAAAATTGAAACAATATTTTGTTTTGACTCTTTGCTAAAAGATAAAGTGATTTATAATAATCATCTGTGAGCTTGTGGAAAATGGGCACTAACGTTTGGTAAGAGTAAGGTAATTTGGTTCAACTTTTCTGGAAGATAATTTTCAATATGCATCAAATACTCTAAAACTATGCATATTCTTCCCCTTGGCCATTGTATTTCTATAAATTTCCACATGGAAATAACCAGTAGTGAGTTGAAAACAACCCAGAAGGTTCTGCGTGGAAGGCTATCCTCCTTCAGGGTGTGGAGACTGGTTTGTCGAGCGGTGGTCCATTGGTGGTCTTCAGTCCTTCAGTCTTTCTTTTAGTCAAGAGCCAGGCTGTCTGAAATAGAGAAGTCTGACAGGTTGAAACCTAAGAAAAAAAATACTTTCCCCTCAAAGGAAACTACCCAGCAGAAGAAAGTGTGTTTCAACACTATAAAATGGTAATCATTCCCCAAGAGCAAATTTTAGCATTGCCTGAGTATTTGGGTTTTTGACTTGATTTTTGTAAACCTGGTGTTTGTAGAGATTAACATGATATCAACATAATAATGAACAAGCTGGTCTCTGTCTCTTGCTATGGTATTTCCTAGGGATCTAGGAGTATTAACCATTCCTGAGAACATCTTGATACTTTCCCCATTGTTTTTCTAACTTCTTACGTTTGTGAACTTTGAAGCTCCTTGGCATCACCTGTCCATGATTCTAGCTTGTTGGTGAGAAACTGCTCAAGATAAAAAGCTTGTTGTCATTTACCTTTTCAGAACTACTCTGAAAACTGTTACAAAATTCTCAATGAGTCTAAAACTGGGGGAAAGAATTTTTGGCTTATTAAAATAAATCTGTTATAACAATGGCATAATATGGTTTTTAATGTCAGCAAAATAGTAGTTGTGGATCCCAAGCAAAAATAATATCATAATGTGGTAACATAACACTTTGAAAAAAATAAATTGTGCGTTCTTTCTTCTCTGTGGCTATCCTCTGTCACACCTGGGGGAGTATGACGATACCATGGAATCTGTGCCATGGCATTAATTGTCAAAATAGAACCATACCATGACAGAAAATCTTTTTTATACTTCAAAACAGTAAGCCTAGGTGTGAGACAGAAAGCATCAGAAGTAGAAGCAGAAATTTTTTTTTCCTGCTCCTAAGTTTCTAGTATTGGCTCCACTCCTTTCTTTTGGACAGGGCATCTTTTCTTATTCTCGCTCTACTACAGTCAAAGAATACAATACCCAGCAATTGTAGCTGCTAAACAAATTAATGAACAAATACAAGATGTCAGGTAAGTCATTTGCCTTACCTGGATTTAATCTCAACTTTCTAAGCAACATTCTTACTTTAATTTGCTGGCCTTGTAAAATGAATTTGGGAATGTGCCCTCCTTTTTAATTTTTTGGAGGGGTTTGAGAAGGATTGGTATTAATTCTTTTTTAAATGCTTGGTAAAATTCAGCAGTGAAGCCATTTGGTTCTGAGCTTTTCTTCATTGAGAGATTTTTGATTACTGGTTTAACATCTTTACTAGTAAAGTTATTACTGTTCATATCTCCTATTTCTTCCTTATTCAGTATTGATAAGTTGTATGTTTCTAGGAACTTGTCCATCTCTTCTGTGTTGTCCACTTTGTTAGTATATCCTTGTTCATAGCAGCTTATGATCTTATGAATTTCTGTATTATCAGTTGTAACGTCTCTTTTTTCATTTATAATTTTGTTGGTCCTTTCTTTTTTTTTTCCTGATTAGTCTAGCTAAAAGTTTGTCAATTTTGTTTATCTTTTCAAGGAACCAACTCTTACTTTGGTTAATACGTCTACTTTTTTTGTTCTTTATTTCATTTATATCTGTTCTAATCTTATTATTTCTTTTTCTTCACAAACCTTGGGCTCAATTTGTTCTTCTCTTCCTAGTTCCTTAAGGTATAGAGTTAGATTGTTTATTTGGAATCCTTTTTGTCTTTTAAGGTAGGTGTTTATTGCTACGAACTTCCTCTTTTGCGTTTTCCCACAGGTTCTAGTATACTGTGTTTCCATTTTCATTCAACTCAAGAACCTTTTTTGTTTCCCCTCTAATTTATTTTTTGATCCATTAGATCAGTTCAGAAGAGTGTTGTTTAATCTCCATGTATTTGTGAACTTTCCAGTTTTGCTCTTTTGTTATTGATATTTAGTTTAATCCCATTGTGTTCAAGAAAATATTTGGTGTGATTTCAATCTTTTTGAATGCTAAGACTGGTTTTGTGACCTAATCTGTTCTATCCTAGAAAATGTTCTGTGTGCATTTGAGAAGAACGTGTATTCTGCCATTGTTGGACGGAATCTTCTGTTAAATACATCTGGTCTATAGCATTATTCAAATCCACTATTTTCTTCTGATTGTCTGGATGATCTATCTATTGTTGAGAGTGGGGTATTATAGTCCTTAATATTATTGTATTACTATTTATTCCTCCTTTTACTTCTGTTAGTTTCTGCTCTTTATATTTAGGTACTCCAATGTTGGGTGCAAAAATATTTACAATTATTATAACTCCTTGATGTATATATCTCTTTATCATTATATAATGATCTTCTTTTTCTCTCTTTACTATTTTTAGCTTAAAGTCTATTTTGTCATTCAACTCAAGAACCTCTTTTGTTTCCCCTCTAATTTATTTTTTGATCCATTAGATCAGCTCAGAAGAGTGTTGTTTAATCTCCATGTATTTGTGAACTTTCCAGTTTTGCTCTTTCGTTATTGATATCTAGTTTAATCCCATTGTGTTCAGAGAAAATATTTGGTGTGATTTCAATCTTTTTGAATGCTAAAACTGGTTTTGTGACCTAATCTGTTCTATCCTAGAAAATGTTCTATGTGCATTTGAGAAGAATGTGTATTCTGCCATTGTTGGACAATTAAGTGTAGCTACTTTTCCTTTTTTGGGGGGGGAATACATTTCCAACCCTTCACTCAGAATCTATGTGTGATTTTAAGGATAAGAGTCTATTATAGGCAGCATATTGTTGGATTGTATTTTTTTATCTATTCAACCATTCTTCTCTATGGAGAATTTAATGTTTATGTTTAAAGTAATTATTGATTAGGAATTATTGTTTGATAGGGAAAGATTTACTATTAACCATTTTTTAACTGTTTTCTGGTTGTTTTGTCAATCTATTGCTTCTTGTTTGTTATCCTGCTGTCATTTTTGGATTTTGATGTCTTTTGGTATCAGTATGCTTTGATTTCTTTATTACATTCTCTTGCATAATTACTACAGGATTGTCTCTACAGGATTGTCTCTTATGGTTAACATTGAAGCTTATGTAAAATATCTTTTTTTTTTTTTAAAGATTTTATTTATTTATTTTGAGAGAGAGACAGTGAGAGAGAACATGAGCGAGGAGAAGGTCAGAGGGAGAAGCAGACTCCCCGTGGAGCTGGGAGCCCGATGTGGGACTTGATCCAGGGACTCCAGGATCATGACCTGAGCCGAAGGCAGTCGTCCAACCAACTGAGCCACCCAGGTGCCCTGCTTATGTAAAATATCTTAAACTTATAATACCTTGTTTTAAACTGGTAACAATTTAACTTCAATAAAATTTGTAAACTTTACACTTTTACCTCTCTTCCTCCTCACATTTTAAGTTTTTCTATTTCAATTTATATGTTTTAATATTGTATAATTAATAACAGATTATTGTAGTTATAGTTATTTTCACTAGCTTTTTAAAAAATTTTTCAAACTAGAGCTGTAAGTGAATTATGTACCACATTACCATATTATTGACTAATATATACTTATCATTATCAGATTTATGCTTTTTATGCTTTTATCATATTAGTGCTCTTTAACTTCTCAAAAAACTCTAACATTTCTTGTAAGGCAGGTCTGGCAGTAATGAACTCACTCAGCTTTTGTTTTTTGGGGAGAAAGTCTTTATCTCTCCTTTTCTAAAGGACATCTTCATTGGATATAGAATTCTTGGTTGCCAGTTATTTTCTTTCAAAATTTTGAAAGTACCATTCCATTTTCTCCTGGCCTGAAAAGTTTCTGTTCAGAAATCCGCACTTACCTTGTAGTGGTTCCCTTGTACATAACTTCTCTTTTTTCTTGCTACTCTTAAATTCTTTGTTTTTGACTTTGACAGTTTAATTATAATGTGTCTTACTATAGCCCTATTTGGATTCAACCTATTTGGGATCCTCTGAAACTCATGGACCTGGATGTCCATTTTTCTCCTAAGTTCAGGAAGTTTTCAGCCATTATCTATTAAAATATACTTTCTGTCACTTTCTATTTTTCTTTTGCTTCTGGAATCTTCATAATGTGAATATTGTTTCTTTTCATTGTGTGTCATGCTTCCCATAGGCTCTCTCCACTCTGTCATTATTTTTTTCTTTTTGTTCCTCTGACTGGGTAATATCCAATATCTAATCTTCAGGTCACTGATAATTTCTTCTGCATTGTTAAGTCTACTCTTGAAACTATTTATTGAATTCTTCAGTTCACTTATTTTATTTTCAACTCTCAGATTTTGGTTTCTTGTTTTTTTTTCTCTGATGTTTATAATTCCCTTGTCAAACTTCTCACTTTGTTCACACATGATTTTCCTAATTTTTTTAGTTGTATAACTGTTTTCTTGTAGTTCACTAAACTTCCTTAAAATGGTTATTCTGAATTCTTTGTCAGACAGTTCATAGATCTCCATTTATTTAGGGACAGTTATTGGAACTTTATTATTTTCCTTTGGTGGTATCACATTTACCTGATTTTTCATGATCCTTGATTCCTTACATTGGTACCTGCACAATTGAGTAATTGGGTTCCTCTTTTAGAATTACAGATTTGCTATGGCAGACACAGGTCTTCAGTCAGCTCAGTTTGGATTTCTAGATATATCTTCTGGGCAAGTGGAGCCTGATATTATTTCTTTGGGGTGTGGCAACTGGTCAAGCTCTGAGGACAGGGACACATATGGTGGTGTCACTGGCTGAGAATAGTTGGATAGGACTGCTGACTTTCTTCCCTACCAAAGTGAGGCTGTAGGATGGGTTCTGCAGTTGCCTGGATTCTGTGGTCAGTTTTACTCTGTTGTTAGGACTGGATATTATATTCAGTAGCTGATGTAGCTCTGAATTAGCTTCCATGCCAACTAGGACAGCAGGATGGGACTCAGAACCTGCACAGCTCATTGTTTGGGGACCCAAATCTGGCCACAGTGTGTACTGAATTCCCTGGTCAGGTGAGACCAATTTTGCTCCACAGTTGGGGGAAGCCACAGGCTGTGCTTTCTGTTTAAGTGCTACTATACAAAGAGCTGTTAACTGGTCTATGCAGCTTTTCATGTGCTCTGGTTAGGTTCCCTGGACAGGCTGAAGGCTGTATTCAACAATAAGCATGTCTATGATTTAGATTTCCTATCTGAATGCAATGGAAGAAGCAGCTCTAAAGCCAGTAAGCTCTTTGTTGTCTTCATTCAAGTCAATCTACACCTCAAGTTCCCTAACTGAACAGGGCCACTAACTGCTCTGCAAACCATCAGTTCTGCCCACACACCTCATGGCTCAAGTGTCACTGAGCCACACTGCTTCTGGGAGTTGTTGCCAGCCCTTCCGGTCAGTAAGAGCTGGAAGACACTTTCCACAAAGGGTGGGGCTATGATTCTGCTTCTTGCCTTGGTGTGGGCAAATTGGCCTCTTAAGTTGGCAGAACTCCTTATTTGAGGACCCAAATCAGGCATATCTGCATCCTACTGGATTTCCTGGTCAGAATGCATCCCCAAATTTGTTCTGCAGATGAACTGAACAGTATACTGGTTGGGATTACTACTTGGGCTTTGCAGGTATGAACTCAATCTGTCAAGCTCTGTGTGCTGGTTATTATAAGCTCTTCCTCTCTTCTCTGTGACAGTCAGATTCCCAGTGGTTGACAAGGAAGTTTCCCTTGTAATCCCCATGGTTGGAGATCAGAGCAGGGGCTCTTAGAAAGTGACCCATAATGCTGGGGTGGGGGCCATGATCCCGGTTGTCCTCTCTGCATTCTTTCCCATTGAAGGAATGAGAGGCTCAGGGGAGACCTGTCCATATGTTGCTGCACTAGCCTTAAGGAAGGGCAATGTGGTCAACATTAGCTGCTTCTACTTACCCTTTTAATGCACTCTTGGTCTCTGAAGCAAGGGAGCTCTTCAGCCTCATCCCTATGTTCTAGAATTCTCTCGGCGGTGTCTTGTTTTTTTTGTTTTTTTGTTTTTTTTAATCTTTTCTTTTTTAATTTTTTATTTTTTATAAACATATATTTTTATCCCCAGGGGTACAGGTCTGTGAATCACCAGGTTTACACACTTCACAGCACTCACCAAAGCACATACCCTCCCCAATGTCCATAATCCCACCCCCTTCTCCCAAACCCCCTCCCCCCAGCAACCCTCAGTTTGTTTTGTGAGATTAAGAGTCACTTATGGTTTGTCTCCCTCCCAATCCCATCTTGTTTCATTGATTCTTCTCCTACCCACTTAAGCCCCCATGTTGCATCACCACTTCCTCATATCAGGGAGATCATATGATAGTTGTCAAAAGAAATGAAATCTTGCCGGACTTCAAGCTCTATTACAAAGCTGTCATCATCAAGACAACATGGTACTGGCACAAAAACAGACACATAGATCAATGGAACAGAATAGAGAGCCCAGAAATAGACCCTCAACTCTACAGTCAACTAATCTTCGACAAAGCAGGAAAGAATGTCCAATGGAAAAAAGACAGCCTCTTCAATAAATGGTGCTGGGAAAATTGGACAGCCACATGCAGAAAAATGAAATTGGACCATTTCCTTACACCACACACAAAAATAGACTCAAAATGGATGAAGGACCTCAATGTGATAAAGGAATCCATCAAAATCCTTGAGGAGAACACAGGCAGCAACCTCTTCGACCTCAGCCGCAGCAACATCTTCCTAGGAACATTGCAAAAGGCAAGGGAAGCAAGGGCAAAAATGAACTATTGGGATTTCATCAAGATCAAAAGCTTTTGCACAGCAAAGGAAACAGTTAACAAAATCAAAAGACAACTGACAGAATAGGTGTCTTGTTTTTGAACAGTTGTTAGCTGTTCTTCTTGTGAGGGGGAGCAAAGTCATAAATGACCTAGGTAGCCATCTCCCTCCCATTTTAATTTGATACGAAGAGATAAAATGTGCTTTATCAATATTAAGTCAAGAGTGACATTGACTTAATGTGATGAATAGAAAATGATACTGGTATCCTGAGATTTCTCTGCACATTTCTTCTTTTACTCAGAAAAATATGGACCCTTGACTATCTGAATCAAAAATGGAAATCAAAAAAGGAAACAGAATCAAAATGTATAAAATTCTGGAAGCAAATCTTTAGCTCTAATTTAGAGAAAGAATGATGTTCAGGTCCCAAGATAATCCCAGACCCAACATTCTTCTGGATGGAGGAAAGATGAAGGACACAAAAGGAGAAGGGCTGAAACATTCAGTTTTATGTGACAAAAGAGGCCATTAAAATTTTCCCGAAAAGGTAAGGGCAAGAAAAGTTAATGGACTGGCTCAGGCATTTGCTTTGATGCGTAAATATAACAAGGAAGAGAGCCCAAGTTACCCGATTTCCCAGACCTATGCTACAACTCCTTGTTGCTTATTATACATACTTCCTCTTTAATAAAGTTCTAATTCAAGTGTCTATGTCAGATGGGGATGATTTGGAAACAGTTTAGGGACCCGAGGCTTATCAAAGTACTTAAATGGCCACAGAATGATTAAAAGGAATGTGTGTTCAAATACAAATGAAGAATGATCTGAAGGTGGGCACAAGGAATAGCAGATGGTAACTATTAATTATTAGCCAATTATGAAGACTTCAGTCCAGTAAGAAAAACGGTATTCTATGTCTGACTCATCATCATCTACCCCTTGTAATGCTTTGATTTCTTGTAAGAATAGTAAAGGAAGACATTTCATCCCTCTGTTGATACCAAGAGATTTCTCTGATGTTCGAAAGATTGGAATTGTGTGGTCATTGGTAGAATAATATCACATTAAATTCCTGAACATATGTTTCGAGGGCTTGATCGACAAAAAAGGTCAGAGACATTATTACTAATGCATAGTTCTTGAGAGATTATTTGGTATTTATTATTCCTAATTAATGCAATTCTACGAGACTGAGCTGGGCACATGGGGATCTAACCAACCCCCACACCCCGCCCGCCGTCAGCCTTGAATGCATTTAGGTAGCACATAATAAGCATGTAGTCAGTTTGTGCTCTAGTCAAGAGGTTTTAATAAATCCTTACAAGCATTTCAGATCTGAAGCCGGCAAGGGTGTGTGTGTGTGGGGTAAGGCTAGACATGAGTTGAGCCCAACTTTATGAATGGAGTGCCTACATGTCATTAATGTTTCAATAGGTCCCCTAACAGGGGTAATTGGCCCTCCAGGGAGCTTCTCCAAGCCTCCAAGTTCAATCTGCCAATAGTGAGGATGCTCAGGCCTTGAAGGTAAGCGGAACCATTCCCGTTTTACCCTGAACTCAAGGGTCAAACAGGCCTAAGGGAAATAGTTTGGAACTGTCATCTAACATTATCACCGACATACACTGTGTTTCCAAGCAGCCTGCAAAGGGAGCCAGCAGCATGCGTGCCTGCCCGAGCTGCAGGGTGGTAGCATGTCACATGTCTGCTAACAGAAGGGGATAACCATCCCAGTACAAACTTGACATATATAAATTGATTACATAAGTGGGCAGTGGTGGTCCTTTCAAGTACACTCCTTTTGTTTGAGCTTTACAGTAAAATTACCAGCAGCAGTTTACAATTAAGGGGAATAATAATAACTGAATATGCTTTCATCTGCACATACAATTACAATGAACTGCATGCCTTAATAGGATTGTGAAAAATCTGCGTTTGACCCATACAAAAAAGTAAACATTCTTGTTCTGGATACTATATCATTATCACAACAAAGAGAAACTCCTGAAATCTGATGATTTAAACATCTGGAGAATGTTAATCACTTCAAAATGACGGATGTTTTTTATTTCAGCTTTTGACAGACACACTCCTTTCATAGATAGATGATTATTTACATAAATTACATCATCAATGTGAAAAAAATCAGAATAACTTCAAAGGACAAAATGCTTAATTAAAAAGAGACTTGTATTTCTATTTTTCTCCCTTTCTCTGTTTTTCCTTTAAAGGAGGAGTAAAGTACCCACTTACTTGAAATGCCACCAGGTCTTTTGTAGGTAAATAAGAAAGAAATTGTCTTTTTGAACTGTTTCAGGTAGAAGGCAACCACCTTTGAGAATGAATTACTGGTTTTAGTGCCCTGAAACCTATTAATTGCTTTGCCTCCACTTCTAACTTCTAAAGTTTCCCCTTTTAGTGAAAAGGACGATTTGGAGTTTATTCCGCTACTCCAGTAGATGAAACTGAACAGATTCAAGCTCAAGTTGAGTCTGGGACTCACCCTCATTTCCCATTCAGACTCCCCAGTTGGAGGGAAATAAAGTGCTTTCAAAGCAACTAAGCTCTGAACCATTTTACTGCTGACTGGGGTGGGGTTGGGGGAGAGATAAAATCCACCAGCAGCCTGGAGAGAACAGTTTGGAAATCTGCCCTTGAGAGCGCAGCCCCGGCTGCAGGGACTGTGGTCCCTCAGGACGGGCCTCTGACTTGCGGCGTGCGGCCTGATGCTGGTGGGTAGAGCTGGTGCAATTTGGCTGATCCACTACAATTTCCTCCTACACTCGGAGCTGATCTGCAGGCTGACCTTAGACAATTTGTCTTCTTTCAGGGAGAAATGTCACCCGAAAGGAAGCTATTAAGTCAAGAAGGTAATTCTCTCAGAACAGTCCACTGTATAAACAGAACTTGACCTCAGGTAATTTATTGCTGGTCCCTAACAAAGAGACTTAAGATATAGGCCTGATAGAGTGGAGATCTGAATCTGTCAATAAAAAGGGCAAGCCACAACCTCAGACGGTTTCTTGTGAGTGGCCATATTTAGAGTACAAGCCACATGAATATATTCTTCAAATAAGAATTAGAGTGGCATTTGGTCGTTTAGAAGGAAAATTTTGTTTCATTAACAAATCAGAAGTTTGTGCTTGCACAGTCAAGCCTCTGATTGTCTTGTTCTTTAATACAGTCTTGTTCATCTGTTTGTTAAGCTAATATCCAAGCATACGAAGGTTACATTTTCTTATAGAGAGTGTATTGGACACAGGGCTCAAGATCCATGCCCCAAATGGCAAAGAGGTTGATTTGCTGTTTTCACAGAGAGTGCACAAGGGAAAGCTAAATTTCTTAATTGAGGGGAATGAATGGTGTTACTTGGTCTGAGAGAACAATGGGTGACAGCATCTCATGGTTTAGAAACTGAGAAGGCGGGACTACTGCGCTGTATCTTGACAATAGCTCATGGACCATCTTTAATGGAGAGTAGAGAAGCTTTTGTAAAGAAAAAGAGGAAAGAAAGGAAGAGAAGAACCCGGGGAAAGAAAGGGAAACAAAAATATCAGGAGAATTGGTTAACTCACTTCGAAACTCCTTGCTTTGTGGTTATTAAGGAGAAATTTTCCATTTCCAATGCCCAAAAGAGATCTTCTGACTTTGCTATTACAACAGTAAGTACCAGCACCTTAATTAATAGTTAGTTTTATGCCTTCTCCTCTAAGGTCCAGATTTTCCACTCTGACATTAAGTCTCAAAGGGGAAATGTTCCCTACCTCCAGCTCACCCTCCACAGCCCTCTCTTCCCTGAGTACCTCTCTCCTTCTTCAGTCTCGTCCAATTCACCAGCCAGCTCCACCAGGGTCTGAAGCTTGGAGACCACCCACAGCCTGCAAGTGGGGAAGTGCTAAAAACCTGTCGACTACAGCTGACACAGTCCGTCAGGTTAGATTCTAATACTGTGAAAAGTTTTCTGCAATTTTTCCAGAGTACTGCTTGGTGTCAGACATTTCAGGTCTAAGAACAGCAGCTCATACTTTGCTTCTTGACTGGCACTAACTAACTTTCAAAAAGATGGGTACAGATTTCTGACACTCTCTGGAATCTCCATTTGTCCAGTCTATAAAATGGAGCTAATGCCACTACTGGATTCCCTGTACAAATTGCAGTTCTTCCCTCGAATGCATGGAGTGCTTTGAGATCCTCATGGGAAAATTCTAAGGGAGGAATTGGAAAGTATAATGATGTTTTTCTAAATTGAAAGTGACAGCCACCATTTAGTGGGGGAATCAGAAGATAGAACTGAGAGCAGGAAGCCTTATATTCGTTACAACAGATGGTTTAGTTTTCACTGAATGATGAGGAAGAAGCTGAGTGAATGAACAGCAATATGTCCTTAAAAGATTCAGCAGCCTTCCAATTACCCGGGAACAATCTAGCAGTTACTAAAGACTTGGACTGGTCTGTATTATGCAAAACGAAGCATCCCTACTGGGTTTGACTTCAGCTGGTTAAAGTCATAGGCACAGTGTTCCACTATTAAATAACATTGGTATAATTACCACTGGCATGGCTTTAAAAAGTAAGATATGTCATTCAAATTCCTAGCACAAAAATAAGTCACATAGCAAATCTACAATAAATGCCTGTTGAAAAAAATGGGGAATGATTTTTCAGTTCGAGGAATTGCTTTCTATCACTGCTTGGCCTTTCTTTTAACTCTTGGCCACCTCTGCATTTCTTTTTTTCCTTCATAAAAAAACTATCAAACATTTCCTATGAAATACAAAATATGCAGGAAAGGATAGAACGCAATATAACAGACCTGTTTTCTGCCACCAAGATTAAGCAGACGTTAACATTTTTCAGTGTGTTTGATCTCTCTCTCTTTTATAGACATACAACATTATATGGATATATCTTCACCTCTTCATCTGCACCCTTCCTCAGAAGTAAAAACTTACCTGAAATTGCCTTGCATCGCTTTTGCGCATATGTTGGTACTTTTACTACATAAGCATGTGTTCCCGAAAAGTACACACTATTGTTTCATTTAACTGTTTTCATACATGTGATTTTCATCATGCTGTATTTATCCTTTTGCAACTTTCCAATTAACACGTTTTTAAGATTTATTCATATTGATACATGTAAATTTGGTTCATTCATGTAACAGTAAAATAGCATTCCTTCATGTGTACCTAACCCATTCCACTTCTAAGGGACCAGTTCAAGTCCTCAGTAACTGTTGGTTGGCCCCATTTAATAGGATGGAATGTTGCTTTTTTTCTAATTGAGTATTTTTATTAAAATACATATATGTATGAGAGTTCACAGAAAAATGTGACTCCTGATGGCGAGTTTTGCTTGTTTATTTTTTGCTATTACAGACAACACTGAAATGAACTTTTTTGTACTTGTAGCCTTGAGGGGAAATCTTGAAGTCAAATTGCTAGATTCTATAGAATGACCATCTTTGTCCTTATCTGGTATTGTCAAATTGTACTCTAAAAAAAAAAAAAAAGATTTTATTTATTTATTTGACAAACAGAGATCACAAGTATGCAGAGAGGCAGACAGAGAGGCAGGCAAAGAGTGGTGGGGGGAAAGGGGGGCGGAAAGCAGGTTCCCCGCTGAGCAGGTAGCCCCATGCAGGACTCAATCCCAGAACCCCGAGACCATGACCTGAGCTGAAGGCAGAGGCTTAGCCCTCTGAGCCACCCAGGTGCCCCTCAAATTGTACTCTAAAATGCCAACAGTTTACACTGCCATTAGCAATAAATAAGAATTACTGTTTCTTTACATCATCACTAACCCTTGGTGTCATCCCATTAATTAATTTTTTTAAAAATATTTTATTTATTTATTTGACAGAGAGAGAGATCACAAGTAGGCAGAGAGGCAAGCAGAGAGAGAGGAGGAAGCAGGCTCTCCACTGAGCAGAGAGCCCGACGTGGGGCTCGATCCCAGGACCCTGAGATCATGACCCGAGCTGAAGGCAGAGGCTTAACCCACTGAGCCACCCAGGCGCCCCCCATTAATTAATTTTTATCAATTCAATGGTTGTGAAACTTTATCTCATTGAGGTTGTAATTTTAATTTCCCTGATTACTAATGATATTGAGAATATTTTTTAATCTACTCTTTATACTCCTTCTGTGAGTTGTCTGTTTATATCCTTTACCCATTTCCTTTTGGCTTGTATGTCCTTTTCTTCTTCCTGGTTTTTAAGATACATTTTGCAAAATATGTCCTTGTCAGTCTTTCTGCTTTATTTGTGATGTCTTTTTCATGAAATTTTCTTTCATATTTACAGTGCTCAAACTTATCAATTTTTTCTTTATGTTTTGCTTTTAGTATCCTGTTAAAGAAATGTTTTAAAATGCCAAAACGTATTTTCTAATTATTCTCTACTATTTTCTTCTAAAAGATTTAGCTTCTCCTTTCATATTATTTTAAAAACTCACTTGTGGATAAAATCTACTGTGGGAATCTGTTTATGCTTTGCCCCTGTGCCAAGTATCAAAAATTTATCCTTCACCCTATTATTTGCAAGTCTTCTAACAGAAGGGCTAACGTTTCTATGAAAAGCTAAAGGCCTAAGCTTCTAAATACACATGATTTCCCCCCTAGATATCCTTATAAACCTATACCAATATCACACTGTCTGATATAAAATTTGAATCACAGTGTGGTAGGCAGAAAAATACCTCCCCAAAGATGTTCACATCTTAATCCCTGGAACCTGTGAATATGTTACTTAATATGGTAAAGGAACTTGGCAGATACGATGAAATTAAAGCCCTTGATATGGAGAGATTATACAGGATTATCTAGATGGGCCCAGTCTAATGCCTAGTCCTTAAAAGGGGAGAACCTTTCCCAGCTGCACCGAGAGTAAGAAAAAGATACGAGTATGGGAGGTTGAGAAGGCACGTGGAACATTACTGACTTTGAAGATGAAGGAAGGAGGCCACGAGCCAGGAATGCCGGCATTCTCCAAGAGCTGGAAAAGGCAAGGAAATTACTCCTTTAGAGCCTCTAGACATGAATACAGCCTTGGTGACAATTTGATTTTAGCCTAGTGAGGCCTGTTAATTCTAATCCACAGAAACGTAAGAAAATACATACACATAATATATAATATATAATATATAATATATAATATATAATATATAATACATACTTTATATCTGTCTGTATCTATAGATACCTTATTTGTACTGTTTCTTTGGAGCACCCTAACACATACACCGTATTTCTGTAATTATTTGGATCATCTTGTCTAATGCTTCTCCCTATAAATCCTTCTTTTACATCTTTGATTAGATTTAATCTTGACTGCCATATAGGTTCATTGATATCATAATCAGTAGCTTTTTTATTTCATTTTATAGTTTGGTGGTTGAGCATGGATATTACATAAATGGTTTTTGAAAATTGATCTCATTTTTAGCAATATAACTGAGCTCTGCTATGGTTTGAAACATTTTGTCAGTTTTCTTGTATGTTCCATACAGACTACCACATCAGCAAAAATTAGCTATTTTGTTTCTGCTTTCTAATCCCTATGTGCTGCTTCTCAATGTTATAAGGTGTTGGTAGTATGTATTTGTGAAAATAGACTAAATGGTATAGTAAATGTAACATTTCAGTGGCCATATACAAAAAAGAGAGTGTTTATAGAGTTGTATGGAAAGTTTCTTTATAACTCAGATCTTAAGGTGGTGAACATCACTTATTTCCACATTGCATTATGCAGAGTTCAGTCACCTGAGTCTACCTAACTACAAAGGAGACAGAGATATGAGCTGTGGGCCCTGGAAGAAAGATAAAGAGCAGTTGTTGGTGGTATCCCAGTCTTGTTTCTGTTTGGAATGAGAATTGGTGGGCCAAAGCATATGCATGTTTTTATATTCTCATATTATTTTTATGCTTTATTTTTGCATACTATAAAATATGGGGATATGGATACAATTTCAATTTGGCCTAAGGCACTTTTTAACAATACATAATTAGGATTCATTTAAAAAATTAATCTAGCTCTATCCGAGACTGCTATCTTCTATGAAGTTACAGCAACAGCCTAGTATTTCTTCTATCTAGAAGCAAACTTTTAAGGGAGAATATTGCTTGGGCTAATAAGTAGGTCATCTCTGGGGGAAAAAAAGAGAACTATACTACTTCTCCATTCCATTGGAAGCATCTGTATATTTATTAAAGCAAATGATAATAAAAATGTCAGGGAAGAAAAGACATGAAAGAACACACTGAAAATTTGGAGGAAGAGGAGAATGTCTTTTTGGTCACAGATATGGTAGAGGTAAGATTGTCGGGATGACTTTGAAGTAAACAGAGGCCACCAGCCTTCTTTAGCTCCTATTAAAAGAAATTCCTCTTTCTCTTCCAACAGTTGCCTCTCTGAATCTCATCCAACTCCACTGAACATCATCACATAAATACAGTTTATAGGAAATTTTAGCACCAAGAAGAATGGTTCTCCCTCATTGTTTTCTCTTGTGCTCTTTAAGACCTCAGTTGGGAATTTCAAAAAAAGCTTCCATACTGTTGGGCACCTAGGCACTAAGTTCTTGTGATGGTCATCAACCACTGTTAGGCTGTAGTTCCAAAAAAGGAATGCTGAGCTTATAACAAGGAAGAGTTTTAGTTCCCACTTATCTATAAAAGAATATAAACCAGGTGTGGTCTTGTATTTAGAGATCAAGCATCCAGATTAGAGAGAGTTAGCTGATTAGTTACCTAAGTAACAAGTGATTAACAACAGGAAAGATAGTGACCAGATGATTTGTATGTGACCAAAGTTTAGGTTAGCATACAAGACAACTGTCTACAGACCCTATCTCGAGTTTTTCCAGTCTTCCTTGTTATTTGAACCCTGTGGGTTAGTCAGATTAGAAACCCTATGAAAGCACCAGATTGGGGTAACTTTGCCATCCAGGGCAAAAAGTGCTGCAGAAAAACATCTTCCTTCTGAGAAACCTGTGGTTTAGCCAACACATTGCTGGCTGAAATTTCTACCTATAAGAAAGAGTAGCAAATTTGCTAACCAGAACTGCAAAGAAGGTAGAAACAAAGTGATAACTGACTTTGAAGGCTAATTTAAAAAGTAGGTTATGGGCTTGTCTGTGTGGCTCAGTTAAGTAGCCAGCTCTTGATTTTATCTCGGTCATGATCTCAAGGTCCTGGCATTGGGTTGAGCCCTGTGTCGGGCTCCACACTCAAAAGAGAGTCTCCTTGAGATTCTCTCCCCCTCTGCCCCTCCACTCACTCATGCTCTCTCTCTAAAATAAATAAATCTTTAAAAAATTTAAAAATCAGTCAATAAATAAAATTTTAAAAATAAACAAAAAGCAGACTATGTTAATATTCACCCTTAAATCTACTTAGACCTTCCTCACGGTTTTTTTTTTTAAAATTTCTTCCTGTGTAACTGTGTGCTGCTTATCCCTTTTTGCTTTCATTTCTGCTTCCATCTTGTTCTTGTATTTATCTCACTTTCTGTAATATTTACATTTTGTCCTCTTTCTTTCTTCTTCCCCCACTCTTTCTTTACTTCTTTACCTTTTCTCTCCTCCCACCTTCCACTTTTTTTGGTCATCTCCTCATAAGTAATGACAATAAGTGGGCCTTTATCACAGGAGTAAATATATTTTTATTGGCCATTAATGTTCAAGACAGCTTTGGCTTCTTATTTCTTGGCCTTAATACAACCTTCAAATGCACTGAATGTTCCATGTACAATTCACATTACCTGACCTCATCTGAACACTCAGTTTAGAGTGGGGCCGAGGCCTCTCTATTTTGACCAAATACCCAGAGTTGATTCTGCTGTGGGTATTGTGCAGATCACATTTGGTGAAATCCTGCTTTCACTCATCTTTCACTGCTCTCAATACTGTCTTCCAGGCTGTCATCTGGAAACCTCTTTTCTTCTTAAATTCCAATGTCCTCTATTTACAGATGACCTTGCATATGACTTTACAGAGAACAATGCAATAAGGCAAATGTTTTCAGTTTTCAACTTTTGACAACCACTAAGAATGTGTCTCTTTTTTTCCTGAAGTCATCCTTGCAGCCCTTCTTCTATCAAGGCTGACAGCGTGCCCTGCAATTCCGTTGTTCAGAAGACAAGTCCCTTTCCCCCAACCCCCATTATTCTTACTCTTTACCTTTCTCTCTCCCACCCTCTGTTCCTCTCCGGAGATCTCTCCCTTCCTCCTCCCACCTGTCTCTCTGCCCTAATAATTCCTTAACTTTTTTGGTCATGTTGTTATTTTTACTAATTATCGATACGAAGATTTATCTCTTTTACTTGAGGACAAGGTCCACATAATCATTTTTGCATGGGCTGCAAAGAACATAGTTCTGTCCTTCAATAAATATTTGTTGAACGAATGATTACTTGTTCTTTTCCCAAATACAAAACAAAATGGTGAGACTGACGTGCTGCCTACTGCGCTAAGAAGGCACTACAAAACAAAATCGAACTAGTCACTTTTTCTTCATGCATACTCCTCAACTAAGTGTTTTTTCTGAAGCATGGAAGTGACAGTTCCCAGTCTTGCATGAAGGAATAGCTATTCAGAAACCAGTAACATTCAGAAAATATAATAAACTTCTTACTCACAATGGCAATTAAATCTGAAAATATTTAGAAATAAATCTCAAGTGTGATATTTATAGGTAGGAAACCACATTTGCCAAAACAAAATGAAATTCTGAATAAATGGAAAGGCATATTTATCTCTCTGGCAACTGAAGAATGACTATTGTAACAATGTCACCTCTTCTGAAATTTCTTTTATTTTTCCAGCCAATTAAACACCCAATCCAGAATATGATAATTCTTTTGATTTCTTGGTCATAGGAATGGGGCAGTTTCAGAAGCCAGGGTATGGTATTTGTTACTATGTTAATCCCACAGGCCAAGGAACTAAGGAATCCATGAGAAGGTTCTGCCAAATACTAAGTATGCATATTTCTATTATACACTTGAGAACTGGAGAGCCTGCCACGGGGTTTGTGAAACAGTGGAACTACTGTGAGCAAGACCAAGATTAGGATTCTATTTAATACCTGACCCCCATTGGTTCTGGGAGGGGCTACAGCTACACCTCCTCTAATGTCAACTTGTACAGTTGTGTCCAATGGTCTCTAAATGTTTCAGGACTCCCTTCTCCCCATTGTGTAGTCACCTAAGGAAAGAACATAAGACCCTTTGAGAAGGATAGGGAAATCATTGCCAAAGCGTGCTGCTGTTCTAGGATCCTTCCTCATGGGGACAGAGTCTCTCTTTTAGGAAAATCTGAAAATTGCCTAGTTCGGGTCCAAATTATGAGTCATGAATTGGGGCCTGAGCCCTCAACTTTCTGATCATCCGTCCTCATTTCCCTTGGTTTAATTAATTAAGCACACTCTTATTGGCTGCCCTTGGGAACACTGTGTTCTATTAACTATCATCACAACTCCATTCAGGTCAGGGCCCTTGGCTGTCACTCTGAGCTTGCTACCCATTATGCTAATTCCACGCATTTTGCTTTTTATGGTTACAGCTGCCATGTTGCCTCTGTTATCTCAGAATCTCTTATTCCCATTGCTATTAGGGAGTCCCATTCTGGCCCAGCCCTGGACTACAGATCTCGATGATCCTAATGCCTCCTTCACCAACACATTCCTCACTGCTTGACAGAGTATCTTCTGGTTAAACTTAATTCACTGTTACTCTAGCTGTTCACCTCTTTGAGCCTTTTAATCCCTCCTTCCACCATTTGCCATAGCAATTCTGGACATTTCTCCTTCTTTTCATTTCATGTGGTCTTTCCCTTTTTTCCAAGTTTTCAACAGCTATTCTAGAAGCATAGGTAGTGCTGTCTTCTGGGGTCCTTGCCAGGGCATTAAATACTGCGGACTGGGAAAATAAATGTTCTTCCTCAGGTAAACTCTTCTCTCCAATTTTATAGTCTATCTTCTTGATTCAGCATCCACAGGATCCAGTCCCATATATACTGTCTAGGCTTTTATATGAAGACTGTCCCCTCAGGGAGGGTAACCTTGGGCAAGACAGCTCTCTTTGGTAAAGGGAAATTTTAACATCCATGGATGATTCTTGACAGAAACAATTATCATTATGGCTGCTGCAAGGAGGTTTTCCACTTCTTTCTTTCCTTTAGTTTATACATCTCTAATACCCCAATATAAGAAAACAGAAAAAATAATGACAAATACCATTTGAAAGAGAAAATATAAATGATCTCCAAAGTGAAAAACACAACTACATCTCCAACAATCAAATAAATGTGAATTATGACAAAATATAATATTACAAAGTTTTTGTTTTGTTTTGTTTTGTTTTGTTTTTTAGTACCATATTCATTTTCTCATTCTCGACGAGGATGCACTAAGATATGAATTCCCATTTACTTATGAAAAAGGAGTGCAAACTTGCACAATTTAACTCTATATTTTAAGAAACAGTTAATTTCTTCTCTACGAACACTCAATAATTCTTTTTTTGTCTCATTTTAACAGTTTTCTAAATATAGTACCTTCTCATCTGTCTTAGTTAGCCCAGGTTGCCATAAAAAATGTCATAGACTAGGTTGCTTAAACAACAATAATTTTTTTTCCTCACAGTTGTGGAGGCTGGGAAGTCCAAAATCAGGATTCCAGCCTAGTTGCTCTCTGATGAGGGCTCTCTTCTGCGCTTACAGATGGCTGCCTTCATTCTACCTTCATATGGCAGGTGGGAAAGTGAAGAGTGTTTGTGGGGATGGGAGGGGAGGGAGAAGGAGAGAGATGGTTGAGAGGGATTGAGGAAAGGGAGAGAAAGATCTCTTTCTCTTCTTATAAGGCCATAGTCTTATCAGATTAGATCCACAGCCTTATATCCTTATTTAACTTGAAGTACTTTCTAAAGATCCTAACCCAGGTCCAGCTACATTGGGAATTAAGGCTGTCTATAGCATCATCTCTTAAAATAACTGACTTTAAAAATCTTCAAAATTTGTCAGTTTCATCTCTTCTCTTCATTTCCTCTGTTAATGTCATATTCTAAGCCACCATCATCAGCTGGATTCCTACAGAAGCCCTCTAACAGATCTTTCTACTTCTATTCTAGCCTCATAACATTCTATTCTTTTTTTTTTTTAAGATTTTTTTTTATTTATTTGACAGACAGAGATCACAAGTAGGCAGAGAAGCAGGCAGAGAGAGAGGAGGAAGCAGGCTCCCTGCCGAGCAGAGAGCCCGATGTGGGGCTCAATCCCAGGACCCCGGGATCATGACCTGAGCCGAAGGCAGAGGCTTTAACCCACTGAGCCACCCAGGTACCCCCCTCACAACATTCTATTCTTACTGAAATTTTTTTAATACTATAAATAAGATAATGATGCATGAGTGAATAAATAAATAAATGAACAACTTGATGAATTAGATAGGACTGATATTAATATATACCTATTTGACAAATAAGTAAATAAAAGCACCAATGTTCATCTCAGGTTTTATACAACATTGCCTTCTTCCAAAGAAAACAGATACAGCTTATATTACTGAGATCTTACCAAATGCTAAGCATCCTTCTAAGCACGAAGCATGTATTGTAACATTAATCCTCCTGATACTCCTGTGAGATAGGTACTATTGTTATCCTCATTTACTGATGAAGCATCTGTGCAACTGAGTAATTAGAAAATTTATCCAAACTTACAAAGCTAGTAAAGAGTGGATCAAAATGTGATCTGACTCAGGAGCCTATACACTTAAATACGACATTAAATCTATTAAGTTAATTAATAAAGATAAACCACTTAGCACAGTGTCTGACACATAAGTGCTATGTTAACTAGCTATTAGTATTATTATGTTGGTTCATTGGTGAAATGCTTATTTAAATATTTCCCCATGTTTATCGGTTCTACCAGTTTGTGGTTTGCCTTTTTGTTTCTTAGTGATATTTTTCAAAGAGCAAATGTTTTACATTCTAATGAAGTACAATTTATCACATTTTTTCTTTTATACTTTGTATTTATTTGTCTTATCTAATAAACCTTGCAATGCCAGAGCACAGACATTTTCTATTTTATTCTAGAAATTCTAGAGATTTAAGTCAACGCTAATTTTTTCCTTTGAGGTTATTGAGTCAATCCAGCACCATTTATTGAAAAGCCTTTCCTTTCCTCCATTGAATTGCCTTGGTTCCTTTGTGGAAAATAAGTTGGCTATATACATGTTGGTGTATTTCTTTACTTGCAGGGGGAACGTTTAAAATGCTTAACAGCTGCATGTAACTAGTGCCTACTACATAGTGTAGCACACAATTATAGAACATGCCAACTATTATAGAAAATTTTTTTAAACAGTTGTGTAGAAAGTCTTGAAATTTGATAGAAGTTTTTTTCTTTTAAAATTTGCTTTGGTTGACAATTTTACATACCTATGCCCCAAACATGGGAGCACTTAAATACATAAAGCAACTATTAGCAAACATAAAGAAAGAAATTGACAACAATACAATAACAGTAGGGTATTTAACACTCTGCCTACATCAATGGATAGATCACCCAGAGAGAAAAGCACCAATGAAACAGTGGCTTTGAATGACTCATTAGACCATATGGCCCTAACAGATACGTCCAGAACATTCCATCCCAAAAAAGCAGATTACACATTGTTTTCAAGTGCACACGGGACATTCTCCAGGATGGATTTCATGTTAGGCCACAAAATAAGTCTCAATAAATTAAAAAAGATTTAACTCATATCATGCCTCTTTTCTAGTCATAACATTATAAAACTAGAAATCAATCATAAGAAAAAATCTGGAAATAACAAAAATACATGGAAGCTAAATAACTTGCTACTAAACAATGAATGAGTCAACCAAGAAATCAAAGAAGAAATTAAAAAATATGTGGAGACAAATGAAAATGAAAAATAAAATGGTCCAAAATCTTTGGGATGCAGCAAAAGCTATTCTAAGAGGGAAGTTTATAGCAATACAGGTCTACCTCAAGAAATAAGAAAAATCTCAAACAACCTAAACTTACATCTAAAGGACCTAGAAAAAGAATAACAAACAAAGCCCCAGAACAGTAGAAGGAAGAAAATAATAAAGAACAGAGTAGAAATAAACAAGGTAGAAACAAACTGAAAACCAAAAACTATAGGACAGATCAATGAAACCAGGAACAGGTTCTTTGAAAAGATCAACAAAATTGATAAATCTTTAGCCAGATTCATCAAGAAAAAGAGAGAGGGGACTCAAATAAAATCAGAAATGAAGGAGGAGAAATAAGAACGAACACTACAAAAATATGAAAAATTATAAGAGAATATTATTAAAAATTATATGCCAATGAATAGACAGCATAGAAGAAATGGATAAATTTCTAGAAACATATAACCTTCCAAAACTGAAGCAGGAAGAAATAATAAAATTTGAATAGACCAGTTATTAGCAGTAGAATTGAATCAGTAATGAAAAAGCACCCTACAAACAAAGAACTCACAAGTGAATTTACCACACATTTAAAGAAGAGTTAATATTCATTCTTCTCAAACTACTCCAAAAAGAGAAGACAAAGGAAGCCTTCCAAATTAATTCCACAAGGCCAGAATCACCCTGATACCAAAAACAAAGACACTACAAAAAAAGAAAACTATAGGCCAATACGTCTGATGAACATACATGCAAAATCCTCAACGAAGTGGGGCACCTGGGTAGTTCAGTTGGTTAAGTGGCTGGCTCTTGATTTCGGCTTAGGCCATGATCTCAGGGTCCTGGGATCAAGCACTGTGTTGGGCTCTGTGCTAGCAGAGTCTACTTGAGGATTCTTTCTCCCTTTTCCTCCACTGCCCCCCAACTTGTGCTCTCTCTGTCAAATAAATAATTTTTTTAAAAAAAACCTGATTTATTTATTTATTTGAGAGAGAGACAGAGAAAGCTTGAGTGGAGGGAGGGACAAATGGAGCGGGGCAAGCAGACTCCCCACTGAACAAAGAGCCCATCACCGGACTTGATCCCAGGACCCTAAGATCATGACCTGAGCTGAAGTCAGACGCATAAATGATTGAGCCACCCAGGCATCCCAAATAAATAAATCTTTTTTTTTTTTTAAGATTTTATTTATTTATCAGAGAGAGAGAGAGGGAGCGTGTGAGCACAGGCAGACAGAGTGGCAGGAAGAGACAGAGAGAGAAGCAGGTTCCCTGCTGAGCAAGGAGCCCGATGTAGGACTCCATCCCAGGACGCTGGGATCATGGCCCAAGCTGAAGGCAGCCACTTAACCAACTGAGCCACCCAGGCATCCCAAATCTTTTTTTTTTTTTTAATTTTATTTTTATTTATTTGACAGACAGAGATCACAAGTAGGCAGAGAGGCAGGCAGAGAGAGAGGAAGGGAAGCAGGCTCCTTGCTGAGCAGAGAGCCCAATGGGGGCTCAATTCCAAGACCCTGAGATCATGACCTGAGCCGAAGGCAGAGGCCAGAGCCTCCAGAGCCACCCAGGAACGCCTAAATAAATCTTTTTTAAAAAAATCCTCAGCAAAGTATTAGCAAGACAAATACAATTGTACATTAAAAATATCATTCAACATGATCAAGTGGAATTTATTTCAGGGATGCAGGGGTGGTTTGATATTTACAAATCAATCAACATCACATCAACAAGACAAAACTTAAAAACCATATGATCATCTCAAAAAATGTTTTCATTATTCTGGGGTCTTTGTACTTTTTTATATGAATTTTAGAATCAGTTGGTTGCTACAACAAAGCTACTAGAATTTTGTTTGGAATTTCTTTAAGACTATTGATCAATTTTGGTTGATCTACAATGCTATATCAAATCTTCCAATTCACAAATATATCTCTCCATTTATACAAGCCTTCTTTAACTTCTCCTAGCAGTGTTTTGTTGGTTTAGCATATAGGACTTGAACATCTTCTGTTAGATTTATTCCTTGATATATTGTTTTTTGACATACTTATAAATAAAAGTTTTAATATTTTATTTCCGACTGTTTGTTGTTAGTATATAAGAATCCATTTAAAAAATAAATTTATGTATTTATTTATTTATCTGTTGTATTTAAATGACATGATGGAAATTAACTAAACTTACTGTGGGTAATCACTTCACAATATATGTAACTCAAGTCAACATGCTGTACACTTTACATTTAAACACTACTACTGGTCAATTATATCTCAATAAAGCTGGAAGAAAAAACATTTACTATTGTCTTGAAGCATAATTAACATAAAATGTTACATTAGTGTCACGTGTATGACATAGTGATTTGACAACTCTATATGTATGCTAGGCTCACCACAGGTGTAGCTATGCTCTGCCACCATACAGTGCTATTACAATACCACTGACAATATTCACTATTTGTACTTTTCATCCCCATTACTTATTATTATATATTTATATACTTATTTTATATGCTTTTTATTTTTGTATGTTAATCTACTAATCTTTGAAATTGTTAAATTCATTTATTGGCTTTAGTAAGTGTTCTATAGATTTTCTAATATTTTCTACATAAATAGCATACCAACTGTAGAGTTTTATGTCTTTCTTTCTGTGCTTTATATCTTTTAAATCTTTTCCCTGCCTTATTATAAATCTGATGCCTCCAGCACAATGCGGAAAAGAAGTATGGAAAGTGGACATCCGTGTTTGTTCTCATTCTCAGGGGGGAAATGCCCTTTCAGGTAGTTTAAGGAACTTCCTTAAACTTAAACTTTCTTAAACTACCCTTTTGCAAAGGGTTTTTACCATGAATGAGCATTGATGCTTTTCCTAGAGATCTCAAAGTAATCATGTGGGCTTTTTCTCCTCTGTTCTGTTAAAGTGATTAATTCCACTGAATCATTTTTACACATAAAATCCCTGAATTCCTTCTGAGATACTCTTAATCACAATATTGCCTTCTTTTAAAAAATTAACATATAACATATTATTTGCCCCAGGGGTACAGTTCTTTGAATCATCAGGCTTACACACTTCATAGCACTCACCATAGCACATACCCTCCCCAGTGTCCATAATCCAGCCACCCTATCCCTACCCCCCACCCCTTAGCAACCCTCAGTTTGTTTCATGAGATTAAGGGTCTCTTATGGTTTGTCTCCTTCCCAATTCCATCTTGTTTTGTTTTTTCCCTCCCTACCCCCCATGAGCCCCGACCCTGTCTTTCAGATTCCTCATATCTGAGAGATCATATGATAATTGTCTTTCTCTTACTTATTTCACTCAGCATAATGCCCCCTAGTTCCATCCACATCATTGCAAATGGCAAGATTTCATTTCTTTTGATGGCTGCATAGTATTCCAATGTGTGTGTGTGTGTGTGTGTGTTGTATACCACATCTTATTTATCCATTCATCTATTGATGGATATCTAGGTTCTTTCCATAGTTCCATAGTTTGGCTATTGTGGACATTGCTGCTATAAACATTTAGGTGCGTGTGACCCTTCAGATCACTACATTTGTATCTTTAGGGAAAATACCCAATAGTGTGATTTCTGGGTTGTAGCATAGCTCTATTTTCCATTTTTTGAGGAACCTCCATACTCTTTTCCATTCCCACCAACAGTGTAGGAGGGTTCCCCTTTCTCCACATCCTCACCAACATCTGCCATTTCCTGACTTGTTAATTTTAGCCATTCTGTCTGGTGTGAGGTGGTATCTCACTATGGTTTTGATTTGTATTTCCCTGACGCCAAGTGGCACTGAGCACTTTTTCATGGGTCTGTTGGCCATTTGGATGTCTTCTTTGCAGAAGTGACTGTTCATGTCTTCTGCCCATTTCTTGATTGGATTATTTATTCTTTGGGTGTTGAGTTTGATAAGTTCTTTATAAATTTTGGATACTAGCCCTTTATCTGATATGTCATTTGCGAATATCTTCTCCCATTCTGTCAGCTGTCTTTTGGTTTTCTTGACTATTTCCTTTGCTGTGCAAAAGCTTTCGATCTTGATGAAGTCCCAATAGCTTATTTGTGCCCTTGCTTCCCTTGTCTTTGGGAATGTTTCTAGGAAGAAGTTGATTCAGCTGAGGTTGAAGAGGTTGCGGCCTGTGTTCTGCTCAAGGATTTTGATAGATTCCAGTCTCAGACATTAAGTAAGGTCTTTCATCCATTTTTAGTCTATTTTTGTGTGTGGTGTAAAGAAATGGTTCAGTTTCATTCTTCTGCATGTGGCTTTCCAATTTTCCCAACACCATTTGTTGAAGAGACACTCTTTTTTTCCATTGCATATTCTTTCCTGCTTTGTCAAACATTAGTTGACCATACAGTTGATGGTAAACATTTCTGGGCTCTTTATTTTGTTCCATTGATCTATGTGTCTGTTTTTGTGCCAGTACCATACTGTCTTGAAGATTAGAGCTTTGTAATAGAGCTTGAAGTCTGGAATTGTGATGCCATCAATTTTGGTTTTCATTTTCAACACTCCCCTGGATATTCAGGGTCTTTTCTGGTTCCATATAAATTTTAGGATTATCTGTTCCATTTCTTTGAAAAAAGTTGATGGTATTTTGATAGGATTTACATTAAATGTGTAGATTGCTTTAGGTAGCATAGACATTTTCACAATATTTATTCTTCCAATCCATGAGCATGGAACATTTTTCCATTTCTTTGTGTCTTCCTCAATTCCTTTCATCAGTACTTTATATTGTCTTCTTAAAATATTGCTGAATTTGTTTTTACTAATAATACTTTGTTAAACATTTTTACATCTGCATAATTGAGAAATATTGGCCTATAACTTCCAGCTTTTTGTACTATCTTGTTGAGTTATGGTATTATGCTGACTTCATGAATGAGCTGGGTGGTGATCCTCAATCCTCTATTTTCTGAAAACGCTGTGTAAAGTAGGACTGGACTTATTACTCCTTTTAAGTATTTGACAGAGTTCACCAGTGAAACATAACTTTCTTTTGGGGAAAGGTTTTGGTATTAAATTCAATTGATTAAATACATAAAAGTCCATTGAAGTTTCTCTATTTTTTCCTTGTGTCAATATTAGTAAGTTGATTATTCAGGAAAATATTTTATAGATTATCAAATCTGTTGCAATAAAGTTATTCATACATTCACTTATTATCTTTTTAATGTCTTCAGGGTCTATGGTGATAATTCCTTTTTCATTTCTGATATTAGTAAATTGTGTTCTCATTTATCTTGGTCATTCTCAGTAGAGATTTGTCAACTTTTTTGATCTTTACAAAGAATCACTTTTTGGCTCTATTGATTTTTTTATGCTCTATTTTCATTTTGTTGATTATTTTTCCTTATTACTTTCCTTCACTCTGCTTTTTGGGTTTACTCTGTTGATTTTCATCTGGCTTCTTATAGGAATTTTAGGTCATCAACTTTAAATCTTCTTTTTAAATATAAGCATTTTTTTTAGATTTGATTTATTTATTTGACAAAGAGAAAGAGACCACAAGCAGGCAGAGAAACAGGCAGAGAGAGGGGGAAGCAGGCTCCCCGCTGAGAGAGCCCTGGGATTCTGATCCCAAAACCACATGAGATCATGACCTGAGCTGAAGGCAGAGGCTTAACTCACTGAGCCACCCAGGTGCCCCAAATATAAGCATCTAAAGTGATGTTTTTCTCTAAATCCTGCTTTAGCTGCATCCAACAAATTTTAGTATGTTGTATTTTTTCTTGTCATTCAGTACAAAGCATATCGTAATTTCTCTTATGATTTTCTTCTTGACTCATGAATTACTGAGAAATATGTGGTTTATTTTCAACATATTTGGTGTTTTCCTAGATACATTATTATTATTATTATTTATAAATACTTGATTTATTGTCAGAGAATACAGTCTATACTATTGATCCATAAACTTTACTGAGACTTGTTTATGGCACAACATATAATTTATCTTGCATTTATCATAGGTACTTGAGGGGCACCTGGGTGGCTCAGTGGGTAAAATCCTCTGCCTTCGGCTCACGTCGTAATCCCAGGGTCCTGGGATCAGAGCCCCAGGGCTCTCTCAGTGGGGAGCCTGCTTCCCCCTCTCTCTCTGCCTGCCTCTCTGCCTACTTGTGATCTCTGTCAAATAAATAAATAAATAAATCTTAAAAATAATGTTTATCATAGGCACTTGAAAAGAATGTGTATCCTACAGGTGTTGTTTGGAGTATTCTATAAATATCAGTTAGTTTGTTTCTGATTGTGTGGTTCACATCTTCTGCATCTTAACTGATATTTCTTTCTTTGTGGTTTATGTTTCCCTAATGACTAAAGGCGTTGGTACTTTTCATGTACTTATTGGTTATTAATAATTTTTTAAATGTATGATATGCAGTAAGGATTGAGGTTCTATTATTTTCCCATATGTATATTAAGCTTCTCCAGCACATTTTTTAAAAAAATTTATTTATTTTCAGAAAAATGGTATTTATTATTTTTTCACCACACCCAGTGCTCCATGCAATCCGTGCCCTCTATAATACCCACCACCTGGTACCCCAACCTCCCAAACCTCCGCCACTTCAAACCCCTCAGATTGTTTTTCAGAGTCCATAGTCTCTCATGATTCACCTCCCCTTCCAATTTACCCCAACTCCCTTCTCCTCTCCAGCACATTTTGTTGCAAAGTCTTTTCTTCATTCATTGAGTTGCACTGGTAACCATGTAGAACATCAGCTGATTTTATGGGGGGGCCTACCTCTGGATTATTCATTCTGTGCTCTTGATCTAGATTTTTATCCTTAGGCTAATACCACACTGTTTTGATTATTGTAGTTTTATAGTGTCTTGAGATCAGATACTGTACATATATCTAACTATATTCTTATTTAGTAATATTTTAGATATTCTAGGTTCCTTGCATTTGCATATAAATTTTAAAAAACAAGTTTGTCAACTTCTATCAAAAACACTTGCTAGGATTTTGACTGAGATTGTTTTCAATCTATAGATGAATCTGGGGAGAAGTGACACCAATATTGAGTTGTCAAATTTACAAACTAGGTACATCTTTAAATTGGCTTAGGTCTTCAATTTAGTTAGTATTTGCTAGTTTTCATTTTATAAAATTTGTACTATTTTATTAGATATATCTCTCTATATTTTGTATATTTATGGTATTATAAATGGCACTTTTTCATATTTAAATGTTAATTTCCAGGTTTCTAACACTCGTGTATGGGAATACTATTGGTTGCTGTATGTTGACCTTGTATCCCATGGCCTTACTAAACTCATTCATAAATTCTAGTAGCTTTTCTTTAGGTTTCTTAGGATTTTCTGTGTACCCAATCATGACGCTTACAATAAACAGCTTTATTTCTTTCTTTCCAATCTGCATGCCTTTCCTTTCTTTTACCTGTCTTAGCATACTGAGTATGAACTCTAATACTGTGCTGAACAGGACCCTGGAGGAAAGCATTCAGTCTTTCACTCCTAAGTATGATATTACCTGTAGGTTTTCTATAAATACACTTGTCAAAGTCAGGGAGTTCCCTTCTGTTCCTAGTTTGAGGAGAACTGTATTTGTTTGTGTATTTGTTTTTGTTTTTTTTTTTTTAAGGATTTTATTTATTATTTATTTGAGAGAGAGAGAGAGAGCACAAGCAGGAAGGGGAGGGAAGAAGGAAAGGGAGAACCAACTCCCTGCTTAGCAGGGAGCCTGACACAGGGCTTAATTCCAGGACCCTGAGATCATGACCTGAGCCTAAAGCAGATGCTTAACTGACTAAGCCACCCAAGCACCCCCCGCATTTTTTTTTAAATAAGTCATGGAAATTGGATTTGTGAAATGCTTCTTCTGTACTAATGAAAACTATGTTTTTTCTTTTTAAATTCAGCTAATATGATGAATTATAAGGATTGATTTTAAATGTTAAGCCAACCCAATCATGACATAGCATTTTTATATGTATTAGTTTTTAATTTGCTAATATTTATTGAGGATTTTTGAGTCTTTGTTCACAAGAGATTTTGCTTTATATTTGTGTCTTTGTCTCCTTCCATATTGAAGGTAATATGGGCTTCCTAAAACGAGTTAGAATATCTTCACTCCTTTTTGGTTTTCTAAGAGTTTGTGTAAAATTGGTATTATTTGGGGTGCCTGGATGGCTCAGTGGGTTAAAGCCTCTGACTTCAGCTCAGGTCATGGTTCCAGGGTCCTGGGATCGAGCCCCGAATCAGGCTCTCTGCTCGGCAGGGAGCCTGCTTCCCTTGTGATCTCTGTCAAATAAATAAATAAACTTGTTTTTAAAAAGAAGATTGGTATTATTTATTCCTTATATATTAGATAGTGGGGTATTATTTTAACAGATGTCAAAAACCAGTATAATGAAGTACATTCTATATAAACATGTAAGTGAAAAATAATACCCCAATTATATCATACAAAGTATAGATCTTAAATCTTTTAATATATTAAAATAATTTATATTCTCATCAGATATTTTCTTAGACCAGAATACAACTTATTCCAATATCTTCTATAGTTAGAGGAGGACACTCCACTAATAGCAGATACCCTTGAAAAAATTATTGAGAGAGAAAGAGAAGGAAAAGCAATAGACCTCACATTGACTATCCTGTGGCCCTATATATACAGTTATTTTTATGTGCCATTCATACCTATTTCAGGTCTGAAAGGGAAGGATATTTCAGTGAAATTGTCCTAACTCCTTCTCCCTTTTATGCCTCCTATTTTAAATATATCAAACCTATATAAACTGAAAGACTATCTGTCAACATTAATAATGAAGGCAGAACCAGGATGTAAAAAAAGAACATATTTCTTATTGGTGATTCTTCTTATTTTATGCAGAAAATGAAGGAGTGTATAGAGAAATTAAACAGATTACATACTTGGGTCATTATTCAAAGAAAGAAATTTTTATTATTCTAGTTTATTATAATAAGTTCTATGTCATAATTTAATACTTCTTTTGCCAATTTTTTTAGTTAAATATTGAACTTCAAACAAATTATGTCCAAATAACTAAGGTTGCCATTAATAGAGAATGAGTGTTGTAGATAATATGTCCTTGAAGAATATTTTAAAATTCCAAACAACAAGAATACTGCCTATTATTATTAGTTTTATTTTTTTCCCTTCCTAATATCTACAAGTAAATAAATATTTCTTGCAGGTTTTTGGGGGCGGGGTGCAAATAGTGAAGAAATGTAACTTTTATAAAAAAGGTAGTGGTAAAGAAGATGTGGTATACACACACACACACACACACACACACACACACACACAGGACTACTATGCAGCCATCAAAAGAAATGAACCCTTGCCATTTGCAATGACGTGGATGGAACTAGAGGATACTATGCTGAGCAAAATAAGTCAATCAGAGAAAGATAATTATCATATGATCTCTCTGATATGAGGAATTTGAGAGGCAAAGTGGGAGGCTGTGGAGCGTAGGGAAGGAAAAAATGAAACAAGATGGAATCAGGAGGGAGAAAAAACACGAGAGACTCTTAAAATCATGAAACAAACCGGGGGTTGCTGGAGGGTGGGGGGTAGAGATAGGGTGGCTGGGTTATGGACATTGGGGAGGGTGTGTGCTATGGTGAATGCTATAAAGTGTGTAGACCTGATGATTCACAGACCTGTACCCCTGGGTACATTATATGTTATATGTTAATTTTTTTTTAAAAAAGGAAGGAAGTGGTAGAATAATAAACCCAACCTCAAAGTTTCCTGTCAATATTGAGTCTTCCAGTAGGCTTCATATAATTTGCTTGAAAGAAATATTGTGCTAGTTATCAGAGCTTCCGAGTGGCAAAGTGCTCAGATGGCAAATTTTGTGTAGAAAACTTACATCTAATTTCTGCCTGGTGTCCTGCCCTTCACAATACATTGGAGCCATACTACATTAAAACACAAATGTCATGCAAATAGTTGGGCCAGCAGCTCTGGGAAACAAATACTGTTTTATAAAACAGTACACCCTGTATGCTTTGATTGTCATTCATTAACATGGTTTCCAGTGAGAGTGACATTTCCATCTGAGACAGAGCTGAAAGCAGATCCTACATGAAATCCCCTTCCCATTCTGCACCTGGTTTCCCCTCCCCCCTTCCCTACCAGCCCCTCCACAATAAAGGGCAGCCCAGGCCTGGTTCCTGTCACTAGCCAGGCTACAGCTTCAAATCCCAAGTCTGTGTTCTGGTTTCCCTCTGGGTCTTACTAGAAGTTTATCGACAAAACACAGGCTCCTCATAATCTGTTTGAAAAGCCCACTGCGTTCAATGGGACAATATGATCATCCTATAGTGGTGAGCACCATTCTGTGTGTTGTCATTGTGGAGAAAATGTTCTATAAGTATGTGTATGAAAGAAGTGGAATTGAGGAGGTGGGATGTTTTCACTCTACCAGTAAAACAACCTCATCTCTGCCAAAAACTTAAGATCCGGTCCCCTTTGGGGAACTCTCTCTAGGTTTTACTTTGGAAACCATCTGCTCTCTCCGTGAATATTGGCTCCCCAGGGAAATCCAGGCCTCTCAAAGTTTTGGCCTCATGTCTGGGGGAATTCCATACCCAAGCCAGCCAAGACTTGGCTTGTCCTTCTTGGAGAGAAGATTTTGTGGATCTAGCATTTGCATGTGCTTATCCTTTGGGCCAAAAATTATCCAGAGATGTAACTGAGCTTTCTAATTATGCAAATAAATAACAAATATTCTCTTTCTTTCTCATGTACTCTCTCTTTTTATTCAAAAAATCCATTATCATAGAGTATAAATAGTACCTTAATTTGTTTCGTTCTGCTAATTACCATATAACCTGGGACAAGTTGTAGATGAAATCTAGATACAGAATGGGCTAAATTTGATAGGATGTGGGCAACAACAACAACAACATGCCAAATAAAATGACTTATTCTTGTTCACTGCTATCTCTTCAAACTTACTCTGTGGGCTGTATCTTGGCAGGATCTTTACAGCATACTTAGATAATGCAAGTCATTTTTTATGCATAATCAGAGTCTCATCACAGGACTAAAAATGTCGAAATCACTGCTCCTTATTCTTATTACTACAACTAGATCTAATCTGACCCTGCTACCCCAGCTTGCTATTGTTCTAGGCCTAGAAGTCTAGAGTGGTAGGAGGGAACTCTTGGCTTTTCTCTTTACCTTATCTTTTTTCCTCCTTTCACTATTTTTAGGTCTTCTCTGGGCCTATCAGGGTGGGAGGTGGAAAGTAAGGAGAACAGGTAAGCAATAGGAAAGATCTTATTTCACTGGCATGGACAGTAATCTGTGATGGAACCCTCTGAGTGTGGCAGTGTGCCCAAGCTGATTCTTCCTCTAATGGAATATTTCTGTGTGTTTCTCAATGATATCCCCAGTGGATCTCTCCAGTTGCAACTTCCTTGATGCTTACTTGTTCCTTGTTGCTTGCTGGCTGCTTAAAATTCTTCCCTCAGCCTCTGAGCCTGTGACAGTCTTCTCTTTCATTGGGCTCACACATTCATCCACGAAGTTCCTTTTGGGTGAAGGGTGGACTCAAAGTAGCTCCATATTGCCTCTCTCCCATGTGGCCCATATTTGATCCACAGGGAAAACTCATCCATCCTTGTCCTGTCATGCTGTTGTTGAAAGAGATGTTTATTCCTAAGATAGTCCTCTTTCACTCCACTCTATTGCACTGGGCCAATCTAGCTCCAGTTTCTCTTGCCATCCTTATGCTTTCAGACTTCAGGATAATAGGTCAACCCCATCAAGTAATTCCCTTGAAGCCCTCTTTCTTATTTAGATTAATAGGGAGGTGGGAGCAACCCTTTTACCCCATAGGAGTGGAAATCCAAAATATACCAACAGCTATCTCCAGAGTAATCCTCTTTCCCAGACATTTCAGCTTCAACTCTGTATCTTCAAAGTAGATGATCGCTCAAGATCTGAAAATCAAGTCCATATAACTCCAAATTCTGTGCTCTGAATAAGCAGGTAATATATACTACATCATTATAGGTTAATAGAACTCTACAGCTCTCAAAATGGAAATTATAATTGATGGGGAACATGTCTTTATGAATAGAGTCAAGTTGGGCATTTTTGGCAGGTAGGCTACAGAGGTAATATTGTATCCTTCTCATTGCATGCAGGTTTATTTTGTCTTATTCATGGATTTTCTTTGCATTTTCTAATGTATTTACCAAAGAAAGGTGTAAGGAATGTTTATTATTACTCTATCATTATGTTTAATGTAGAAAATTATGGATAAGGATAAAATCACAATAAATCAACTGCCATAATTCACCACTATTAGCATTATTATATCCCTGTTTTTGCATACATATACGTTTAATATGTTTATATAGGTAAATGTACATACATACATATATATATTTCCTTATAATAGTTATAGAAGTCATACTTTAGGTAGTATAGTGTAATAGTTAAAAACATACACTTTGAAGTCACAGAGACTTGAGTTCAAGTTCACTTCACCATTTATAAGCTATGTATACTGGGTAAATTATTTAGACTTCTGAGCCTCATTTCTTAATCAGTTATATGAACAGGATGGTAATAATACTCTCCTTGTAGAATGGACATTAACTATTATATTTCAAAGATTTTGAATTCCTGAAGTTTTATTTTTTAAATTTTAATTCCTAAAGTTTCCTTTCTCAAATAGTCTTGTTCTTATCTTACACTGATTTATAATTTCATAAAAATCCCTATTTCCTTACTTTGTCTCTTTAATCATCTTAAGTATATTTGTTTTATGGGGTCTTTTGTGTAGTTCTGACTTCTAGGGATCTTGAGCTGTAAATTGTTCTCTTTTTTGTGTTATTTCTCTACCCTTTAATGAATAGTTTCTTTGTGTAGTCTCCAACTTTTTTTTTTTTTTTCATGAGTAGCTTTTAAGTCCTTTATCTAGGTGCTAAGTCCTGGTCCATGGCTTCATGGCCTCACATGAATATTCTTTTTTTTTTTCTTTTTTAAAGATTTTATTTATTTATTAGAGAGAGGGAGAGAGCACAAGCAGGGGAAGCCGCAGAGGGAGAGGGAAATGCAGGCGCCTCTCGAGCAGGGAACCTATTGCAGGGCTTGTAGGGCTGGATCACAAGGTCCTGGGATCATGACCTGAGCTGAAGGCAGACACTTAACTAATTGAGGCACCCAGATATCCCTACTGATCACTCTTAATTCGAGCATATGTAGGTTGTTTTATTTGCTTGCTAGGTTGTATATTTAAGTTATTTTAGCCTTCATTTCTATGTGTTTGTGCTATTAAAACTATAGAAAGTTATCTCCATTAGTAAAATTTTAGACATGGTTACCAAAATTGGGGAAAAAATTAGAGTAGATACTTAACCTCGCAGCACTCTCAGATGATATCATGTTTGCACCAACTGTTTCTATCAAAGCGAAAGTCTGGCTTTGATTCACAAACATGTTAAGTGATCAGCTCCCCTTTCCTGAACCAAAATCATACATGTCACTATATGAGTTAAGCAATGCATTCTCATTTATTATATGAGCTGCAGGGAATAATATGGAAGGGACTCAAGATGTTTGTAGAGGTCAGGAGAGAAAGTATAGAGCACAAGCTGACTAATGTTAAAGAGTTCTGAATAAATCAGGAACTTGTGGGTTAATGTGCGTTTGAATTTTAACATAAGACATATTTCCCCCAACTCTTTCCCAGAGAGCAGTACTTAGTGAATTGCTAAGGGAAATGATCAAAAGTATTAGAATCATTTTGTGACAATATGCAACTTTACAAGATACCTTTGTACTAGAAATGTGTGCTGGTGTAATAACTGTATTACATTATGTACTAAAGAACAACACAACTGTTGACCAATAACGAAGTTTTCTATGATGTAGAAACAAAAAAATAATATAACCCACACACCCTGGGTTGCTGTAACAATACAACAAAGGCAGATTACTAAAAAATCTTAAATCATGAATCTGAAAATTATAGTGCAATTCAAATAGACATTTCAGGTTTACCCTGAATCTGAAATAGTCCTTAATGGTGGTATTTTGTGCTTCATTTTGCAAACACACGTCATTGCATCATTATAGCATGCACATTTCTGGAGCACAAAATTTACACTGAAGACTTCAGACAATGAATCCCAGCCATCCCAGGAAGATTTTTCTTAGGCAACATTAACATTAGATGCAATTATGGTCTGGCTTGGTGAAAAACTTGGCTGTTATGAGGCATATTGCACTTAGTTTTATTCCCCTAATGGGCCTAACCGGGAGGTCAAACAGGAACAAAACACATTTTTTACCAACATGCTAAGAGATCACTTTTTCCTCCCCTCCTAGTCTGCCAAGATTCAAACCCTAACCAATACTGGTACATTACTTAACCTCTCCATGCCTGTTTCCTCATCTAAAAATATGAATATTACCTGTGTCACGTGCTGACTGTGAGGATTCTATGAGCTAAAACTATAGTTTGTTTGCTATTATCATTATGTTATGATATTATCATGTTTATCATTTTAGGCCCTCTGGAAAATATTAGATAATAATGATAATGAAAAATTACAAGAAACTTTCCATGAGATGTGTCTATTAGGTACTTAGGTTGTGTCAAGCAATTTGTATTCATTATATCTTGTTTTCCTCACAATAATCTAGAGGAAGCACTTTGATCCCCATTTTACATATGATGAAGATGTGGTTCAGAGAAGTTAAAGAACTTAACTCTGAGCACATAGCCAGCATGTTGATTTGAAACAAAATCCTTCTGTCACCAAAATGCCTATGCTCTTTATACTATTTCTATGGATCCAAAGACGACACAAACTGGATGTAGCAAGGATCCTGGCTACTTCTGTTTCCCTGAATGGAAAGCAAGTCTAGTTGGTGTGGAGCAGGAAAACTACATACAGCTCTTTATTGGAAAGGGGACTGGAAGAAGTCTCAGCTCTTCCCCTGACAGGCTATGTGGTTTTGGTGATTCATCTCACCTCTCTGATCCTCGTTTCCTCATTGGTGGAAAGGAGGGCTTGGACTAGACTAGTGCACATTTCATCTCTCTGACTCTCAGCTTCCTTATCTATGAAACAGAAATATAGGCTTGGCTGTCCAGGGAAATTTGGGATATGAAAGTGATTTTTAAAGTGTACTCTAGGAAAAAAAAAAAAAAAGTGTGTTCTAGTTACCTATTGGTGCAGAAAAACAAACCAAAAACAATGACTTCGAATAAAATCCAGTAACCACTACTTATTTTGATAATGAATCTGGGTTTTGATAAGACCCAGTTGGATAATTTTTTCCTCAGGGTCTTTCATGGAGTTGAAGTCAGACAGTGACCAGGGCTTGGCTCTCCTCTAAAACGTCTTCCCTCCCAGTGCCTGGGCTGGAATGAATCAAACATCTGGTGAGTGGAGGAGATGGGGCTGTTTCTTTCTTTCCGTATGTCATCACTCCATGTAGATGCTCCACAAGGCAGCCTTAGGATGGCCAGGCTTCCTACTTGGGAGCTTAAGCTCCAACAGTTAGTATCCTAAGAAAACTACCTGGGAGCTTAAGCTCCAATAGTTAGTTTCCTAAGAAAAATTAACAGAAGAGGCACAGCCGTTTCTAACCTAAACCCCAAAGTTACACAGCATTACTTCTGCAGCACTGTATCCATTAAGGCAGTTACCACGTCCTCCTGGGTTCCTAGGAGAGGACATAGACTCCATCTCTTCATTGAAGGAGTGTCGAAGAATTGCAGACATCTTTTAAAACCACCACAAATTGCTATAAAGCATAGGTATTGCTTTTACTAATTTTATCCAGCTGCAGCTCATTCTCTCAGGGGATTATTAACAGCAAATGTAAAACATTTCATATCGAGTTCATTCTAAATCTGCCTTCTCCAAATGTGAAATTGTGTTCTCAAGAAACATCCACCAACTTTTATATTAGCCAAAGTAAAACACAACCTGGAAAGAAAATTCTCGTAAAAATACTACTAAGTGTGATGCTATTTCAAGCCAAGTCCATTTTTTAAGGCCCATCTGCTTAAAAAAGATTATTCCCTATTTTTTTTCTGTCTGTTAACATGGATAATAAAGAAGTGGCTGTAATAAGCATATTGGGGCATTTGGTTACTTTTTCAAATGTTAGAGGTACTTTGATCTATGCTAAGTGATGTAGGCCTTTTAGCTAGGAGGTATGCAGCCTGTGGTGCAAGAGAGGGGGGAATGTCTGATTCCTCCTAAGTTAACAGTCTTCGAGGTATAGCAGTCCCATCACTCCTTAAAGATGAAGTCTTGCTGAGAAGTCTAAATGACTAAGTCAGGCTTTCAGGGAGTTATCTGCTTATCCAATACTGAAATCCAGGTCTTTTCACTCGTTTCAGTGTTCGCTCTATTATCATGCAGTTTCTCAAGATCCCTGGGAAGCTTGTGTAATTTTCTGCTTGGGTATAAAATGCACTGAGAAGTTGAATAGCTTTAGATAGTGATTACATAATAAGTACTATGCTGATTAAGCCCATTCCTATCAAACTGACACACCTTTTCAATAGTGATAAGTTTTTTTATCTTAGAAATAAATAAATCAGTAAACATCCCCCAATTTCCTTCATTCACTGTTATAATTTCATACATATATATTCATATATATATATGTGAATTTTGGAATTCATAAATTTATCTAAACTCTTCTTGAATCTACAGTTGACTCTTAAAAACATGGGAGTAAAGGGTGTTGATTGCTCACATCATTGAAAATCTGCATATACTTTTCGGTTCCCCCACAACTTAATCACTAATAACTAATGTTGATCTGAAGCCTTGCCAACAACATAAACTGTCCATTAATTCATATTTTGTATGTTATATATATATATATATATATATATATATTACATACTATATTTTACAGTAAAGTGAGCTAGAGAAAAGAAAATGTTAACAGAATCATAAGGAAGAGAAAATATATTTAAAGTACTGTATGTATTGAAAAAAATCAACATATAAGTAAACTCATGCAGTTCAAATCCATGTTGTTCGGGGGTTAACTGTATTTATTTTTTAAGCTTGTGTAAATTGTCAATTCTAGAATTCCATGTTCTTTAACTTAAAGTGAACTATTTAAAGCTATGAAGATACTATAAAGTTTCTGATGGCTCACTGAGCTTTTCTACCTCTATAATAAATAGAGATAATATAAAAAGGTGTAATTTTTTAAATTAGAGATTCTGTGCCCTTAATTATTTTTAGTCCATTCCAGCTACAGGGTTTCTTTTTACATACATCCTCTACAGAAATATGTTTTTACATTCTACTTTTGTATATATTGTGATGCATACAGAGGCGGCATTCATTGCATGGGTATCCCTCTTCTCCCTTCCTATGCTCCATCAAATAGCCCAGACACTGTTTTATAATCCTCAGCACAGTGCCCTAGATATCCCCTATTAGGTGACTAGAACAAGCCCCTAATATGAAGCCCCTTTGAAACTTTTGTATCAATACTATAGAGTAGCTACATGCTAGTATCCTTAGTCTTTGAGACCCTGATAAAATAACACTAAAGCAATTTTTTAAAATACAACAGAATTGGGGTGCCTGGGTGGCTCAGTGGGTTAAAGCCTCTGCCTTCAGCTCAGGTCATGATCCTGGGATCAAGTCCCGCTTCCAGATCTCTGCTCAGCGGGGAGCCTGCTTTCCCCTCTCTATCTGCCTGCCTCTCTGCCTACTTGTGATCTCTGTAGTCTGTCAAATAAATAAATAAAATCTTTAAAAAATACAACAGGGGGCGCCTGGGTGGCTCAGTGGTTGAGCCGCTGCCTTCGGCTCAGGTCATGATCTCAGGGTCCTGGGATCGAGTCCCGCATCGGGCTCTCTGCTCGGCAGGGAGCCTGCTTCCTCCTCTCTCTCTCTCTGCCTGCCTCTCTGCCTACTTGTGATTTCTCTCTGTCAAATAAATAAATAAAATCTTTAAAAAAAAAAAAAAATACAACAGAATAATACTGCAAGGATAGAGGAATGGTACAAAAGCCATGAACAGCTGAAATGTGTCATTAAAATGTTTGGAAAACAGACAAAAGAGAGGTGGTATCTGAGTACACAGACAGACAGCAAGAAAGCAAGTCCATGTTCCTATGGAACTCTGGAGAGACTCATGACTTGGGACTTGGAGTTAAAGATAAGGGTACTGATTTAAATTCTGTGTATGGCATCTTTGACCTTTTATACCCCCATGACATAGAACTCCCAGAAGCTAACCATCACTCTTCCCATTCCCTTCTTTTCATTTTGTGAAATTTCAGAGCACCAAGAATAAACATCATGAAAACTTCCAGAGACAGGCAAAAGAAAACAACAAATGATATGGATAGAGACTGACATTAGAATTCTCATCAGCAGCAATAGATACCAGAAGATATTGGATAATGCCTTTTAAAATATTTATCCAGATACAACTCATGTCCAAAAGAACAAACAAGGGGCACCTGGGTGGCTCAGTCAGTTAAGTATCTGCCTTCGGCTCAGATCATGATCTTGGGTTCCTGGAATCTAGCCCCGCATTAGGCATGAGGCTCCTTGCTCAGCAGGGAGTCTGCTTCTCCCTCACCTTCTCCCTCTGCCCCCTCCGCTCCCCTGCTTGTGCTCTCTTTCTCAAATAAATAAATAAATAAAATCTTGAGGGGAAAAAAAGCCCAAACAATAAAATCATTAAACAACAGAAGAAAAATTACTCTCAACCTAGAATTCTTTACCTGAATACATCAAGACTTTGATTAGAATAAAACACCTGAAATTAAAATTTGAAAATATCTACTTGCCATATACCTTAAGAAGATATCATGTTCAGTTAAGTATCAGGATATAAAGCCAATAAATGAAACTCAGCTCTGTTTCTATACACTAAAAAACTATCAGAAAGAGGAATTTAAAAATACCATTTAAAATTGTATCAAAAAGAATTAAATACCTAGGAACAAATTTAACCAAGGAGGTGCACTATATACTGAAAACTATAAGACATTGATAAATGAAATTGAGTACACAAATAAATGGAAAAATATTCTGTGCTCATGAACTGGAAAATTGATATTGTTAAAATGTCCCTACTACCCAAAGCAATCTACATATTCAACGTAATCCGCATCAAAATTCCAATAGCATTTTTCACAGAAATTTGGGATCCCTGGATGGCTCAGTCCGTTAAGCATCTGTCTTAGGCTCAGGTCATGATCCTAGGGTCCTGGGATTGAGTCCAGCATTGGACTCCATGCTCGGCAGGGAACCTGCTTCTCCCTCTGCCTGCTGCTCCCCCTGCTTGTGCTCTCTCTTTGACATGAATAAACTTTTTCAAAAAATTAATTAATTAAAAAAATAAAAATCCTAAAATTTGTATGGAATCACAAAAGACCCTGAATATCCAAACTAATCCTTAGAAGAACAAAGCTAGAACATAACACTACCTGATTTTAGATGACATTACAAATCTATAGTAATTAAAGTAGTATGGTATTGGTAGGGAAACAGACACATAGATCAATGGGACAGAATAGAAAGACAATAAATGAACAGGGGCACCTGGGTGGCTCAAGTCGGTCAAGTGTCTAACTCTTGATTTTGGCTCTGGTCATGATTGTTTGATCGAGCTCCATGTCAGCCTACACGCTCAGTGCAGAGTATGCTTGAGATGCTCTCTCTAACTCTCCCTTTGCCCTTTCCCCCACTCATGCTCTCTTTCTCTCCCAAATAAATAAATAAATAAAATCTTAAAAAAAACCATCTAAGAAAGGAGATGAACAAAAAGAGCATGTAATATCTTGATATACCAGATAACATAAAACTATTAAAAACAGGATTGTTATATAATCCATAGGAACCATCTTGAAGAAGAGTCCACTATCTAAAGATAGAAATTTTGAACTTCAGTAGGAATAAGAATTGCACTGCATTAAAACTCAATAAATATGTTTAAATACAAAAAAAAAAAAAAAAAAAAAAAAAAAAAACCCACATGTGATCAATTAATTTATGACAAAGGAGAATGGACAGCAGGAAAAAAATAAATAAATTTTGTTGGGAGGGGCACCTTGGCTCAGTCAGTCAAGTGTCCAGCTCTTGATTTTCGCTCAGATCATGATCTCAGGGTCTAGGAATCAAGAACCCACATCGGGCTCCTTGCTCAGCAGGGAGTCTGTTTCTTCCTCTCCCTCTGTATACTCTCTCCCGCTCATACTTCTGCTCTCTCTCTTTCAAATAAATTTTTTAAATATAAAATAAATAAATAAATTGTGTTGGGAAAACTGGACAGCCACAGGCAAAAGAATGAAACAATTGCTAGTTTACACCCTATACATAATCAACTCAAAAGAGATTTAAGATTTAAACATACGACCTTAAACCAGAAAAAGCTGGAAGAAAACATAAGTAGTAAGCTCCTTGATATAGGTTTTAATGATAAATTTTTGGCTATGACACCAAAGGCAAAGGCAAGAAGATCAAAAATAAAGAAGTGGGGCTACATCAAACTAAAAAGCTGTTGTACAGCAAAAGAAAACATCAACAAAATGAAAAGGCAGCCTATAGAATGGGAGAAAATATTTGAAATAATAATCTGATATGAGATTAATATCCTAAATATATAGAGAATCCATACAAGTCAATCACAAAAACAAAAACAAAGAACAAACAAAAAACCCTCACCAAACAATCTGATTAAAAATTGGCTAGAAGAACTGAATAGACCTTTTTCCAAAGAAGACCTACAAATGGCCAACAGACACATGAAAAGATGCTCAGCATCACTATCATTAGAGAAATGCAAATCAAAACCATAATAAGATATCTACCACTCACACCTGTTAAGGTGGCTATGATTAAAAGGGGAAAAAAAAATGTTGTCAAGAATATGCAGAAAAGAGAACTCTTGTGCACTGGTGGGAATGTAAATTGATGCAGGCACTTTGAGAAAGAGTATGGAGGATCCCAAAGAAATTAAAAATAGAACTACCATATGATCCAGCAATCCCACTTCCAGTTACTTACCCAAAGGAAATGACAACAGAATATTAAATAGATAGATGTCTGCATTCCAGGTTCACTGTAGAATTATTCACTACAACAAAGATAAAAACCTTTTGTCCCCATCCTCCACATTAAGAAACTGGGGCTCCAGTTCATTCTAATGAGTGAGGACTTCCACAGCTCCGCAGAAGACTGGAAGAAACATGGATTTCATCAGGATATTGCAGAGCATTAAGTTTGATAAAGAAATAAAGGTATGTAAAATTATTTGAGCAGTCTATCTTTTGCTATTTTGGCATTTCTATCCCACTGTGATCAAAAGAACCAAAATAGGATCTATCCATATAGGGTAATTCTCTAAGTATGGCCAATCCAACAACACACAGTGAAGTAGGGAAATGAAAAGTGAAAAATTATTCATATAACCCAACAAATCTCACCAAACAAAACCCACCTAACACCTTTGCTAGAGCAAAGAATGGGGTTTGCACTACATTCATTAAACCAGAATATCCTGCCACACTCATTAAACCACCTAGGTTATATTTCATTTCTCAGTGTTGAAAATATAATGTGTAGTGTGTGATAAAGTAAAATGAGTAGAAAAGGCTTTATTCCAACTTTTCGAAACTCTGATCTCTTTTGTGGAAAGAGCTAAGCAAATCATGCTCTCTTCTGTGCAGGGCATAGGGAATAGTGGCCCTCACTCTTCCTCATGTGCTGAAGGCTGAAATTAATCACTTCTTAGATCTACAAAGCTTGTCCAGCACACAGACAGCCTTGCCCTGCACATATATGCACTTAATACATATTTCTGGATGATGTTTAAAGCTCCTAAAATAAAGTGCTAAATAACAACAATCATAGACCTTGGCAGCATGCCCTATTAGCACATCTTCAACTGTTACATGAGCAGCCCTAAGCGAAAATTAGCTCATGGGGCCCCACTAAATACTCTGCTAAAAATAGGCTTCATCATCTCTCATTTCAATGTTTATGAGGTCACAGGCATCTCATACACTCCATCCAAGTGCTGGTCATGTCAATTCCTTTGAGCTCAGGAAGTTGGCATCTAAAATAAAATGCCAATATTTAGATCCTAATGAATTCCAGGAAATATATTAGGTTTTCCCTTCAGGACTGAAAAACACATGGAGCTTTCAGTTTTTTATGCAAAAATCCAAGTATAAATCAATATAATAGAATGTGTTTTGCACCAGTTTTCTGTTTTGAGTTTTTAAAATCACCTGCCTGCTACCTGCTTGAAGACTTACGACGGAATCTTGTGTTTGACGGAGGTCTGAAACATATTTGTTGTTATTGCTATAAATGCCAGAGTCCATAGACAAAAAAAATTAGAAAGGATCTAAGACATGCCCATCTCCCAGTATAGTTTTAAGAGTTAACTGAAGTAAAAGCATAGCATGTTGTAAAGTTCAAAATGTTAGCTTCTAACACTATTACCCATCATATGCCCAAAACACTCATCTCTTAATGATCCCTTTGCAGTATTTTGGTTTCTCCAAACATTTTTTTTCCCTCAAGAGTGAACCATTTAAGTTTCTTCAAGTAGAACATTTTAGTTTCCCTCCAATGTCTAAATAACTATGCCTGAATAAACTTCCTTCTCATTTTTCTTAGAACATACCTTCACTGTAGGGACGGCTTGCAGTATCAGCCCTTAGCAACCCCAGCCAAATGCTAACCTGATTCCTTAGATGGTAAGTAGACCTCACTGGCACATCAGAACTCATGTATTGCCACAGGTCAGAAGCAAGTTCAGTGGTTTGATACCAAAGGCTTCCCCAAAAGAAGCTTAGAGTGCTTCACCAGACTCATTCTAACCATGTCACCTTCTTTTGTTAAAACGTCCTAGGGACTTCAGTACCTTCTTTTCCATTATTAATGACCTATGATTCATCAGCCTCTAAGACCTGTTACTAAATTATTCTGAATTAAGTTAGATGCCCTTACTTCATGGAGGTTCTATGGGCCCAGAGCTGGTTTGAGAAAAAGCAAAATATCAATCCCATATTCTTATAAATATTCGGGTTCACATATTTTCATCTACAGTTCATCTTGTTAATGTCAGCCTTCATAATTTATTGACCATGTAAAAATATTTTAGTATGGGAAGTGGAGAAAATGAGTGAGAATAAATCATTCAGTGCTCCTCCACAAGCCACAGTCCAGTCCAGAAGACCTTCATTTTAAATTTTGCATTTGAGTGCCAGTTGAGACAAATTGGTTAACAGTTCATCATGGGAGCAATTCCAGAGCTCATTCATTTAGACTCGAAGGACTTTTCAGCGTCACCAGAGGCAGCCAGCACATAGTTGGTGACCTCAGGAAGAACACAGTATTTGGAGATTTAGAAAAACTACAATATATGCTTCAGTCCTTCAAATTCATCATCTAATTTCCTCTATCTCCTTTCCACTGGGTAAGAAACATCTGTCAACACATGTGCCATTGGCCTGTTACTCTTCCTAATGTGGTTATTGAGTTTGACTCTCTACACCCCGACAGAGAGAAAAGACATTCTGACACATAGGCAAGCACCATGGGGTAATGTAAAATATGCAAGGGTTAAACAATCACTTCCCCCGTTCCCCCCACCCCTATGACTTTACCTAGAGGGAAAACTATGCCTTGTTTTAAATAACACTACCCTTTCCCATAATCCTGTATACTAGGAATTGACATTATAAAAATTTGCTTTATTATTTTTTTTCCTAACAGAACAACATATGTTATGCTTACATTTGAAAGCAATCTCGGAAAATGGGCCTGCATGTGAATGCAATTGGCTGCAAGTTCACATTTCGCTTAGACAAAACTGTGAGCAAAACACATGTTTTTCCATCTAAGCTAGAAGATGGAAAATGACGCATTATTTTTTAGGCTTTTGTGGCATGCACTTTAGAATCAGTGCATATTTTTTCATGCACATTTTCACAAATGTCAAAGCTGATACATCCATCAGATCTGATGTGTTCAATCCCTTCAGCACCTGGAGAACTTGCACTCTTGAAAATATTTTTTCCTCCAAACTTTTCAATTTGCTTCTGAGAATTGTAATCCTTTTTGACGAGTGATAAGTGAGAAACAGAACCCTCCATCTTCGCGTCCTACAAAGGAAGGAGAACATTCTTACATGCTTGCTCTTAATTCCAGGTAAATCAAAGAACGCCTGTTTCACTCACAAGTACACCAAGTAATCTCTGCAGGTCCTCACAAAACTCAAGGAAAAAACTGAAGCTAACTTGCCACTAACGTGGTACAGGCAACGTCAGATAACATGGTACAGGCGGCAATGACCCGATCACAAATACACTGCAAACAAACCAGCAGAGATTATTATTTAGTTGGAAAAGTACTCTTTTTCCTTTGTGGTTGGTAGAAAGACTTTTCTAAAATTCTATTTTTTTTTTTTTAATAAAAGTTAGCTAGAAGAGGGAAACTGTAGGCCTTCATTTGAGTTATACACATTTAAGAATAAGGTTACCGGGAAGCCAATCAGACACTGATTGGAAAGGAGACAAAAAAAGGACATTTCCCATGAGTAATCTATTCAATATTAGGAATGGCAGGATGCCAACAATTGATATGTATAGAGAGTGAGTTTTCCCAGTTTAGGAAGAAGGGGTAGAGGTAAGCAGGCCATGTACTGTTTGCTATAAGTAAGATGCGTGGCATTTTATCTTTACTTCTTTCAAGTACATAATGGATTTTTGAAACAGGAGGGGCAGATAAACTATCCACTGAGCTGAGAATATAAAGAAAGTTAGAACATTTTATTCACTTACTCAATATCTGAGTAATTTAAGAACCAGTGGTTCTTAAAATCAAGAGCAAAATTCTATTTTGTAATATGCTGTCAGAATCAATGTGCCTTTATTCAGCTCTTTCTGCATATCACTTCTCATGCCTTTTGCTAAGACCAAATGTAGCATTTGTAAGCTAAATGACTTTATACAAATTAGCAAGTAGCATAGCTTAGAGAGAGATAGGTATTATCTTGAGGCTACAGCATCAGGGTGAAGTCTCTTGACCTAAGAGTATATGAAAATTTGTCCCTTCTCAAGTTCAGATTAAAGGATGAATGTACTTTCTTTTAACCACAAAATAGTATAATGTCTGTAAAATAGGTAAATAAATTAAACTTTATTTTAAAATATATTATAACTAAAAGGAGCACTAACATAATTAAGTCTCAGTAGTGAACAGAAATAAGTAGGTTGCATAAATATAAATATTTACTCCAATGAGCAGCTTGGTCATCAGCATTTACTCCAGAGTCTTCAGAGCATGAAGTGAAATGCAGTTGGTGGTAAAATAGCATTTCAAATGATACAGTCAATGTTAATCCTTTTTTGAGCATAAATATAGGGACTACAGATTTCAAATCGGATCAATTAACTCTCTGTCCCAATCAATCCCTAAAGGGTTTCTTTTAGCTTGAAAATGTGTAACAAAAATGAAAGGATTAATTCAGAAGACTTGAATCCTTGCTGTGGAGTGAAGAATATGCAGATCACCAACAGTTAACTTCAGTATCAACAACCACAATAAACTATACATCACACACAGGCACACATTTGGCATGTCTATCTATCAATCCTCATTAGCAATTGGTGAAGCTCCAAGTCTGGGGTAATGGTGTGCTCTAATTCCATGTCTAGGAACGTTTCATTGTCATAGTGCCCTTATTATTCGCAGAAGAGCTCTGGTTTATATTATTATACTTTAGAGCTACATTATCTAAGACCCAGGTAGTTGATATGGTGTATCTTAGTATGAATTCTCTTATTTTCTTGTTTTCTATTACATCCTGTTTCTAGCTGGGCCGTACAAGTCTGGCCTTCCTGCGTAACAATGTTAATATACTTAATATTAATATACTCAATGCACTCACCATAAATGTACTCAAGAAAGAGAATGAGAATTTCTCTGTGTATAATTGCTTGAAGCCCAATCCTTCAAAAAGTCTTTATTCTCTTCCCACAAAGAGTTTAGCAAGTACCTATCTTATGCTCTTACTATTTCTGTTACTAATTGCTGTCACTTAGGTGTGTGTCACCTAATTTCTTCCAGATGTGAAAACCTATGCAATGCACTTGAAGTTTCCACGAGTTGGGGCTGCACTAACCTGCCTGCAGACTCCCCATCGTCACTCAAGATATCTTTGCTCTATTTGTGCTTTGTGTTTGCAATTGTACTCCATTCCAGGGCAAGAGCAGCTATATAATTATACATCGTTAAAATGGAATGTGAGGGACACGGTACAAACCATGGTACGAACGCTGCACCCAGGATAGACTGCTGCACAGATGAGGCCTTTGCTCTTTAATTCCTCCTACCCGGGTGGGTTTATTACATTTGGGGGTCAGAGAAGATATTTGGGCTAGGGCTACCCAAAAAGATTTTTGGGTAGAAGGAATCAATTTGAGGGGCTCAGGCCCAATTCTTGGAAACAGACTTGTTCGGGGACACTGAGGACATTCATGTGCAATCTTGAGTCGTGTCTCTGATACAGTATGTACCCACTCAGCCTCTGGAAGCTCCTCAGCAGAGCCCTAAAATCTAGCGTTAGGTTGGCTGTGTAATCACTGTAAGGAGAGAGGTTTCCCGGGCCGAGAAGATCCAGGTGGTGGAAATACCAGGAGTCATCATCGTGATAAAGACAGCAGCAAGAAGCGAAGTCATGATGACAAGTGCCATCGGCAAGGCTGACAGCCATAGCACCTGAGGCGTCAGAGCTGGTCATTTCTGACAGGCTCTGACAGCAGCAACAGCTGCTACAGAAGGCAGTAGCCAGGGGTGGATAGAAGTGAGACTCCACCAGCAACAGTCGCCAGAAATGATCAACTCTCACTAGGGATGGGAAGATAGCAGGGGATGAAGAGTTAGGAGGATAGAATTTGGAGTTAAAAACCACTGTGTCAGATCCCTATACTCTGTGGTCACCAAACGTGGTGTGACCTATAGAAATAAGGATAATCGGGATAATTATCAGTTATCTATTTCCCTTACAGCTCTTAGGCAGACACAAACTTTCGGAAGGACACTCACAGTAGCTAGGATGCCCCGCATATGGTAGTCAAGAGAATCATATGTTTCTATCTCATGATGGTTAAGCAACAATTGAAGGGAAAAAAATAACATCTGTTGAAAGCCTTCCCATAATTATGTAATTTAATCCTTCCACCAACACTGCAAGTTCTGTAATCACGAAGCCCATTTTATAGATGACTAAAATGGGTCTTGGAAAGATTTAAACGATTTGCCCAAATACATGCAAATAAGGACATAGCTGAGATGTGAACACAGATCTGACTAACTCCAAAGCCGATGCTCTTTCCATTAGACTCTGCTGCCTCCGTGGGAGCCTGAGACAAACAATGGAAACAAAACCACCACAGACACCCAGCCCCACTCTCAGCCAGTCTACCTCCTGGCCCCTGCAGAAGGAAGCAGATGTGGAGCAAAATATCCATGGGCTCTGAAAACTGAGTTGCTGACACTGCTGCTGCTCCCTGCCAAGTCCCTTGCTCTGAGGGCAGTTTGGTGTAAAGAATGCTGATAATCACTGTAAATGGAGGAGCAGGACTCTTAGCCCGGGACATGAGGGGAGCGCATAAATAGTTTTGGCAGCAGCATCTATACTGTGGTACTGGGAGGTACATACTTTTCACATAGAAAATAAAAAATAAAAATAAACAGATTGTCTGGAACTCTTCCAGCAGCCCCCCAGCTGACCCCCAGGGCTTATAAGCCAGTGTTCTGTCCCAAATGTGGTTTTCCCTCTTAAATACTTGCAGATATCAGGTGAGGTAAGGATTCATTGCATGCGTAGATAGGGATTCTATCCCGAGAGGACTGGCGGGACACCAGGAATGATGGGATTTGGGTTGCTGCAAATCCAAAGTGGGAAGCGAGGTTCTTTCCAAGGCAAAGAGCGGCAGCATTTTCACAAGGAAGATGTGAAAAGAGAGCTAGCCTTTCGTGGAAAGGAAGATAAAATGGGAAGTCTCCTCAACTTCCTCAGTGATGTCCAACAATGAAGGAGAATTTGGAAGAATCATGAGCGTGGGGGGAGGGGGTCAATTTCACTTTTTAGTTGGCAGATAATTCTTTTAGATATTTGAATTGGCATCAGGGTGGTTTTCTCTAATGTCTACATGAACAAAGACTGACTTGTCCTTAAAACATCATTACATTGAAACTACAGAGAATATTTCCAACAAGTGGGAATCCATTTTTTGTATTTTTTTTAATCTTTTCATAGTTGAGTCTGTGAAAAAAGAAAATATTTCCATGTTGGCACTCTTGTTTATCGAGCATCTATTCTTTTCTGTTCTCTGTGCTGGGCTTTAAATGTATTATCTCAGTTACTCTTTATAAAATACCTCGAAGTATTTTACAAATCACAGCTACATATGTTGAGCATCTATACTGCACCACTATGTCATTTATGTATATTATTTAACCTAATCCTCCATAAAGTACCCAAGATTTTCTCCTTTTTATAAACAACAATAGAAATAATAAGAAAGAAGTGTAGATATAATAATAACTTAGGGGGGCCTGGGTGGCGCATGTGGTTGAGTCTTACATCGTGGTTTCAGCTCAGGTCGTGATCTCAGTGTCTTGAGATCAAGCCCTGCATTGGGCTGTATTCTCAGAGTGGAGTCTGCTTAAGACTTTCTCTCCCCTTCTCTCTGCCCCTCTACCCCGTGCTTGTGCTTTCTGTCTCTCGAATAAATAATCTTTAAAAATAATAACTTAAGATCATGACCTGAGCTCGGCGGGGAGCCTGCTTCCTCCTCTCACTCTGCCTGCCTCTCTGCTTACCTGTGATCTCTGTCAAATACATAAATAAAATATTTAAAAAAAAATAATAACTTAAAAATTACTCTATGACTGGCATTGTTATAAATACTTTTCTCACATTAAGTAACTCCATGAAACAAGTACTATGGTTATACCCATTTCACACTTAAAGCATTTGGCGGAGAGAGTTTAAGTAATTTGCTCAAAATTATATAGCCACTGAGAATTAAATCCAGTCCACTGGATTTCAGTGTCCATCATTTTAACCCCTGCATATTTCCCCACAACTTAGTAAGGTGAGACTCAAGAGAAATTCAATTTCCTACATCAGATGATACAGTTATAAAGAATAGACTGAGCAAGGTCCCAGGGTTTTGTATGTTTGTTTTTATTTTTTTACTTCAAAGTCCATATTTTTCCACTTCATCACCAGACTGCCTTTATAAGTAGTATTTCTTTGGCAGTGAGATTCTACCACAAGGCCCACAACACAAACTCTTAATTATTAACACCCATTGAATTCTTTTTGTGAGACATTCCTGGACGTGAAGCCTTTGCCTGTTAGGCACACTGAAAGGTTGAGGATGGTACTTCAAAGTTAAACAATGAAACTGTGAGAGGCATTACAAACAGTAAAAATAAAATGGACACTTTTGGCTTAAGCAAAGATACTATAGCTAGAAATAGTTCTCTGCCCCCCCCCTTTTTTAAAATCTAAATTTTACTGACAGGATATGAAAACAAAATCTGGTTTTCCCTAAGAAATGTTATTTTCTAAGTCAGCTATACATTTGAGCAGCCAAATATTAGATCCATCCTGAAGTAAATTTTCAAATGATTTATTCCATATATGTATTCCTAATGATGGCAAAATGAATGATCTGTTCTTGCACATATAAGTATGCTCATATTCATAGACCTGGGATAGATCTAGAAAAATATATCCATTTGTATTTATTTAATGACATTCTTAAATGGGTCTTTTAAACCAAAGTAGGCAACATACTGTATCACTTACACATTTTGTTTTGGCATGAATTCACAAGTCATCTTTTACCAGGGAAAGTTTATTCTGAAGTTTTATTGATTATTTACATCTCTTAAAACTGATAAGTAAGATTTCAATATAATGTATATACCTTTTTCATTTTCCTTTCAATCTTTACAAATTATTATCCATGATGAGCTATAGCCAAATGTAAGAATAATTTCATACAGAATACGTAAGCCATGCCTCACCCTATCATGAAATAGATATAATACCAAACTATTGAAGGAATGCTAACCTAAGTTTTATATATTTTTTTAACTTTTTATTTTTTTTTTAAGGCAGGCAGAGAGAGAAGCAAACTTCCCACTGAGCAAGGTGCCCAATGTGGGACTTGATCCCAGGGCCCTGGGGGCATGACCTGAGCCAAAGGCAAACACTTAACCAACTGAGTCACCCAGGTGTCCCCTAACTTTTATTTTCAATGAAGGCAGTCTTACTAATTCTGAATTCGATCTAGACTACAGCCAAATATGAAATATAATTTTATAGATGTATTTCTTCAGAACCCTACCTTCCCATGCTATCTATAATTGACATCAAGATGGCTCAGAAGGGGGGAAAACATACTGTGAGAGAATGAATCCCATCTTTATTAATATCTGAATACTTTGTACATGTCTTACTTGCTGTATCATTCTTAATCCATTTCCTGAGGACTTACAGGTAACCACTTACCCTGGATTATCTAGGGCAAACAAATTAAAATGGTTTAGCCATACATGCAACTAACGCAAGCTGCATTACAGTGTAATTATATGTGTATATATATTTATATTCCTTATTAAATTTGAAGATCTTGAATGATAGAGATCAACATCCTAATCAATTTTGTATCTTCCATGGTATGTCGTGTAGTGCTTTGTACACAGTAGGTCTTCAAATGCATATTAAATTACTGGATGGTATTCATTATTTGGAATTGGATTTGACTGGATATAATAAAAAAAATCTAAAATTAACAGTGGCCTAAAAAAAAAAAAAAAAATAACTCGCCAGAGAGACTGTGGACTCGAGAAACAAACTGAGGGTTTTCAAAATCTTTTTTTTTAAATATTTTTTTGAAAGATTATTTATTTATTTATTTGACAGAGAGAGAGAGAACAAGTAGGCAGAGAGACAGGCAGAGAGAGAAGAGGGAGCAGGCTCCCCGCCGAGCAGAGATCCCAATGCGGGGGCTGAATCCCAGGATCCTGGGATCATGACCCGAGCCGAAGGCAGAGGCTTTAACCCACTGAGCCACCCAGGCGCCCCCAAACTGAGGGTTTTGTGGGTGGTGGTAGAGGGATGGTGAGCCTGGTGGTGGGTATTAGGGAGGGCACGTACTGCATGGAGCACTGGGTGTGGTGCATAACAATGAATATTGGAACACTGAAAAAATAAAATTAAATTTAAAAAATTAACTGGTCTGCAGGAGATAGATGCATACATCTTTCTCATGTCATAAAGAGAACACAGGTAGGCAGTCCAAAAATACTGTATTAACTCTGCTATGTCTTATTTCCTCTGTCTTGTTCCTTTATCATTTGCAATGCATTGGCTCAAGATCTGGAGTGGTTGTCTGAACTCCAGCCATCATATCTGTTTTCCAGGAAGCAGAAAGAAAGAAGGGAGAAAAGAATATCATGACCTCCTTTTTCTAAGGAGGCTTCCAAGTAGTCCTGCACCACACTTTCATTTAGATCTCACTGAACAGAACTTAGTCACATAACCACACCTAAATAGAAGGGAAGCTGGCAAATGTATCCTGATAGCTAGGTGTATTAGCATCTCATATAAGCTTAATTGATACATTAATAAAATGACTAAAATGGGATCTTAAGGAAGATATATATCCGTCTGTCACAAGTACCCATCAAAGATGAACAAAACCTCTCCTAATGGAATATAATATTAAGATTTGGAATACATTCTCAAATATTTGTATGAAGACCTCTTTCAGTTTATTGCATTTCAGCACTGACTTATTAACACATGCTATATAACAGGAACTCTTCTTAGCACTGGAGATTTTTTTGTTTGAGGAATTTATAATTAGAGTAGTCAAAAATTTTCTACTGACAGAAACCCTATTCAAATTAATATTTTTGTCATTTTTAATATCTATCCATCCAATTTATCTATATACCTCCCTACTTACTTATTTTTAAATCAAAGAAGGGAAGAGTTCCCGAGTCAAATGTGTGCTTATGAACTATTAAAACATGAAAGAATGGCTCACTTGTTTTGACATTTTTTTAATAATTTTATTCATTTATTTTACAGAGAGAGCAAAAGCAGGGGATGCAGCAGGCAGAGAGAGAAGGAGAAGCAGGCTCCCCACTGAACAGGAAGTCCAATATGGGGCTCGATCCCAGGACCCTGGGATCGTGACCTGAGCCAAAGGCAGATGCTTAACCCACTGAACCATGTAGGTGCCCCTGTTTTGCCATTGTTATGAATTTATGCTTATATACCTGGAATAAACCATCTGAAATTTAATTCAGGATGGATCAAATATTTGAACACTGAATTGTGCTGCTGACTTAGAAAATGATATTTCTTAAAGAAAACAAGATTTCATTTTCATTTCCTTGATAAAGGTAAATAGATAGGTAGATAGATTGATAAGTACATAATTTTTTTAATAACATGCATGCATATGATGTAAACACAATTCTAAGTTCTTGGTGTGTATTATCTCCTTTAAAGTCACAACAACCTTGTCAAGTAAGTACTACTATTCTTATTTTATAACTGGGGAAATAAGAACAAAAAGATTAGTAAATAATGAGCCTGGCATCAAATTCAGATAATTTGGCTCCAGAATTCTCCTGAATGCTATCCCATTTCTTGGAATGAATGCTTTCTAAGCAACATATATTTTAAAAAAAATAACTCATCAAAATAATTCTAAATATAAAATAAAATGTAAACCAAACCTATTATAATCAACTTTTTTAATATATTACCTTTTTATACATTTTTTATTGACTTGCTTCTTTCAGGCAATATTATGAATGCATCCCCAATCCTAGATCTTATGTGTTTTAATTAATCATAATTAATATTCTCTTTGTGATGCTCAGATTGACTGGTGGGAACCTCCATGTGACTCCTTTATATTTTTAAAACTGCTTCCAAAATCATTGCACATATACTTGCTTTTTGACAAGAGGATATTCTAGACCCATCCTGAATTTTCCAACCTTTCTGTTAAATGGAATAGGAACTTGATGGCTAGAGCTTAAGCAGCCATCTTTTACCATGAAGTATATATATCTTGAGGATGGGGGAAGAACAAACTAGAAATCTTTTTTTTTTGTAAGCAACTGCCAAACAAGTCTTAGTCTGCTTGACATTAGACTTAATTTATGTGATGAGAGAGAGAGATTGACCTTGTTTATGCTGCTCTATTATGATTTTCCTAAATTTGTAGCTTTATCTAATTCTGTTACACTGGGGTCAGAGCAGTTGGAACTCATAGTACAAATGTGGCTGCTGGGACCTGGGCCTTCCTCAGGCTGATGGTTAGGGCCAAGTATGAAAGAAGGGGTTTTGGATGAATCAGTTGCTTCTAAAAATCTACTGTGTAAAATGATATACCAGGAAGTGTCTGATGTAGCTCAAGCATCAACTAGGTTATTATCCAGGATTAAGTATAAGTCAGGAGAGGTCCAAGGCAAGATTTAGAAACTACTCTAATTGTTTCACCCTGTGTTTCTATTCTGGCACATATATCTTACATATATATTACAACCAGTGGACCAAGAGTTGCCTAGTTTAAGCCATTACTGATATTCATTTGTTTGTTCATTTATTCATTCATTCATTCATTCGTTCAACAAAAATGTATTTAGTGACTAGGGTGCACCAAGCACCATTCCAAGGATGCAGCAGTAAGTAGAAAAGACAAAAAAAAAAAAAAAAAAAAAAATCCTGCCCTCATTGGCGTGGAGGGAGACAGAAACTACTCAATTAAAATAAGTAAAATATATGTATGAAGAAGGTGATAAGTACAGAAGGTGATAAGTACAAAGAGAAAAATAAGAAAGAAGGGAAGGAGGGTAAGGAGTGCAGGTGGGTGACAATTTTAGATGACTCAACAAGAGAAAACCTCACTAAGAAAATAGCACTTGAGGGAAGCAGATGAGGTAACAAGTCATTTGATATTTGTATTAGAGCATTCTAGGTAGAGAGAAAAGCAAGTCCCAAGTCTTTTTGCTTGTTGTGCTGTGAATGGACTAGGGATGAGGCAGGAATCACAGAGAACAGTTAATTCAAAGGAGAGGTGATGGTGGCTGGAACAGGGTAGTGTAGTCAAATTCTGGTAATGAAGAGTTGTCAAATTCTGGGTACCTTTAGAAGATAGTACTGATAGGATTTGCTTTGAGGGGTTGGATGTGATTTATGAGTGAAAGAGAGAAATTGAGAATGATTTCAAGGTTTTTGACCTGGGCAACAGTAGGGTTGGTGACATCAATTACTGACATGGTAAAGACTATATAGAAGAAGGCATTGGGAAGAAGATCTCAGTGTCTGGAAAATCTAGAAAATTTTCAACTTTTCTGTTGATATTCTAATTTTTTTCTAAAGCCAACATTCAAATTGACCACTTAGACCTCTTCATTGTGCTCATACTTTAGGGGCCCCTGACTTCGCTCTCCCCTGGCTACACTTCTCTTCACAGGGTAAGGTTTTCATGGAACTAAGAGGATGTGTCACAGTCTCTTCTAGATGTAGGATTTGGGGATTCCCTGTCAAATATCCCAATCCCACTTCCACAGTCTATGTAGATGTCCATCTTTCTAAGAGTGGTTCAGTCTAGTAATGCATGCATCTCTGGGCAAATGCATAGCTAAGAGATGGCTGAATGTGAGTAGAAGAGGTTGTGGCGAGAGCTTGGGGTGAGTTGCCCACTCTAGAGGGGTTCCTCTAGAAAGTAGGGTCCTCTAGAGGTAGGGTCAGTCTGCATTGTTGTACATGATATCATAACCTTCTCTTTTGTAGTAACAGGCATGGACTTATCTTTTCAGATGAGACTTTGAAAGTGGCTTGACTTTGAAAGGAGTACTCTTTGAATATGCTCCCACGGTCCTTAGCTTGGTATTGAAAACCTGTGCCACATGTTGAAATGCTACCGATCCCCTCTCTATTCTCAGTTTCTATATCTGTAAAATGAAGCAGATGCCTTAAAAGCTGCTGTGATGAAAAAGTGAACAAGTGAAATGTAAAGTAAATAAGAGAAATGGTAAGCATACTGCCTCACGCATAACAAACATTTGAATGACTGTTGTTCTATTCTGTCTAAAGAACATCTTACATATCCATGCATTCTTAAATTCTCAAAAAACATATGCGAGTGCAGCAGTAATGGAAGGATGTATTCAAGTGTTTTTCTAATGTCCACTGGATTCTCTTTTGCTTGAAATCATGAGACAGCATTTAGATGCAGATCATAACTCTTGTGTTCTGTTTCAGGAGCTAGTGCTGTGCTTACTTCTTGAGTCAAATACAGAATTCCCATTAGTGTTGATGGTAATTACCCCTGCAGAACAAAGCATGATGAGTGGAGCCCCTGCTGGGGAATTACTTTAATGACTTTGAACTTTAAGAAAGAAACTTAAGAAAGCTACACATGATGACAACCTCAGGGCCTGAACTCCTGCTGCCTCCCAAACTACTATTTTCAGTTGGTGGTTCTGAGTAGGTCACTTCTGGGGCATGTTATTCTTTATGACCAAGTAGTTAGAAGCATATTAGAGACAAAGTGCTTTGAATTTGTAGTTCAATATTTGATGACTGATAGTGGTAGAACTCACGGCCTACCATAAAAAGTCTCAGCTTTCAATTCAAAAGTCAGTCTATATTATCATGTAGTATTAATGATAATGGTAGAGGTAGTAGAAGTAACTGTATTTAATAGCATCCACCTATATTATTGTCACTATAAACTTCTGATCACCAACCTAAACTGGAGCCTCAACCCTACCTGGCATTTTGGTATGATCTTCCTATTTCTCTTGTGACTTCATTCTCCTACTTACAGTAAAAATATTTCTATCTTTTATACGTTTTATACTCTTTATACCTTTGTTGAACCATGCTGGAAAACAGATCATACAGGCATACAAACAAATTCCCAATACATCAAGTTAAATTACACTAAATAAAATTTTTCCTCAAAATTAAAAATAGAATTACCATATTGCCTACCAGTCCTACGTCTGGGTATATGTCCAAAAGAATTGAAAGCAGGGTCTTGTATTTTTGCACAATCCTGTTCACAGCAACACCATTTACAATAGTCAACATATGGAAGCAACCCAAATGTCAGTCAGTGGGCAAATGGATAAACAAAATGTGGTATATAGGGCGCCTGGGTGGCTCAGTGGGTTAAGCCGCTACCTTTGGCTCAGGTCATGATCTCAGGGTACTGGGATCGAGTCCCACATCAGGCTCTCTGCTCAGCAGGGAGCCTGCTTCCTCCTCTCTCTCTCTCTCTGCCTGCCTCTCTGCCTACTTGTGATCTCTCTCTGTCAAATAAATAAATAAAATCTTTTTTAAAAATGTGGTATATACATCCAATGGAATATTATTCAGCCTTAAAAAGGAGGGAAATCTTCATATGCTACAACATGGATAAAACTTGATGACATGCTAAGTGAAATAAGTCAGTTACAGAAAGATACTGCATAATTCTACTTATCTGAGGTATCTAAAGTGGTCCAGTTCATAGAAACAAAAAGTCTAATGGTGGGTAAAAGAAAAAGGTGGGAGGGGGGAGAAATGGGAGTTGTTTAATTGCTATAGAGTTTGAGATTTGCCAGATGAAAGAGTTCTGGAGATCTATTTCATAACAATGTGAATATTGGTGGTACTATTCAACTATACACTTAGAAATGATGAAGAGGTAGATTTTATATATGTTTTTTATCACAATCAAAAAAATTTCTGAAAACCAAATAAGCAAAACACACACACACACACACACGACAAAGCAATTTCACCTTTTTTGTGTTGTGTTGTAGTTGTTCAACAAATATGCTCATGTGCTTACTGCATACCATACCCTGTGCAGGTTCAAAATTCTGGCAGTCTAGCTTTGCCTTCCTCTCCAAAAGTACAGTGTTCCTATGAAATCTTTTAAAAGCTGAATGGGGTAAAGAGTATCCCTTACTTTCCAAAAGTGTGCGTTTCACCACTTAACTTTTATGAAAGACCTACATTAATTAATACAGTAATGGCTCTTTTCGTGAAACCAAAAATTCTCTTCAAATTCCTTTCGGTACTGATGTAGGTCTTCCATAATAGTGAAGTGGCTTAAGGAAAACCTTTGAAACACAAAGGGTATCTGTATTTATTTGGCAATCAATACTGGGGAGTTAAGAGTGTGGCAGTATAATGAAATTTAGAAATGTAGCAACATAATTCTGGGTATTTATCTTCTAAAAAATATTATGTGAATACTATGAAAATGCTTTCTATTGCTGGGGAAATCCGGTGCTGATTTCTTCCCCTTTTCTTTATGCCCACCCTCAGTTTAAATGACTTTCTTGACTCTGTAAGGCCAAAGCATTTACAAGAAACACCAACTATATAGCAAGACAGATTTAAACCACCTCACAGGCATTCCTTGGCCTGAGATCACTTGGATAATTTCTAGAAGGAAAAACCAATTTGGTGTTTACCTATGTACAAAAGCATTTATGTACTTGAAAAATTGCTTTAAGTGCAAATTTTCGAGTAGCAAAGTTGTTTTCTTGCTTATATTTAAAAGTTGGAAAATTGTTTTTCTAGAAAACATATTCACCCCAAGACATACGTAGTGTTCTAATTATATCAAAATAGGCAGTTTTTCAAGAATACATCTACTCTATTGGCGGAATTTTTCACAGAAAGGCACAAACTTAGAAAATCTATCAAAAAACTTGTTGGAAAAGTCACAGAATGACTGGTAAAATTTTGGCAGACCAAAAAAGTTACCAGTAAAGCCAGACACTCAAAATTTCTTAACTTGGATTTCAAGTAATCTCACCAGCTTGTGTGTGTGTGCGTGTGTGCGTGTGCATGTTTAATTATTGTTGCTTGCTTGTTTGCTTTCTTTTTTTCTACTCCCATCCCCAATACCAAGATATGATTGACCTGGGTTGGCAAACATTTTCTTCATAGGCCAGCTAATAAATATTTTAGGCTTTTCAGGACATTGTTTCTGTTGCAACTATTAAATTCTGCCACTGTAGCACTAATCAGACACAAACAATAGTAAACAAATGGACACAGCTGTGTTCCAATAAAACTTTATTTACAAAAATAGATTTCATGCTGGATTTGGTCTGTGAGCTCTAGTTTGCCTATCCTTGTTTTAGCTCATAGTCAGGAAGGTGGATTTTATTCTAATTGGCAATGAAAGTCATTCTGTAGTTTTAAAATAGAGAACTAATATGATCTTATTTAGCCTTTAAAAAGATTATTTTGGCTACCAAACAGAGAATGGGTGGAAGGGAGTGGCAAGAATGGAAACAGGAGTTCAGGAAACATATAAGGTGGCTTGAATGGAAGTGGTAGCAGTGAAGATGAAATGTAGTTGAGTTCAAGAGAGACACCAGTGTTGGTAATAAAATTTTGTAGCCAGCTGTATATTAATGGTATTTAAAGCATCCAGTTTCCATCACAAATACTTAACTCTGTCATTGTAGCTCAAAAGCAGCCACAGAAAACACACAGATGAGTGAATGTGGGCTGAGTCCCAATAGAATTGTTTTATTTATAAAAACAGCTGGCTGGTATTCCAGTTATAGTTTGCCAACCTCTAACTTAAAATATGAATCTTTGTTCTTTTCTAGACTTCCTTTCATGTGACCCTTCCTCTTGTTAGTCAAGTTAGTCACTCAGTGAAAACTGTTATAAGTGGGATGCAAAGAAAAAAGAAACTGACAATATTTTTAACTGTCAAAATGGGTTCTTGAGAATTAAAACAAGTTTCAAGGAAAGAAGAGCAAAGAGTTTATGCCATAATACCAGAAATAGGAAGAGAATGGAAAAAGAGACACACAACCCCATACAGACCTTTTTCATCTTCCCTGCCCTACTCTCACCCTTACTCCTCAAGGAAGTAGAGGATAATCCCTGAAACTGAGGACATCAGGGAATTGGAAATGTGGTATCACCTTGGTCAGGAGGCTAGAAATAGTAAACAACAAGGATAAACACAAGGAGAAGACGAGTGAGCATTAGAAGGCTCTGACTATAGCCCAGGGCCAGTGTCAAGGAAACTAACAAAATCTGTGCAAATATCCACAGACCATGAATCACCATTTGTGGGAGCATCATTACCTGCTCATTTCATTTCTGTAGAGAAGGGAATTATGTTGATGGCTTTGGTATATTTCTTGGCATGTTATTATTATTCAATAGGACATTTGCTGAGCCCTATCTAGTCTGCTTCATGTAGATACTTTTCCTTTAACAGCCAAACACTCTTAAATGGTCATCTATCAAAATAGACAGTGGGATCCTTATTATTTGGTAAGGGGCTAGTGATATGAAAAGGAAAGTCCTAATGGATGGTTTGGGAGAAAATTGGAACTGTTGAGACTCACCTCTATTACATAAAACTATCCCAAATATCCTCCAAATTTAGAAAAAATAAACTTTTTTTTTTTTTTTTTGAGTGAGGTAGTACCTGACAAAGATTCAATTATGTCCCATACATTTGCCAGAATTTGAAGTTTGGGTAAGGAAATATTCTTTTTTTTTTTTAAGGTGTTTTTTTTTTTTTTAAGATTTTATTTATTTATTTGTCAGAGAGAGAGAGAGAGAGCACAAGCAGACAGAGTGGCAGGCAGTCAGAGGGAGAAGCAGGCTCCCTGCAGAGCAAGGAGCCTGATGTGGGACTCGATCCCAGGGCACTGGGATCATGACCTGAGCCAAAGGCAGCTGCTTAACCAACTGAGCCACCTAGGCGTCCCATGGGTAAGGAAATATTCTTAACCAGTTGTGTGATCCAACGTTGCCGATTTAGGGATTTAGTTTTCTTAATCCCTCAATGTATTTAATTTTCTGATTGTTTAAAAGGTCTTTACTATTTGCCTGAATCTGATTCTGCTAGTTAGCGTTTTACTTTATGTATGTATGTGTGTATTTATGAGCGCTTTCTTTATCTGTTTTAGAGAAGGAGAGAGCATGAGTGGGGAGAGGGGAAGAGGGAGAGAGAGAATCTCAAGCAGACTCCCTGCTGAATGTGGCAGAGCCCAACTCAGGGCTCGATCTCATGATGCTGACTGAAACCATGATCTGAGCTAAAACCAAGAGTTAGGTACTCAAATGATGGAGCCACACAGGTACCTCTATTCTTTAGCATTTTAATCTACACAATTATTATCATTTAGTCATCCTGCAAAATTTTTTATTCTATGTCAACCATCAGTGATGGCACCTTTGGGGCATATTATTCGTAAAATGATGAGATTATGGGATCTGCAAGAGGATGGAAACTCATCAGTTCCAACTTCCACATCTTACAGATGAGGATACTGAGGCCCCAGCGAATGAAGTAGCATAACAGACATCACATGTATGGAACAAAGACTAAGATTAGAGGGTTTTTTGACAGTAATTTATGTTCTTTTTATGATTCTATGTCACTGGTGACATCAGTAAGTGCAAAAGCCTCCTGTAAAGATTGAAACACATCTTAATAATGATTTGCGATTTCCTAGGTGTAGAAGCTCCCCTTTCAGCACAAAATAATTTTGCTAAATAAATATAAAAACAATCAGTGACCAAATAGGACATTGAACCAACCTATTCAGATATTGCCAAAGACAATATAACTCAACATTTTTTTTCTTCATGGTCAGGCCCCTTGGACTGATTTAAAAAAAAAAAAAAACACCTAACTAAGCCTCATTTTAAACTGCCTTAGTAAAGAGATTTATCATGAAAAATCAAGAATATTCTCAAAACCCTGGGGAAAGAAACTCATCTCACACTTTATTAAGAACTCTAGGATGCCATGGTTTCTCACCTCTTCCATTTATCACCTCTTCCAACTGCCTGCATTCCTCTGTTCTGTTTTTGTTGTTTTGTTTATTTAATTTGGTGGGTGCTGTCAGGACTTGCTCTTCAATATATACAGTACAATAATCACTGCTGAGAAACAGCAGCCTCGGTCCCCATGTCCATGTTCCTTACAGGTAAAGTACCTCTTCTAAAAAATTTGTGGGAGCATAATAAATTATTGAAATTTCTCATGTAACTGAGTATAGAAATAATACTCACTGTAACAATTCCCTATGTAAGCATAAAACTAGAATTTTTTAAATACTTCCATATTCGCTTATGTTTACCCCACCTTAAGCCCACAGAGAAGGCAGCCAATTGTCATTAATCTCACTTTACAGCTGGAAAAATAAACTCAGAGACTTTCAGTCTCTTATCCAACAGTGAAGTCAGATCTCGAATCCAGGTTTCTTAGCTTCTAGGCCATTTGCCCTTTCAATACCCACATCCAAAGCCACTGGTTTAGGAAAAGAAGAAATAATGGCGATGCCGTGAAGGTAATGACAGGCTAGAGATGGGTGACCTGAGTAGCCACTTGACTATTTTAAATCTTGTTTCAGGGTTCTGTCATCCTATAAACTGATTATTATTCTTGGACCCAACTGTACCCTTCTTTTTTTCCTGCTCTTCCATGTGAATAGGCCAAATTATTTTAATCTGTGTTTTCAAATATGGCTTAACATTTAACTTCCTGTAGTCTGATTCCTCTTCTGATAATGAACCAGAAGTGACCTGAAATACTGACAGAAAATAATGTGGGTGATGATAATAATGGCAATAACAACCCAAGGCCAGGCATCTATAGGATTAGAGTTTCTTCTGAAACTGAGGAACAGCATACACACACACACACACACACACACACACACACACACGTGAAGGCAAATGTTAAATATCTGTCACTAGATGAAAGAATTCCATATCCAGTGATTGGGATGAAGTCTGAAGAACTAACTCCATGTGTTAAAACAGAGCGGAAAAACGTGAGTACAAAGGTATTATGCAAACAAAACACAGCATTTCCATGTGTAGGAGTTTAACTGGGTCTGGCTGCAGCAAGCTCTGGGGCACCTTCCCTACACAGACAAGGGCATCTGTGATTTGTATCTAAAACATTTTGCACGGTTAGATGATTGTTTACATAAATGTAAGGTGGTAGTTTCCAGTAGGGTATCTTGAGTGAGAATCTGCTAGTGAAGAAAATATGGGCACAAATTTTAAGCATTTCCAAGACATATGTAAACAAACACAACATTAATACAGGATGATAGCATCAGGCTATAACAAATAAAGCAGGTCAAATCCATGGAAGCTTTGTTCCACCTAGAAGTGTGCCATCTGAGGATCAAATCTCAAAGAATCAAATTTACATTCTAAACTTAATGCAGAAAAATCTACTCATATGGCTCATAGGCCCAGCCCAAGAGAAAACTGTCTGTAGCATTTTTATTCTAGTAGAAGCTACAACTGATCCTGTTTGCTAAGATGTTCACTTACGCACCTTTAGTTGACCATTGTAAAATGGATGTGCGCTTTATACTCTTTATAAAAGGACTACAGTCTTGAGAAATGTCAGTTACACAATACACTAGAAGAAAAAAAAATGTCTCCTTATGTGTGAAGAATGAACATTCTTACAGCAACCACTAGCCTTCCTTTCATTTAATACTTCCTCTTTCACTCAGCAGTACACATAGTTCTTCCTGCTTCTGATCACTATTTCATTGAGTCTCTGCTCTCCCATATTCACCTCTCCCTGGGCTGACACACTAGACTATAAGACTAATGGGAAACAACGGAAGAAACAACCAAACCAAGCTATGGGAATATAGGAAAAATGGTGGCCAACAGAAAACCAGTCCTTGAACCCTGATATCTTAAGGTTTAGAATTTGAAAAGAAACTAGAAGAAAGCAGTGGATCTTATGGAAGAAAGCAGTGAATTGTGCAGGTGAGTGGCAATGAAAATAAGCTTGTCCCCCTTTACCATAAGGATCTCTACAGGGTGGTCACCAAGTTAATCTCTTTTTGAAAGCCAGTTTTGCCATTTGTAAAAAAAAAAAACAGGTGATCCCTGACTTACGACATTTCAATTCAGGATTTTTCAACTTTGTGATAGTGCAAAAGTGATATGCATTCAGTAAAACTGTACTTTGAATTCTGGATTCTGATCTTGTCCCAGGCTAATGATGTGGTACAATATTGTCCTGTCATGTCGGGCAGTGGCAGTGAGCCTCAGCTCTTAGTCAGCCACGTGGTCACCAGGTGTTAGGTGATTTTGCCCAAATATAGGCTAAGTGTTCTGAGCACATTTAAGGTAGGGTAGGCTGAGCCATGGTGTTCAGTAAGTTAGGTGTATTACATGCATTTCTGACTCATGATATATTCAACTTACAATAGGGTTATGAGGACATAATCCCATTGTAAGTAAAGAAGGATCTGTGCTTAACCCTGCCTAGTTCAGAGGGCTGTTGAAGGAAAAAGTGTAAAAGTTATTTAGGAATTTATTTCTCCCTGGATAGTGCTACATAAGAATATGAATGTAAATATAAAAGGATCAAAAACATTTTTGCTGATGGGATACCTGAGTGGCTCAGTTGGTTAAACCTCTGCCTTCAGCTGAGGTCATGATCCCAAGGTCCTGGGATCGAGTCCCACCCACATCAGGCTTCTTGCTCAGCGGGGAATCTGTTCTCTCTCTGCCAGCTGGTCTCCCTGCTTGTGCTCCCTCTATCTCTCTGACAAATAAATAAATAAAATCTTTAAAAAAAATTACTGCCTATTTATCCCTCTTTTCTGAATCTCACTCTTTAGAATAAAACCTTGTTTCTTCTTTCTTTAGGCTGCATCTAACTCTAAAATGTGAAGGACTTTTTTTTTACAGTCCATAAATAGTTGAAAGACCTCTTAACCTGACATAGCACTTCAACTCCCAGAATTGGTGAGTTCTGCTCATGCTGGCGACTGCAGTAACAGATCTCTGCAGCAGAGGCGGGCTGAGCCTGTCTTTCCCCATGTGTTGCTCATGTGGCCAGTCAAGGATAGGTGAAATCTATCAGTCCATTTTCTTCTGGATTTGGTTGGTGCTCAAAACCTGACTAAAACTCCCCTGGTAGTACATAAAGTAGAGCTAACTGGAAAAAAAAAAAGTGGAAATAATTATGGTTTTGGGGGTCACTTTAAAAATACAAGCATCTTTTCTATTATTTTCCTTTCCTTTTAAATAACCCAGAAGTAATGAGACTTCCCAGGGATTAACTTGCTCATCTGACCAAATCTGGCTCAACATCCTGACAATGTCTGGTTAAAAGATGTGACTACCACAAATACAGCTTCTCATCCCCTACACCATGTTTTACTCATTACCTGGCAAAGGTACAAGCCAAAATTCTCGTAAACCTCCTGATTTCCCGCTCATAATTTGGGGAAGTAAACCATGGCTGAGAAACCACATAAAGCTCCATTAAGTGAACCTAAATAAATGATATCTCTGCAAATGAATCACCGCTTACCCAAATTCCATGCACTGCAGAGAGACAGGAATGGTCAATGAATACCAGATTCCCAATAACCACAAAGCACAGACACGGTCTCAGGGACAGCTCCATCCCAACTGCATAGAAAGCTATTCCTAGTAATAGCTCAAAGTGCACAGCCCCCATGTTCTGTGAAATAACTGCCTTACATACAGGAACAAATAGAAAATGAGTTGGATCATTCGAACTCATCTGAAATCAGATTTTAGATTTTAGATAGGAGTAAAGAAGAAAAGATTTGAAGGACTGAGGACTGCTTTGAAAGAATATACAAAAGGTAACTTAAATTGTGCGACTTTTGCACAGTCACAATGAGGCTATTTTCTTAGCAAGGTTTATGAAATTGCCTTTTCTTTCTTTTTTTTTTTTTTAAAGATTTTATTTATTTATTTGACAGAGAGAGATCACAAGTATACAGAAAAACAGGCGGAGAGAGCAGGGGAAGCATGCTACCCCCTGAGCAGAGAGCCCGATATGGGGCTTGATTCCAGGACCCTGAGATCATGACCTGAGCGGAAGGCAGAGGCTTAATCCACTGAGCCACCCAGGTGCCCTTGCCCTTTTTTCTTAAAACAAATGTTTCTGGAGTTCTTACTGTGTTTCAGGGACTAATGCTACATTCTGGGGACATACCAGTCAACAGAATATATTTCCTATGATTATGGGCCAAATCCAATCCACTGCCTGTTTTTCATAAAGTTTTATTAGAACACAATCATTTGCTCACATTTTATCTATGGCTGGTTTGCTATGGCTATCCTATAATGACAGCATCAAGTCTTTGTAATAGAAATTCTATAGCCCACAAAGCCTAAAATATTTACTATCTGTTCCTGTACAGAAATGTTTGACAAGCCCTGGTATAAAGGAAGAAATGGGGAAAAAAAATATATATATAGGAAGTTATAATACTGTTTACTAAGCGCTATGATGTGGGAATTCTGCAGTTCTAAAACAGCATCTAAAGAATCAGGGAGGACTGAGGAGGTAACATTTAAACTGAGACCTAAAAGTGAACAAGTAGCTAACCAGTTGATGGGAAGAGAAAGTATCCCAAAGGAAGATCACATGCAACAACCAGGAGGCAAAAGAGAGCGTGTCTCATTCAGGGAACTGAAAGTATAAACTGTCAACACGCTGGAACAAAGAGAGCAGGGAGTAGGGAAATAAATACTGTCAAAAAGAGAATCAGAACTCAGAACATAAATGTTCCTCTATATCAGCTTAAAACGTTTCAAAGTTATTCTGAGGGTTTAAACCATGAGATGAAATCATCAAGCTGTATAAATGTTTATATAAGACTTTGGGGTTTATATAATATTATGGTGTATATAAGATTATATGTGAGATTATATATAATAGATATAATATATATTATATATATAAGATTTATATAAGATTGCATATAAGGTTATGGTGTTTATGTAAGATTTATGATAAGGCTCCTTTCTGACATAGTCACCAGGAAAACAAAAGTAATGAACTTCGAAATGAGATTGATCAGGAAATGCTAACATTCAAATTAATCCATCCCTTTGACTCCTACCAACCTGTGGCTGTGGGATTAGTGGCTGTGTAGAGCATAATACAGGAAAAACTTGCTGTATGACACCTCACAGATATTGCACTTTTTACAAATGGAATGTTTGTGGCAAACACAAACCTTATTTATTTTAGAGAGAGTGAGAGGATGGAGGGCAGTGGGAGAGAAAATCTCGACTCCCCACTGAGAGCAGAGCCCCACAAAGGGTTCGGTCTCAAGAACCTGATGTCATGACCTGAGCCAAAATCAAGAGTCAGATGTTTAACCAACGGAGCCACCCAGGAGCCCTGACATGAAGTATTTTCAAATCAAGGTATGTATATTGTTATTTTAGACACAGTATTATTGTACACTTAATAGACTATAGTATATTGTAAACCTAACTTTAATATGCACTGAGAAACCAAAAACTTCCTTTGACTTGATTTTTTGCAATATATGATCTGGGACAAAACCCACAATATCTTTGAGATATGCCTTCACTAAAATTTCCTATAACACTTAGGTCAGTGCTTCACTCCAATTTGTGTTGACATTACAATCAAGGCACATCTGAAAAATATAGTCAGTGATGGTGCTGAAGAGGAAGCCAATTTTCCCTGTCTGACAACTGAGACAACTGTAACACCTTAAGTCTGATTTCTGCCTTTCCTATAAAATGACTCTATTATCAACCCTAGTTTTTTACCATATCTCATGGCTTCTCTATGTCAGTCTTATTTCCTTGTTCTTCCTCTTCTCCTAGACCTCCTCAAGTTGGCATGCCCCAGCACCTCAATCTTTAAACCTATTCTCTAACACTAACTCATTTAGTGAATGCATCTGGTCTGATTGCTTGAAATACCATCCATAAGCCAGTGATACCATAGTATATATCTTTAGCACAGGCTTTTCTCCTGAACTTCAGTCTTGGGTAACCTCTTGCCTATTTGACAATGCCACTTGGTCGTCTAGAAGACATCATGCACTCAATATGTCCTTCCTCCAACTTCTCCCTCTCAAAACTGTTCAACCTGTTGTTATTTTCAGCTCACTTGACAGTAACTACATCATTTCCATTATTCAAACTAAACATGTGGAAGTCATCCTTATCTCTCCTTTCCTCACACCCTTCATCCAATCTGTGAGGAAATTCTCTCGGTCCTGACATCAAAATATACACAGAATTTAATCTTTCTCACCACCTCCTCTGTGGCCACTTACTACCACTATCTCCTACTTGGACTACTGATACAGGTTCTAAACTGCTTTGCCTGATTCCATTCTTTCCCTTCAAATCTATTCTCAACACAGGAATCAGAGAGATTCATTTAAAATATAAGTCAAATTTTGTCATTCTTCTGCTCATAACCTTGTATCGACCTCCCATCTCACTCAAATAGTTGTGATGTCCCCTCACACTTGTCCACAATCTCAACTCCTACTACTCTCACTCTCACTCACTGCATTGTAAACCTACTGATCTTAAATATACCAGGAATATATCAGGGATGTTCTTGCCTTAGGATTTTTATACTGGCTGTTTACTCTACCTGGGAGGCTAGTCCCCCAGAGAGGTACATGGCCAATCCCTGCACCAACTGTAGTGGCTTAACCTCAATTCTTCATCCTTCACTACATCCGCACTCTTGTCTCAGGATGAGTACAGAGTGTTTCTCTGTCCCTTGACTTTAGACTTGATCATTTGACTTCCTTTTGCCAATGGTATGTGGGCAGAAGCCACAGTCGGTCAGTTTTGAGCCTAGCCCTAAAGAGGTCTGCTCTCTTCAATTTTCATCACTATGAAAAGTCTTTCCCCTACCAGACAGAACTACACAGGTTATGCTCCAGAGTAAATACACAAGGAGTAGAACTGCTGCAGCCAAACAGACTATTAACCAAGAATAAATTATTGCTCTTTTAAATCAGGGATTGGCAAACTTTTCCTGTAAAGGGCTAAATAGTAAATAATGAGGGTTTATGACCCATATAGTCTCTACTATCTCAACACCACCACTTGTAGCTTGACAGCAGCCACACAATATGCAAATGAACACGAAACAGCTTTGTGTTCCAACAGAACTTACAGAAACAGGCAATAGTGAATTAGGATTTGAACTGGGTCTCTCTGATTTCAAAGAAGTCTTACTGTCCACTGTATCACTATAATATCATTTAATTTCATTTATGTCAGGTGTCTGGAGAAACCCACTATCTTTTGTTAAAGAAATAAAAGGAACAATGATCCATAAATATGGTTGATAAAATACCTATCTAGCTAATTCAACTGTTACTTCATGTTTTTTTTCTTTTTTTTTTTTTTTGGCCTGACAATCATGCAGGACCATTCAACCTCTTGTTCCTTTATATCTCGTATATGATTGTTAATTTTGCCAAATTATCCTTAACTGAATAAGGTCTTTTTGGCATGTTTCATACCCATGTTCCTGACTCATACTCTCATACAGTGTATGCTTGCTTGCCTTGAAGCGATTAGACCAAAGATCCCTAAGTTAATTCAACATATGTAAGTTCGAGATGGTATTTGGACTTTCCTGGCCTGCTACTTCACTTGGTTTTGCATTTGAATTACTTTAGCATGTACTCAATCATCACCAGTACTCAAGAGTCCCATTTCTTTCTAACTAATGCCCAGTTTTTGCTCTGGTCAAGCCTTGGACCATATGCAATGAGCTATCAATCTTTCAATATTTTGACTGTTCACTTTCATGAGATAGAATTAGAACACTGCTAGTCACTATTAGTTCCTATCCCCTTCCCTTTTGTAGTAAACTAAAAAACTTGAACTTTGGTTTCTAGAAAACAGAATTTTGGAGTCACATTTCTATTCCTTGTAGACATTCAGATGAACCCGACAGAACCTGTATATACCATTCATGCTTGGAGACTATTGATGTTCTTCAATGAAAGCCTATTCTATGAAGGCTGGTAGACCTGCCTTTAGATACTGGTTTCACCATTAATAAGTGTGTGTATTTGGCCAAGTTACCTAGTTACCTAATGTCCTCAGTTTCTCTGTTTCCATAATGTTTTAATGAAAATCTCTTCAGGGGCACCTGGGTGGCTCAGTGGGTTAAAGCCTCTGCCTGCAGCTCAGATCATGATCCCACAGTCCTGGGATTGAGCCCTGCATTGGGCTGGCTCTCTGCTCAGCAGGGAGCCTGCTTCCTCCTCTCTTTCTGCCTGCCTCTGCCTACTTGTGATCTCTGTCTGTCAAATGAATAAATAAAATTAAAAAAAAATCTCTACATAGGGTTTTTTTTTTTTTTTCTCTCTCTCTCTTTCTACTTTAATTTACTTTCAGGAAATTTGATGACATCTCTATGCCCATTATTGCAGGGTGGGACTTGTGGTGAGGGTGAAAACAGAAAGATCTTATAAGGATAACAGGCTTCTGCTTTAAAACAAACAAACAAACAAACAAACAAAAAACAAAACTTCTAGAGAAAGGGATTCATTAGCATAGTTAGAATATCTTGATGGTACATGAAAGCAAAATGGTTTTCAGCATAAAATATAAAGATTCTCATGTGCCAGGGAAGGAGAAATAAGGAACAAGTTTCTGAATCACAAAGCTAAACAGGATGTATATCTTGCTTCTGGCAGTACCATTGAGATTTGGCAGGATCGCAAGATATTACATATGCCTCATGTGTCAGGTTCATGAAAGATTATAATGAGAAAAAAAAAATCTAGGCAAGTAGCTTGGGGTCAGATTTCGCCACCTTATAGAGTTTACACTTTAACAGAGTGCCACATTTTAAGATAAGATGAGATTTCGTTCAGGAATTATTTTAGGAAAATTAATCTGAGGGAAGTCAGAATTGAAGGAGAGAGAAAACTGAAGGAGAGAGAAATTGGTGGCAGAGAGATTAGAGGGAGAGATAGGAATAAGGATTTATTGTAATAGCCAGAGCCTGAGGTGATAAGATCTTAAACTTGTATTGTTTGAACCTTCTAATTCCTGGACTTTAAAGGCTGGGTGAAGAAAGCACATTGGCCAAGATTTCAAGATGCTCTTGGCCTTGCCAGACACAATTACAGCCACCTGTGAGCTAAGCGGGAGCTTGAAACACAAAAGTGCTCAGAATCCCATTTAACCTGGCCTCTCTATGCTAGGAATATTATGGGATGGACCTTTTGTCTTCTCTTCAGCAATTCACTTAAGATAACCTCGGGTCTGAGAGGTAGAAAATTGGATGCTACTGAAAAGGGCTACTGAGAGAAGATTGAGTAGCTCACTGATTGTAATGGCTCCAAAATCAGGCTTGCTGCACTCTTAAAGTCAAAGGGGGTTTGTGTATGGTGTTTTCTTTGACACAGCACTCCGGAGTCTTCTTACCTATTTTAAGGATTATTATTGCCATTTAAAATACAAATTGGACTTGCATTGGCATTAAACAGCATATATCACTAAGCTCTAACAGATGCCAATTTGGCTTAGAGAAGCTTTTCACTGTTCTTGGAGCTATTGTTCCTTACCAATGACAAAGTCAGAATTCCCCTGGTTATAGTAAAGCATTAACAGTAATACAGTTACTGACTCTGCCTAAAATTTAGTAACGGCTGAATGCAGAAATAAATATCACCTGATCTGTTATCCAGGAACTATAGAAAGTAGTACTGACCTATGTATTACTTACCTAATCTCTATTTTGCCTTGGGATAAAATCTGTAGAGAGGATTATAGTTCAACTAATTTTTACTTAAGGAATAAAGGAAAAGAGAATAAAATCTTTTGAGAGACTATTATGTCCCAGATACTTTGCTAAGCCTTCAGCATACATTATTTCATTCAAATTTCATAACAACTTGATTAGCTAAATATTGCCAATTCATTGTACAAGTGAGAAAAATAGAGCCTCAGAGAAGTAAGATCACATGACAAAAATAAAACACATAAAAATGTACAAAGGCTGGGATTCTACTCCACATTTGTCTCTCTAATTTTAGAAAAGAAACTATATGACTAATTTCCAAATGAAATATACAAGAACTACTGATTAGCATTAAAAGGAAAGAAAGGAAGAAAGGCACTTCAACATACAAGGTAGGTTATATTTACTATGTCATTAATATTAGTCCCCTGTTACAGATGTAGAGATTAAAGAGCTGGAACTCTTTGACCATCTGTAACCATTGAACCCCTGCCTTCCCACCCTGAGTAGAATCATGGAATGTTGGAATGAACTTGTATCTTATCTCATAGGACAACTTCATTGACCAGATGACTGAGTAGAGGCCCATGTAACCTATTGTGATTTGTCCAAAGACAAATAAGTTGTCAGTAATCAAGAGTCATGTCTGCTTCTGAGGTTCTTACCAAAGCACCAAGGCCCTTTGTTCTCCTAAATTATGAGGACTGTCACTCAAGTTCTATCTTTACTGAACTTTCACGGAAGGTTCTGTCGTCTTCAAGATTCCTCCATTGCTACTCCGAATGCCTATCTTTCACTACATCTTTCATCTCAACCTCTCTAATACAATGGTCCCTAACTTCAGGTTTTTAATACTGTTTTGTTAAAACTGCTCTTGTTCCATTTTCTCCATTTCTGTGCACCCACGTGCCTCCATCCACCTGGTTGCTCTATCATGAGCAACAACAAAATGGAAGCTATTCTTAATAACTCATTCTATCTCACCCCATGAGCAACAACAAAATGGAAGCTATCTTAATAACTCATTCAATCCACCCCATGGTCAATTTATATTGCTTTCATGATATATGGTCCCTTCATTTTGTCTCCACTGACTGCCATTCATCTGGTCCAAATCATCATCGTCTCTCACCTAGCCCTATGTAGTAATCTTCTAATGGATATCTCCCACTGAAAAACCCCATCTCTCTTTACTTTTGTTCTTCTGTAATCTATTCTCCACACAACCAGAAGTCAGAGAATCTTTTAAAAATATGAATCATATTTTCTTAAAGCCCTTCAATGACTTCCAGTGCAGTTGAGATCAAATTTTAAAACTGTTAACATGGCCCCCAGGTGCTTGTATCATCAAAACCTCTTGGTTTTGTCTTGTCCCACTCACTCCTTCCATCACTAATTCTTCAGACACACTGGCGATCTCTCATTTCTCAGACACCTTCAGCTCATCCTTCCAGTATTTTACTAGTTCAACTGTAATTTCCAGGGAAGATTTTCCTGGAATCCCTTGAATTTTCAATCCTGGAAATCTATTTTTCCTTCATTGCACTTATCTCAGTCTCTAAACACCTGCTTATTTTTGTGGTTAGTTGTTTACTGGTTTTCTCGCTGTCTAAACTGTAAAGACAGTAAAGGCAGGGGCTAGGTCTATTTTGTTTTCTGCTAAATCCTCTTCTGCCTTATCAAAATGACTTATGTACAGTAGAAGCTCCAGAAAATTTGGTAAAAGATGAATGCCTAAACACTCAAGAATGACCCAATCACTGTAAGTTTGTAATGGAATTCTCTCAAAATAAATTTATTTAAATGGATTTACTTTAATTAAAAAAATCAAAGTTTTTATACTGTACTTGACAGGGGCTGAGAGAGAATGAAAGAAGTATTAAAAACATACAAGCAGAAATTAACTTGTTACATATACCTCAAATGTTAGAGAATTAAAATTAAATATGTTTTGCTTCCTGAAAGGTACTTAATGAATGACCACTTTGTGTGCATGGTCCAAGTCAGTTTCTTTTAAAATAATGAAAAGTCAGAAAAATCTGGCCTTAATCAATTTTCCCCCCAATCTTACTATTCTCTGATTAGACTTGGTCCTGGAGATGATAAAATATCCACACAGTGAAAAAGGATTCCTGGTTTACATGAATAAGGGCAGATGTAGTAACCTAGTCAGAACAAAGGATATATGTATATACACAACAAGATGTGACATCAGACTGGTTTTATATACATAAAACAGAATGTACTGATTCATCAAAGGTATCTGACAAAGAAATACATGACAGCAAAGAAATTAGAAGTTCTGGTCAAGCATTTACTGACTGGCAGACCTCATAATTTGGTTGTGTGCTGATGGAATATCCCTGACAATTTTTTTTCTGCTACTCTTCTGCGAATGAGCCACTAATACTGAGCACAGTAAACAGGAAACTATGAAATTCATGTAATTAAAGAAAAGTCATACACACACACACACACATATATATAATGTATGTGCATATATATATAAATGTGTAATGTGTATACATATGTGTGTGTGTATTACGTATCAATGCTACTGAAACACAAAGAATACTCCTTAGCATCTTAAATTGTGCACATATTCTTCATGTACTTTTCCCTGTATAGACATAGCCACTATAAGGTATATTGTCTTATAGAAATTTGACTCAAAGACTACAATTAAATCAACAATTGGAGCTAATTTCACGATAATTTTGACAGCTTTCTAAGTAAAAGACTAGCTCTCAATCAAGTCTCCTACCTAACTTTCCCAATTCTTTTCTGGAACAAAGTAGAGTAGAAGTATTTAAATAAAAAAACTTGCTAACTCTATCTTGCTTTATGAATGTTATAAATGGGGTCTCCACTAAAGTGCATAAATCATTCTCCCTTGTGATTCTCAACCAAGCTTCTGTTTACCAGATGGAAGTAAAAAGTGACAGTATATGCAACATGTGCTCCAAATCCTGCTGTCAAGACTTTCAAAAAATGATATGTCTCTAAACATCCCACCATAGTCCAGATGTGTTGGGCCTGATCTTAAAAAAGTAAAATAAAATAAAATGAAACAGCCACAGGTACAGGCAGGACTCTGTTCCAGCTTCTTCAAGAAGAATGCTTAGAACTTCTTAGTAATAGTTAAAATAAAAGGGGGTACAGAGTACAGCTAGAGAACAACAGGACCTGCCCTATGCTTGCAAATGACAGGTCAGTCTAAGCTTCAATCACTGTACTCTGAAAGCTGGGTTAAAGAAAAAGCACATTCATTAGGTTACAGGAAACCTCCCGGCCAGCAGAGGGCAAGATCCAGAAAATCAGACAGATTTCCCTTTACATTAATCATCTACAAAGTACTTTCATATACTTTTTATTATGGTTTGAATGTTTTTCCCCCCCACATTCATAGTTGGAAACCTAATCCTCAAAGTGATGGTATTAGGAGGTGGGTCCTTTGGGAGGTTTGACCTTTACTAGTGGGAATTACAGCTTTCATAATAAAAGAGTACCAAAGAGTTCCCTAGCCCCTTCTATCAACTCAGAATACCATGAGAAGTCTGTGCCCGGAAGAGGGGTCTCACTTGATCATGCTCACACTCTGGTCTGGGATTTCCAGCCTTCAGAACTATGAGAAGTAAATTTTCGCTGTTTATAAGCCACCTAGTCTGTGGCATTTTGTATTGCAACTCTATGATAAAGGTATTACTTCTCCATTTTGCACATAAGAAATATTTGACCTTGAAAACTTAAATGATTTGCCCCGTATCACCACTGCTGCTAACTGACAGAGTCTGCTTTTGCATACAGTTCTTCACACACCCAATTTAGTGCTTTTCCCACAATATCACCAGCAAGTTCTCTCCACTAAGCTTAAACTCCTAAGGGATGTCTGAATCTTGCCTTTGTTCACACAGATTGCATTTCTTAATTCAGATCAAGTCCAAGCATCTCTGTTAAAACTATACATCAGTGTAATTGATGGAGAGTGATGGAGTACATGGTGCCCAGTAACTGATCGAACTGTTCCTTGTAGCAGCTCCAATCCTGAGACACTCTGCCAGAATGAGAATATGGCCTTGAAAGAATGAATGTTATCTCCTGAACCTCTTTGGGCAGATGTGATCTTGATTTCATTTTGTTGAATTCTCTTTTTTTCTTTGATTCTCATAGTCCTGTTCTCCTTTTACTCTTTTATTTATTAAAATCTGACCTGCTGTCTTAAGAGACAACTCAATTAAGAGAAGATAAAACTAAAACCCACATTTTAGCTGACAGTGACCAACATTATTTTATTTTATTCTAATGTCACAGTCTTTAATTCATTCTGTCCTTTAAGAGTCAGGTGAAGTCTCAGATCTGTCACACAACCTTTCCCAGAACTCCAATCTTCCAGAAATTAAGGAGAAAATAAAAACCCATCTCTGCCTAAAAAATGTAAAACCTTCATATCAGTTGAGCATAACACTGTTGCACAAGAGAAAATATTCTTTTCTTATTACATCGTCTAACATGTTTTCCATTATATACCAGTATTTATTTATTATTAAGGAATTTTTCCATAGCTTAAAATAAAGAGAAAGGAGACCACATATTCTTCCAACATCATGTTGCAGCATTGTCTAGCAGGTTCCCCAATGATATTTGGCTATCTAAATGGGTACAGCACTGTTTGAGTGTGGGTCAAAGGACAAGTGCTAAGTTTCATGTTACTTTGCAGATTTTTTTTTCCATTCTATAACTGGAAGTTTGTACCTCTTAATCTCTATCACCCACTTCACTCATCTCCCCAACCTCCTCCCCTCTGGCAACTAAGAGTTTATTCTTTTTATTTATGATTCTGTTTCTGTTCATTTGTTTTGTTTTGTTTTTCATATTCCACATATAAGTGAAATATTATGGTATTTGTCTTTCTCTTTTTGACTTATTTCACTTAGTGTAATACCCTCTAGGTTCACCCATGTTGTCACAAATGACAAGATTTCATTCTTTTTTTATAGCTGAGTAATATTCCATTATACACACACAAACCCCCGGCCCCACATCTTCCTCACCCATTTATCTATAATGGATACTTAATTTTCTTTTGTATCTTCGCTTTTGTAAATAGTGCTGCACTAAACATAGGGATGTACATATCTTTTCAAATTAGTATTTTCATTTTCCTTGGGTAAATAGCCAGTAGTGGAATTATTAGGTCATATAGTAGTCCTATTTTTAATTTTTTGAGGAAAAAAATTTCATAATTTCATAATGGTTGCACCAATTTACATTCCCATTTTCTCTGAGATAGCGGCCATAAACAAGGTGCTATTTGTTACTATGGGTTCATATAATATGAAATATTCATTCAAATATTTACTCAATAAATATTTATTTATTGAGCATCTACAAAGTGCCAGGTCCTTTGTTGATTGGGAGAGGGTAATCAATCAGTGGTAAAATGCTAAATCAGGCACAGATTCTATTCTTAAGGAAATTAAACTCATGAATAAAAATCACTTAAGAGCATTTCCTACTCTATGTGCCTTGAGGCCATCAAATTATGTCTCATTATGCCCTTGATCCCTGTTTAGCTACCTCACTATGAGAAACTCAAGACTCCTAATTCGTCCTGTATCCCACAGATTTTTAATCCTTTTGACTGTTAATTTTTATATCTGGCTCTATTTCATACTTTTATCCAGATCTGGAGAGATTTGTCTTATTAGATGTCAAAACATATGCAATGTGACAATAATTAAGAATTGCAGTATTTTTTTAAAAAGAATTGTAGTATAATTCAAGTTAGAAAAACATTAGAAAAATTGATCAATAAGAAACACAGAAGCAAATCCACACACACAAGAAAATAGATATATTACATAGATCTTCTTGTAAATACATCATTAATGTAATTATTAATATCATTCACTAAATATGTCCCTTTATTTTCCTTCTAGGTACATGAAAGAACTGCAGTTTCCCCCCTCTTTGATTGTAGATGTGAACTTGTGACTTATAATGTCCAAAAAAATGTGAGTATAAGTATGTCATTTCCTTGAAAAAGCTTCAAAAACCAGTCACTAATTTGTCTTTCTCTTCCACTTTCAAATTAATTCTAGCACTTATGTCAAAATGGAGCCTCCATGAGCATGGGCACCTGAGTGGCTATGAAGAGCAGAGTCCATGTTGATTTGTCTCACACATATACCATAAACTGAGAAATAGACTATAACTACATTATGTCACAGGAATTTTTGAATTGTTATAATAGCATAACTGAGTTTACCTGACTGATACAGGGGGGACAGGATGAGTTGTTTAATAAATTATTCTTGGTCAAATGAGTATTCATACAGGAAAAATTGAAGTGGGTTCCTTACCCCATAGCATACACAAAAATCAATTCCATGCAAATAAAAAAAATTAAGTTAAAAGCTTTAAAACTTACAACAAAAACACAAGATGACATATTTATGACATCAGACTTGGAATTATATCTTAAACCAGACACAAAAAGTCTTATCCATAAAAGAAATATTGGTAAATTTGACATTAAAATTCATGTTAAAGATACAACACCAAAATCCTGAGGCACAAAAGAAGAAATAATAAATTGGACTTCATTGAAGTTAAAAACTTCTACTTTATGGAAGAGAATAAAGACAAGCCATAGACTGGGAGAAAATGTTTTCAAATCATCCATCTGATAAAAGATTTGTATCCACAACATACAAATAACTCTCAAAATTCAATATAAAAAAACAACACATAGTGTTGTGCATATTTACAATAGCCAAGATATGGAAGCAACCTAAGTGTTCATCAATAGATGAATGGATAATGTGTGTGTGTGTGTGTGTGTGTGTGTGTGTGTGTGTTTATAATGGAACATTATCAGTTGTGAAAAAGAATGAGATCTTGCCATTTGTGACATCCTGAATGGACCAAGAGTGTATTGTGTTAAATGAAGTAAGTTAAACAGAGAAAGCCAAATTCTATATGATTTCACTTATATGTGGAATATGAAAAAAAAAAAAAAGGACAAAAAAAGCAGAAGCAGGCTCATAAATACAAAAAACACGCTGGCTGTTTCCTGAGTGGAAGGGGGTAAGGGACAGGAAAAATGGGTGAAGGGGAATGGGAGGTACAGGCTTCCAGGTATGGAGTGAATGAATAAGTCACAGGGATGAAAGATATAGCGTAGGGAATATAATCAATGGTATTGTAACAGAATTATATGGCGACAGAGGGTAGCTACAATTGTGGTGAGCATCATGTATAGAGTTGTTGAATCACTGTATTGTACACCTGAAATGAATGTAACATTGTGTGTCAACCATACATTAATCAATCAATAAATAAATACAATAAAATAAGGAAACAACACCTCAATTTTTTAAATCGGTAAAGATTTTTAAAAAGATTTTATTTAATTATTTGAGAGAGATTGAGCAAATAAGAGAGCATAAGTGGGGGGTGGAGAGAGGAGAAGAAGGAGAAGCAGGCTCCCCGCTGAGCAGAGAGCCTGATGCGGGGCTCAATTCCAGGACCCTGAGATCATGACCTGAGCTGAAGGCAGACACTTAAGCGAGTGAGCGACCTAGGCACTCCTCAGTGGGCAAAGATTTGGATAGACACTTCACCAAAGAAGATATATGGATTGCAAAAAAGGTATGAAAAAATGCTCAGCATTAATTATTATTAGTAGCAGTTATTCTTTGTTATTACAAATTAAAACCAGATTCTATCACAGATTGTTACAACAGATAAAATAGAATGGAAACTCCGATCATACTAAGTGTTGGCAAGAATATGGGACAACTAGAACTCTCATACACTACCAGTGGGAATGTAAAATGGTAGAATCATTTTGGCAGTTTGTCAGTCTTATGAAGTTAAACATATCTACCACGTGATTCAGTCATTCCATTATTGGTATCTGCCCAAGAAAAACGAGGCATATGTTCACACAAAGACCTGTACATGAATTTTAATAGCAGCTTTATTTGTAAGTGTAAAATATGGAAATAGTACAAATACATCACTATGCAAATAAATAAATAAATTGGTATATTGCTGTAGAATACTACTCAGTAATAAAAAAATTATTAATCCATATAATATGGTTTAATCTCAAAATAATTACGTTGAGTGAAAGAAACCTAGAATTCTAATAAAACAGAGTATGTACTTTTTGTTTCATTTATATAAAACTCTAGAAAATATAAACTAATCTATAATGGCAGAAAATAGAAGTGGTTGCCTGGAAGTAGAGGTGAGTGAAGGGATAGGAAGGGGAATTACAAAGTTACAGGAGGAAACATTTGGGGGTAATTAATTGTCTCAGTTGTGGTAATGTTTTGGCATAATTAATTGTCTCTGTTGTGGTAATGTTTCAGAGGAATACACAAGTCAAAATGAATCAAACTGGGTACTTTACGTATGGATTGTTTTCTTTATGTAATTATATATCCATCCAGGCTAAAAAAAAAAAAAAAGTTGAATTTCAAAGAAAGCCAGAGTCTCTCTTTGCTTGCATGTTCCTTAGTAGTGAGATCTAGTTCTTCCTCTGTCTGGAGAGCCACATGTGACCTTCCTGCTCCCTGACCCATGCTACTCCTGATTGCTTACCTGCTACAAGGTATATACTGATAGGGAGCCTCAGTCCTTGAAGGAGTAAAGAGTGAAGCCAGATGTCTTATCAGTGCTCTCCTAGATAATACCCCCAAGAGGTAAACCTTCTCATGCCAAACACACACTATGCAATAGGTAACCCCGGATATGTCTGACTTGACCCTCCCAGGGATGAGGCTTCAATGAATAACTGAAATCAGAAAGAGCTAAAGATCCAAGATAAAATGCCATTGGTGGTATGGTAGGAGATGTCCCTCTGCCAAGACATTCCTGATCCAGCAGAAGAGAAACACCTGTAAACCAAAAGAATTTATATACTTTAGTATCCATATGATGATGTAAAACTATGGATGAAGTGAAACTGATCATAAATCTCAAAAAGTTGTAAAATATTAGTTTCAAATATTAAAGCCAATGTTGTTGTTAAAGCCAAGATAAAGAAGTTCAGGGCAATCTTGAAAACAGTGGGCAACCCTTTGGTTCTGCTCAGGGGTAGTGGCTCCATCTACACTGTTTCCTGTCCCTGACTCCAATTTATGTTATTCACAGACTTGAGGAAGGGATATCAGAAGAAAGAGCTCTATAGAAAATTTCATTTGGAGAAGAAAGGAAACAAAACTGACCTTCAAAATGATGGTGGGTGAGAGGGTAAAGCAGCTCTTCTCTAATGAAAAGTTGAGAATTAACTATAAGACATATTAGGAAGTTTCCTTCATGCTATAACTGGTGAGGAAAATAAATTATCCAGTTCCACTTCTCCCCCCACCCAAAATAAAAAAATACCAGCAGCAATACAAGGAAGAAGATATCTTTAACAGTTATGATCAACAAAGGATTAAGAATTATAATATACCACATCTTCTTGATCCATCATCTGTTGATGGACATCTAGGTTCTTTCCATAGTTTGGCTATTGTGGACATTGCTGCTATAAACATTCGGGTGCATGTGCCCCTTTGGATCACTACGTTTGTATCTTTAGGGTAAATACCCAGTAGTGCAATTGCTGGGGATAAAAATATATGTTTATAAAAAATAAAAAATTATATAAAAAAATAAATAAAATAAAATCCTAAAATTAAAAAAAAATAAATAAAGTCTTACAAAATTTTATACTGTAAAAAAAAAAAAGAATTATAATATATTTTAAATAGAATCTTTTAACAATAAAAAGACAAAACCTAATAGATAAGTGGGCAGGATACATAAACATGCATCTCATACAGAGGAACTATAACTGGCAAATAAGTATGTGGTAAAAAGCATAGTCTCATTAGTAATCTTGGAAACTAAATTAAGACAACAATACGATGTCATTTTATACCTACTAGATTGGCAAAACAAAACAAAAGCGAAAAACAAACCAAAAAAATGTCTGAGAATATCATGTAGATGAAGATAGGAAACACAGGAACTTTTCCATATTACTAGCTAGAGTGTATTGGTTTAATCATTTTGGAAAACAACTTGGAATTTTCTCAAGTTCAACATGGGTAATTTTACTTTTAAGTGAATTCTCTAGAGAACCCCTGGCATCTATGTACTAGAAAATGTGCATAAAAATATTCATAGCAGCATTGATTGCAACAGAAACCCCCACACACAGAATAATCCCTCAGCAGAATGGAATGATACATATTCCTATAATGAAATAGTATATAACAGTGAAAATAAATGAACTATATCCTCAACAACATAAATTCATTTTAGAAACCAAATTTTGGATTTTAGGACTCCAAGTCAAAAAGACTTAGCATGATGTTACTTACAAAGTTGAAAAGTTATATAAAACCAAAATAAAAATGTAATAAAGCAATTTAAAAAAAAAAAAACAAGGAGTAGATAGTCCAGGATGCTGTTAGCTCAGGGAGTGAGAGAGGTACAAGAGAAGGGAAAAGCAAAGTCTAGTCCATGAGTATGTACCTAGTTCTTAAGCAAGGTAGTGTATTTATGGACCCTAATTTTTAGCATTTTAGTATGAATAAAATACAAATATTTGATAGCAGAAAATATTTTTAAAAAGCAATAACAGAATTTTCCATAACATAAAATCCTAAGATTAAAAAAATGTACTCTCCATGAGACAGGAGTAGAAGACCAGTAAGTTGGTCATAATGGCAGGTAAAGAAATTAATGAAGTCTATCCAGTAGACATTCTTGAGTATTGGGGTGCCTAGGGCTCAGTTGGTTAAGTGGCTGACTCTTGGTTTCAACTCAGGTCATTGTCTCAGGGTCCTGGAATCAAGCCCCATGTCAGGCTCTACACTCAGCAGGGAGTTTGCTCAAAGATTCTCTCTCCCTCTCCCTCTGCCCCTCTTCTGCTCAAGCTCTCTCTCAAATAAATAAATCATTTAAAAAATTCATGAGTATTTATCAACATTTGAGAATTCTACTGGTGCTGTGGGTGAGATGCTGAAGACAATTGTCTGTTTCTAGTAATGAGTTGTTGCAGAAGTTGGATCTCCTTAAACAGGCAAAAGTGGGTTTAGTTTCTGCTTACACCTTAAGTTCAATGTTTTGGGTTTATCTGGCAATTCAGGGAGTTGATAACAATAAAGCAGGAATTGGAAATAATCAGAATATACATGAACAGAGTCAAAGAAATAATAGACAAGACAAAGACTGGCAAGCTGGATAGAGATGCAGCTTCAAGATTTGTGAAAAATGCCCTTTGGGGACCAAAATCTAAAAATGCATCCAAAGTTGCCAATGAAGGAAAAGTAAACATTAAAAAAAAATGCACTCTCCAAAAGTAATGCATTATAAAGTAAAAATAAATAAGTAAATAAAGTAGTAAGTATTAAGTAACTTTGGCTACATAAAACAATAATTATAATAGCATGTGGACATTTTAAAAATTGAAAATTCACAGCACTAATAAATTACAACAGCAATAAATAAGTTGAGATTGAGATATTGAAGTTAAAGTGTCCTGAGGTCCTTCAGCTCTCTAGGAGAATAACAAACGTATTAACTTTAAACACTGATAAGGAAGGATTCATGTAATAACTTCCATGGTAACCACTAAAAGACTAGACACATTGTGTATAGCTTCTAAGCTAGCCAGAGGAAATACAAACTGAATTTTTTAAAAATTTAATTCAAAAGACAGCAAAAAAAGAGAATAAAAGAAACAAGAGAAGCACATGCTGTTTATAAAAGATCTCTCTAAAATATGGAGGCACAGAAAAATTGGAAGTAAAAGTGTGGCTCAAAGTTTGCCATGGCAACATTCATGAATGGAAAGATGGCACTGCTATATTACTATCAGTTAAGTGGGCTTTAAGTTAAAAGACTTCCCAGAGTATAAAGAAAGCTATGTTACAATTCTCAATTTTTATATACTGAACATAGCCTCAAAATAAATAAGGAGGAAAACATGACAAAACAAAAGAAACAACTTCCTAATCATAGTGAGAGACTGTAAAACAATATTTTCAATTACTGAAAGAATAAGCAGATAAGAAATTAGTAAAGATAGAGATTTCAACAAAATAATTAGTAAAAGTGACCTAAAAAGCAAATATTGGATACTGTACAAAAGAAGTATAAAATAGACATTGTTCTCAAACATTTACAAAAATTAACCATTTAAGGGGATAAAAGACACATTTCAAGTTATTTCAAAAGAATGAAATTATATAGGTTGTATTCTTTGTAACTAAATATAAAATTTTTAAGAGGTAGAACAAACTGTTTGGAAATGAAGATACATACTTCTAAATAATGCATTATTAGAAGAAAGAATTAGAAGTATAAGAAAATATTTGACTTGAACAGTAACAAAAGTATTGATGCCAAGATGTGTGAGATGCCAGCTAATTAAATACATATATTACATAAGATGAAGTAGTGATACTGAATGAGCAAAGTATGTGTTATAAGAAGTTTGAAAGGTTCATCAGTATTTTAGGACCACAATAATTTGTAAATTTGTTGTTCAACAAATGCTAAGAAGTCCAATAACCTAGGTGTTGGAGAGGATGTGGAGTATCTCTTACCCATTGTTGGAATGTAACAACTTTAGTGGTTCACAAACTCAACATTTCAACAGTTCTATTCTTAAATATTTACCCAAGAGAATCTCAGGCTTTCACTGCAGAAATATTTATAGTAAAGTCTATAGCTACATTAAAACAGAAAAAGCTTAGAAAATTTCAAATGTTCCCTTAAAGAGAATAGGTAACTATATTTTTGGTATTTTCAAGCAGTGTATTATGCTGTGGTAATCAGAGTAAATGAATTATAGTGGTCTTAAAATACTGATGAACCTTTCAAACTTTTTTTTTTTTAAAGATTACTTATTTATTTATTTGGCAGACAAGAGATCACAAGTAAGCAGAGAAGCAGGCAGAGAGAGAGAGGAGGAAGCAGTCTCCCTGCTGAGCAGAGAGCCAGATGTGGGGGTCAATCCCAGGATCCTGGGATCATGACCTGAGATGAAGGCAGAGGCTTTAACCCACTGAGTCACCCAGGCACCCCACCTTTCAAACTTCTTATAACACATACTTTGCTAAGTATCATTATTTCATTTTATGTACTATATGCATTTACATATATATACATATATCTACAGTGCACAGTAGTATGTTGTTGTATGTATAGACCACATTTTGTTTATCCATTCATCTGTTGATGGCATTTGGGTTGTTTTCCATTTTTTAGCTATTGTAAATACTGCTGCTATAAATACTGGCATACAAATATCTGTTCGTCTCTACTTTCTGTACTATGTTATTTTTTACTATATTAAAAGTTTCTTTGATGAAAAAGAGATACTAATTTTATATAGTCTTGCTAAAAAGCATTTCATACACCAAGATCAAGAAGGTATTCTCCCATGTTTTCTTTCTGCACCAATAAGAGTGAAGTAACACAATATTGGTTATAAATCCCAGAATATTAGTTATAATATATCTTATACAATTAAAAGACATTTAAATGAAAATATTATTTTAAAGGAATATATCTGTGTTAAAACAATATTTTAAAACATTAAATAAATTATCAAAAACAAGAGGCAGGAGAGTAGCTTGAGGGGGAGGGACACAGAGATTAGAATAAATTAGATTAGAATAGATTAGATGAGATTAGATTAGAAGGACACAGAAATTTATATGTTAAAGGGATTGGCATGACCTTATAAGATAAATGAAAAAAAATTTTTTAATTGTTGGAATTCATTAGCATTTACATGGTTTAGATTAAAAACCTATAAACAAAAGTCAATTAGGTTTTATACCAACAACAGTTAGAAAATTGTATTTTTTAAAAATACCACTTAGCACAGTACAACTTCACTGAAAAACAGTAAAAAACCACTCTAAATAAATGGAAAGACATGCTGTGGTCATGGATTGGAAAAATCATTATTTTAAAGATGTCAGTTCTCGGGGCGCCTGGGTGGCTCAGTGGGTTAAGCCGCTGCCTCCAGCTCAGGTCATGATCTCAGGGTCCTGGGATCGAGTCCCGCATCGGCTCTCTGCTCCGCGGGGAGCCCGCTTCCCTCTCTCTCTCTCTGCCTGCCTCTCCGTCTACTTGTGATTTCTCTCTGTCAAATAAATAAAATCTTTAAAAAAATAAATAAATAAAGATGTCAGTTCTCTTTCAATTGACCTATAGACTCAAAGCAATCCTAGTCAAAATCTTAAACAGACTGTGTGTGTGTGTGTGTGTGCACGGGTGTGTGTGCACACACACATGCATGAATGCACAAATGCAGGACTAGAATAACATAGTCAATAGTTTATGGAAATTCATAGGGCCAGCAATAGCCAAGATCTACCAAAAATGAAAATGTATTATAAAGCTGTAAGTAAGACTGTATAGGATTATTGCTTAAGGAGTTCATTATATGTTAAGAGATGATGCAAAAAAATATAAGCTATTCAACTTGTGTCTTATTTCCATACGCTCTTTAATGTATCTTGAATTTCATATGGCATTCAGCTATTTTCCTACTTAATAATGATTAAACAAGTAAGAAAATAAGTGTTGATGGATATCAACTTAAAAGGAAGTTATGCTATAGGACTCTGTCCCTGTGCTTTCTACATTTAACATTCTTGATAAGTAACATGAAATGATGAAAGTCTTGGGTTTCAAAATTACCTCAATAATTATTTTCTCTAAATTTATATATCTTATGGATTTTATAAAACACATTTTACAGACATTATTATATTTAATCTTCATAGTAAACCTATGAAATAGAGAATGTAATTTTGGGTGGAATAAGTTGGAACCCATTATTGCCTAAAGCCAACAGGATTTAAACATCAGAATTAATTTAATTTATTTATTTTTAAACACTTTATTAATCTATTTGATAGGGAGAGGGAGAGAACACAAGCAGGGGAGTGGCAGGCAGAGGGAGAAGCAGGCTCCCTGCTGACATGGGAGCCCGATGTGGGGCTCAATCCCAAGACCCTGAGATCATGACCACACCCCAAGGCAGAAGCTTAACCAACTGAGACACCCAGGCACCCAAGCCTGAATTTATTTAAAAAATGACTTATACAAAATAGAGTTACCCTATGACCCTGCAATTGCACTACTAGGTATTTACCCCAAAGATACTGATGTAGTGAAAAGAAGAGCCATCTGTACCTCTGTACCCCAATGTTCACAGCAGCAATGACCACAATCACCAAACTATGGAAAGAGCCAAAATGCCCTTCAACAGACTAATGGATAAAGAGGATATGGTCCAAATATACAATGGAATATTACGCAGCCATCAGAAAGGCTGAATACCCAACTTTTGTATCAACATGGACAGGACTGGAGGAGATTATGCTGAATGAAATAAGTCAAACAGAGAGAGTCAATTATCATAAAGTTTCACTTACTTGTGGAGCATAAGGAATAACATGGAGGACATTAGGAGAAGGAAAGGAAAAGTGAATTGGGGGAAATCAGAGGGAGAGACGAACCATGAAAGACTGTGGACTTGGAGGGCGGAAGGGTGGGGGTTAAGTGAGCCTGGTGGTGGGTATTAAGGAGGATACATATTGCATGGAGCACTGGGTGTGGTGCATAAACAATGAGTCTTGGAACACTGAAAAAAAATTTTTAATAAGGTAAAATAAAAAATAACTCATGCAAATATGGATGGAGGGGATTTAGTTTAATGGCAATTTTAAATAGAGTTGAAAAGGAACCTTAATATGAAAAAAGAAAATGGAAAGAAAAAAGAAAACAAAAATGAAAATTTTTAGTCTCTTTTGTAGTAGCAAAATATAATTTCAAGGGAAGTGATGGCAAGTTGTACCCTGCATTAGTCAGATAATACTAGGAATCTGTGTTCAGTTCTAGGTACCTATTTTGGAAGGCATTAATAAACTAGAGAACATCTGCTCAGGAAAAGCAAAGATGATTAAAAAATTAAAACTGTCATGAGAGGAATGGTTGAGATTTGCCTGGAACATGAAAGCTCTCATCAAATATTTTTAAAAGCATCCTGTTTAAAAAAAAAAAAAAGAATTATTTAAAGTTGGCTCAGAGAATAGATATATGGCCAACAGATGAAGACTATAAGAGTACATGTTTCAACTAAATATAGGAAGAACTTTTCTAATCATTCAAAATGTTCCATTTAACCTCAAGGTTTGGTGTTGTGCAGATTATATTCCAGCTAAGTGCCTGATTTTTTTTTTCTTATCCATTGAGCATACATAATCTGCATAGAATCTGCACTGATTTTAGTGAGATTTTTAAAATATTTTTAAAAGATTTATTTATTTATATTGGGGGGAGGGGCAGAGGAAGAGGGAGAGAAAGTCTTATACAAACTCTGTGCACAGTGCAGACCCCACCACGCAGGGTTCAATCCCACAACCCTGAGATCACGACCTAAGCCAAAACCAAGAGTAGGATGCTTAACCTACTGTGCTATCCAGGTTCTCCTTTTTAAAATTTTTACGTAGGCAAACCACCCTCCAGATCAAGACAGAATACATTTTCCAGAATCCCAGAGATAAAGGCTATGTGGTCACGGGCTTTACGACTAGAGAAGACGAACATTAGAGAAGAACAATGGAGTGTGACAGAGAGCAAGTTCTGAAGGGGCTCTGAGCACTTCTGAGCATCTAATGGAGAATGGAACCTGATCAAGGGATAAGGGAAATATCTCAAGGATGTGACATTAAATAGATTGGAGATGAAGAGGAGTGAACCTGACAAAGGATGAGTTTGCTGGGGAATTTTCTATAAGGGGTACAGTGTGTGCAAAGTTCCACCTTTCAGAAAGTAAGAGAGCATGGAGTGTTCAAGAAACAGAGACAACTAAGAAGGGAAACAGAATAAAAATTAAGATAAGCAAGCACCAAAGCAACTGCATTATTTTCCTTTAGCTGATCCAAAGTAGCTTCTATCATCTTCCTATAATATTGATGAGAAATAAACCAACTACTTGAACAAATAAACAAAAGAATATGGAAATTTTTCTGCCCCGTCTGAGTTTCCCAGAACCTTCTGTTTAAGCCAAAGGCCCTTTCCCAACTCTGTCCTCTTCATTTCAGCCCAGGCTTCCCGTGTTTCATTTTTTATATCTTGTGGTCTTCTTATATCTCCTGATCTTTCCAGTTGCTTATTACATAAATATTCCTCTTGGGATTCAGTATATTTTAAGGTAAAAGACTTGACTCTTACTTCCTCAAGAAAGGAGGAGGAGAAAGAAGATGAAAGAAGCAACTAATACTTTATTAGGAAACATCTTTTTGGAATAAAAATTACTAAATTATATCACGTGTCCCAATCTAGGAAAAAGGTCTCATCAAAGTGGTATTAACTATAAAACAAATGAAGCTATTAAGAAAAATATTAATAATTGCTATAAATTAAAACTTCAAAATTTGGGGGTAGTCTTTTCAATTATATCCATGTTTTTTTTTTTTTTTGTGGCATGCCCTGATTATAACTTTCTCTGAATTGTAGTAATAGCCAAATTTATTGAAAGCTTACTCTGTTCTAAAATCTTTACATGTATTTATGTAATTCTTACAACATATGAGGTAGCTGTTATTATTATGACCATTTAACAGATGAGGAAATTGCCCAGAGTCACATAGCTGGTAAAACATAGTCTAACCCTGGCAATCTCACTTCAGATCCTCCAGCCCTAAAGGAGTGCTTATTAATGATGATGATGAAAAAATTGTAACTGTAAGAAATACCTGGTTGGCAGAGATTCCCCTATACATCACTGAGGCCACTCACAGAATACTGGTAGAGTACCATATTATCTTTTCTTGCCTAAATAAGCCCCATAAAGAATTTCTAGAAATAGTAGAAGTCTAAATTCTCTTTCTCAACAAACCTGTATTTCTCAACATAGAAGAAGGGGATTTAGAAAATACCACGAAGCCCCTTAGGATCTGTAGCAAGGGGAGAGTTACTGTTTTCCTAGCTGTGAGCAATCTGAAAGAGTAAAGTTGGTCATAGGATTTCTCCCTCTGTCTTTGCTACCTTGTTTCCTTTTGATTAGCTCCATCTCTCTCCTCAATCCCTCCCTTACCCAATCCTGGGTGCCCAGTGTGCTTGACTGCATCTCTCTTCACTTTGACCTAAAACACCTTTCCAGCCCTCTCCCAATGCTGACCCACTAACCTGCCAAACTGTCCTGTGTATTAACTAGTGAGTCAATAGTCTGTTCTATCCTTGATATAGTGTAATAATAAAATAAAAGCATTAGATTTGGAGTCAGAGGCTTCCATCTGCCATTAGCCATATGACCCTGAGCAAGTTGTATAATTTCTCTGAGCCTCAGTCCCTCATTGCTAATAGATAAATGACAATGAACCAAAGAACTTTGTAAATTATAAAGTACTAGGGGAAATATTAAATTATTAATATGTGAATCAAAAACTCTTTAAGGGAGTTTTATTTCTGGATATAATGTCTTAACTCACAGGGTGAATTTTTATGATAATGTCAGGTGATGCAGGTAACTATATAGGAGTTAATTTGAGAACTGAGAGGATATTTGTGTGTCTTTTGAAAAAACCTCAAAAGCAGGTGTCTTGTCTTCCCACATAACTCCATATAGTACGCAGGTGCACAATTTAAAGTGTTATGTATCTCCCATAATAAACATCTACCTCCAATCTATTAACAATCTATTAGCAGAGTGAATTATTGGGACATGCAAAGGACTAGGCTATTCATGACTAGTTTGGTTTTTTATTATCCTAACCAGACCCCTGAATAGTAAATTGTTCTGCTTGCACATCCTAACAAGCACCAAGCTTCCAAGAGGTCCCACAGACATTTCAGCAAGAGGCCTTCATTTGGTACAAACTCCAGATTACTGCTGGAAGGCTGTTTTGTGTTTTTGAATGGCTGGAAAATATACTACCTTTTAAAACTGTAATTAACTATTGTTTTCTTAAGCATAAGTCATTTAATTTGGTCATATGCCACCTCTGGATTTGTTGATACAAATTTGTATTTGGGAATATTAATAGCAAAATATAATCTACAGTCCTTGTCCACACAAATTGCAGTAAATTACAGTTCACCAAATTGCTGTGCTAAGAGGAAAACAGAAGTGGTTGTGGATTTCATAAAGCAAACATAGCATTCCAAAAATAATTACAGAGTTGTCACCTTAAAATATCCAGTTGTTTCTCCAAAGTGATCAGTATTAAGTAAAGGCATGTTCATCCATGTTAGATTTCATTGACTTTACAGTTACCAATCCTTCCCCCCCACACCTATTTTTTGATATTTATTTTAGAAAAGTTGGTCCTTTTTCTTTACTTTTCTGAGGAGAAAAAGGTAATGTATAAAAAATAATATTAAAACATTTATATGGATACACAAACTTCATTTACAGAAAATTGCATGCCACTGATGTTATATGACTTATTATCTAACAATATCATTCTTTAACTATAGACGATTTGCTGTATTTTAAAAGCCTAGGAAGCAACGTCAGTTTTTTATTTGTTTTGTTTTGCTTTTGAAGTAATGCTTTTTAGAGCAAACTGAAGTTATTAGGAAACAGGCCTTTGCAGCTTCCACTGTCCTATGCAAACTTAAGTTTTAAAGAAATTACTCTATGTATATACAAAGCATATGTAAATGCTCACATAATACAAAAGTTTCTTATATATTAAGTTTATATTGAAATAAAAGCACAACCATTTCTCAACATAAAACTCAAGAAAAAAACTTTAAAAATCTATGTTTAGTCCTGACCAACTCTGAAAAAAGGAAGACTAAGGAGATCTTGGAAACCAACAAGTACACAAACATGGAAATTAACAATTGTCCTCTAAAATAAAATTATAATCTGAATGTTTATCAATAAAAGTCTAGAGGTCTCGACATTTTAATGACTTTTGGAGCTAAGCAGAAGTGATTCAAGAAAGATTCCAAATCTTCTATAACCATTTTACACCATTATACAACCGAATTGAAAGTTCACCGAAAGCTGTATAGTATATGTATACTCGGTTGTTTTATGTAAGCTTCACTCAGGGAGAAAAAGTCACAAGGAGTTGATTTTTAATGTTAATTCTGATTTCTAATGCTTACAATAAGTTAAGTCAACCACTTTCTAAGTTCCGGACTGCCACACATGATCTAAACTGCTCTGTGGGGATAAAACACTTTAGAAGCTCATAATTCCTACAGGGTGTTTTGATTATTTTATACAAACTAAACTCAAACAGCAAAAAATTTCACAAGGGAAATTGTTGTGTGGTTTAAGGCCACATAATCTGGTTTCAACCCTTGTCTTAGCCTTGAGTTAAAGGCATACTCATTAACTTGAAACAATAAACTCAAACCTTAACATTTCTGGAAAGGATTCAATTCAGGACTTTGGCAGTATCAATGGTAAATATTACACATAGGCTCAATGTGATCTTATACAGAGATACAGAACATGTAGGTAACGTAGGCAATGCCAAAGTTTTAAATGAGAAACTGATATATTACGTATCCTTGCCTTATGTATGGACATTGGCCCTTCACACACACACATGCAAAACTTCCTAATTTTCTCAATACTGAATTATAAGCTGTGGTTATAACTTCAAAATCTATTTAGAGAAAAAAATGCAGAATGGATCTGGAGTGGTCATAATCATACACCACATTAGAAAAGTTGATCAATGATAAATTTAAAAAAGAAAAAATAATTGGGCCATTTAAAAATAAACCAAAAAAAAAACTACCCACTTGGAATTTATAGTCAAAAAAGAATGACATAGGCTAAGTAAGCAACATCCTAGCACCTTAGCTAAATGTAATGAAATTGGATTAGGCATCAACACAGAGAAAAAAGAAAAAATGGATATTTTAAATGGGTAATAAGATTTTTTTCTTTGTAAGAACTAATGTGAGTTAAATTTAGGTGGAAGAGAAAACAGGATGCAGCACATTAAAAAGAGATGGAAACATTATAGGAATAAATAGAGAGGGGGAAAAAAGACCTAGAAGGCAGAGAGGTGCAGGATGGAAAAAATTATGTACACATGTCAGAACAGTCTAGAGCTTAGCACATATTTCACTCAGGACTGTCTAAAACAATCAGGTAGTTTAACCCACTCAAATATAAAATAAGACTATGAATAGGCAAGAGAATAATGGAATGTGGTGGTTCTAAGAAATTTTTCCAAACTATAACTCTCCCACACTAGCTATACATTTGCCTTTGTAATAGCAAGGTTAGAAATCACCAATTCATATGGAACTAGCCATCATATATTTTTTGAAAAATTGTCCCAGATATTCACTCCTTGTTTTAGAAGTTGAACTACTATAACAAAGTAAAGCCATGACAAAGAAAATTCCATTTAATTATAAATAGGTTTGCCAAAGAGAAGACCATCGTCCTATCTCCCCAAATTTAGAGGTTATTTTCAAAATTTTACTGGTGTGTAAACAAAATATCCACTTCTGCCGCCATCCCCCACCATGCTAGCCCCAACCCCAAACACTATGAACTTTGAGACTATTTGCAGAGTAAGCTCCAGGGCTATCTATATTGTCCAAACGTGGTATACCTTATACCATATATGTACCATACCGTCTATGTATCGTATATGTACTATCTGCTCAAAGCCTTCTGCCTTCTACTTCTACACTATATTCTCATGTACTCACTCATTAGTTCATCAGGATTTACAGAGTTCGAGACACTGGCACTGTATTATATATTTTGTTCTAGACACTGGCACTGTAAATAAGACATTCATGAATTCCAATCTTGAGCTTCAAGAGCCTAACAGGGTATTTTTGACAAGTTTCAATATAATATGAGAAGTATAGATTATTACAGGAGGACATAAGAGAAATATCTAATTGTTGTGGTGTAAGACAGAAAATCAAGGTAGGCTTCCTGAAGGCTGAAATCTAAAGGCTCAGTCCATCTACTCAGAAAACAAGTGAAAATTAATTTCTAACTTATCTTCTATAGCCTTGTAAAATCCTATCAGTTACTAATTCCTTTTGCTTAATTAAGTCACATATTCCTTTTGCTTAATTAAATCTTTCATGGCACATTTGCCTTATAAAAACCCTTGATATTCTGGTCATTATCTCTATGTTCTTTATCCATCTAAAAAATTTACCATTGTCCTTTGCCTTTTTTATTTTTATTTTTTTAATTATTTTTTTTACTCTTAATTTTATTTTTTCAGTGTTCCAAAATTCATTGTTTATGCACTACACCCAGTGCTCCATGCAATATATGCCCTCCTTAATACCCATCAACAGGCTCACCCAACTCCCCACCTCACTCCCCTCCAAAACCCTCAGTTAATTTCTCAGAGTCCACAGTCTCTCATGGTTTGTTCTCCCCCTCCAAATTCCCCCAACTCACTTCTCTTCTACTCAATTTGTTTTTAAGGAAGATTTTTTGTTTATATGAGAGATACAGAGATAGTGAGCAAGTGAGCTGGGAAGAGGAGCCGAGAAAAAGAGAGACTCTTAAGTAGGCTCTGGCATTGAGCCTGACACAGGAGCTGATCTCACCATCCTGAGATCATGACCTGAGCCAAAATCAAGAGGTGGTTGCTCAATTGACTGAGTCAGCCAGGCACCCCCCATTTGTTATTTTTAAAAAGTAGTATCTACTATGTGGTACATAAACAGTGAATCTTAGAACACTGAAAAAAATAAAATTAAATTAAGATGTTTAAAAAAAGTAATATCTAAAGTTTATCAAATGCTTACTGAGGGCTGGGCACCCATTCTATGTATTTTACCCTTTCTATCTCAATAATCCTCTTGACAACTTTATGAGACAGGTAATATTACTATCTTCATTTCACAGATGAGAAGACTGAGGCTTTGAGCATTTTAGTAATTTACTCATGGTCAGCTAGCTGGTCACGACTAGTATCTGTGTCTCATTTGAATGCTCAGCCTGTGTTCTTGGCTACTACCAACCACTGCCTTCTTTTTTCCTACTTCAAAGCCCAGGTTAATGCCATTATGCATCTCCTTTCTAGAGAAGTTGAAGTGGAATACTGCAAGGCATAGGAAGAAAATAAAACTTTTCAACTAAAACTCAAAGAGCCCTAGACTAGCATTACCCTCATACCAAAACCAGACACAAATATTATAAGAAAACTAATAATACAGACCAATAGAATTATTAATATTTTTTAAAGATTTTTATTTTTTTATTTATTTGACAGACAGAGATCACAAGTAATGCAGAGGCAGGCAAAGAGAGAGGGGAAAGCAGGCTCCCTGCTGAGCAGAGAGCCTGATGCAGGGCTGGATCCCAGGACCTGAAATCATGACCTGAGCCGAAGGCAGAGGCTTTAACCCACTGAGCCACCCAGACACCCAGAATTAATAATATTGATAAACCCCTGGACAGGTTTACCAAAAGGAAAAGAGAAAGAACCCAAATAAATAAAATCATGAATGAAAGAGGAGAGGTCACAACCAACACTGAAGAAATACAAACAATATTAAGAACATTTTATGAGCAACTATATACCATCGAACCAAGCAATCTGGAAGAAATGGAAGAATTCCTAGAGAAATATAAGCTACCAAAACTGAAACAGGAAGAAGCAAAAGACCTGAACAAACCCATAACCAGTAAGGAGATTGAAGCAATAATCAAAAATCTGCCAAAAACTAGAGTCCAGGGCCAGATGGATTTCCAGGGGATTCTACCAAACATTGAAACACTAAAGAATACCTATTATTCTGATCAAAAACAAAAAACAAAAACCAAATAAACAAACAAACAGAAAAACAGAAGTGGAAGGACAACTTCCAAACTCTTTCTGTGAGGCCAGCATTACCCTGATCCCAAAACCAGACAAAGACCCCAACAGAAAGGAGAATTACATACTAATATCCCTGATGAACATGGATGCCAAAATTCTCACCAAGACACTGCTGATAGGATCTAACTGTACATTAAAAGGATTATTCACCATAACCAAGTGGGATTTTTTCCTGGGTTGCAAAGGTGGTTCAATATCCACAAATCAATCAATGTGATATACTACATTAATAAAAGAAAGACAAGAACCATATGATCCTCTCAATAGATGCAGAAAAAGCATTTGACAAAGTACAACATTCTTTCTAGATTAAAACTCTTCACAGCATAGGGATAGAGAGAATAGAACTCATATAGGAATTCAATAAAGTGACAGGATATAAAATCAATGCACAGAAATCAGTTGCATTTCTTTACACTAAAAATGAAACAGAAGTAAGAGAAATTAAGGAGTTGACTCCATTTACAATTGCACCAAAACCTATAAGGTACCTAGGAGTAAACCTAACCAAAAAGGCAAAGGATCTGTTTCAGAAAACTATAGAATACTCATGGAAGAAATTGAAGAAGAAATGGAAAAATGTTCCATGCTCATGGATTGAAGAACAAATATTATTCAAGTGTCTATGCTACCTAGAGCAATCTATTCATTCAATACAATCCCTATCAAAATACTATCAACTTTTTTCACAGAGCTGAAACAAATAAACCTAAAATTTGTATGGAATCAGAAAAGACCCTTAACAGCCAAAAGAATGTTGAAAAAGAAAACCAAAGCTGGTGGCATCACAATCCCGAACTTCAAGCTCTACTACAAAGCTGTGATCATCAAAACAGCATGGTACTGGCACAAAAACAGACACACAGATCAATGGAAAAGAATAGAGAGCTCAGAAATGGACCCTCAATGCTATGATCAACTAATCTTCGACAAAGCAGGAAAGAGTATCTAATGGAAAAAAGATAGTCTCTTCAACAAATGGTGTTGGGAAAATTGGATAGCCACATGCGGAAGAATGAAACTAGAACACTTCCTTACACTATACACAAAGATAAACTCAAAATGGATGAAAGACCTAAATGTGAGACAGGAATCCATCAGAATCCTAGAGGAGGGCACCTGGGTGGCTCAGTTATTAAGTGTCTGCCTTCCACTCAGGTCATAATCCCAAGGTCTTGGGATCAGGCCCTGCCTCAGGCTCCCCACTGAGTGGGGAGCCTGCTTCTCCCTCTGCCTGCTGCGCCCCCTGCTTGTGTTTCCTCTCTCACTGTCTCTCTCTCTGTCAAATAAATAAATAAAATCTTTTAAAGGGGGGGAAAAAAAAAGCCCTAGAGGAAAACACAGGCCGCAGCCTCTAAGACCTCAGTGGTAGGAACTTCTTGCTAGACACATCTCCAAAAGCAAGGAAAACAAAGGCATAAATTAACTACTGGGACTTCCTCAAGATAAAAAGCTTTTGCACAGCAAAGGAAACAGTCAACCAACAAAGCCAAAAACAAAAACAAAAAAACCAATCTACAGAATGGGAGAAGATACTTGCAAATGTCTTATCAGATAAAGGGCTTGTATCCAAAATCTACAAAGAACTATCACCCTAACAAAGAACAAATAATCTAATCAAGAAATGGGCAGAAGACATAAACAGACATTTCTCCAAAGAAGACATGCAGATAGCCAACAGATGTGAAAAAAATGCTCTATGTCACTTGGCACTAGGGAAATACAAATCAAAACCACAATGATATACCACCTCACACTGGTCAGAATGGCTAAAATGAACAACTTAGGAAATGACAGATGTTGGCAAGGATGTGGAGAAGGAGAACCCTCTTAGGCTATTGGTGGGAATGTAGACTTGTGCAGTCACTCTGGAAAATAGTATGGAGGTTCCTCAAAAGGTTGAAAATAGAGCTACCTATGACCCAGAAATTGCACTACTAGGTATTTACCCCAAAGATACAAATGTAGTGATCCGATGGGGCACCTGCACCCCAATGTTTATAGGAGCAATGTCTACAATAGTCTATGGAAAGAGCCCAGATGTCCAATGACAGATGAATGGATAAAGAAGATGTGGAGATGTGGAGGGGATATATATGTATATATATATGATGAATACTACTCAGCCATCAAAAAAATGAAATCTTGCCATTTGCGATGACATGGATGGAACTAGAGGGTATTATGCTAAGTGATATAAGTCAATCAGAGAAAGACAATTATCATATGCTCTCACTCATATGTGAAATTTAAGAAACAAAACAGAGGATCATAGGGGAAAGGAGGGAAAAATAAAACAAGATGAAATTAGAGAGGGAGACAAACCATAAGAGACTCTTAATCATAGGAAACAAACAAGGCTGAGGAGAGGAGAGGGTTGGGTGATGGGGTAACTGAGTGATGGGCAGTAAGGAGGGCACGTGATGTAATAAGCACTGGGTATTATATGAGACTGATGAATCACTGAACCCTGCCTCTGAAACTAATAATACACTATATGTTAATTAACTGAACTTAAATGAAAAATAATAGAAAAAAGTACAGACCAATATCTCCCATGCAGATAGATGCAAAAATCCTCCAATAATGTATAAAAAGCACTATATAGCATAACTAAGTGGGATATATTCTAGGCATGTAAGGTTGGTTCAACATTCAGAAATTCATGTAATACATTACCTTAATAGGTTAAAGAGGAAAAAATCACATGCTCATATCTCACATGCTCGTAGATGCAAATCAAAACAAAACAAAACCTCTCAGCAAACTCGGAATAGAGAGGAACTTCTTCAACTTGATAAAGAACATCTACAAAAAAACCCTGCTGTTAACATCATGCCTGATGGTGAAAAATTAGAAGCTTTCCCATGAGAGTAAGAAAAAGGTAAAGATGTCCTTCTCACCACTGCTTTTCAACAGTACTGGAAGTAAGGAAAGTCCTAGCTAATGTGATTAGAGAAGAAAAGAAAGGAAAAGGCATACAGATTAAGAAGAAAGAAATAAAACTGTCTTTTTTCACAGATGACATGATTGTTAGTGTGGAAAATCCCACAGAATCAACAAAAAACTCCTGGAACTTTTAAGTGATTACAGCAAGGTGGCAAGATACAAAGTTAACATATAAAAGTCATTCACTCTCCTATATACTTGCCATGAGCAATTGGTATTTAAAATTTAAAAACACAGTATCATTATCAGCCCCCAATATGAAATACTCAGGTATAAATCTAACAAAATATATATAAAATATATATAAGGAAGACTACAAAGCTGTGATGAAATAAATCAAAGAATTAAAAATTGGATAGCTGTTCCATATTCACGGATAGGAAGACAATATTGTCACAATGTCAATTCTTCCTAAACTTGTAAACAGATTAAATGCAATTACAATAAAAGTACCATCAAATTATTTTGTGAATATCTGATTTATGATACCAAAGAGCCAACACAATATTGAAGGAGAACAAATTCAGAGGACTTACACTGTCCAAGTTCAAGACACACTATAAAGTTATAGTAACCTGTACAATATGATTGGTAAAAAAGAGGCAAACAAACTAGTAGAAAACAACAGAGAACCCATAAATAGACCCTCACAAATATAGTCAACTGATCTTTGACAAAGGAGCAAACGCACAAAACAAAATGCAGCAAAAATTCCCTTTTTAATACATGGTGCTGGAACAACTGGACAACCACATACAAAAAAATGAATCTACGCACAGACCCTGCAGTCTTCAAAAAATTAACTCAAAATGAATAATAGGTTTACATGCAAAATGCAAAAGTATAAAACTCCTAGAAGACCTAGGAGAAACCTAGAAACCTAGGAGAAAATCTAGATGACTTTCTCTAAAAACCTAGGAGAAAATCTAGATGACTTTGGGTTTGCTGATGACTTTTTAGATACAACCTCAAAGGCCAAATCCATGAAAGAATGAATTGATGAACTAGAATTCATTAAAATTAAAAACTTCTGCTTTGTGAGAGACACTTTTAGGAAAATGAAAAGACAAGGCACAGAATGGTAGAAAATATTTGTAAACAATATGTCTGATAATAAACTGATATGCAAATACAAAAAAATTCTTAAAACTCAACAAGAAGGAAAAAAAAAAGACCCATTTAAAAATGGGATCTTGGGGCACCTGGGTGGCTCAGTAGGTTAAGCCTCTGCCTTCGGCTCAGGTCATGATCTCAGGGTCCTGGGATAAAGCCCCGCATTAGCATCTCTGCTCAGCAGGGAGCCTGCTTCCTCCCCCAACTCTGCCTACTTGTGATCTCTCTCTCTGTGTCAAATAAATAAATAAAATCTTTAAAAAAAGGGGGGGATCTTAATAGAGACCATACCAAAGAACAAAATTAGATGCCAAATAAGCATATGAAAAGATACTTTACATCATATGTCATCAGGGAAATGCAAATTAAATCAACAATGAGATATCACTACAAACCTATTAGAATGGCCAAAACCCAAAACAGCAGTGAATCTGCTTGTTCCTCTCCTTCCAACCCTGCCCCACCTTGTGAGCTCCCTCTCTCTCTCTCTCCTGCTCAAAGAGATAAAATCTTTAAAAAAAATCAAATGCTGGTGAGGATGTGGAGCAACAGGAATTGTCATTAATTGCTGGTGGAAATGCAAAATGGAACGGCCACTTTGGAAAACAATTTGGTAGTTTCTTATAAAATTAAACATACTTTCTTACCATATATTACAGCAATATGCTCTTTGTTATTTACCCAAATGAGCTAAAAACTTTGTACCCACAAAAGCCTGCCCATAGCTATTTATAGATTTTTTTATTCAAAATTCCCACAGTTAGAAAAGAACCAAAATGTCCTTTAGTAGGTGAATGGATAAATGAACTGGTATATCCATCCATATAATGGAATATTATTCAACACTGAAAAGAAATGAGCTAAGCCATGAAAAAACATGGAAGAATCCTAAATGTATATTCTAAGTGGAAGAGCCAACCCTGATACGTACTGTATGATTCAAATTATATGACATTCTGGAAAAGGCAAAAATATGGAGATTACAAGATCAGCGTTTGCCAGAGGTTGTGGGGTAGAGGGTAGAATAGGCAGAGTACTGGGGATTTAGGACAGTGAAACTATTTTGTATGATACTACAGTGGTAGATATATGTCACTGTACATTTGTTAAGACCTGAAAATGACAACTCAAGAGTGAACTCTAGGGTAAACTATGGACTCTGGGTGATAATGATGTTCAATGTAGATTTACCAATTGGGGAAGCTGTGAATATGTGGGTGAAGAGAGCACATGGAAACTCTATACTTCCTGTTTATTTTTTTAAAAGATTTTATTTATTTATTTGACACAGAGAGAGAGATCACAAGTAGGCAGAGAGGCAGGCAGAGAGAGAGAGAGAGAGAAGCAGGCTCCCCGCTGAGCAGAGAGCCCGATGCGGGGCTCGATCCCAGGACCCTGAGATCATGACCTGAGCCGAAGGCAGAGGCTTAACCCACTGAGCCACCCAGGCGCCCCTCTGCTTAATTTTGTGGTGAACCTAAAACTGCTCTAAAAAAAGTCCTTTTTTCCCCAAAGGTATAAATTCCTGAGAGTCTCAGTCTCATTGCCGTTGCTCAGAGAATGCTGAAGCCCCATCCGTCCACCACCACCCACCCACTACAGAACCACACATCCAGTCACGGATAGAAATGAGCTGCACAGAGGGCCAAACTAGCTGAACAGACCAAGTGATATGATTACATGGCAGCCGGCATGAAGCCTGTAACTGAACGAAAAGCTGAATTATTCAATGAGGAGAGGAATCTTCTCTCAATTGTTTATGAAAGTGTTGTGGGAGCCCAAAGGTCATATTGGAGGGTCATCTCAAGTATTGAGCAAAAGATGGAAGATGCTAAGGAAAACAGCAGATGATCTGAGAATACAGAGAGAAAACTGAGGCTGAGCTAAAAGATGTCTGTAATGATGTACATTCTGTTTTGGGAAAGTTTTTGATTCCCAATGGTTCACAGGTGAGAAAAGTCTTCTATTTGAAAATGAAGGGAGATGACTACTTTTACTAGCCGGGGTTTCTGTGGATGATAATTAGAAGGAGATTATGAATCAGTCATAACAGACATACCAAGAAGCTTTTGAAATCAGCAAAAAGGAAATGCAACCAACACATCCTATCAGGTTGGGTCTGGCCCTTAACCTATCTGTGTTGTTATTATAAGATTCTGCGCTCCCTATAGAAAGCCTGCTCTCTTGCAAAGACAGGTGGCTTGCAAAAAATGGCTTTTGATAAAGCCATTGTTGAACTTGATACAGTAAGTGTAAAGTCATACCAAGACAGTTCTTTTGTGGTGCCTGCGTGTCTCAGTCAGTTAGGCATCTAAGTTTGGCTCAGGTCATGATCTTGGGGTCCTGGGCTCCCAGCCCTGTATCAGGCTTCCTGCTCAGCAGTGAATCTGCTTGTCCCTCTCCTTCTGACCCTGCCCCCACTTGTGAGCTCCCTCTGTCTCTCTCTCCTGCTCAAAGAGATAAAATCTTAAAAAAAAAAAAAAATACAGCACACTAATCATGCAATTACTCAGAGACAAGTTGACATTGTGGACATTGGATACCCAAGGAGACAAAGTTGAATTAATGCGGAAGAAAGAGGGGAAAATTAGCTAGCCTTCCAACTTTTGTCTTCCTCATCCCCAAATTTACACAGACCATTTGTCATTTATGCTGTCCCACAAATAGTTTTTTGTTTACGATTTATGACAGGTTTATTTTACTTCTATTTGAATTCCTATTCTTCCCATGTGGTTTTCATGTTTAATGTTAGGGGAGTAGAGCCAGTTAAGATTTAGGGAGTTACCTGTTTTCATCTTGGGGTGGCCAGTATGGGGATGTGGTACTTTTACACTAGTTATAAATGTTTGGCGTAGTACTTTTGGTACATTGTGACTTGACAAAGTACGTTTTGTGTTAAAACTGCTTTCATGTCTAAGCAGAGAAAACTGCCTACATACTGGTTTGTCCTGGTGGGGAATAAAAGGAATAACTGGTTCCAGACACAGGTATAGTTATTGTGGATACTTTAAGTCTGAGGCACTTACAAGGCTGCAGGAGAAATAGGTGCCCCGTGGATATTACAGGTTAAACCTCATGTATCTGTGGAATACGCATTCTCAATGTGCACACCTTTAACTACAACTGCAGAAGTGTTCCTTTCACTGTGACCCAATTTACTCTGAATAAGGGCAGAAACGGTTCATATTCCATTATTTGTAAAGTTCCCTGCTGTTTGCTTTCATTACTTTTGCAACACTCATTTTATTTGTATTTAAATGTTTTACACAACCTAAGAACAAATGTACAAGTAAAAATGCAGTAAAAATGGATCGCTTGATATCCATTACTTTATGTATATTAGCACAACGGCAAAATAAAAAACCCATGGATTTAACTTCTTTTGGGTTGTTTTTTTTTTCTTTTGTGATTTTTTTTTTGATACTTGCCTAACATGCATATGGTATAAAAATAGTTAACAGGGAAGTAACATGAGATGATAACTAGCTTTGTTTAATGTCTTATGAAACTTTGATGAAAAAACCAAGCATAATTGTGGAGAGCATGTATTAAATTCATGTAAGTAGAATAATAGTTTATGATTGGACTTTTCAACTACTTTATAATTTTTCAAATAAATTAGTCTTTTGATTCTGAAACTTCTCTAAGGGAAATTGTATATTTTTAGAAATTTATTCCTTATTCTCTCTTGGCAGCTAATGGACTTTTAACCCATTTCATTAACAAGTTTAAATACAAAATTTATTAAAATAATAAAAACAACAAAGTATAAACTGCTCAAGACAAAAAGGACAGGGAAGGAAACAAAGTTTTGAAAGACGGAAAAAAAGATGAAACAAATAGCAACTGATCCAGTAAGTCAGAGAAAGTTAAAGCCCAACTACCTGGAAAGTGAGATGCCTATGAAAAACAAGCACATTTGTTCTATTAAACTCTGGAAAGATTCAGGAATTAGAGGTATCAGGTGACTTGGAAGACTAAAGGACAAGATAGGGTGAGCACAAGGACTGATTTTTGAGTCTGTAATGGGAGCATTGAAAGTTTAGATGTCCTGTCCCAGAATACACCCCCTCCCACCAAAACAAAGTAAGACATTACTGTAGGTGGAGATTGACTCAGAAAAGCTCTGGTTTGGGGGACACGGTGAGAAACATGCAATCCAAGATAAAGGAAGACTAAAACAAAAGATGGTATCCCCAAGATAAAGATGAAGACAGCTCTCAAGAAAACTGCGATATAGTTGATTTAGAAAGCGGTCAGCTGTATTGGATCAGGAAGATGGAGAATTCAGGAAAAAGGAAAAAGTGGAACTTATCTATTACCTATGAGGTTTAACAGTAACAAGAGAAACTTCAGTGCTTAGAAAGAAAGCTTGGGCTGAATGAGCAACACATACAAAGAAAACTAGGCAAAAATAAACAAAGCATGACAGCTGACTCCAGGAAAAACAGTGAGTTGCTTCATTAAATGCAACAAATTATTACATGTGGATGAGCTGTGATCAGATCTATATAGTCCCAACAATTAAATATAAAATTATTTAACCAAAAAAATTAGGAGAATGAAAATAAGAAAAATTTTAATCACAAAGTATAAGAAAGCCAAAGCCTTATATTCCAGAGTAAAAATCAATAGCTAATATGTAAAATCAATATATTAATAAATTAAATCAGTATAAATGCCTAAATCGATAGGGGTGCCTCGGTGGTTCCATCAGTGAAGTATCTACCTTTGGCTAAGGTCATGATCCCAGGGTCCTGGAATCTAGCCCCACATCTGGGGCTGAGCAGGGAGCCTGCTTCTCCCTTTCCCTTTTCCCCTCCCCCTGTTCGTGCTCTCTCTCTCTCTCTCTCTCTCAAATACATAAAATCTTTTAAAAAATGAATCAATATAATAAATAACAAAATCAATATGATATCTAAAATTGAAAAATCAAAAATATACAGGATAGCAAGCTATTTGGATAAATAGTTTTCAAAACAATTCCTGAAGAAGGAACTCATAAATATAAAATACAAAATGAAAACCAAAAAAGTAGCAAAAAAGTAAAATTGGTTCTAAGGGGCAGGAACTGGGGAGCAAGAGATATTAAAAACAAGGAATGCTCTTTTTCAGAGGTGCCTGGGTGGCTCAGTGGGTTAAGCCTCTGCGTTTGGCTCAGGTCATGATCTCAGGGTTCTGGGATAGAACACTGCATCAGGCTCTCTGCATCTCTCTGCCTGCCTCTCTGCCTACTCGTGATCTCTCTCTCTGTCAAATAAATAAATAAAATCTTAAAAAAAAAAAAAAAGAATGTTCTTTTTCATCATAAATCAGATAACCATTTTTCTCAGAAATGTCCTGTTTTATTCCTTTTTCCCAGTGTTGTATCCAGTTAGCAAACCTCTTTCATTTTGTAAAGTACATTACAAATTAAATGTTCAATCTAATTACAAAATTTATATAATTACTTTACTTCTAAATTATCCACATTTATTACTATCATAAATAAAAAAATTTTAAGTGGGTCTTTGAGTTGAAGTTGAAATAAGGAGGTTTATGTCCTATTTATGCCTCTTAATACTTGGTGATAAAGGGCTAGTTTCCTAACCTCTCTGTGCCTTCTTTTTTATCACATCTACAAAATGAGGATTATAAAAGTTCCCACTGCATAGATTTGTTATAAAGATTGAATTGGCCACTTTGCACAGTGTTTTGCACTTAACTAATGCTCAATAAACATAACCTATTATTGTATTAAATGTCTATGAAATTTGAGTTGATTCAGAATGAATCTTTTTCCTCATAGTGGATTTTCATCTATGCCTTTAATGTTATAATTGAAAATTAGTGAAAAGTTTAAAGTTACATCCCTTTTTCTTAAATCAATGAAACATATTGAATAGGCTCTCTGCATGATTGTTTGAAGAAAAGGCCAAATTTGGAACATTTAATTACAAGGTAAAGAGCCAATAAAACTACAACCATTTAGTTCATTCAGATGTTCTTTTAAATCTTCAGATCATAATTAGAAAAATAAATACACTGCTTGTTTTCAGATCATAATTTTCCCTATATATTTGTTAATCTTCATTTAGTACTTGGGAGTACTTTTTGCACAAATAACTGTGTGTAATCACAGACTGCAAGCTATTTTGGAAGTCTGGCTGACTTTCCACATTCTATGGGATCCTGGGAATATAGCAGTATAAAGGATCTACAGTCTATGGGTTTATCAGACATGTGAACAGTCTCAAGAAAATGCATCTAAATGTCTTAGGCAAAGTTTCCAACATTATTTCATAAGACTCCTATGAAGAGCTAGCATTTTTTTATAGGTCAAATGCAGATTAAATAGGTCATTTTTGTAATGTTGGTTAGAGGACTTCTATAATATCCCCCGGTATCCTAATGGTTATTTCAATAAATTGCTTAATTTAAAGATAATGTTTAATTAAGCTGCTCCTGTGCTTTTAAACCCTACATTCTAATTTTTTATGTTCCAGTTTCTGAAATTTTATTCATTTGAAGTCTTACCTCACCATAGTCTTTTGCAGGAATTCTAGTTTATATGAATCTTCCTTCCTTGAACTCAACGGCCATTTTAACAGTTGGGGATTGTTTTTGGCTGTATAATAGATTCTTTCACAAACTTTTTCCAGTTTTATGGAAGCTTAATTTACAAATAAAGTTGTAATACAACTGAAGTGTACAACATGATAATTTGATATATGTATACATTAGGAAACAATTTTCATAATCAAGTTAATTAACACATACACCACTTCACATAGTTACCTTTTTTTCTTGGTACAGTTTTTTTTTTAAGATTGATTTATTTATTTGAGAGAGAGAGTGAGAGCACAGGGTGGGTAGGTGCAGAGGAAGAGGGAGAGAGAAACTTCAGCAGACTCTGTACTCAATGCCAGCTGACACAGGGCTTGATCTCATGACGCTGAGATCACAACCTGAGCAGAAACCAAGAGTGGGACATTTAACTAAATGCACCACCCTGGTGCCCTTGGTACAGACTTTCTAGATGTACTCTCTCTTAGCAGATTTTGATTATACAAAACAGTATTATTAAATACAGTCACTATCTATAGTAACCATCATCAGCTCCTCAGGACTTATTCATCTTACGACTGCAAGTTTGTGCCCTTTTACCAACCTCTCCCTGTTTTCCCCACCCTTCAGGCACTGGAAACCCCATTTTATCCCATTTCTCAGAGTTTAACTTTTTTTTTTTTTTTTTGAGATTCTGCATGTAAGTAACACCATGCAATATTTGTCTTTGTTGGGTTTATTTCATTTAGCATATAATGCCCTTCAGATTCAACCATATCACAAATGGCAGTTCTTTTTAAAGGCTGGATAATAACCCACTGTGATGTATACACAGCACGCTGACAATTGTTTTTTATTCTGACTTCAATCTTTCTTTAAAAGTCTCATATGTGTGATGGGTCTCACAAAATTTTAATCTATTTAATGTCAGTGGCATTGTGTTCATAGCATAACCATAAAATAATGCAACTGTATTTTTGAACAAGCATTCAAAAACTTAATCTCACAGATGAAATTTATTTTCTTTAGTCATGTTGGGATTCAATCCCTGTTCAACACTGCTGCCATTTTTAGTATATACAACCTATAATATATTCTCTTGTAGAATGACAGTAATAATGAATTTTCTTTCTATGAAGATGAAATTTATTTTGCAAGTCAGTAGTTACTTGTCACCAAATTTAACACCAAAACAAATAAGTAGAGTAGTATTGAGGCTGTTTTGTAGCATAAATAGTTTTGAATATAATTCCTGAAAAAGGAGCTCCTCAGATTTTTTTAATGTAGTAAGCTTGTCTATCATTGTTTTTGACATTGTTGTAGTCTTTACTTATTTTTATATATCATTTTAGCATTGTTTGTTTGGTTTCAGTCTCATATCTCCCCCTACACTTCTCAGTATTATGTAAAATGAAGACACATGATGGGCACTCAACCAATGTCTTTAATATTGAAACTTCTCTGCCCTTCTTTCTGTAGGAGGCAGCTAGCAATCAGAAAGAGACATAATAAAAACCACCTGGACAACTCCAACCAACTCAGAGCCCCCAGATTGAAATTAGTGGTTCCATTTCCATGAAAAAAAAAATTCTTTTTTGTTTGTTTCTTTTCTTCCATTTTTAGAAGCAAAGACACCCATTCAAATACCCGGTAAAGAAAAAAACTCTAGACAGGTCTGGGTTTCCAGTTCCAGAAAACCAAGATAGAGCTCCTGGAATATTATGCCCAGATTCTCTTGGCTTTACCTCCTGTACAAATAAATCCATCCACTGCTGTGCTTGGCGAGGTGACAAAAACAGCTGCAGGGGAGGCAAAACCTTTCCTGGCACAGGCTCTGTGCCGATTTCCTTCATTAAGGACTCTCATCTTTCTAGCATGTGGGCCCTTCTCGGCTGACAGGACAAAGCAAGGCAGCAGTGGGTGGAAGGAGAGGGGAGTCAAGCTCACTGACCCTTGATTGAGCTCGGCTTCCTGCTGTCCCCAACTTCTGTAAGATGCTAACCTTTTCCACTCCTGCCCCGGTGATTTCTGTGGGAATAGTAGAGTTCCTGAGCCATAGTCCTACAGATGGGAAGAGATGATATAGGCTCAAATAATTCAGAGATGGGGGGAAGCAAGAGAAGGAAAAGAGAAGAAAAAGAGGTCAAGAAAAATGAAACGAAAAGGAATCAGATAAAGGAAGCTATAAAGACAGATATGAGAAGATCGGGTAACTAGAAATTAGGGTTTTGTTTTTTCTTTAATTGAGAAAATGTCTGAAAACTCAGGTGAATTCTGCCAGTCACAGGAGGATTTTCCCAACCATCTTTTATCCTCATTTACTCTCAAGGTGATATGTCCATGCCTGTGCCTAGGTTAGGGCTTAAAAGCAGACTTTGGAGCCAGATTTACTACTTCCTAGACATTTGACAATTATTTAATATCTCTGTTTATAAGTTTCCTCCTTGATAAAATGGAGACAATTTCAGTGTCCACCATATAGGATTATTATGAAAATTAAATCGGTTGAGGCATGTAATATTTCCATAGTATATGACATATAGTGCATGCTCAATTTTCCATGTTATATTTTGACGGTACCAATGAACAGCTTCTGACCGTTAAGTCACTTGATGGAGTGGACCCGACTCACCAGGCATATTCATTTACTTATAAGTATTCATTTATAAGTATTGCTCACACTTTTTCTATCTTGAAATATCTAGGTTTACTTCTTTATCTCAACCTATCAAAACCTACCATTCTTTAAGTACCTGTTTCACAAATACTTATTCCAACCTCCTCCACGGAACCATTCCTGATCTCCCCTATGAACTCTTACATCATTTAACATCTGTACGTTTGACACTTAGTGGTTCACATACCAGCATAGGCTACACAGTATCTTATGCAAAGCAGAGACAGTAACTGGCCAGTAACAGTTACTGATTAGTTTCTCATAGCCTGCCTTGTATTAGAAAGGGAAAAGGAGAATGGTCGAAGAATATATGTAGCGACTCCATGCCAAAATATTTATGTCTTTGTCCAATGTAAATTATGCGGGTCTCCAGCACTGAAAGACCCTCTCTTTTTTTTGAGAATCTTTTGAAGGATGAATCTCTGCATGGTGGTGAGAAAAGGAATAAGTTATCTGACACAAGTTGCTGAGAGAGTCAGAAATATCCAGAATAACTCAACTGTATCCTCAGTCCATAATTATAACTGTTAAAAGATATCACCAAATGGGCTCTGAAGTCAGACAGAACAGGGATTCTTCCTTGGTCTTCCATTTACTAGCTGTGCAATTCTGGAAAATTTATGAAGCTATATGAAATTGACTTTCCTCATCTATAAAGTTAGGATAACAATGTCTTCTTCATAAGGTACCTGAGACATTTAAAGAATTTATTATGGTGCCTGCCATATGCATTCGACAAATGCCATTTCCTTTCCTCTTTCTAAGAATGAATCAAGGCAGAAAACACCAAACCGTTCTTGAACTAAGTCATTTCAACTACTCTATAGTTAGTTTTTCACAGTGGGTCTTTGTAAATTTTAAGAGCCACAAAAGTCACATTAGTCTTGGCTGTGACTAAATTAGATACTATTCTGAAGGATTATAGTCCTAGGAGCCTATCACCTCAGCAGGCTGAATTAAAAATTTAAAAATCAAACCCACAACAGGTTGGAGAAATAAAAGGAATAGGTCACAAAGAGCTTTATTTTCTCTTTTTAACCTGTTGTCATCGTTTACTGTTTAACCTGTTTACATCGTTTACAAATAGGCAAACTACTTGCTTTTTAATTGTTTGCCAGGTCTTCTATGAGTTCGGTCAATTTTCACCTGTTCCTTTTTGCTGTAAATTCACTGTAAGTATAATGGAAGGGAAATAAAGATTTTAAAGTTCTAAAACATATTTTTTAATGGAAAGTTCTTTCTTAGCTGGGATTTATTTCTCATATCATTTACTGCAGGAGACTTGTGAGCTAGAGGAAGAGAAGAAACTCTAAATAGTGTTAACATTTACTGTGGAAATACTATTTGTTATAACTTTCTGTCAGAAAGCTAAAACTTTATCGTCCAAAATGAGGGTGGTATATATGTGGTCTTTCCCATCTGTAGATGGGCAAAGCTAATACTTGTGGTCAAACTCAGAGAAAACTGTGATTAATAAAACTAGTAAGATTCAAGCTATGTCAAAGTCAGTGCATGGCCAGCATAGCTCTGGAATCAGACTGACCAGTACAACCCCTATAGCCAGAGCCGTCAATGTGAGCAGAATAAAACACAGAGTTAAATGGTTGAGGCTGTGACCAGGCACTGGTCCCTTAGAAGGGACCTTAGAAGGGACCTATGATCTATGCTTATGTGGCAGGTACCTAAAAAACATACAAACTTGACAGTGGAAGAGAATAAAATGGGCCCTGTAAACATAATGCATCAATGTGTAGCTACAGAGAAAAATTGAAAGTAAAGGTAGGCCAGAAACAAGAACAGCCACCATATAAGCTGCAGGAACAGAAAAAGAGTCAGAGAAGTGTTGGCCCTATAAGAAGAAAACTTTCACTTACTATTAATTAATTCATTCTTTCACTCAACAAATATGTATGAGAACCAAATATCTGTTAGGTAAATAAGGCTACAAAGATGAAAAAAAAAAAAATCCTTGCCTATAGTGAGGTGAAAAACACATCTAGTACAGATTAGGAGGAAGGGATCCTAGTCTGCCTAGGTTAAGGTATGTTTACAGAAACTAGGTGTCTCAGGGCTTTTCTTAGCAGACAAAAGAGAGGTGGGCTCTAGCAAGAAGGACCAATATGTTGGGGTTTATCCTGCAGATATTGAAGAACAATTAAAATTTGCAAGATGAGGAGCAACATGATCAGTTTTTAGGGTAGAAATGTCCTTCTGGTTGAAGTGGACCTAAAGAAGGACAAGGAGGCCAGTAGGGAAGTTATAATAATAGTAGAGGGTAGGTATAGGGATGATAAGAGTTGAACCCAAAAAAAAGTAGAGGGATGAGAATGAAAAGGACAGATTTGAGGCAACAGAATTGATAGTGCGTATGTGTAAAGGAGAGTGAAAGACCTGCAAAAAAGTCTACATATTAGGCATGAGCAAATGGTGACACCTGGGGCTTTTCACCAAAGTAGGAAAGACTGGAAAAAGCAGGCTTTGAGAAAGACAGTGTAAAAGCTTAATTTTTAATACACTGTATTTACATGCTTTTGTGACAACTAAGTAAAAACAGCATATAATTAGGTCTATGCAAAAAGAAATCTGTAAGCCCCCTGTATGATACAGAGGACTGAGAATGGAAAGGAAACTGATAATGAAGATGCTAAAGATTGAAGAGGATAGAAATGGACTTATCTGAACTAAAGTCAGAGTTCTTATTAAAAATGAAACAAAATGAACAAACAAAAATAAAATTCACTAAATGCACTCTGAATAGATAACACAGATGGGGGAATTAATAGGATATTAGGTGAAGGATTCTCAAGGCTAAAGAACAAAGCCTTCCAGTTTCTCCATCAAACTCCACAAACACCAGGAGCTTGACTTTACTGCAATCACTGGTACCACCACTGCCAGTCCTACTCAGGTCTCTGAAACACAACCCTACAAGCACTGCAAAATCATCACCACTCCTGTCCCTACTACCTTCACCAGCAAAACTGGAAACTTCTTTTACAGCATCTCACTCAAGTGCCTAATTCAAAGGTAAATTAAGTTCAAGGGAGACTTGGAATTTGAGTTCTGATATATCCCTTGGGGAAGAGGGAAAAAGGGGGCCCCCACTGGTCCAAGGTGAATAGAACAAGTGGATCAGAGAGGGAAAAGGGGGGGTCGTAACTCTGAGACTAGAAAGAGATTTTTAACTCTATGGAGAATTACTGAATGTAACAATAAAAACAATGTATTCAATCTATTCAATTTGATTCAATCTAATCAAATCTATTATTTGTTTAGCATAATAGATATTATATGCCACACACTGTATATACACTACTCAAAACTTCATAATAACCCTCTATGGCAGGTTTTACTATCTCCATGTTACAAATAGCAGAAAAGAATCCCAGAAGTGAAATAATCAATATCACAGAGCTAGTATATGGTTCAGCCAAGGTTTGAGTGCAAGTCAGCCTAATTCCTTACCCTCTCCATGTTCTTCTTTCAGAATGCTATCAACAGAGAATACCTGTAGTTAGGTAAGCATTTCTATATGAGTAGTGCAATAAATTTATTTATACTTTAACTGTAAATTTTGTGGTTTTTTTTTTCTGAAAAATTGCTTTGATTCTAAAAATGACAGTCAATGACATCTCTCTCAGGTGCTGCTATAAAACTAAGCCCAAGTGAATGCTAACGAAGAAGTCAAGAACCATTACCCTGGGCACAGGGTACAGAATGTTACACAGGAGACTCCAGACATGAAGGAACATGGAGATTTGGCCAAGGAAGGCTATGGATGTATATCCTGCAATGAATGGGAACACCAATTCAGGCCATCATCCTACCCTTTTAGTATCCTACAACAAAAAAGTTTTTCTCTGACCAGGGAAAACCCTGCTGATAATACACAATAAAATGGTCCTGCCATTTTTTTAAATATTCCAACAAATTTATCATCAGGATATATTTTTACTTGTGAACCTGAATTAGTTTTTCTGCCAAAGAGTTAGAAGATATACTTCTGTGTTTGGATGAAATATGGTTTCAGAAAGGTTGATGAGAGGTATGAGAGTAAATCCACATGTGGGAGAATATAAAGGCAGCAAGATAATTTCTTTGTCTGATTCTGCCATTTTTAAATTTTTCTAATCATCCTTGAAAATTTCATGTGTGTGGTATGACGTGTGTGTGGTATAAATTGTTTAGTTCCCATGAACAATCCTTTCTTTATTATCAAAATAAAAGCATACTGGAGGTACTTCTATATTTATTGCAGCATTATTTACAAGAGCCAAATTATGGAAGCAGCCCGAGTGTCCAGCAACTAAAGATTGTTAAGGAAGATGTGATTGTTTTATATATATATATATATAGTGGAATATTAGTTAGCCATAAAAAAGAATGAAATCTTGACATTTGCAAAAACATGGATGGATCTAGAGAGTATAATGCTAAGCAAAATAAGCCAATCAGAGAAAGACAAATACCATATGATATGATTCATATGTGGCATTTATTAAATGAAACAAATGAATAAAGGGGAAAATAGACAAATAAAAAATACATTCTTTTTTTTTAAAAAAAGAAATATTCATCATTTTGAGAGACAGAGAGAGTGTGAACAAGGGGAGGGATGAAGGGAGAGGGAGACAAGCAGACTCCCCACTGAGCAGGGAGCCTGATGAAGGGCTCAATACCAAGTGCAAGATCATGACCTGAGTTGAAACCAAGAGTCAGATGCTCAACCAACCAAGCCACCCAGGTGCCCCCCAAAAGTAGATTCCTAACTGCAGAGAAGAAGCAGATGGTTACCAGAGGGGAGGATGATGGGGGGGGGATGGGCAAAATAAATGAAGGGGATTAAGAGTCCACTTATTTTCATGAGCACTGAGTAATATCAGGGAGTGTTGAATGACTATATTGTACACCAGAAAATAAGATAACTATATTATATATGTTAACTATACTGGAATTAAAAATTTTTAAAAAGTTAAAAAGCATACCAGAGTAATATATTTAAAAAGTAAATGGGATCATGTGACTCCCTGCTAAATCCCTTCCATTGCTTTTTTTTTAAGAGACTCCAAACTCCTTGCCACAATGAGAAAGGCCCTACAGGATCTAGCTCTTCCTGACCTCCCTAACCTCTCCAGGTATCACACCATGCTTTAGCCATGTAGGTCTCCTGATTTCTCAAATGCACCAAGCCCGTCCCCACTCTAGGCTTTTATACTTATTGTATCTCCACTGAGAGCTCTTATCCCCTTTTCTGTATGGCTGCCTTTTTTTTTTTTTTTTTTTTTTTTTTGCCTTTGGGACCTGTCTCAGAGGCTGCCTGCTCAAAAAGCCGTTACCTTCCCTTATCACCCTATCCCTAATGATCTACTCCCTGTTTCTCAGACATCTCTCACACCCTCCATCACTTGGACTTTTCAACAATACCTGGACGTTTCTCTTGCAGTACATATCTCAACTGATTTATTTGTGTGTTTATCCATTTATCATCTGTCTCACTCGGTCGAATTTGGATCCACGAGAACAGGGATATCATGTGTTTGTACTACTGTATCCTCAGGGCACCTGGCAGGTAGCTGTTACTCAGTCAATTTCTACTCATGGAACAAATGCAGCAGTGGTCGAATAGAATCAGCATGGCCTGTGCCATCCACCCTTCCTTATAGTCTTACTGCTTTTTATTCCTTGTCACAGCTTTTTGTCCTAGTCACATAGAACAAATTATCTTGTAGTTCTTGGTTGGTTTTTAAGCCCCGCTTCTCTAATCAAAAAGAATATCTGTACCTGGTTTGATTCCCTTTTCTTGGAGGCTTTTACCTCAAAAGCTACTGAGTCCCTATACCATCCTCAGCTGTTCAGAGAATCCGAAGTTTATTCGATGGCCTACACTTTATGCCAGATAGAATTTAATGCACTTTGTTAAGTGATCTGTTACTTCAAGGTGGCTGTTGTTAGTCATTAGCAAAGCAGTAAAACTTAACCAAAGTCATTTCACATATAGCCTTAGTGCCAGAAATAGGTCTCAGGAGCGCTGAGGAATGATTTTAGAGGCTCCTAAAAGCCATAGATTTGGGAGTACCTTGTCTACTTATTCTGAACAAATTAGTTCCATAGGATGTGAAATAATCTAACAATGAAAAATTCAGATTTACTCATACAGGTGAGGATTTTTTTTTCAATACTGGGCAAGAAATTCCATTTCATAAGTCCTACTCCCTTAAAAATTAACCACTGTGCCCACAATACAAACTGTGAAAGTTCCCATCAGGTAATTATAGCAAAAAACAAAAACAAACAAACAAAAAACCCTCAAATGTGATGAGAGAGTGGCTAAAACTGCAGAGCAGAGACTGGCGAGGAATTGAGCATTCTTGTGCATGTGCTTAAAGGTACTTAGGGACCTTGCTTTTCATGAAGTATAAACTTTATTTTCAAAATAATTTCTTTAACTGTACTTCTACTTGAAGGAATAAGTTATATTTGATAAATGATCTTCTTGTGCAAAAATCCCAAGATAGGTAATCAATATCATATAACACTCACTCTCATAGTATGCACTCTTTACGAAATAGACCAAAACAGTATTTGAAAGAAACACTTCCTCATCATGGCTGAGAGTGATTTTAAAATGACTATCAGGCAATCAAACTCTCTCCTTTCCAAAGAAACTCAGTGTTTTCTGCATTAATCTGTAAGATAAACTAAAAGTTGATGAGGAGTTACATGTTCTTCAAGTATATACAATCCTCATTTTTATTTAAGTATGTTTGTAGTGGATAACAAGTGTTATATATTTTATTGTTAAAATATAGAAAAATGATTTCTAGTGCTGTCACAACAAAACGTCCCTGTCCTTGGTCTAACTTCTGTGAAAACTTAACATATACCTAGTCTAAAAACTAAAAATCCCCTAAGGCCTTTTGTTCTTCAACTCCCACATGTCCCCAATCATTTACTGACCCCTTAATGCAGTTGCAGTTCCGAATGTGTGTGTGTGTGTGTGTGTGTGTGTGTGTGTGGTGTCTGGCTGGATAATGATGAGCTAAGCTTAATTACATCATTAGGCAAGAGGCCGCAGATCTCCTGCTGCCTTAAGGGACTGATTGGAATTTTAAAATATTATTTTCACTTAGTGGAATCTAAATTAAATAAATAAGTTCCATTTTAAAAGAATGGTGGTACATTTGCTGTTGATTTTTGTCCGTTTACAATTGTGCTAGAGGCTGAGGTACCCAAAGGGGTATACAGTCATCTTCTTGCAAACTCCTAATTATACCATTTACAATATAACTGACAAGACTTCTTCTGTTGTACCAGAATACATTTATTTTTTAAAGTTGCTTCCTTTTTTTTCTTTGGCACCTCTAATATATTTCCCTAATAACTATTCTATACCTCCCAAATTATTATTTAATGCAAGTCATTACTGTATGAGGAATAGGTTTATATTTTTTACATTTTTATACATTTATTTCATGGTGCCATTTATAGCTCCATCCAGCCAACCATTGCAATCTGAGGCACAGAGAGTTAACTTCTTTGCTCTGAGTTACTCCTAGCTAAGCTATGAGAAAGGTGAAAAGATAGGAGAACTTAGGAATCTGATTTTTGGTTCTGAAAAGTCAAATGCATGTTTCCTTAGCATTCCTATTTAGAGTCAGACTACTTCTCCTTCATGTAAGCAAGGTTATAAAATTGTCTCTATCCTTCCTAATTAAAGACCTGAGAAACATGAATTTTAGGTTACTTAGAGAGTCAGGGTCGGGTTTTGAGGCACCACAGGCCACCCAAGGAAAATCCAGCTGCATCGCATTTGAAGCTGTCCTATCATAGTCTGGAAAAAATGTTCCAATCTTAAAAATATGTCTAGACCACTTTACTTCACTCCTATGTGACTCTTAGGTGAAGTGGGGGGGTGGGGTGGGGGGGAGGATTGATGGGTAAGAGGAGGGTGGCAAATGAGCATTCTACATGAAAAGTCTTTTCTCAAAAGAACCCATCAGGAAGCTGATTTACAGTCAAAAAACTGACATTACAGATCCTGTGTGTAAGCCCTTCATCAGTCTGTGGTAGGGAGTTTCAGGCATTGCCTTTAAATAAAAAGAATGCCAAATGTCCTCCTGTATCTCATAGACTCAGGCATGGCTCCAGGCATGTGAGGGGCAGAATGTCTTTACAATGGCCTCACTTCCGGACAGGCAAGCTCCTCCTTTTCAGTTCCTGTGCTCCCACAATCCCCAGATCTTCAGATTCTAGTGCGCAGCAGTTTGCCTGGGTCTGGGCTCTACAGCAAAACCAACCCCCATTTAGGATATACCCACTCTATGCTCTCTTACGAAAACTTAACACATTCACTTGTGTTCCTATTTAGATACATTTTTAACATTTCTTTTTTTTTTTTTAAGATTTTTATTTATTTATTTGATAGACAGAGAGAGATCACAAGTAGGCAGAGAGGCAGACAGAGAGAGAGGGGGAAGCAGGCTCCCTGCCAAGCAGAGAGCCCGATGTGGGGCTCGATCCCAGGACCCCGAGATCATGACCTGAGCTGAAGGCAGAGGCTTAAACCACTGAGCTACCCAGGCGCCCCCATTTTTAACATTTCGGATTAGAAGTAAAAAATGGCTCTTGGCTAAAAATGCTTTAGGATCTTGGATTTTTGAGGAATGGAACCTCCAAGGTTATTTTATAGACGAGGAAGCCAAATTCCCCAAGAAGTTGTATAATCTCTCCAAGATCACACAGATACTTAATAATTTAGCTGGGACTAACATCTCTTTCTCAATTCCTGATCCATTGTTTTTAATCCATGGCACCAAGCTGCTTAATGTTTCAGCCTTCGAAGGATATCTTATCATCTAGACAGTTTTTCTAATCCCTTGACCCAATTAGTAAGTGAGAGGGGAAACTTAGGTTCTGACACACGCTCAAGAGGTAATATAACCAGTCCTCTGAAAATTGTCTTTCTTAAACAAATCTTCACACCCCACAGCTTACTTAAATGAATTAGGTTGCTGTCCTGCTCATTTGTGGCTGGCAATGCCATCCCTTAATCACAGGAGAGGAGTGACTGCAGGAGTTTCTTCTAGAAACACTGGCAAAAGTCACTCCTTTGAAAAGCAGGGAAGAAACACTGACTCTGGTCTCTGGTTAAGTGGGTCCCTTAATGGAGGAGGTAGGGACTGCCTAGATATCCCATTAACACACAAGAACGTGCACGAGTGCAGGAGGGTGTCATTAGGGTAAATGAACGGGTTTTGGGGATTAATGCTGTTAACACTGCTGCCTGCTGATAGTAAGAGAAGGCAATCTCAACCTGTTAAACAGCCTACCACCTGGGAAGTTGAACTGCCCTTTAGTCAGCGGAGACTGGCGTGGTATCAAGAATGAGTTTCAAAAAAAATTCTGAGCCACAGGAATAAAAGGATGCAGAGAGATTTTTAAAAGAAGAAAGAAAAGGATGAGAGAACCAACTGAATTAACGTGTTAAGCTATTTTATGAGATTTAGGAGCACTGTAGTGTAATCGATTTGGTCCTAAGGAAAGTACTAGGTACATATGTGAAGTATTTTGGCTTTTAATAATATCTCTACTATATGATTTGCCAAGATCAACTTGTTTAGGGGCTTCAGGTAGCTTTTAATTAGTAATTTATTCCCAAATACCTTTGTACTACCACTCTCATGAATATACTCATAAAATATATCTGTGGCTTCCCAACAAGATAGTATACCAGCAGAGTGAAAAATCCTTTCCCCAAAATCTACCCTGGAGAAACTGCAGAGCCAAACGTGGATCAGAGGAAGTATTATAAAAACAATGAGGAAACTCCTAGGGAGAAAGCCGTAGAAACTAGTGTATAAGGTTGCAGTGGCCTGGGGCAAAGGCTACTGTGTCATAGCATTAAGGGCTTGTTTAGGGAGGGTTTTCAAACTGTTCTTATCTTTGGATCATCATCATCTATCCTATCACCAAAGAATCCACAACAATAGTTTAGGTCACTGCCACGGGTAGTATCAGGGCACGATAAAAGTCCTGCTGGAGTGAAACGATATTCCCACCAACCAGTCACATGCCCTGTCTAAACTCCCCAAGGGGATTGCCCCTACCCAGGAATATAAAGCAGATGCATAGTGGAGTACCAGTTAACCAAAAGGTTCTGTAAAAATAAGACCTCATGTAATAGTGATTACAATAAATTTAAGTGGGTTTGATACTACTTAAAACACAAGAGATTCTCATACTAGTTTTTAAATTAAAAAAAATTTATTAACATGATATGCTATTTACAAAAAGTACCATTTAAACAAATGATACAAAAAGGATAGCAAAAAGTAATCTGGAAATTTTCAAAATTCCAAAGAAGACTGGAATTGCAGTCTCAACATCCAACAAGATAAAAGTTCATGGGGAAAAAAAATCATAAAAAAGAGAATTATACCCTGATATAGGGAATAACAGAGCAAGAAGATTTACATAAATGTATCTAACTGTATGGGTAGACAGCACTGGAAGGGGTTGGAGGGGGAGAATACATAAGTCAAAAATTGTAGCTGAAGACTTTAAAACACACCTCCTGGAATTGATAGATCAAAAAAATAAGATTAACTTCTAGATTCTTATTCAGATTGCAATAAAACTAGAAGTTAATAAAATTTTTAATCTTGTATGTCTCAAATTTACAAAATATATACTAAATAGACTATGGAAATCATAAGAGAAATGACAAAGTACTGAGAATTGAGCAATGAAATTCATACTATATGTCAAATTTTGTGGGGCACATCTAAAGCAGTATTTATGGAGAAATCTCTAATTCTGAATACATTTATTAGGGCACAAGGAAGATTAAAGAAAAATATTGCTAAGCAAGAAGAAAGGAAGGAAGGAAGGCAGACAGATAGACAATATCCTCCAAAAGAAATAATTTTTTTAGAAAGTAAGAACAGAATTTTACTAAAGAGAAAATTTAAAAGAAAATAGAGTGGATTGGCACCTGGGTGGCTCAGTGGGTTGAGCATCTGCCTTTGGCTCAGGTCATGATTCCAGGGTCCTGGGATTGAGTCCCACATTGGGACTGCTCAGTGAGGAGTGTGCTTTTCCCTCTCCCTCTACCCCTGCCCTCTGCTTGTGCACGTGCGCTCTCTCTCTCTCAAATAAATAAATAAAATCTTAAAAAAAAAAAAACTATTTAAAAGAAAATGGAGTGAATTATAACACCAAAACTCATTATCTTAAAAGGCCAATAGTAATCTTCAGACAGGACTAATAGAGAAGAAAAAAAAGAGCTACAAATAAATAATATACAACATGACAAAGAGAAATAACTATAAAATCAACACAAATTTTAATTATAATAATAATAATAATGAAATAACATTATGAAAATGTGAAAACATCAGTGAAATGGGTTTCTAAAGAATATAGAATGCAAAAGTATATACAAGAAGAAATAGAAAATGAGAATAGAAAAATTGGCATTAAAGAAATGTAAGTGGTGAGCCAAGACTCCAAAAAAGTCTAAGGCCCACATTTATAGTTGAGTTCTACCAAACTTTCAAAGATTAAAGTTTCTTCTGTAATAGAAAGGGAAAGAAGACTGATCAGTTCATTTTATGAGCTTAATACAATAATTCATGAATCCAACATTGTATTATTTAAGTGCAGCATTATCAGGTAAAATTTATTCCAAGAATGCAGTGATGCTTACAGAAAAAAAAAATCTATCAATGATATACATAAAACACATTAATAGACTAAAAAAATACAATCATCAATCTTTAAATAAAGAAAAATAAAGTTGTTGAAAAGTAATTAGCAGAAACTTTCTTTACTAGGTAAAGGCTATGTACACAAACCCTTCAACTTTCAACATATTCCCTTGAAGTTCAGAAAAAAACTAAAATACTTGTTGTCTCTGTTATTGTTTAACATAGTACAGTAAAGTATTCCAAGGGAAGAGATAAAAGTCTCATTATTTGAAGATTTTCTATATAGTGATAACAAGAAAATAAACATATGAATGATACTATTGAGAGATTTCAGCAAGTTGGTCAGATTTAAATTTGATCTACACAAAATCAATAGCATTTCTGTGTAACAGCAGTAAGTATCTAGAAAATACAATAAAATGAAGACATCATAAAACTAATAAAAACTATAAAATTTCAATGCATTAAAAAGTACCTAAGGTTTTGTAGAGATAAATTTAGACTCTTTTGAAAAACATATTCTATACACTTGGAAGAGTTAATAAGAATCCAGTTTCCTTTCATAGTAATTCATAAATTCAATACAACTTCAGTCAAAATTCTAAGTAGATTTTTTAAAGTAACATTTTAAAATTGGTTTCAAGGAATAAAAATCTTTGATTTGTTTAAGACAACTCTGAAAAACTAGAGTAAATAAAAAAGACAGTATGGTACAGTATGGGACAAATAGATCAATGGAATATAATAGAAAACTCAAGATAGATACATGGAAATATGAGTACATTATATATAACAAAGTTGACCCTACAAATTGTGGTTATAAAAATGCATAGATCAGAATTCCTGTTGCAGAAACATAGTTGATTAATGATCCCAGATGCTCTCCCTCTGCATCCACAACCACAGTCATGCCACGGCCACTTCCTGCAGGCTGTTTCCAGCCAATGACTGAGCACATGGGGGTACTAATTCTCACAAGATGTGATACTCCCAGGAGAGGCAATTTTGCTTTGAGGCATCCCATTGGCCTGGTCAAAGCTTTCTTAGAACTGTACTGTAGTTTAAGACCCTTCCTACCCAACCTACCTTCTAGCTGTCTCTCCTTCACAGGTGTCAGACATATAGGAGTGGTCTTCTAGGCACCACCCTTTATCCTTCACAGGTGTTTCCCCTCATTAATCTCTTGCATGTCTAAATCCATTTTGACATCTGCTGCTAGGAGAACCCGAGTAACATACAAAAAAAAAAAAAAAAAAAAAAAAAAAAAGAACAGATCGACTGTTGTGTAGATGTTATTAGGAAAATTGTCTCCCATATAAAGAAAAATAGACTTGCATCCCTCTCTCATACCATAACTGCAGGTGAATTCCAGATAGATCTAAAATTATATAAGAAACATATAACTAAAAGTTAAAGAAGATAGTCATCCAGTGGTAGTGAAAGATAACTTAAAACCCCAAAAAAACAAATAAGGCAAAAGTAATAATTTGAGAATATTAAAATTTGAGGATTTATGTTCAGTGAAGGTCAATGTGGTATGATGGACTGCTGTCTCCCAAATTCACTCTCCCATCTCTACACATAACAGAATTCCTTAATTTTTGGTGGGAGCATGGTTACCTAGGTAAAAGATTATGTTGCTTAGACTTCTTTTTCACTAGATATGGCCCTGTGACTACTTTCTAGCCAATGAAATGTGATCAGACTTCCAGCAACTGTGTGTGGTATCTATGTCATGCCCTTAAAACAAAGGGACTTACTACACTCTTATCCTTCTTGTCTCCTTCACAATTGTTGAAGAACCACCTTGCACCATGTGAAGAAAGGCAATACCCTAGAAATGGTGGAATAGTAAGACAAAAAGATCATTTCCTCCAAACTGTTACTTGAGAGAGAAACAAACCTTTCTTGTTTGAGCCATTGTTAATATGGGGCTCGAATACAAATGCCAAAGTTACCTCCTACTTAATATAAACACCATGAACAAAGTTAGTGGATAGAGGACAAATTGAAAAAATATATTGGCAATCAAAAAAGTATAATAACTAAGATATTTAAAAAACCCTCATTCAACCAAGAAAGCAAAAAATGAAAATCAGAAATGTTCAAAGCTATTAACATGCAATAATGGGAAACCCAAAACACTGAAAAGCATATTAGGAGATGATAAATTTTATCAGTAATTAGATAAATTAAAATTTAAACTATGATATATCACTTAAACTCATCAAATTGGCCAATATTAAGCAATGCCAAGGATTAAGGATATAGGTATGTAATGTAATGATATAGGGATAATTCTTGCATTCTTGATAGGAATGTTAATATACACTTTCTGAAAATCAGTTTGATAGAGGTTAGTTAAATTAGATAAACACACATGTCCTTTGGCTCAGAACCTTGCTACTAGGTAGCTATCCCAAGAAATCCTTATGCAGATCCAGAAGATACATGAAGGACCAGTTCGTTACAGGGCCATTTCTAGTAGTAGGGAAATGGAGACGTTGTAGCTCTCCTAAAGCCAACAGAAACAAGGGATACATACATACAGCACACAGATACTAAAAACAAGAATGCTGAGTAAAACAAGTAAGAAACAAAATGAGATTTATAACAGTAGATCATTATATAAATGAAAATGTATGCACATAAAAACAAATATAAATAATATACACTTATAATAAAGACATAATTAAATAAATATATATTTTACACACACACACACACACACACACACACACACACACACACACACCAAACCACGTTAGAATGGTTAAGGAATAAGGATGAAGGGAAAAATAAATAAATAATATGAGTCATTGCATAAACTGATGATGACAATGTACCATGCACCAACTCAGCCTTCTGTACTCTAAGTACCAAAAAAAACAAAAAACAAAACAAAACCCAATAATAAAACAATATAAAATGTATACAAATATTTACCACAAAACTAAGTCTGTCTATCTTTATTACTATTATGGCTATCTTTGTATACTCTTTGAAGTATTTTCCTAATATAATAAGAAGTCCTGTGAATCTTGTGATAATTTTCACAGGTTTATAATCTAGGACATTGACCAGAGGGTAAGGGGTAGTAGGAATATGTGGGATATATAGAGGAAGGAACTCTAAATGTTATCCACATTACTTCTGAAAGTTTGAATTATTCTAATACCAAGTCCTGGTATTATATTCTTTCATCACCTTAGGCTCAATAGTACAAATCTATGTTCCTAGTGAACCTCTCCCTATTCATAATTATCAAACGTTCCCAAAAAGAAATGGAAAGGAGGTTGTGAAGAGAATCAAAAGAGAACCAGAAGAGGTAATATATATATATATATGACTAGTGAACTAAGTATCTGGTTCTTCCATTCAATGTAGATTCTATGTGTTTAGGGTTAGGAGAATAAAAGGAAAGAACAGAGTGCAGAACTTGGTCTTTCCATCAAGGAGACACCCAGTCATTTATCAGAAACCCTTTAAGTTTGGTTATCTTACTCAGCTAACTCTTCTGCTCTGTAAGTTCTCAGTGGCTGCAAGCCAAAATGTTGAACCCTTCATGTTCAATCATACTTTCGATGCCTGTCAGAAATGAGTCCACACTTGTATTTTAAAAAATAGATTTGGCCTATTTGCATCTCACTTTGGCAATTCCTTGCTCTTAAAAACTGAGCTTTGGCCTGTTAATACGACACCCACTGGGGATCTGTGTTCTCCTACATTGAAAAGCAGTTCTCCTACAGTGAAACGGGTTCTGTCAGCCATCTTGTAAAAAGAAACTAACTAATCCTTGCTTTAGGTGAGCAAGCAGTAACATTTCACTCTACCAGAGAGAATGTAAAAATTAAACAACTATAGCAACAAAAAATGTTTAGGAAAAGAGTGTCTAGACCACAGTGTGGATATAAAGGTCTGGTACGTCTTCTTTAATAAAATATATCCTACATCCACAACCAGCTTCATGTATCTGCAACCGCTACTGTCTCACAGGGTCTCGTGTTCAGAAGGGCCCTGCTTGGGTTTCATGTTCTGTGCTTGGGTTTAATGCTCTGGGGTGGCTATCTTGAAATCTCCCAGCTCTGGCCCTCCACCACTGCCACCCTCTGCCTGGGGTACAGTTTAAGTTCACTGAAGGAGATCACAACACCTTCGACCAGCAATCCTCCTTCCTCCCTTGCATGGAGTTAGGGTCAGGGAGGGTCTGGGCCAGGTGTGCACTTGCTGAATCTTGGGCTGGCAGAGAGGCAGTTCCTTTAGTGGGTGATTCCATAGGGTCTCTTTCCTAATCCCTCAGAAGTATCAAGGAGGCGTGGTGCTGGACCCCAACTGCAATAAACTGGGAAGCAGCAGGTCTGTGTAAGGGGACATTGACTTTCCTGCCCCTGGCTGGGGCCCCACATTTTCATTTTGCCACTTTCCCTGGACCCAGCTCTGCCTAAATCTTTCCAGAATCAGTACTGAAAAGAAACTTTCCTGGTGGGAAAAAGCAACTTACCCAGTCCTATGACCCTGTTCGTTGGTGAGGGTCCCTGACTTGGGATCCTAGTGCCAGCATTACACTGGCCTCTGGGTTGCACTTCTCCCTTAACTACTCTGCAGAGTTAAGTAATCCTCTATATGTCACTTTATGCAATTGAATCAAGCCAGAAATTTCAGATAAGATTTATTAAATAGTAAAGAAAACAAGAAGGAAAAGAAACACATGGCTTACAAGGAATAGAAATAACTCATCTGACAGAATGAAGACTCTGGTGGTAGGATAGCAGCCTTATTCTTAGGAAGCCATTCCGAAGGACCATTCCAGTCCTTTCTACTCCCTTTACCTCCCAAACTTTCCCTTTAGTTTTCACTTCTTTCAGACAGTCTTAGTTTCCTTTTAGGGAGACCTACCTCTTCAATGGATGACTAATAAGAAGAATTAAGTCATACTTGAAAGGAAATATTAACTTCTCCTCAAAAAAGAAAAAAAAAAAGTAATTTTAGCTCTGTAGGCCTACCAGAATAGCCAAACCTTAATAAAGTATATAAAATTATTTCATTCTTATACCGGGAAATAACTGACATAGTAGCAGGAACAGACTTCTCTAATGTTGGTAAAGTTACAATATTTTTTGTTTCATTTTCAATCCTTTCTATTCAAACAATGATGTGTTCTATAAGTCTACTAAAAAAGTAACATGGTTATTAATGGTGATGGAAAGAAAGTAGCATGCTTAAGCTTCTCTCTAGAGCTCTGACATTCATATTTCTAAAGTTTCATTCTATTGTTTTAATTCCTGTTTATTTTTTTCTAAAATGTATGACGTAATGGTAAGACTATTTGATGACTTGTTTTCTTTTGGGTGTCACAGCTTGCTAATTTCCACCCCCATCTTTCTTCCTCATGTAATAGGTTGAACTGCAGCTAAAATAGACTTTTTGTAGAGAATAAAAGAAAAGCTCTGCTAATTTAAAAAATTCTCTTAAGCTAGCAGATGTTTAACTTTTGGATTTCTCAGGATATTTTTAAAGTGAAAGCAAAACCCATAAATGATTGCCAATTTTTTTATTTCATCAAGTAAAGGTCTTTAAAAGTAAAACATACTAATCGTATTAGTTCATAAAAGAAAGGATATTTTAATTCTAAAGAAAGTCTTTTACCTGAACAAACTGAGCAATGGACTCTCCTCATTTCTCCGTGGAACACTTCAGAACATGAAAATCATTACCAGGTAAACTCCCTGAATAAGAAGTTGGCAAAATTTTAAAATTCACAATAAATATTTCCCTGCAAAGTTTTCAACTATTTGGAGTATTTCTACAGGTTTTTTGAACTTTTATATATGACAATATATTGAGGTTCAACAATATATTGAGGTTCAAAGTCATTCTAAATTTAAAAACCTTTGGAGCAAGAATTTCATTATGCCTTTCTTTCTTTCTTTCTTTCTTTCTTTCTTTCTTTCTTTCTTTTTTTTAGAGAGAGAGAGAGAGAAATCACAAGTAGGCAGAGAGACAGGCAGAGAGGGGGGAGGGAGGCAGGATCCCTGCTGAGCAGAGAAACCGATGTGGGGCTCGATCCCAGGACCCCAAGATCATGACCTGAGCCAAAGGCTCAGGTGCCCCTATGCTTTTCTTTTTATTACTAAGAAAACTAAACAGAAACCATTGTAAAGGACCATTGTCTTCTCTCGAATTGCTCTTTACTACCGAACTTTCATTTCTAAAACAATAGAATGCTGCATAGTAGACGATTGAGATATACCATGGGTTATTTGTAACACCCAGGATGTTACTTTATAACCAATAGCCTGATTTGATAAAGTAGGCCTGTAGTTTTGTCAATATAAACATCTTTTCTCTTACAAGGCTCTCTTCTATACTTAATTCCTCTTGGAATTATGTATGCTTTAGATACAGTCACATAGATAAAAATGTGTTAGGAATTTTTAAAAATTCTGAAGAAAATCTTTGCTTAATAAATGTTGCATTCCTACATGTAGTTTAAGCATGGCTGTTTAGAATTTTTTCATTACTTGCAAAGGAAGCTGAACACTATATAGAATTAATAAACTTGAACTTGACCCTCACCCTTTGTTGCATAATAATCAATGTAAGGATGTTATAAGGAAATATTTATTATATTAAAACAAAGGACATTATTCTGATAGCTGTTGAGTCTAAAATTTAACATTTGACTTTCAAAGCAAGTAAATCAGCAGAGCTCCAAATAGGGGGACTCAACCAACAAAGGATCATAAAGTTAAAAAGTCTCTGTTAATCAATGACAAATTTAGTACTTGTTGCTACAATTACAAAGATAATAGTTCCTTTATGTCAGTGCCTTTGGTTTTGCAGCTGTAAAATAGCTTTGAAATTCAGCATTTCAAGGAATAGAAATTAATAGGAGGTCATTTCTACCAGAGAAATTTTAGGAGCCCATCCTCTCTAATCATCATTAAAAACTAAATCCATAGGAGAAGAGGCACTTTACTGATTGTCAAGTGGAAGCTATTATTCATTTGATGAAGCTCTTGGCACCGTGCCATTGATTCTGCACTACAGCCTGCTGCTTGTTCTCCTTCATCTCGTGCAATCAGAGTTGTTTCTGCCTGCCAGGAGCTATTTATAGAGCAAAGGGGTGGTGGGGGTGGGGGGAGAAAAGCTGATATGTTCTCTGTCTTGAAAAACAACTTTCAAACTTTGTAAGTACAAATCTGTTTTTCTTGTCATCAGACTGCTTTTTCTGTCAATGCAGAAGATAAGGAAGCTGACTTCAAGACAACTGCCCTTCCTAATAATGACTCTGAATTTGGTGGAGTCACAGGCTATAGTCACACTGTATCTGATACCCCTGGATTAATAGTCCTCAAAACTACTCACACGGTCATATGTCTATAGTATAATTCTCTAATTTCTAGACTTCTAAATCCATTCCAGTTCTATATCTTAAAAATTACTAAGAGCTACTCCCTGCTTTCTTATACTTATTAAAAGCAAATACACCTTGCAAAGAAAAAGGAGAAAAGCACTACAAAGAAAAATTTCAAACTATAAGTATAGGAAGATATTTGGGGGCTCAATTATTTAGGAGTTGGTTCAACAGTTAAGTGTTTGTGAAATTGTTTTTCTTACAATTGCAAAGAAGTTGGATTTTTAAAATTTTACTTAAAGGATTAGTCATCATAAGACAACATAAATCTTTATGTTAAAAATTATCCCATGATATGAACATGGCATTCTCAAATTTATCTCAACTCTTATTGTCTTGAGTTGCAATTGCGAATATATTTTAAAACCTTAGCTATTCAGAATCTTTATTTTTGGAGAAGCTTCAGGCCTTATATCAGCACTTTCCAAATCTACTTAAAATGTTTTATCTTCTAAAATAATAAAGAAAATAAAAATAAGATAATAATGTAATTTTAAAATCTTAAGGATAGAAATAGCAATAGCAATACTTCTGGTTGCTAAAATTTAATATAATGGAAAGGAATTGTATTTGTTGGAATGCAAAACAACAAAACCAAAACCTGAGCCTTAAATAAGATATATATGGAAATAAAATCATATGGCTCTGAATTGCCTGATACAATTTCCTTGACAAATTTGTTCACAATTCAATCAAATGTTGTTTTAATAAAGCACAATTTTAAAAAAATAGTCATAGAGCTAGAGCATTGCCCATAAATGTTTGGTTATAAATAGAACATCAAAATATAATTGTAATCATTTGAAAATAAAGGTCAGCTTTATAAAGGTCAGCTAAAGTAGAAAATAGACCATGGACTTGTTTGTTTTGTTTTAACTTTATAGAAGACCTACATTTCAGCACCCCTTTTGGTTTGTGGTATTTTCAGAGTCCTGGCTTGCAGCAGGAACCAGAAAGGTATACTTACCAGGGAGTCTATAGTATCTTTTCTCCTGAAAGCAACATGCCTTACCGCCAAGACATTTATCTAGAAGCTAAGATTAAATGAAATGCTCTGTTTCAGACAAAACCTATAGACCATGAAGTGAAATTAAGTATCATGGATTCAGGTATTTTAGAAAATCAAGTGGAATAAGAAAATTAAAAGTCCATTTGATTCTGAATCTCCCAGAATAACTATGCATAGCCTGAACTTCTAGATAATTTACAGCTTTTCCTGCCTGTCACTTTTAGTTCTCACAACTTTCTTCTTACGGTTTTTCACTCAACAATGAAAAAATTGGGGCATTTGTAGAACAGTATTTTGAACTCTCTGCTATTAATTCAACAGATCACCACTGGGCTCAGGTTAGGTTTGTGGAGCTAATTCCCATCTTAAACATCCAATAGTTCACTCAACAAATATTTATTGAGTACCTACTATATCCTGGCACCATTCCAGTTGTCAAGATACCCTGAAGAATGAAAAACATGCAAAGTTCCTATCTTTATTTAATTTGTATTCCAATGGAGCTTCAGCTAAAACAAAACAAAGATCAACATCAAAAAATATCTTTCCTTCATGAACACAATCCTATATTTCTCAAAATTGCACAACATTAAATTGAAGGGCAACAAATTCACAAGTTACACCTTCAATGTTTGAGCACTGACCTTATATGCCAGATACTGTCTTGAATAGTTTTTCATGCATTATCCCATTTAATTAGTACCCATCAATCTTAATCTTCAAAAAAAAAACCCATTATACAGGTAATAAATGAATAGTTAGAAAGGTGAAGTAAATTATTAAGTTTACATAGATAAAAAGTGGCAAATCAAACACAGGTCTCTTCCAACTATAAAAATAGTAATTTCAGGCAAGTCTTCTACCAAGGACTTAGTAGCATTCATTCATTCATTCAACCAATATTAAGATTATCTCACATGTGGCAGACCAATGAGGCAAAGATCCCTGCTTTGGGGAAGCTTAAATCTTAGTGAGTGGAGACAGACAACAAAAATAAGCACAATAAATAAGCAAGTACATAATATATTAGGTTAACATCAATTCATTGGAAAAAAAAATGTAAAGTGTAGCATTTTCCCTAATAACCTGAACTCTTAAGTTAGTGGTAAAGACAACTTACAAAATTTAAAAAAAAAAAAAAAAGGAGCTCAGGAGACCAATGATAAGCACCCCAAAAAGGAAATGCTACAGCATTTCCAGTGTTGAAGAAATGACTTAATACTGGGGGAAATGACACCTGTTTGCCACCACTGCAGAGAACTGAATTTGTTATAAATCTTTGTTAGTTTGATCATGAGATGCTTGGAAATAAAGGGCAGAGCAGGGCATCTGGAATACAACAAACACACGTAAATCACTGGAAAATCACGTGTGGTTTGATGACATTTCTCTACTTTGGTTTCCACTGACTGGTATGCCAAACCCCAGACACCAAAATCACTAAGGTTGGGGAATAAACACCCATCATTAAATCTCCAGTGGTTTAATAATTACCCCTCTTCCTCCTGGGGACATGATTAAACCTCACACAGAAAAAAAAAAAAAAAAAAAAAAAAAAAAAAAAAAACCACGAGAAACTAAGTTGCTGGACATCAGAGGTGAAGAGAAAGTAAATGAGAAAAAAAGAGAGAGTGAGAGCAACAAGGGAAATGAGAGAAGAGACGGGGAGAGCACAGAGAGGAAAAATCTCTTTGGTGGTTACTCTCAACTATCCTTAGGCTCAAGACAACTACCCACAGGCACTAAACAAGTGATTAAGCTGCAATCTGGGTGTGTACCTCATTCTCATAATTCCAGAGGATGGGGCAAGTTGCTCCAATGGGAGCAGAAAATACAGTAACACAAGAAACATAATCCTACCCAAGGCCATGCTTTCCTCTCCTAGAGGGATGGCTGAGCTGGATCCCTCCAATATAAAAATGGTGAATCTTCTCTCTTCTGGGAGTATTAATTGGCTTTGGTCAATATCACTTTCTTAAGACGGAAAAATGGAATCTTTCTTTTAATAGCATATGAAGTGGTCCCTGAGTTATAACTGACCTGAATACAACTCAGTCAGAGTTTCTTGTAATGGTTGAAAAACCAGCATTACCTTCCTATGCATGGAGTTTCCACACACATGCTAAGGAAAAAATTCCCAATTATTGACTGGAACTAAGGGAAGTAAATTGGCTACAGGATGATGATAAACCCCATTTGTGATATAATACCAGGGATTACATGTTAACTGAGATCAAAGTCAATACTCCTTAAGTAGTTTCCTTCTTAGTTTTTCCTATTTATAAACTGAAAATATTCTAGCAGACCCACTCCAGAAATCATGTCTATATTCCCACCATTGTATCTCTAGTACCTGTACAGTATTTAGCAAATATTAGCACTCAATAAACATTTTGACCAAAAAAATGTAGATAAATGAATGTATTAATATTATTTTTTAATTGAAGTATAGTTGCCACACAATGTTACATTAGTTTCAGGGGTACAACAGTGATTTGACAACTCTATACATTATGTTCTGCTCATGAGTATAGCTACCATCTGTCACCATACAACGTTGTTACAATACCACTGACTGACTCTCTTCCTATGCTTTCAATCCCTGTGAATTATTTATTCCATGACTAGAAACCTGTACCTTCCACTCCCCTTGACCCTTTGCCCATCCTCTACCCCACTCCCCTCTGGCAATCATCAGTTTGTTCTCTGTATTTATGGATCTGCTTCTGCTTTTTTTGGATTGTTCATTTGTTTTGTTTTTTAGTTTCCACATAAAAATGATGTTATACAGTATTTGTCTTTCTCTGTCTGATTTATCTCTCTTAGTATAATACTCTAGTTTCGTCCATACTGTTGTAAATGGCAAGATCTCATTCTTTTTTATGGCTGAGTAGTATTTCATTGCATATTTACATACCACTTCTTTATCCATTCATCCATCAATGGACACTTGGGTTGCTTCTATAGCTTAGCTATTGTAAATAATGTTTCTTTAAACACAGGAGTGCCTATACCTTTTCTAATTACAGTTGTTGTTGTTTTTTTTTTAATTTCTCTGGCTAAGTATCCAGTAGTGCAATTACTTTTCTTTTCTTTCTTTCTTTTTTTTTCTTTCTAGAAACCCTCAAACTGTTTTCCACAGTGGCTGTACCAAGTTACATCCCCACCAAGAATGCACAAGGTTCCTTTTTTTGCACATCCTTGCCAACACTTGTTATTTCTGTCTTTTTGATACTAGACATTCTGACTGGTGTGAGGTGATATCGCACTGTGGTTTTGATTTGCATTTCCCTAATGATTAGTGATGTTGAGCAACTTTTCCTGTGTCTGCTGGCCATCTGTATGTCTTCTTTGGAAAAATTTCTATTTGTTTTTCAGTTTTGAGTTATATAAGTTCTTGATATATTTTGGATATTAACCCCTAATGAGACAAATCACTTGCAAATATCTTCTCCCATTCAGTAGGTTGCCTTGTCATTTTGTTGATTGTTTTCTTTGCTGTGCAGAAACTATTTGTTTGACATAGTCCCAATAGTTTGATTTTGTTTTTGTTCCTATTTTTCTATCTTACAAGAACATGATAGCAATTTATATAAAATTATTGGGTTCCCTGAATTGATTAGGTACCTTAATGACTCTTAAAATTTATTATACTTGTATGCCTCATTACTTACTTTTATATATACTATATATGTATTTATATATTTTATATATTATTTTATTTTATATTATTAAACCAAATGATAGTAAATTACTCTCTGGAAAACATATGGCAGGAAGGAAAAGTAACTAATATTTATTAAGGATTCATTAAGATTGGCATGTGCAATATCTCTTTATTTGCATGGTCTCATGTATTTCTTAAGGCACTCTGATTTAGACATTATTATTCTGCTTTAACAGGGAAAGAAGTATAGGCTTAGAAAGGTCAATTAATTTGCCTAAAGTCATACAACCAGTAAGCAGCAGAATGCAGATTCAAACCTTGGCCCTTTTGACTTGGAAGTCCATGCTCCTTTCTAGTATATCAAACTGCTAAGGGAAAACATATTGAAACTGCAAAAGCAAGCATCTATCTGTCAAAAGATAAAGAACCTTCTCTTCAAGCTTGGGCTGTGCCTGTTATTATAATAGACTGTTTTTTTTTTTTTTTAAAAGATCTTACTTATTTATTTGTCAGAGGGAGACAGAGAGCACACAAGCAGGGGAGCAGCAGGCAGAGGGAGAAACAGGCTCTCCACTGAGCAGGGAGCCCATTGCAGAGCTCAATCCCAGGACTCTGGGATCATGACCCAAGCCAAAGGCAGTTGCTTAACCAACCGAGACACCCAGGCGCCCCTATGAACAATTTAAATAAAGGAGAAAAGTGTTGAGTCCAACCACCAAAATATCTTTTATTTAGAGATTTTATGGTATATTAATAGGCTAAGAAGTTACTCTTCTTTCTAAGGAGTTATTGCATTAAAAAATATTTATCTGCCTCATGTGTTTTAGTTTGATTTACCTTTAGTCAGATCAATCAGGAAAAATGTAACTCAAAGAAAGTCACAGATGGAAAGCAAACTACACAGAAGAGAATTGGAGAGACCTGAGCATCCCCAAAAATTCACTGATGTCCACCAGGAAAGATATGGAAAGCAAACTTTTCTTGATGAATACCAGTTTCCTGGAAGGGGGCAATTACATTCTTCTCTTCCAGAAAGTTAGTTAGAAAAGCCAGCATGACCTCTGAGTAAGTGTCCTGTGAATAAGCTTGGGAAGGCATCCGTCGAAGTATAATCCTATATAAAGCTGAACAGTCCTGTGACAATTAGATTGATAGTGAATTTGGTCTTAGGGGAAAGAGTCCTACACTGGTAAGTGAAGTAGACAGTACTGGTGTCTTAACCACCATATCACCTGCACATGCATGTTGCACATGCAACTGAATTAATAATTACCAGAGTTCAAAACTAAGGACTTTAGTCTGTGTATGTCTGTGTATCTCTTGAAGAGAGAAAAATAATCCTTGGGGGGGGGGGGAATGGTCCATTTTTCAGCTGATTCAATATGGAAAACTCCTTGCAGTAAACATGTGTTGAGTCAAATAGAAAATCATTCAGCAAAATTTATAAAGAAAAATCAGTTTCATAAACTTCTGGCAGCCTCAAATTCAAAGTACTCTGATTATCTGATCAAAGTTTCAGCACTGAGTATTGGAAATCCCTATAAGTGAGATTATCAAAAGGAGATATTAAGCCATAAACATTAATTATCAGAATCATAGCCTACCAAAAATTGGCTTATGTTTTCAAGTACTGTACTGTACCTCAGTCTCCCCTCATCCTAAAATAGAGTTTGTAAAGGTAATTCTGCATAAAAGAAGATATAAACAGTATCAGTTTTATGCATAAGAACTGATTATGCATATCCTTATCTTGAAGGATAGTGAAAGGTCCACATGACCCCCAGAATGTATCATCCTTTCTCACACACTACTGGCCTCAATCTAAGAAATTAATCATTAATGACACTCTTTGGAATAAAACATAATATCTGTTAATTATCCATACACATACATACCTTTTCCTTTAAGAGTAGAGTTTGAAAGAATAGATGGAAATTAGGTTTATATTATAGAAGAAAGGGAAAAATTTGGGATATCCATGGAAAAAATCAGACCACTAAATGTCAAAAAGCAAAGATGCCAGAAGATATGACAATAGAAAGTTAGAGTGAAGGTAAATTTTTCTAATATAATAACAAAATTCATCTAGCTCACCTTACTCAGGAAGATGAAATAATATATGCAGAGCTCTCTGAACTCCTTGAAAAAGAAGCACAGACATACAGAGAATAATTATAGCTGCATTTTCTAGTACCTAAACAAGTCTTGGCTGAATGCCCCATTAGGTCTTGCATATCATAAGACTACCATTAAGTAAGCCAAAAGAAAAACTCCTACATGCTAGTCAGGGAGCCGAAGAGTAAAAGGCAGCCTTCAATAGCACTGATTCCAACTAGAATTCAATCTGGGCTCCAACATAAGAATCTGGTTCACATATTTTTAATGGGCATCTTTCAGATACTTAAGGAAGAAAGAAATTAGTAAATTCTCCCCAAGCCTTATCCCTAACATGTAAAGAATGAAGTCTGCCACCTGTCTAGGATTTGAGTTTCTTATGAATGTTCACTACATCAAAGCTTCAAGGGACAGGCTTTGAGTAAAGGCAGACAAGATCAAGAGACTTGCATATTTTAAATAAAACACAAAAATTACAACATAAAAAAATAAAACAGAACCCCTCTTTATTCAATCAGAAATCTGAGGGCCCTTACTGGGTTAGGCTTAAATTTACTCAATGTTCTAGAAAGGGTACCTTGTTTAAAAGGAAGTTTAAGGGAGAACAAATGTATTTCATGGGGTTTTATAAATTAACAAAAGTATTCTGCAAGGTGCTTTGAGAGTCTGAGATTAAAGAAAAAACTGAAGCGGTATAAAGCTTTCACTTTCCCTAATGCTGTGAGAATATGAGTAGCTTTTCTCAGCTGCTGTCAAACAATTTTTCCATGTTTATTCTTTCCTGATATCACTATAACAGTAGCTAAATCAACAGCAATAACATCTTATATTTAATTAAGATTTAAAAATTGAAAAGAAATATTAAATATGTTATCTTTTTTTGATTCTTAGATATAGTCTGGAGAGTTATTTTTATCTCAGTTTTACAGATAAAGCAACAACGTTTAAAAAAGAAATTAGTGATTTACTCAAGGCTACACAAGAGCTAAGTAGTAGAACTGAGTGTCAAATCCATCTCTTTAGACTCCAAATCCATGACTTGAAGAGAGAAAAATAATCCTTGGGGGGGGGGGGGGTGAATGGATTTTCCGACTTAGGTTTTCTGACTAACTTAGATTTTCCGACTAACTAATGATATAGACAACTCTTTTTTCCCCACTGCTAATTTTGCAAAGAAGACCTTCTAGTCAGACCTGTTTAAATAATCTAATTATTAAGGCAAAATTACAGTAATTTTTATCAGAGTATAACGAGGGTGCAAACTACAACTCTTTTACATGATCCAGACTAAAGAAATAGACTAGAGACTTCAGATTGTTCCTGGATCAACCCAAATGTGGTCATCTTGCTAATACATGGGGATTTCTTTATTACGGATCTTAACTCGTGAAACTGAGTCTCCTAAGTGTTGATGCAATCCACATGTAGTGTTATGAAAGTCTGCCCGAGTTACACCCCCAGGGGCAGGTGGTTTGTTTGATCTTTATAGTCGTAAAGGAAATATTTGGTAATCAGACTAAAAAAGTACCCCAGAGAAGAACAGGAGGGCATTTGCACAATGATGTGAAATTCTTTTTCTGCCTAAATCTCATTCTTCCAGTAGTAAAAGAATCTGAAGAAGAAACCTTGGAGACTAGAAAGAGCTTTAGAAGCAATTGCTAGGAGAGGAGTCAAGATGGCGAAGAAGTAGCAGGCTGAGACTACTTCAGCTAGCAGGATATTAGCTAGATAGCTTATCTAAAGATTGCAAACACCTGCAAATCCATCGGCAAATCGAAGAGAAGAAGAACAGCAATTCTAGAAACAGAAAAACAACCACTTCTGAAAGGTAGTACTGGCGGAGAAGTGAATCCAAAGCAACGGGAAGATAGACCCCCGGGGGGAGAGGCCGGCTCCTGGCAAGCGGCAGAGCAACGGAGCACAAAATCAGGACTTTTAAAAGTCTGTTCCACTGAGGGACATCGCTCCAGAGGCTAAACCGGGGTGAAGCCCACGCGGGGTCAGCGTGGCCACAGGTCCCGCAGGGTCACAGAAGGATCGGGGGTGTCTGAGTGTCACAGAGCTTGCGGGCATTGGAACAGGAAATCCAGCTACAGAGACAGAGCCGACAGTAAGCTCACAGCTCGGGGTTACCCTGAACCGGTTGCAGGCTCGGTGAGCTCCGAGCACAGCCGGAGGTCAGGCAGACGGGAGTTACTGGGCGCTGTTCTCTGAGGGCCACTGAGGAGTGGGGCCCTGGGCTCTCGGCTCCTCCAGGCCGGAGACCAGGAGGCCGCCATTTGTATTCCCATCCTCGGGAACTCTACTGAAAGTGCTCAGGGAACAAAAGCTCCTGAAAGCAAAGCAGAGCGGATTACTCAGCCCAGCCCCTGGTAAGGGTGGTGCAATTCCGCCTGGGGCAAAGACTCTTGAGAATCACTACACCAGGCCCCTCCCCCAGATAATCAACAAGAAATCCAGCCAAGACCAAGTTCACCTACCAAGGAGTGCAGTTTCAATACCAAGGAGAGCAGCAGAATTCCAGAGGAGGAGAAAGCAAAGCATGGAACTCATGGCTTTCTCCCTGTGATTTTTTAGTCTTGCAGTTAATTTAATTTTTTTCTTTTTCATTTTTTTTCTCTTCTTCTGCTAAAATTTTTTTTAACTTTTACCCTTTTCTTTTTTAACGTTTTTAAAGTAGTTTATCTAATATATATATATTTTTTCTTTTTTATACTTTTCTTTATTCATTTTCTTTTTTAAATTCTTTTTTTTCTTTCTTTCTTTTTGAACCTCTTTTTATCCCTTTTCTCCCCCCTCACGATTTAGGATCTCTTCTGATTTGGTTAAAGCATATTTTCCTGGGGTTGTTGCCACCCTTTTAGTATTTTACTTGCTCTTTCATATACTCTTAGCTGGACAAAATGGTAAGGCGGAAAAATTCACCACAAAAAAAAAGAAGAAGAGGCAGTACCAGAGGCTAGGGATCTAATCAATACAGACATTGGTAATATGTCAGATCTAGAGTTCAGAATGACAATTCTCAGGGTTCTAGCCAGGCTTGAAAAAGGCATGGAAGATATTAGAGAAACCCTCTCAGGAGATATAAAAGCCCTTTCTGGAGAAATAAAAGAACTAAAATCTAACCAAGTTGAAATAAAAAAAGCTATTAATGAGGTGCAATAAAAAATGGAGGCTCTCACTGCTAGGATAAATGAGGCAGAAGGAAGAATTAGCGATACAGAAGACCAAATGACAGAGAATAAAGAAGCTGAGCAAAAGAGGGACAAACAGCTACTGGACCACGAGGGGAGACTTCGAGAGATAAGTGACACCATAAGACGAAACAACAATAGAATAATTGGGATTCCAGAAGAAGAAGAAAGAGAGAGGGGAGCAGAAGATATACTGGAGAGAATTATTGGGGAGAATTTCCCCAATATGGCAAAGGGAATGAGCATCAAAATTCAGGAGGTTCAGAAAACACCCCTCAAAATTAATAAGAATAGGCCCACACCCCGTCACCTAATAGTAAAATTTACAAGTCTTAGTGACAAAGAGAAAATCCTGAAAGCAGCCCAGGAAAAGAAGTCTGTAACATACAATGGTAAAAATACTAGATTGGTAGCTGACTTATCCACAGAGACCTGGCAGGCCAGAAAGAGCTGGCATGATATTTTCAGAGCACTAAATGAGAAAAACATGCAGCCAAGAATACTATATCCAGCTAGGCTATCATTGAAAATAGAAGGAGAGATTAAAAGTTTCCAGGACAAACAAAAACTGAAAGAATTTGCAAACACCAAACCAGCTCTACAGGAAATATTGAAAGGGGTCCTCTAAGCAAAGAGAGAGCCTACAAGTGGAAGATCAGAAAGGAACAGAGACCATATACAGTAACAGTCACCTTATAGGCAATACAATGGCACTAAATTCATATCTCTCAATAGTTACCCTGGATGTTAATGGGCTAAATGCCCCAATCAAAATACACAGGGTATCAGAATGGATAAAAAAACAAAACCCATCTATATGTTGCCTCCAAGAAACTCATTTTAAGCCCGAAGACACCTCCAGATTTAAAGTGAGGGGGTGGAAAAGAATTTACCATGCTAATGGACATCAGAAGAAAGCAGGAGTGGCAATCCTTGTATCAGATCAATTAGATTTTAAGCCAAAGACTATAATAAGAGATGAGGAAGGACACTATATCATATTCAAAGGGTCTGTCCAACAAGAAGATCTAACAATTTTAAATATCTATGCTCCCAACGTGGGAGCAGCCAATTATCTAAACCAATTAATAACAAAATCAAAGAAACACATCAACAATAATACAATAATAGTAGGGGATTTTAACACTCCCCTCACTGAAATGGACAGATCATCCAAGCAAAATATCAACAAGGAAATAAAGGCCTTAAATGACACACTGGACCAGATGGACATCACAGATATATTCAGAACATTTCATCCCAAAGCAACAGAATACACATTCTTCTCTAGTGCACATGGAATATTCTCCAGAATAGATCACATCCTCGGTCCTAAACCAGGACTCAGCAGGTATCAAAAGATTGGGATCATTCCTTGCATATTTTCAGACCACAATACTCTTAAGCTAGAACTCAACCACAAGAGGAAGTTTGGAAAGAACCCAAATACATGGAGACTAAACAGCATCCTTCTAAAGAATGAATGGGTCAACTGAGAAATTAAAGAAGAATGAAAAAAATCATGGAAACAAATGATAATGAAAATACAAAGGTTCAAAACCTGTGGGACACAACAAAGGCAGTTCTGAGAGGAAAATATATAGCGGTACAAGCCTTTCTCAAGAAACAAGAAAGGTCTCAGGTACACAACCTAACCCTACACCTAAAGGAGCTGGAGAAAGAACAAGAAATAAACCCTAAGCCCAGTAGGAGAAGAAGAGAAATCATAAAGATCAGAGCAGAAATCAATGAAATAGAAACCAAAAAGACAACAGAACAAATCAACAAAACTAGGAGCTGGTTCTTTGAAAGAATTAATAAAATTGATAAACCCCTGGGCAGACTTATCAAAAAGAAAAGTGAAAGGACCCAAATAAATAAAATCATGAATGAAAGAGGAGAGATCACAACTAACACCAAAGAAATACAAACTATTAAAAGAACATACTATGAGCAACTCTATGCCAACAAATTTGACAATCTGGAAGAAATTGATGCATTCCTAGAAACATGTAAGAAGAAATAGAAAACCTGAACAGACCCATAACCAGTAAGGAGATTGAAACAGTCATTAAAAATCTCCAAACAAACAAAAGCCCAGGGCCAGACGGCTTCCCGGGGGAATTCTAACAAAAATTTAAAGAAGAACTAATTCCTATTCTCCTGAAACTGTTCCAAAAAGTAGAAATGGAAGGAAAACTTCCAAACTCATTTTATGAGGCCAGCATCACCTTGATCCCAAAACCAGAAAAGGATCCCATCAAAAAAGAGAGCTATAGACCAATATCCTTGATGAACACAGATGTGAAAATTCTCACCAAAATACTATCCAATAGGATTCAACAGTACATTAAAAGGATTATTCACCACGACCAAGTGGGATTTATTCCAGGGCTGCAAGGTTGGTTCAACATCCGCAAATCAGTCAATGTGATACAACACATCAATAAAAGAAAGAACAAGAACCATATGATACTCTCAATAGATGCTGAAAAAGCATTTGACAAAGTACAGCATCCCTTCCTGATCAAAACTCTTCAAAGTGTAGGGATAGAGGGCACATACCTCAATATCATCAAAGCCATCTATGAAAAACCCACCGCAAATATCATTCTCAATGGAGAAAAACTGAAAGCTTTTCCACTAAGGTCAGGAACACGCCAGGGATGTCCATTATCACCACTGCTATTCAACATAGTACTAGAAGTCCTAGCCTCAGCAATCTGAAAACAAAAGGAAATTAAAGGCATTCAAATTGGCAAAGAAGAAGTCAAATTATCACTCTTCACAGATGATATGATACTATATGTGGAAAACCCAAAAGACTCCACTCCAAAACTGCTAGAACTTGTACAGGAATTCAGTAAAGTGTCAGGATATAAAATCAATGCACAGAAATCAGTTGCATTTCTCTACACCAACAACAAGACAGAAGAAAGAGAAATTGAGGAGATAATCCCATTTACAATTTCACCCAAAACCATAAGATACCTAGGAATAAACCTAACCAAAGAGGCACAGAATCTACACTCAGAAAACTATAAAGTACTCATGAAAGAAATTTAGGAAGACACAAAGAAATGGAAAAATGTTCCATGCTCCTGGATTGGAAGAATAAATATTGTGAAAATGTCTATGCTACCTAAAGCAATCTACACATTTAATGCAATTCCTATCAAAGTATCATCCAACTTTTTCAAAGAAATGGAACAAATAATTCTAAAATTTATATGGAGCCAGAAAAGACCTCGAATAGCCAAAGGGATATTGAAAAAGAAAGCCAACGTTGGTGGCATCACAATTCCGGACTTCAAGTTCTATTACAAAGCTGTCATCATCCAGACAGCATGGTACTGGCACAAAAACAGACACATAGATCAGTGGAACAGAATAGAGAGCCCAGAAATAGACCCTCAACTAATCTTCGACAAAGCAGGAAAGAATGTCCAATGGAAAAAAGACAGCCTCTTCAATAAATGGTGCTGGGAAAATTGGACAGCCACATGCAGAAAAATAAAATTGGACCATTTCCTTACACCACACACAAAAATAGACTCAAAATGGATGAAGGACCTCAATGTGATAAAGGAATCCATCAAAATCCTTGAGGAGAACACAGGCAGCAACCTCTTCGACCTCAGCCACAGCAACATCTTCCTAGGAATATCGCCAAAGGCAAGGGAAGCAAGGGCAAAAATGAACTATTGGGATTTCATCAAGATCAAAAGCTTTTGCACAGCAAAGGAAACAGTTAACAAAATCAAAAGATAACTGACAGAATGGGAGAAGATATTTGCAAACGACATATCAGATAAAGGACTAGTGTCCAGATTCTATAAAGAACTTAGCAAACTCAACACCCAAAGAACAAATAATCCAATCAAGAAATGGGCAGAGGACATGAACAGACATTTCTGCAAAGAAGACATCCAGATGGCCAACAGACACATGAAAAAGTGCTCCATATCACTCGGCATCAGGGAAATACAAATCAAAACCACAATGAGATATCACCTCACACCGGTCAGAATGGCTAAAATCAACAAGTCAGGAAATGACAGATGCTGGCGAGGATGCGGAGAAAGGGGAACCCTCCTACACTGTTGGTGGGAATGCAAGCTGGTGCAGCCACTCTGGAAAACAGCATGGGGGTTCCTCAAAATGTTGAAAATAGAACTGCCCTATGACCCAGCAATTGCACTATTGGGTATTTACCCTAAAGATACAAACGTAGTGATCGAAAGGGGCACATGCACCCAAATGTTTATAGCAGCAATGTCCACAATAGCCAAACTATGGAAAGAACCTAGATGTCCATCAACAGATGAATGGATCAAGAAGATGTGGTATATATACACAATGGAATACTATGCAGCCATCAAAAGAAATGAAATCTTGCCATTTGCAACAACATGGATGGAACTATAGTGTATCATGCTTAGTGAAATAAGTCAAGCGGAGAAAGACAACTATCATATGATCTCCCTGATATGAGGAAGTGGTGATGCAACATGGGGGCTTAAGTGGGTAGGAGAAGAATAAATGAAACAAGATGGGATTGGGAGGGAGACAAACAATAAGTGACTCTTAATCTCACTAAACAAACAGGGTTGCTGCAGGGAGGGTGGTTGAGAGATGGTGGTGGGGTTATGGACATTGGGGAGGGTATGTGCTTTGGTGAGTGCTGAGAAGTGTGTAAACCTGGCGATTCACAGACCTGTACCCCTGGGGATAAAAATATATGTTTATAAAAAATAAAAAATTTAAAAAAAAAAGAAGCAATTGTTAGAGTGGTCTGGTGACAGCAATAAAAATAGAGGCAAAGGAAAAATCAAGAGTAGCTCTTTTTTCCCACAGCATATTACAGAAAGCCTCCCCCAAAATGTATTTCAGTTAGCCTTTGCTGGGTAACAAAACACCCCTAAACTAAATGGATTAAAAAAATTTTTATTACTTTCCACGGTTTTTGTGTGGTTCCTCTTCTGACCTCACCTGCACTTATTCATGTGCTATATTCACCTACAGAGTCAGCGATAGTCCAGGTGGGGAAACAGACTCCATCCATTAATAGAAGTCACATTGCAAAAGTTTATGGACACAAAGAGGCATAATTCTTTAATGTCCATTATGACCCTAATCAACTACTTAGGGGTCTTTAATCCCAGTTGTACCTAGAATCATCTGGGATATTTTTAAACAAATAAAACTGACTAGTTCTCACTCCTAGAAATTCTGACTTAAGTGGTAGAAGGTAAAGCACAGTCATCAGCATTTCTTAAAAGCTCTCCAGGGGGTTAAAATTAAGGAAGATTTAAGAACAGCTATTTTGGAGGCACCTGGGTGGCTCAGTCCATTATGCTTCTGACTCTTGGTTTCAGCTCAGGTCCTGATCTCGTGGGTCATGAGATCAAGCCCTGTATAGGGCTCCATGGTCTGTGTGGAGTCTGCTTGAGATTCTCTCCCTCTGCCCCTCCCCCTACTCACACACACACACGTGTGCACTCTCTCTCATTCAAATAAGTTTAAAAATCTTAAAAAAAAAAAAGGAATGACTGTTTTCTATTCTGATGATTGAATTACAGTAGCTACAGAATGAGTAAGTGAGAATACTCTGTAATAAGAATTTCATACTAAGGTAAGTGATAAGGGGTAATATAAAATAGAAGAAAAATAAAGACAGAAAAGTATTGGATCACAGTCAATAACAGAACCAGAACAAAGATACTAACTCAGTCAAAAATACTATGGGTTTTTACTAATACCCTAATGAAGGGAGACTGGTAATTAATAGCAGGAAAAAACCCCTGATGAACTATATAACTGTGTTATATGTATAATTTGTTGTGTATATATTTATAGATAAGCTTAACCATTTAAAACTTAATACACAGTTTACTCATTGGTATTGTTTTAGTTTTCCACAATTCATTCATCGTATTTTCCTCCTAACACTAGTTCTCAACACAAATTGAAACTTGGATGGTTTTAAAGAATACTGATGCAAAAGCCCAAACCCAAACATTCTGATTTAATTGCCCTGGAACAGGACCAGTCATCAGAAACCAGGTGATTATAAAGTGAAACCAAGCTTGAGAACTGTTGCTCTAAGATAGCATTTTCTTTCTTTCTTTCTTACTCTCTCTCTCTCTTTCTCTCTCTCTCTTCCTTCCTTCCTTTCTTTCTTTCCATATCATTATAAACAAAATTTTCCAAGTTTTGTTAAGGAGTGGCATTAACTCTGATGGGACCAGTCAATATAGTAGTCTCTCTTAGGGTTCAAAATAATTCTCTGAGGGCAAGACCTACATCTTGTTCAACTCTGTATATCAACAGCCTGGCACATGTGTAGAATAAGACATGGACTGGTAACTCTCTTACAGAATGAGCACCCCAACCTACTGTTGTGTGAATTTGGGTGAGAGCTAAATATTTTTTATTAAATAAATACTAAAATATTTTTAAATGAAACTGACAGTGACATCTGGGGTAAGCTAGTACATAGAAAACTTCATATTGTTTGAATACCCCCAATGATTAACTGAAATAGTCCTCTCCATCAGAGACAGAACTTAAAAGAAAGCCATTTAACAGTCAATATTCATATATTCCAGAGTCTCTGCCACAGTAGATTGACATGCCCAGAGACAACAGACTTGGCACCCCTACTTAATAGTAGACATTTATCTTTTAACTTCTGATACTTCCTATCTCCAATCCTCATACTTTACTTCCCACTCTGTTTCTACATTTATCCAACTCCTAAATCTTCTGGCTTAACCTTCTGTCCTGACTAAACATTTAGTCTTTGGAATTTGACTTTTCTAGTTTCAGCTCTCCATCCTTTCTAGAATACAACTTAGACTGTCTCTGACTTTTCTTATTCTCAGCCAATACCGAAAAATCATGTCAGTGCAACTTCACCCATAGGGCGTCAACTATGATGTTCCACTGGCCTATGCCCCAAATAGGGTTCTCCTTCCCTCCCAATCCACTTGCTTACAGGTCAACCCTACACTGGAGACTGGCCCTCATTCTACTGGTTGGATGTCAAGACCCTACTTAGGATATGGGGACTCAAGGGACTTCAGAAATAAGAGATCACAAACAAATATTGAGCCCTATCCTAGAGAAAAAAACAACAACATATAGATATGAGAAATGCTGGATTTAGCAAAATCAAGTAGATTTCTTTCGTGGAAGTCTTCATAGAGATTTTATGTACACTGAATTTCTAGCACTGGCAACTTGAAAAATTCTGATAATTCTCACTAACTATCCGAAATTTGGAGACAAGTAAATTGAGATGAGATGATATCCCTTCTCTCTTTCTTGCTCTTTCACTCTCTCTCTCCTTTTTTCTTTTTGAGATTAATTTACTTATTTAAGTAATCTCTCTGCCCATCGTGGGGCTCAAACTCATGACCCCAACACCAACAGTCACATGCTGTACTGACTGAGCCAGCCAGACACCCCCTCTTTCTCTCTCTTCTGATTAGCTTGGAAGAAAGGTAAGATGTATAGAGAGGGATGGATTAGAGACTAGTGAAATCAGAGTTTTTAGGGATATTTATTGGGAACAAATGCATTGGAACTCCACACTGAATTAAGAGAGTTACTTAAAGCCCTAAGATATCTCCTCACCATGGAAATGGGATATGTTCATAATAAGGTATAGTAAATTTTGATATGCTATAGTTTACAATGTCTCAGGAAAGCACAGTTCAGGTTATTATGGTAAAACTTCATACAATTTTGTCTCATCTCTAACAAATTCCAGAAAGAATCCCACACTCTTAAACTATAGAAAAATGGATGGAATACAAATTTCCCAGACCAAAAATTTAGCTTCAAGGGAATGATGAATCAAATCAAGAAAAATTTATTCATAACTTATCAAAACAAATAGAATGGAAAAGTAAGACCTATGTTAAACATAAGCACATTTTAGGGAGTAAGATGGCATAGCAATTACAGATACTGTAGTATAGAAAAAACAGTGGATGATAATAAAGTTGTGCAAAATGTAATTCACTAACCTGTTCTAAAACAAAAATGTAAATAATGGAAAAAATTCATTTTGAAATGCATTTCTAGAAGAGTATAATAAAAAGATTAAATTTAACAAAGTAAGCTCTTTATCAACCTAAAAATGAGACTAAAAAGCAATGAGATATGATGAAATTCAAAATCATAGCATAAGAAAAAAATAGCATTTTAAAAGACCTACTACAAAAATAAAAATAAACTAAAAATAAAAATGAAAATAAATAAAAGACTTTCTAAATAAATTAGAGCAAGCAAGAAAGAAACAGAGGAAACCCTTGAGGTAATTACATCAAACACAGAGGAAAAAGCCAAAACAATTAAAGTAATTAGAGGAAAAGATAATGGATATGAAGGAGATACTGTGAAAATGAAAAAGATACCGTGAGTGGCTTTGAGTTCAATAACTCCGATAGTGAAGAACAAAATATATTCAAAGATATAATACAAAATAATGACCCACAAATAAACCCACAACCTAAATTTGTGTATCAAAAAACCACTATATTTCATGAAATAAAGCAAATACAATATTCAGCAAAAAAGATATACCTGGTAGTCACTGAATTTTAAAAATAAAGAAAAAAATCTTCAGGAATTCCTTGCAGGGGTGGGAAAAAAGTCACATTGGCTTCAGTCTTCTGCAAAGCAATGATTTCTGAAAACCATTAGAGCAAGATCTCTAATGTTCTTTTTTTTTTTTTTTAAAGATGTTATTTATTTGACAAAGAGAGAGTAGACAGAGAGGCAGGCAGAGAGAGGAGGAGGAATCAGGCTCCCTGCTGAGCAGAAAGCCTGATGAGGGGCTCAATCCCAGGACCCCGGGATCACGACCTGAGCCGAAGGCAGAGGTGTTAACCCACTGAGCCACCCAGGTGTCCCATTATCTCTAATGTTCTGATAGAAACAAATTATTATCCAAGAATATTGTCCCCAGCTTAAGATATCTTTCAAAAATTAAAAAAGATAAATATTTTGAAAACAAAAAACTCAGAATACAGCAGCCATGAACTATTTTTTTAAAAAAAAACACACAAAAAATCTAGATCATTAGTAGGATAGAACAATTAGAATAAATATATAAATAAATACATAAAATAACTAACTATATAAATAAATAGAAATATTTATTTGATTGAGTGGCAGCAACATACAGTTGTGTAGACTTTTCATTGTCCAAATTCGGGTAGCACCATTCATATTATAAACTGAACAACTGAATGTGGTGGCTACAGAGTTTCAACTTAGATTTTCTTTTGTGAAAATCAGATAGGATCAAAATAAATGATCTTATTTATAACAACATGAGATTTATGACCATTGTATTTACCCAATTATTTCTTCCTATCTATCTATCTATCTATCTATCTATGCCTTTAACAATAAATATGCATAGGGATGAATCTTTATGTTCACCTGCTCTTAAAGATTACTATTATAGAATAGTTGGGTTTAACTATTCAATAATGATTAATTTAATCACATAGAGATATGTAGCAATATACAAGTGATTGGTAATAAGGAGAAACTATGTGATTGTCCTAGTCCTGGATTTCATAACATATCCTTTTCCTTTTATAACATAATCTGTTTATTTGTCATCCATTTTACCCTCTTAACATTCCATTCTGTCCACATATGTCTTAATTCTAGGGAATAACCGAGCCTTGGAAGGTGCTCTGAAGATATCAAGTCCCACACATCTAACTCCTTTTTCTGCATTTAATTTCCCTCTCAGAGAGCCTGGAAGGAGAGCCCCTATAAGCCATGCAATCCTACCACCACGGCCACATCTTGCTAGAGAAGAATAGACACCAATTCCAAGACCAATGTTTTGCTTAGCCACAGTAAATGAATACATAGAAACTATATAATTAGTAATAGGACTTGAACTAGACAATCACGGCCAAGACAATCATATTGGACCATGTAAAAAATTAATAAGAGAAAAATCTGGTTTCTAGAGAGAGGAAATAATTAATTAGACACATTTAGAGAAACAAAGAGAATTAAAGATTCCACCTTCCGTTTGGGAGAAAGGGAAAAAAAAGGAATAGATAAGGATTTAGGAAATAGGTAAGGAGTTAAGAAAAGGCAGCAAGGGGCCTCCTTTTGGCCTTAGCCTCAGCCATGGGCCCCAGCTTGGTTCAACCTGTATTTAGCAGTACATGGTACTTACAGAGAAATCAATATACTCATACTTTATTCACCACTGAAGTGTTATTAACTCTGTATGATTCCTTTAGAGAGAAGAATAAATGAGTAATAGGCTTCAGGTAACTGAATCCTTAAATAAGAAATAACCATGGACCCTAACATTTAAAGGGTCTAAAAATTGGTATGCACAAAATTAAAGCCCTCCTAAATAAATAAAAAAAAAAAATCTATGGTATAAGAAAGTGGGAAAGGGATGCCTAGATAGCTCAGTCAGTTAAGTGTCTGCCTCCAGCTCAGGTTCTGGGATCCAGCCACCCATAGAGTTTCTTGCTCAGAGTTCAGTCTGCTTCTCCTTCTGCCCCTCCCTCTGTTGTGCTCTCTCTCTCACTAATTCTCTCTCTCTCTCAAATAAAGAAATAAACTCTTTAAAAAAATGCAAAACTGCATTGCCCCCTCCTTTACTTGGGCTAGCTTGAATAGGTTTGTTTCTTTACAAACAAAAAGGCTTTGTTTGCATAAGTAAAGCATCAATCAACGCAGTCTACTGTGGTGTTTGGGTTTGCGAAAGTCCTGTGATGATGAGCATTACCACTAAAGGCCATAAGGAATAGGTAAAAGGGAGACACAAATCCAAGCCAAAGATTTTAGAAAGTATGAAGTTTAAACCAGGAAAACCAAGATAAGCAGACAAGATTCAAGTGCAAGGATAGTCTTGAATATGGGAGGGAGTTAAAGAGCAGGACTGGGACTGGGCAGTATAAAGTTTTTCTGGCGAGATAAACACAACACCAGGCAAAGTGGGTGCAAGGCAAGATTTATTAAAAACACTCTCCAGTGAAGTTTCAGGGCTCAGGAGAAGGGGAGCCAGGAAAGTTACGCTGGGAGGAGGTGGGCACCCTCGGGTGAGGTTCCGCACTCTGGAAAGCAGAGTGGCAGAAGTTGCGCCCAAGACAGGGAGGAGGGGGCTCTTAAGGAGCCTCAAGGGGAGTTCAGGGGTCTTTTGGCAAGTTTCCCTTATTTGGATATTTCGCCTGCTCGTCAGGGTCCCTACTGGTCTACTGGAGCCCCCCCAGGGGGGGGGGGTGTCTCAGATTCCTGCTTGTCAGGGTCCCATTGGTCCACGGGAGCCTGCGCGGGAGGGTTTCAGATTCCTGCTTGGGGCCTTTGTTCTCCTGTCCGCGTCAGGTTTTGTGGCGGGAACTTTCGCCATCTTAAGTAGCCCTTTCTGCCAGCCCAGCAGGCAGAACTGAATTACACTTAGGGCAATAGCTGACCAGGCTGCTTAAGTCAACCTTACTGCCAAGAACAACTAGAAAAGAGAGAAACAATTTTTAGCATCCAATAGAGAAGTGACTTCCAATTTCTAGTTCCAGATGTGAGGAGTGTGGAACTTAACACTCTGCCCTAACAACAATAAAAAGTTGAATGGACTGAAAAATCAAAACTTCTTGGATCCATAGAGAGAGGAAAACGCAGACCAAACTGCTGTCCCCAGGCTGAAGAGACAGGCAAATACAGGCGGTCAAAGTTTACCAGAGCAGAACTCACAAGCAGAAACTGCCTTAGGAACCAGTACTAGGTTAGGAAGCCTGAACTGTGATGAATTACTGAGGGTTAACTATGGACAACTCTGAGAGTCAAAAACTGAGGGTGAAGCAGTCGTAGGAGGGCCCCCCCAATTATTGTGAGATCTAGCCCCAAGAGCTAAATTTCCATGGTAAATATCAGAAAAATGCCCTTGGGATCCGACAGAAGCCCTTTGTTTCGACAAGGCCAACACTCTGGAGACGAGTTACCCGGAGCCTAACCTGTTGGGGTATTATCAGAGTTTAACTGACCTGGGAGAAGGGACATACCCAAATCCTGTCAGCTCCAGCCCTCTAAAGGGAGGAAGGGAAACACCCAGCTCCAGCCTACTGTAATCACCCTGTCCTAACCTAGAGGGGAAGAAAAAAGCAGAAGCATGCATGGTATTCACAGTCTAGAAGCACAGAATCACTGAAAGTTTGAGATTTAATCATAAGACTGTAGAATGCTTCTCTCCCTCACCCACACCTCACCACTGAATCACTAAAAGCCTATTTATAGAGGTTCTTTTTACCCAATACATAATGTCTGGCTCTCCAGAAGAAATCAAAGACCTATCAAAGGGCAAAAGACAGTTGCAATAGACAGAGCAAGCCTCAGAAGTAGACACAGCAGGATGTTGGAATTACCAGGCTGAGAATTTAAACAACTATGATTAATATGCTAAAGGTTGTAATGTATAAAGTAGACAGCATGCAAAACCAGATGGGCAATATAAACAGAGAAATAAAAATTCTAAGAAAGAACCAAAAAGAAATGCCAGAGACCAAAAACAGTATAACAAAAATGAAAAGCACCTCTGATGGACTTATTAGTGAACTGGACACGGCTGAGGAAAGAATGTCTGAGCTTGAGGATGTATGAACAGAAACCTCCAAAACAAAAATCAAACAGAACAAAGACTGAAAAAAAATCAACAGAATATCCAGGGACTATGGGAAAACTATAAAAGAAGGTAAAAATATACACATAATGGAAATACCAGGAGAAGAAATAGAGAAAGAAACAGAAGAAATAACTGAAATAATAATGACTGAAAATTTCTCCAAATTAATATCAGAAACCAACATATCCAGGAAGCCAAGAGAATACCAAGCAGGATAAATGTAAAAACAAAACAAAACTACACCTAGGAATATAATTTTCAAACCATAAAAAACCAAAGATAAAGAAAAAAAATCCTTAGATTAGCCAGAGGAAAATAAACAATAAACACCTTGCTTATAGCAGAACAAAGATAAAAATAATATCCAGCCTTTCAGAAATCAACCAAGCAAGAAGAAAACAGACTGACATGTGGAGAGGAAAATGTGGAGAGGAAAAAAAAAAGAAAAAAACACCAGCCTAGAAATCTTCTTTCTCTGAATTTATCCTTCAAAATGAAGGAGAAATAAAGGTTTTCTCAGATAGAGAGAAATTAAAGAAGTCAGTCGACCTGCTTTTCAAGAAATGTTAAGGGGCACCTGGGTGACTCAGTGGATTAAGTCTCTGCCTTTGGCTCAGGTAGTGATCCCAGGGTCCTGGGATCAAGCCCCACATCGAGCCTCGCATTGGGCTCTCTGCTCAGTGGGGAGCCTGCTTCCCCCACTCTCTCTGCCTGCCTCTCTGCCTACTTGTGATCTCTCTCTCTGTGTCAAATAAATAATAAAAATAAAAATCTAAAAAAAAAAGAAATGTTAAAAGTTCTTTAGAGAGAAGAAAAATAATATAGATCAGACACTAAGATCTACATAAGGAAAGGAAGAACATCAGAAAAGGATTAATAAGTAAAGGTAAAAGAAAAATTTCTCTTATTCTAAATTGATCTGAAAAGTAACAGTTTGTTCAAAATAAATATAGCAATAGTGTTTTTGATTATGTATGCAATACACACACACATACACATCAATGTATGCATGTGAATATATCTATATCCTATAGTCAATATAGGTATAGATCTATGCCCATCATTTGATATAGGTATAGATATATGTATTATTTGTAATGTTACAAATGGCAGGAGGGAAGAAATTAGGATTATTTTGTTAACAAGTTATTCACATTACCCACTAAATGGTACAGTGTTACTGGATTACTTGTAAATATATATTGCAAGCACTGGGGCAACTACTAAAAAAGGTTAAAAAAATAAAAGAAGTGATATGCTAAGAAATAGTATAACTGATATACTAAGAAGAGAAAATGGAATCACATTAATTCTCAACTGAACATCTCTTAAACAGTATTAGAGACCAAGGCAGTGAGGATTTGTGGGACATATCAAGAAGAGAGAAGCCAAGAAAAAGGAGCACAAATATGAGAGCCACTTTTGCCCTGAGATACTAATATCAAACAGCAGCACAGTGGCTGAAAGGCTAAGAAGCTGATCAAAGCTTTCAGCAGTTTCAGATTCAGGAGCCCAAATAATAGTTCAAGGACATTTTTTTAAAAAGATTATTTATTTATTTATTTATTTGGCGCGCAGAGTGAGAGAGAGAGAGAGGGAACACAAGCAAGGGGAGTGGGAGAGCAAGAAGCAGGCTTCCCACTGTGCAAGGAGCCCCATGCGGGGCTTGATCCCAGGACTCTGGGATCATCTGAGCTGAAGGCAGACCACTAACGACTGAGTCACCCAAGCACCCCTAGTTCAAGGATTTTTAAAGAAGCGCTGTCCTGTTAAAAACACTTCTAGTTAGGAATCTCAAGGGCCACATGGTAAAGAGTAAGAAGTAGATCAGATCAGTCCACAAAAAAGTGAAGCCCAGCTTTGAATCATTAGAGTTTGTACTGGATTATGGTGACCATCCTTGAATTTGATTGTCTGCCAGAAGCAAAATTAAATCATCTCTGAAAAAAGATATCATCTAGATATTAAACTATGTTTGTAGGGGTGCCTGGGTGCCTCAGTCAGTTAAGCTGTCTATCTTCAGCTAAGGTCATGATCCTAGGGTCCTGGGATCAAGCCCTTAATTAGGCTCCCTCCTCAGCAGGGAGTCTGTTTCTCCCTCTCCTTCTGCCCCTGCTTCTGTGCTCTTACTCACTCTATCTCTCAAATAAATAAAATCTTAAAAAAAATTAAACTATGTCTAATTTTTCATGCACAAACAATAAAGAGAAAATAGAGGGATGCCTGGGTGGCTCAGTTGGTTAAGCAGCTGCCTTCGGCTCAGGTCATGATCCCAGCGTCCTGGGATCAAGTCCCATATCGGGCTCCTTGCTCTGCAGGGAGCCTGCTTCTCTGTCTGACTCTGCCTTCCACTCTGTCTGCCTGTGCTCGCTCTCTCTGACAAATAAATAAAATCTTTAAAAAAAAAAAAAAAGAGAGAAAATAGAAACATACCCAGAGGCTATCTAGATATTGATACGTTAGATACACACTACAAAATCACTATGATTAATATGTTCATGTAATTTACTAATATGGTGGAGAATTCCCTGAAATAAATGGAAATTATGAAAAAAGAATCAGAAAAATTCTAGAACAAAAATTATGTTATTGGAAAACTCAGTGACGGGCTTCAACATAACTAAAGAAAGTATCAGTGAATGATATGACATGGCATAGGGGAAAAAAATCCAGTCTGACACACTGAGGGGAAAAAAAGAGACATGAAATACAAGATAAAAGTCTAATGCACCGTGACTGGAACCTCAGAAGAAGAGAATGGGAGAGAATGAGAGCAAGTGAAAGAGGAGAGAGGGAAGAGATAAAAGTGACATTTCTCGGGGCACCTGGGTGGCTCAGTGGGTTAAGCCTCTGCCTTAGGCTCAGGTCACAGTCTCAGGGCCCTGGGATTGAGCCCCACATTGGACTCTCTACTCAGCAGGGAGCCTGCTTCCCCCGCTCTCTCTGCCTGCCTCTCTGCCTACTTATGATCTTCTCTCTCTGTGTCAAATAGATAAATTTTTAAAAAAATATTTTTAAAAAAGTAACATTGCTAGATATAATGTTCAAGAATTTTTAAAAAATTGATTAAAGTTATCAAGTTACTGATTCAAGAAGCATCCAAACTTTGTCCAGAATAAATAAAGAAAACCACATCCAAGTCTATCTTACTAAAACTGTTAAAAACCAAACATTTAAAGAAAATTTAAAGGCAAATGGGGGAAAAATATTATTACTTTAAACAGCAGCCAGAAGACTTAAAATAGAACTTTTAAATGGAAATAATGTTCAGTTGTCTGTGTTTTCTTGTAATTCACTGGATTTCTTTAAGAGGACTATTCTGAACTCTATGTGAGACGGTTTATAAATCTCCTTTTCTTTTGGGTCTGTCATTGGAACTTTGTTGATGTCACCTTTCTTTGGTTATTCATGATCCTTGTAGCCTGAGGCCAGAGGAGCCAGCCTGGAGACTAAGTCTGTGGGGCCTGGTGCTGGGGCTTGCCAGAAGACTGGAGCCAGGACAACTGGCTGAGTACTAGGGAGGATGAGGAGCCCACAATAGTTAGTTCGGAGTATAAGTCCATGGGGGCCAACCTGGCAAGAGTGGGCTGGAAGCCTGAAGCCATGAGAGCTGCTTAAGGTTGCAGGAGGCAGTCAAGCACTGATAGGGACCAATGCTGTCAGGCATTTACCTCACTCTCCAGTCCCTCCATGGAGAGTCATTCCTCTTTGTGTTGGACTGCCCGGGCTTGGGAGAAATATGATAGGGTAATATGAAACTGTCTTTCCTACCTTCTTCAGTGCATCTTGTCTTATTTCTATGTTCTATCCAGGTTCTGTTATGCCTCACCTGGAATCATGAGTTGTTGTGAAGGTATTTTCATTCCTGGAGAGTTGTTCAAATTAATATTTCTGGGAGGGGAAGAACTCTAGACACTCCTATACTGTCATCTTGCTGATGTCACTCTCAATGACTAAATAACTTAAGGAGAACTAGGACTCAATTCTAGGGAAAGTGGCTCACTAAAACCCAATGAGGAAGTCAGAATCTTCAGCCTCCTGGCTAGGATTTAAGGGTAGACTTCATAACTTATGAAAGAAGAGAAAGTTGGTAGAATATCTAAGTACCAGAACCCTAGCAAGGGTTAATTAAGCAGACCAGTCATATGTGATGGAGGTTGTGGAAGGTATTAAAGGACAAGAGTGACTTCTAATGCATTAATCACTGTCAAGGTCCTTACATAACTGTAAAAAAAAAAAAAAAAGGCTGAATAATCTTTTTCAGGTCCTATTTGTAAGTGGAGAGAGAGACTCTCTCATTGGACTGTGAACAGCCTGCAAATGACATACCTAATTATAGACCATGGGTGGAAGTAGGGCAGGCAGGTCCTGACCAAAGTAGTACTTCTTCTGAGCTAAGTGCTACCTGGAAGACTTTCTCCTTAAAACTTGAAATTCTTTTTCTCTAAGGTGGTTTATTGCCTTAGTTTCAAGTTTTTCTTAACTACCTCAACCCCAGCTGAGGTCTCTTCTTTTTAACCACCTCATTCTTACAACTTATAGGTTATAGAATTTGTTTCTGTTAAGGCTGAGAAAGGAGGAAAAAAGAGAGCTGAACAAGCTGTAAGCATAAGAATGCAGAGCCCAGAGAGAAATCAGGCATCGGAATCAGATAGAAAGAAAAACAGGAAGTGACCACAAGAGGATTAGGTGGTGGAATGCTTGACCAAGGAAAGGTGGAGAGACTGGAGATATAAGTGTCTATCACAAGCTTTAAGAATTTAGCAACTGGTGGTTTATTTTGGAAGAATGATCAAGAAAAGATAAAAAATGTGGAAATTGGCTGGATTTATACCAGTAAGTCTAATAAGAATCAAGAACTTTCACATACTATTTAGAAATCCATGGTTATGTGGTCAGAGAAGTCTCAAAATGCAACATGTCAGTCATGTGAAATTTTGGATAAATTTTTCCTGTGGGTAGGGAATTTAAGTTCAAGCTGAACTTTTATGAGGAAAAATTGGCTGGAATTATTTACCCTGCAACCAAGAGAGGAGTTTCAAATATGCTAGTCAGTGATGTATTTGTGACAAATATGAATCTAAGGAATCCTAGCCCATCTTCATATGCTAAAGTCAAGGTAGAGCTGAGCTTGAGTAAAAAGGTAGGAGTGTGTGTTTCACAACCTCTTACTTCTTGTACGTCTGTACCCTATCTCCCATTACCTTTCTTCTTGATCCTAAAGACCCAAGCTCTTCATACTTCAATTCAAAACTGAATTCTGTAAAGGCCTGGATTCTTTCCAAGTGTCCTATATACTTAGCTTCTTATCTCTATTTTTCAGGTGAAAAAGAATGCTCAGAGTGGTTAGTGACTAGCCAAGAAAATACCGATTAAAAGTCACAGAGCTAATTTCCAGGTATTTTGAGGTCCTTCCACCTTTGGTGAATCCATTAATTTGTTTATTCATTTCTTGAACATATGTTAACAGAGAGTAAAAACACCTAGTTTTTACAGAGCATGTCATAACTTTTTCATATATGCTTTTCACTTAATCTCCACCATAATTCTCTAAGACAAGTAAGCTATTAACCCCATTTTACAGATGACATGGTTAAGGTTCAAAGAAGTCAAATAATATGTCATAGTTTACCAGGTTTATTAAGTGTCAGTGCTGTGATGGGAACGGAGGTCCTCTGATACAAAGTTCAGTGAACTTCCCCTTAAAGACTGCTAACGATATAAAGATGATAAAAACATATTTTTCCTACCTTCACAAATTTTATCTAGTTGAAAACCAATGAAAGATTAGATAACAACATAAAGCAATGCAGTTACTACAAAATAGTATTTTAAGTGCCAACCAAACTATGTAGGCATTAAGTGCCAAAGATTCAGAGAAGGATCACTGATGACAGGAATCTTGGAAAGCTTCACAGAAGGGGCAGATGCTGAGATGGCCTTGAAAGTTTAAGAGGATTTTAGGCCTCTGCAGAAATTTTTTCAGGCCACTTCAAGTCCCCTCCCACAGGGAACCAGCAAGGACCTTGCTAGCACCATGAGCCCTGCCCCTGCAGGCTACTGTGGACTCACCCCTCTAATACACCCTTGATGGAGCCCATCCAAAGTAATGCCACAAACCTGACAGTGTGCAACCAGCTGTGACAGTGGCCAGCACAACTCCAAAGTGATTCTTGTGCTGAGGAGAAAGGAAGATAACCACAAGCACCAGTCTAACTGTAGCCTCTATAGTGTGTTGGGGGAATAGACATAGGCTCTGACTGCAGGCCCTGTGACCAATGAAAGCATCTCAGAGGACAACACAGTGCCCTGAAGTTCCATGGTACTGCATTTCCATCAAATGCCTGGCTCGTTCAACTCAAGACCAAGGTGGCACCAGACTGGCCTACTAACCAAACCTGCCCACAACAGGCAAAGAGAGCCATTACAGACAACTTGATAGAAGCCAAACACAGCTCAGCACAACAGTAGGGCATAACCAACACACACAGGAGACACCCCTGAAGCACCAGGTTCTGGTGAACAGCGGACCTTGCACTACAGGGCACTACAGGACCTCTTCTTCATAAGGCCATGGCTTTCAAGAGCAAGAGACATAGCTGACTTTCCTGACTCACAGAAACAGACACAAAGAGTTACACAAAATGAGGAGACAGAGGAATTTGTTCCAAATTTAAGAATGGGAACAAAATCATAAGAGAGGTAACTGTAATGGAGACAAGAAATGTATATGCCTGACAAAGAATTTAAAGTAATGGTCATAAAAATACTCACTTAACTTGAGAAAAGAGTAGAGAATGTCAGTGAGTCCCTCAACAAAGAAACAGAAAACATAAAAAAGAAATAATCAGAAATGAAGAACTTAATAGCCAAAATTAAAAATACACTAGAGGGAATAAACAGTAGACTAGAAGATGGACACCTGGATGGCTCAGTCAGTTAAGCATCTGATTCTTGATTTCGGTTCAGGTCATGATCTCAGGTCATGAGATCAAGACCCTTGTCAGGCTCCATGTTTAGTAGGGAGTCTACTTGAGATTCTCTCCCTGTGCCTCTACCCTCCTCTCTCTTTCTCTCTCTCTTTCCCTCTAAAATAAATAAATAAATCTTTTAAAAAAGTAGTAGACAAGAAGAAACAAAAGAATGGATACAGAGTAATGGAAAGCAATCAAGGTGAATAGGAGAGAGAAACAATGAAAAGAGACTAAGGGAACTCAGTGACACTATCAAGCATAACATTTGCATTATGGGGATCCCAGAAAGAGAAGAGAAAGGAAACAAGGCAGAAATTTTATTTGAAGAAAGAATAGCTGAAAACTTCCTGAATCTGGGGAAGAAAACAGAAATCTAGATTCTGGAGGTACAAAGAGCTCTCAACAAAATCAAAACAAGAAGGTCCACACCAAGACACATAGTAATTAAAATGGCAAAAAGTAGTGATAAAGAAAGAATTTTAAAGGCTGCAAGAGGGAAGAATACACATATGAGGGAAACCTCATAAATTTATCAGCTGATTTTTCAGCAGAGCTTCTGTAAGCCAGAAGAGAGCGCCATGATATATTCAATAGGCTGAAAGAAAAAAACCTGCCACCAAAAATACCTATCTAGCAAGGGTATCACTCAGAATAGAAGGAGAGAGAAAGACAAAAAAAACATTAAAAGACCAGTAAACCAGCTATATAAGAAATGTTGAAAGGGACTGTTTGAGTGAAAAGGAAAGATATTAAGTTGGAGTAAGAAAAGTAGGAAGCACAAAGCTCTAAAATTAAGTATATCTATAAACACAAGTCAAGGGATCCACAAAATAAAAGTATATAAATAAAAAGAAAAACAAAAACATATACCTAAAATGTGGGGAGGAGAGGAGTAAAACATGGTTCAAACTGAAATGACCACCAACTTAATATAGACTGCTATATGCTTAAGTCATTATATACCTAATGGTACGTATATACCTAATGGTAACTACAAAACAAACAAACAAACAAAAAAGTTAAAATATGTGAAAGTGGAATCCAAGCATATCCCTAAAGAAAGCCAACAAACCATAAAAAGAAAAAAAAAAAGGAAAGGAAAGGAACAGAGAAGACCTACAAAAACAAACATAAAACAAGTAGCAAAATTACATACAATTACATACAATAATTACATACTTACCAATAATTTCTTTGAATGTAAATGGACTAAATGCCCCAATCAAAATACATAGGATAATGGAAGGGATAAAAAAGGAAGACCCATCTATATACTGCCTACAAAAGAGTCATTTCAGACCTAAATACACAAGCAGATTGAAAGAAAAGGCATGCAGTTATCCTGCAAATGGAAGTAAAAAGAAAACCAGGGTATTAACATTTATATCATCAAAATAGACTCCCTAACAGACTGTAGCAAGAGACAAAGAAGGACACTCCATAATCATAAAGGGAACAATCCAATAAGAAGATACAATTGTAAATATTTATGCACCCAACATGGGAGCACCCAAATACACAAAACAGCTAATAACAAACATAAAGGAAATAATCACAAAATCACTAATAATAGTAGGAGATTTTAATATCCCAGTTATATCAATGAATAGATCATTCAAACAGAAAATCAGCAAGGAAAGAATGGCTTTAAATGACACTTTGGACAAGACATATCTAAGGATTTATTCAGAATATTCCACCCTAAAACTGCAGAACACACATTCTTCTCAAGTACATGTGGACCATTCTCCAGAATAGATCATATATTAGGCCATAAAATGAGTCTCAACAAATTCAAAAAGATTGAAGTCATGTCATGCATCTTTTCCAACCACAACACTATGAAACTGGAAATAAACCAAGAAAAAAATCTAGAAAGAACACAAATACATAGAACTTAGATAACACAACCCAGTGAAAGGGTCAACCAAGAAACCGAAGAGGATATAAAAAAAATATATATATATTTATATAATTATACTCTCTCTCTCTCTATATATATAGAGAGAGAGAGAGAGAGAGAGAGAAATGAAAATGAAAGCACAATGGTTTTCATTTGGTTCTATATATATATAGATAGAGAGAGAGAGAGAGAGAGAAATGAAAATGAAAACACAATGGTCCAAAATCTTTGGGATACAGCAAAAGCTTTTTTAAGAGGCAAGTTTATGGCAATACAAGCCTACCTCCAGAAGTGAGAAAGACATCAAATAGACAACCTAACCTTACATCTAAAGGAGCTAGAAAAAGAAAAACAAAGCTCAAAACCTGGAAGAAATAATAAAGATTAGATCAGAAATAAACAAAATAGAAACCAAAAAAATAATAATTAAAAAAAAATAGAACAGATCAATGAAACCAGGAGCTTGTTCTTTGAAAAGATCAATAAAATGAACTCATTTTGAACTTAGCTCAACTCATTCAAAAAAAGTGAGAGGACTCAAATAAGCAAAATCACAAATGAAGGAGGAGAAATAACAACTGATGTCACAAAAATACAAAGGATTATAAGAGGATATTATGAAAAATTATACTCTAACAAATTGGACAACCAAAAAGAAATGGATAAACTCCTAGAAATATATAACCTCCCAAAACCAAATCAGAAAGAAATAGAAATTTTGAACAGACCAATTACCACCAATGAAAATGAATCAGTAATGAAAAAACTCCCAAAATCAAAAGTCCAGAACCAGAAACCTTCACAGGTGAATTCTAACAAAACATTTAAAGATTTAATACTTATTCTTCTCAGACTATTCTAAAAAAATAGAAGAGGAAGGAAACTTCCAAATTCATTCTATGAAAACAGCATTACCTGATATCAAATCCAGATAAAGACACTACCAAAAAAAAAAAAAAAAAAAGAACTACTGGCCAATATCTCTGAGAAACATAGATGCAAATATCCTCAACAAAATACTAGCAATCCAAATCCAACAATACATTAAAAATTCATTCACCATGATCAAGTAAAATTTATTCCTGGGATGCAAGAGTGGTTCAATATTTGTAAATCAATCAACATGATACACTACACTGAGAAAAATGATCAAAGCCATATCATCGTTTCATTTCAATAGATGAAACTATGTACTTTATCATCTGATAAAGTACAAAATACATTCATGATAAAAATCCTCAATAATGTAAGTTTAAAGGGAATATACCTCAACATAATAAATTCCCAGACTATGGAATTCATATAGAATATATGAAAACTCACATCTAACATCATACTCAATGGTAAAAAACTGAGAGATTTTCTCCTTATATCAGGAACAATACAAGGATGTCCACTCTCAGCACTTTTATTGAACATAATATTGGAAGTCCTAGCCACAGCAATCAGTCAAGAAAAAGAAACAAAAAACATTCGAATTGGTAAACTTTCACTATTTGCAGATAACATGATACTAAATATAGAAAACCCTAAAGACTCCACCAAAAAACTAGTAGAACTAATAAATGAATTCAGTAAGTTCAAAGGATACACAACCAATATACGGAAATCTGCTACATTTCTGTACACTAATAGTGAAGTAGCAGAAAGATAAATTAAGAGAACAATCCCATTTTAAATTATACCAAAAACAGTAAAATGCCTAGGAATAAACTTAACCAAGGAAATGAAATACCTGTAGGGAAAAACAAAGAAAGAAAAGATTAAGAGGATTTGGATAGGAAAGGAGGATGAACTTTCCTGGAATAGTGAATGACACGAATATTAGCAGGGAGGTAGAATATACATAACATGTTTAAGGGACAGAAAATAAAGTATTATTAATATAATAATTGCCATTTATTGAAACGGAACATGGTTTAGTGATTAAAAGCATGGTCTGTGAAGACAGACCTCTTGGGTTCGAAATATACTACCACTTATTAGCTGTTAACATGGTAAGTTAATTTCCCTATAGCTCATTGTTCAGTTCTCTAAAATTAAGATAATGATATTACCTATTTTAGAGGCTCATTACAAGGATCAAATGAGTTTATAAAGTATTTAGAACACTATCTAAATACTAAGTAAGTTCAGTTAGCTAAATGAGGTATGAAAGTATTATAAATATACTGTACTCCAGGCACTGATCTAAGCACATTATGTTATTTCACTTAATCTTCATCATCTTATAAAGTGTATATTATTAACTCTGTGTTATTGGTGAGAAAACTAGAACTATGAGTTAAATTTCATAAGATCACAACGCTGGTAGCTTTTAAAGCTAAGAATCAAATACAAATACAAAGCCTGTGCTCTTATCTGCTAAACCATACTTTCTGAGTTTAGGAAGTTTGGGGAAAACAGAGAAAAGCAGGGTAAGGCCAAATTACGGAGACCTTGAAATCATCAGGCTATAACAATTAAATGGTTTCTGAGCCATGATGTGTTTTAGAAAGGTTTATCTGGTCACAGAATTTTGGATGGATTAGAAATCTCTGGGCCATAGGAGCATCAAGTAGACACAAATATACCTCAAGTGAACTTGCAGAAAATAGACACCAATTTTTCTTGTTCTTCAAACTCACCCTTAAATATTCAACCAAACTATGTAACCTCATTTGATTTCTATACCATAATCAGTAATAACTTTAGGACCAAATAACCAAAGAAAACTTGGGGCTTTATTGGCTGATTACTAAATCCACCCAAACCCAACAATAGTTAGGTTAACTGCCTAACTGTAGGTGCAGATATTCATGTATATCCAAAGTCTCTTTGTAATCTACAACCGAAAGGTATTTAACAACTAGGAAATGAATCACGTGTGTAATGCCTCTTGATTTAACAGCCCAACTCATCCCCCACAGATGCTATTCCCAACTATAAAGTATTGCTGGAGAAAATCACAAAGCCAGGTTGCTGCTACAACAAATTCATGATCTTCAACCTTAGCTGGGCCTGAAATGCTGCCAGGCGGCCCTAGTCAGACATCTCTCCTATTCCCCTCAGTGGCTATTCCAAACTTTCACCACTCTTAAGCTTTTTACACCTCTCCCCCATCCTACCATCACCAGTGCCATCATCCACACACACATGCTCAACAGATGATTCCAGTATTTTACTGAGAAAATAAAGTTAAATGCAATCTTGTAGAAATTTTTCAGCTCCTCACCTTGCCACCACCATGAACTTGTCTGTAAACCCACATATTTCTACATCTTTCCCTCCTAGGTCAGTAAAAGTTGTCTTTCCCTGTATCCAGAGCTAATTATTTCATCTGTACTCTCCACCCCTTGTCTGCTCATCGATATCACTCGGCCAAACTGTTCCTCTCATTTCTAATTGTTCAAATTTCCTTCTCTACTGGTTTTTCCCTTTAGCACATTCTTATAAGTAGCTCTATTATTTAAAATTATCTTTTAACCCTTGTCCCCTGCAACCTCCTCTTCGTCCTTTCAAAGTCAGACTACTTGAAAGAAGAGGCTTATGTTCCTTGAGTTCTTTACTCTCTTCATCCTCTTTTGATTTTTCCTTGGACCACATGTTCATAGAATGAGATTAGTCATAACCCTTGGTTCATGACACAATCATTACTGCTTCATGCGTGATCCACTTAAGAATTCAGTTTTTCAGACCACCTGCTCTCTTCCCTTCTCTATCCTTTCTCACTCTTTCCCTTACAGGTTTTTCCTGAAGACCAGCATTCCCTTAAGGAAACTCGTGACCTGAATCCTCACCTAAAACACAGCTTCCAGGAAACCTGACCAAAGACACCAAGGATGATAGATGAGAAAGACTAAAAAGAGCCTGAAATGCCAGTGAAATCATGGAACTACCACACTTGCCCTGAGCTACTTAACTCCCGGACTCTTGTTATTTAAGAAAAATAACTATTTGGTTAAGCTAGTGTAGTTGAGTTTTTTGAACTTGCAGTTGAAAATAGTCCCTAAATGATCCATTCCCAAACCTAGCTTCTCCAGTCCAGATCATTCTTACAAATTCCAGATCCACATATCTAAGTATTTTAGTAACACCTCCATTTAGTACCTCAATTCCAACCTGCCCAAAACTGGACTTCTAAATTTCTCCCCAAATAGGCACTTCTTTCTGTATCTCAAATAGTGAATGTCACCCCTAACTGTTCAATTACCCCAAACAAAATCCTGAATGACAAACAGAGTCCAACCCCTTTCCAGTCTTTCCACACCTCTCCACTATCATGTTCCCCTGCACCACTGCCCCAGATTGATTTTAGTCACTGAATCCAATCCTGTGGATTCCCTCTCCTAAATACATCTTAAATATATTCTTTTCTCATGATTCTTACTGCCAATGTCATTTGCTTTACCTTCGGTCTTCAGCATTTTGCTCTCCAGTAAGTTTCCTGCCTGGTCTGCTTGCCTCCTATCTTGATGTTCTACAATTTATTACTCACCCACACTTCCACCAGATGGACTTTGTTTTTGCAGGAGGCAAACCATATCCTCCTGTCTCCCCACAAGTAGCTTCATGGTAGAACAGGATAAATTTGAAGTCGTTGTTCCCTGAAAGAGAAAAGAAAAAAAAAGGAAAAGAAAAAAAAGAAACTAAGTTCTACATCTGGTTTTACACAATAAAGATTAAGGAAATGTGCAGGATAAGGAGAGAATCCATACATTAAGCTAATTCAGCAGATGCAGGCACTTTGAACCAGAAGGGCCTACGAAATCCAACAACCCCCTTCTCTTCCCTGCTTTTCAGCAAAATCTTTAGAGACTGGGAAGAACAGTTGTGGTTTGAACCTCAAACTTCATTTTTCTCTCAAACATCCTTCCTGACTGCTAAGTTACTGCCCAAATCTGGTAACATTCCTCTTCTTAGAATTTTTTAGTGATTTTCTACTACCATCAGGAAAAATGTGAACATCTAAGTCAAGCCCTATGATCTGGCTATAGTAAACTACCCAGAGTTTGATACACCAAACTACCCAAGTAACTATTTAATGCTCCCATGCTTTTTTGCATGTTGTTCCCCTACCCATCACACCCTTTTTGTTTTACCCTTTCCTTTTTACTGATAAGTTCTATTTATCCTAGATGATGCAGTTCAAGCCTTTCCTAACTTACTAATTCTAAATACCCCTCAACTGGACTTTAATATCACTCTAAGTGAACTTTTATTGAAGCATTCTTAAAACTATATAGTAACAGTGATGAACTCCTCAGGGGCAAAGACTGTAACTCTGTAACCCCAGAATTAATCTGTGCCTGTACATAGTAAGCACCTCCTCTCCAAAGTTTGTTTAATGTGGTGTTTTGTTGTTTTTTTGTTGTTTTTGCCACCATTCACTAAGAACTTACTATTTTTAGATTCTGTAATAGGAGATACATGTGCATTTTGTAAATCCACCTAAAACCCTATGAATTATGTACTATTATTAATTTCTATATTATAGATGAGGGAAGTGCACACTTCAGTGATATATCCAAGTTCATGCAGCTAGTGACTAAGTATGTGCTGGCAATCTCCATCTCTATTAATAATAAGCATTTGCAAATGCTTTGAATAAAAATGGCCCTATGAGAATACATACATGGAAGCCAAAAACTATGCTCATTCATTTATTCAATGAATATTTAATGAGGAAAGAGGCATAGGAGCTGGAGAGTCATGCAACTATACTTCAGTTTCTTGAAGTGTTTGACCATTTAAAACAAATTCACAAAATAAGTAAAATTATTAAACTTCTTTTTCCCTCCAACATCCATCTGCTGTCTCCTCTCTCCCTCCCTTCCTTCTTTTCTTCTTTCCTTTCTCTCTTTCTCTCTCTTTTTCTTCTTTGCACAGTGCGTTGCCTAATTTCCTTTGGGCTACCATGATTTTATTCAGTCTCTGGGCATACAGGTGAAAAGTAACACACATATTTCAACTGAAGCTCTGCATAGTTTTACTGGAAATCAGGTACTTTCATTTCTTTAAAAAATACAAAATACTTGGTCAAGGAAAGGAATAAAAGAGGAAAAATACAAAAAGAATTCATCATGCATGAAGTATTTGGAAAAAATAAGTAACCATGTTAGTTTATGAACAAAGAGAGCTAGAATAAATTAAAACCAAAAATAATTGTACCAAAATAAAAACCAGGTAAAATTGAAGCTTCAGGACCTTAAATCCACTACTCAAAATAGCTCAATACTAACTGAAATGGATGTTCAGTCAAAATACATGACAAGAAATAGGTATATTCAAATAGCATTTAGTCTAAAGCTGAGTGTTCATTTGCAAGGCAGACAAGCCATTAAAAAACAGTGGTTTGGGGTGTTCTCAACTGAACCTGAATTTTCAGATGTATAAATTAGTTTTCCTCCTTGGAAAGATATGATTTCCTGTTTTCAGGAGAAATGCAGGCTTCTAAAACCTTATTTAAAAGGTTCAAAAGGCTACTTAGGCATCAAATAACTATTAAAAACAATATTTTGACTATTTAAGTGTAAACGAATCGGAAACATATGGATTAAATTTCCCTTAAATTGCACATGTTCCAAACTGAAGAGTATAAGCATGGGTGAAACCTGTTTTGGATTTCAGTGAGCCCAAAACATTTGAAAAATCATCTGAGATGTTCAGTGAACTCAAGAGTACAGCTGAATTCACCCATCCCTAATTCATCCCTATCCTATGCTTCTGGTCTTAATATAAGGAAGGCTGTAAGTACACAAGTAGCTTGAAGGTAAAATGTCTAGATCTAAATTTAGAGGTGATTAGAAAAGATCTTTTTAAATCTTTTAAAATCCTGTATTTTAAAAGAAAGTCTTCCACTTTTAAAGAAAATCTAGTCTTTAGACTCTTCATATAATCTTCTTTTTAGTCTCTTCCTAATTAAAGACAATTTATATGACTTTAGGATTGAGAATAAAAAAAAAAAACACACACACAAAATTTTTTTGAGCTTCCCCTATAGGCCAGACACTGTGCTTGGTATTTTTACACACATTATTTCTTTATCCAATCCCCCAAACCAGTTTCAGTGGCCTATGCACAAAGACAAAGCATCTGTATCTCACTCAGTTTTATTCTCTTCACCTTGATCAATCAGCCTGTTTACAATAAACAGCCTGAGTCTAATAAGCCAATTGAAAAAATATTATATTTTCTCGTCGAATTAAACTGATAATATTAAGAATTAAAGTCCTTTGCTATGAGATGAACTACATAAAACTGGAAGACAGCAGGATAAGTGAATAAGAGCACATGTTTTTGGATAAAAAATTACTTGTCTTTCTGTACCTTCTTTGTAAAATGGGTAATAATACCTACCTTATAACATCACTGTGAATATAGAGTAGGGGGCTGTATGTAATATGTTTGAGAGTAAGGAGCTCAATAAATATTGCATAAGAAATATATGTATACTTAAGGATGTGCTGAAAACTTTCCTCCAAAAATCAGTCAGTTCTAGGCTGTGACTGCCTATAACCCTTACCAAAATGAATCCCTCTGATCTCTCTCCAGAAACTCTGTGAAAAACACTTCACCCAATAGAAAATGGTCCCCATACATCCTGAAGAGGGTGCTTAGAACCACCTCCATCTTGAGTTACACCTCTTCACAACATGGGTGGAATTGGAGGGTAGTACGCTAAGTAAAGTGAGTCAGACAGAAAAAGATAGATACCATATGATTTCACTTACACGTGGAGTCTAAGAAACAAAACAAACAAGCAAACAGAAATAGACACACAAATACAGAGGACGAACTGGTGGTTGCCGGAGGGAGGGTTGGAAGGATGGGTGAAACAGGTGAAGGAGATAACAAGGTACTAAATTCCAGTTATAAAATAAATAAGTCACAAGAGTGAAAAGGACAGTATAGGGAATATAGTCAATAATACTTAATAACCTTGTATGGTGACAGATATAACTAAACTTATTATGGTACGTAATTGTTGAATGACTATGTTATAACCTGAAATGAATACAATATTGTATGTGAACTATAGTTTAATAAAAACTGAAAAGTAAAAATAAAACAAAACAAAAAATAAACAAGTTACAACTCTCCACTTCATGGTGCCCTATAAAATGCCATGCCAGCTACTTGAGGATTGAGGCTTTCCCCACACCTATCAGAAGTTACCTGTGTCAAACAGCAGGGCCTGCCATGACCCATCTCCTGCTAAGTGAGGTTTATCATACTGTTACAGGACCTTCCCTTTCCCTGCCCAAATCCAGGGGCTCCTCTACCATTAGTTCAGGAAGTTCGCTGGGCTCTAAAAAGCCATAGCTCTTTCTTGGGTAGACCTCAGCTCTAGCATTCTGGTCAACCACTCCACCACCACTGGAGAAGCTAGCACAACGCAATGTTCAGGCATATTCAGTGTAGCTCCAGTGTTCAGATACAATATCTTTAAGAAAGAGAAAATATACTGAACAGCCCCCAACCTATCTACCACTAATGCCTTCTTATCTGAGGGTCATGCTTCTGCCTCCCTATGACTTCAAGTTTTGCTCAGAGAAATGGAAATGTGGTGGTTAGGAAGAGTTCCCAGCACCATACCAAAATAACCATAAGACATTTTTCTTTGACAATTCCTCTACCTCCTTGTATGTTTTTTTGCCTCCTTAGAAAAAGATCTGAGGGGCGCCTGGGTGGCTCAGTGGGTTGGGCCGCTGCCTTCGGCTCGGGTCATGATCTCAGAGTCCTGGGATTGAGTCCCACATCGGGCTCTCTGCTCAGCGGGGAGCCTGCTTCCTCCTCTCTCTCTGCCTGCCTCTCTGCCTACTTGTGATCTCTCTCTCTGTTAAATAAATAAATAAATAAATCTTAAAAAAAAAAAAAAAAGAAAAAGAAAAGATCTGATTCTCCAGCATGCAGCCTATGATGTTTTCAAAAAGTCTCTGTACAGATTTTAAACTTCTGAGGTAAATCAAACCTTATCAGATTTGCTGGTTAGTCAACTTTCTATTGCCTGTCAGCAGTGATAACCTGACCAGAAGAGGTGTTCTGGCCTGCAGGGATCTATGAGTCACTTATCTCCATGAGGTTTTAATGAGCTGCATTAAGTCAAGCACTCTGACAAATCTGTACATAAAATAATTGGTTTTAAATGCTTTATGAGAGGCTACACATGGAGCAAAGGTATTGAATGTTGTGTACTCACCACAGGTAAGAATTTTAAGAGGCAACCTAATGGCTTAAGAGCCTTCTAATTCTCATTAGGTCTCTCTTTGGTTGGGTTGCTCTTTGTTTTAAGTTTACAGGAGGAAGAACTAGCTTCAGACCACAGCTAAGAAGGGGAAGTGACTGGTACTTAATCAAGGGCTCATCTTTCAGCTATGTGCTCTCTGGGAGAGAGAGATGGGAAATAATGGAAAGTACAGTAGCCCTCCCTTATCTGGGGTTTTGCTTTCCATGGTTTCAGTTATTCACAGCCAACTTCAGTCCAGAAGAAAATGACTCTCCTTCTAACTTATCATCAGAAGGTTAATAGTAGCCTAAAGCTACAACACAATGCCTACGTCATTCACCTCATTTCATCTCAACACACAGGTCTTTTCACAGCAACTTCTTTCAAGACACATCTCCAAAGGCAAAGGGGAAAAAAAAGCAAAAAATGAACTTTTGGGACTTCATCAAGATATAAAGCTTCTGCACAGCAAGGAAACAGTCAACAAAACAAAGAGGCAGCCCACGGAATGGGAGAAGATATTTGCAAATGACACTACAGACAAAGAGCTGATATCCAAGTTCTATAAAGAACTTCTCAAACTTAATACTCCCAAAACAAATAATCAAGTCAAAAATGGGCAGAAGACATGAACAGACACTTCTTCAATGAAGACATACAAATGGCTAACAAACACATGAAAAAGTCTTCATCATCCTTAGCCATCAGGGAGATTCAAATCAAAACCACATTGAGATACCACCTTATGCAAGTTAGAATGGCAAAAATTAGCAAGACAAGAAACAATAAATGTTGGAGAGAATGTGGCGAAAGGGGAACTCTCTTACCCTGGTGGTGGGAATGCAAGTTGGTGCAGCCACTTTGGAAAATAGTGTAGAGATTCCTCAAAAAAATTAAAAATAGAGCTACCCTATGACCCTGCAATTGCACTACTGGGTATTTACCCCAAAGATACAGATGTAGTGAAAAGAAGGGCCATCTGTACCCCAATGTTCATAGCTGCAATGGCCACAATCACCAAACTGTGGAAAGAGCCAAGATGACCTTCAACAAATAAATGGATAAAGAAGATATGGTCCATATATACAATGAAGTATTATGCCTTCATCAGAAAGGATGAATACCCAACTTTTGTATCAACATGGATGGGACTGGAGGAAATTATGTTGAGTGAAATAAATCAAGTAGAGAGAGTCAATTATCATATGGTTTCACTTATTTGTGGAGCATAAGGAATAACATGGAGGACATTAAGAGAAGGAAAGGAAAAGTGATTTGGGGGTAATCAGAGGGGGAGACAAACCAAGAGAGACTGTGGACTCTGAGAAACAAACTGAGGGTTTTGGAAGGGAGGGGGTGGTGGGATAGGTGAGCCTGGTGGTGGGTATTCAGGAGGCCATGTATTGCATAGAGCACTGGGTGTGGTGCATAAACAATGAATCTTGGGACACTGAAAAAATAAAATGAAATTTAAAAAAAACACATAGGCCTTTTATCATCTCACATCATCATCATCGTAAGAAGGGTGAGTACAGTACAGTAAGATATTTTGGCGAGAAACTACATTCATATAACTTTAATTATAATATATTCTTACAATTGCTCTATTTTATTATTACTCATTGTCATTAATCTCTTACTGTGCCTAATTTATAAATTAAACTTTGTCATAGGTATATATGTATAGGGAAAAAAAAAACATATATATAGGGTTCAGTGCTATCCACGATTTCAAGCATCCACTGGGGGTCTTGGAATGTATCACCTGGAGATAAAGTGGAATACTGTATACCCTTCCTTCTTACACCTCCAGTAATATTCTATTTTAGTTCATCTGTAAAAGGCAGGGATAGAGCTGGAAAAGTAGAATTCCGGGTGTTGCTTGAGCTTCCATGCCCTTTTATCCACAGTCATCACTCAGGCCAGTTTAGGACAAGGTTGCAGGGTCATTGACAAAATTAGGTTACCAAGGAAGGAAAAAGTCATTATCGGATGCTGGCCTGATAACAGAAGTGAAGTGAAGACATAGGTCAAGGTCATGCAACATCAGGCATAAGACTGTCAGTACCAGGGGTACATTTGTCAGACTTAGCATTAGAGAGAGGGATCTCAGTAGGAATTTACATTGATGTCCTAGTGTATTGTAACTATGATCCAAGAAATTCTATCCTTACTGGAGAGGTCTCCAACCAATGGAGATGGGGCTTGTTTCTAGGGGCACAATACTAGCTGTCAAGGAGATAAATGACATTTCCAGAATACTGCAATAGTCTCAGTTCAGGGGGGTTCCTGGATCTTTAGGACACCTGACTGGGATACTAGGAAGGATAAACATGAAGGGTACCAAGTAGGAGATGAAGGCTCCCAGACTCCTCTCTTTGCCATATTTCCCCCTCTTGTCATTAACCCTAATATCTCACTCAAATGCCCAAATCAGAAACCTAAACACCATCCATGATACTTCCCTCTCCCACCCCTTCATTTCCAAATCAAATGCCAACCCTTTGTTCCACACTCTTAATGTCTTTTGTCACTCTCTCCATCCTCACTGTCATTACCTTAGTTTAGGATACCATCATCTTTTTTTCTAGATTACTATAGTAGCTCACTAACTAGTCTTCTTGCCTTCCTACCAATCCCTATTTCCTACCACTACATCCCTTCTACTCGTGCTCTGGCCCTCCCTAATTACTTGTAGCTCCTTAAATGGGCCATGTTCTCTCTTGTCTCTAAGGTTTGCACATCTTCATCTGGCTAAGTCTTAACACTTTCACTTTCTCAAAGAGAGTTCCCATTCCCCAGGACTAGGCTCAGTGCCCCACCCCGTGCCTCTGTAGAACCCTATAAAAAGGTCTATGAAAACCATATTTCAGTGTCTCTTTTCTTCCTTTTGTCTTTTTGATCAACTTTGTACCACAGCTCTTAGTGCACTGCCTAAAACAGTATGAAATCAATGAATCTTTAATTAGTGGACTGGAATCTATAATTTGGGGGTTACACTCAGGATATACTATACTTGCTTGTGAATCTAAATGATATTATAAAAAAGAATTAGACAATTAAAAATAGAACTACCATATCATCCAGCAATCCCTATTCTATATATATGTATATCCCAAGGAAATTATATCACTGTCTTGGAGTTATCTGCACCCCCATGTCCATTGCAGCATTATCCACGGTAGCCAAGATATGAAAACACCCTGTGTCTGTTGAGATATGAATAGATAAGAAAAATGTGGGGTGAATGCAATGAAATATGATTTATACTTAAAAAAGAAGGGAAGCCTACCCTTTGCAACAACACAGATGGCCTTTGAAGGCATTGTGCTAAGTAAAATAAGTCAAACAGAAAAAAATACTTAATGATATCACTTATATGTGCAACCTTTTAAAAAGTCAAAATCATAGAAATAAAATAGCATGAAGGTTGCCAGGGGTTGGGAGTTGGGGAAAATGAGATGTTGGTCAAAGGGTATAAACTCTCAGTTATAAGATAAATAAATTCTGGTCATGTAAAGAACAGCATGGTGACTATAGCTAACAATATAGTATTATATACTTAAAAGTTGCTAAGAGAGTAGGTCTTAAATGTTCTCATCACACACACAAAAATAATTATATGAGGTGAGAGCTATATTAACTAATCTTATGTGGTGATTATTTCACAATATATACATGTATCAAATCATCATGTTGTATACCTTAAGTTACATAATGTTATACAGCAATTGTATCTCAATAAAACTGGGGAGAAAATGTAAACCGATATCTAAGGAAAATACTAAATCCCAGGAATTGTAGCTATGTCTTCAGATTCTGAATCTGAGTGTGACTATACCTAATGAAGACATTAATTTTCTATTAAGTTTGGTAGAGGCACTACATGGTTATTTCACTGATTTGACAGTGGACAACTGAAGAAGCAAAGAAAAAAGCAAAATAAAACCAAACCACCAGGCAGAGGTAAAAAACAAACAAACAAACAAACAAACAAACAAAAAACCTCGCATCTAAAAAAGAGCTCCTTTAACTTCCTTTGGTGACAAGAAATAGTAATTTATTCAGGAAAAATCCTCCTGTTAGCCATTCTAACACTGAGTCTAGACCAACATTTGCTCCAAGCTGATCATAAATTTTCTTTGATTCCCACTTCCATATATAAATCCCACCTACCCAAATTGAGGCTATTCCAGACATGAGAAAAACAAAGACTCAACCGTGATAACAAGTATTAAGACATTAATTCGCTAAAATGATATCAAGTCTTTCTTGCACATACCCCCTTTTATATAGAAAGTTGAACAAGTTGGAATAAAATAGCAATTTTACAGGGAAATATGAAAAAAAAGCAAAGAATTTCAGGGCACAGTAATGCTGCATCTAAAATTGGTCAGAAAGTAAGTCTTCTTAGTTCTGTTTTCATTCATTTCAGTTTGCTAATCAAAATATTTTCTGTTGATGCACCTGATATTCCCACACACTGACACTTGCCAAAATCTGCTAATCATGGTCAACTTCATGTACTCTGTAAAGCCTGGGCAGCTAACCTGTATGGCTGTGCAGGATGCTCATCAGATTAAAATACCCCCCTAAAACAAGACTAAAGTCTGAAATCAAGCCTAAACTCTGCTCAACAAGCTTTGTGCCCTCTCTTGTGGCTTGCATCACCAAGAGGACAGGATACCTTTTCCTAATCCACACAAAAGTATGGGAATCCTGCTTGAAAGGGTTAAGAGTCAGCATTGTCACAGCTCTCAAATAGCCCTCGAAGAGCAAACTTCTGAATTATATGTTCCAGAGATCCCAAAGGCCTTCAATCTCAGAATATAACATTCTGCCCTCTAATCATCATGACTTTGAGCCTGAACCATTAAATGAATCCACTCAACTTCTGCCCATCAGGACTTTTGCTTATGGTAGAAACTGCCAGACCTTTAAACCATGCGGAACAAACAACAAAGGCTATAAAAGTCAGCTTGAGGCTAGGGAGTAAGCAAAATCCAGCCTTCTGTTTATATTTCAGACCTGCTTGATTCCAAGTGCTTTGAGCACACTTGCATCTTTGGCTGGTAGTACAATATCTTGACTTTCTGGGAACCCCATCTTTCCTGGGACTCAGTGCTCCCCCCACCCCCATATCAGTCTTTTGACTGACTTTCTGGTTAGGGTTTAGTCCCCTGCCTCAACCTTTTTTTTTTTTCTTTTTAAGATTTTATTTATTTATTTGACAGACAGAGATCACAAGTAGGCAGAGAGGCAGGCAGAGAGAGAGAGAGAGAGAGGAGGAAGCAGGCTCCCTGCTGAGCAGAGAGCCCAATGCGGGACTCGATCCCGGGACCCCGAGATCATGACCTGAGCTGAAGGCAGAGGCTTAACCCACTGAGCCACCCAGTGCCCCTGCCTCAACCTTTTTAATCCTCCTCTCCTCTCAGGCTGACCACCCCTTCCACTAGTGAAGATGTGATCCCAGGCTCAGCATTCAGCCCAATATAGAAAATTATATGGCCCACGTGATGAGGTTAACAATATGGTATATTTCATGGGCTCCAAACTACCAAACTTCACAAAAGTAGGGGTTTCCACCTATTTCATTGTCTTCCTTCACTACTTATCATAAAAAACTTATCCAGTAAAATCAAAAGGGCTCATCTTATCCTTATCTTGATAAACAACAATAAAAACAACAACAAATAGCTACTCTGGTGAAGACCATAGAGTTAAATTCTAGAGAATAAAAGTTTATGAAACCCAGACCATATTCTTGAATGTTGCCCATCAATACCACATGCATCTCAGAATAGCTTTCATTGGTGGAAAGTTCTGGCCATAACCAGAGAGCCAAAGAACTCCAAGAGGACAACAAGATTGAGAAAGCAGGCATAGGCTTCCTGGTACTTGTTGAAAGCAGGATAGCAGACTTAATTCTTTAGCCCTCAGTTTTTCTGAAGGCTGGCTCTGTTGCTAAACCCTCCTCCTCCCTAAGTAGACCCATCTAAAATCAACCTAATCTCCTCCTTACTGTCTGCAGTCTTCCCTCTCCCATATCTCTCTGTATTCTCTAAACGCCACATTTAGTTGCTGTGCATACCTTTAAACTGACCATTTTTAACCACAACTCTTTTCCTTAAGACCCAGAACCATAATTAATTTATTCAGGATCAGGTCCTAAAATCTCTTTTCTGGGACCCTCTAACCAACCAAGAGTTTCCTAGAGATGATAACTAACACTCACTGAATTCTTATTACAAGTACAGGCTTGCACTACTCTAGTGGGGCCTAGGAAGGCCTGAGTTTTCTGCCACTACAGCCCTGCTATCCTTCCAGACAAACCTAGGCTTACAGGCTGATGTGTTTCTGGAAACCAAAATCCACACTGACATGACTTACTTTTCCTGACATCACTATTTTTGGCTGTGATCTGCATGTCAATATCATGTATCTTCCCCTCCTATGATTCTATTGGACTCATAACTGAGTTACAGCTTCTGTTGTCTGAGGAAGGATGATGAAGTAGGTAGAAATAGCTTTAGAATAAAGTTGATGCTATGGACAGCAAAGTGAAAAGAAGGTAAAAACCTGGGGTGCCTGGGTGGCTCAATGGGTTAAGCCTCTGCCGTTGGCTCAGGTCATGATCTCAGGGTCCTGGGATCAAGCCCTGCATTGGGCTTTCTGCTCAGCAGGGAGCCTGCTTCCTCCCCTCTCTCTGCCTGCCTCTCTGCCTACCTGCGATCTCTGTCTGTCAAATAAACAAACAAACAAATAAATGAAGGAAAAAACCTAGGTCTTTGAGGACTTTTTTTACTATAGTAAAAAACACATAACACAAAATTGACCATTTTAACCACCCTTAAGTGTACAATTTAGTGGCATTAATTATATTCACAATGTTGTGCCACCATCACCACTATCTCTTTCCAAAACTTTTTCATCATCCCAAACAGAGACTTTGCAACTATTCAGCAATAGCTCCCATTCCCTGGTCTCCCCTACCCCTGTGCTCTCTAATCTACTCTCTGTCTTGATAAATTTGCCTTTTCCAGATATTTCAAATAAGTGGAATCGCATAATATTTGTTCTTTTGTGCCTGGTTTATTTCACTTGGCATAATGTGAAATAATTATGAGCAAAGAGCATGGTTTCTTGAGATGAAATCTACTGTGAAGATTCTGTGAAGATTGTTAAAATGGCAACAAAGGATTCAGAATATTGCATAAGCTTAGTTGATAGAACAGTGGAGAGATCTGGCAGAACTGATTCCAATTTTGAAAGAAGTTCTACTATTGGTAAAATGCTATCAAACAGCATCGCATGCCCCAGAGAAATTATTTGTAAAAGACAGACTCAACCAATATGGCAAATTTCATTGTTGTCTTATTCCAAGAAATTGCTGCAACCACCCCAACTTTCAGCAAGCAAACCCTGATCAGTCAACAACCATCAACACTGAGGTGAGACTCTCCACCAGCAAAAAGATAATGGCTCACTGAAAACTCAGATGGTAATTAGTATTTTTTAGCAACAAATTATTATGTAATTCAGGTATATACATAGTTTTTTTTAGACATAATGCTTTTGCACACTTAATGAACTGCAATATAGTAAAAACATAATTTTTTATAATTTTTTATTTTTGTTATCAACATATAATGTATTATTAGCCCCAGGGGTACAGGTCTGTGAATTGTCAGGTTTACACACTTCACAGCACTCACCATAGCACATACCCTCTCCAATGTCCATAACCCCACCACCCTCTCCCTACCCCGCTCATCCCAGCAACCCTCAATTTGTTTTGGGACATTAAGAGTCTCTTATGGTTTGTCTCCCTCCCAATCCCATCTTGTTTCATTTATTCTTTTCCTATCCCCCAAATCCCCCATGTTGCATCTCTACTTCCTCATATCAAGGAGATCATATGATAGTTGTCTTTCTCTGATTGACTTATTTCACTAAGTATTAAAACCCTTTAGTTCTATCCATGTCATTGCAAATGGCAAGATTTCATTTCTTTTGATGGCTGCAGAGTATTCCATTGTGTATATATACCACATCTTCTTGATGGACATCTAGGTTCTTTCCATAGTTTGCTATTGTGGATGTTGCTGCTATAAACATTCAGGTGCACGTGCCCCTTTGGATCACTACATTTGTATCTTTAGGGTAAATACCCAATAGTGCAATTGCTGGGTCATAAGGTAGCTCTATTTTCAACTTTTTGAGGAACCTCCATGCTGTTTTCCAGAGTGGTTGCACCAGCTTGCATTCCCACCAACAGTGTAGGAGGGTTCCCCTTTCTCTGCATCCTGGTCAGCATCTATCATTTCCTGACTTGTTAATTTGAGCCATTCTGACTGGTGTGAGGTGGTATCTCATTGTAGTTTTTATTTGTATTTCTCTGATGCCGAGTGATGTGGAGCACTTTTTCATTGTCTGTTGGCCATCTGGATGTCTTCTTTGCAGATGTATCTGTTCATATCCTCTGCCCATTTCTTGATTGGATTATTTGTTCTTTGGGTGTTGAGTTTGATAAGCTCTTTATAGATTTTTGATACTAGCCCTTTATCTGATATGTAAAAACATAATTTTTGTATGCATTTGGAAACCAAAAAAAATATTTAACTCATTGTGTTGCAATACTAACTTTATTATGGTGGTCTGGAACTGAATCTGCATTATCTCTGAGGTACATCTGTAATGAAGGGTAGTATGTATATGTGGTGTGTTTACACTTTAGTTCCCATGAACCCTAGGAAACTGATTCTACAAATATTATACAGAGACATAAATGTATAGGCTTATTTTTTTTTTTTGGCAAAGTGATGCATTCCTCTTATTTATTAAATCACTGGCTTTGGTGTTATATAGAGCTATTTGTAGATCAATTTCATAAAAGAATGAAAATATTGTGAAAAATTTCAGCTTAATAAATATTTAAATTAAAAATTTCAGAACTGTACTCCTTTTTCATTGCTGAATAGTATTCCATTGCACATATATGCAACTGTAAGAGCCTATTTAGCCAGAGCAGCCCCCACCTTGGTTGAACAGCCATTTTGTTGTTTATGCAGTAAAACTTAAACTGCCCCTGCCCCCCCCCCCCCCCCCGCGCCAGGGGAACTTACTTAAAAGCAAGTCCCAGGTAACAAAGCCCAAATATAAGGGTGGGTCAGGTCAGGTGGAGATAAAAGCCTGAATGCAGGGATGAGTTGGGTCAGGTGGAGACATCCAATCAGTAATGCATGCATTCTGTCTCCCTAGCTACCAAGGAGTGTGGGTGCTCACCTTTTGGGCACCAATTCTGACTAAGGTGATAGGCTAGTTCAAATGTCTGCTATGGGCCAATTGGCCACCCGTGTGGGACCTAGCATGACTGTGCAGCTTTCTCTGTGTGTTGCAATTTCATTGGCCACCTCTCTGTAAGGGACCAGTCTGTTTGATGGTCAGTTTGATTCTTGATGCTTGGCATGAAATAAAGCTTTGCTTGACCTTCACTTTGTATCAGTCTCGCTCCTTTGATTATGGACCCATTTTTGGGGGACCCAACACAACATTTGTTTGTCCATTCATCTGTTGATGAATACTTGGATTATTTGTACCTTTTGACTATTGTTAATAATGTTGCAATGAATATTGAAATACAAAGTATCTGACACCCTGCTTTCTATTCTTCTGGTTACAAATTTAGGAATAGAAATGCTAGCTTATGGTAATTCTGCCAAACTTTTGGAGGAACTGCCAAACTTTTCCATAAAGGCTGCATTTTACATTCCCCCAGCAACTTAAGAAGATTCTGATTTCTCTACATTTTTGCCAATATTTTGACATGTCAAAAATCAACTGGCCGTAAATATGTGGGTTTGCTTATGTAATCTCAGTTCCATTCTATTAGTCTATATGTCTATCTTTATGCCTTTCATGAATTTTTGAGCTGCGTCATTAACACATTGAAGGTTACTTCATTTTCTATTGCTGCTATAACAAATTATTACAAATTTGGTACCTCAAAAAAAAATTATTATCTTATAGTTCTAGAGGACAGAGTTCCCCAATGGGTTTCATTGACATAAACCAAGGTTCCAGCAAGGTTGCATTTTTTTCTGGCAACTCTAGGGAAGACTCCATTTCCTTACCTTTTCAAGATTCTAAAAGCCACCCACATTCCATAGCTCATGGCTTTCTTCCATCTTCAGAGAAAGCAGTGGCAGACTGAGTCCTTCTTACATTGAATCTCTCTGACTTTTGCTTCATCATCATGTTTCTCGCTGTCTCTGACCCCTCTTTTGCCTCCCTCTTTTACTCTTGTGATTATATCAGACCCACCCAAACAACCCAAGATAATCACCCTATTTTAAGTTCAGCTGATTAGCAAGTTAGATTTCCCTTTGTCATGTAATATATTCACCAGTTTTAGGAAATTAGGACATGAACGACTTTAGGGACCTATTGTACTGCCTTCCACAGCCATTCCAGTTCTGGACTTGTAGTCATTTGATACAATGAATTTCCCTATAGTTAAAGCCTATATTATTTGAGGCTGGTCCTGATGTACTCACCAGAGTCTCCCTATCACCACTCACCACAGTGCTTGAAATATAGTATATGATTGATATACTATTGAAAAATACATTTATTGATGCTAAATATATTTATTGATATATTTAGGGTCCAGATCAATTATGCCAGTGATTTTCAAACTAGGTCCCATAGAATTCTAAAGTTTCATTCTTGTGCTTTTAGAAACCACTTGCGGGAAGAAGAAACTGCTGAGGAAGAAGCTGAACCTTGCTTCAATCCAAGCAGTTTGCCTTTGTCTATTTCATATTTTGAGATTCTGTGTAAAATTGTATTTATAAAAAGTCTACTGATACAGGAAGGTACAAAAGAAAACACTGGGATTAGGTCATTGACAATTTAGCACAATTCCAAAATGTTTGCTTCATGAAGATGTTGATTTTATAAGATAAACTGAACCAGCTGTGTAGGTGAGTTACTCTTACAGCGAGAAGGACGTGCTTCACATGGTGCTCAGCTGAAACTGGGTTGAGAAGAACTGGAGCATGAGACAGTCTCCTTACAACTCAACATTCTAAATATAGTTTCCTATTCAATCCCCCAAATATTTTCTTCCAATTAAGCAATTCCCTTGGTCCTATAATTTCAGAAAACTCCTTGGAATTCAGTTGGGAATGAAGAACTGCTTTTTCCAAGCTACTGAGAGAAGAAAAGCAATGGTGAGCATGATTAAGTGCTTACTCATTCTGTGCCAAGCACCATGCTAAACAATTTACACACATTATTCCTCATGTGTATGTGATCTTTGCCATAATCCTGCAAAGTACACATTATCTCGACTGTACTGATAAGAAAGCTGGGACAAATAAATATTAATCTGCCAACGCCACAAAACTTGATAGGAGATCTTTTAATATTTTCCTCAAATGCTGGTCATAGACTCCCACAAGAATAAGGGTCCTTTTTCCTTGTTGTCCTTAAATGACCTTTTCATTTACACAATGTTCAGGGCATTCACAGAGATTCCAGATTTAGAGTTACGTTTAAGTGAAAAGTAAGCTATATGCAGTGGGAAATCTGCAGAAGACCATACCTTCACTAAGATACAAAACTTCTGGTTTTTAGGAATAACTAGGAGGTTATCTGTTGAAATCTCCACAAAAAGTCTAACATGATACCTAAGTGAAGCACCGTAAGCCACTGAATAGAGGTTGTTTAGAAAGATTAACAGCCTACTCTGAAGGTGGCCACACTTGGGTTTCAGTTTGAACCCTGGCTCCAACTGACTGCGTGACTGCACAATTCTTCACTCTACTAAGCTTATGTGTTCTCATACATTAAATGGGGGTAATAATAGAGGCACTGAAAGAATTAAGCAAGATAATGACAGTTGGAAGTATTTGAAATAGTCCTAGTCGTAAACAGTAAATATTGGCTATAACTGCAAGATTTACAAAGCTTTGGATATGTATTTCACATATCAGCTCTTGTGTAGTAGCAATGATAATGAATCAGTAAAAAAACAATAATAACTGCTCCTTCCCTTCTCTAACAGTCTATTTTTCCCTCTATAGGAATGGCCCCCCAACAGCAGATCTGCTGTAATACATGTCATCTTAAAAAGCAACTCTCCTGTGTATCACATTTCCCTCTAGCTATCACCCAATTTTTATACTCCCATTAAAACAAAAATTTTCAAAATCCTGTTGATACTCACTGTACTTCCTTTCCTATTTTCTCTTAAAACCCACCAATAAGGTTTTCTTTCCAACACCTCTTTGAAAACCGTTTTTGGCTAGATCACTAAGCAGCATGTGACACAGATGATTACTTCTTCCTTTTTGAGTCATTTTCTTCACTTGGCAACCATACCAGCTATATGTTTCTTCTATTTTCTCAGTTCTTATTTTCAGTCTTCTCTTCTGGTAACTTCCAGAACTCCTTTACTAGAATGCCGTTGGCCTCAGATCTCGCCATCCTTTAGCTAACCCCACTTTCCAGTTCCATGCTTTAAATACCATATATAGGCGAACAGCCTATATATATGTATAATGTATATCTTTAACTGCAGCCTCTCCTTTGAATTCCAGATTCATATTCCAATTGCCCACTGGACATTTCCAATTGGATACTTAGTAGGTATCTCATATACAACATTTCCCGATATGAACTCCTATTTTCCCACTTCTACCTTCCACCTCCACCCTTCCTTAACTCTAAAAATAGCAACTCCATTTTTTTTCAGTTGCTTAGGTCAAAAACTTTTTGACAACCTTCCCTACCACTCTCAGTCACACCCCATCCAAGCAAGTTCTATTACTTCTATCTTCAATCAGACCTCAGTCTAATAATTTACCCTAAAATCTAATAATCAGAGTGTCTCTTATTTTAAAATTTATACAAGGTAATGTCACTCCTTTGTTTAACATCCTATAATGGCTTCCCCTCTCATTCAGAATAAAATCCAAAGTTCTTACTGGTCTACGAGGCCCTTCATGAAGCTATCCCTATTTCTCTGATTTAGTCTTTCGGTATTTTCCTTCTGGCTCACTGTATTCCAGCCAAACAGAACTTCTTAGTGTTCTTGAATACTCCAAAATTTCACACTAACTCTCCTTTCTGCTTGAACTGTTCTTCCCACTTATTTCTATGTATCTTGCTCCTTCATTTATTGAAGTGTCTGTTCAAATGTCACCTTATCAGAGAAACTTTGAAATAGTCACCCCATCTCTATCACTCTCTATTCTTTGCCTTGCCTCATTTTTCTTCATAGCAGTCTTCATTACTTAGAATATTACATTTTTAAAATATGTGTCTTCCTCTTTGTAATATTATTTTCATAAGTCCATAGACTTTGTCTTTATTATTTGTTACTATAGTTTAAATGCATAGAACAGTACACAGCACATTGTAGATGCATTCCTAAATATTTACTGAATTTATAAATCATTTGTTAAGACCCCACTATGTAACCATTATCTTAGTCAATCCTTACAACCACCTGGGGTTAAATGCTTACATGTTATGTCCGAATGTCACAAGTCTGATGTTCTACTAGCTGTATCAAGTTGGACAAGTTACTTCACCTCCCTAAACCTCTTTCCTCATCTGTATAATAGAATAATATCTATTTCAAGGTATATTGTGAAGATTTAAAGGAATACTATGTGGAGATTTTTGCATAATGCCTGAAAGTTGTGTAATAGTAGTGTAGGTAAGAGAAGTAAGAATCAGAAAGGTTAAAATCTACATAGATTGTAAAATCCACAGATTATAAAAACAGAAGGAGAAGGCTGGATAAAAAATCTCAAGCTCTAATGTTGGAAAAAGAATTTTAAGCTTTTTTATTTATTTATTTGACAGATAGAGATCACAAGTAGGCAGAGAGGCAGGCGGGGAGGGGGGGGAAGCAGGCTCCCTGCTGAGCAGAGAGCCCGATGCGGGGCTTGATCCCAGGAACTTGAGATCATGACCTGAGCCGAAGGCAGAGGCTTTAACCCACTGAGCCACCCCCAATGCTGGAAAATTTGCTTATTTGTGTTTGTTTTATTGTTTTTGAAACTAAATCTGGACAAACAGATATTCCCTTTCCATTTATTCCTAAATCTAAACTTTGTTTTCAAGTTTTATGAGATCCTGCTGAGGTGTCCTGTTTTCTCTAATAAGTCCTAACACTTTTCTATTTTTATTTATTCACACAACAAACATGAATCAGAATTTATAATATACTTGGGAACATATGCCACATGTTTTGATGACAAGGAAATTAGGAGGACCGAGAGAGTGCTAAGGAAATTCAGGGGTAAGAGGCACACCTTTATTTCCTTGTAGGTGAGAACTCTCCTATTCCTTCCCTCACTTCTAATCCATAGGGCAGTTTCTTTATAAACCTCTTGCTGTGTAAACACAACACATGAGAATAACTGACATACATACATCTGTTCTCCTAAGTGTTAGGAATTCCTGATTGAGTTCCTAATATCAATTTCCTGAGACAAAAATGTACAGATAATTTTAGGGGGAGTTAACCAAAGTGTTTTCTATTCATCTCATCTGGTTTGCACACATAAGTGGTGCCTCTGGGTACACCATAAAAAGAAATTTAATTAAGAGCAAACCCACTTGGGTTTTACTTATCTTGGGTCCACTAATCAGATTCAAGACTAAGAGTTCCTTGCAGGGAGAGGGTTGTGGAGCAGATACTTGTTTTTCCCAAAACTTTGTGTCTACTTCAATTAAAGTAGACATATTTAAAAAGTCATATTTTAAAAAGTCATATATATTGTGTAGGATTATTAAATTATATTAGTCATTCATATTAAAAATATGCAGTCATATTTTTAAAAAAGCATAATGTGTAGTATTATTTACAAAACTTTTGTCTACTTCTGCAGTCAGGTTTTTTTTTTAAAAGGCATATATACTGTGGAGGATTATTTACAATCTCTGGAGAGAATGAACATGAAGCATTAGTGTGTATGGATACTGTCATGTGTTGAAAGAAACATACTTGCAGCAGACCTATAACTACAGAATTCTGAGGTTGAATTTCAGGGTTTATTGGGGTAAGGGAGTGATTCATAGGGATGTTGATATTTTAGCATTTTCTATTCAACATGGAAATTTAGAGATTATCCTAGGAGAAATGAAGGGGAAAGCTATATGCCTCAACTCTTATTTTTAATGAGGGTGAATTTGCAGAGATGTCAAAATTTGGGTAGTCCCTCTGCCAAATCTGTTTTACATATGCGTTTTTTTTTTTTTTTTTTTTTTTTTTTGCCATCTTATTCCTGTCAAAAGGTATTGCCAAGAATCATTCCTGTCATGGTGTTTGGCGCCAGCACTGTCCAAATAAGAAGCTGCTCAATGTGAGAAAGAACTGGCTTCAGAGGCTCAGATGGTATATTAGTGTTGGAAGTATTGCTGTATGGAAGCTTCTCTGCTTCACATTGAATAAAACTGTATGATATTTACCACCATTTAATCCAGAGACTCCCCTCCCTCCTTCTACTTACAATAACTGCACTGTGTTGCTGGGTTGTTTTTTTTTTTAACAACATCTGGACTGCAAATATAAAAAATGCATCAGCTATAAGTAGAGTTGTGACAATAAGACAAAATTCTTGCCATTACTGCTTTCACTCAAAGCCCTGAAACCCTTGCTTATGATTCTCCCAAAATGAAACCCCTCAACAAAGCTCTCTAAGCCTCAGCATACACATTGGAAAATTGGAAATTATAATGCCTACCACACACCAAAAAAGGTTGCCAAGATTTAAAATTATAACCTTCATATGCCATTTAGCACATACAGCACAGGAGACATAAACAATAAATGTTGTTGGAAGGGAAGTAGAAGGCAGAGATTTGTTAGCAAACACATCTAATTTCTGTCCTGCTCTACTACTTACAAACTGTGTAACCTTAACCTTAAACTGGCCAACATTTCTCTGAGTCTCAGTTTCTCAGAATGATATATTACCTATCTTGTAGATGTGGGATAATGAAATGTGATAATATATCTAAAGGGCTTACCATAGATAGTGCTGACACATTCTAAATGTCCTGTACATTAGCTGTTATTATGAATTCATTACTTCTTGAATGCTTGTATAAATAACATATTTTAGCATATTTTCAAAAAAATCCTTGTGAAATAAAAGTTCATTCATGAAGACTGACATGGGACCTTCTACTTACGAGCAGAGAATTATGTAGCCCTAAAAAAAAGAGTAAATCATATAGGACTCCTCAACTGATTAGATCATTTTCAAATCTCTCAGTCTGGATATATCCATCCTGGCATAGAGGTATAAATACATTCCTGGTCCAAGTCCTGTTGAGAAGTCCATAGGCTTTCTGAGCTTCCAGCTATGTCTTTCCCTGGAACAAGCCTCACATCCAAAGGAGAAGTAGCTCTTATCTGGCCCTCTGGGGTCTCGGCCTCAGCTAGACTGATCTCCTAAACCAATTCTTTTGGCTCCTTGCTCAACAGCTCTCTGCATCCCAAATTTCATGAACTCACATCTCCTTCTGGAGCTAGGCTTTTGGTCTCTAGTTCTCCTGGAATCCAGAGTAATTTTGTCTTATATACATGCTTATTTTTGTATTTCTAGTTAACTCTGAATAAAAAACTACAGACACACAAGAACTATCCATCATTCAATACAAATACACAGAAACACTCCACCAAAGAGACTCAATGCATGCTGTCAAAACAATGAGAAGGAAGTCTATGAAAATGCAGTTGCATCACAAAGCTTCCAGCACCAAGGGGCTTTTATGGTTGTTCCCGTGTTCAGTGAAGGATGTGACAATCTGAAATATATATATGTGTGTGTGTGTATAGTGAATCATTACCACATGAAAATCAATCCAGAAATATTTAAGTTCTTAAAAAAGAAATATTTAACTTTAAAAAAATTTTTAAAAGACATTAGTTTCATTAATTCACTTTTTCAACAAATGTATAAAGAAGAAAGAACAATGGCTAACATTTATTGAGCATTTTCTGTGTCAGATACTATTCTAAGAACTGAAAAATGATAATCATAACAGGAAGTTGATAATCACAAGATCTCCACCTTACTAAGCAAACTGAGGGACAGAAGGGTTAAATAATTTGCCCAAAGTTACAATGGCTAGTAAGTGACAAAATGGGGTACTTATTACGTGCAAGGCACTTTACCAGAGGCAGAGTATAAAAAAGTGATAATATCTAGTCTCTGCTTTCATGAAGTTTATGCTCAAATGGAAAAGTCAACAAAAAGAATAAATTTCAAATAAGCACTATAAATGGAATAAAAAGCAGGATTCTGCTATATTATGAACTGAACTGTATCTCTCCGAAATTCCTATGTTGGAATTCCCTAGTACTTCCAAATGCAACTGCATTTGGAGACAGGCTCTTTAAAGAGATCTCTAAGACTATTTGAGGTTGGATCATTGGGGTCCTACTCCAATGTGACTATTAGAGGTTGGGATAAAAATCAGACACAGGGAAAAGAGTATGTGAAGACATCTGAAGAAGACAACCATCTACAAGCCAAGGAGAGTGGGCTTCAAAACAATCCAAACACCTGGAAGTCCAGTCTCCAGAAATGTGAAGAAATGAATTTCTGTTTTTTAAGTCACTCGGTCTGGGGTATTTTGCTATAGCAGCTGTAGAAAATAATATAAGAATCAAAGAAGGCCTCTCTCTGAAGTGAGAATATTTAATATTAGAACTCCCAGAATGAAAAGAGTAGAAAAAAGTCCCAGACAAAGGAAGGAGAGCAGAGGCCTTGAGGGGAGAATTAAACACTTCAAACATTCTTCTGGTCTCAGAAGTTATAGCCACTTCACTGAGTGACTACTCAAAAACACTTTATAATTGGGGAAGTGTTTTGCAGCATTATTCTCAATCAATGACCATAACAATCACAGGAGGCAGATATTAATAGATTCATTTTGCAAATGGGAACGAAGGCACCAGAGATGCCAAGTGACTAGAATTTGCACTTAGTTCCTTTGATGTCAAAACCAATATTCTTTTTATTATATACTGAAGTTTCCTCTTAACTAAGACCATTCCCATTTTGTATAAAAGGCTCTAGTAATCATAAAGCCACATCTCACAGGGAAAGTCAGATTAAGAGTTGAGATATTATAAACAAAGTAGAGTTCTTCTTCATTTCTTCATGTTTCACATCCCAACCTCCACATCCTCTTCTCATTGTCCTCAATAATGATGGTGTTATATTATGGGTTTTAAAATCTGTTTCCATGAATAAGATATTTTAATTGCTTTAATTGTCCCCTTCACTTAGAGTGGGTAGACCCATGAATTCTCTCCAAAATGGCTTTGAGTTTAACTGCAGCCTTTGCAAAATGGAACCTCAACAACTACCTAAAGTGCTTTCCAGCAGGACATAGGGAAGTAGTGCAGACAAGGGAGATTTCCATATAACACATGTGTTCTAAGTACAAAATTACAATAATTAGAAATGGCAAAGACTGAGAAGTCTATCTCCAGGAAGGTCAATGAAAGATTATAAAAATGTTTAGTCTAGGCTGGTCCCATTCTCCTAATGGTACATGAAGTGAGCAAACCATATATGCTTTCTCTAGCAGACTATTACATGATCTAATCAAATGTAGTTTTAGCATATTTGTACAATGTCATGACCCGTAACTCTATCATATTTCACAATCAGTTTTTCCCACTGAAGCCTGTGGGAATCTGAAAGTATAAACAAAACATACTGGTTGTCTATTAAAAGTTATTCATAAATATTTTTGAGGATCTGTTTGTGGAGGGCCCTCCTTTAGTATAGTGAAGGTCATAAAGATTAAGACTAGCTCAGGAAATGAATGCAAAACAGAAAGATGTCATCCATACTTACACCTATAATTAAAAGGCAGAATTTGTAAATGGTAGAGAAAGGATTGAGAAGGGGAAAGAGGAATTCACATCTAATTGTGAACATTAGGGAGACCTTCATGGAAGAGAAAGTACTTAAATTGGGCCTTGGAAGGTGGCTGGGATTTCAATTGGTACAGATGATAAAGGGCCAACTTTCACATAAAGGGGACAAAAACATGAGCAGAAATAAGAAAAAGGGAAGCCAGGGGCATCATGGTGGCTCAGTAGATTAAGCATCAGTCTCTTGATTTCAGCTCAGGTCATGATTTCCGGAGTGTGGAGCCTACTTAACATTCTCTCTCTCCTTCTCCCTCTACCCCCAAAAGCAAAGCCAATTCAGGAGACAATTTGATGAGAGTTGGTATATCACTTTGATTATTTTCATTTAAATAGGGGAACTCTAAGAACGAATGCCCACCATGTACAGGTATTAAGTCTGGACTATTGCATATTAGTTTATACTTCAGTCCCCACGACCTAAACACAATACACTAAAGTGGAGAAACTGAGGCTTAGGAGGTTCAAACAATCAACAAAGGGAATGACATGAACAGAACTATGCTCAAGATGATGAGTCTTGCAACCACTTAGGAAGAATACCTATTTATTATCAGAAATGAGGAAGTGAGGAAAAGATGATTTAGGATCAGGAAAATGACACACTGACTTTGAAGTGAGTAAAAGACAGGCTAAGTAGAGATTTCCAAATAGTAATTTTAAACACAAGGATGGAGCTGATTTGAGAGGTCAGAGCTAGATACAGATTTGAAAATCATTCCTACAGAGATGATAGTTTAAGTTATGGAAAGCACAAGCTAACGAAAGGAAAAAATTAAGAGAAGATGATGGAAGACACAACCTTGGGAAACACCACAATTTAGAGGGTGTTTATAACAGGGAGAAGGCATGCCAGTGAAGTAGAGAAAAATGGAAAAGTGAAAGAGATATTAAGGTGGAGAATAGCAAAGCTCAAATTCCTATCATATAATAATCACAGATCTAACCAACAAGTTTGAGACGAAGATGAAAGGAATGAAGGAAGAGGAGAGAAGAGGAAAGAAGCTTGAGAAAAATGCTGAAGATTTTGAAAGGTGTGGGAAATGTGACAGGGAGTTAATCTGACAGGAATGAAAATAATGCCGGAAGCAGCAAAGAGGTCCAGCTAATGTTAAAGCAAGGGTTTGTGGTGGAGTCAGAGAAAGGGATCCTGGGAATTTGTCTAGGAATGCTGTAGCCTATGTACAAAAACAAGTTGTGAAATAACAAGAATTCAAGAGGAAAGGAGAATAGATGGTCGTAGAACCCATCACGGAGCCCAAGCTGAGAAGAGAAGCAAGTGAATTCTGCTTTTTCCCTTTGTCTCTGACATTCCCAATTGGGCTGAAATGACTTTTAAAATGCAAAGATCAATGACGTTCAAACTTTAAATATCCAAAACAAGCATCTAAACCAACTTTGTTTCCTTTGGGAAAACAAGTAGATCAGCTATACTAAAGGAAATAAAATATGTACTTTGTTCAACAATGTTAAATTTGACCAAAATTTCTCCCTATGATGACCAAGCTATAAACCAAATCCTGACATTACTTAAGGCCTAGTGGCCTTTGCACTTTTCTGTGTGGAAGGTGGAATGATGAGGTAGAAAGAACTCAAGTTTGGAATCAGAGAGATCCATAGGAAAATCTTTGCATTATCATTTACTAGTAGTGTAACATGAAGAAGTTGTGTTCCCACTGTGAGCTCATTTACTTAGAGATAGGATTTGAATATGTACTCACTGAGATATGATATGTAAACCAAACAAATATTTACTCCAATGATATTAAGTGCCTTTAATATGCCAAGTTATGTAAGAAACTGGGATTTAAAAAGGCAAGACACCAAAGAACAGTTCTACATACAGGGAACTAGCAGTCTAGAGAAAATAGCAAGCATTTAAATAAATACAATGCACTAACAATAAAAGTATGCAGAAGATGCAGAGGAAATACAGAGGTGAGAATGAATATCTATTTTAAAAGGTGTGTAGGACGACAAGTATTTAGGAAAAACCTCCTAAAGAAAGAGACGTCTATCATTTCTAAGTGTTCCATAGATAAATGTTCCCTCCTTCCTCATATACATATTTATAGATAGACCTCAAAAACTTACAGACCATTACTGCCAAAAGATTATTTTGAGTTGCTTAAAAACTGATCATAATCGGGGCGACTTGGTGGCTCAGTGGGTTAAAGTCTCTGCTCTCCTCTCAGGTCATGATCCCGGGGTCCAGGGATGACCCCACATCTGGCTCTCTGCTCAGCGGGGAGCCTGCTTTCTCCTCTCTCTCTCTCTCTCTCTGCCTGCCTGTCTACTTGTGATCTCTGTCTGTTAAATAAATAAATAAAATCTTAAAAAAAAAAACAAAAAACACCACACACACACACACACACACACACACACAAAACCTGATCATAATCTCCATATGTTTTTCTTCTCTTTAATCTCCTCTACACTCCTGGGGTTTCATTTTATTGAATGATTGATTGATTGATATATTGTTCTAAGATACATTGTCTACTTATAACACCCAGTGCTCCATGCAATACATGCCCTCCTTAATACCCTTCACCAGGCTAACCCATCCCCCTACCCTCTTCCCTCTAAAACCCTTGGTTTGTTTCTCCAAGTCCACAGTCTCTCATGGTTCCTCTCCCCCTCTGATTATCCCCCTTCATTTTTCCCTTCCTTCTCCTAATGTCCACCATGCTATTCCTTACATTCCGCAAGTCACTGAAACCATATGATAAGTGTTTTTTCGGATGTGAGGGCGATCTGGCTGCGACATCTGTCACCCCATTGATCACCAGGGTTGATAAGTGTTTTTCTCTGCCTGACTTATTTCACTCAGCATAATCTCCTCCAGTCCCATCCATATTGTTGCAAAAGTTGGGTATTCATCCTTTCTGAAAGCTGAGTAATATTCCATTGTATATATAGACCACATCTTTATCCATTCCTCTGCTGAAGAGCATCTCAGTTCTTTCCACAGTTTGGCCATAGTGGACATCGTTGCTATGAACATTGGGGTGCATATGGCCCTTCTTTTCACTACATCTATATCTTTGGGATTAATACCCAGTAGTGCAATTGCAGGGTCATAGGGTGGCTCTAATTTTAATTTTTTGAGGAATCTCCAAACTGTTTTTCAAAGTGGCTGCACCAGCTTGGTTTCCCACCAACAGTGTAAGAGGGTTCCCCTTTCTCCACATCCTTCACAATATTTATTGTTTCTTGCCTTGCTAATTTTTGCCATTCTAACTGGTGAAAAGTGGTATCTCAATGTGGTTTTGCTTTGAATCTCCCCGATGGCTAAGGATGATGAAGACTTTTTCATGTGTCTATTAGCTATTTGTATATCTTCATTGGAGAAGTGTCTGTTCATGTCTTCTGCCCACTTTTTTATTTGATTGTTTATTTTTTGGGTGTTGAGTTTGAGAAGTTCTTTATAGATCTTGAATATCAGCCCTTTGTCTGTAGTGTCATTTGCAAATATCTTCTCCCATTCCATGGGTTGCCTCTTTGTTTTGTTGACTTTTGCCTTTGTTGCACAGAAGCTTTATATCTTGATGAAGTCCTAAAAGTTCATTTTCACTTTTGTTTCCATTGCCTTTGGAGACATGTCTTGAAAGAAATTGTTGTGCCCTATGTCAAAAAGTTTACTGCCTATGTTCCCCTCTAGGATTTTGATGGATTCCTGTCTCACACTGAGGTCTTTCATCCATTTTGAGTTTATCTTTATGTAGTATTAAAGGATGATTAAGTTTTATTCTTCTGTATATAGCTGTCCAATTTTCCCCATACCATTTATTGAAGAGACTGTCTTTCTTCTATTGGATGTTTTTTTGTGCTTTGTTGAAGATTATTTGAACACAGAGTTGAGAGTCCATATCTGGGCTCTCTACTCTGTTCCATTGGTCTTTGTGTCTGTTTTTGTGCCAGTACCATGCTGTCTTGGTGATCACAACTTTGCTTGAAATCAGGCAATGTGATCTCCCAGGTTTGTTTTTCTTTTTTGGCATTTATTTGGATATTTGGGGTCTTTTCTGGTTCCATACAAATTTTAGGATTGTTTGTTCCATCACTTTGAAAAATGCTGATGGTATTTTGATCAGAATGGCATTGAAAGTACAGATTTCTCTAGGCAGCAGAGACATTTTAACAACGTTCATTCTTACAATCCATGAGCATGGAATGTTTTTCCATCTTTGCGTCTTCTTCAATTTCTTTCACGAGTGTTCTGTAGTTTCTCGAGTATAGATCCTTTACCTCCTGGTGAGGTTTATTCCAAAGTATCTTAAGGTTTTTGGTGCTATTGTAAATGGAATTAAATCTCTAATTTCCCTTTCTAGAGTTCTTTGTTAGTTATAAGAAAACAGCTGATTCCTGTGCATTTTTTTTGTATCCAGCCACAGTACCGAATTGCTGTATGAGTTCTAGTAACTTAGGGGTAGAATTTTAAAGGTGAAAAGGTCAATAGAGATTCCAATCCAAATGTCTAATTTTATAGGTGAGAAAACCAGAGCCCAGAGAACTCTGGTGACATATTTGTCCATAATCACATGAGCCCAAAATAAGATCTCTCTTGTTCCCATTTCATAAAACCAGAATCAGGTGCCAAAAAAAATCACTTTAGAAATGTTTTTGACACCAAATGATAGTTACCTTTGGAATAATGATAGCACTGTTCCTCTCCCTCCTAAGCGTTGCCCCGGGCTTTCATTTCCTAAAATCTTGTTATTGTCCACTCCCAATGACGTTACATCCACTCTGAACTCCTACTTTCCTCTGTCACTTACCCCTTGGTTTCCTGAGAAATTAGATTAAATAATACTAATAGGAAATGATGCATTACCAATCTTTGTTAATGCTGATGATAGCTACAGTCTTCAGATTACTTTACCTTTTTTTTTTTTTAATAAATCCTAAATATGTTCTAGGCACTACAGCAAATGGCACAAATAATACCTTAACCTATAATTGATATGACATAAGAACAATGGAAACATTTTCCATGCAGCATTCATATGTTTTTAAAGCATTGGAAAGTGTTGAAGCTGCTTAGATTTTGAAGTCTGACACATGAGGAAAAGAGACTGTTTCTGTCAATCATCTGATATCTATCAAATATCTGATATTTGATATCTCATTAAAATACAGGCTTACTTAATGACCTTACTGACTGAGTGAAAACATACTCATGGTACACTTCGGGAATTATTATGGACCAATAATGTTTTTTATTTTGTCTTTAAACTTCATTTTCTGGATATGGAAAATAACTTTCCTAAAATCCTCTTACTTTTGTCATCTTCTTTAAGCAAAGTCTTTAATGAAAATAGAAAAATGCATATTTTGATTCTGTAAAGGGATCTGAGGAAATAAGATAAAAGAACTCGAGAATTTTAATTAAGTTTAAATCAAGTGTTTGTTTTTTGACTTATTTGAATGGCTGAGGTTTAGTTTTTATTTTTGAACTTGGCCAACACTGGTTTTGATTGTCTGCAAAACCCAAATTTTCTAGATACCTGTTAACTCCACAATTCACTTTTTGTAATAAATATTTAACTAAAAGCACACATATAAGTCTTCTGAATTTGTATGATAAATGTCTTTTTGGACAGTGTAGATTCATAATTGGAAAAAAAAAAAAGAAGAAAATACTTGTGCTCACATTGGTCAATACCTTTCCTTCCATCTTTCTATAAGAAAGGCCTGAAAACTTACACATCCATTTTTTACTTATATCAAGAGTTGGAGTAACTATTTATAAATTCCCTAGTACAAGGAATATACAAATTTATGTATTTCCAAAAGGGATGGAAAAGATCAGAAAATGGTCTTGCTATCCTCTTTCATGTTTGTAAATGTTCATTCATAATTGCATATGTCAAACAGTATTCAAAGCATTATAATAAAGTGCTTCTTTATCTATTTTTTAGGGAATGATAGCTGCTAACCATATCCCAATTGTTTCTAAACATCCTACCAGTTTGTCATCTAGTAATTCACTACAAAGAATAATGGAAAAGAAGAAATCTGGTACTCAGTTACCTAAAACACAAGCCACATTAACTATAAGGATGAAAGATGGCTAAGAGAAAGTCAAATGTCCTTTATTAGTACAAAGGAAAAGGAATGCATATTTCCTTAATAAGGAGGATAGTCAGCTATACCCAGTACTATCTAATTCAGGGCTATCTCAACTTTTTGGTCCTTTTTCCTATTCTCTTCCCACTTCTGGAAAAGAATCTATTCATAGTGGAGGATAAAGGTTACTGAATAAGACTATTATAGAAAGTATATAATTTAGAGTCATTATATCCTACATCTATATAATTTCTATAACTCTTTAGTATAAATAACAGAAAACACTTCAGTATGTTGGCTCTGTGTGTTTCCCCATTATACCATTTGTAAGTTACAATCATTCATTTTTAGCCTAAACTTTTCTTTGTACATGGTATTAAAAGCCACAGTCAAGTTAGATTGTTGGGATATACTTCATGCAAGGGTCATCTAGAAGATTAAGCACACAAACACAACCAACCCTCAGAAGCGAACTCATGTAATTATTACTTTTCTAGCTTCCATAACTTGTTACTGGCAGGCTATTTCTTATCTCAAAATTCTGCTAAAATTACTTGTTTAACAACAAGAAAATCTAACAGATGTTTTATGTTCTGTGAGTGTGCTGTTCACATTCCCATTCCTCAAAGAGAGCTCTACAGCCAATGAAGTTTAAATATACTGTAAAAAGCCTAGCAATGTGGAATGTGATTTGTCACCGTTACATTCCACATGACAGGCAAGCATGGTGAATTTTGCATCAGCCAAGCAAGAGACTAATTGAGAGAATACTTCAAGTTGGGGTTTGGGAGAAGGGGGTGGGATTATGGACATTGGGGAGGGTATGTGCTTTGGTGAGTGCTGTGAAGTATGTAAACCTGGTGATTCACAGACCTGTACCCCTGGGGATAAAAATATATGTTTATAAAAAAATAAAAATAAAAAAAATAAAAAATTATATTAAAAAAAAAGTCTACTATTAATGCATATGTTTATCAGTCATATTCTAAATGGAGCTTAAGTCAGAGAGAATGACATGGCTATTAGACTTTATTGGGGTGGATTACGTAAGGCAAAGAGAGCTGGATCTGCAGCCAAAAAACTTAAGTTTGCGTCCCTCTCCATTGACATTCTATGTAGCCTTAAGTAAAACTTAACTCTTAACCTCTCTGTATCCTAATTTCTCATCTGTGTTTTTTTTTAATTACCAAATGAAACTAACTTACAAATAAGATAAGGTAGGTGGAGAGCACTTGGAAAATTTGGAAGCTCCACTTACAAATAGATATTTGCTATTGTTATTATCCAGACATTTCAAGAAAAGAATTCTTGGCTTGTGTATGTAGCTATTGGCTAGATACATATTTATAAACAATTCAATAATTTGCTCATTTGGGATCAGGAGTTTGAATTATCTGAATAATGGCAGACCTTCACCCTTCTAAGACCAGTCTCTATAACACAAAACAGGATGGAGCATTTGTTCATGGAAACCTCTAGATGCCCAAACTCAAGCCAAGCTAGAAAATCTCACTGTCAATTAACAATGTCTCAAATTTTAAGTTCCTTGATCATTGCCTCATATATTCCAATAGTTTAAGAAACCTGGCCATAATTGTTCTAGTAATTCTCATCCTGATTCATTTACTACTGAGAAGCTTGGCTATTGTCTTAGTCCATGCAGGCTACTATAAGAAAATGCCACAGACTAAGTGGCTTATAAACAATAAATCTTTTTTCTCATAGTTCTGGAGATTGGAAGTTGAAGATCAGGGTGCCAGCATGGTCAGGTTCTAATAAAAGAACTTTTCTGGGTTGCAGATTCTGACTTCTCTCTGCATCCTCACATGGTGTAAGAGGTTAGAGAATTCCATGGGGTCTCTTCTACTGATCCCACTCATGAGGGCTCCACCCTCAAGACTTAATCACTTCCCAAAGGCCCCACCTACTAATACCCTCACATTGGGCATTAGGATTTCACTGTATAAATTTGGGGGAGACACAAACCTTTAGACCATATCACCTTCCAAATCAACTGTAGTCATAACAAAAAGAAAAAAAAATGAAGTTCAAATTTATAAAAATTGAGTAACTTAGAATAAGAGACATATCTAAAAACGCTGTCCCCTCTTCTTCCTATTCTTAATATCACCTGTTAACCAATTTTTTTTCAAAACTCCATGTCTGGTCATATTCTATAATCCAACTACCCAGTAGAGAAAATACCCGCTATGGTTTTAGAAATATAATTCAAAGGAAAATTAAGAGGCTGTAACTAGCCAGAATATCTTATTAGAAACAGAAAACATTTTGATATCCCAGGAGGTACTTTAGGGCTCTTCACTGCTGGATAAGCCACAGTAATAGCCCCATATAATTAAGTATATATAAAAATTACTGGTAGGTCTTCTGTGGAAGCTCTATATATGATTAAAACCCCAAGAGAAGTATGTTGCTTCAAGTCCAGTGCAATATCATAGTACTGCTCCAATTCTAAGACAAAAAGAATCAAGAACTAAGCTAATTGGCTTCTCACACAAAGCTAAAACAAGATGGTTTCAAGCTTTTATAGAATAGCAACAGCATTCTGCTTCTTCTGTCTGCCTCCTTATACCTAATCTGGAGATATAGTACACATTTACTACATGGCTATTGTCCTAGCCTGAATGTTTGTGTCCCCTCAAACTTCACATGGTAGAATCCTGATGCCCAAAATGATGATGTTGGGAGGTGGGGCCTTTGGGAACTGATAAGGTAATAAGGGTATAGCCCTTATAAAGGGATTAGTGTTCTTATAAGAGACCCCAGAGAGTTTTCTAACCCCTTTCACCATGTGAATATATATTAGAAGTCTGCAACCCCATTTGACTGTGCTGTCACCCAGATCTCAAACTTCCAGCCTCTTGAACAAAAGATAAATTTCTATTTTTTATAAGCTACCTGATCTATGATATTATGTTATGGCTGCCTAAATGGACTAAGATAGTTATTATTTGAATAAAGGACATAGTAAGCAAGATTTCAAAAACTAAAATTTATATATATTAGAATTAATGTCATCTGGAATAGAGTATTCTGATTAATGAACATCTTAGACAAAAAGTGAGCTATATCCCATTTAGTTAACATCATTTGTCAAATATTAGACTATGTTAGAACTTTCCAGAACAAATTGGATTTATATTTGCCAGATACTATATTAAACACTTAAATGCATTAACTAGCTTAAACCTTTTTGCAGCCTATGAGGAAGATACTACTACCCCTGTTTACAGATGAGAAAACTAGTCAAAACACTTATAGGTATTGAAACCAGGATGCAAATTCAGATTGGCCTAACTCCAGAGCTGATAATTCTATTACACTATAACTTCTGCCCGTATGATCCAATGTCTTTGAGTACCAATTACTATTTCAATCTTGAACTGCACAGCAGAAAAACACCTGCAATTGACAGAATGTTGATGGAGTCAGTATTACTATTTCAAAGTCTGTCCCCAAAGTCCAAAGACTGGTGCAACACCCACAAGAAAAATCTCTGGTTAAATCTGACTAAATGAGGCAAAGCCTGAAGCAACTGACAGGGCTACAATCCAGAAAAATGTTGATCCAATAACCTGCCTAACTGTCTATAGCAGCTTCTTCCAGGAAGATTAGCTGACTGCAAATCTGATGTGAAGCAGCTGTGTATGGTTGCTTCTGGGTAGTCAGATATCTATTATTTCACTTTTATGGAGGGCGGCAGTAAGCTGCCCCGCACTATACGGTCAGCAGCAGTTCTCAAATATCTTTCTAGTCACTTCCAGGCCAACTGGCTGGGGACACATGACTAAGAGCTCAAACTAAGCAACTTGAACATAGCCTTAAAAGCTAGAGTTTGTAGCTTAAAAGAATGCACATCCACCAGACTTCCAAAACAGATGTGCAAGCACTCGACCATAATACAAGGATTGTTTCCCTCTGTTCTGCATGGTGGCCAGGCAGAAGAACGTGGTTGCCAACAACAAACCAACTACCACAGGTGGAATGTCCAGTCACTCTAATCTGAAGAAATATTTCAGAACATTTCTTTCACTCTTTGGTCCTTTTCCATTAGTTACTTAGAAGCTTTTTGGCTAAATCTTCATGGATGCCTTAAAGAAAATGTTCTTAATATCTTAAATCCACGATAAACTGAATATGACCTTAAAATCTCTGTAAAAATGAAGGTGATTTTTCCTTCAAGTGGGAAGAAATATAAGGACATCAACGGGATAAAAAATTCAACTCAAAATAACATTCTTTGCCATGTTAAATACAACTATATGACATTAATGCTCTCATTTATGAAGAAAATATATTTGCATGTTTCAAGAATATCAGTGTGCACATATATATAATAAGAAATAAAATTTGCATTATTTTGCTTTCTTTTTAAAGTTTTTATTTATTTGTCAGGGAGAGAGAACATAAGCAAGAGGAGCAGCCAGCAGAGGGAGAAACAGGCTCCCTGCTGAACAAGGAGCCCAATATGGTACTTGATCCCAGGACACTGGGATCATGGCCTGAGTTGAAGGCACAAGCCTCACTGTCTGAGACCTCCAGGCATCCATTATTTTTTAACTTTATCTTACTTGGAAAATATGTTTCCATTCATGGTTTCTCCAAGCTATCTAAGTTAATTTTATTTCTTTAAAATAAATAAAAAGAATATCATATGTACATAAATATTTTTATGTGACTCCCAGAGTAGAGCATTTTTACTTAAAAAATTTAAATATAATTGCATTTAACACTATAATTACAAGTTAAGAAATGTGTGATTATAAACATCACTAATAAAATCATAATTTTCTTAGAGACAATAAAAAAAAAACTTTGTTATAACCTTTCCAACATAAAAGCCAGGAAAATATATACCTTGATTTTTAAAAATTGTTTAAAACACTCCTTATGAACTCCCTGCAAAACATTTCTCATTTTTTCATCAGAATAGTAATATGTAAAAGGCATATACTTGGCATTTTAATTCTCTTTATCCAAAAATTACTATAATTATTCTACCCAACAAAAATACTTTCAGTCTACAAATTCCTCTTACTTTCATCTTTACATTTAAATCTCAAAAATAATTTAATATGACATTCTATGCTTCCAGAATGTTAGAATTCCCTCTAACTGGTGAGCTTAACAAAGCAGATCCAAAGATTTCTCTTAATGGTACTGAATAAAGGATCAACAAAGGTGAAGAAGAATATATGCTCATGGTGTCAAAAATGTCTTTACTAAGAAAATTCATCAAGATTAATTTAATCTGGCTCCACATTCCAAACTCTCCCATTTTCTTACTCTGTGATGTAGAGATCAGCAGAATGTAGTCACTGCACATGTCTCCACAAGGAGTCTTCTGGGTACCAGGCTTGCTACTTACTAGCTGTGTGACCTTAGACAAGTTGCTTGGCCTTTCAAACTTCAGTTTCCTCTACTGTAAAATGGGACAAACAAAAGTACCAACAGCATCAAGCTTTTGTGAACATCAAATAAAATAACGCGAGTAAAGCTCTTAATAAAATTGCTGACTAGTAGTAAATAGTGACTACACTTAGATTTTATTATCCATATAAGATGGCCCAGGTGGATTGAGCAAAGCATATTTACCTTAATGAGAAGTAAAGTAGATAGGAGAAATAGGACTTAGTCACAAGTTCTAATGTTGTTTCTAATGACATACACTAAGTACTCTTGAATAATGTCAAAAAAATGTGAATTCAAAATAAGATTCTCTGTTCACTAGAAGACAATCTGATGTTCAGATCCACAAACTTTAACAGCATTTCTAGAAAAAAATGATGTGAGGCAAATGGAGCTAGGAATTCTCAGGGCGGGGGGCACATTTTTCCATTAGTCTTGGTAAAACTTAATAAGAAATAATGCAAAAAGAAGCATTTCTGGAATGATGAGGAAAGACCTTGGAAAATCCACTCCTTTGTAAAAGCAATGCAAATACTGGCAACAACTGCCAAAATCAACTGTTTCAGAACTCTGGATGTTAACCAAAGGCTTATAACAATTCAGGGAGAGTTAATTTTTTAAAAAGACAAAATTGGATTTCCTTGACTATTAACCCAACTGAACAGAGATTTGAGGGGACACATATAATAAATAAAACATATTTTAGAGAATTAATTCCAGAAAGTTACTTAGCAAACAGAGATAACAATAACCAACAGCAACAACAAGTCCTGCAGAGGAGAGAATCTGACCTTAAGAGTTGTCATATTGTATCATTTTAAATATCTAGTTCTGAGCAAAATATATATATATATATATATATATATATATATATATATATATACAATACATATATATATGCAAAGAAATAGGAAAGTATGGACCATACACAAGGATAAAATGTAATCAATAGGGACTATGCCTGAGAAGGTATAGATATTGGACTTACTTTAAAAAGATTTATAAAAAACAATCATAAATATGTTCAAGGATCCAAAGGAATGGTGTCTACAGAATTAAAGAAAATTATGAGAATAATCCCTTACAAATAGAGAATATCAGCAAAGAGATAGAAATTATTACAAAGAAGCAAGTAGAAATTTTGGAGTTTAAAAATATAATAACTGTAGTAAAAAATCCATTAGAGGGTCTTAGTAGAAGACTGAACATACTAGTAACAGAAAGAATCAACAAACTTGAAGACATATCAATTGAGATTATCCAATTAGGGGAACAGAAAGAAAAAGAGTGATAAAAAATGAACAGAACCTCAGAGACATATAGGACTTCATCAAGCACACCAAGATATGTATAATGGCAAGAGAGACAGAAAACAACAAAAAGAATATTTGATGAAAAACTTGCCAAACTGGGGCACCTGGGTGGCTCAGTAGCTTGGGCCCCTGCCTTTGGCTTGGGTTGTGGTCTCGGGTCCTGGGATCAAGCTCTGCATCAGGTTCTCTGCTTGGCAGGGAGCCTGCTTCCCCCTCTCTCTCTGCCTGCCTCTCTGCCTACTTGTGATCTCTGTCAAATCAATAAATAAAATCTTAAAAAAAAGAAGTTGCAAAACTTTCCAATTTGATAAAAAGAAAGAACATATTAATCTAAACAACCAAGAAGCTCAATGGAGTCCAATATGATAAACTCAAAGAGATCTGGGCCTAAACACATCACAGTCAAAATGTTGAAAACTGGGAGGAAAAAAAAAAGGAGAGAGACTATTCAATGCAACAAGAGAAAAACAAATCACCATATCCAAGGAAATCTCAATAAAATTAAAATTAACAGCTGACTTCTCATTAGTAACTATGTAGCCCAGGAAGCAGTAGGACACAAAGTGCTGAAAGAAAAAGAATGCCAGTCCAAAATTTTATGAACACCAAGTTTATCATTCAAAATGTGGAAGAAATTAAGATATTCCAGATTAAGAAAAAATATATATTTTATCACCAGCCCTCCTACAGTAAAAGGAGACTTTTAGGCTAAAATAAATGGACAATAGACTGTAATTCAGATGTACACAAAGAAACAAAGCACACTGGTAAAGGCTAACTACATAGGTAAATATAAAAGACAAAAAAAAAAAAAAAGACCATAAAAATGTATGTTTGTAACTCTCTCCTTATCTTACTCAAAGGACAACTGTATTAAGCAATAGTTTTGTGCTGATAAGCCTACAAAAATGTAATTTGTATGATAAATAGCAAAAGGGAGCAGGAGGGAATGGAGCACTATCAAAACAAAGATTTGTATACCATTAAAATTAAGTTGGTATTAATCTGAATTAGATTGTTTTAAGTCAAAATGAGAATTCTAATCTCCAGGGCAACAGCTATGAAAATAACTGAAAAATATACAAATAAAGGAAACAAGTAAATTAAGTTAGAATACTAAAAAAATACCTACTTAACACAAAAGAAGGCAGAAATAGAGAAAAGAGGACACAAAACAGGGAATGCAAAATATCAGGCATAAACTCTACCTTAGCATAAATTACATTAAATACATGTAATTGGATTAAACACTCTCATCAAAAGGCAAAGATCAGCATATGGCTTTAAAAAATCCAAATACATGCTGCTTAGAAAAAACATTCTTTAAATTCACAGACACAAATAAATTATAACTATAATGACTGAAAATTATATAACATGCAAACAGTAACCAAAAGAAAGCTAGAGTACTAAAACAAGATCAGAGAAAACAAATCTTAAGATATAAATGGAATTTAAACTATCTCTACTTGCAGATTTTTAACAAAGAAATCCTCATAAATGCATCCAAAAATACCCTATTAGAACTAATACAAGTCTTTAGTAAGGTACTAAATACATGATCAATATATAAAAATCCTAAATTTCTAAACACTAACAATAAAAAGTCCAAACATGAAATTCAGAAAACAATTCCACTTACAACTGCATCAAAAAGAATTAAATACTTAAGAATAGATTTAATAAAAGAAGTGCAAGACTTATATACTGAAAACTATTAAACACCACTAAAAGAAATCAAAGAAAATCTAAAGAAATATAAAGTCATCCATGTTCATGAATCTGAAGATTTAACACTGTGATGGCAATATTAAGTAGATTTATGAATTAATCTACTTATCAAAATGCCGGCTGCTTTTTTGCAGAAATTAGCAAACGAATCCTAAAATTTATATGGAAATGCAAGGGACCCAAAATTGCTGAAACAATCTTAGATAAGAACCAAGTTAGAGAATTTATACTTCTTCATTTCAAAACTTACTACAAAGCTACAGAAACTGAAACAGCACGGTACTGGCAAAAGAACAGACAATAGATTAATAAAATAGAATTGAGAGTTAAGAATTAAACCCAGACTTTATGGTCAATTGATGTTCAACAAGGGTGCGGGGGGGTGGGGTACTGTGGTGAGGGAAGAACAGTCTTTTCAACAAATGGTGCTGGGGCAACTGATTATCCAGATACTAAAGAGTAAAGTTGAACTCCTATCACATACCATATATAAAAATAAACTGGGGGCACCTGAGTGGCTTAGTTGGTTAAGTGTCTGCTTTTGGTTCAGGTCCTGGGATTGAGTTCCACATCGGGCTCTCTGCTCAGTGGGGAGCCTGCTTCTCCCTCTCCTGCCTCCCTGCTTGCACTCTCTCTCTCTCTGCCAAACAAATAAATACAATCTTTTCAAAAATTAATTGAAGATAGATTATAGACCTAAATGATGAGCTAAAACTATAAAATCTTGAGAAGGAAACTTAGAAGTATTTCTTCATGACTTTACGCTAGGCAATGGTTTCTTAACAAGAAAAAAAATAGATAAATTGGACTAATACAAATCAAATACTTTTCTCTAAAGGACACTACCAAGGAAACAAAAAGACAGTCCACAGACATGGAGAAAATATTTGCAAAGCATATATCTGATAACGGACTTATACCCACATAAAAAAATGGACAAAGGATTTAAATCAACATTTTTTTCTCAAAAAGACATGCAAATGGCAAGAAAAGTTGCTCAACATCATTAGTCATTAGGAAAATGAATGTTAAAACCATGATAAAGCACACCACACCAACTAAATAGCTAAAATAAAAACTGAAAAAGACATACAAGTGCTTAGAATGCGTATAGAGAAATTGAGGCCCTTGTACATTGCTGGTGAAATAAAACAGTCCAGCCTCTTTGGAAAGAAAGATTACTCAAAATATTAAACATACAGTTACTAAATGACCCAACACTTCCAGTCCTAGGTAAATATCTAAGAGAAGTAAAAACATGTCCACAAAAAAAATTTGCACATAAACGTTCATAGTAATAGTATTTGTAATAACCAAAAAATAGAAACAAGCCAAATGGCCAGAAGTTGATAAAAGGACAAACAAAATTTGATATATACATACAGTGGAATATTATTCAGCAATAAAAACAAATGAGTACATGTTATAATGCATGCTACCACATGCATGCTACAATATGGATGAACTTTGAAAACATTACACCGAGTGAAAGAAGCAGTCAAAGACCACATACTGTATAATCCATGTATATGAAATATTCAGAATAGGTAAATCCATAAAAACAGAATTAGATTACTGGTTGCCAGGAGCTGGAGGAGGGATATAAGAAATGACTGCTAATGGATCTTGGTTTCTTTTCAGACTGATGAAAATATTCTAAAATCGATGGTAATGGTTGCACAAACTTTGTGAATATTCTAAAAACCACTAGATCATACAATTTAAGAGTGTGGATTTTATAGGACATAAATTCTGTAGGATATAAGTTATATATACATGTATATTAATAAAGCTATTATAAAAATAATACAAGGAAACGAAGCTGTCATAATAATTTCTTTAAAAAGCAAATAGTAAGATATCTATCACCTTACACCTATTAGAATGGCTGTTATCAAAAAGACAAGAAATAACAAGTGTTGGTGAGGATGTGAAGAAAAGGGAATCCTTGTGCACTATTGGTGGGAATGTAAATTGGTGCAACCACTACAGAAAACAGTTGGAACCTTCCTCAGAAATTAAAAATGGAACTACAGTATAATCCAGCAATTCCACTTCTGAGCTTTTATCTGAAGAAACAAAAAAACTAACTCAAAAAGATACATGCATCCCTATGTTTACTGCAGCATTATATATAATAGCCAAGACATAAAAACAACATGTACCCAGTGATGGATGAATGAATAAAGAAAATGTGGTAGAAAAAAAAAATATATATATATATGTATGTATATGCATTTATAGACAGATATCTGTATCTATTCATATCTGTGTATGTATGTTAGACAATAGTTTCCTTATGAGAGAAAATAGATAAATTAGTCATATGAAAATAAACACTTTTCTTCAAAGGACACTACCAAAAAAATATATAGCCTTTATAATATATATAATGGGATATTATTCAGCCATACAAAAGAATGAAATCTTGCCATTTATACCAACATGCATGAACCTTGAGGGCATTGTGCTAAGTCAGAGAAAGACAAATACGGTAAGATCTTACTTGTATGTAGGATTTTAAAATATACCAAGTTCATAGAAGCAGAGAACAGACTGATGGTTGCCAGAGATGGGAGGTAGGGGTGGAAAAGATGGGTGAAGGGGGTCAAAAGATACAAAATTCCAGTTATAAAATAAATAAGTCATGGGGATGTAATGTATAGTGTGGTGACTACAGTTAATATTTTATTGTATATGTGAAAGTTCCTAACAGTAAATCTTAAAAGCTCTCATCACGAGAAAAATTTTTTTACCATAGATGGTGATATGTTAACTAAACATTTTGTGGTAGTAATTTTTCAGTGTATATAAATATGGAATAATTGTGTTGTACACTTGAAATTATTATGTTATATATCATTATAGTCCATTTTTTAAAAAATTTATTTTATTTATTTATTTGACGCAGAGAAAGATCACAAGTAGGCAGAGAGGCAGGCAGAGAGAGAGGGGGAAGCAGGCTCCCCGCTGAGCAGAGAGCCCAATGCAGGGCTCGAACCTAGGACCCTGAGACCATGACCTGAGCCGAAGGCAGAGGCTTAGCCCTCTGAGCCACCCAGGCGCCCCTCCCAGGTTATCTATTTTTTTTTTTAAGTAAATAGAGTATGGTTAACTTATGAAAGTGTAAATATGCCACAGTTTGTTTTCATTCTTGGCCCTCTTTGACAAATGGTCAGACCTACATAAGTCAGGTCCTAACTTGACAAAAACAAGCAGAGAGAAGGAAAGTAGGAGGGTTGCACTTGAGTGAACTGCCAAAAGAATCTCCAGCCAAAATCTCAATCACTGGGAGCACTCAACAGAGTCAGAAAACAATTTCTGGTTCCATCCAAAACCTGGAACTGTCATGAGAACAATTTATCCACTTTACCTTTTTCTAAAAGAAGTTCTGAACACAAGAAAACAAGATTGTTCCATACCAGAATAGGTAAACAGATTATCCTAAAAAACAAGATTGAAGGTATCTCTAAAAACAGATCTAAGTTGTCCTGAGAGGTTTAAGTGCTGCTGCTAACTTCAAAATCTCCTTAGCATCCATTTTCCAATTTGTGCTTATTGGACCACCTTGTCTCAGCTCTGTCAGTGTGTGACTAACATAGCTGTGTGACTAGGAGAAGTCTTTCGACCTCTCTGGACCTCAGTTGCTTCACTCCTAAAATATGGATACAAAAGTTCTGGTCTGCCTATGAAACCAGATGGTTTAAATTTTAAAAAAAAACAACATATGGGAAAGAACTCTGTAAATTATAAAGTTCCACATAAAACAAAGTAACTGATATGAACAGTGGAATTAGGCTGTAGCTAAGGTATCTCGTGAAACTCTGCACTTTGCTTTAGAAGACAAAGGAAAAGAAGAGGAAGGAACTTTTGCTAATCCTGAAAGAAACAGTAATAGAGGAGAGAGAAGAAGGCAGCAGGGAAGCTGTTTCTTGTTACCACTGAACCCTGGTGTAAAAATTATCCCCCAAAGATTCAAAAGTCATATTCTTCCATTTCAAAACTCAGGATGTTTAGTACATCTCTGAACTCCTTTACATTAGTAGGAAGGATATAAATCTAAAATACTAATAATTATTTGATTTAGAATTTTTAATCTACATTTTCATAGATTATCCAGCCAGCCAAAATGGACTGCATAGTCCTTTAGACTCCTACATGTTCATGCACTTGTGACTATCTAATGCTTCATTTTACAGTGAGATGTTCTGAGAAGCTGAAGGCCATGGTTGAAGGAACATGGACTATATGATGAGAGGAGGCATGGAACTCTGATTATAACACGCTCTCCAACCTTGGGTAAATCACATAGTCCCTTTGTTTGAGCAGTATTACTTAAAAAATAGTAGTAATTCTATCTGCCTTAACTGCCTCACAAAATAAGGATAGAAGCTATGTGAGATTTTATGTGAGAACAAGTTCTTTAGAAGAGGCAAATCATTAGGAAAATGAAATGACCTAGTACTGTGGTGTTTGTAAGTAAGTAAATGAATGAATGAAAGAATGAATGAATGAATGAATAAAATGGCAAATATCAAACACCATTCTGTGTAAGTACTACCCATGCATTCTTTCCAGGGCAAGAGAAAATACGATATCTTCCACATGGTAGCTTTTAATTTATTTATTGTTCAGACATTTATTAAGATATGCAAAATGTGTTCCTTTATAGAAAATGGAAATGATGAGCTCTGAGGGAGAAGAATCCCAGTGAGCTGGAATTCCAGAGGTGCCATTGCGCAACTTTGAACAAAATAACAGAATCTCTCACAGTTACCTCTACTGAAAAGTGGAAGGAATCCTAGCCATTTTGCAGGACTGTTTGTTGCATCTTAAAGGAGACACTACATATAAAATGGCCTATTAGAGCACGGACCCATAGACCAGTTCACTAAAAGTGATTCTTACTATTATTATTTAAGGGTTATTTTCCCATATCCTCCAACTCAAGAATTCTTAATCTAGAATCCATGAACCATGAACCTTTTGCAATTTCATACAAAATTTTACATATGTATGCAGTGTGCATTCTTCTAGAAGAAAGCTCATAGTTTTCATCAAATTCTAAAAATGGTAAAAACATTGCTACAATGTAACCCTTCAAAATGGTGATATCCGTCATAGAACACAATATTGCAAAAGCTGATCTACCAGTGGGCAAGTCTGATGTCATTATTTCTCTTGGTACTACTCCCCCCCCCATTCATATATTGCTAATCAATTACTAAACCATTTTCCATTGTGCCCCAAAGTAGATGCACAATTCTCAAAATATAGCTCTAGGCAGATACTACCATTTTACCAGAAGAATCGCTAAAGATGAAATTAACCTGACATCTGAATCTGGAATCCATCTAGACTTTTCCCCTCTTTTCTTTCATTTAGTTCATTTTGAGCTTATGGTCATCCAAAACTCTTCTGTTTTTATAAGGAATTGCCATGCCTTATAGCTCCCTAAAATTGTCCTTCATCCTATTACTTGGAATTAACTTTTTAAACACTTATTAAAACATTAAAGTTGGCTTGAGTCTTTTGAGATCTTGTTAAATGATAATAAAGTTATCCATTCACTTAACTATTCATCTAACAAATATTTACAGGAATACCTACTGTGTGCCATTACTCACTGTGTCACTCCTAGCCAGCTCTTCTAGCTTTAAGTCATACACAAATTTGATGTATATGCCTTTAAGCCATTGAAAAAAATAATATTAAAATGAAAATTTATTGTAATTAGCACGTAGGTGTAACACCCACAAAATTTCTAATTCAGGTTACTTCCTCAATGCAGAATTAATGGAAATAAATATGTAATGGTTGGTTTTCAGTTACCAACTTATTGTCTCCAGCTCTACATCCACCCTCCACTGTCTGCTCTGCAACCTGTAAATATTTCTCCTTTGCCAGCTGGCACAGTTTAAACTGTCAGCAGAAGACACTAAAGGAAGTTTCCATATCTGGTTCCAGTGTAGTTCTCTTGGAAGTTCAGTTTGCAGTGTGAGCAGCCACTGTGGCATCCAGAGATGCCAAGATGGCTTTTTCATGCATATTATCTGGTGCCTCACCTAGAGTGATTCATACAGACTGAGAGCAGATAGAATGACTCAAGTGAGACTATTTGTCTGGGGCCACGGTTCTCACAATCATCTAAGGTAACCAGTTTTCTTCCATATAGTCTCAGGCCTCTTTTTCCCCATGAGACCTCTCCAACAGAGCAGCTAAAATTCTTACGTAACAACTCAAGACTCCCAAATATTTAAAACTGGGGACTACTAAATCTTCTTAGTGACTAAACTCGGAAGTCCTAGACTGCTAACCCACATTATAGTCTTCAAAACAATCCTTAAGCCAGTCCATAGTCAAAAGTATAAATACTACATCACCTGACCCATTGCTGCCCAACAATGCATCAGACTACTAATTCAACTTCTGTCTCCTAATGATTTCTGTTCCTCCCACAAGTAAAATACACTCACTCACTTCCATTAACTCCAAACTCTCATCCCCTTACAGAACTGGGCTCTAATTTGTAGCCCAGGATCTTATCATTTAAATAAGGTCCAGGTGTAAACAAGGTTCCTCACATATAATTCTTCTTTCAATCTGAAGACCTAGGAACTTAAAAAAAAAATTTATCTTCCCTTGCAAACATGTATATACTTCCTTGTATAACTGTATACACCCATATACAAGAGAGCAAGATAAGGTGACCGCTGTAGACAGTACTATTCAAAAAGGAGAATAAAAATAAGAGCTTTAGGACTTTCGGTTTCCAATTCCATATGTAAGGTTCTTAGAAGTAGCCACTCCATCCTAATAAGAAGTAAAAGTTCAACAGACTAAAAATTCAAAAACTCTTTTTTAATTCCTAGGAGAGGGAAAACCTAGGGAGAATTGCTGCCCCAAGATTAGAGAGACAGATAGGCAAATACAGGCAGGCATAACTTCTCAAAACAGAGACTCACAAACAGAAAGCACCACAGGAACCAGTGCCAGGGTAGGAAAACCTGAACTCTGATTAATTTCTGGATGCTCACTGCAGACAATTGTGAGAAGTAAAAACTCCAGGGGGACCCAATCATAGAGATGGTCCCACAATGTTATAAGATTTTCCTCCAGGAAATATCAGGAAAAAAAAAAAAATCCCTCAAGCTTTCAGCAGGGAGAGGGAAAAAGGAACCATTTTGAAATGTATCAGAGTAGTCTTTTCTCCTCAAAAAGTCCTGCCCTCATTAGAAATTTAGTTAACCAGGAGCCTAACCTGCTGGTATATTATCATAACCTAACTGACCTGAGAGAAAGAACATACCCAACTCCTGTCAGTTCTAGTCCTCCACATAGAAGAAAGAAAATACCCATCTGCAACCCACTATACCACCCTGCCCTACTTAAGATGGAGGAGAACAAAAACAGAATTATTCATGATGGTCACAGTCCAGAAGCACAGAGTCGCTAAAAGCCTGAAACCTAACCATAGGACTATAGAACTCTTCCCTCCCCCCACACCTCACCACTACATTACTAATGGCCTATTTACAGCAGTTCCTTTTACCTAGTACATCATGTCTGGCTATACCTAAGAAATTACAAGGACTATCAAAGGGCAAAAGACACAGTTGCAAGAGATAGAATAAGCATCAGAACCAGACGTGGCAGGATGCAGGACTTAATCAGGCTGAGAATTTAATCAATTATGATTAATATGCTAAAGGCTGTAATGTATAAAGTAGACAGCATGCAAAAACAGATGGGTAATATAAGCAGAAAAATGGAAATCCTAAGAACCAAAAAGAAATCCAGAGATTTAAAAAAATACTATAACAGAAATGAAGAATGCCTCCAGTGGGCTTACTAGTAAACTGGACATGGCTGAGGGAAGAATCTCTGACCCTGAGAATGTATCAAAGAAACCTCCAAAACCAAAAATCAAAGAGAACAAAAACTGAAAAAAACAGAACAGAATTTCCAGGGACTATGGGACAACTACAAAAAAAGGTGTACACACACATAATGGAAATACCACGAGAAGAAAGAGAGAAAGGAACAGAGGAAATATTTGAAATAATAGTGCCTGAGAATTTCCCCCCAATTAGTGTCGGACACCAAACCACAGATCCAGGAAGCTCAGAGAAAACCAAGCAGGATAAATGCCAACAAAAACTAAACCTAGACAACTTATTTTCAAATTACAGAAATTCCAAGATAAAGAAAAATTCCTGAAAGAAACCAGAGGAACTTATTACCTATAGAAGAACAAAGATAAGAATTACATCCAACTTTTCCTCAGAAACCATGAAAATGAATAAAGAATAGTATAAAATACTTAAAGTGTTGAAAGAAAAAACGTATCAACCTAGAATTATGTCTCCTGTGAAAGTATCCTTCAAAAGTGAAGGCAAAATAAAGGTTTTCTTAGACAAAAATTGAGGGACTTTGTTGCCAGTAGTCCTGCTTTTCAAGAAATGTTAAAAGTTCTCAGAGAGACAGAAAATAATAAAGATCAGAAACTCAGATCTACATAAACAAAGAGCATCAAAGAAGGAATAAGTGAAGTAAACAATACCTTTTATTTCTCTTACTCTAAATAATTGGTCTAACATAACCGTTTGTTCAAAATAAGAATAGCAATAATGTATTTGATTAGATATGTTTATATATCATATATGCATATCTTACATATGTGTATGTCTGTTTATATATATATATACTTTTGTATGCTTCTGTATAAGTGAAATGAATGACAGCAATGATACAAATGATGGAAGGAAGAAATTATTTTGTTGATAAAGTACTCACTTAAAATACTCAGTTAAAACCACAAAAAGCAGAAAATGAGTGGAAGGCAAAAACAGGAACAAAAATAAAGACAATAAGTAGAGAACAGTAATGTATATGATAGATACAAATCTGATCCAATTATATTAATAATCACTTTGAATGCTAAGTAAAATAAATCGTTCAGAGAAAGACAAATACCATATGATTTTGTTCACATATGGAATATAATAAAACAAATGAACAAGGGGAAAAAAAAAGGCATACCAAAAACCAGTCTCTTAATTATAGAGAACACAGGAATGGTTACCAGAGAAGAGGTGGGTGGGGGATGGTGAAACAGGTGAAGGGGATGAAGAGTACATTTATCATGATAAGCACTGAGTAATGTACAGAATTATTGAATCACTATATTGCACATATGAAACTAATATAACCTGTATGTTAACTATATTGGAATTAAAATTTTTTAAAAAGACCCAGAGGCATACATATGGATAATTAATTTATGACAGAGGTGACATTACAAATCAGTGGGAAAAGAATGCACAAATAGCTATCCATATGAAAAAGATAGATTTTTTTTTTAAGATTTTATTTATTTATTTGACAGAGAGAGATCACAAGTAGGCCGAGAGGCAGGCAGAGAGAGAGAGGAGGAAGCAGGCTCCCTGCTGAGCAGAGAGCCCGATGTGGGACTCGATCCCAGGACCCTGAGATCATGACCTGAGCTGAAGGCAGTGGCTTAACCCACTGAGCCACCCAGGCGCCCTAGATTTTTTTTTTTTTTTTAATAAACATATAATGTCTTTTTATCCCCAGGGGTACAGGTTTGTGAATCACCAGGTTTACACACTTCACAGCACTCCCCATAGCACATACCCTCCCCAATGTCCATAACCCCACCACCCTCTCCCAATCCCCCTCTCCCCAGCAACCCTCTGTTTTGTGAGATTAAGAGTCACTTATGGGTTGTCTCCCTCCCAATCCCATCTTGTTTCATTTATTCTTCTCCTACCCCCTTAACCTCCCCATGTTGCACCTCCACTTCCTCATATCAGGGAGATCATATGATAGTTATCTTTCTCTGATTGACTTATTTCGCTGAGCATAATACCCTCTAGTTCCATCCACGTTGTCGCAAATGGCAAGATTTCCTTTCTTTTGATGGCTGCATAGTATTCCATTGTGTATATATACCACATCTTCTTTATCCATTCATCTGTTGATAGACATCTAGGTTCTTTCCATAGTTTGGCTATTGTAGACATTGCTGCTATAAACATTTGGGTGCATGTGCCCCTTCGGATCACTACATTTGTATATTTAGGGTAAATACCCAATAGTGCAATCACTGGGTCATAGGGTAGTTCTATTTTCAGCTTTTTGAGGAACCTCCATGCTGTTTTCCAGAGCGGTTGCACCAGCTTGCATTCCCACCAACAGTGTAGGAGGGATCCCCTTTCTCTGCATCCTGGCCAGCATCTGTTATCTCCTGACTTGTTAATTTTAGCCATTCTGACTGGTGTGAGGTGATATCTCATTGTGGTTTTGATTTGCATTTCCCTGATGCTGAGTGATGTGGAGCACTGAAAAAGATAGATTTTTTATGTGTGCAACTTGCCACACAAAAAGGTAAATTTTAGATGGACTAATATCTAAATATGAAAAATAAAACTATTATAAAAGCCTATAGGAGACTTTCTTCCTGGCAGAAAGATGTAATATCTGTGAGGGTTTCAATAAGAAAAGCATTAGAAGATACACACACACACACACACACACAAACACAAATATTTGTTACAGAAATTTGACTTGAGGTAATTGTGGAAGACTGGTTAACCAGTTTGTGTAAGCCTGCTATCTTCCCATATGACGCTGGAGCCTTAAGCTAGAAGAGCAGAAAGCAATATAAATGTGAACTGGGGAGGGGCACCTGGGTGGCTCAGTGGGTTAAAGCCTCTGTCCTCTGCTCAGGTCATGATCCCAGGGTCCTGGGATAGAGCCCCGCATTGGGCTCTCTGCTCAACAGGGAGCCTGCTTCCTCCTCTCTCTGCCTGCTTCTCTGCCTACTTGTGATCTCCATCTGTCAAATAAATAAATTAAATCTTTAAAAAAAAAAAGTGAACTGGGAAACAGCAAGAACAACCACCTAGAAGTCAAAAGCAGGAGCTAGAATCAACATGGGACAGGCTAAAATATCTTTCAGTTCTTATTGCCTCTGACCTTGTTAGAAAATGTGTCCTGCAGGAACCAGGACTCTTCTTCACAGAGCTAAAACACACACATCCGGCCAAGGTGTTAGAGAAGTTAAAGAAGGATCCAGGAAAAAGTGTAGCAATTATAGCCTGACAGCTGCTTCCTGCCAATGAAGTGATCTATCAGATAGATGATTAAAATGTAAGAGCTACAAAATGTCTGTTATTTAACTTCAGCCCTCTAAATCTCACACAAGAATCTTTCTCTTGGCCTACCTAGCCAGAAACATGCAGGAGGAAATTCTGGGAATTATAGTTCAGCCTAGCAGAATTGACACATTAGAAAGCCACCACAATTAGGAAAGAATTTCCTATGACCACCAAGGAAGGGCATAAGTCATATGAGAAAAGACAGATCAACATGAAAATTATAAGCTCCATATGTCAACAGGTATAATAAACAAAATGAAAAGACAATCCTCATCCTGGTAAAAGAAATTTTAGATCTTTTTAATGACAAAAATATTCATATCCAGAATATTTTAAAATTTCCTTCAAATCACTAAGAATCATATCCAGAATATTTCAAAATTTCCTTCAAATCACTAAGAAAAACTCTAGCAACCCAACAGATAAATAGACAATTCAGAAAAGGAAAATCTATAATAGACAATATAAGGAAGATAAACCTCACTAATAAATCTGAGAATAAAAATTAAATAACAATACTCTCCAGATGGACAAAATGTAATAAATCTGAAAGAACAAAGTATTAGTGATGATCGAGGAAAGTATAGTTTTTATAGGTTGCTGTTAAAGTATATATTTTGGCACAGCAGTTTGAAGAGGTTGTAATTTAATAATATGTAGTATGAAGGTATATATACTATAGAACACAGCAATTTCACTTCTAGGCTTCTAATAAAGAAATTTGCACACATATGCAAGAAGACATGAAAAGGGATGTTTACTGTACAACAAAAAAGTGACATCAATCTAATTAGCCTCTCAGTTAGGGACAGAAAATAAGTTGTTTATTCATACAATGAAATACTATTGTTAAATTAATTAAGCACGGAGGCTTTTAGTATGAAGTGGCTTTTTAATGCTTTAGCAACCTACTAAGCAAACCAAATCCTAAGCCTGAAATGCCTAAGGTTAAGAAATAAAAAAAGGACAACCAATCACAAACAGTCAAGTCAATTATCCCAAATAAGGCAACCACCTAAGCCATGGCCAATTAAATAATTTCCTTTCTCTGCTTCTGCCTTTTCTTTATAAAAGTCTCCCCCCAACCCCCAATACCTTTTGGCAGAGAGCTCCTAACCCCCTTTGGTTTGGTGCTGCCTGATTTAAATCAATTTTTGCTTTAATAAACTCATAACAATCTTAATGTGCTTCAGTTTATCTTTTAACACTATATAGCAATCAAAATAAATTAACTGTAGCTAGTGTTTCACTATGGATAATTTGTAAAATAATATTAACCAAGTTTCAAAGGATATACAGAGCAGTAATATAAAGTTCTGGATAAATATCAATAGCACATATATGCATAATATTTCTATGTATACATATATATTCTGGACATATACATATGTGGTTAAAATATGCGTGGAAATGATAAATCCCAACCTCAGAACAGTACTATATTTTCCTTTAGTGCAAGAGAGAAAAGAAAGTGCTGGGAGAGGGGAACTTTCTGCCTGGTTCTCTCATTAAATAAGTTCAATATTTAATACCTGTTCATTTTTATATCTATAAGAATCATAATTTTATTTTTGTTAATTATCTTCTAGGACATTGTAGAGTAAAAGAATGAAAGGAGTATGTCAAAAAAGCAAGAGAGATAATTCCTTTAGAGCAAACTTCATTTCCTGCAATATTTTACTTTATAGGAAGATTTCCGGTCCTGCTATTCCAAGGAAGAGTCTAGCAGTGTAAAAATCTCAGGTGTCAAATTCAAAGGCCTTCTTTTTTTTTTTTTAATATATGAACATGAATAAAAGAGAGATATCTGAGCAGCAATCTGGAGAATAATCAAAATTAAAATTCAAAATCTTTTCTCTTGGCCACAGGGGCACTGCCCAGTTGATACAAACACTAGTTATATAATATTCACAGGCACAACCTAAAAGGATGTTTTCAAATTCTGAAATCTTAACAGCGTTTGTTTTTTTTTTAAGATTTTTGAAACCTTGGCTCATTTCTAGGAGGTTCCTTCCAGATCAGCTTTGGCGGCACAGCTTAACACCCATTCGCAGGATTTTGGGGGCAGGCTGTGAATAACAGACTTTCCAATAGGGAAAGCTTATGTATGCTATCAAATACCTTCACCCTACACTCCCCCACCCAAACCACCACCCCCACCAACACTGCCAAATTCAAGAATCTTGTTTCTATACTGAGGAAATAACAAAGGCACGTGATGTTTCTCTCGTTTCATACTAGTATGGCAGTATGACAGAGAACCCATTCTCACAAACATCGTTTACTAAGCCACAATTTTATTTAACCCTCAGCTAGCTGTTTAAGAGAGTAAAATATAACTCAAAATAATTTTTAAAGAAATATATAAACAAGGCTAGTCCCTGGGTCTCACAAAGTAGGTATCTAATTAAAGCTTTTTGAGAGTCTGTTCTACACTCGCATCCTAAACCTACTTTCTAGAATTACTTTTAAGTGTAGAGCTTTCACAGTGAATAGAAAAGAGAAAGGAAGAGATGTTTGGTAAATACACAGTCATAAAAGTCTGAGCTTATCCTCAGTGACTCCTGGGCACACTCTTAGAGAAGGGCTGGGCCAATTAAGGTGATTGTGGAGGTCATAATCACTAGGAGCTTGTTGGGAAGTTCTTGTGAATATTTGAATATCAATGCATTTAATATATGCAGAATGAATTTTCAGAAGCCAGACTACACTGTTTACATAGCACTAGAAATCTCCTCACTGCTTAGCTTGTGTGCACGCTTCTGAATTTAGAAACAAAAGGAACAGTTGAGATCATATTTAATGAGGTCCTAAAAGCAAATTTTCAATGTGAAGCCGCCATGATAAGAAAAGTAGCAATTTTGCTTTCGGTAATATTTTTCTTCTAGATTCTCTTTATCTCCCCTTTCAGCTACTCATTCTCAAAGATCATTTGATTTCTGAAGTTATTTATTGCCCTTTTTAAAACCAAACAAAATTAACTTGGTACCGGGAGTATCAAGGGATTTCACATTTTATTCACTTCATGTTTTATACGAGAAAATTGACCCAGAGAAGGTAAATCACGGGTTGGTTCAAGGTCACGAATGACAGGGGTGGGGTTTGAATTCACATATCCTGACTTGATTTTGTCTGTCAGACAGTTCCATAAAGTAGTTTTGTTGAAATATCTTTAGTATTCTCTTTTTAGAAGTATTTGTATTTGGAGACTCTTATGCATTGCAGTTTTTGGTATCTTTCTGTGCCCACACATAGGCAGCTGTATATTGTTCCAAAATACATCTCAAATTACCTTAGTTCAAGATAAACTGAACTGCTACAGTGGATTTCCAACTAGTCTCCCTGTTTCAGTCTTCCCTTCCCTTCACGGTTTTTGTTTTGTTTTGTCTTTTCGTTTGTTTGTTTTTTGTTTTTTGTTTTTTTGTTTTGTTTTGTTTTGTTTTGTTTTTTAACCATAAACTGGATTCTGCAATGCTACTGGTAAATTCCTTCATTGGTTTCGCATGGCCCTGAAAATAAAATTCAAATTCATGACCGAGACTTACATGACTTGACTCCTGGCCCATTTCTCCAGTATTGCACCCTACTTTGTATTACTCCCATCAGCTACTTATACTGCAGTCATACTTGCCTTCTTTCTACTCAACAAATCCATTAAGTCAACTCTGTCTCAGGGCCTTTGTACTGGCTGTTTCAGTTTCTTGCCAATTCAAATGATAGGTCAAATGTCACTTCAAGGAAGCCTTCCTCTTTACCAGAGTCCCTTATTTTAGTTTCCTCATGGTGCTTATTACTAGGAAATCTCATTCATTTTTTCCTAATTTTATTTTTGTCCTCCCCTTTTAGAAATCTGTCTTCACTGTATCCCTTGCTTATGAAAAATTCAGTGAATATCTGTTGAATATATGAGTATGTGAATGAGTGAAATCAAGTTGCCAAGGCCCAATTGGTTAACATTTTATAAATACTCATGTCATCAAGGAAAAGATTTTTATTTTTAACTAGGAGAGTAGCTTGTCAGAACCCTCTGAGAATCTGTTTGTGCACAAAATTTTCATAAGCAATTCCCTGAATTCCCTCATCCACGACTCCCTACAAGGTCGTGCAACCCAAGTTTAGAACCGCTGTTTCAGTATACGGTTCAAATACATTATCTTGACTGTATGATGCAAATAATTTGACTTTTATTTAGAGCTTTCTGCTCTCTTCCTTCAAGCCACACTGGGTTATTTTTAGTTCTAGACTCTTACTAGAATTGTACTTGCCTCTAGACTTTGCTCTCTATCTGGAATCATCTCCAAACCCCCAGCTCTCACTTTCGTCTTTCACTCATTTTTTAGATCACTACATAGATGTCATTTCCTTGGGAAGTCCTCCCTGATCATTAAGTGGGGGTTTGGGAGCTTTAAAGAACTCCCATTGTTTATTCTGTATTTCTATTTTTTTTAATTAAATTTATTTATTTTCAGCGTAACAGTATTCATTATTTTTTCACCACACCCAGTGCTCCATGCAATCTGTGCCCTCTATAATACCCACCACCTGGTACCCCAACCTCCCACCCCCCACCCCTTCAAACCCCTCAGATTGTTTTTCAGAGTCCATAGTCTCTCATGATTCACCTCCATTTCCAATTTCCCCCAACTCCCTTCTCCTCTCTAACTCCCCATGTTAGACCAAAAACAGCCTGGTACTGGCATAAAAACAGACACATAGACCAGTGGAACAGAGTAGAGAACCCAGATATGGACCCTCAACTCTATGGTCAATTAATCTTCGACAAAACAGGAAAAAATATACCGTGGAAAAAAGACAGCCTCTTCAATAAATGGTGCTGGGAAAACTGGACAGCTATATGTAGAAGAATGAAATTCGACCATTCTCTTACACCGTACACAAAGATAAACTCAAAATGGATAAAAGACCTCAACGTGAGACAGGAATCCATCAGAATCCTAGAGGAGAACATAGGCAGTAATCTGTTCGATATCAGCCACAGCAACTTCTTTCAAGATATGTCTCCAAAGGCAAAGGAAACAAAAGTGAAAATAAACTTTTGGGACTTCATCAAAATCAAAAGCTTCTGCACATCAAAGGGAACAGTCAAAAAAACAAAGAGGCAACCCACGGAATGGGAGAAGATATTTGCAAATGATAGTACAGACAAAAGGTTGATATCCAGGATCTATAAAGAACTCCTCAAACTCAACACACACAAAACAGACAATCATATCAAAAAATGGGCAGAAGATATGGACAGAAACTTCTCCAATAAAGACATACAAATGGCTATCAGACACATGAAAAAATGTTCATCATCACTAGCCATCAGGGAGATTCAAATTAAAACCACATTGATATATCACCTTACACCAGTTAGAATGGCCAAAATTAACAAGACAGGAAACAATATGTGTTGGAGGGGATGTGGAGAAAGGGGAACCCTCTTACACTGTTGGTGGGAATGCAGGTTGGTGCAGCCTCTTTGGAGAACAGTGTGGAGATTCCTCAAGAAATTAAAAATAGAACTTCCCTATGACCCTGCAATTGCACTCCTGGGTATTTGCCCCAAAGATACAGATGTCGTGAAAAGAAAGGCCATCTGTACCCCAATGTTTATAGCAGCAATGGCCACGGTCGCCAAACTATGGAAAGAACCAAGATGCTCTTCAACAGACGAATGGATAAGGAAGATGTGGTCCATATACACTATGGAGTATTATGCCTCCATCAGAAAGGATGAATACCCAACTTTTGTAGCAACATGGATGGGACTGGAAGAGATCATGCTGAGTAAAATAAGTCAAGCAGAGAGAGTCAATTATTCTGTATTTCTCTTATTGAAACACTTCCACTAAATGATTTTCAGTTTTCACTATGATTTTCAGTTTATATTATGCATACCTACAAGTTCAGAGTATATGTCTCTTTTATTCACATATAGTATCAACAGTACCCAGTATAACACCTCACATGATAAAGAGCCTAATTAATATCAGGGTTAAAATAAACTCATTTCTCTTGACCTCCTATGTATTTCTTATAAATGGTGGTTGTTTCATATTAGAAAATAGATATTATTATCAATCACATCTTCTAGGACCTTTAAATTAGAGGTTCCAAATTTGCTCACAAATTTTCTTTCTGACTGTAAGGAAAATCTTTTCAGAGACTAATATAGGCTGTGTCAAGGTTTAAATGTGTCTTTCAAATGTTTTAAAATAGGGAAATGAAGGGTAGTACAACAAGTAATATGTGTAGTTGCAATAGAACATAAGTTTCTCCACTATCACATTCATATTAATAGCAAATTTGCCTGCCTGTGGGATATTTATTGCCATTTAACAAACACCTGAGAGGCTGTATAAATTACTTGTCTGCTTCTAAACTCAATTAGCTTAAAGACTTTTGTGCCAAAGGTGAAATAAAGCAATAATATAACATGAATGTATACTAGGTGAGACCAACGATCCTGATGAATAAACAGTATGATCAGAAGGTGGAACTAGCAAGGAATTTAGGGTAAAAGTAAATGTTGGCTTTAATCTTCTCTACACGGCTTCCTCTGTATTTTCATAGCAACAAAAACACTTTTAAAGGCAAAGGATTTTAATATTCTACTAAGAAAAACACCTAACAATACTGCCTTCTTCTAGCCCCATTCATTTTCAGAGGGGCATAAATATACTCCCGTTTTCTCATTTCATATATGCATGGAGACCTCGACCAAGTAGTGGCTCTGTGCTCACAATTCCCAGTGGAACAGTTCTAGTACTATGGAGGAGAACCGTCATTTTGGAAAAACATGTGTGATTCCTAAAACAACTCCTTTTTTTAGTTTATATGAGAACCAGAGATAAAGTATGAATATGAGCAAAATAAGCAGAATCACAATTCAGAGATACGGCCTGGAAAAACAAAATAAAAGGACGTGTTTACATAAATTATAAGCACTCCAGGGCTGGGATATTATTCTTTCTCCAACACTGTCAACCATCTATAGAGCATTGTGTACACTTGTGGCAATATAGAATGAATAATAATAATTAATACAGTATGTTTATCCTGAATCCCACAGACTTTTCCTTATCGGATTCTTGCAGCCTACTTTTTTTTTTTTTTTTAAAGTCAATTCATAATTGACCATATGTATTTCTCAATCCTTGCCTGTTAGGCTTCCTTCTCTCATAAACCCACTAGTGATTATTTTGGACAAATATCTCCTATATCATTACTAGCAAGGCATGGACTTCAAAGAGTTCAACTTGGATAGTGTTGAAATGATTGGAATGTTGGCCAAGAGCTTTAACCTCAAAGGGGTGTGATTTCAGTGATTTCTGGTTTCAGATGGCTCAGAAATAGAGAAAAGAAAATGGAGAATGGGGTAAGGAGAAAGAGGTTAGAGAAATTAATCATGAAGCCATACCAGTATTATTTAAAACACCAAGAGATCAAAATTCAAAGGTATCTGTTTTGACCTTAGGCATGTAACTGTTGAAGGAATCAACAAATGAATGCGGAGAGTCTCTAACGAAACAGCTTTCTAGCTGGTTTCCTGACTGAAATCTTTTTCCTTCTTCAATCTATCCCACACATTTTTGCCAGAGTAGTCTTTCACAAGTACAGTTCTAGCAGTAATCTTCCTTTAATTTTTAAAGAAAATCCAGGTAATCACTGCCTGTACAGTAACTCCTTGGTATGACCCTCGAAGTCCCAGGACTACTTTTCTAGCCTGATCTTGTTCCATTGCCCTCCACACCTCCTATGTGCCTACAGTATCAATCCTCTCTGAGTTCCCTCAAACATCTTCCCTCCTCAATATCCAGTGCCCTTGTTTCTGTCACTTTATTACACTCTTCCTAACTTTGTGAACCTGGAAAATTTAGCACTTAAGATGCAGAATAAATGTGACTACCTCCATGCTATCTCTCCTGACTCTACTCTTACTAAGATAGTTTCTTCCTCCTTATCAACTTTTAGCCTATGTTACATGCCACTCAGCACATTTGCGTGTTATTTCCTTTATGTGGTAGTGTCCTTCAATAGGCTAAATTTATGGGCAGAGATAATCTTTTGAGCTCTAAGAGATGATCTGATTCAACCCTGGGTCAAGCACAAAGTCTGACTCATAGTAAGTACTCAGTAAATATTTGTTTAATAAAAACACTGAACTAAAATATGAAAATTATATTTTCTTAGCAGGTAATAACAATGAAATCTCTGGCAATGCAAAGCACCCACTGTCCTTAGCATTTGCCTTTAACCAGAATCATAAACAAGAAATTTCTGGTAGAAGCAATTAGCCTATAAAGCAGGTGCTGGCTCAGTCCCTCCACACGTTCTATATAGAGGTTCCATTCTGAGTTTCATTTAGTTTGTAAAGCCCAGAAACGGACTGCTACCCCCACTGCAGCAGTAGGCATAAACAATACCAAGAGCTAAATCCAGCAGCCTCTAAGTGCACTTAAGTCTCATTCAAAGTCAAAGGAAATTATGCATACATGAGAAGTAGAAGGGGAGGGGAGGTAAGAAAGATGGCTTGCTGCTTCTTGGAAAACAGTCAGAAAAGGGACCACAAAGGTTCAGTTCCTGAGAAAATTGTCACCTATTTGCTGTTGCTTTTTCATCTTCATAGGAATTTATTGGATTAGGAAAGACCTTTGCTACTCCACATTATCCCAAGCTCCCAGTTGCCTTTGCATTAGTTAATGTCTGAGCTTCCTGGTTAATTGTAGCAGGCGAGCAGCAGGCTGCACAGATGTCAGATGTCATACTCTATCAGATGAAGAGGTTCCTGCCTCAGGCTGTTTATATATGACCTACCAGGATTTCCTGCTGCATGATGAAATAATTAGGGGGCCTCCATGCAGGGAATAATGTTGCAGCTAAGTTGTAACAGCATTACATTAAAAAATGAAAATGAAACATTTGTCTTTATCTGCATCAGAATCTTCCTAAGGTTTGTTGTGAACATGTTGTGCCTTATTTTTATAATATTCACATGGGCACTAATTTTAACGTTCACTGGAGAACACAATGAGTTTAGCAAGGCATTCTTTAATGCTTGTATTGCAATTTGAGTCAAGAGTAAACAGGGTTTGGGAGATGTCTTTTTTTTATGTTCTAAATAAAGTTTGTCTTTTGCTCTTATAACAAGCCAATACAAGCCAATTTTACAGACTTAAAGTATGGATGATCTTTAAAAGAAATTAGTAGTATTTTCTAAATTGATTAATTCTTAAGTCTTACTGAATTCGAACTTCTTTCATTCCAGAAAATAAGTATACATCCTGTTTATAATGTTATATTTTAACATAGTTTTATCCATAAGAATATATTATAAGACTATAACTTCTTATCCACATCTGGTTTCCATGAGTCAAGGGAATTATCCCATATACAAAGATGATTCAAGATTAAGAACAAAAATTCTAGGGGTGCCTGGATGGTTCATTCAGTTAAGCATCTGACTCTTGATTTCAGCTCAAATCATGATTTCAGGGTCATGAGATCAAGCCCTGTGTTCAAGCTCTGTGGTCAGCAGGGTATCTGCTTGAGATTCTCTCTCTCCCTCTCCCTTTACCCCTCACCATATCCCTCACACTGTCTTTCTCTAAAATAATAAATAAATCAATCTTTCTTTTTTAAAGAACAAAAATTCTAAGAGGCTTTGATTGTTAAAAGGTTAGCAATGCTCTCCCGAATTCTAGCAACACAGTTAGATAGAAAGGACAATTCAGACCAAGCTATATTAGCATGTTTTTCACTATCATCCTATGCAACCCTCTGCTTTAGTTCTTAACTTCTTCACTAACAAGACTGTTAACTCCTTGAGGGCTGTTTTTCTCATGCGTTTTTTTGTTTGTTTGTTTGTTTGTTTTGTGTGTGTGTGTGTGTGTGTGTGTTTTAATATTTCCTGTTCTGAATGCAGTACTTAACACAAGTAAGCGCTTGGTAAATTTTTGTTAAACTGAATTATATTATGTGTAGTGAGAAATGGAGAATAAGGGGCTAAAACAAGATAATGATCATGATGATTCCTCACTTCTCCATATTGTTTTCCTATGTAGGCACAATATCATCATTCTTCCCCTCAACAGTCCCTCTGCTGCAATTCTTCTAAAGATGTTAATGATTCCACGCTCCCTCATCTGAGGGGTGGAATTCATACTACCTGCTTACACACAGGAGCATAATTCATATCATGAATTACTAAAGAAAATGAAAATCCCTCTGAACTTCATTGCTTAAAGATCATACACACTTGAAGGTGGCTCAGGTATATTCCCAGGGAAGCCAGGCAACACAGTTTTAGAGCAGAAGGAAGGTTTGAGCTCTAAAAGAAAAGGTTTAAAAAAAAAGAGAGAGACTTCTGTGTGATGTATAAGAACAACAAAGAGTTTTTGTCTCAAGTGTCAACTCTGATCCATGAATAATAGGTACCACGTAAAGAGGTAGCATCTAGGTTGTGTAAGAAAGTGCAGTCATTGGTTAATTGTGTCTGCCCTAGCCTTGGAATAAGTGACAATGTAAGTACTAACTGTCTTTCATACCATCACCTTTTATTTTTTTTTTTTTTAGATTTTTTTTTTAATTTATTTATTTGACAGACAGAGATCACAAGTAGGCAGAGAGGCAGGCAGAGAGTGAGAGAGAGGAGGAAGCAGGCTCCCCACAGAGCAGAGAGCCCGACGCGGGGCTCGATCCCAGTACCCTGGGATCATGACCTGAGCCGAAGGCAGAGGCTTTAACCCACTGAGCCACCCAGGCGCCCCACCATCACCTTTTTTTAATGATCCCGAAGGCTTCAGCTATTTGTGAGGGAGAACTGGGGAACAAAGAGACATTTGAACAAGGACCTTTGAAGCAAAGCAAATATAGGTACTGCTATACCCAAGCGTTACTGTCCTTGTCTGGTTTAATAACCATTTACTGGGCATTTATCTGTCCAGTCATGTTCTCTAGTCTCATGGAATTAATGGCCACTGTAGGAGGCAGACAAAATAAATGGGGAATTTAAATACTATGCAATTATTAACATAGAAGTCTACAAACAATGTTAAAGGAGTTCAAATTGAAATGGCTAACCCTGGCTGAGATGAGGGTAAGGAGAGAGATGTGAGGAAATGTTTCCCAGAGGAAGGAATCATCTGAACAAGACTTGAAGGATAAGTAACAATTAACCAGGCCAGAAAAGAAGGAAGAAGAAGAAGAGGAGGGAGAGTGAGGGAGGAGATGGTGGCGGTGAAGGAAAGGCATTTGGGGCAACACATACAATGACATCCAAGCAAAGGTCCATGGTTCTGTTGGGTCCCCCAATAATGGGTCCATGGTCAAAGGAGCAAGACTGATAAAAGCAAAGGTCAAGCAAGGCTTTATTTCGCGCCAAGCATCAAGAATCAAACCGACCGTCAAACAGACGGGTCGGGGCCTCCCCTTATAGAAAGGGCGACTCCTCCCTGCCTCACAGACTAACTTTTATAGAGCAAAGGCCATGTGGTTGGGCCTGGCCACACACAGGTGGCCAATGAGATTGCAACACACAGAGATAGCTGCACAGTCATGCTGGGTCCCACACGGGTGGCCAATTGGCCTATAGTAGACATTTAAACTAGCCTATCACCTTGGTCAGAATTGGTGCCCAAAAGGCGGGGTCCACACTCCTCGGTAGCTAGGGAGACAGTATGCATGCTCTACTGATTGGATGTCTCCACTTGACCCGACTCTTCCCTGCATTCAGACTGCTATCTCCACCTGACCTGACCCACCCTTGTATTTGGGCTTTGTTACCTGGGACTGGTTTCCCGGACTTGCTTTTAAGTAAGTTGCCCTTGTGGGTGGCAGGGTCAATTTAAGTTTTACTGCATAAACAACAAAATGGCTGTTCAACCGAGGTGGGGGCCGCTCTTGCTAAATAGGCCCTTACAGTTGAATTGCACTGCATAGTTCAACTGCACATAGAGGATGATTAGAAATAAAGTTAGAGAAGTAAGGAATAGTCAGAATTCAAAAGATTTTGTGAGTCAAGCCAAAGAGACTGGAGAATTTGGGGCAAGACAGTGGCTTGCATCTCTTTCTTGGGTTGTGATTGTGTTTACTGTCTCTTTTCTACTGTCTGTGTTCTCCCAATATATAAACATAGTAATGCCTTTCCTCCTTGGAAAAGAAAATCCCTCTTGGCCCTACATTTCTGTATCTTTTCCTCTATCTTTCCCCCTCTTCTAAACCAAGTAGTGAAGCTTCTGAAAATAAGAATCTATACTTTTGGTCTCCACTTCACATTTACTGCTAAAATCTACTGCAGTATGTCTCTTGTCCACCTGATTTCATGGAAAGTCTTCAATTTACCTTTTCTAACAGACCTGAGCTCCTAGTGATATCTGACCTGGCTTATGAGCACTCCCCCGAAGCCATCTTTCTTGGCTTCCAGGACTCTGGACTCCCTTGTTTTTCCACCTTACCTCTCAGACCTCCCTGAGCCTCCATGATGAGCTCGGCTTCCTCTACACAGGTCAGATGTTGATTACTCCCTGAGTTCAACCTCTCCTCTCTTGAAATACAGACTGTTCTTTACTGGATTCCTTTCCATTCTTTAAGATGCAAAATGCCATCTACTCTATAAAGCCTATTCTTGAACTTTTTTAGTCTACAACATTTATCACAACATTTTGCACATATTGTATGTCAACCCCTCCCTGGAAACAGTAAGACTTTTGAAAGCAAAGGCCATATATTATCCAGCTTCTATCTATAGTGCCTGACACTTGATAGATCTACAATATTTCTTTGTTGCAGGATGAAAAGGAGGGTTAGTCAGTGGTAACTTTTTATTGAAATTTCATCTCTTAGACCTCTAAAGTGTAGTAACCCCTCATGTTATAAATGAAGAAACAGATTCAGAATGGCAAAGTAGTTGACCTAAAATCGCAGAGTTCATCAAAAGGACAGAATTTCAAAATTCTAGTTTCCAGCTCTTTCGTGGTATGTCTTCTCCATTTTTTAAAAACATTTATTATTTGAGAGAGAGAGAGACAGAGCAGGGAAGGAGCAGAGGGAAAGGGAGAACCCCAAGCAGATTCCCCACTGGATGCAGAGTTCAATCTCACAGCCTTGAGATCATGATCTGAGCCAAAATCATGAGTCCTTTGTGTAAACGACTGAGCCACCCAGGCACCCCTTGTGTGCTCCATTTTCAGAAAAAGATGCAAATCAACTGTTTGAGAATTAGGAAAGAGAATGGACTTGACCACTCTGAATTTATGAATGAGAGAATCACAGAAGAAATGAAAACAATTACTTTGTGCAGACTGAGGTGCCTTTTGTTTCTCAGGAGTGTTAGAGCTGAGTGATAAATACCTTCCCTTACACAAGTTTTTAGAAGGAACATTCCCAGGAGCCACAGAAGCCTCCGGGAAATGTGTTTAGAGCAGTCAGGAGATGCTCAGAAATGCAAATTGCCCACTTGAAATAAGAAGGCACCTATCGTTCAGCCCTGATTGCCTCTGCAGGCCTTTAGGCGAGGTGGGGGGGTGGAAATCCTCGAAGGAGGAGGCAGTCTAAGTAAACTGCACACAGAGGAAAAATAAAAATGAAGCCAAACTCCAACAGGGCTTCCTTTTATCATCTGCTAAGCAAGCAGGGATTATAGAGCAAAAAGCATTTACCGTTCTGAATTCTTTATGACTTCACTATCTGTGTTCCTTTTTCTCATAGATGTTGATAAAGGTGAAATCTTTAATTTTTCCTGTAGAGCCCTATTTCACCATCAATGAATGCATAGACAAAACAATTAGAGATTTCCTTTAGTAACCTAAAATACTTTATACCAAGAGAATGTACTTAGAGCAATGGGAGAATTAATAGCTTTCACTTTTTTCATTTAAACGTATCTTTTGTTCAGATTTTTTTGTTCCTAACTTGCAGAAGCAAGTTCTGTTCTTTGCCTTTGGAGGGAAATATGCTGATTTTTTTTTTTTAATTTTATTCCTAACTCAATTTCTTTTTGTAAGAAAAGGCTTAGTCACAAAAAAGCATTAAAACTTTCAAAGTCTGGATTTAAAGCATAATGTATCTTTCAGGAGAAAATAAACAAGGTGCCATTTCGTAAAGAATAATCTTCCTCTAACCTGTTTACCAGCTGAGAAATAAGAAACATGGTATTTAAATTTGAAACTTTCTCCATCTCTTTATCCTATCTCCTTTTCATCTCTATAAACAGAAGAAAGTCTATAATTACTGTACTAACAAAGAATACAGCTGAACTGTACACAGGTTAAACCATTCTAATTAAAGTCGAGAATAATAAATAATAGAATAGTCAAAGGAGCTAGCATAATAAACACATAATAAACACATAATAAACACATGAAGAGTAACACCACATCCTACAATGTAAGATGTCGCCCATTTCTATGAATTTTAAACGTCCAGAGTGGAAAAAGACCTTAAAAAGCATAAGCTAACAGTCTGTTTTCATAGAAAGTAGAGAGATCATAAAGTTCAGCCTTTTAGGTAAGTTTAAAATTCCCATTAATAATAGTAATGACAGTGGTGCTGATGGAAGTGGTGGTACGGTGGTTGTGGTAGTAGCATCAATCACCATTCATCCAATACTTACAGCGTGTCGGGCACTAGGCTGACGCCCATACCCACAGGATCTCATTTAATCTCTATAACAATCCAGTTGAATGATTATTATCTTCATATTACATGTGAATATACAGGGACTTTTCCGATTAGTGGTGGGCTAGCTTCTGCTTGAATATTATTAGCATTATGAAGTTTCTTACCCAATGAGACAGCCCTTTCTATTTTAAAATAGTTGTGGCTGAAAACTTTTCCTCATATGGAGCCCAAATTGCCTTCACAAAACCTCCAGTCATTCCTCTTAGTTCTATCTTATCGAAATAAATGAGTTCAGTATTTCTTCCAACGGACAAGTCTTCAGATCATTTTTTTTTTCAGTGTCAATTTCTTTTTTTTTTTTTAATTTATTTTTTATGTATTTTCGGCTTAACAGTATTCATTATTTTTTCACCACACCCAGTGCTCTTCAGATCTTTTAAAACTGCCATCACAAGGTGGTTTCGCCTACTCCCGTTTGGTGTCCCGGCAGCTGGACTAATCCCCGGAGCTAGTCTAACCGATTCAGTCCTCTCTCGGAAGCTCAGTTTTCAGCCAAATTCTGAGACAAAACTCGCTAACAAGCGGAGGTGAGGTATAGAAAATGGCACAGCCCTTCCCTTTATGGTAGCCGGTTAACCCTAACGCTGCCTTTTCTCCAGTTTATGACTTTGGGCCCTAGGACAGATTCCCTGCCTTCCATTTCATTCTACTCTGCATCCTGGAGTGATTTCTGGTAAGAAATGTAAGGCATTAGTCAACTCTACAGGGCAAATAATTTGAGGTATCACTTTTAAGCTTTTTAAGTAGTTTCCTGCAGGGGACACTCACTGTATTTTAGAAGAACTGGAGTGCTTTAACTATTCCAGGCATTTTATTAATTCATTTAATCCTGGCAACCACACTATGAGACATGTACTGTTATTATCACCATCTTCATCGTGAGGAAACTGAGGCACAGGGAGACCTTAGTTACCTTTCCAAAGCCCTATGGTCCTGGGAGAGTTGGAACACAAATCCAGAAAATCAGATTTTAGTACTTTAATCACTATGTTATGCTGCCTCACTGAGGATGCTAAACTCCTCCCAGGCTGGGATCTGGGAATTGTTTCCTGTAGTTTCCCATGTTTTAGCAATTTTCCAGAGAAGAGAAAGAGCAGCAAAGCGCTTTTCCTGGGCCTTACCACTTCCTCTTTTGTGAACTACCACATCTTTCTACTTATAAGGGTGGCATTGGGTGGGTTGGGAGCAAGGACCCTGACTCAGCATTCAGGAATCAGGAATGCAGGCCGACCAACAAAAGGCTCAGCAGGAACCAGGCCTTCCTGAGAAGCAGAAGAGTAGGGATGCCACAGCTTCTTGTGGTACTAAAGACATAGTTTATAATACATACTATTGTGGTCACCACAGCCACAAGCAGCAAGGCTCCAAAATGAAAACCCACTGGTCAACTATATCTGTATTTGGTTCAGTCTGTATCTTTTCAGATCTGTCTTCTGTCCTTTATAACCAGGAGATTAGGTCTGCTTTGCAAACTCCTTGTCCTGGATCTGAACACAAAAAAAGGCAGTTTTGTTTGGAATGGTTCCCACCTGAGTTCTCTTGCCTTGTTCCAAGCCCAAAACTAGAGTGAGTGTAGTTGTATAAACTGGAGATATTTAACCTTATGGCCTTTCTTATCTCAACTGTGAGGATATGATATAAGAAGATAATCTCTGCTTTCATATTCAACACAGATATGGAAATTGAAGGAAAGAAAAATGACTCCTTATAGGGGTTTGTCTGTTCACTGTAGGGAAAAAAAAATGGTAAGTGAAAAATAAGACTATTTTTAAGTTAGCTCACCTTCTGTTTAAGTATAATTTTGTGTCACACTTAAGTGTCCTCCACACAATTGTAATAACACAGTATAAGAACAATCTGTATAGTTCAAACTCAAAGAAAAAAACTTTATCTACTTTGATCAACCTAATTATAACTGAATGAGTGGTTCAGCTATCTCAAGAGAAAGTTTAGAGTGAGCTATCCCACAGACAGGCGATTTTAGCATAAACCTTCTCTCATCTTAACTAAGCAGTGGAGATACTTATTTTAGAATGGAATGAATCTTCCAGATTTTGGCTTGTCTTTCCTTCTTGGCTCCCTCCTAACTATTTGCAGCCTGTTGTTGGTTACTCTTCCCCGCTCACATCCTTTTCTCCACTCCCACTCAACTCTAACCCCTAAAATACAAATCTTTCTTATACATCAGTCTCCATTTGGCAAGCTAGATTACAGATTTAGGGTTTTTTTTTTCCCTGACTTAAAAAAAAAATCACTTATCAGTTATTTTTCTGTCCCTAGATCCCTATGCTGTAATAGGGAATAATGAGGAAACTTTATTCTCCCATTATCTTTTTAAAGAAAACCATGCCTAATTATCCTACATGTGTATGTATACACACACACACACACACACACACACACGGCACCACCTAATTCCCACAATCTGTTCAAGTTTCAAGTGGACAATAATTAATTTCTTGAACAATACAAATATATCTTCACTTTAAGAAGAGAGATGAACAATTTATCCACATGTATATTTACTGCTGGTGAAAAGAAGACAAAGTATATTGAGAATTCGATAACTTTCTCCATTTTTGTCATGTGATAATTCTAAGTAGTCCCAAAAGAGTGGTTTTTTTCTCTGTACACATCTGTGTCCTAGCTCTGGCTACATGTGTTCTTGCAATATTTTTTTCATTAATATATTATCCTCCCAAAGAGTTTCTCATAACCTATTAGCACCTCTCCACAAACTTGAGCAGCCCACAGCCCACAGGCCACAAAATATTCCTCCCCATCACAGTAGTTTTTCACCCAATGTACACAAGGCTTATGGATCAGCATTTCACCTTCTGGGAAACAGAAAATAGGACAATTTCTCTAACTTGTGGGATAGAATTAGGTTTATGAAAACGTGTCAAGATAAATCTACCAGCTTTATGGGAAAAGGCACTTCAGTAGTGGAAAGTTTCAATCTTCACTTCTCCAGCTTCTCCATTCTCTGGTATATGTGACTTTATTTGGGAATGGAGCCTGCTCTATTCAATCATCCAGAAAAAGTTTTTATCTCTTTTTCAAAGTAGAGAGAAGTGCTGGAGGTCCTGACTGAGGAAGCCATCATCACAGCTACAAAATAATCTTGAGACAAAGCAGGACTTCAGCCTAGAGTTGTACAGGTTGTGCACCAAAGTGCCCCATAAAAGGAGAATTGGGGCTAAAATCCATCTTTATTCAGCTGGACAAACCCTATATCCTCAGACTCTGACAGCTGAATGGAGGCACTTTTTACTAATTTCTGCAAAGGCTCTAATGGGCTAGTGGTGACGCTAGAGAAAAAGACTGTATCTGTCTCATCTACTGCCATATCTTTAGCATTTCAAATAATGCATAGCAGATAAAAGCAACTTAATAAACATCTAAGGAAGTAAGAGAAGGAAAGGAAAGAACTGTCTATGTGAAGTGCCAGTAACTGCAAAACTCAAGCAAAGAATCTGAAATAAGTGCTCCTTTCTTTGGTTCTAGAAGGTGCACTGCTAGACCTGGGAAGTCAGAGGGAAAAGAAAAATGAGCGTCATGCATCACTGTTTTGTTCTTATTCACAGATCCAAAACATCATGACAAACATAAATTGCATTGAGGTAAAGTAAATTACAACCTAATTTTTATCGTCCTGACACATTTGCTAATCTAGCCAAATGTTTTTTATGCCAAGAGTATATAAGACTCTTCTTTATTAAAAAAAGAGAGAACACTTTAATGTAACAAAATACCATATAACCTTACAAGACTATAATGTACTTCATCAAAGGCACAACTGTATACTTTCCACCTATGACCCAATACTGAAAGAAGCAGTATGACTTTTAAGTTGGGGAGGAAAATAAAACTTCTTCAAACCTACACCTACTGTACAACTTTCCTGTGATTTTTTTCAACACATGATCACAAACTTAGTGGCTAAAACAACAGAAATTTATTCTCTCATAGTTCTGGAGGTCAGAAGTCCAAAATCAAGGTGTCAGAAGACTACATTGTCTCAGAAGGCTCTGGGGAGAATCCACCCCTTGCCTCTTCCAGCTGCTGGTAGCTGCACCTCTCTGCTCTGCTTTCACATTGCCTGTCCTCACTGTGTTTCTTTTCACTATGTTTAATCTCCTTCCTTTTATAAGAACATGTGATTGCATTCAGGGTCCACCCAATAATTCAGGATAAGCGTGTCCTGTCAAGATAATTAATTTAACACATCTTTCACCAAATAAGATACTATCCAAGAATCTGAGGATTATGAAGTGAATATATCTTTGGGGGTGCTGCTTTTTCTGTCTACCACACCAAAATGTTATATTTTACTGTGATTACATTATCTGAGTAAATATTGACATTCATCTTACTTTTCATGATACTATAAATAAATTACAATAGTTTTAGGGACTCTTAAAATAGTAAGGATTCCTTATTTAAGATATCAGAATCTTACATTCAAAATCTGAGGGTCCTAATTCAATTACAATGCTTAAAGAATATCATGTTTCACTTATGTACAATAAATCTCCTCTATACATTCTGAATTAAGACAACTTTGTACAATTCTGAAATATTTTCTTTATAGACATTATCATAAACTGTTTTGTTATACAATTATTGTTGAGCCAGTGATGCCAAAATATGAGGCAAATATAGTTTGACAAGACAGCCCTTGCTTTGTCAAATTCAGCTCATATCTCATAAAATTTTAATGAGCTTAATCAACTAGTACTTTGCATACTGCTAAAACTGTATGTCCAAATAAAACTTTACCAAATAATGGTGATGTAGTATCTACTCACTATATTGACAACTATAGCATAACTTTCAAATGTTTAGAATAAAATTAAGTGAGAGATTAGAGATAAAAGGAGAGGTGTTAGCTGTCCACACATATTTTAAAAGGGCTAATCATGGACCACCTGAGTGGCTCAGTCACTTAAACATCAGACTCTTGGTTTTGGCTCAGGTAATGATCTCAGGGTCCTGGAATCCACACTCAGCATGGAGTCTGCTTCAGGTTCTCTCTTTCCCTCTCCCTCTGCCCTACGCAACCCCACTCCTGCTCATGCTTACTCTAAATAAATATATCTTTTATGAAAAATAAAAAATAAAAAAATAAAAGGGCTAATCACACCTGTATCTTTATACCTGAAAGTTTATTGCTTGGTATTATATTCAGCGCACCAAAAGTTCAACAGGCTAGCTAAATTCACCAGGGGCTCATTCATGAAGCAACCCATTAATTTACAATGATGAACGTGTTTTTTCCAGGGACCATAGACACAGGTCTGTCCCTTATTCAGAGAAACAGATCTTGCAGGTTAAAGTACCTGGAAGACTGACTTATTAATCAGAAAGTAGCTCTGTAAGCAAGGAATGTAAGCAAACTGAGTTTGGAAGGATATTTTATCTAAGCTATGAACAACTTCAAACACACAGTAACAGTTTTTGCAGATGGCTAATCTCTTAATGATTCTTACTTGCCTTACATTTAGAAAGTAGTCTTATTTTCAAGTTACAGGGGATCCTCACTTTGCTCCAGTATACTGACTACACCTGAAATAGTAGGGTTGCAATCAAATAATGGAGTTGGGGCTTTCTTATGCAAGTGTTTGGCACCATTAATGATACTTCTTGAATGACCAGAACAAGTAAGTAGATTCCACAGAAGGTTAACATGAAAGCTAACATCACGTCACCCAGTCAAAAGCTTCAATGTAAAGTAGATCCTTTATCTTTGACATTGATTCTGTCAGTTATCACAAGCTTAATAAAAGGAGGCTAAATGTACATGCACAATAAACAGTTTTAGTAAATCCCAGAAAGCAGGCAGATGATGTAGTAAGAAGTCCTCATTCTGAACCAGACCTAAATCTAATGATTCCCATATGGAAGAAAGAGGTGTTGCTTCATTTTGCTTTCAGAAAGAATTATAAAATTCTATGGTTGACTCTTATAAGAATAAGAATAAAGAGGCTATCTTTGTCATGCAGTCTTTTTTCAGTTCATAGAGTTGTTTTTGCTTCACTTTCCTTTGCCACTGGACATAACATACTTTTCCTTTTCATGATTTAAAGAAAGGCATAAGGGCTTTTGGGTAGTGCTTGTTCAATGAAAGCAGACATAATCAAATGTATAGGGATGGTTCACTAATTTGTTCACAAAAAATTTTTTTTTCAAATTTTTGTTTAAATTCTACTTAGTTAACATGTAGTGTAATATTGGTTTCAGGAGCAGAATTTAGGGATTCATCACTTACATATAACACCCAGTGCTCATCACAAGGGCTCATCTAAGTCCATCCCTCTACCCATCTCTTATGGTTTGCTTCCCTCTCTTTTTTTCCCCCTTCCTCTGGGTTCATCTGCCTTCACAAAATAAAGTGTTAGGATACACTTTAAGAAATAAAAAGTACTGGGATACCTCGGTGGCTCAGTTGGTTAAGCGCTGACTCTTAGTTTCAGCTCAGGTCATGGTCTCAGGGTCATGGGATTATGCCTTATGTCAGGCCCCATGCTCAGAGTCTGCCTGAGGTTCTTTCCCCTTCGTGGCCCTCCCTCTGTGCTCCTCGTGAGCCCTCACTCTCTCTAAAAATAAATAGAATCTTTAAAAATAAATAAAATGAAAAGTATTATTTTCTACTGGTAATGTAAACTTGCAATTTTAAGAGGGGAACAAACCAGGATTTAGTAAAAAAGACATGTATGCTGAATGGAGGAGCCATATTAACCAATTCATTCATTATTCATTCAACAAATATTATGTGCTGTGCAATTTGCCAGGTGTTAGGGATATAATGTAAGAAAAAATATTAAAAAAACATACAGCCCTTGCCTTCATGAAGTTAACCATCTAGTTACGTATTAAATTGAAATTCGATCAGCTTGAGGTATAATCTGTATTTCCAAGTCATATTTTGGGACTGCTTTTATAATAGCACAGTAAGGCAAAATGAGGTCCTAAAGAAGTAGACAGTGACAACGCATATTATCTGTGAATAGCCTGGATCTCAGTATATATGACGTAGAGAAAGCAAGATGAAAGTAGGTATTTAAAGACTGCCATAAAGAAGCAAAAGTAGATTAAATGTTTGGTACTCTAAAATCAGAAATAGGTGAATTACAGAATGCTGTATTTTGACTCAAAATAAAAAAAAGAAAGTTAAAAAACTAGAATTGCTCAACAACATAAACATTCAAGTAAAAGGTAGATAGCTGCCCCAAAAAACTGTGGAATTATTGTATAGGATAGAAGACTATCTCACTGCCAAAGTCTCTTCCAGTTTTAATGTGCTAGAGTTCCATGGATCTGCTTTGGTTTTGTAGACAAATCAACAAAGGAAAACAGTTACTCAAAAATAGTAATTTTTTTGGTAATATCTGTATATTCCAGATTGACAACATTATAAACCTATTTCATCCACCAGAAAATACATTAACTCTACCTCACTTTTGTATAGATTCAGACTATGTGCATTAACTCACTGTTAGAGCTTTCTAAAATGGCTTCAGGTTCCTTTTCATGCTGTTTTCCAGCTAAATTCATCTTAAGTGGAGAATTCTTTTTTAACACAAAGATGAATTTTTCTTAACATACTATTTCACTAAGATATTAAAATCCAGCTTAATTTTTTCACATACAAGTAAGCTTTTTTTCATTATTTTTAGTTAAAAATAGAAAGTTTTCTTCCAAAAAGAATATAAACGTTGTTTTCCGCAACTACCTACACCCTTATGACTCAAGTCCTAAAGCTATATTTCAGTGAAACTATTTTCATATTATGGCAGTTTGGGTTCAATATTTTGTCAGAGACCATTATTGTCAACATGTTTCTAATGGTCATTTCTCTTATTTTTTTTTTTTTAAGATTCTATTTATGTATTTGAGAGAGAGCATGAGCAGTGGGAGAGGTAGAGGGAGAGAGGCAAAGAAGCAGACTCCCAGCTGAGCAGGAAGCCAGATTTGGGGCTCAAACCCAGAACCCAGAGATCATGACCTGAACTGAAAACAGACCCTTAACTAACTGAGGCACCCACCCCTCTAATGGTCATTTCTATTATTCTACTAGAATTTCAGCAAAGGTGATTTATATCACTAAACTAGAGTTGACCTGAGTGACTACCATGTTATTGAAGAAGTAATAGTACGTAACTTCTGATGCTATAGTGGTCATAAAAGGTATCACAGTTTCCACTTCAAGTTCTTGGCTCATTAACTGCGGGGAAAGCCAGTCATTATGTCCAGAGAACAGTCGACCAGCCCTGTAGGGAGGACAGGAGGAGAGGAACTGGGGCCTCCCACTAATAATTAGGACTAACTTGTTAGCCTTTTAAGTAAGTCACCTCGGAAGTGAATACACCCTAGTGAAGTCTTCAGACATCTTAACTACAATCTCATGACAGACCCGGAGCCAGAACCATCAAGCTAAGCTGCTCTTTAATTCTTGTCTGGAGAAATCATGGGGGATAATAAATGTTTATTGTTTTTTTAAGCCACGACATTCTGGGGTGATTTGTTTCATAGCAATAGATAGCTAATACACAGCATGGTTCATATTCCACATATATTTGTGCCATCGTTAATACAGAGAGGAACATATACAGCTCACTTTGTAAAGTCTATTTTATAGTTTTTTTTTAGTTTTTTTAACTGTCTTTTTGTTCTTATAAAATCCAAAATTTTGAAAATTGCATGAGGAAATAATTCATAATAAAATATTAAACAAAGAAAGGCAAATTACAAACACTCTATACAATATGAATTACTCCAAAATGTTTACTTATGCCAAAGTGTTAGGGTTACACATAATTTTCTTATACATAACAGTTAATTATTGCCGCGTAACAAACCATCTCCTAATTCAGGACTAAAAGAACAATTTATTTGATAACAGTTCTGCAGTATGGACTGGGTCCAGGTAGATCGCTGATCTCAGCTCTATGTGGTATTAACTGGGCTCACTCATGCACCTGCAGTCACCCTGCCATTTGACAGGAGCTGAAGGATCCAAGATGTTTTCACCTACATGTGAAGGTCATAGGCCAATATGGCCGGAAGGGCTAGGCTCTCACTGAATCTCTTTGTAGTCTTTCTGCAACAGGGCCTCTCTTTCCATAAGACTTCTTATCATCAAATAAACTAATCCAGGCTTCTTTATATGCTGTCTCAGAGCAGCAAGAAAATGCTATAAGGTTCCTTAAGACCTAGACCCAGGGGGCGCCTGGGTAGCTCAGTGGGTTAAAGCCTCTGCCTTTGGCTCAGGTCATGATCTCAGGGTCGTGGGATGGAGCTCTACATCGGGCTCTCTGCTCAGCAGGGAGTCTGCTTCCCCCTCTCTCTCTCTGCCTGCATATAATCTCCCTCTGTCAAATAAAATCTTAAAAAAAAAAAAAAAAAGACCTAGACCCAGAACTTGCACATTCTCCCTTCTCACCACATTCTACTGGACCAACAAATCATAAGGCCAGCCCAGATTCAATGTAAGAGAGGGCTACACACAGGGCTTGAATTCTTGTAGGTTCACTAGGATCCATTTTATAACAAATCACCACATATAACATCTTTATTTTCTAACTATTCTAAAATAAAAATAGGTATTATTTCAATAAAACAATAATATTTATAATTTTGTGACCATAAAGCTAATATCTTGGAAAAGGGTAACTGCTAAATCTGCTTCTGAAGGAAATAAGCCTCTAATCTCCACTGCCTCACCTGGGAATAGAGTTCCTTTGGTTGATAAAGACTTTGAGTTTTGGGGGCCCCTGGGGCGCTCAGTCATTAGGTGTCAGCCTTCACTCAGCTCATGATCCCAGGGTCCTGGGATGGAGCCACGCATCACATCGTGCTCCCTGCTCAGCAGGAAGCCTTCTTCTCCCTTTCCCAGTCCCCCCGTTTGTCTTCTCTCTTGCTGTCTCTCTGTCAAGTAAATAAATAAAATCTTTAAAAAAAAATGGGTTTCTGCACACCGGTTTGATGTAAACATTTAATTAGTGTTCTTATACTAACTTCATTTTTTTAAAGGGGGTGTATGCAATGCCTATTTTGAGAACTTCTAGCAATACCTTTAATTCAATTAATATTCTATAAACTTTTATATTAAAACTTCAATTCAATTAGTATTCTATAAACTTTGTTTTGTCTGCAATATTTACAGATGGGTACAAACACAATAGTTAGAGGTAGGAAAGCTTTGGAGTAATCCATATTGTTATAATTCCCAAAGGAAAAAAAAAAAAAGCTCTCAGGAAAAGGTCAAGTCTTCAGGAGAAATAGAGATTTTTAAATCAATTAACTTTAATATTAAAATTTATACAGGCAAGACCCTAGCTAAGGTACCATGTGGAATTCAAAACAATAAAAGGCAAATTATTTTTAATTAATACTTAAAAAACAATAATCAGAAAAATCCAGTGAATCTTAAAATTTGCCACATAACATTATAAAGCAATTTGTTGATTGAAAAATTGTAACAATCAAATTTACCAACCTCTTTTTTTCTTGAATAATAGGACTAATGGACCTGTCACATTAGTATAGAGATATCTCACATTGGATAGCCTTTGCAAAAAAAGGATGCTGGCCCCATAGGTTGTGGTGGCTATAATAATGGCACCAACTCTTTGAATAGCAAAGATATTCTTTTTTTTTTCTTTTTTCTTTCTTCTTTTTTTTTTTTAATTAAGAGAAAGCAAGAGAGAAAGGGTGGAGGGAGAAGCAGAAGCAGAGTCCCCACTGAGCAAGGAACCCAAAGCAGGACTCGATCCCAGGACCCCAGGATTATGACCTGAGCCAAAGGGAGACACTTAACTGACTGAGCCACCCAGGTCCCCCTGAGAAGAGTGATTCTTGAGCTGTTCTTTCTTCTTTTCCCTCCCTAGTAGTGGGCCCTCGACACTTCTCTCTTTCCTGTGGCTCAGAAGCAGGGATCCTGAGCTTCAGATTTGGCTTCAGCAGGACAATGGCCTGGAATTTCAGCATGGTAAACTTAAGCACACCAACTTTCCGCAAGTCTCTTCATTTACCATGTACCAGTTTATCTCAAGATGACTAAAATGAACACATTATGATCAAGAAACAACACTAAAAGAATTTCACTTCAGGAATGAAGTATAAAGGTGTGCCTGGGTGGCTCAGTCAGTTAAGCATCCAACTCGTGATTTTGGCTCAGGTCATGATCTCAGGGTTGCAAGATTGAGCCCCTCATCAGGCTCTGTGCTGGGTGTAGGGTCTGCTTGGGGTTCTCTCTCTCCCTTTGCCCCTCCACACCCTGCCCCAATCTCTCTCTCTCTTATGGAAAAGGAAAGAAGGAAAGAAGGAAGGAAGGAGGAAAAGGAAAAGGGAGGAAAAAAAAAGAGAGAGAGGGAGGGAGGGAGGGAGGAAGGATAGATCAGGAATTGATACTTTTTTAAAAAAAATTATGGAATGTTCAGAATTAAACTTAGAATAACATAATCACTACAAATAGAACAATAGTGGCCAACATTTATTGAACTCCTGCATATTTATCACTCTAGGCACTATAACTACATTATCTATGAATTCTACGAGGAAGATATTACTATAATCCCTGTCCCCTTTATATACAGGCAACTGTTTAAATGGCTTGCCCGAAGTTGTCCAGGTTGTTAGTGGTACAGCTGGGATTCCAGCTTAGTCAGGGCCCTTTCTACTTATGCTATATAATACTTTCTTAATTTAAATAAACAATTCTCTCAAAAAGCAACCTATTTGATATAAACTACTATTTTAGACATATAAATCAATCTGACATTCTAAATTATTCTATTGGTTTCTTGGGCATATATAAATTGTCTTCATCATCCTGACACATTCTCTACGGTTTAGACAGATTATGACATAAACAAGTTAGCTAAGTTCTTTTATCTGCTATTTCTTGGTCATCATCAATACTGTTTGTTTTGCAACCGTTCCCATAAAACAAAAGGTATCAAATTTATTGGTTGCATACATACATTCTATCTTCAGCCTTTCAGTAAATAGCATCAACCTGGAGTATCCCATAAATATTAGTGATAATTATAATACTTCAATTAAAAAATGCCAAAAGAACTGATGACGTTTGGAGAACTTTTTCAAGTCTAAAGCTTTTTGAACCTTAACTTCAAGACTGTTACAAATATTTTTGAGTTGCATATTGCTGCAATTTATCTTTCTATCTCTATATTCAGAATCTTTTTTACTAAGGCTATAGGACTCTTAAATATATTCGTCCCCCAAGTACATTTGAAATTGTCAGCCCATGTTTTCTTATTAGATTTAAACTATGTTTTTTAAACTACTTTTCATTATAAGATTTACCTATTTTATTGGCTGAATCTGAAGAATAGTGAGTTCAAGAGATAAACTTGCTAGAAACATTTAAAACTACTAAAAACAGTGGTGAAAGAGTAAATCCAAGAGCAAATTTCCAGGTCATAGAATTGATTTGAACAAAATGTTAGAGGAAATCTATTCCTAGTTGTCCAATTAATAAAATAAATTTAAAGACTAATACTTGATATGTCAGGGGCAGACAGAGGGAGAAAAAAAAAAAAAAGAAAAAGAAAGAAAAGTAGCCTAGAGGGATTGAGCCTCTTCTTCTAGCCTCCTTTAAGTTATTTCTGGGAGTCCATTACATCCTAGATTTTGTTTGAGTTTGTCTCAGCTTGCTTCATTCAGTATATTTCCAAGTCTTTCCTTGATAATAATTTTATTCCCCTGTCTGCCTTCTCTTGGCAAAAGCTGACCTGGCTACAAGCCCAAAACATGGTAAATGACAAATCACTACCAGATGAATCTGCAAGTTTTACATAGAGTGTTTCCTCCAGGCTCAGAACATTTTGAGGCCCAATAAAATTACTAGAATAATTCAGAATCACAGTGAGATCCATTTTTTTTTGTGGAAATCCTCTATTTCTGCTAGACAGTAAAACACTAATGAAGAGTCCCATTAATTTTCAAAATCAGAATATAAATAATAAGTTATGACAGGCCAGGAAAAATTGTAATGGTGACTAGAAAGAAAGTTACTAAACAAATGGTATTATGAAAAATTCTCAGCTTTTAAAATATTTGCCTAAGCAGTTTGGTTTTCATTTAAAAAAAAAATCACTGTAAAAAGTCATGCATAATAATTTTTTATTGGAAGAGTAGAAACCAACTTCTCAAAAAAAAATACAATCTGACCATTAAAATGTTTAACATTTTATGGATATATATATATATATATATATATATATATATATATGTTCATATGGTCAGATATCTATGTTTTAAATATTCATGATGATGCAGCATTGGTATATGATATTATTTTTTAATTTTTTGAAATTTTTTCATGATACTGCTTTTTCAAGTTTTACTTTTCAAGACTTCATTATTGGGTTTATGGATGAGCTTTTAAAGAAAATTTTGTATGATGTAATGAATTAAAAATAAACTAAAATAGGGGCACCTGGGTGGCTCAGTTGGTTAAAGCCTCTGCCTTCGGCTCGGGTCATGATCTCAGGGTCCTGGGTTCGAGCCCCACATCAGGCTCTCTGCTCAGCAGGGAGTCTGCTTCCTCCTCTCTCTTGGCCTGCCTTTCTACCTACTTGTGATTTCTGTCTGTCAAACAAATAAATTTGCATACATACATTTAATTAATTAATTAATTAATTAGAAAATTTACATACATACATTTAATCAATTAATTAAATTAAATAGAAAATTCAGTCTATAACTGAATCCACAATAAAACAACCATTTAAATCATAAGGTAACTCTTCCGGGTATTTATAATATGTAATTTTTCATTTCTTAGGAATCTTTAGAATCTACCTTTCTCAGTCCCCAAGAATAAACTTCAGATTTAGAAATCTTATTTTATCCCACATGCCACAAAACTTATTCTGAAAAATAATTGGAAACCACCTCTTAAATATGTGTGATATAATTTGGGAGAATGCTTATGACATATTGATGGTTATGTATACAAGTAAAAATGGCAAGATCTATCAAAACTGAGCACTTATAAAATGCTTTGTAAAAGAATGTAAAAAAAAAAGTTATAAATCAATTTGTGGGTGTTTAAAACAATGCTTATTTCCCCTGTACTTCACAGATTGGATTTATTCTCAGACTTGATGCTTGCGATAGGTTTAGTCTTTGACAAATCTCAAGAAAGCAAATTTCTCTATAATTCCCTTCTCACATCGGTATCCTCATTAAATCCTGGTCTACCAGCAAGATCCTGTCATCAGAAGGCCTCGGTTTTAATCCTTTGCCTTTTACAAACTAAGCACATAAAGCATGTTAGTAATCAGGACCTTCACCTTCCATACCTTGAAAAATGGAAATTTGGTAATGGCTACTTAGGATAGCCTATTAAAGAGGGATTACTTTTAGGATCAAAATTGAAGTGAGATTACATATAGGCAAAATGCTGTTTTGAACTATGCAGTACTTCGTACAATAAGGAGTACTATTCCTCCGACTCTTCTCTGGCCCAGCAATATTCATGCTACACCATCTCTTCCATTGTCACTCCCCCTTGATAGGACTCAATTCAAAATATCATCCTCCTGAATCTTGGGACTCAATTTAATTATGTGTTCATAAGAGATCTAGAGCACTACCTGCAAAATGTAGGGGCATTTCTTGGGGCTTTCTAAAATCCATTTTTCCACCATATTGTCTAACTTATTAGAAAGTTCTCCCCATCGGAATTAAGACCTTGGTAGGAAGAACTGGAAAGTCCTACTCTTATAAAAGATTTCGGCAAAATGACCACTGCCATATTTTCTCTGAAACTATAACTCGGACAAAGCAGATGTGAATTTAAAGTGAATAGACCTTTTTCCTATAGCCAGTGGAACAAATGCAGGGGAGTTAACTGATGTTAACACAACAAAATGGGCATGTAAAGTAAAACACTTAAGTTTATCCTATTATCAGTAAAAGAAAAAATCTGGAATTACAATGCCACTCCAACTCTACCCCATCTTCCCTAACCCTCTCAAAAAGTACAGTTTGGCTGTGAGACTACCTCCTGAAGGCTGTCAGTTTTTTCCTAGGCGAAAGTCTGCAGGAGATTCAGGGTTTATTAAGGTTATCATATTTTAATGTTCTACTCACCATGAACAAGCCGAAGAGGATGCTAAACACAGACATATCAAACCCTTATCTATGATCTACTAGATCCATTGGAAAGAGTGGGGTACATTACAAGGAATGAGCCTGTTTCCTAAAGTGCCAATCTTTTTTGAAACTTTGACCAATGTACTAATATCAAGGGAATTTAACTATATTGATTTAAGGGGACAATGTAAAAAGAATAAAACTAAAACAATGCACACTTTTTAAACTAGTTACAAAATTGGCTGAAGCACCCTTTTCTGTCATTATTGGTTATTACCAGTTTTAAACTGCAAATTTGCAGTGAATGCTCTGTTCCTCAGAAAAAACAAAACAAAACAAAACAAAAAATTACTATTGCATGACTACGATAAACTCCCTTGGACCTTCCCAATTTGCAAAGTTCTCTTCCTAGCTTCTTCCTGTCTTCCTCCCTGGCTTGAATCCATTGCCTGGGTAAGGGACACCTAAGGCTGACACCAGATGAATTCCAGGCAAATTTCATAGGCCAACATGACTTTTCCTCCGGTACAGAGTACTAGAGTAAATGGTTATAATAACTAAAGCAGCATTGTCCACAGGCTCTGAGTGTTTAAGGTTGATGACTCTCCAAAATGAAATAGTGAACTGAAGATGGAAGTAAAGAAACTTCAAAGGGTCACGTCTAGACGACACCTTCCTGTCTCAGGGAATTGCCTGCAATCTCCACTCAGAGGCAGAAGAGAAAGAAGGAAAGCCTGTCAAACCTCATTGACCATAGGTAATGGTACAGCATAATTTCCTCTGATAATGTCACCCAAAAAGGAAATCCTACAGACCAAACGGATTAAGACCTCAAGGGAAATATCGTATGAACAAAATTGTTTTTTTGTTTTTCACTTTTGGAGGACTGTGGGGAAGTAAAAGGGGTAGTGGATGGGATTTTTTAAATTGACTTGAGTCTTTTTGTATAGTCGGAAAGAAAATGGAACTAAATTTAAGAAAAAAAAATTGTGATATGTACAAACAAATGTGTCTTTTACAAGTTTCCCCATTAGATATTTATGAACTCTTAAATCTTTGGTTCCCCACCATCAGAAACCATGTGCCTTTTCTATGACAGTTATTACTTATAGAAGAAATAAAGTCAATTTTGGTAAGATGGTTAATTTAAATCTTACTGTGTGTTTCTGAGATAGGAAGACATGACTTGTGATTGAGCTGGTCTTATGTGAATATATATTTAATATGCACACATGTTTATAGTAAACATATATTCATCTATAAACAGAGTGACTAAAGAAATAAGTAGGAATATGGGACACCTGGGTGATTCAGTTGTTCAGCTCAGGTCATGATCTCAGGGTCCTGGATTTGAGTCCCACATTGGGCTCCTTGCTCAGCAGGAGCCTGCTTCTCCCTCTGCCTGCCGTTCCCCCTGCTTATGCTTACTCTCTCTTATTCTCTCTGATAAGTAAAAAAAATAAAATATTTTTGAAAAATAAGTAGAAACATTTAATTCTAATATTTTTAAGTTATGAAGTCTTATGTGAGTAGATGTCTTGGCTTATTACAGTACTATATATTTTTATGGAAATTGATTTTATAAAAGAAGACAAAAACTTTATGCTTTAAGTTATTTTATAGTCTTCTTTTGTCCAAATTTCCCTTTTAAAAATAGTTGTGACTATCATACCTGAGTCTTATTTTGCAGAAAAGCATAGTCTCTTGGGGAAGTGTAGAGGTGGCTATTTCACCGTCCTAGGATTACACATGGATACACCTATTACAGTGTCAAACTGAGTGAAAAGAAAGTTACACCAAAGCCTATTTTCAAACAAGGCAGGATAATGTGGGGCGTACCCTGGGAAATAGGAAGATAACCCCACTTGACTAACTACCATAGGCTGTAGCTAGCTACAGGGTCTGAAAAATGTAGATGATACTCTGGAACTGTGATTTACTGAGCAGCATGAAACCACACTGTCAGGCACATTTGCTAGGCTTTTTGATGTGGTTTTTCCCCTTTCTTTTGAGTATATCTTAGAACAGTGTCACTCAGGTATCAACATTCTAATAGACCATCAGTTATTTGTTACTAATGAAATTACATGCTTAACCTCCCTAATTCAGGTTAAAAGAAGAGTTATTGCCACTGGTAAAAGTCTGATTGGAAACTTCAAAGCTGTTATTATTTGTAAGTTACTACTTTTCAAGTTATTACTTAAGTTATAAATAATATGTTATTAAGTAATTATTTTAAGGTTAACAAATTTTACCCAGGAGAAATAGTAAAAACTTGCTTATTAAAAATTCCTGTTTTCTTAATTGTAAAAAGTAATTGGTGAAATATTTGGAAAAAAGTTCAAAAATGGAAAAACATTTGAAGAAGAAAATAAAAATCACCAACATTTCACACATTTTATTCTATTCTCATTTTCTTTCCAGGTATTATTTTGCATATGGTTGAGATCATATTTTATATATATATTTAAACTTAATTATATCACAACATTTTCTCATTTGAAAATCTCTTCAGAAAAATAATTTTAATAATGATATAATAGTCTATTCTAGAAATATACTACATATTAATGATTCACCCATTTTGAATATCTTGCTTATTCCAAATAGCGTGTTCTTGAAAACAACAAAAAAAGCTGCACTCCTTTTGCACAAATCTGCATAAATATTTAGGAATATTTTCTCAGGATACATTTCTATACAGACAGCTGAGGCAAAGGGTATGGATTTTTTTTTTTTTTTAAGGTCCCTTCTCCCTAATTTAAAAATAAGATAATGCTCTTTGGTCAGTAATAGTAAGTAAAAAAGCAGGAGGAAAAAAATATCTGTAACTTTCCTCCTTGTGCAACCACATTCTGCCACATTTCCTTCCAGTCTTTTTTCTTTCATTTTAACACACTTGAAGTTATTTTGTGTATATACTTTTGTATTCAGCTCTTCTCATCTAATGTATCAGAAGCATCTTCATATAGCATTAAAATTATTTACACTTATTATTAATGACTGCATTATGCTCCATCATTTGAGTGAAACATGATTTGCCTAACCACATCACTAAGAATGTAGGTCATTTACAGTTTTTCCTCATTATAAAAAAGGTCACCTTTGAGTATAAAATTTAGTGAAAATTTTTTATTATTTCCTTGCATAGATTATTTTAAAAGAAATGCTGCCTTATAAACATTTTATAAAGCCTTTTTGTTACATATCACTAAAAGCTACACCAGTTTTTATTCTCAGCAAGGGTATAGATAACCCTCACCCTCACCAGCATTAGTATCTTTTACAATTTGCTAATCTGATTTGAGTAATGAATAATCTCATTATTCTGTTATTTATATTTTGTCAGAAACTTGTGGTTGAGAAATCTTTTCATGCTTCTTAACCATGTGTAATTCCCCCTTTATAAAACAATCATGCTTTTTGCCCATTTATTTATGAGATTTCATATTCATCTTACTGAGTTGTATGAGCTCTTTAAGAACAAAGTTATCAATTCTCTGTCATATTTACCACAAATTTATGTCATCCTATTACAAAACTTAATGTTTAAATAATGCACAAGACATTTTGTTTAACATGTCATAGTTTATATATAAATAACACATTAAAAGTCTCTGAAATATTTTAAAGATTACTAAAATAATATTATGCAAATTACTCATGCATAGTCTTTAAGAAAGGCTAACTTCCATTTACATGATTATCAACTCTAAATTAGCAGTGTTTAAATTAATAAGACTTTTCTGAAAGTAGGCTAAGTGTACTACCTATCTTTTGTCACTTTAAAGACCAGGGATGAGCACCCGGCTAGCTCAGTCGGTAGAGCATGAGACTCTTAAAGACCAGGGATGACTATAAAATAAACAATAATTTACATGTTTGTTTGTTTATTTTTCCACATAAGAAACTCTGTGAATGTACAGAGGTACTACCAAATCTGAACACTCCTATAGGGATTTCTTTTACAGATATTCCTTTATCTTTTCATTTCTCTTTTTATTTGGGAAACTTTAGACTTAGGTAATCAAATAAAACCAATTTCTGAGGGAAAAAAATAAAAACCTACAATAGAAAAAAAAAAAGTTAATACTCTCTGATTCATAACAGAACCCAGAGAGTATATTCTTTTAACTGAAAAATTCTAGGTGCTTCATAATTGGCCTTTTGTTACAAAATGTCCTATTAAATTAGCAATTTATGCTTCTTGGCATTGAGGTCCATAGGACAAGCTAGGAAGGAGGATAAAAGTATTTCCATAAGGTAAGAAGCCATATAGCACAAATTTCAGGTTCTCCATATCATCCTTAATTATGAAAGAGTAAAATAAGCAAAAAAGTTTTCATATAATGATTTCTTGAAGTGGAGAAAAATCTAAATAAATTTGGCAAAGCTCTTCCTTTCATTATATTAATAGGAGGAAATAAATTTCACAAAAATACTATTTAATTCACTCAAGATTATAAAGTTATTTTAATAAAAATGTAGATATTAGGACAATATAGGCATTTATCATGATTCAACAAAATTCTCAAATAACAGATTATTTTTCTAGCTTCACAAAGTCTTTCTGAATAACTACTGAATTACATTACATATTTTGAAAATTATTTTATAAATTCTAGAGAGAATCAAATTAAGTTATTATTCATGCTTCTTATGTTGATGCTTTGGGGGGGTGGCAAATTTTGAGTAAAAAATTACATTTTAAAATCTACTTGGGAAAGGAGTTTGAATCATTCATTATATAAGTAAAATATACTTATTTCATTTTATTAGGAACCAAGATCACCAATAAATAAATTTAACCCAGCATACATATAGAATGTAATAGGTAAGACCTTGCTAAAATAATCCAGATTATGTTCAGAAATAAAGCAATTCCAAATTAATTTACATCCTTTTCTTGGTTGAAAAAAAATAAGATGCAAATTAAAGCTAGTTCAGATATTCTCTATCAGTAATAAATTGGAGGAAGGGGAATGGTAAAACGTCAGCACACATGTAATCTAATTTCAAGATATGGGTTTCCCTAATTTCTTCATAAAAAATTGGAAAACCCATGTTTTCCCCTCACAAATATGCTCATATATTAACATTTTACTAACTGAAAGCACAGCCATTTTTTCAACAGTGAAATCAAAAATGGCATTTTTAAATAACTATACTTGTTCTATAGGATACAACAAAGGAAACAAACCATTTTTTGTTATTTAAAATGCAACCAGTCTGCATGTGTAAGATACTGTGTGGGTTTTTTATTTGTATGTTTAATATTTTAATTTTACAGTGAATACATATATTTATAGTTAGAAAAATAATAATAATTTTTAATTAGCCCCAAAACATTTTTTTTTTATTTAGCTTCATGAAAAATAAATAAATAAAAATTTTCTCAACATAGCACTACATGCTTATCTCTATTAGGGGAGAAGATGTTAATAGTCCTCAAAATGAAGCCATGAAGTCATCATATTTACTGTTATAACTAATCAAATCAAATAGTTAATGAATGACAAATAATCTGGCTCAAAATTGTACTTTTTTAAAAATAATTACTGTAACTAAGGATCCATGTATGGCTTTCTCTTCAAACATATTTGAATCATCTAAGCAATTCACGATCATTGTTGTTCTTTCCTCCAAAGTAAGTCAAACATAAAACAAATCTACCCTGATTCACATACGTACAAGAGCTTTGTGTCTAATGATTTGGATATCATGAAACTGCTGGAGCCATGCCTTTGACAAAACAGATGGAATACAGCTAAGAAAATAAAAAGTAGTTTCCAACTCTGAATACACTGTTACTTTGTCTAAACATAACTCATTATTTCAAATTATAAAATGTAAAAATATATCTAGTGTTAGCATACCTTATGAAATGCAAAAGAAAACCAAATAACCTAGGCTCTTCATTGCAATGTCTTTGTAGTTTGATTGAACACATCAATTATTTCAAAATGCCTTTGTCAAGGTTTTGGGGTTTTTGTTTTTTTTCCTTGACAGTGGCTTTGAACATTTTGGAGCAGATTCATAACTTATTTGTGGTCACACAGAGGAATACATATTAAAGTAAGGCCTAAATTGTGACTCAAAATCTTAATGCCAACATGTTGATAATGACCTATAATCTTCATTAATGAATATGTATTACATTATTCTGTTAACCAGATATAAATATAATTAACAAAAGATTAAAAATGTTAACTATCTTTATAATTCCACTTACATTAAATATTATGTCATCTTATACAACTTAATTTTAATTATTTAAGTGTATTGATTTTAAGAATGAAGCTATATATTGTTTTTTAAATATAAAGTGGTATTTTAATTTTTATTGTTACTTAAGAAAAGTTTAAATTTAAGAGCATTGTTTCCTTAACTGTTTAATATGTTGCTTATCAGGAGAGAAATAAACTGTTATGATTTCTACAAAGTCTTTATTTACTTTACTTTTTATTTTTTGCAATTTCATTTTAATAATGACTTCAACAGTCTATAACAAAATATACAAAGAAATATATGACTATTTTTAAACGCTTGTTTTAATATAATTTTTCCAGAAAATATTTTGCTTTGCAAGTTCAGTAACGAAGGCTTTAATACCGTATTTCCCTTCACTATAATAACAGTTTAATAGAGAATAAAGATATTAGCAAAACAACTGAAGCTTCTTGCTATTTCACCTTGAATAAAGGCTCACTTTCCAAATTCTTTATCAAAAATAAAGAATAAGAATGTTCTTGGAACAAAGAGTCAATTAAAATCTACTTCCTTTACACTATAATTGTGATCAATTATTTTTATACGCTCATAGACAATAAATTCAAAATATTACTAACCAATCTTCTAAAAACACTATAATAACATATTTTCTGCAATGTGGTTGGTTTGAAAACTTTCCAAATAGACTATTGACTCTTCATTTTGGTAATTTAAATGAAATTTTGGTTATTCCTGTTACCATTTTTGTCATCCATAAATCTCTACTTATCATCTCTCTTTGATAATTTAAGATGTTTTCTGAACAGTATTATTTTAAAAATTTTCTTGTTTTTCCAAGAAGAGAAAAAAAATCCCTAAACTTAGAGATGTTTTATTAGAAATTTAAATTTTTCTGAGACTTTGGGCTTAATGTTCTCTTAAAAAGAAAACGAATAAAGCACAAAACAAACCAACCACATTTACCAACAGATACAATAGCAAGGCAGCCAAAATAATTTATACTTAAGCATTGAGCATATTTTTTTATTTCCCCTTTCCCCCAGATGATGCCTAGAAATCCTATCTAAAGACAAAATGCTGATTAAACTATAATAACAGTAACATTGGCTGAAAGACATATAATGGCACTTTACCCATTACATTTTTACTGAACACAAAAGATACAAACTAAGTTCTTATGAACATTTTAAATGTATCAGATATAATATTTACTTGTAAACTGCTAGATTGGTAATGAAGCATTTTCTTATACTTAAAGATTTACAAGGAGGAAAAAATAAAAGGATACTAGACCTCTAACCTAAAAAGATCAGCAGTGAACATGTTTAAAGTTGCATGTACTATACATTAACAGCTTACTTTAAAACCACCAATATTCTGGAAAGTCTCTATTACTAATTATTAATACATAGGCCTTTAGTCAATGACTACTGACCATGGGAGAGACTAAGAGGTTGCCAACTGGGAAGCCTTAGATGAGCAAAGTGAAAAGAACCAGAGCCAAAAAAAAAAAAAAAAAGGAGTGCCTTGTAAGTCCAGGGAAGTCCTTTATCCTAATTATGTACTCTAGAACTCAGTTACTCAGTTTTCATGCTAGAGAACTATAGACTTTTCCACCTAACCTGACCATTAAAGATTTTTCAAAACCAGAGTTCAAGCCAAAAAGAGGCAAACACTGGAAGATAGAGGTATTTGTTGTAAAGTTTCTTAAATGCATTTCCCCCACAATTAAAATAATGAGAAAGATCTAGATGAATGGAATATATAATTGCTAGACAGCTTCAACTATCAGAGCTGAAGCATAACTCATTCTAAATTTTTGTCTGGCAAATATCAATAAAATATATTTACCCCCTGGATTTCATCATTTTCAAAAGCGCTCAAGGAGAGTCTTTTTGGCTCTATTTAGGATAGATGTACATGTTAAGACACATTCACAAAAATAAGAGATTACTATGCTTTACTTTAAAACACAAATGTCCATGGCTTTTCTCTCTTTACAACACCAAAATTTATGAAAGCATCAAAATGTATTTTAATATATCCTTTATCTCTTGAAAATTAGGAAAGTAACCAATGAGGAGTATATGCCCCATGTAAATCCACAAACTGGAAAGTATAAACATTAACTCAGTAGAGAGAGAAGAGGAGATAGCCCAAAGCAAACTCCCAAAAGCATTTCAGAGACCGTTTACAGTCTAGCAAAAAAGAAGGACTAAGCTCTTTATCAGACACTGAATTAACAAGTGAGTTGCATACCCAACACTTAAAATTATTTTGTAAAGTAAAACATGGTGAAATTGCTGCCTTGATGAAAGTACTTTAGGAAGTACTTTCCTAAAAATGGAAGCTTCAGATGCATCATGATAAATAAGCCCGTTGTACTATTTATTTTTCTCTGATCTAAACTACTAGATGAGCTAGTAGCCAGAAATAATTGAGAGATGTGGAAAACCTCTTTGCAAAACAACTTCGTAAATAACATGTTTGTGCTGAAAGTGAGATAAGTAGTAAATACTCAAGATTAAGCATTCTGAGAGTTACAACAGACTCTCAAGCCAGCAACTTCTAAATGGTGTTTACTTGCCTTTGAGGGTTTTTTGGGGGGGGGGGTTGTTTTTGTTTTGTTTTGTTTTGTTTTGTTTTCATTCTTCCTGCCCTGTAGAGTATGAGACTCTGATATTGCTGTTTGTCTTTTAAAACTACACTCATCAGCATCTTGGGGATAAGGCCTGCAGGAGAGAAGTAAAATTACATTTTTTCCCCACTGTATTTCCACATTCTTCAGGATCTGACCATGAATTTATTCATTTATACAATAAATATTTATTGAGTACCTACTACAAATAAGATAAATAAGAATAAGAAGTAAGTAACAAAAATACATTTTAATGTACTTTTGACCTTTAAAAAATCCACTAAGAATTAAATTAAAAATTTTGCAACAGTGTTTATGGTGAAACTCATAACTCGGCTTCATTTTTAAAAAAGTAAAAAAAAAAGTACCACTCCCTTCATTTAAAATCGCTTTTTAATTATTTGTTTTATTTACTTTGGGATATTGGAGAATTTGCCTATGTCTACTTTTCACAGTTGAATTAAATTTTAAATCCTTAAACACCCAGACTTCGTAGTAACCTTGAAAAAGAAAAACAAAGAAGTGCTTTAAAATTTATTTTTAAGGATATGATAAAACTCATTTGGAGAGAACAGATTGGAAGGACATTATTATCCTACATTAGAGAACAGGTTCATTAGTATTTTTCCATTATCATCTATTCCCAGGTATGGGAAAAATTATTTGTAAATTGTTTAATGTCTTCATCAGCAACCTGACTGCAAGCATCAAGGGATCAGGAAGGACGACGCCTATTTGATTCATCAGTGTGTCCCCAGGGTCCGTCACAGTGCTTGGCACACAGCGGGTACTCAATAAATATTTTGATAGAATATCTGAAGGCGATTTTTACCTTTCTCTTGCTGCCAGAAGACAAGGTCTACTGCTGCTCTGCTCATCACTCAGATTATCTATACTCTATGCTTTTAGAAACAGGTTTTACCTATCTCCTCTCCCCCTTGGGGGAAGAGAACCTTAGTTCCACAGCTTTTTCCTTCTCCGTAGAAGGGTTTTAGGCTTCAGCTTCCTAAAAGCCTGGCTGTAAAAGGAAGACCAACAATCAGCACAAATCTGGGTGGGGAGAAACGTAGTTAACCCCTAGGTATGTAAGCTTCTAATTCAAGCAGCGTCTAAATCCATTTGCTATTCCCCAGGACTTCCCAATGAGTTTTCTCTTAATAGGAAGTGTTTTTGGACCTCATTTCATAAACTCTTTAGAAAGTCCCAAGCAGTTCCAAATTCCTAGATTGCACACTATGTACCAAAGTCAAGTCATTTGGATTTAGATATGAATTACAATAGAAACCTGTATCAGAACTCTGCTAATGAGCCCTTACCACTGAGTCTTTTTTTGTTTGTTTGCACTCAGTATGTCCCCCATAATTTATGCTTCTAGAAATTCATAAAGTTACCTAAGAATTGTTTATTGCTATGCATGTTTTAAGAAATCTCTGCTACATTGTATCATTTGATCATCACAATGACCCTATAAGTTAGTCAAAGAAGTCATTATTATCTTCATTTTCTAAACAAAAAATAGGCATAGAAAGGTCACAAGGCTAGCAAGTAGCAGAGCTGAGTCTTTTACTTTCAAGTTCAGATTTTTTTAAAAGATGACCTAATGCAGGAATCCCAAACTAGGAATCTTCGTAAGTATCTTGACATTGTTTTTGTTTTTATTTTTTAAGATTTTATTTATTTGAGAGACAGAGAGCATGAAAGGGGCGAGGGGCAGAGGGAGAAGCCGGCTCCCTGATGATCAGAGGGCCTGATGTGGGACTTGATCCTGGGACTCCAGGATCATGACCTGAGCCAAAGGCAGTTGCTTAACCAACTGAGCCACCCAGGTGCCCTTGACATTGTTTTTAAAATGAAAATTATTTTGAATCTGCATAAGCAAGTTATGTTACAGGCTTACCACTACCTATAGAATTTTATTGGGCCCCTACCCACATCATGTTCCTACCTGGTCACTGAAGTTATTTGCACTGAGATCTCATCAAAAAGAACAGCCATTCGGGGCACCTGGGTGGCTCAGTGGGTTAAAGCCTCTGCCTTCGGCTGGGGTCATGATCCCAGAGTCCTGGGATGGAGCCCCGCATCAGGCTCTCTGCTCAGCAGGGAGCCTGCTTCCCCCCCCCTCTCTCTGCCTGCCTCTCTGCCTGCTTGTGATCTCTGTCTGTCAGATAAAGAAATTAAAAAAAAAAAAAAATAAAGAACAGCCATTCATTTATTCAATGATCAATCCATTTGTTCATCACAGTATAGCCACTATTCGAAGGCATTCCAGACTGCAACTTTCAAAATTTAAATTCTGAGTATTTATTAACATCCTGTCATATAGAATGAGGACTACAGACATAGCTTCAGGTTAAGTTCAAATTGTTACAGTTTTGTGTTAAATTTTGGTAAAGATGTTTTGGAGGAGAGCCTAAGGTTACAGTTCTACCGCAGATTTAAGAATTTTTAAAAATAGATTTTTAAAATACAATGAAAAGACAGATAAGAGACATGTCTTATTTCTGATCAACAAAGAAAATTATATTCAACATTGTTGCTAGATTAAAGCCACATCAAATGTTTTATTTAGCACTATGTATACTACCGTGTTCTAAGTACATACGATCTTATACCAAATTTAGGGAAGGTAAAAAGCCACATAACAAAAATTTACCTAAAAGGAATATATCCAGTTTTCTATGTATTATTACTAATGCTCTCTAAGCTTGTGGATGCAGGAAAACTAAATTATATTTTTAAAACTATTTGTCGATTTGTTAAAAGGGCTCTGGCTCAACCACAACATGAAAACTGTATAGATTTCACATGTCTTGGGAAGTTTTACCAAAAACCCTATTTCAGTCAAAGATTGGCATGTGACAGTTTTATAGTCAAGTCTTTAAAATCTAAGCGTCAAGACTCAGTATGTACAGAGAAAGAAGAAGGTGCTAACTGTTCTTTGCTGTATACTCTGAACCTTCTCAATACATCATTCTGGATGCTCTTGGTTAAATCAAAAATATCTATTTCAAGATAAACTATAGAAGTAGAGATATAAGTTAACACAGAAGATGTTTCTCACTCATTTTCTGAGCTTTACTCCCATCTCTCTTCCATGTCAATTTCATCCTTAGGTATTTCCTTCATGGCCACATGATGAGTACATTAGCTACATGCTTCCTTGCTTATACATACAGAAAAGAGGAATACTCCAATATTCTAAAGATCAAACAAAACTCCCAAGGATCGCTTTGATCAATCTTGTTTCATTCATTCTTTCAACAAACACTTATTGATCACATACTGTATATCAGGTACTATTCTTGGTACTAGGACTATAGCAATGAACAAAACATATTCCCTATTTTTGCACAGCTTAAGTTCCTGAAACCATCCCTGAATCAATCGCAGTGAGGACTAGTTTACCTCCATTCGTTTGACACTTGTAGACTTAGTGTTAGGATCAATCCTAATCAAACCACATGGCTACAACACAATGTTAAGGAACAGATGTTGGTAAGACAACTGCATTGTTCATCACTTGACCCGATAATATTTTGGCAATGGATATAGATAATTATTGAGATCAATTAATATACAATTCTATATGAGTTGAAAATGCATGTATAGAATTACTTTATATGGAAATAACCCATACCTTGAGGAGAATGGAAGTAATCTCCTGCAATTGTGAAATAGGTTACAAATCCCATCCCCAGGATGATGAGACTTCTGTTTTACCGAGCTACTATCGAGATGTCAGCCACCTAAAATAAAACATTAGCCACGCCACTGTTTTTACCACCACAGTTAATGTCAGGAACTATTCTGTAAAACTTTTTTTTTTTTAATGTGTATTTTTAGAAAGTAAAATATGATCATGCTCCAGACCAAGCCTACATTGTTTTAGTTCCCTCTTCACTTTCTTCCATGGCCACAGTCTCCACCCTTGACTGTAGTCCATCACCTAAAGAGGCCCGAATAGAGGATGGCCAGATTCATTATAACTACCAGAAAACAAGCAAAAAATGCATGTCATACTCATGACGGGTAAAAGGTCTTCTTGAAATAAAGGACACAAAGAAGAATATGTTGAGCTTATTAACAAACGACATATCAGATCATGTTACCAATTTTTACCTCTGCTTCATCTGCATCATTAGCAGGGTTTATTCACATCAGACTCTAAGGCTGAACCACCAAAAATAAGATGCCAGCACCATAACATTAGAAGAATCACATTCAGCTGTTCCTATAGTGGACATTAATTAAACAAGCTAGCAACTGCCCAACTTGATGAATATGATGCTCAAAGAAAAATCACCTCCAGTTTGGATGGAAATGCTTGAGAAGAAGGCAGCATTTAAGGCAGGCTTTAAAGATTGAGGGAGGAGCACTGGATAAAGGATGCCTGTTTGGGAATCCTCGCATTTTGTTAGACCTGGATTCTTACTCTTGTCAGGAGTCAGCTAAGTTTTCTTAAGATAATTCTGCCTATCTTTGGAGAAGGAACTGCTGCTGGTTATAGATCAGAGTTTAGTCTCAGTAAATAAACTATGTATGATACGATGGTACTCGTTAACAGAGGTATAACCTAAAGAAAAATTTCCCTGTGGAGGACAGTCATAACTAAGATATCAAAGCTGTTTTGAGAAAAGCTCTTGAAAATTTGTGAGCAGTGATTTACCATTAAAAAGTAGAAAGATGTTCAGTGATAAATTACTCTTATGACCCTTTACCCTCCCCCCAAAAACTGGTGAAACAGAAGCTCAGAAAGTTAAGTGATCTGCCCAAGGTCATCACACAGCTAAAAAATCAGAAGCTGAACGTGAACTACAGGTCAGCAGACTATAACAATAAGAACTTTCACTTATGATGGAGTGGAAGCAAGGGGTTGAGGAAAATGGAGAGAATCAGAAATGAAAAGTGTGACAATACCCAGTAGGAATCAACTGATCACTTAAACAGATCTGTGATTATGGGGAGGCAAAATGAGATGAAATAGCCTCTAAAAGGAAAACATAATACAGACTTACTCCAAAAACCGTGATTAAACAAAAGACAATTAAAATGCAATGTCTTCTCAAGGGTAAAAGGCATTCAATTAATTCAATCAAATGATTGCTCCTTTCTCTCCTGATATTTTTCATCAATATACATAGAAGAAAATTATACTCTAAAATTATACTCTAAAAATTTATCTCTAAAAGTATTAGAGAGAGTAATTCATTTCAACTTGGCTTTAATTCTTACAAGTGCTAAAGAAACTTTAAACTTCCATTTTTTTACTCTAAATTCCCAACAAACCTTTTTATAAACCAAACTTTCTAAAAAGTCTGCTAAACAGTCAATCCCCAAATTTGTTTTTGTGAAAAATAAGCCCAGACTTGTAGTTTTAAGATAATTAATTCTTGGGGCACCTGGTTCAGTGGGCGGTTCAGTGGGTTAAGCCTCTGCCTTCAGCTCAGGTCATGATCTCAGGGTCCTGGGATCACGCCCCACATTGGGCTCTCTGCTCAGCAGGAAGCCTGCTTTCCCCTCTCTCTGCCTATTGCTCTATCTACTTGTGATTTCTCTCTGTCAAATAAATAAGTAAAATATTTTTTAAAAAAAGATAATTCTCAAAGCTAGTAAATATGTGTTGGAAAAAATAGCAATTTTTTAGCAAAAAAATAATAGCAAAAAAAAAGCAAATTTTTAGACTTAAATGTTAGTCTTTGAGAATCCTTCTTTCCTTTCCCAGTCACCTACAAAAGTTTACAGTGATGAAAATATAAAAGTATTACGTAGGAGAGAGGGAAGTGGTAAGAGGAAAAGAACTATTTTAAATTTTAGAATTAAACAAACTAAAAAAAATTTTCTAGCTCAATACAGGACCCCACCACTATTCTTTCAGCAGATTCTACAGCAGACCCAAGAAATAATTGTGATGCAATTCTCAAAATAATCGAGCAGATGTTTCAGGAAGTTAATACTGTCCCTTTCCTAAACCTGAAAAAGTACAGAAGATATGTTATCTCAGAAGCCATACAGCCTTCTGGGGATAGTTCATTTTTGTTCATTTTGTTCCACACAAATGAAAGCCTTTAAAATTTTTAAAACATATACAAAGTGTTGTGATGAGATCATCTACTTTGTCAATTCAGAGCCCAAGGAGTAGATAGAGATCATTATACAATCGCAGGGATGAGCTAGTTGTATTTTTGTCAGTCTCCTTAATAGATTGGTAATTTTCTGAGAACAAGGACCACCCATGTCTTACTCTTCTTTATACCCCAGCATTGATACATTGTTGGTGTTTGATTAATTGAACTCACAAAGATGTATACAGTGTTCTTTCAATAATTATTGATGTTAACTTTGAGAACATCTCCCTTTTATACTGACATAAATGCAAAAAAAATTAAGAAAATATATCTAGTTAATTATTTTTCTAATCCTAGGTTTTATATGAGTATAGCTATGAACTAAATATGTGTAGGAAAAAGCATCAGACCTTAAAGAAGCACATAGAAAATTGGTGGTGCAAAACTCTAAATTGACTAAATCAGGATTTTTTTTTTAAGATTTTATTTATTTATTTGGGAGAGAGAGAGGGCATGAGAGGAGAGAGGTCAGAGGGAGAAACGGACTCCCTGTCAAGCAGAGAGCCTGATGTGGGACTTGATTCCGGGATTGCGGGATCACAACCTAAGCTGAAGGCAGTTGCTTAACCAACTGAGCCACCCAGGTGCCCCTAAATCAGGCTATTTTATCCATTAAATAGTCTAAGCAGATTAATTGGAACCAGACAGGTGAAGATTCATAAGGTTTGCTTTTCTTTGTAATATCAGTTATTAAAGACAAAATTTATAGGTTGCACTTCAGCACATCTAACTTAATAGTTTAAGGAAAGTATGGAACTTGATAAATACTTTCCTAGAAGTGTATAGAGGCAGAAATGCTATGAGAATGGTTCTCTTTTCTTCAACCAGATTTATCTCACAGTAACAATATACTGAATTCCAACAGTCTTACATAAATAATGCCAATTACCTACATCACCACAGATACATTTTATGTACAAATTAAGTAACCAAAACAAAGATTTGTTTTCTTAAAGAAACACCTCTAAGCAGTTATCTAATGGGCATAACTTTAATCACTGCATCTACAATAAAAGCAGTCTGTCCAGGTAACAACTAAAGAATGTGACAAACTGTTTGGGGCAGATTTCAGTCAAAGCAAATTTTGTCAACTGAAGAATACTGATTTCCCAGAATAAATGTCAGAAGCTTATTAACCCAAGTGTCAAGGCATATATTTCTGGGCTTACAACTAACATATCATGTAAAACTGTTTTTAAGTTTTACACCAGGATATACAAATTAGGTATAAACAAAATAAGTAATATTATCAATAGGAATGTTACATTTTAGAAAAAATTTTGAAAACATGCAGCCAGTATTTGCTTTTTCAAGCCAAGCCTGGTCTTGTATTTGTGCCATTATTAGCTACATATGCTTGGCCACCAAATATGACACTTGCATATTTTTTGAGTTGTCACAAATCGCTCTCCTTTTAAAGAGTTCGGAAGTGGGTAACATTGCCTGTTAGCTTTTGATAATACTGTGTAAAATCTATATGAGTGGCCATAGGATAAAAAGAAAAAAATACTACTTTAGTTAAGCTCAATGATTAAGTTTACCTGCATGTGTTACACTTAATATATATTTGATACAGTCACATTACAAGGTTATTCTACTTTATTATTTAAACTAGTTTACACCCTTGGGAATAGCATCAGGAACCCAAATTCCTAGGTTTAATATATATAGTGAAACATAAACATATTTCAGAAATATACAAATCATCAAAACCATACATTAACTCTCAATAGCCACTGTGTCCACATTTGTGTGTGTACATGTGTGTGTAGCAGTTGTTTATTTGGGCGATTATTTGATTTTAATAGTTTTGTTTCCAAATATTTTTACTTTTAGCATCTTTAAAATTTAATATTGTTCTTCCTATCCAACATTTAGCTAAACTGCTGTTGACCTGCATAAATGTGTTTCTGATGTCTGTCAGCAAGTATAAAAGCATAATTTCATTAAAGTGTATTATATATGCTCAGGACTGAGAGAACATTATAAAATGAAGAAGTTTGGCTAAAGTTCAACTGGGCATCAAATAGCACTGGCAAGAATTTTCTTAAACAGATGGTGTAAAATCTTGCTAACACAATAGTGTGTGCTTAACACAGGAACAATATCAGAAACAGATGTGCCGCAAATGACCAAAGTACCAAACAGAAACAATAAACATGGATATATATTAAAAATGATGTTCCTGCCAACTGAAAAAAAAAAAAGAAGAAGAAGAAGAAAGAAAGAAAAAAACACTGAGCAAATACATTTCCTTGTCAAATAAGAAATGCTACCAATACTTTTTCACACCAAGGTTGGCACACACATATTTCTTGCTTTGGATTCCCTTTATACATTGATATTTCCTCTCTGTCAGGGTGGCCAAATTATTTTATTAGACACATTTTTAAAAACCAATATTAAAAGAAAATAAGAGAAATTTAGCAGATCTCTGGGCTCCGCCTATCCAGCATTTGAAACTGAAAATATTCTCATCAGTCCGGAAAGTAATCTCTCTCTCTCCCCCTTTCATACACACACAGACACACTCCTTTTAGTAAAGTGTATACAAGTGCGTGGTCGGTTAAAATTATTTGCCCAAGCGTTACACAACAGTATTAAAAGTACTAAGGGCCAAGCGACTAGGACTGGCATAAAAACTGAAGCCAAGTAGGAGAGACTGGAACCCCGCAGAGGCCCTCCGAGGCTGTCATCATTTCCCCGCTGGGTTCAGGTCAGGCCTCCCGCCCCTACGACCTGGCTCTCCCGGGGCCGGCCTGCCTGAGTCAGCCCCGCGCCTCGGGGAAAGACAAGTGGGCCGGGGAGATCGCGTGCCTCCAGCCCTCGCTCCAGCCCTCCTTCCCGACTGGGCATCCTCGGCCTGTCCACTTGGCGGGACAGCTCAGACACACGTTGTTCTGGCCTCGTTAGGCCTTGCCCCCTTCCTTGCTTTGTGGTTGGCTGGGGTTTTTAGTTTTACCTTTTCACTGAACAGCTTTCTGTGGGGCGGCAGGACGACCGCTCCGGGGCTGTGGAAGAGTAGAGCCAATGTTACCTACCTATTTATGGGCAGATACGGCTGAGGGCAAGAAGGCTTGGGCCTTCGGTCTCCTCCAGACGCTGACTTTCTCAGGAAAGAAAAGTCCTAACACCCTCTGGAAGCCAAATCTGATTCCAGGAGACGAATGTTTCGCATTTGAAACCCAAGCCTCCGCCCTAGGGTCGCCCACGGAAAAGGGCGCGAGGAGGGCAGTGGGCAAACCCGCCCGGGCCAGGACCCTGCCGCGGAGCCGGGTCTGAGGCAGGCATTCTGGCGCTCCGGGCCGCGGCCACCCGCCTCCCCGAGTTTGGGTCGGTGAGCTGCAGGTTCACGCAAGGTCCCCCCGCCTGCCTTTCCGACCAGAACACGTTTCTTGGCGTCTGCCCTTCGCGGCGCGCGGCGCCCACACGCCGCGGAGCCTCCCGGAGGGCACCGCGAGGCGGGGACGGTCCCGGCCGGGCTGCCGCCGGGCTGGGACCGAGACCCAGGGGGCTGAAGGACCAGGTCCTGAACGCCGTGAGGACCTGCGTGGGGTGGTCGCCTCCAAAGGCCGCTGCGGGCGGGAAAGAGTCTTATACCCACAGGAGGCAGCCTACAGGCCTCCGCCTCGGGCTGAGGGGTTACCAAGGAAATACAACAATATTTAGGGCCAGCAGGAGATGAAAAAGCGTTTTCCCAGTTTGCGATCTACCCCCATCCTCCGTCAACTTCTCATCCCTCTAGTCCGTTTTCCCCGCGGGCTCCATGAGGGCATCTGAACCTTAGAGAACTGACCAAAGGCGGAGGTCAGGTCCCTGAGTCTCATTTCCCCGCCGGCGCACCCGGAGCCTAAAAGAATTCCAGTTTCCAGGACTCCAGAAGAAAGGGAGGAGCCACACATCCTACCGGCCAGCAGTGGGGACTTCACTTTACACTCTGCAAGGCTCACACAATATCCTTTATATAAAGCACAACGGTTAAGACCTTGGAATAGTTTTGCATTCGTATCCTGTCTTTAATTAGCGTGACAACTTGGCCCTTCTGTCTGAGCTTTAGTTTCCCTATCTGTTAATTGGGCATACGAATACATACCTCATAGATAATTCTAAGGAATATACGTTACAACATATTTGAAACGTGGGTGATATGAAACAATAAATGATATTTCTTATTATAAAAGTGTAGTACATACATGTATACACTTACCGCTAAAATAAAGTTTTTTTAGGAAACAAGATAGCTGCAAGTGGTGGGGGGGGCGGCTACTCAGAGGAAAACTGGTATTAAACCCTTTTGAAATGATTTTTGACACATTGGTATGCCTGTAGGAGCTGTGACTCAGTTTGCAAACTGTCCGAAGTGTCTGGCAAGAGACCATAGTCTTTCAGATAGAACCCTAATGTTTTCCTCCCTTAGAGTCTGGGTATATTCATGACCAAGGGGGCTGGTGCAATCATCCCAGGTCTAGAGACCTCTTCCAGCCCTTTTCCAAGACCCCAGGCTACTCTCTGAGTCCTAGGGTTACTGTTCCTGCTCAGGACCTCCATACTCCTGTTTGAGATAGACTGCATCTGGGAAGGCCAAGCCACACGGGAACCCAAGACACATGGTTATGACATGGCACAGAGACTGGATCAGTCCTGTTTAAGACTCCATCTACAGCCCACATGTCTCCTCCATGTTCTTCTGCCTTGCTAAAGACTGAAAACAGGTATGCATCTCCTTTCCAAGCCAGGGAAGTCTGAGAGCACCAGTATGTGGCTCTGTATGACCTCAGCTCCCATCCTGATTGTCCCCCCAGGCCCCCTTCTGGTTCCCGGGCAAACCCAAACTTGTGCTGACTTATAGTATGGCCAACATGCACAGCATCTCCATGCATGCAATCAAAATGGGGCCATGGAAGCTTACTCAGCCACTTTCACAATATTCAGAGGTTTGCACAAACTGACAGGAGTCAGGGTGTCATGGAGACTTCTGAGGTCCAACATGGTCCTACTCCAACTCTCAATAGCCTCCTTTTCCATAACTGAGGTTCAGACCTGTATGGTCTCTTAGGCACCCAGAGTAGGTTTCCCATTTAATAATTGCAAATAATAAGGTCTGAAGGACTCTCAAGAAGTGTCAAAATGAACCACTGTGCCAGAAGATCCAGTGGAGGCTGCAAGTCCCTCCCCCTAAAAGAAAAATGAAGTCCAGGAATTCCCTTAATTTAAATTGTCGGGATCTCCATGCCCTTCCTTGCCTCACTCTTCTATGAGACTAAAAAATTTAAGTTCTGGACAAGAAAGGGCCAATGTGAAAATGTAGCAAGACTTGAAACCATCTGTACTTGCCAGCACATACTTTGTTTCATTCAAAAAGCCATCCTTTATTGCCCAGTGCCAGGCACTGAACTGGGTTCCAGAGTCAGGAACAGTGCAAGTTTCCTGCCTCTAGGGTGCTCGCAGCCTGCAGGAAAGTCTGGTGAGGTTTGTGTCTGGGAAAACTATTTCCGAAGACTTCTCTGAAGAGATGAAAGAGGGTGCCAGAGGGTGCCGCGAGATGACCTGTGCCCAGACAGAGTCGGGCACCGCGGCCTCTGCTGGACTCCACGCAGTGACCCGAACTTTGGTCCAAGCCAAAGAAAAGTTCCAGAACTGAGCGCAGGCCTTTGTAACACAGGAGATACAGAGAGTGATGTTGTTTAATCCAGGCTTTGATCCACTTGCTGATGATTAGTCATTGGATTCTGTAATTTGCAAGAAGAGAGAGGTTTTACTGCCCAGTTAAAGCCTAGGTTGGCTCCCTTTCCCCCTTTGTAGCTGGTTTGACGCTCCAAATCCTTCTATGCTATTTAACCTCCACACAGCAAGAGTGGGGGTAGGAAGGGGGCGCTCTTTCCCACTGGATACCAGATGCCTTGCATCTGGGAAAGCCTGAAGCTGGGCTGGAAGCTGGTGTCAGCAAGAGGCCTGTAGCGGGACTAGATGTGCTGGAGCTGCAACTCAGATCAAGCGGACGATATAAAGAACCACCTTGAGATGGGTAAATGAATCCATTAACAGAGGTGTCTGTTTTTGAACTGACCAAAATAGGGCAACATGGGCATGGGAACCTCGCATCTGGCCTCTGGTTTGAATTCCAACCCACTTTGGTGATATGGTCGCAGGCAAGTAAATAAAGCAGTGTTTTACACCTCAGCATCACTGGGGACATTGGACAGGTAGCAAGCAACAACTATGATTGCTCCCACTTTCACAATATTCAGAAGTTTATACAAACTGACAGGAGTCAGGGTGCCAAGCATTTAAATGTGCCAGATTAACCCCCCAATAAACAAGTGACAAAAGAGGAGAAAAAGTTTTTCATTGTGCTTCCTTGAGACAAACTGCCATAGCAGAGGGGCTTCAGCTGCCAGCTCTTCTCCAGAGTCTGCAGCTCTGGGAGGCTTATCTGGCATTGACCACTGGATCTGTGGAACTCCCAGAAATAGACAACTGGAAGCCAGCTGGGTGCTGAGGAGGAGCATTGGCCTGTCCCCTTCACCTGGGGAGTGAGACCTTTGTTGATGCCTCTGCATCTAGACCTCTCTTACCACAGCAAAAGAAGGGCTCAGGAAGAGCATGAGATTGAGAATCTACTGCGCATCAGTGAACACTTTTCAACATTAGTGCTGTCATCTCTATTTTCTGGATGAGAAAACCGAGGTGTTAAATTGTTAAATTGCTCTGAAATCCATTACAGGTTAGACTAATTTCAAATCTCATAATCTCACTCTAATAGCACGTTGCCTAGCTTCCTAAACCTTGAGTTCCCATGAAGGCAGGCGGGCAGTCAAGCTAGTAGGGAAGACGGAAGGGAGGGAGGGAGAGGGAAAGGACAAGGAGGAAAGGAAGAAAACACTGCCAAAGTTACACAACCAAGTCTCCTGAAGGAGAAACCATATAAAAAAAAATAGTTAACTTTTTTAAAGTTATATTTTAAGATTATTCCGGAGATTTTTTAAATAGCATCATTTTATAGGATCAATCGGTAAAGCAACGACGGGATGTATCAGTGTTGCTGAGACTGTGGGCGGGACGACCCGAGTTTGCTTGCAGCACACTCAGGTCGGCTAAGAACCGGAGCCCTGTGTTCCCTTATCAAAACCGGATTGAAGGCTGCGAATAGGAGGCTCACACAGCTCCCCGCAGCCACCACCACCCCTCCCTACTCCACCCGACACTCTCAGGCGCCCATTTTTTACACTCAGATCAACTGTGGCTTTCTTGGCTCCCTGGCCGGGTTTTAGTGCGCCGCTCAGGGATCGCAGGGGAAGAGGAGAGTGGAGGAGGAGGGTATCTGCGAGGCTAGGGTTTCCATCGTCCTTCTAGATTCGTGAGCTCCACTCTAGATCCTCCTGGAGAGCCTACTAGGACATGTAGGAAAACCCAGGGCGGGGGAATTGGGGGTGAGATGCCCCGCCGCCAACCTCCTAGCTCGGTTTTTTACATCGTTGTGTGGGCCGAGGTCTGCAGAAACAGGTTAGAATCAGGTTTCCCCTGGTCCTGCCGCGCTGCTTATTCTGAACGATAAAATGCCTATAAAATTAGCAGCTCTAAACCACAAGTGTGCTCAAGGCGAAGATTGTGGGCTTGGAAATGTTACAGTGGGAAAATAGTGTAGTGGACTTTCGCGCTTTGCCCAGTAGCATTTGGTCCAGAGCGTCCCAGACTGCGTCTTGACTAATTTCAGGCTCCAGAGAGCTCCCAATTCCATCACGCCTGTTACCCGTCGTATCAGGCGAGAAACGCTTCCCCTCTCTCCTTCCGCAGAGGACTGGGCAAGTTTACTCGCGTTGTGGGGGAACAGGGGCACCCGCTGAAGAGAGACACCGAATCCACACGCCCCACACTCAGGGGCGCAGAACGTGGTTTTCGGTAGTTGGGTGTCTAGAACCGCGGGAGACCGCTGGCCCCAGCAGGCGCGCAAGACTGCAGCGAGCGCAACAGACGCCCGGCGCGGCCCCGTAGTCCAGGCGCGGCCGGCCCGCCAGTGCGTCCCCGGCTGTCCCACGCGGAGCGCGGTAGCCTCGCCGGCAAGTTTAATGAACCTCGGCTCGGCCCGCAGCAAACACCAGAAGGTCCCAGACGGAGGCCCTCTCCACCTTCGGGCGTCCTCCACTGCCGTGAATAAACACGCCCTTCCTTTTCCCTCAGAAACTGAGAAGGAGCCTGGGACCGGTAAGTCCCAAGGTGAGCGCGCGTCCCGCTGCGCGATCTCTGAGGGGTGACGTGGGTTCTGAGCTGCTCAGGTTGGTGGGAGAATGTCTTTGGAAGTTATCTCCTTCAGTTTCTTTCCAAATATGTATTAATTATGGTTAGACGGGGTGGGCAAAAATCAAAGGACACACTCCTAACCCCGAAACAAGCGTGACCTTCGCAGTTTCAGAGCTCTCTTGGCTTTTACCTTCATGGGTGAAGAGGTCGCCACAAGAATCAGCGAGAAGCTGCGCTTTCTTATCCGTGCGGAGGTCTCCCCTGCCTCAACCTCCCACAGGGCTCCGGGCTGGCCCCCGGCGCAGGGGGGAAAGCGTAGAGGTGCCATGGCTGGCGCTGGCCCTGCGCCTGAGGCCCCGGAGTCCTAGGAGCGTCTGGTGTAACCGCGTTTCCGACCAGGCCCCCAGCAGTCCTCGCCCAGGTCTCCACAGCTCTGACCCGAGTGGGTCCTCGAAGGCTGGTGGAAGGGCGGGAGTCAGGGCGCGCGCGGATTCGGGAAGCGAGATTCCGGAGGTTGCTTGAGTAACGCGGAAACTCCAGGTTAAGTTCCCTCAAACATGTGGTTACTCACGGCGAGGAGCTCAGAGGCAAAGGGTTCAATAGTCAAGTTGGTGGGGACTTCCCCTACTTAAAGTAGTAATTTGCTAATTCGGATCTATTGCTTTTAAATATCGAGTTCCAGAGACCTTTGTCAATGCAGGCTTAATTTCATCCTACTGATGAAGGATGTTTATAAACGGCTCCTGTGGAGGAAGCCAAGTGTGAAAATATCAGTTTTATGCCTTTTGATAAGAATTACCGAGGTGGAAGGCTTATTAGGCGATTACAAATTTCGCAGCTGCTCGCAGCCCAATTAGGCAGCTCTTCGCGGTGAGTGGAATCTGTAGGGGTGAGAGCGGGTTGATGTTTCCGCTCTCCATCCCCGGACCTCCAATCAAGGCCTGACCCCAGGGGACCAGACCCCTTCCCTAACCCCCTCGGACTTTAGGGAGACACACCCAGCGCCTCCCAACTTGCTAGGGCGTCCTCCCAAGTCTTCTGGGTTTCTTCCTCGTGCCTTGCAAAGACCCTTTGCAGTCCAGGGGTGTTGGTTAGTCCCCTGGGTGGGCTTGTGGTCTCTGATTTATTTAAGTGGAGGTAGCCACCTAGAAATTTTAAGTTAGTAGGTAGGAATCGACCCAACGCGGGTGATTCCTCTCCCACCTGCAGAAACACAAGATGATGTTTTTTGGTTTGTCCTGCTTCGACCAAAATTGGTTTCAATTGGAGTCTGGGCTCAAAACCCTTATTAGAAAGACAAAAAGAGCCCTTATTTTTAGCACAGGAACCCAACTCTGGAGAAGCAGCGGGCGAACTTTCCCCCTTGCCCTAGCGGAGGAGGAGCGTGGGTAAGAGGTGTGACGCGAGCTCCAGGAAGCCGGGCCACGTTCAGGAGCAACCCCTGCATATGTTCACCCCTGACAAAGGGTCAGGAGGTCCTTGGGCCCATCACCAACAGGCTCAGCCCCGACATTCACAGCAAATACTTGCACACCACCCCCTCCTCCCACCTCCACATACAACCTCTGCCAAAGGTTTACAATGCTCAGGACACACAAACAGACTCACCGCCACCGGGAGGCCTACAGAGCAAGGCTGTGTGCACACAATCACACCCCGGGAAAAGGTCCTCGTCCAGCAGTGCGTCCACAGTAAAGAGAACGCCAGACCAGTCTTTCAGGTCTTCTGCGATCTGAAAACCATTCTTCTTCCCCATGCCCAGAAGCCTCTAAAAATGATCATTTCCTCCACTGATGTAGAGATAGGGGCTCTTAGATCAAGATTAGTATTTTGAAAACCTGATTGAGAGCCGAGCCGACTGATTAGGCGAGGGTGGGTGAAACGACCGCACAAACGCCCGCGCCCCCGCCCTACTTCCCCCAAACAGCTCCAGCTCTCCGGATCTCCAAATGACCGGAGCGATTAATTCTCCCGGAGAGTAGCCAAGCAGTACCCCAGATTCATTTTGCAGACCAAATGAATAGTAACTAAATCTGAACTGGGTCTTTATTTTTAATTCCACTTTCAATTTTGTTCTCTACGAACACCCTGATAGAGCCAATGTTCTGACGACTCTTTCCATTCGGAAGAGCCATCTCGAAGCCGATGCTATTTCATGGAAAATGCATTAGGTGGATTTCCCCCCAAATACTAATTTTTGCACTTGATGAAAAACTCAAGACTTTGTTCTCCACGCACAGGTTAGCTTTTCGAGGAGAAGTAGGTCCGCCCCAAGCCTTCAGTTCTGTAAGAGCGCACAGATCCCAGCGTCCTCTACCTCACAACTCATAAATTTAAGCGAGATCTCCCAGAAAGGACCGGAAGGGGGATGGCTAATATTAACGTGTCCGCAGTTAAGGAAAAGGAACACAATAGCAATAGGAAAATGCTCTAGGGACCCTCGTGTTTATGGGAGAAAAATGTACTTGAGGGAAAACTAAATTTGCAGTCCTTGCTCGGTCCTGAGTTATATAATCTCACTTCATTACAGGAAAGGCTACCTAGCTCTGCCTACTGCCCCTACTCTGTTCTGCTATTGAGGTATCTGCCTGAGAGCCATCTTACTCTTCTAGACAAACGAGGCAAGGAGATAAGAATATCTGATTATAGATAGATAAGTAGATACACAGATACATATATCCATCTAACTGGAGCAACATCACATGATTTTACTAAAGGCCTTTAGGAAACAGAAACTTCCAAGTATTCTTAAGCTACGTTTTGCTTTGTTTCGTTTCTTAAAAAAAAAAAAAGAATTGGAAATAAAATATAGTTAAATGGTCTCTAACTAAATTCCACTTTACACACTAAATAATGAAGTAAAATTTGCACAACCAAGAAACTTCTTTAGCAAACATACCCTCCAATCCTAATCAAAATTAGGTATTCTGCGAACACCGCCCCCCTCCACAAACCCACAGCCAACATTTGAGGCAGGAACTGGTCCCTTCGAAAGGGCTTAAATTTTGTCTAGGACGAGATGAAAGAGCAATACTATTAGCAACATACTTTTGTCTTTCTTGTAGCCTTGATTTCAAATCTAGTCGCAAATCATAAGCTTTTGTGCTGCTCAGATGTTCCTTCTTTATCTTAATGAGAAAACTTTTCGCAAAGGGAGCGCGGACCACTAGATAAGTCAGCCCCGAGGCTGCCAGGGAGCGGTGGAGTTCCCGGCTAGACCCAGAGCTGCGTGTTTCAGGAGAATGACTAAAAAGTTTAAGTCACTCAGACCTCCGCTTCCCCTTCTGCTTGCTGCGGAAAGAGATGTAACCTGAATCTTTGTTTAGGTTTTGGTTGGGGAGCGAGAATTAAAAAGCCAGGGCAAATGCAGAGAGCAGATTTTTTTTTTTAAGTCAAAAGTTAACAGGCCATTCCCAGTGTTGCCCCCCCCCCCTTAATACTAAATCTGGAGTAAGTTGGCTTGCTCTGATAAAGATCTTAACATGTACAGAAGGCGGGTTTTCCTTAAGGAGGTGAGGCTATTCCTCCAGGAGAAGACTCCCCCCCACCGCACACACACCCCCTTCCCTCCCTTTATGTAAGGTTCCACCCTCTGGATAACAAAACTTTTTTTTTTTTTCTTTTCCTGGAGGGACAGACCTCAGTGAAGTTGGGATAAGAATCTTAAGAACAGTCCACCAGAGTGGTAACAGCCACAGCGGCCTCTTTGGACGAAGACTTGCTTGTAGCATTCCTGCTCTTCTCGGTGTCAGCTTTTATTAGTGCTTTGGGGCGGGGGAGGAGGGGAGATCGGCAGACACGGACGGCCGCTGACCCTGGAGTTGGTATGTGATAAGCAGCCCTAGCAGTGCCATGTATTGGAAAAGCGATCAGATGTTTGTGTGTAAACTAGAAGAAAAGGACGTGCCGGAGCTGGCAGTTCCCACTGAGAAGGTGAGCGAGCCGACGCCTGGCCAGACCAGCTGAATTGCAGTTCCCTTGAAACGCGAGCTGTTTGGGCTCCTAAACGAGGTTCAGAAATTACCTGTAACGGCCTCATCTTCAGACTTCGCTTTTTTTTTTTTTTTTTTTATTACGTAGTAGCGTTAGTCAGTAATCATTGCCTCCCCTCCCCACAAGCTCACATAACCTGAGGCATGGAGACTGTAATTTGGGAGACGAAGCCTCAAGCCTAAGGCGTTCTCGGGTACATGTGAGTCGTGCTTTTGTTCTATTTGCCGTGGTGATCGTGGCGGTGGGAAGAGCGAGTCGGGAGGTCGGGGCGGCTGTCCGGGTGGGATCAGAGTCTTGGCTCTTTGCGTCCAGCCGCCCGCGGGCGTTTGCCAGCGCACAGGCTCGCAGCTGGGCGACCCGCCGCGCCGCGGGCCCACGACGAAACAGAGTCGTGGCTCCTGGAAGGCCTTGGGGGAATCCCAGGGCGCGAGATTTTACTTAAAATACCCGCCCCCCCCCCCAAAAAAAGTCAAAACCCAGGACCAGTGAGTCACACCTTTCCTAGAGTAGATGGGGGAAACTGGCAAGCGCTCACCTCTCTCTGGAGGCCCGTTGGTGTCTCGCTTTTTAAGTTTGAAAATCATCTGTAGCCTGTTTGAGCTCCTCAGAGGGCCCCGCCTTGGGAACCGCTGACTTTGTCGGACTCTGGCGGGGAATACCCAGCGAACGCGGGACTTCTCTGCTTTGTGTCTGAGAGGATGCGGCCTCTGAGCGGCGGCGCTGGGTCCGCACTAGGGAGCGCACCCGAGGGTCCCCACTGAGGGCCGGGCAGGGAGCGGGGGGCTCTCGGGTTTGGACTGTATCTTGCCTGGCGCAGCCGGAAGGAGGGAGGTGAAAAGTCAGAATCGCAGGTGTGGGTCGCCTGAGTTCCGCACCCCCTCCCCCAAACTGGAGTTTTCCTGAACGAAGGCAGAAAAAGCCTGCAGAGGCTGCGTTTTCGTTTAAGAACAAAACTCCAGCAAAGGCTTGGAAACACTTGAGTAATGCGCGCTGTTGCTTTAAAACATTTTGACCGAGGTTGGGTGAGTTTTAATGGCACAAATTAAATTCAGCTGGATATTTTCCATTATTCGTCCCGCTTTTCGCGCTGGTTAAAAATAATCCTTTAGTAGCTCAAATGTTGACTTACTGAGCAATAAGTGGCAATTTACACCTTAAAGAAACGAGTGTAAATCACTCGCAGCTCTAATTGCTGTAAGTTTACGAAAGAGCTGCTGGCTTGGTGTAATCTGAAGCATTTTCATTCAAATTGTCATCGGAACAAACACCAGGCTTCTTAAATCCCGCTGTAATTAGCTTTCAAGTATCCTATTAAACCTCTTCACCTTTCGGGCTATCCAATTCAAAAAGCCCCCTTTTAAAAATATATATGTGTCTTGCTCTTTTAATTGAGGTTATTAAAGAAATCAAGTTTCTTCCCCCACCCCCTCCTCAATCCTCTTTTCTTCTCTCCCACTCCCCCCCACCCCGCCCGTTGCACCCGCTTTAGCCTGGTGATCCCCGCTCCGCGGTGATTGACGTCTAGAAAGAAAATGCTTTGTGCTGGGATGATTGTTATTAACTTGTTACCCCCGGCAGGGGGGCGGGGAACCGACTTGCTCCGGTGAGCGCTAGGGACCTGCGGCCCCGAGAGCGCCGGAGCGCGCCGGGGGAGCCCTCAGCGCTGCGGTGGCAGCCCTGCCGCGCGCTCCGTCAACGCCGCGGCGCCCCACGTCTGACAAGAGAGGCTGCGCTCCCGCGGGTTTACCCGCGCGCTGCGTTCCTGGAGCCCTGACGGTGCACGCGCGGCCGGTAGCGCTGGGGGCCTTCATTAGCCCACTCCGCGTGCCGGAAGCCGCGGCTCTGGGCTGAGCGTGCGGGCTCTGAACTTCTGCTCTCCGTTTTCCCCCTTTCCCCCTCCTCCCACCCCGCAGTGCCAGGGGCTCATGTCGGAGGAGTGCGGGCGGATTGCAGCCCTGGCGGCCGGGAGGACTCGGAAAGGCGCCGGGGAAGAGGGACTGGTGAGTGGGGAGGGACATGGCTTTTGGCAAGACTGGACGTGTGGAGACGGCCCAGAACCAAGGGCCGCTATTCCCGCGCTCCTTCCAGGGCCCAGCTGGCCCCTTGGGGAGCGGGTGGAAGGAGGGCCTGGGGCAGGGCGGGGTGGAAAGCTGAACCGGCGCGACGGGCGGCGCAGGGCTGTAAAGCTCCCTGGGTCCTTGAGGTCAGGGGTCGACAGCCCCAGCGGGTGCGTGGCAGGAGCTTGTGGGGAGAGAGCGGGGAGCGAGAACTCACGAACTGAGGGTGGCCCGGGAAAAAGGAGGGGTAGGTGGGGGAGCTCCGGGAGTTCCGTAGGATGAGGAGAGGAGGAGGGGTCTAGAACCGCCCGCGACTGTGCCTCCCGGCTTCTTTCAGGTGAGCCCCGAGGGAGCGGGGGACGAGGACTCCTGCTCCTCCTCGGCCCCGCTGTCCCCGTCGTCTTCGCCCCGGTCCATGGCCTCGGGCTCTGTCTGCCCCCCTGGCAAGTGTGTGTGCAACAGCTGCGGCCTGGAGATCGTGGACAAGTACCTTCTCAAGGTAGGGGGAGCGGTGAGGCCCAAGGGGAGCGGGAACTCTGGGAAAAGAGAACAGTTTTTCCCCTCTTTTCAATTTCAAGTTCTCGTGCAGGTTGTAGGCTTTCTCAGCAAAGCAGCCCAGTCCAGGGCAAGTCGAAAGAGCGGGAGAAGAAATCCTAGACTCTTCCACATTGCTGCAAAACAACTTATGCATATGACACGTCGTGCTCTAGAAGTGCCCGTACGCCGGGCTGGTTGTACTAGCGTCAGCCACCGACTTGTAGGGGAGCAAAAGTGGGTAATCCTTTTACTCACTTTTGAAACAGGGTCCTGCCTGATTATTTTTACCGAGACTGGGTTGTCCCTCCACCCCCAACAACACCCCTACACGTGCCTGCTTCTAAGAGTTTCTGGTTAGTATATGTTGGTTGATTCCCCTTTGCAGTGTCTCCTTTGTTAAGGACTCTAGTAAAGTGTCTTTTCTGGACAGAGCCTTTACATAGTTTTATATTTAGTAGCAGTCGCTTGAGACTTTTTCAAAGTAAAAGATTGTAGGAGCATTTTCAGTACCTCCTTCCTGTTACTAGTATTTGGAGGCCACCCAATGCTTTTTTAATGTCCCTTCCAGTGCTTGTTTAAAAAAAAAAAAAAAAAAAAAAAGGAAATGGATGGTTAGACACCCTCTCACCCTGCTACCCACCCCCCCCCCCAAAAAAAAAGAAAGGATGCACGCAGGAGAGAAAGAAGGCAGGAAGGGAAACCAAAAGAAAGATAGATGGATAGATGAATGCCTGGGATGAAGTGCTAGTTTGAGAATTTGATGGTCTTAATTTGTTTCACTTCTCTCAAAATATTGTGCAGGGATTTTGAAGTAGAAATTCTGGCAGGCCACAGTTAACTATATCATTGAGAGCAAGGTCATGGTCCCTTGTGTCTTAATTCTAATACCATGGGTTTTTCAACTTCAACAGCTCTTTAAAACCACTATTTAAAATAATGATCTCTCATACACTGAATTAGTAGCAAACCAGTTCACTTTCTATTCCCTCCTCATCAATCTCCCTCCACCCCCTTACCCCATTTTTTCAGAAGGATTAATTATGGAGAGTAGGAGTTCAAAAAGCAAGTTACTGGGTTTCTTCAAATTTCTACCTCAATGTAGAAAGCTATTTAAAATGTAAGGTGGAAATAATAAGTTATAGATACGACCCAGATAAATCACCAAAAGAAGTATTGGTGAAAAATTGAAATTAACTAAATTAAGTTTCTTTGGGGATTGAGTCTTAAAGCTAGCAAATTAACATGGCTCTCCCTTTAAATCTACATTAAGATACTCTTTTTCACTGTTTCTAGACCTGAGCCTTTTTAGATATCTCAAAATCATCTTTTGGACCAAAACTAGTTTGTTATTTTCAATGAGCCCTCTCAATAATAAACATAATATTTAAGAGTGTTTCTGAATGGGTCTATAAAGGCTTTAATACTTCATACCAGAGAGGATTTAGGAAAAAAGGGCATTATAAAGTGACTCTTAACACACCTCTGAAATAGATATTGTTGCTAATATTCACTTTTATATGTTAAAAATACATTTGTTTATTATATTTACTTGTGTTACATAAAATACCTAAGTTATCTAAATATCTTACATAAAACTTTTTGTTGTAGGACTGTTGTCCTCCCAGTGAAGTCTTCTATGTACAGGCTTATTCTATCCCTTTTTGTACCTATTAGTATCTTAGTTCTAACGAAAGTTTGACATTATATGATTATTGAGTTCTTTTTTTTTTTTTAATTTGGGTACTTATTCTAAAAGAGTAGTTTAAATTCAATTTGAGTCACTGGTGAAAAATAATTGCTAGACTTAGTGGAGTATTTGAGGGTACAACTATTTTCTATGGAAAATATAGAAATCATTTAATATAGAAAAACATCATCTCATGAGGTGAGTAAAATGGAGTTAAAACAAAAAAGTAGGAGAGGAATTAGATGTGTCTTTTGCCTCCTCTAATATTTTAGTGCCCTGTTGTTTGGATGGTTTTTTGGGCTTGGTCTCATATACATATACAGATTGGATCAATAACAGCCATCAGGAAAGTTTGATATTCTCTAGAATTTTCTCTTTACCTTACTTTCTTCCCTGGAAAAGAAATTGAAAATGAACATTTTTTTTCTTTTTTAAATAAACTTTAAAGAAAGGTGGTAAAGCAGGCATTAGGTTTGGCATTAGGGAGTTAGAAGATAGCCATGACTCTGCTCTGTAGCCTGAATCTACACTTGCTTGGGGAGAGGGGGAGAAAAGCGAGCCTGGATAAGATCAAAAACGTAGACGTCCCTAAACATTGGAGTGCTAAAGGAAGCCTGTATTTTTAAACTTTAATTGTCCCATGTTAGGAAAGAATACAAGGAAAATACATATTTATTTCTAGGATAGTATTAACCATTGTTAATATTTTTTATTCTGACTTCCTCTGTTTGCTTGTTTGTATATTCCAAGTTTTCTTATGTAGTAAGCATCTAATCCCAGACCAAAACTTAATATTTAAAAAATTTTCATCAAAATGTTACTCTTCATTAATGCCTTGGAAAGAGGCCTATAACTACAATTAGTAGCAAGGGAAACTTTTCCTTCAGCTTCAAAGGACTTTTTATATTTTGTATCACAAACATTTTGGAAAAAAATTTTTGAACAGTAGTGCTAATCTGATAGAATCATTGGACAGATAGGATTTTTGCTACACTATTTCATAATCAAGATTATTTCACAATTTCCCCTTTTCACAATTTCCTAATTACTATTTAAGATATTAGATCCATTTGTAGGGTGTAACTAGTGTTTTTACATCATTGCTGTTCTTTTACATGAAATGAAATTATAGTTAATTGATTAAACATAAACCCAATTCTTGTGTCCATTTAACAAGAGCAAATGCTGGAAGCCTCTGCTATAAGCAAGTTCAATCTAATATATATACATCTTCATTCTTGAGGGATGAAGTTGTGGTGCTTATAGTATTACAGCAACAGTTTGAGGTGAGGGTTATTAAGATTTGTTTCCTGAATTGACAATATTTCATGTGCTTATTTAGAAAATATGAAGTGGTATGATTTATTAGACACTATGTTGTGCCTTACTCCTTGAAGTATAAATGGCAAACAATATTTGGGTGCCTTTTTAGAACCACTTATCATCAGATTAATTTTTTTTGTCCAGTAGCCAAATTATTAGTTAGGATTCCAATAATTCATTCCTTGAGTTTATTATTTAATGTTAGAAGGTATCCAGGAGTTCTGCCAGATCAACATTTAAATCTACCTTAGCAATTTCTCTTTGTTAAGGGAAATGTTGCCTGCCTTCTTTATAAGGGTAAGTATCTTACAAAGCTTCTTTTCTAATTTTCTTTCTCTCTCACTTCAACTACTGCACCAAATATAATTGTTTGGCCAAAAAATACATTGAGATGTTGTGTGGCTTGACTTCTTTTGCTCTCAGGTTTCCTGGTGAAAAGAATTTGGCAAAAGAAAAAATAAAACAAGCCTGTATGTAGGACTTTAAAGTGACCCAAATTTTCCGTGTTCATAGAAGTTCGACTTCAATAAGAAAAAAGGAAAAAAAAAAAAAAAGTACACGCCCTGAATTCTTCAAAGGAATAAAGAATTTAACACAGTGTAAAATATGTTATTGTGATTTTTCTGGTTGGGGTCTGAAAGAGAATACATTTAGACACATGTTTGTGTAAATGACACCTTTTAGGTAGAAGCATTGAAGAGCATATGTTAAAATATCAAGAAGTCAGTTTTTAAAATTGCTTACTGCACAAAACCAATGGATGATACTGTGAGTGTGGTATTAAAATTGTTTCTTACCCTTCCCCTTTTTCCTTTACAGGTGAATGACCTGTGCTGGCATGTTCGGTGTCTCTCATGCAGTGTCTGCAGGACCTCCTTAGGAAGGCATACCAGCTGTTATATTAAAGACAAAGACATTTTCTGCAAACTTGATTATTTCAGGTAAACTGTGAAACATATTTTTAGTAGACACTCCAAGATAATACAAAAAGAGAGTTTTGTAAACAAGCTTTCTTGTCCGGTTTTATGTATCCAGTTTTTTGTAACCAGTTTTTCTTATATAATGGATTTCAAAATGAGAATACCTCACATTTTTGAGGTCTGACTTCTCTCAAAACAAATAAAAAATAATGTTTGTGTGTTTTAAGAATTCTGTATACAAAAACTAATTTAAAATATTTATTTCCTCTTTGGGAATGAAAGGTTTAGATATTAAAAACAGGGAAACTTCTCCTTGCTGTGCATAGGTAAAGTATAAAATGTAAGATGACTTATTGTGACAAAGTCCGTGATGTGCAGGTGATGCTAAGGTGAAATGAAATAATTATGGTTGGAAAAAAATGAAGGTTTTGTTAAGTGTTTACCAGTTTATAAGAATGATCCCAGTTATACCTTTAAAATAACAGCAGTTTGGAGACTGTGATAAACCAATAATTTAGAGGATTTCAGTATCAGAAATATACCAAGTCTGATTATTCTGTCTAAAAATCCTGTTTCTTTTTATCTGTTCTTTGATCTTTGTTTTTTGAGATTGTATTTGCCTAAGATATTAAATGTAACATTTTTTCTAAGATCTCTTTATAAATTATTGAAATGCACAGTTTCTTGTAGGATATAATTCAGTTCTTAATGGATAGCTGTGTAGAAATTGAAATTATTCCTAAGCATGACTTTTTTAAATTACCATATATTTTTTCTTTATTTGAATTTCCAAATGAAGAAAACTGTTCATCGTGAAATTGGGAAATTAATGCTATATAATGAAGTTTGTAATACTAATTATGTTTATACTCAGTTTCAAAAACTGGTTTCAGAGAGTTTAGTGACTGAATAAAATTGCTAATTAAAAACACTTCATAAAACCCAGATGCTTTATTTTATGAAGTCAAAAAATTTTATAATTACCAAAAACATATATTTCTCATCAGGTTTACTCTCCATTTCCTCAAAAATCATAGCAATCTACCTCCTCTTTGACTTAAGATATGCAAATCTTAATTTTTTCATAATTTAAAGCTTTTTGAAAGGTTTAGTTTCAGCAAGTTATTGAAAGTCTCGTTCTTCTGGATTTTTTTATACTTCATATTATATTCTGAAATTTAGTTTTAGGATTCACTTTTTCAGATTAACTTAAACAAAACTGGCAATACCTCTAAAGATAAGCTAATGAATAGAAACAGAATATCTTGTTTGATGTGGATATGAAGGCCATGACTGTGATTATGGTAGGAGACATAGCAAAGAATGTCCAGTTACTCAGACCAGGAGAAAAAAGAAATAGTTCCATCTAGCATTCTGTTAGAGTTAACCTGCATTTAATGTCTAGGTAGGTCTCTGAAAGTTTTAGGTATTTCTCCCCTTCTTGTGACTAGCAGTACTATAGCTTATTCACCAATGGAAACATGTCTGAGTTTTCATTCCTCACTCTCAGGGTGAACAGTTTGTTCTACCCATTGTTTGATAATGTCAATTCTAAATGTTTAAATATTTTAACTTAAAAAATGATATTTAAAACCTTTCTGAATTATCTCAATTTAGTTTTAGGAAGTCATTATATTTTCATTGTATGTTTTTGCACTTTTAGGTTTCAGTCTGGAGTATATGTGTGTTTGTATCTTGAATCTCTAGGTAATTTATAAATGCATTGAAAATTTGTTACAAACGAGGTATTGAAACTCATAGCACATTTATTTTAAAAGAAAAAAATCCGGTCTTCCTTTAAAGTAATGAGAAGCTTTTGTTTTATAAACAGATTTGAACCATGGCCCTATCTCAAGTCTTGATTGCTTCCCATATTGACTTAAAGAAAAATAACTGGTTCCTGTTTTGTTTTCAAAAGATGTAAACACTTAAACTTATCCAATAAGTAATACAGTGTATTAGTTTACTCAGGCTGATGAATATCTCCCCAAATAGTAAAATCTTCACCTCCTGCTCTTCTATTTATGTAGAAGGTATGGAACTCGCTGCTCTCGTTGTGGGAGGCACATCCATTCTACTGACTGGGTCCGGAGGGCCAAGGGGAATGTCTATCACTTGGCATGCTTTGCCTGCTTTTCTTGCAAAAGGCAGCTTTCTACGGGAGAGGAGTTTGCTTTGGTGGAAGAGAAAGTCCTCTGCAGAGTGCATTATGACTGTATGCTGGATAATTTAAAAAGAGAAGTGGAAAATGGTAAATATACACTTAAAATACTTTGGAGTCTTTTGGGACAGTGAATACAGGGAATAAAATGATTTTTCCTAAGGTCATTTTAATGTATTATTTTGTGCAGTGTAATTGTGGTAAAACTCATTAAGCATTCTCCTGTTAGTGATGATCTCCATGTGTTTATATGCAGGAAAAGTCATAGCATGTGGATTAGCCTTGTACCATATTCTCAGGCAGCAGCCTTGAATTTAAGGCTGTTTTGCTTTCATAGCCAGTTGTTTTCCTGGATTTGCCTTTTAAGCATGAACCTTAAATGTGTGTTCTCCTAACTTTTTGTGCTTTTGAGTAATTATACAAGCCTGTATATTATTTCCACAGAATATTTTAGTGTGTTTTAAAACTTAACTGACAGATTTGGACAATCTACAATTTCACACAAAGCCAAGAGATGCAAGAAACATATTATTGTTTGATCAGTGGACCCATTTGAGTTACCAACATGTATGCTGTTTTTTTAAATACAGGCAATGGGATTAGTGTTGAAGGCGCCCTCCTCACAGAGCAAGATGTTAATCATCCAAAACCAGCAAAAAGAGCTCGGACCAGCTTTACAGCAGATCAGCTCCAGGTAGACATAACAATGAATTTATGATTTTTCAAGTCTCTCCTGACCATAACAAACAAACAACAAAAACATAATTTTGATAACTTTAATTTCATATAAACAACCCCCCCCCAGTTCTCCTGTCCCCTCCCCAAAATGCCCAAAACAATTTCCTGCTGCCTAAGAATATTTTCATGTTTTCAAAAAGATCAGCCTGTGCTTTTAATGAATACTAACTTGGTGAATGTATGAAAACATATTTATAGCTCTAAAATGTTTGTCAATATTTCCAGAGTCCTGACCTGGTATGAACTAGTCATTCAAGCTTTATTTCCCTCGGTTTTATTGGCATTAACGTCAAAGTACAAACAAAATATTGATCGGTCCTGACTTCCTGATAAAATCAGTTTAGCCCAGGCATTTATTTACATTACTACATACAATGGGGATAGAAGACAAAATATTTTAAGACTATTAACAGAAAGAGACATACAGTTTGTGGGCCTATGAAACACTAATGTGTTCACCTTTTTAACAAATTACAATGAGCCTTTTAATGGATAAGTTTATAGAGCTTTCTGAATAGGAGAGAATTAAATATGCCTTATAATAAAATTACAACAGGAATCTAGTTATTGACTGACTCTACAACCAATAAACCTATACTTGTTTTTAAAAGGTATAGAGGGAGCTAATTCTATAGTTGGATGCTGAAGGTTGATTATGTCCCCTGAAAAAGGAGAGATTATTTCAGTTTATAATTGTTATAAGTTCAATTCATGTCAACTATCAAAAAAAATTAAATATAATTGTTATAAGATCAATTCAAGTCGACTGTCAAAAAAAATTAAATAATTACTCCTTACTTTAAGTCTACATATATGATGATTCTTGCCGGAATCTTTTCAGATAAAGAAATCACGTTTCCTAAAACAGTAATGTGGATGAGGTATTTGTTTTATGGTAAGGTAAAGTAACATTTATTGAGTGCCTACCATGCACTACTGGGTGCTTTACACATAGGATATATCTTAGCTCAAACTTTAAAGGATATTTATACAGCATTAACAATTGCACAAAAGTAATATTCTGAAAGTCACCTATGGTATCTAAGACTTGTCAGTGTTTAAGATGAACACAGTAAAGGAGTTTCAAGAGAGAACTTTTATTTGGGGAGTGGTTAGGAAAGAATCCTTCATGTGATACAAGTATTTCAAGGGAACTTAGATCACATAAAACCCTAAAATGGGAGATAAGAATACCGGTGGAAGACCGGGCAGCAAAATATGCAGTAGCTAAAAGATGTCGGAATTAAAATAGAATTTCTAATATAAATATATTGTTTTTTACAATGGGCTGTTTCCATAAAGGACTGGCTATAATTTTAATAATTATAAGGCTGACAATGAAAGTTTATATGAAATTAAGCTTATTAAAATTAGAATAGTGAAAACTATAATTTCATATAGGAAAATAATTACAGGTACTAAAGAAATAAAGAGAGAATAATATTTGTGAAGGTTTTTGTGTGTCAAGTCCTATGCCAGACATTTATCTACATTCTCTCCTTTAATTCTTAACAATAATTCCTTGATGTAGGTAGCCTCATCCAAGAAGTGCAGGAACTCCCTTCAAGGCAGACTACCAAGGGAATGACAGAGAAGAGATTTGGAAACTTCCCCAATCCTCTGGTCTTTTCATTTTTCTTAACCACCAGACCATGAGTGGAATAAAAGCTCCACTTAATGGCAGCAGCAGCTAAAACAAGAATGAGATTCCTAAATCTTGTGGATAGCTTTATAGTTTTAAATTGCGAACATACCTAAGCTATTTGCATCATCATATCCATTATTATATGAAAATGTGATCTCACTCATTAATTTTTAAAGATGTATAGTGGAACAATAGGTTTTAAAAAATGAAAATAAAAAAACAAAAATAGAAGTGATATGCCTTCAAAGCACATACTCATTTTTTCAATATTTATTAGTATCTGTCTTTTGCCAGGGACAGCTGAAACAAATGAGACACAATCTTTGTCCTCAAGTGGTTCCTTATACCTTAAGAATCTGGAAAACATAGTTGTAAATTTTTAAAAAACTTAAATCATTATATTTTGCTAGAACCTCTACTAAATCACATAATGTACATTCATTGTCAAATTGTCCTTTCTGAAAACTGAACATACTCAAGTAGTGCTTGAATTCAGCAAAATAATAAAATATTATAGGTGATCAATAAGTCAAAACTATTCATAAAGTACTGCTTTGGACAGAGGAGAGTTAACATGGGAAGAATAAGCAAGATAATTTGCCAAAATTATTTAGAAATTTACGGGAAGAAAAATTAGTTTAAGGCTCACAACAGAGTAACATTTTGTGTTGGCAAGAGTATCTCAAATATTGTCCCATTTGTAGAAATGGTATTTAAGAAGTTCCTGCCAATATTGTGGTTTGCTTATTGTAGTTGGAAGCTCTTGCTCAATGATGATGAATATAAAACATGCCAAGGTTATCACCTATTTTAATCTACTTTCAGAATGACTTGGTCAGCTGCTACTATGCAAATACCTGTCATTTCTGAGAATTCCTGGCCTTAAAATGATGAGTGTCTACAAAGGCTCATTCCTTGATCATGTTAAAAAAGCCTTCAGAAAAGAAGTGGGCTGGGTTTCAACATCATTAGTGACTGGAGAATAATGAAATTAAGTAGCAATTAAAAGGCTTTTTGTGTGTGTGTGTGTATGAGATTAAACATTGATAAAAGCACATCTTTCCCCTTAGCATATACCAATTCTAAACCATCACTATTCATTTAAGTTTTGCTTTATTCCTTATGAGAAATTGCTTTATTAAGTATAACTTGGTTTCATTATTAAATTTGTGAATTTGAAATATATTTGTGAAAAAGCATGCTGGTTTTTTTGTTTCATAAATTATCAATAATGGCCTAATAAGCAAATCCTTAAATATCTGTTTAGCTTTTCCTCTTGAAAAATTAAAAAAACAAAGACCATTAATTTGCTCATTCTTTTTCTCTTTGGGATATTACATGCTCAGCTACATAGGAACACAACTATTTGTATATGACAATATTGAAGTAACGCATGTGGAATAAGAAAGGAAGAATGAGGTGAACTGAGTGAAATTATAAACTCTTAGGCCAGTTATGCCCATTTTTTAAAGTAAAAATACACATGCTATTTACAGTAAGTGTGTGAACAAATATGGTTGGACAGGAAGCCAGGAATACCTTATTCTTTTTTCCCTTTTTTTTCTTTTTTTTTTTTATGGAGAGTTCTCATTCCCCCTAAAACCTTTAGCATTTCTTAAACCTGTGTAGTTACTATAATGCTTTTCAGCTTTAATCATGGTGAGAAATGTAAATGTAATTCTTTAAATTACGAACTGACTTTCCTCAGTGTATATGATGTTCTGCATAAGCACTGTTCCTCTCTAGCGCATGTGTTCATTTATCTAATCTTAACTTTATAAAGTAGGTGCCATCTTCATTGTGTAGATAGGGAAACTGAGGAAACTCACAAAGAGGATAAGTTATTTGCCCACAGACTTATGGATGTCAAATATCAGGGCCAAGACTTGCTTAGGAAGATCAGGTCCTAGTTGAGTTCTTAATTCCTATGCTAAACTCATTCACGTAACAACAATTTAATGATATCTAATGATGTGATCAGTTAAAATAACTTCAAATAATGTGAAATTCTCTGAAGACCGTGTTTTGATATGGGGAGAGAGAAAAGCTTTAGCTGGTGGGGGCCAGGGGAGTTCTCTCTAAGGGTAAACTTTGGAGTTGAGATCTGCAGGAATACCTTATTCCAGTAGTCACTAATTAGAGAAAACTTAACTGAAAAAGAGAATTTGTAAACTTCATAAATTTCCTGGAACAACATTGGTCTTTTTCTCCACACTATCTTCAACTTTTCCTTGAATTGTCAGGGTTCGTTGTGTTACAAACCCTTCAGCACATACTGTGTGATAGGAAAGTGTATTAGCTCCTGGGGATATGAAGAATAAGACATTCCCTTTGTCCTCAGGAAGCTTACTTTGCTTAGGAGAGCTAGACTTGCCATTAGTTATTTAGCTGCTGTGATATGTGCAGTGGCAGAAGCATATGAGAAGCATGTGGACAATGCAATAATTTTGCCTATGGAAAATGGTGTTGAGGCCCGTGGTAGCTTGCAGTCTTTGGGTAGATTGGTTAACCCCATCGCACAATTATGTTGGATGACAGGCTCTGCTCTCCCATTTTTTGTAATACTTTCTTCATATATTATTCTACTTCCCTCAGTTGATTGACTTTTAAGTAATAAAATTCAAATATCCGTCTTAATTCTCATGATTTCCTCTTCAGAAAGAATCCAAAACCCTTGGCTTAAGCTTATTCTGGTACTCGCTCACGCTCTGTACTTCTCCCCTTTACCTTGTATTGTAGTTATTGGCATGTCCACATCTTTGTCTCAGAAAGTTGAGACCATGGACATATCACTGTCTCATGACACTTAGCACAGTGATTCTAATCCAAAGGGTCATATCATATCACCTGAGAGCTTTTTCAATATATAGATGTTTAGATCCCAGGAAATTCTTATTCAGTGGGCTGATTGATATCCTTTTTTAAAATCCCTGATACTTTTTTGCATAGAGCGAGTGCAAATGCTGTAGTTAATGTTGGAGTTATTACAATTAAATGGAATCCATCCATACTATTTGCTGACTGAGAAAAATTGTAATCTGGGTCTGTTTAGCTTTGTAGAGGTTGGAGAAAAATTTGATAGGATTTTTGTGTTTTTAAGTTTTCTAATACAAAAAATTTTTAACAAAATGGGAAGAAATAGTAAATGGACTTACCATTTATTCATTTCATTTGTGCATAGAAGAATGGAAGAGCAAATGTGAGCTCATTTTTAGCAGCATAGTTGAGAGACAAGTTTTATGTTGAAATGGATTTTTTTTTTCTTACAGATCTCCATGTAGTGACTTGTTTGTAAATTTGCAACATATGCTTTCTTTTCATTTATGTGTATTCACCCATTTTTATTTTCAACTCATAAAATACAAGTATCTTATTTTCTTATGCATGTCTTATCTCTCGGGTCATCGATGCAGAAGATTGGAGTTTCTTATATTTAGCTATTTACTACTTTTTTTTTTTTTAAACAGGTTATGCAAGCACAATTTGCTCAGGACAACAACCCAGATGCACAGACCCTTCAGAAACTGGCAGAAAGGACAGGCTTGAGCAGACGTGTGATACAGGTGATTATTTTAAAGGTTAATCAAGAGATACTAAACAATCTATTCTAGGTCGTTATGAATGTTCAGTGTGTGTATATGTGTGTGTGTTTGCAGAAATATCAAAGCATTAGCTTCCCATTTTAGGTCTCTTTTACATTCTATGTCAATTTTTTTTTACACCTGATAATTAGCCTGTTTGATCTGAGCTATCAGTTGTTAAATGACTTTGTGTACAAGTTACTTCATTCAGTGCTCGGAGCAACCCTAAGATACTCAAGCTGAAAAACACAACTGTGGTTCCAAGCTAGATCTGGTTCTGAAGCCAGTAATTTTTTCCCCCACTTTTCTATGATTGTATATGTGAGTGAATGAGTGTGTGAGTGTGTGTGTGTGCATGTGTGTGTAGGGGGGCTTGATCCAGGTAGAGGAAATCGTTTGAACAAAGCTAGGGAAGGATGAATTAGAGCAAATTCATCGAAATGTTAATTTTATATCTGCAAATTGTGAGAGTTGAAATTGTTGGAGCTGAACTAACTAATAGGGACATGTGACTATAGATGAGTTCTGTCTTGAGCAGGAGAAAGCCATGGTAGCTGATGGCAGTAGATGGCAAGAATTAGGGTTGAAAGAGGCTAGATTAGAGATTCAGATTTGTTGGGATGCCCTGCAAAGGAGTGATATTTTTAGAAGAGATTTAAATGGGGGTAGTGACCTGAAATTCATTGAGAAACATTTTATTGCATGCAATCTGGTGGCAGACAGACAAGAAGAGGACCTGGACACTATAAATGAGGAGGGAGAGAGAAGTGAAGGATGACTCTTAAATTTGAAGTCAGAGTCTCCATAGGAATAGTGCTATTGACAGGAATATTCAAGTCAATAAGGTGGTTTGGTAATTGGGAGGGAGATGAATTTTCTTTTAGGTCTGTCTTGGACAGTTGGGCATATAAGCACATTTTTTTTTTAAAGATTTTATTTACTTATTTGACAGACAGAGATCACAAGTAGGCAGAAAGGCAGGCAGAGAGAGAGAGGAGGAAGCAGGCTTCCCGCTGAGCAGAGAGCCCGACGTGGGGCTCTATCCCAGGACTCTGGGATCATGACCTGAGCCAAAGGCAGAGGCCTTAACTCACTGAGCCACCCAGGCGCCCCTATAAGCACATATTTTAAAAGATGAAGAGGACTCCTACAAAAAGATCCAATGCCATGAAATTGGGTAAGATCCTTTGGAATGAGATCATAGACAGTAAAAAAAGGAAGAATGGACTTTAGAGAGAGGAGGGTAAGTGATGCTATTAGGAAGGGACATAGTAACAGGTGGGATTAAGGAATGAGTAAGGTAGGAAACATCATAGAAGCCAAAGGAATGTGTCCCAAGATGGGGCTGGCCAGCTGTCTCAAGATCTTATAGAGAAGTCAGGGAAATGGAAAATAATTATAAATAACATTCAGGGTTCAGAACTGTTTCCAGAATTAAGGAAAGTAAACATAACCAGCAAGATGAAATTTAGGTGGGGGGGGGCAGGTAAAATCCAACATTGTTTATATGTTTTACTTCTTGAATTGGGTGGCTGATATTTTTAAATGGGGTGCTCATTCTTTTTTTTTTTTTTTTTAAGATTTTATTTATTTATTTGACAGAGAGAAATCACAAGCAGGCAGAGAGACAGGCAGAGAGAGAGAGGAGGAAGCAGGCTCCCCGGGAGCTGAGCAAAGAGCCTGGCGCAGGGCTCGATCCCAGGATCCTGAGATCATGACCTGAGCCGAAGGCAGCGGCTTAACCCACTGAGCCACCCAGGCGCCCTTGGGGTGCTCATTCTTCATTCATTGTTATTAAGCCTGAAATATTTTGTAGTTAAATCATCTATACAAAAAATCTGATTGGGAAAGACCTGGTGGTGCTATAGCTTCTCTAAAGACTTAGATTCCAGTAGACTGGACTGACTACAGTGTAATGAGGTTCTCTGAGGAGTTCTCAGTGCTTTTCAAATGTTCAGGATACTGTGTTTATTTCAGAGTACCAAATTTTTAAAAAGGGTCTAACAAGAAACCAACCCAAACAGACTGCTTCCTTTAGAGACAAGTTAATAAGTCATGAAAGAATTAGAAATCATACGCTAATATTAACAGCAATATTATATTTCTCAGGAGATGAGAAAGTAAGAGAAGGAATGGTATAAACAGAAAAAGTATCTTTAAATATATATGGAAGGCTGTCCTGCAGATAGTAGAATCATGTCTTTGCAGGGGAATGAAGGAAAAGGCAGATTTCACTCATGATGAAGAATTTTCTCAGCATGAAAGTCTACAAAAATGACATGGGCTGCCATTGGAGGTAGTGAGCTTCCTTTGTTGAGGTAGTACAGACTCAGTGGGCTGAGGGTTCCTTCTAATCCAAGAGTCTATACTTTCAATGACAATGACTACTCCAGCTAAGTCAATTCATGACTATTATGTTTTAGATTATTTTGAAATTGGAAATAAAAGAAAATGAAGGATTTTCTGAGAGCTTTTCTTATTATCTGAAGAAGTAAGGCCCCCAGACAATGTCACAGAATTTCCAAGTATTTAGCTCACCAGTATCATGGGCAAGTTATCTTGATTCCAAGTACTAGAACTTGAAGAATATATTGTTAGACGGTGGTTTTTAATATGTGAGGATTAAATTAACTATTTTAGATAGGATAGCAAAGGATGGAGTACTAGCATGCAAAAATATGTTATGTGTGTGTGTGTGTGTGTGTGTGTGTGTGTGTGTGTGTTTATTTCCATGTTTTCATTATCCTAAAAATTCTGTAATGAATATCACTGTATGTACACCTTGCTCCCTTGTTGCTTAGTTTTCATATGATAAATTTCTAAAAGTGGGGTTGTTGAGTCAAAAGATAAAACATTTTTAAGGCCTTTAACTGACTAACTGATAGTACAAAAATTACTATCCTGGAAGTTCATACCGGTTTATTCTGCCAGGAGCTACATAGGCAAGTTCTCTTTCACCAACCCATGCAAATCCTGAATTCAGTCATTCTTTTACATTCCTCCCAGTTTTGGTAGAAAATCGTTTTTATTTATATTTCTTTGAGTATCAGTGACCTTTATAACATGTTTGTTTATTTTGTAATTTTAAAAATTGTATGTTTTTAGTCCACTTTTCTATTGGGTGGTTCCTTTTCTCTCCATCTTGCTGATTTTTATTCTAGTTATCATGTTAAACCTCCATAGTTCAACAGTTTCTTTTTCATTTGTTTATTTATTTATTTAAGTATAGAGAGAGAGGAGGAAAGAGCAGAGGGGAAGGAGAGGGAGGGGGAAAGAATCTCAGGCAGACTTCTCCCTGAGTGCGCAGCTCCACGTGAGGGTCAGTCTCACAACCCTGAGACCATGACCTGAACCAAAAGCAAGGGTCAAAGGCTTAAGCCACTGAGCCACCCAGGAGCTCCAAAAGTTTTATATTTTTACATATTCAAATCTCTCAGTATTTTTTTCTTTTAGCTTTGGCTTCTCCACTTGTAGGGTTTATCAATATTGACTGTTGTTTCCCTTAAATATTTATGGTTCCAATTACATACATCTAATCTTTAAGTTATCTGGAATTAAACATTTGGTTATTATTAAGGTAAGAATTTTACCACTTTTTTCCCCCTCACAAATGATTAGCCAGTTTCTCTAAATCAATGTTATGCCATGCTTTTTCAACAATTTAAACTTCCATCTTTTTTCTACATTAAAGTCTGATATTTGGCTCCTTGGGCTTTTTCAGAGATCCATCTTATGGATTAGTCTTTTCTTTTCCAGAATGTCCATATAGCCTGCTCTTAGCTTATATATTATACAATTTAGAACTCAAAAAATTTTTAAATATGTTGCTCAGAAGAAATTTTAACTCTTGGAAGTTTGCAAAACAGAAGAATTTTAAGTCAGTGAGGAGGATCAAAATGACTTGTATATGAATTCTGAAGTTGAGATGCCCCCAAGCCAGAAGTTATTTTCTGATGGTCTGGAATTGTCAACTATATTTTTCTGTGCTAGTTACATGACATTTTGTGTTTATAAACCTCTCTCTACTTGATTACCTGTTGATGATCTTTCCAAGGAGCTATTTGAATCAGAATTAAGGTAGTTTTTCTGCTGATATGTCATGCCTTTTTCATATTATTTCCAAAGTCTGGATTTTTTTTTAAACAACTGAGTAGGTTCCACCCAGGATATAATTTATTGGACACATAAGATACTTTAGAGAAACTCTGGGAACCATAGTGCCGTGTCCATTAGGTTATATGTGGCCCATTGGGGTGCATCTCTTCTGGGTACTGTTGGGGAAAATGCTGGTGACAGTAGTTCTCTTTTACAAGTTGGAGAACATGTGAGTATATCTTCTTGACTGGGTGAGCGACAGTAGTGACGCCCGTTATTAAGGAGCCTGTGGAAGAACTGTGACTGAACACTTTGGGTTCGGTGTCTGTGTAAGTATCCAAGAGTCTAATACTCCAGAAATGGAAGAGAAGGCTGTGACTTCCCACTGCTTTTCCTTGATATATGCCTATGTCTTGTTTCTGAAACATTCCTCAGGTGTCACCTTCCATCCATCTGCCCAGGGCCGCATACCCTTCTACCTGATCACTTTTTATTACTTTAGTTTTAACCCCTAGAGTTTGTACTTTGTCAGTCTTCTGTTTTTGGGTCCTCAGGGCAGGATGTGTCTTTGAAATCAGGTCAGCTTTTTTGTATAAAACTTTTTGCACATTCTTTCTACTATTCAGCCCTGATTCCCTTGTGCCATCGGATAACTTCCTACCAGCCTTGGGCAGAGATTTATGCCCCTGATCTCTCCCTGGCCTTCTCCCCTGACACTAAAATGTTATCTTTATCTCCTTAAACTTTTTATTCCTTCACTTCTCTTTCTCCTCATGACAGACTTCTTTGGAGTGATAGAAAGTAAGTAATCCTCTATAGTCAAGTTTTATCTAACAACAGGGAGTCAAAACACAGGTAAATTAATTACTGGGAGCATTCTGGGCAGTCTAGATTCATTCATCCTGACCTGGATGCAAAACTATGCTTGCCTTGAATTTGTTTCCTTTATTTCTGTGACAAAGTAGACAACAGGATGATTAGCTCTTTACATTTTGTGAACTGTTTCGCTAGTGGATGTGTTTGTATTTTATTCTGCTTAAATATTACTCATTTTTTCTTATTACAAGCCTGACCTTAACATACTTCGTAGGGTATAGTCTGTGCATTCACTAAGAGAAATTGAACTCAGCAGGCTAAAATGTGATTGGAATAACTGAATCAAGAGGTTTGTAGAAAGCTTTAAGTTCTCAGTGGGGATATTAGTCATTTGGAAATGGATTTGAAATAAGTCCAGCAGGTGTCTAAGAATACGTTTAGTTGGGTTTCTTATTGTTGTTGTTAAGTTCTGATTTAAAGGGATTTTTTCTCTTTTTCTTTTTGTCCCAAATGCCAGTAGTGAAAGCCAAGGAAATGTCTCTGGAATTCTTGAACTTCTTCTCTCCCTTTTTATTTTGGAAGATGCTGGTGTAGTATAGAATTGGCTTTTAAGTAAATCACCAGATGGTCATTATATGAGCAAAGAAAATGACCATTGATATTTATGCAAATGTTTCTCTTCTGCCTACAGAACTGTTTAGAAAGCTTGTTTATAGATTTATACCGTGGTTATCTGGTAGAAAAAATTGAGGATACATTTCTTTGTAAGCTAAGTTGATAATATACTCAGAAGTTGACATGTGATGTACCTCCATTGCTTTTCTCCTCTCTCAGGTGTGGTTTCAGAATTGTCGAGCACGCCATAAGAAACACGTCAGTCCTAATCACTCCTCCTCTGCCCCAGTCACAGCAGTCCCACCCTCCAGGCTATCTCCACCCATGTTAGAAGAAATGGCTTATTCTGCCTATGTGCCCCAAGATGGGACGATGCTAACTGCGCTGCATAGTTACATGGATGGTAGGTATCCCAACCTTTAACAGCTGTTGCTCAGGCACAGTAACTGTTAACTGCTATCATTAGCTGATCGATAGGATGCATATTTTGAAATATTACCTCAGTCGTAGCTGAAAAATTGGGGGGGGGGGGATGAAGGAGAGAGCAGAAATGTCCAAACATTCTTATTTCTGTGACTACATTTGTAGGGACAAATTTAACACCCACTTCACAGCTAAAATACAAATATTGATAATACAGTGCTTGATTTTTTTATTTAGAAAAAAACTTTCTTTGTTGTTTTCACCCAATAGTTAAATAATTTATTTTCCTGTGGCCAGAGAAAGTATTCACACACATAGTTTTACTCATTTATTCATTTATTTAAATTCAATTAATTAACATACAGTATTATTAGTTTGAGAGATAGAGTTCAGTTTTGCATATAATATCCAGTGCCCATTACATCACATGTCCTCCTTAATGCCCATGACCCAGTTACCCATCCCTCCACCCACCTGCCCTCCAGCAACCCTCCTTTTGCTTCCTATGATTAAGTCTCTTACAGTTTGTCTTCCTCTCTGATTTCATCTTTTATTTTTTTCCTCTCTTCCCCTATGATCCTCTATTTTGTTTCTTAAATTCCACATATGAGGGATCATATGATGATTGTCTTTCTCTGATTGACTTATTTCACTTAGCGTAATACCCTGTAGGTCCACCCATGTTGTTGCAAGTGGCACACTCAGAATTTTAGATCAGAGTTAGTATACTGAGTTTTGTTCAACTTTTTTACTGAAGTAAAACATACATATACATACACAACAAGTATCCAGCTGGATGAATTATTAAAGTGAACATATCCATGTAAATACCAGATGAAGTAGTAGAGCATACTTAACACCCAGAAACCTCTCTTATGCCCCCTTCCAATTATTATCCTCTTCCTCCAGAGTATCATTGCCTTGACTTCTAAAATAATGTTTTAGTTGTGCCTGTTTTTGAGCTTTATATAAACTGAACCATATAGAATGTATTCTTGTGTATCTCACTTCTTTCAACTACATTGTTTGTGAGATTCACTTGTATTTGTTGCAAGAATCCGTGATTTTATTGTTCTATTGAATTCCACTGTGGTAATGTACCACAATTTAACCATTTTATGGTAGATTACATTTGTGATTGAGCATGTTTAGGCTTTTATGACTATGCTGCTATGGACTTCATTGTACATGCCTTTCGGTGTACATTAATTCACACTTCTGTTTGGTATGCACCTGGGTGTGGAACTTAGGGTAATAGGCTACCCATACTCAACTTCAGCTGATCCTGCCAGTTTCCCATAGTGGCTGACCCAGTTTACACTGGGACCAGCACTGTGTGAGAGTTCAAGGTGCTCCACATCCTTGCCAACACTTGGTATGGTGTGACTTCTTAATTTTAACCAAGTTGATGGTGGGGTAGTGCTCATTATTTTAGTTTTCTTTTCCCTCATGACTGATGAGATTGAGCATGTTTCCACTGGGCATTTGTAAACCCTGTGTGTGCGCGTGTGTGTGTGTGAAGAGCCTTTTCATGTCTTTTGCCTGTTGGTTTATTGGCTTGTCCATTTTGATTTTTTCTTGATTTCTTAGTTCTCACTAAATTTGCATATAGAAAAGCTTTTTGATGGCATCCCTTCCTATTCATTGGCTTGCCTTTTTCTACTCTCTTAAGGGTATGTTTTGTTGAGCACAAGTTCCTAATTTTAATGTAGTTCATTTCATCAATTTTTTTTTCCTTCATGGACAGTGCTTTCTTTGTAACCTATTAAAGAAATTGGTTTGCCTCAAAGATAGTGAACATATTCCTCTAATGTTATCTTCTTGACACTTATCTTACCTTTGACATTTAGAGTTATACTCCATCTGGAATTGAATTTTTATGTGTAGTATGAGATAGGAAGTAAAACTCTTTTGTTATATTGATAAAAATACTAATTTCCCAACTGTTTAGTAGTGACATCAACTGTTCATATAATGTAGGTGTTAATTTCTATACATTCTATTTTATTGGACTATATATTTTCATATTGAAAATATCTTATTCTTGCTCTTTTGAAAGTAAATGTTGTTTTATCCCAGGTTTTCTCTTTGTGTTTGGTCTTCAGTTTTATTATAATGATATGCTTCTTGAGTATGTTTGATGTATTTCATTATGGAAACGTCTGTTTTTGTCTCTTCAGATATTGTTTCTGCTCTTTATGAAAAAATTCTGTATTTTCCAGTTTTTGACCTTCCATGCTTTCGTCTAGGTATTTTCTTCTGACCTATCTCCAGGTCACTAAGTCTCTAATATGGTATAAAACTCACCCACTAAGTTCTTAATTTCAGTTATTGTGTCTTCAGTGTTAGAACTTCCATTTCATTCTTTTACATAGTTTTCACCTTTTTATTGAAATCTTCTATTTTTGCTGCTTTATTCCTTAATAAAATTATTGTTATATTAATTAGTTAAAGTTTATGTCTAATAACTCCAATATCTGGATCTCTTGGTTTTCAGTCAAGTCATGTCTTCTTCTTTACCTTTTTATTTTTTTATTGCACTTCAGATGTTAGATTGGGTATGAAAAACTAGAAATAATTTGAAGCTTTGGATTCAAATTTGGATTGATCCTCCACCAGAGAGGATTTGGTTTTGCCTCTGGCAGGAATTTAGGTTAGGGTAAGATCAACTTAATCCAATGAGTATCAGTCTTCATGAAGGCTGATATATTTCTGGGTCACTAATTGGATTTTGCCTTTGGGGATCCCAGACAAAGCTTTCATTTTGTTGTGTTTTTTTCCTGTTGTTTTAAACTGGTACTTCTCTTCAGTGGTCTCTGATCTTTCATGTTTATTCCCCATCATCCAGCCAATCTAACTCCTGAGAGTCTGCTCAAATTCTCAGCCTCTCAGACATCCCTTTTCTTTTAAAATTGTCACTAAATTTGGGGGGGTGGATGGTGGAAAGTTGCCTCATTTTATTTCCCTTCTCTTTTGGGACTTGCTTTGTAATTTTTCATTATCTTGGTATCTTTCAGATGCCTTCCAACAGATTTTTAAAAATTTTGGCCGGCTTCCTAGTTGCTCTCAGAGGGAGGTTTGGTTTGAAGTGTCATAGACCTTGCAGAGAATGGAAACTTCATTTAAAGTTTTGGTTAAATAAAAAACCAGAACCTATACCATTGTTGCTATTATACTAGCGTTAAAATTGTGTGTGTTCACAAGAATGACTATAGTGTTGCCTGAGTCAAATGCGCTTTGATGTATGTTTGGGAAAGAGGTGGTTAAGCATTCATAAAGGAAAATTGTGGGGGGGGGGATCATCCTATAGACATTTTTATATGGAAGACAGCAGCATCTCTGCAGACAAAGCTTTTATGTTTTCTAACTTCAGGGTAAAGTGCAGTGAATGGGGTATGGATGGAGGACATTAAAGTGTCAAAAGCTTGTGGCCCCAAAAATGGTTTTGGGGGTAAGCTATTCCTGGATTCTCATTTAATACTGTACTCACTATGCTGAATAAGTTAATGTTTCTGCTGAGGTTAGTGGAATGAGTGTAGCTTGGTGCCCTCAGCTATAATGAGTAATGAAATCACATTGCCTTGGATTGTTTTTGTTTGTTTTTAAATCAGTTTTATTCACCCTACAAAACTGATTCACAAATTTCTTTCTATTTTATAGCTCATTCACCAACAACTCTTGGACTCCAGCCTTTGTTACCCCATTCAATGACACAACTGCCAATAAGTCATACCTAATTCCTTTTTTCAGGGATAGAAATGATTAAGGATATAATCTTGTCATTTATTATGTATAAAATACCATTGAAAAGATATTAATGTTAATTTTTTATTTAACACTCAAAGCATTTTCAACATCACTTTGCTAACCAGGTATGTATCTATAGTTGGCCTGCAAGACACTTTTATTGAGTCTTCATTTTTTTGTAAAATTTATGTTTACAAGAAGAAAATAAATCAGAACTTTTTTTTGTATTGTCTGGAAATAGTTCACGCTAGTGTGTATCTGTTAATTTATTTGTCATCAAAAGAGCACTTTGCCTAAAAGAAAGGACTGACAAGTGTGCAAAATGTTTACAATCCTTTGTGAAATCGTAGTTTATCATTAGTTTGTATCTGTAAGTTATTGTTATAAATACTACCTGTATTTTTTGTTATATACAACTTTATACTTTGAAGCTTGTATCTGTGAATTTGCAACTGAAATTTATTTTGCCAATGTTTTCTGAATGAATAGAATAAAGCTTTTGTTGTAGCATGCCATGCAAACACATTATTGTGTTTGTGGTTGATGAATTATGGCTGTAAATAACACTATAGTTTAATAAGCCCACCACTCTAAGTTTATTAAACATTTTCCATTCTTGTGAAAGTTTCAACCAATCTGTCCTTTTGTGTGTGTGTTTTCAGCATTAAGTTGACGTTAGTCTCAAATATCACAACTCTTAACTTTAGAAAGTCATTTTGTTTTGAGCTGTGTTTTGAGTACATTTTAATACGAAACTTATTTGTAGATGATTGCACTTAACAAAAGAACACATGAAAACATCTAATCAGGCAAATTATCCCTTTTAAACTAGCTAATAAAATTAATGTGAAAGAAAAGAGCACTCTTCAAAACTACCTTTTTGGGTATCCCAAGTCAGAAATGAAATATGGGTCATGAGAATATATTCTTGAGGGGTGAAAAAGGAGAACTAAAAATATTTGGAATTTATGAGCAATGTTTCTAGAGCAGACTCTTTACTTTTTCTTCCTAGTGAACACTCTTTAGGGATTGTGATTCTGAGAGCTGAAATCTAAACCCCAGGACTTTATCATATGTAGCCGTGGACGCTTATCTTGGAATTACAAAAGTAAGTGGTGCCACCCTCACTAATTTTTGGATTTAAAGAACTTAATCAGTACTCACTTCTTGTTTTTCATAGACCAGTAAGGGGGAAAAAGGTAATGGCGGAAAAAAAAATCTTAAGAATCTTAAGTTTAAGTCTTTGTTTAACTTAGCAGATTCACATCTGGCTGAGGACTGGAAGTAATAGTGGAGTATTTGTAATTCTATTCTAGTAATCATAAATGCAACCAGAAAGCAATCACGTGGGTGTAAGGAACTCACTATCTGCCTCAAACCAGAGGCAATAAGCCTAAGTTTCACTACAAGAGAAAGGAAGAAAAAAGGCTTTTGTTTTGTTTTGTTGAAACCTGCTACTCCAGTTAGAATTTTTTTTTTCCAAAAACAAAGAACACAGCCAATAGTCACTCTATCTGATCTTGTGAGATTGATGCTAATCTCCTTGGGTTTTTGTCTACCTGTCCCAGGCATGAAGTAGTGAGGTCAGCTTTACCTCTACCAGATGTGGAGGAAAGCTCTTGTAGTCTAGCCAAGCTCTGCACTGTTAGCAGCTTATATAGCATTTCCCAGCTGGATATAATTGGCATCATTTAGCTTGGGAGGTGCTTGATTGTGAGTGTTAGTTCTCTTCTCTTGTCATTTTCCTGTGCTCACCACCCTCTAACTGTTCAGAGAATTTTTATAAACCACATCACTACACTTTTTGTTTCCGAAGATGAATGCCCAAAGTGGAAGTAGAACTTCCATAACCAAGAGGCTCAAAGTTGTCAAAGTGAATGAGATTTATATATCCTGCATATAAAGTTAATATTAATAACGAAATGAGATAGATTTGAAAGTACTAAAAAATTCCATATGATACAAACATATGCCTATGTTTTCATTTCTATTGGTGGAAGTCAGAGGTCCTAATTTTGTAACATCAACAAAGAACTGAAGTGTTTCCATGTTAGTAATAGAGTACACGTGTAGGCACAGTACTTTTTTGCTTGAATTGGGGGGTGATCAAACAACTTTTGTGAGGATTAAAGGAAGACTTTTTATCACTGAATTAGCAAAGACCTGAGTAACAAATAGTATCTCTTAGGGATTCAGAGATTCATAATCTGAGAGAGTAAGGATACATTTTTGGTATGTAAATCAATTGAATCACAAATTCAGACATTGAAACTGAAGTCACACTATATCACTTAAGTGATATATTCACTATATTCACTTAAGACCCTGTACTTCATGAATAAATTATGAATTATGATTCATGTGAATCATAATATGATTCATCAAATATGAATCAAATAGAAATTATGATTATACAATATATAAACTATAAACAATATAAACTATATTCACTTAAGTACCCTTAAGTGAATCTTGTTTGTTGGACAAGAGAGCATTCCTATTTAGCAGTACTTTTATATTATGCAAATGTCATTCTTAAAATCCCACATTATTGTAAATGATATCTGTTATAAGTATCTCATAATAAACATTATTAGAATCATAGTTCAAGCTTTTAAAAATTGTTATAGCAACTTGAATGCTGGTAGCTAGAGTATTTCTTGACTTGGTAAATTATGTATATAATTACTCTAATAGTATTATGACATTAGATAGTATTTTGGGACTTTGTTATGGCATGGAGGACTTCACCAGTTAGTAAAAGAAGTGCTTCTCTTTTATTATTAGAAGTCATTTGGATTGCAGCACACTAAGTACCAAAAGGATATTAGCCCAGAAAAAAATCTTATTGACCCCCCACCTCAGAAGGTAAAGGAACTGAAATTAGCACTATTTGATTTTTGCCCTTGTGAAACACAACTACATTTTTAGAGGCATAAATGCATTTAAATTCAAAACAAGTTCAGGTAGACTAGATAATGTCTGGTTAACATCTGTTTGGATTCAGTCACATAGTAAATACTATTTTATAGCCTTCTTTTCCTCTTTAACATAATAATTATCTTTCTAAGTCAAATATTCACCTACAGTATCATTTTAATTGGTATATAGCACTATATTGCTAGGAGGAAACAATTTATTAGATATGTAGATTTTTTGTAATTGTTCATTATAATGAACATAACCTAACACCATGAGCACTTCCTAGTATGCCCTAAGTGCCTTAAATGTATTTTGTTAAACAATCATAGCCACCTCATGAAACAGGTTCTGTTATTATCAGCTTTATTTTGCAAATTTAGAAGTTATAAAGCAATATGTCTAGAATCTCAGTAAGAAATAACAAAATCAGGGTTCGAATCTAGCAGCTCAATGATATCAGGTACCATATTCTTAATTTCTGTACTTTAAGCACTATTTTAAGTAACACCATGATGAACATCTCCTAGCTACCTTTTTATTCACATCTGTATTTCTCAAGTATAAATTCTTAGAACTGGAATGGATGTACATACACAATTTAAAGACTCTTAAAAATCATTAATTGTCCCCAAAATGCTGCACTAACTTATATCCCTACCAGCAGTGTCTGAGGTATTCTTCAAAACATGTCTCTCCTGTGTACCAGTGGAATTAATATCTTAGTTATTTTTCTAATTTAATAGATAATTTTTAAAGTGTTATATTTCATTTATTTCTTATATAAAGTTTTAATTTACATTTTGGGGAACTAGTTTCTTATAAAAAAGGATGAAGTTAAACATAAGCTACCACTTTGGTGACATTTCTTCTTTTAGTTATTCTGCTTACATGGCTAAGTGAACATTCTTTAGGACTTATTCAAAAATCATATATTTATGATATTTTATCATATTTAAAATATTATAAAGTTTATCATATTTTACTTTAGTACCTGGTACTCTTTATACTGTGGTATTTTATTAGCTTTACTGATCATCACATTGGTACCTTTATTTACATGGTCCTTTACACCTTTCTAATGGTTTTCTGTATATCATGTCCTCATGTGACAAATGGGGACCTGAAATTTAAGGAACATTGATTAACATAATTAGGCTTTTGGTGTTAATATCCAAGAGTTCTCCAGAGCACCAGATTATTTTTACAAATCTGTGGAGACCTCAGGAGAATAAAATTGTAAGTGGTTTCTGGTTGTTTGGGTTTCCTAAGCCATTCCAAAGAAGATAGATTTCCAAAGGCTCAGAGTATGTGAAGCCCCCTGCAGGGAAGGCTCTTCTCCCTTTTTAAATTGTATCAACATTTACAATACTTACCAAGGATCTACCTAGAATCTGTAGCTGGTGGGGGCTGAGAGCAGAGTTTAGGGGTGGACAGCAAGAGAAAAGGATATTAAAAAATAAAGGATAGGGGCGCCTGGGTGGCTCAGTGGGTTAAGCCGCTGCCTTCAGCTCGGGTCATGATCTCGGGGTCCTGGGATCGAGTCCCGCATCGGGCTCTCTGCTCCGCAGGGAGCCTGCTTCCTCTTCTCTCTCTGCCTGCCTCTCTGCCTACTTGGGATCTCTCTCTGTCAAATAAATAAATAAAAATCTTAAAAAAATAAAAAATAAAAAATAAATAAAAGATAATGAGCCCTGGGAGGGACTTGCTTTCCATTGTATTCCAGTGTGTAATATGGTAAACACTAGATAAATACTCAGTTAATAGAGTAAGTTTTAAAGGAAAATAATCAGAATAATATACCTGAACACCCTAAGAAAACTTCAAATTCCGAAAGAGCTCTTTATAAAGTCTCAAAATATCCTTTTTTTTCAACAAAGATCTTGTCTATACCTGTGACATTTTTCATATTCATATATCACTTAGTATGAGATGGGACACCTGGATTTTAGCTCATTCTTTAACACCAATAAACTGTATAAAAACTCTAACTTCACTGAAGGCAGTTTCCTCAACAGTAGAAGGAAGATTTGTATGAGGCAAAAGTGAGACGATGAATGAGAAACACACAGTAAAAATATGATCTATTAATTTAGGAGGGTGGAGCTCGTGACAGGAGATCAGGCAAGCCCAGGCCGGGCTGTTAGAGCACCAGAAGTCTGGCAAGCCCTGCCCTACCCCAGGCAACCCCAGGAGGACAGTGCTCTATCCATTTCTTCAAATAAAGTCAGAGGTGGAGTATCTATGCTGGTAATGAGTTCCATGTTCTCATATCCCAACCTCAGCACAAATGGAAAACATCTATTTGCTTTCCACATAAACTCACTTCTTAATCTTAAAAGAGTTTTTCAGACCAGTAGAGGTGTCACCTTCTGTAATTTGGGCATAGAAAAACTCTATATAATTTAGATTACAGAGGTGATTTGAATGCTTGCAAAAATGTTTTTTTTTTTAAACCCAACAGAGTTATGATGCTATATTTGAAGATGGAAACCATTGTTACAAATTCGATTTCAAAATATTTACTTCCCGGAACCAGGGTAAAGTCTCTAGAGAACCACTACTAGTTACTAGCTCATTTCTTTCAGATGCACTGGAGTGAGTCTGCTACTTTGCCAGTATGGTTCTGAACCACAAAATTTCATCTTTGGTTGAAACTCCTCCAAGCGAGACCATGTGCAATTCTCCAAGTTCATCATTCATCTTTCAGAACATGGCCTGGTACATTTTATGACAACTGTAAAAGCGTGTCTTACAAGTCTTGGTGGGCAAAGCTAGCTTCACAGGGTCCTTAGCAGAGCCTGGCACGTGCAGGAGATCAGTAATGGAAGGTGGGATAGGGATCAAGAAAATTCTAACAAAGATAGGCTTGCACTTCTGCTACAATGGGAGGAGGGAGACTGTAGTGGAACTAAGTGAAGGCAGTCGGTGTCTACAGGGAATTCATGGGTTCTAAGAGCACACTGAGCTCACATAGCGCTGGGAGCAAGGTGCCAGGTACCAAAGAGAATTCAGGTAGTGTTGAACTGACTCAGGAGCAGGCAGGCCATTCGGCTGCTAGATAGTTCTACTCTAAGAGCAGATTTCTGGCCTCTGTGAAGCATGCATTTAATCTGACCTATCATGGACCGGTATGGACATTGCACGGTGGTACCTAGGGCTAGAAGAGCCACATTACAGATATAATCAAAACTGAAAAAACTCTGAAGTCCGATAGTCTGAAGTCCTGGTTTTGCCATACCCCACTGGTGTGATTATAGGCAAATTATTGAACTGTGCCTCAATTTTTTCATAAGCAAAACAGAATAATAATAGCCCCATTTCCACGTGGTTATTGTGAAGATGCAGTAATATAATTCCTGGTAAGTACTTAGTAAAATGGCATGGGCATAGTAAAGCCTGAATATTATTAATTATTATTGTTTGGGAATTTAACTTTTACCAAGTGGGGAAAAATGCCACAAGCCTTCACACTAGCTTTCACTCACCCTTTCCCCTCCCTCTTTTCTTGCTAATAATTACTCATGTCTAGGTCCCACCTCAGGCATCATCTCCTCCAGGAAGCCTTCCATAGCTGTTGCCCACCATCTACCCCATCCCAGAATGGGTCAGTTACTGCCTTTGTCTTCCCATCATCTCTTCAGAGAATATCTCTACATTTCACAGATTTTTTGTAATTATATTTTCTCAACTTTGTCACAAGACTAAGTTTTGAGAAACATCAAAATAAGGATTGTTTATCTTTGGGTGTCCAGAACGTGGCAGAGGACACCAACAGAGCAGTCTTTACCAGGCTGACTACCTCATGCCAGCCTGAAGGCAGGCTCCTAGGGGCAGCCTTTCCCATGCTGCCTCCTCAGCCTGGGCTGCACCATGACCCATGGAAGGTCTCCAACTCAGATGGACCTGTTTCTTGTTCTCTTCAGCTAAGCAAAACAGACAGTTGGGCCATTATCGAGTAATTCAGGCAAGAGAAGCAGCCAAAGCACATGTTTTTATCTGAGTTACCCAAATTGGCTGACTCCCCAGCCTGCAGTTACTAGGTAATTGCTCAATCTTCCACTTGGCTTTTGCTGTGCAAATGTGGCTACAGAGTCTTTTCATTTGTTGAGTGGCTCCTCCCATCCTCTACTGAATACAGCTTAAAACAACTTTACCTTTCACCATCATCATGGTACTGTTCTGGGTTGTAGCTGACCTCTATTAATCTTCAAAGTAGGCTGACATGTTGGATATGGGGTTTTGTTTTGTTTTTTTTTTTCTTCTGTGTTTTGGATAATCAGCTGTCAACTCTCCTTTTTTTTTTTTTTTTTTTTTTTGGTGTGAGGGAAGAAGATCCAGGGACATACAGGATACATACACATATATTCGCGTAAAACCAAACAACTCAGTCATAAGTGTTGCACACTGGAAACTGTCTATATTTTGGCCTCAGGTTCAGGACATCCCTTTCTCATTAACCTGTGACCATTGGCTCACTGTAGTCAGGGAAAGATCACAGGGTCTGGTTTCAGATAGAGCCTTATTCTGAATTTAGCCTAGTTCAGCCTTATTACCTATGTGACTTTGGATATATCATTTACCAGTATATCACATGCTGTTTAACACTTAACAGTGCAAGCCACCCTCTCTCATCGGGGCTATTAAAATTGCTACACAATTATTTTCCCGGCTTCCACCTCCTCTCCCTTAAAAGACGTTCACACAGATCTATTTGAAACCTAGGTTAATACTTTTCTTCTCAAAAGTCTCTAGTGCCTTCCCTTCACATTCAGAAGAAAATCCAACATTCTCCATGGCCTTGAAAGGCACTTTTCATCAGGTAGCTGCCCTGGTTCTAACCTCTTACTTTTCGACCTTGTCTTTTCCCCTTGTTCCCACTCACTCACTCCCTTGCTCTCTTGCTTCCAGTCACACTGGCCTCCAGGGGGCTTCAGACAAATAAAAAGGATAAAATAGTGCTTTCAAGATTTAGAAGACACATTGGGTCTGCCACTTTTTGACTCTGTGACTCTGGAAAAGTTGCTTATGCTCTTGGAGCCTGTTTTCTCTTCTATAAATGAGCATACCACTACCCACATTGCAGGGCTGCAATGAAGATTAAATAAATGAGAAAGGACAGATAAAGCAGTTAGCCCAGTACCTGGCATATTGTCAGCCCTAAGTCAGGAACTGGTGGCTACTGGAATGAAAGATGAGGCTAAAGGGAGAGGGTGCTCTGAGGCAGGAAAGCAGCACTAGAGCTTTCCCTGAAACACTAAAAACGGAGTTACCACTCTCCCTGGCAACCAGGTCTTCAATTTCAAGCCCAATTTCTGCTGAAGTTCAGCCCAACTCCTACATTTGATGTTGTTAGTAGAAACATTTACACTACTATCAGTTACCTATTTAAAGGCACTGTTAATCTCCTCTGTGCAACCATCCTCCCAGCCCACAACTCTTTGCTCTGGTCTGAAAGAAGCCAGTCCCTCCGAGAATGTATTTCTCTGAAGCCTGATTGATCTTGATTGCCTTTCATGGCTCCTGTCCAAGTTCTCTGTATCTCTTCAGCTCTAGGTCCCATTCAATACAGGCTTTTTACCAAAGTGGAGTTGGAACTTCTAGTCTTCACCAGTGACATTGGCCCATATTTCAGGTTTCATGGGGCTTTCTTGGTCTCACTGCTACATGAGCTCTGGTAATCTGACATCTCTGCCAACTTTATTTTTGCTTTTTTCAGTAGATACCTTGGGGCCACACTTCTCCATTGCCGAAGGAGTGGCCAGTGTCTGCTGTTGAGACTGTTCTTACCTTTGTGCTAATATGTATCCATCCTAGCCAGATGTCTCCTGTCTGCTGAATAATTTTCTCTACTGAACTGTAAATTCAAGACTTCAGTGCTCCTGGGTCAAATGTTTCTTTTGGACTATTGAATATAAGAGTAAGTGGATTTGACACCTAGTGTCTTCTATAGCATTTGGTGTTTTATTAAGCTAAATGAGCAAATAATATAAAATTGTGTTTAATAGCCCAGGGAATTGAGTAAGTGCTGTCCATTGGGCCTAAATAATAGCACAGAATTACTCAGTTGACCAGCAAAAAAGGAAAAATAAAAAATAGCTTTCCTACAAAGTATCTTGACTGGCTTTTTAAACTTCCCCCAAATGATATTATCTAATCTTTCAGAGGACCTATGGATCTCAGGAATCAGAAACCTTTTTAGTCATTGAAACCTATAACCTATCTATGTCTTTTACAAAGCAGTGACTAAAAAGGATAATAGATTGTAGCTAGTGCCCTAAAATCAATGGTTTTCAAATTTAAGGCACTCAAGTGTCATCTGGAGATTCGGTGGGCACGGGGTGGGGGGGTAGAGGGGTAGGCGTTACATATGGTGATAGCCAGAGTTCCTGATTTACAATATCTGGGATGGGGATCAGAAATCTCTGTGTCTTACAAGCACCCTGAGGGATCCTGCAACAAATGGTCAGCGATCACACTTTTGAGAAACCCTGAGGCAACAGGAGGGGCTTTAAATAAATGAATGATTGCGCCCTGTGCAAAATCACTCATTCACAATGTTTGCCCTTCTTAAGCTGCTCTTTACTTACCAAGGGTCTGCTGTAAACTGGGGGCTTCAAGTACCTTAGGTTTACTCCTCACAACACTATCACAGTGAAAAATATTCTCATTTCCACTTTACAGATGATACAACTGAGATTTAGGGTAGTTAGAAATGTTCCTAGCAAGCTGGAATTTGAACCCAAGTCTTAGATTTTTTTGCCATTACATATGTCACAGTAAAGATTGACAAAAGTGAGACAGGTGGCCTGTGAGCAAACCAACCAAGGCACACTCTGAGCTAAATCAATCATGGGGGCTCAGAAAAATTAGAACAAACAACTGAGTCTGTTTTGTTTACAACAAATATTCTTTGTGCTGACTTTTTTTTTTTTTAATTCCACGAAATTTTTGACCGAGATGCTATTTGGCATTACACAGTTGCCAAATGTGAGTCAGTCCCTTGGATGAGTGCACTTGGTACCCTACATGCACACATTTTCAAATATTCAGACGTTTTGGCTTGTCACAGAGACACTGGCTTGAGATTAGTTTTCTAATTTTCAGGTAGGAAATCTGAGTCACTGAGTGACCAAGAGATGAAACCACTTTTTTGGGGGGGCGGTGTACATTTTCTCTACCTGATATGAGTGAATATAGCCACTTCTTTCAAAAATGGTAAGGTCCCAATATGCTTGGTGTTGTTGGAGGTCATTCCCATATGAGAATCCATTTCCCAAAGAGGATGACAGCTGGAGATAAAGGGAATCAATGTTAACAGGCATGTCCTCTGTTTCTGAAGAAAAGTTTACCCAAGCTGGAGTCATAACATTAATGGTTTGCTTTGCTTTTGAAAACTGTGCTATGCTTTTAAGACAGTAAAACTTGGTGTGAGCAGGAAGACAGCACTAGGGGAAGACTGCTGTCTCATCTCAGATTTCAGCTGATGCCTTTTAACATTTCTCTTCCCTTCCCTTCCTCTTTCCTCCCAAGAAAAGAATAAGAAGCAGGGTGACAAAGGCCATATTAGAGATTCAATGGCTAAGAGAGAGAAAACATGGCGAGTCTGAGGCTTTGCTGAGCAACTGAATAGAGAGGCTGCAGCTTCTGTACTGAATGTGGAGTCAACATCTTGGCAGAATGATTGGTGATTGTGTAGGTCAAGAGATTGTGAACTGGAAACTTTAGGGATGCTCTGGTAAACTAATAGCATAGAGATTTGTAGAGCAGCTGCTTGTCTCATCCCTGGACTTGCCAAAGCCTCCCCCATCTTTCATCTCTTGAAGCACAAGAATTCCTCTCTTGCAATAATACTTTAATTCCATTTTAATATCCTTATCCATCAAATGGGGTTTTACAGTCTAATTTCATGACCTTATAGCACACAAACTATACTGCATATCACGACTATTTGGACTGCTTCTGAGAGACATGTGGGACCATTACATGAGTCCTGAGATCTTTAGACAGTCACAATTGAATATAATTTGTGAATTATTTTACCCTTGTAAGTCTGGGCCTAACAACTCTTGCTTAAGCAGGAGATTTTAAAAGAGAATAGGGATAATTTGTCCGTAGCCACTGTTGAACTTGTCCATCCAAATCCTTTTAAAGCTTTCTTTGACAAAACATAACTTTTAGTCATGGTGAAATGAGACTGGCTGGAAAAGAGGCTTTCCTCTCTGCCAATGTACGACTTTCCCCCAACCTTTCGTGCTTCATTTTATTTTCCATAACTCTGGTTATGAATCTCACATCCTTTCCCTTACCAGGGTATTCTGGGGCTCAGCAGGAATTTGATTGAGACATATTTTCCTGAGCATCTGCCTGAATTCTCCTGCATTGAATAGTTTTTAATCCCCCTTCTTTTCGTCATGCTCGGAGACTCAGTGTCTTGCAGAATTCTGGAACGGTCTTTAGAGATCATCTCATCCAATAACCCCATTTTACTCTCTGAATCCAAATGCCCCTCCCTTCCAGCTTCTCTTTGGAAATGGAAACAAAAATAATTCAGTTCAGGCCCCCTGCTTGAATCTCCAAGGAACACTCCGGGCTCTGCTAAATGATTTGTTTGCCCGTGGTACCTCTATGGGATCACTGAGCAGCTTCCAAGTCTTCAGGACGCTACCTGTTTGTACCTTCAAATAACTCTGAGCCAGAAACCCTTATGTCAAACTCTGAATTTTATCTTTCTGACTCTGTTCCACTCAGGCTCTTCCTTCTGAAGAAAGGCTCCATCGTTAAGAGCTGACTGTGAGCATGTTCAGCCTTTTCTGGGAGGCTTTTGGGAACCTCCATTTCCTCGAGGGAAGCGAAGATCCCCACGGGGTGGGGGAAGACTGGGGCGCCTGGGTGGCTCAGTGGGTTAAGTCTCTGCCTTCAGCTCAGGTCATGATCTCAGGGTCCTGGGATCGATCCCTGCCTTGGGCTCTCTGCTCAGCAGGGAGCCTGCTTCCCCCTCTCTCTCTCTACCTGCCTCTCAGTCTACTTGTGATCTCTCTCTGTCAAAAAAATAAACTCTTAAAAAAAAAAAAAAAAGACCACATTACTACCTGACATTTAGTGAACATTTATTATGTGTCAGGTACTGTGCCAAATGCTTACATGTGTTAACTTTCTTTAATCATCCCTATATCGCATGAGTTAGTTATTAGGATCCTGACTTCACATTTGAGGAGACTGAAACATAAGTCACAAAGTTTGTAAGTGGCAGAGCCAGGATTTAAATGCAGGCAGTTTAACTCCAGAATAGATATTCTTTTTGACGTTGTTGTTTTTGTTTTTAGAGAGAGAGCTCATGCATGTTAGCTGGTGGGGAAGGGCAAAAAGAAAATCTTAAGCAGGCTCCATGCCCAGTGCAGAGTACATATCACAACCCTGAGATCATGACCTGAGCTAAATCAAGAGTCAGCCTCTCAACCAACTGAGCCACCCAGGCACCCCAAGAATGTATATTCTCTCTCTCTCTTTTTTCTTTTTTAGATTTTATTTATTTATTTATTTATTCATTTGAGAGAGGGAGAGAGAGCACAAGCAGGGGGAGCAGCAAGCAGAGGGAGAGGGAGACGAAGGCTCCCCACTGTATAGTGGGCTCCATCCCAGGACCCTAGGATCATGACCTGAGCCAAAGGCAGATGCTTAACTGGCTGAGCCACTCAGGTGCCCCAGAATATATATTTTTAATCATTATGCTAGCCTTTTTTCAAAAAACTAAGATGTAAACAAGAAGCCATCTTAAGTTACCAACTCAGGGAATTACTAAAGGATCTGATCTTTCAAATATTCTAATAAAATTAATCTAAGACCTCCTTCTAACATCAACAGGTGTGTCTTCCTTCCTTCCTACTGTAGTAGCTTCTAGACTCCCAACTATAGTTCCTCAGTCTAAGAAGGTCTCTCCATTATTATGGTCCTGAAAAGAGAACATTTTTTGTTCTGTTGAAGACTCCCATTCTTCATATGGTATAGCTGAAACATTGGTAGTCTAGAGATTGGATCTCACCTCCTCCCTCCCTGCCACCTTCCAGACTAGAAATCCTGGAGCCTGGTATAACCCCTGTCCACTAAAGAAAGGCAGTAACAGCAGGTGCAGGCTTGTTCTGTCCCTGGTGTAGCTGGGTGTTTTCCTGTATAGAGAAGAGGATGCCTCTCTTCTGATTCCCCATGCTGGGTACACTCAGTTATAGAATCTCCTTATCCCCAAAACCCCAAGTTCTCAATCATTTTATATGCTTGATTCTGTAACTTCTTTATTTTACACACACACACACACACACACACACACACACACACACACCATACTCTGCAACCATTTTCCCCAAGATAGATCTGCAAGGGCTTAGAACCTAGACCAACTGCTTCCTCTAATTCTGCACTCTAACCCTGAAATCCACCTCAAAATCTATCCTATTTCCTCTTTCAGGATAAGTGACATTTCTTCTAAAGAAATCCCTTCAACCCCACCCCAACAACTTTTTATTTGAGGTAGGACATGATAAAATGTTACAAAGTATGGCAGCGGATGGGAAATGTCGTCACCACCCCTGGTCTTCATGAAAAGGCACTTTCTTTAAACACTGCTGGCTGATTGGCCCACCCATTACACCTTCCTTCTGAAACAGAGATACTAGATGAATGAGGTTAGGAAGAATGCTGGGAATGCCCTCCTTATTCCTCTTTCACTTGGAGGCCAGCTGCCCTGAGGGAATAGGCATTCGGCTCTGCTGGTTTTACAATGCTGGTTTTACAACACGTGGTTTATGTACACAGCAGCAATAGGCTTGGCCCCAGAATTAGACAGATTGAGTCATTTGGTTATTGGCATCTTTGGAAAGCTTTAGCCCCTGCTCCATGTAGGGCTGTCCCTATGCACTTTCTGCAGGGGGTAGCAACAGCCACAGTTGTCATTCATTAAAAGCATCCCCAAGAGTTGTGCATTATCTCATCTGGTCCTCGGAACGTTCCTACAGAGAAATTACTCTTATGGTTTCCATGTTAAAGATGAGGAAATTGGGGGGCTCAGAGGGTTAAGCCGCTGCCTTTGGCTCAGGTCATGATCTCAGGGTCCTGGGATTGAGCCCCGCATCGGGCTCTCTGCTCAGCGGGGAGCCTGCTTCCTCCTCTCTCTCTGCCTGCCTCTCTGCCTACTTGTGATCTCTGTCTGTCAAAAAATAAATAAATAAATAAAAAAGATGAGGAAATTGGAACTTAGATTGGTCACATGATTTACTAAGGTCCTACAGCTAGTGTCTTAGCCCAGGTCTTTTGAAAACAAAAATTAGACAAAACTTACATGCCAACACTTTGGTTTGGCGGGAGAGGGGGGTTGTGCCATTCTAGGAGATCATAAATGAAGAAAAAGTGAGGCAGAAGAAAGAATAGCAAATTCAAAGTGGTGTTTTACTCCACTACTATTTGCTTGGTTACATGGGCTTCTCTAAGGAGTTTAAATATCCATGTGAAGCCATTGTATCTCAGAACAACACAGCTTCGAGCAACAATTCTCTGTTGACTCCTTTCTATCTCTAGTCTTTCTTTTTATCAATCTCTATCTGAGGTGACATTAATTTCCCTGCACTTGCAATTTATGTCACCTGTTCCCTCTTGGCAGCTTCTTCGGGAAAACAGTCTCCATGAGTCCTGTCAGTTGGGCCTTAGTACTGAAGTCATTGTGACTTCTGCCGTGAAGGGCTTAATGTGGGCAGACACCACATTAGGGAATGATCTAGGCTGCATATGGTCGAGTTGCCAAAAAGGTGTAGGGCTGAGCAAAAAGACGAGTCTGATAGAGGTGGTACGTCGCAGGGCAGCTTCAAATTCAGAGCAGAACTTTTCCAGATAGCGTTATAGTTCATTTTCGAGAAATGATGACTTCTCCCACGAAAAGTCAGTTCAGCACTGTGCTAGGTACTATAAGAAGTACGAGATGGGCTCTCTATCAGTCAAGGTCCTCCAAAGAAACGACCAATCAGATATATACAACATAGAAAGAGAACTTTATTTTAAGGAACTGACGCATGTGATTGTTGGGGCTGACAAGTTGGAAATATGTACAAGAGTCCTGAAAGCTGGAAATGAAGTAAGATTTGATGTTAAGTCTTTGACTCTAAAATCTGTAGATCAGGGCAGCCTGGCTGGAAACTCAGGCAGGGTTTTTGTGTTGCAGACTTGAGACCAAATTTGTTCCTCTCCAAAAAACCGGTTTTCACCCTTCAGGCCTTTGAATGATTGGATGAAGCCCACCCCCATTTATTTAAGGTCTACTGATTAAATATTAATCACATGCAAAATATTTTCACAGCAATTTCTAAGCCAAACAACTGGGCACTATAGCCTAGCCAAGTTGACATGTAAAATTAACCATCACAAGATCCATACTTCATCTGGAAATTATGGTGTTGGGAATTATTCTTTGGGGACACTAAGAGGTGTTGGAAATTAGCAGACTTGAGGTAACTGCAGTTTCCAAATAGAATCTATAACAGTTGTTAATTCTTTTGTCATAAAGCTTTCTTTCCATTCCTTGGGACTAGTCTGCACTCAAGTTAGAGAGGACATTTCTGGGCTACCAATAATGTTTGCTCAGTTTTCTGTTTAGGAGCAGCTGCCCAGATGGGCTTTTTGTGCCTGTACCCATGATAAAAGTCTCCAAGGAAACTCTCTGAGAAGTTTAAATCTCTCATTTAAGGAATAGGAAAAGGAAATGGTTTGAGAGGACATTGTGTCCCCTTGGCACAGGTATCACTAGGGCAAAGTTCTTCAAACTGGTAACACAGTAGAGCATGGTTTCTAGGAACATTGCTCATTGACTTTCCAGACAGCTTTGAGAGGGCCATATAACTGAATTCCCGAGTACCAACAATGATTATGACATCATGTTAGCCACTCAATGTACAAGATTCAAAGCATTTTACCAGACAGGTTTTTAACAGATGAGAAAGTTGAGATTTTTAGAATTCCAGTAACTCATTCAAGTTCCCCCAGCAAGTAAATGGCCTAACTAGAAAGAGCTCTTTTTATAATAATTAGAATTGAAAACAGCTGATTAGCTGTGCTAGCTTAAGATCAGAGTAAACTTGCCTTAACTGCTATCTTACTTAGAGTAGACAAATAAGTGAATGAGTCATCAGTCAAGATGTTTTTAACACGTAAGCCATCTTTTATTTGGCTGCATAATACTTTTCCAATAAAATCTTACATAAAACCTCAATATGTCAGAAACATAATAGTGGAGATGCTCCAGATGATGTAACAGTGAAGGATGTAGAGCAACATTTGAGACATTCCTCTTTTTTTTCACCTGAGGCACTGCCATAAAATGATAAAACAAGGCCAAAATAAAGTTTGGAAAGTACCAACTGACTCTAGCCCCCAACTCAGCATGATAGTATACTACATATCTGAAAAGCCCTCTCCACCAAATTCCAAAGTGAATTGTGAAACAGACTGCTATGGCTAAGCAATTGCTAGAGGACTTGTCTGCAACATACAGGGTATAAAGGGTCAAGTTCTTTGAAATTGGATATGATCTTATGGGGAAAAGTTTAGAGAGTCTCCTCTTTACCGTCATCTCAATTTAAGGGAAAGGGGCGTTAGTGGTCCACTTGCCTCCTCCAGCTGGCAGGGGCAGGGACCAAGGGAGGAGGAAGAGAGAAAGGCCTGGCCAGGTGGAACAGGGGAGAAATGCTGCTATATGGGGAAGACCTGCACATTGTGTGTGTGTAGAGCAAGCCATCGTGGGGGGTTTGTTTAATGACCACCCCAAGGGCACTAAAACCTCTGCAGAAGAGAAGCTGTGAATATTGAACCACCCTCATATCAAAGGAATAAATCCCATTGATCATGGTGAAGGATTGTTTTAATGTATTGTTGGATTCAGTTGGTTAATATTTTGTTGAGAAATTTTGCTTCTGTGTTTCTCAGAGATATTAGCTTATAGTTCTCTTTTTTATTGTAGTGTTTTTATCTGGTTTTTATATCAAAGTAATGCTGGTCTCATGGACTGGATTAGAAAGTTTCCTTCCTCTTCTATGTTTTGGAATGGCTTGAGAAGAATAGGTATTAACTCTTCTTTCAATGTTTGATAAAATTCACCTGTGAAGCTGTCTGGTTCTGGAGTTTTTAAATTACTGGTTCAATTGAATTGCTGATAATTGGTCTGTTTAAACTTCTATTTCTTCCTGATTTACTTTTGGTAGGTTATATGTTCCTAAGAATTTATTCATTTCCTCTAGGTTGTCCAATTTTTTGGCATATACATTTCTGTAATATTCTGTTATGCTTTGTATTTCTGCGGTGTAAGTTATTTCTCTTTCATTTCTGATTTTGTTTATTTGAGTTCTCTCTGTCTATGAACCTAAAGTTTTCTGTCTATAAACGTAAAGGTTTAACCATTTTGTTGATCTTTTCAAAGGCCAAGTTCATTGTTTCATTGATCTGTTCCAATGATCTGGGTTTTTGGCTATTTTTCTTTTGTTTTGTTTTGTTTTTAGTTTGTATGCATTTTATTTCTGTTCTAATCTTTAGTATTTCCTTCCCTTCCTTGGTTTTGGGTTTTCTTTGCTTTTTTCTATTTTTTTTTTTTTAGGACCTTTGATTGTAAGATTAGGTTATATATTTGAGAGTTTTCTTGCTTTTTGAGTTATACCTATATTAATATATACTTCCCTCTTAGAACAGCCTTTGCTGTATCCCACAGAATTTGTTGTGTTTTCATTTTCATTTGTCTCCATATATTTTTTAATTTCTTCTTTGATTGGTTGGTTGACCCATTCATGTTTTATTTAACCTCCTTGTGTTTATGTTCCTTCTGTATTTTTTCTTGTGGTTGATTTCTAGTTTCATAGTGTTGTAGTCAGAAAGGATGCATGGCATGACTTTTATCTTTTTGAATTTGTTGAAATTTGTTTTCTGGCCTAACGTGTGATTTCTTCTGGAGAATGTTCCATGTACACTTGAGAAGAATGTGTACTCTGCTGTGTAGGATGCAGTATCCTGAATATATCAGTTAGATCTATCTGGTCTATTGTGTCACTCAAAGCCACTGTTTCCTTGCTGATTTTCTGTTTGGGTGATCTATCCATTGATTTAAGTGGGGTGTTAAAGTCACCTACTATTATTGTATTATTATTGATCATTTCCTTGATGTTTGTTATTAGCTGCTTTATGCATTTGGGTGCTCCCATGTTGGGTGCAAAAATATTTACAATTGTTGGGGCGCCTGGGTGGCTCAGTGGGTTAAAGCCTCTACCTTCAGCTCAGGTCATGATCTCAGGGTCCTGGGATCGAGTCCCACATCGGGCTCTCTGCTCGGCAGGGAGCCTGCTTCCGCCTCTCTCTGCCTTCCTCTCTGCCTACTTCTGATCTGTCTCTGTCAAAGGAATAAATAAAATTAAAAAAAAATATTTACAATTGTTATATATTCTTGTTGGATTGTTTTCTTTATGATTATATGGTGTGGCTCTTTATCTTTGTTACAGTCTTTACTAGAAAGTTTGTGGTGCAAAGGTTGCTACCTCAGGTTTTTTTTCACCTCTATTTTGATGATAAATGCTCTTCCATCCCTTCCCTTTCAATCTGCATATATTTTTAGGTCAGAAATGAGTCTCTTGTAGGCCGCATATGGATGGGTCTTGCTTTTTTTCCTATCCATTATCCTGTGCCTTTTGATTGGAGCTCTTAGTTAGTTTATATTCAAAGTAATTATTGATAAGTATGTCCTTATTGTCATTTTACTACTTGTTGTATCATTGTTTTTGTAGTTCCCAGTTCCTTTCTTCTCTGGCTCCCTTCTTTAATGGTTTTCTGGCTTCCTTAGTGACATACTTGGATGCCTTTTTCTTTATTTTTTGCATATCTATTACTGGATTTTGATTCCTGGTTACCATTCGGTTTGTATATAACATCTTATGCATAGAGCAGTTTATACTAAGTTGACAGTCATTTAAGTTTGATTTCATTCTTCGCTCTTCTCCCCACCACCATGTTTTAGGTATATAGTGTCATACATGACATCCTTTCATTTTGTGAATCCCTTGACTGATTTTTATATGTATACTTAATTTCACTGCTTTTATGTTTTCTAATTCTCTTACTCCTACTTATGGTCTTTCTTTTTGACTCAACAAGTTCCATTTAATATTTCTCATAGTGTTGGTTCAGTGATCATGATTTATTAAACTTTGTCTGGGATTTTCTGTATCTCTCCTATTCTGAAGGATAGCCTTGCTGCATAGTATATTCTTGGTTGCAGTGTTTTGTTTTGTTTGTTTTGTTTTTTCTTTCAGCACTTTGAATATATCATGGTAGTCCCTTTTGACCTGCAAAGTTTTTGCTGAAAAATCAGCTAATAGGCTTCTGTGGTTCCCCATGTATGCAACCTTGCTGATTCTTTGCAATCTTTAAAATTCTTTTTTTTGTCACTATTTTTGCCATTTTAATTACTATGTGTCTTGGTGTGGCCCTCCTTGGGTTGATTTTATTGGGGAATCTTTGTGCTTTCTGATCTGGATTTCCCTTTCCTTCCACAGATTTGGGAATTTTTCAGCTATTATTTCTTCAAGTGAAGTTTTTGCTCTCTTTTTTCTCTGTTTTCCTTCCGGGATCCTTAGAGTACAAAAGTTACTATACTTGATAATGTTACTGGGGTTCCTAAGTTTATTTTCATTTATTATTATTTTTTTCCTCTCTCCTGTTCAGCTTGATTGCTTTCCATCACTCTGTCCTCTAGGTCACTGATTCTTCTGCTTCCTACTATTTAATCCATCGAGTGTATTTTTAATTTCAGTTATTGAGTTCTTCATCTCTGATTGGTTCTTTTTTATGTTTATTTTTTATCTTTTTGTTAAAGGCCTTACTGAGGTCCTCCACTCTTTCTCAAGTCCAGTGAGTATCTTTATAGCCATTACTTAAAATTCTTTGTCAAATATATTGCTTATCTCCATTTGATTTAGTTCTGTTATTTCATTTGGGACATATTCCTCTATCTCTTTGTTTAACTCCCTATGTCTGATTCTATGTATTAGGAGAGTCAGCTACATCTCCTGCTCTTGAAAGTAGTGACCTTATGAAGAAGAGGTCCTGTAGTGCCCTGCAGTGCACTGTCCCCTGTTTCTCAGAACCTGGCACCTCCAGAGTTTCTTTTAAATGTATTGTTCACCCCGATATTATGGCTGAGCCACTTTTGTCTTCAGTCCAGGTATCTTCAGTAGACTGTGGTGGGCAGTGTTTGGTCCCTGTGTTGTTAGTGGTCCAGCCCAGGGAAGCCTTCAACTTGAGTTGAGTCAGACCAGGTGTTTGCCAGAGATGCAGTAGCACAAAACTGTAGGTGACCATGGGGATGGAGTGCACAATGCCAAGAAGATCTGCACTAGCTGGGTGCACCTGTAGTTGTCAGGACAAGATGGGCCTGTTTGGAGGTGGTAGATCTGCAGAAGTGCGCAGGGTCAGGATGCATGGTGTTAGTAAGGTTTTCCCAAGTCTGCTGTGGGAAAGGACCTGGAGATGAGGCCTGGCTGAAGGGAACTTGTCTGTAGGAGAATGCAAGGGCATGGTGCACTGTTAGCAAGTTAGGTAGTGGGTATTGATGCCACACTGGTGTCTGTGTGTTTATGCTGGGGGAAGGGGAGGTAAATGGTGCCCACCAACTCCTTTGTTCCTGACTCTGAGATTAGTAAACAAATCTCTCTCCCGTATATTTCAAGTGTTTTTCAAACTGCTGCTTCTATGCCATGTCTCCATGGGGACTTTGTTTCCTTTCACCCTTTTACCTTCACAGATCTCCCATGAGCCTATTAATTTTAAAGTTCTAGGTATGCAATCCCACTGATTCTAGGAACACATGAAACTTGGCCCCTCTGGTTTTTAAAGCCAAATGTCATGGGCATTTGTCTTCCTAGAGTGGTTTCCCTTATAGTCAGAGTCTGTTTCTCTCCAGCTTCCCATGTCCACACAGCATCATTCTCTCCTGTGAATAGTCCCATGGGTCCACTTAGCGTAGGACACCAATCTCGGCCCTTCCTACCCACTTTCATGTGGTCTATTCTCTATATTTAACTGTGGAGAGTCTGTTCTGCCAATCTTCAGGTAGTTTTCTGGGTTATTTAAACTGATGTGGGTGTTATCTAGTGGTATCTATGGGAGAAGGTGAGCTTAGGGTCTTCTTACTCTGCCATTTTTCTCTGGACCCCATCATTTCTAATTACTGGTTTGAAGTTGTATTTTTTACTTTAAGTAGCCATAAAACTTTCTTTTTTTATGTAAAAGGGAACAGAAAAATCGTAGGATTGCCCAAGTTTTCATCCAGATAGAGAAAGACTGCTCTCAAAGAGCACATTTAAAGAGATGGTGTGTGGTGAAAGTCAACTTTCAGTTGTGTTTATACCCTCACACTCTGCTTATCCAAGATATTGGTTAAACATAATTTCAGGTGAACTATACACTTTATGACTTCTTTGTATGGATTCTAGCCCAGCCTCCAGGAATTCACAGACCAAGACTGTATATGACAGTTCTTAAAACATTTATGGAGCTTGTCCTGTTTCTTCTCAACCCCTTGTCTCCCTGTTCCATTTTTCATGGACCTTAGCTTCATAGTTCCCTCTCCCTGGGGTTCCCTTTTCCCTTTTCTGGAACTGATGCCAACATTTGTCTTGCCTGTCATCCAAGTGGAGCCTGGGAGGTCTGGGACCAGTACAGCATATGTAGAAGCTTGATTCTTCTTGGGTGACTGTGAAAGAATTCTTAATGTTCTTCACTGGAAGATCAATGCAGGTAAAATTACCTAGTTCCAACTATGTGAAGATTTCTGGGCTTTGCTTTCTCTTCCCTCCATCACTGAAATCAGTTCCCTAACCTCCATTATGAAAACATGCTACAATCTGGCATGAGCAACTATGGCTACCGCTTTTCCATTTTCAGTCCCACTATCAGACAGTTTTACTAGCCCCCCTCAACACACTTTGTGGGAATTGCCTGCTTTTAATAATCTTCTGAACCTTTTCTCTGTCCTTCAAAGAGGGTTTTCTGTGCCTCACTATTTATTTTACGCAGACTTTGGCATTAGCACATACGTTCCTAACATCTTGGTCTGTTCTTTTTTTTTTTTCCTTAATATTTTCTATTATGTTATGTTAGTCACCATACAGTATGTCATTAGTTTTGATGTAGTGTGCCAAGATTTATTGTTTACACATAACACCCAGTGCTCCATGCAATCTGTGCCCTCCTTAATACCCATCACTGGGCCAACCCATTCACCCAGCCCCCTCCTTTCTGAAATCCTCAATTCGTTTCTTGGAGTCCACAATCTCTCATGGTTCCTCTCCCCCTCTAATTATCCCCCTTCATTTTTCCCTTCCTTCTCCTAATGTCCTCTGTGCTATTCCTTATGTTCCAAAAGTAAGTGAAACATATGACAATTGACTTTCTCTGCTTGACTTATTTCACTCAGCATAATCTCCTCCAGTCCCATCATGTTGATGCAAAAGTTCGGTATTCATCCTTTCTGATGGCTGAGTAATATCCCATCTGAGTAATATTCCATGGATGGCATCTTCTTTATCCATTCATCTATGGAAGGGCATCTCTGCTCATTCCACAGTTTGGCTATTGTGGACATTGCTGCTATGAACATTGGGGTGCATATGGTCCTTCTTTTCACTACATCTGTATTCTTGGGTTAAATACCCAGCAGTGCAATTGCTGGGTCATAGGGTAGTTCTATTTTTAATTTTTTGAGGAACCTTCACACAATTTTACAAAGTGGCTGCACCAACTTGCATTCCCACCGACAGTGTAAGAGGATTCCCCTTTCTCCACATCCTCTCCAACATTTGTTATTAATTTTTGCCATTCTAACTGGTGTATTCTGTTTCATGGATTTTAAGCTGTTTGTTCCAGGCCTCCTCCCCCTCCTTCTTTTCTATTAGTTTGTCTTCAAGATCACTAATTCGTTCTTCTGCTTCATTTACCCTAACTGTTAGATAATTAGATTAGATGGTATCTCACTGATAGCATTTTTAAGTTCTGCCAGATCTCATTTCTGCCTTTAACAAATCTGTGTTGCCATAATAGTTTTCTCCAGACTGACTATTGTCTTCATAACTGCTACCCTGAAGTCTATTTCTGACATCTTGCTTAAATCCATATCCATTAGATCTATGGGAGAGGCCATTGTCTCTGGGTCTTACTTTGTTGGGAATTCCTCCTCCTAGTTATTCTGTGGAGTTGTGGTTGAAGGAATGTACAGCTGAAAATATCAATCACTATCTAGACAATGTGCACCATGGGAAGTTTGGGAGCAATTGGAAGTTACCACTTAAAAAAAAAAAAATCCAGCCAAAATGAGCTCCAAGAGTAAGATTTATAAAGTACAAAATAAAACAAAAGGAAAAAAAGTGTATGTATGAAAAAGTTCAGGTTAAAAAGTTACTATGGAATACATTGTATTAAACATTTAGTTGAAAAAAAAAAAAACATTTAGTTGAAATGATAAGTAAGTAAAAAAAGAGGGAAAATTTGTATCTAAGAAATATACCGGCTATGAGGCAATACCAGGAGCTTGATATACTGTTTTCCCCTAGTGTTGGGGTTTTACAGTTTAATGGGACCCTGTGGTTGTTGTCCTCTTGTTCTTCTAGCTTTTCTTCTGGGGGAGGAGCCTGCCAAGTTGTTTTGCAGAGTTGCCCTGCCCCTATTAAGGGGCTGGGCTCCTTGGAAACTGTTTTTTGGGGCTTTTGTTCTCTGGAGGCTTTTGTTCCCTGGTGGCTTTTCCAACCTTTTGGAGGGTCAGAGCAAAATAAATTGGTGCCCCCCAGTGACCTTCCCAGTGATCAGCCAATGCCCCACTTGTCTCTGTACCCCATGCCACCAAAACCATAAGTAATACCTTTCCAGGTGAGCCTGGCCCTTACAGCTGCTGTTCCAGGACCATCGTCTCCAGTCCAAATTGGGTCCTCTCAGTTGCAGCTGCAGCATCAGAGGGAGCTGCAGTGACAGCCATGGCCAGCCCAGGGATCACTGACTCAGGTCTGCACTGGGTTCTCTCAGCCATGGGTGGGCATTTGCTCTGGTCAGTCCTGGGAACCGTAGGTCTGTGCCTGCAGCCGCTTGGTCCCAGCAGTTGTCCCTTAAAACCTTTGTTCTGTCTGAGCACTGTTATCAGTCCCTTCCCATCTCACACAGCCACTGGGCTCCCAACTATCATTGATCCCCAAGAGCAGAGCACTGGCATGTTGCTTTCCAGTGACTAGCTTCTAGTGGTTCCCTCCCCTTTCTGTTTACCCTCCAATATCTGTCTGTGCAATCCCAGCTCTGTCTTTTGTACCTCTCAACTGATGATACTCTGCCCCTGTAGAGATCCAGACACATATTCTTAGGCTGGTTTTGTGGGTGTTTAGAGTGGCTTGGTAGATTTTCTAGCTAAATTCAGGGGACCAGTCGGAAGGGTTGAAACAGTGTCTTCCCACTCCTCTGCCATTTTGGTGGAACTCCTTAACTGGACTATTTTCTAAAGACAAAGTTTGCCATCAACATTTGACTGATTTGAATGCAAGTTACTAGATCAGCCAAGAAAACCACTAGTTTACAAAAATGTCATCATAAATATAACTCAAGCCTTTTGAAGAGAAAGGCACTAGCATCCCATTCTATTGATGTCACTATATGTAGCACATGCAGCTGTGGCTACAATGTAACGTATGGATTGGGTCTCAAAGGCAAGTTTTCAACATCAAGCCTGTCATGCCTCAACCTTCCAGAGATTTTCAAATCTCACCAGAATTTATAGAGTAAATAGTATTAGGTTGAAGTAGTAGTTTTATTTTTTCACTTGTACTCATGTAAGTTTAATTTAGTATCAAATTCCAGTATGTAACAAAAATATAAATAAAAGGCTCTCTGGTGGTTAAAGCTTGTTTTTTTTCCTCCCACCTGCTCTACTAAGGAATTCTGCCTTAGAAGCTTACCTTCTCCATCGAATGGTTTATTTGAAGACCCTCATTTGTCCGCTGAAGCTAACAACATCAATGCTGACACTATTTCTTTGTGATACATTCTCAAGATGAAAGTTGCTTAAAACCTTGAAGAGTAACTTATAATTTCCTCTGATTCTATCTGCAGTGGGGATTCCTAACTCTCAGTGGACAGCCCCTTCAACTGTGGGTACTGTGGAAATGTCAAGAAGTATCTCAAAATTTTCCTTCAAGAACTCAGATTAAAAGAGAAAATTAAATTCCATTTGGACCTTTTCTTTCCTCTCCCCTTTTCCCAAATAAATTGTAGTTAATTCTAAAAAAAAAAAAAAAAAAAAATCTAGACTCAAACTCCTTTTCCTCCCTCTACAGAGTAGCTCCTATTCTCAGATCTCTCATTTATGTTACCTGGGCTAGTGTGCCTAACAGAGAAGACACTCAATAAATACTCCCTTACCTGAATTGGATAACTTCTCTAAAATTTATGGTATCACTGTATTTTTAAATTTATTAGATTTTGCAGTTTTTATCTAGGCCTCATAACATCCTTTCTTAGAGCTCTGTATGCTGAGAAGAGAGAGATCTGTTAACAATTAAAGACACAGAGTTACTTAGTGGCAGATCTAGAATTAGAACTGCCATGTTCTAACCTGACTTTTTGTTCTCTTTACAAAGTATTCCATTGATATTAAATACATGAAACTTAATATTTATATATTGTAACCTAATAACTCAAACAAGAAAACCCAAGAAATAAAAACACCCAAATATTTTCTGATTATGTTAGTGTCACATTTAGTAGCTCTTTGCTGAAACTAAAATCTCATCAGAATAATATCAAAACTTAGTAGTGCCAGGGTACCTGAGTGGCTCAGTGGGTTAAGCCTCTACCTTTGGCTCAGGTCATGATCTCGGGGTCCTGGGATCGAGGCCCGCATCAAACTCTCTGCTCAGTGGGGAGCCTGCTTCCCCCTCTCTCTCTCTGCCTGCCTCTCTGCCGACTTGTGATCTCAATATCTGTCAAATAAATAAATAAAATCTTTAAAAAAACTTAATAGTGCCATAAAAATGGTAATACAAGTTATATTAACCCACTTGATTTAAAATGCATTCTACCAATCATAAAAAAAAAAACCTCTCTGAAATTGAAATTGATATTATTATTCTTCTCCCTCACCAGACTGTAAGCACCACAAGGACAAGGACCAAGACAATTTTTTATTCATCATTGTATTCCCAACATCTTGCTGTGCCTAACAATATTAATTTAAATGAGTATGAATATTGGCCATTTAATTAACTGCTCAGTGATATTTATTCATTCATTTTTCATTCATCAGCAAGTGGGTTCTTTGCTAGGCCTCTGTCAAAACAAGAGTGAATAAGCCATTACCACAGCTCAAGGGGGGAGACAGACTTATAAAGAGAGGTTTGTTGCACATGATGGTTATCTCTAGAAGATGTCTGAGCCGAACACCCAATTCTACCCTGAGAATCAGAACTGCTTTTCAGGGAAAGATTTCTCTCAGCTGGGTTTTGGAGAATGAGAGGTGGGAGGAAGAAACGGATGTAGTGTGCAAAGACTCTTCAGTAAAGAAATCTAAGGAAAAAATATTTTTCTCAAGAACTTAAAAGTCAAGACTATTTAAGTTGACTTTCTGAGCTTTTTGGTTTTTCCATTCAGAATCATACAGACTATTCTTCATTAATCAAATTCTTTTTTACTCTATATTTTTTTAACTTCAAATATAAAGCTGAAAACAGATTGTTCCCCTTGGCCACATTCTCATATGATGATTACTTTTCCCCAAGTTTGGAAATTGTGGTTCGACATGAGAGTCAAAGTTGACTACATTTGTGTCCCTTATTTTGTTTTCACAACATTGTTTCTTACATTATGAAATGTAAACATCATTTCTCAGCTGGATAAGATTTACCTGTCTTGCCCTAAATAAGTAACTGCTCAAAGTAATAAAAGCAAGATTCTTCAAAACGAATGATCAAAACACCATTCATACTCACGAGTCCAAGAAATTTAAAGGTACACTTGGTAGAATCAACTGTATTCGACCATGAAAATCTTAATCTTGTTTATTTATATTTGCATATTCAGGAACTAGAAAGTCCTCTTAAAGAGAAACAAAATATTGCAATGTTTAAAATGTTTTGAATAACAATCCTAGGGGAAGAAAAGCCACCAAGTCTTATGCTAATAATAGTTTTATTATGATACAGAGTATTAGCATGTTTGTTTAATATTTTGTTCCAAGAGTTGGAGTTAAAAAAAAAAAGGATTAATTATGACTCTACATTTGCTTACATGACTCTACATTTGCTCAAAGTCAGAGAATCATAGATTTAAAAGGTCAATTTCATTGTATATAAATTCTTTTTCTTTTCCTTTTTTTTTTAAGAAAAAAAAGATGAGAGGGAGGAAGGGAAGAAAATAGACTTTGTTTTATAATTTGGGGAAACTAAACTTTGGGTCCTTCTTCTGACACTGCTCCAGACTCTTTTCCAGAAGGCAAGCACTTGGTACATTTCAAGCAGAATAATTAAAATCAATCACCCACACAGGCAGGCCAAGAATGAAGAGCAGAAAACTTGGGATTTGACAAAAAGGAAAGAGATCCAAGACAGGAAATTGACTTGGTCAGACGTGTGGAAAATCAAGGCAACCCACAAGGCCATTAATGAAGGTCCCCATAAGAGAGTCTCTGCTTCTGCACCCCGCCCTCAGCCCAGGCTCTCTCTCCAGCTGGGAGGATTTATTTTAGGGAAGCTGTGCCAGCATCTTCCAAGGGAAACACAGTCGGAGCATGGTTACCAAACAATGCTGCAAAGGAGGCACAGGTGGCACGCTGGAAGAATCTTCCTCAGGATGGAAGAGGGAGACAATCATAGCCAGTGCCCCTGACTTCCATCTAAGGAAACTCAACTCCCCAGAAACAGATATCTCAACTCCAAAGATGAAGAAAGGAAATCCCAGTTAAGAAGTCTTTGTTCTTGGAAAACAATAGAAGCAGTCCTGTTACTGAAACACACTGAGAGGCAAACACATTAAGGTGGTCACTAGAAATGACCTCAAGATAATGGGACTGAAAAGCGTTAAAAAGGATATGGAAGTGGATTAACATCACTGGATAGAAGCCAGTGTTAGATCAGCACTGCACATGGATTAACCAAAGAGGATATAGTCTAATGCATGACCCCAAGCCAAGCACTTCTGTTAGCCCAACAGCCTGTGGAGTCAGAACTGATGCTTGCAGAAAGTTATACAGTTTTACATGAAAAAGAGGAAAAACATCTGATCTCCTCCTAAGCTGTAGCCTGTTTGAATCCTAGCAGCATCACTTACTGGTTGTGTGACCATGGATAGGTTATTTAATATGTTTGTGCCTCAGATTCTCTATCTGTAAAATGGAAGAGAGGGTTAGTGCCTATTTCATGTAGTTGTTGTATTAAGTGAGTCCATATACATATGCATACATACACACACACACACACACACATACTAGAGTCCCAGGCACATGGTAAGTGCTATATAAATTCTAGTTAATATGATTATCATATAATAAACTTCCCAGATTAGAGTTGGTCTTGGTATGCCAATACTAAGTATGTTCTGAAATAACCCTAAAACCTAACTGAAGTCTGTGAACCACACAAGGTGACTAGTTTACAAAATTCATGAAGTTTTCTTGCTGAGGCATTTGCTAAGATTTCCATTGATTCTTTTGGGATTTCTAGCTATATTTTTCTGGAAGCCAGTTTTGGCATTCCTGGGAAAAAAGGTCAATACTTTTAGAGTAACAGTGACGTGGAATAAACCTTGGGTTGGCAGTCAGGTGACAAATATCTGGATGAGGTAGTTTTTTCTGCGTCACTTGTCCAAATCACTTCCCCCTCCTGGGCCTACAACTCCTCCCATTACAAGAGAGGGTTGAACTAGATGACATCTGTGTTATCCGTGTTATCCTTTGAGTTCTGACATTTTCTTATTCTATTCCAACACTACAGGTGATTTTCTTTCTTTCTTTCTTTCTTTTTTAACCTTTTTACATGTCTATAAGTGGACTTTGTAATCTAATGTGCTCCAAATACCTTCTGGGCATCTATACCTAGGTATTCCCTGAAGGCTTCTCCACCTCTGTAAGTGAATGCATAATTTCACCTTTCCTATCATCCTATGAGCTCTACATCGTTTCCTTCCTGAGAAGGACCCCACCATTCTCTTGGTCCTAGTGCAAAGCCTCAAATGCCCTAGATGGCTTGCATTGTCTCTCCACATCTCTTCTGGGTCTCCTCGATCATCTTTGAGCAGCTGCTTATGTTCAGGCTCCCCTCAGCCCTCCTTTGACCAGTGCTTCTTATATCTTAATGAGCATGTTGATCACCCAGGGATCCCGTTCAAATACAGATTCTGATTCTGTAGGCCTGGAACAACCCGTTTCCACATTCCTAACAAGCTCCAGGTGGTGCCAAAGCTGCTGGTTACCTACCACACTCTGGGAAGCAAGACACTTAGTCTTCTAGTGAGAGCCCCAGAATCCAGATGTTTTCTTTTTTAGTCCAATTTTCAGGTTAGTGTTCCTAAACTTTGATCCTGTTCTTCCTGCTAAAATATTGTGGCTTACATAATTGAATAGTAAATAAAATCTCTTCACGATTAAACCTCAACCTGTGCTTCTGCCTTAACCCTTACAATCCCCAGCGTACATTTAACTTAATTTATCTAAGTAGCCTACATTTAATCTGACTAGTTCCTTTCAGGATGTGTTCTTCCCTTTTATGCTTTGCTCAGGCTCTATAATTTGCTTAAGATGTCGTCTTGCTCTTTTTCTTTCTATTACTCAGAATCTTCACACAAATACCCTCAGTCCACGAAACCTTTCTGTTTCCTCGAACATTACCTTCTCCTTTAATTCACAGTGGGTATTTTTTTTTTACTTTATTTATGATGATTCACCGTCTGCTCTGTAATTTCTATTTATATATCTGCTACCTCTTCCATCAGACCCAGAGCTGCTGCTGCTTCTTCTTTTTTTTTTTTTTTTAAGATTTTATTTATTTATTTGACAGACATCACAAGTAGGCAGAAAGGCAGGCAGAGAGAGAGGGGGAAGCAGGCTCTCTGCTCAGTAGAGAGCCTGATGCAGGGCCCAATCCCAGGACCCTGAGATCATGACCTGAGCTGACAGCAGAGGCCTTAACCCACTGATCCACCCAGGAACCCCAGACCCAGCGCTTCTTGAGGAGATGCTTCAAAGCAGAAAGAATGTTCGAAACAAATGAATGGAAGTACTCTGTCACTAATTATCTAAACTCATACAGGCTGAAAATATGAAACAAATTCTAAAAAGGCTCAGATAGCTTCATACTGTTAGCCATTACTGAGGGTGACTAGGACTTTGGGGGCATGCCTCCTACCTTTTATTCAATTTACCCTGCATTTCTGAGTGCTGTCTCTATGTAAAACCCCATCCTGAGAGGCCTGTGGCGGGACCCAAAGGACAAGGCCAGCATTATCTGGTGGGAAAGACAGTAGGAGCCAGGTACTGAAGCACCATGGGTTGTTAGGCCCTTGCCTGAGGCAGAGTTTTGGGCTGGGGGTGGTGGTGGGGAGAGGTGGTAAGTGTGGTTGGTGACATAATTGTTATAAAAGCTTATGGCTCTGGAGATAGTACACTTACTAAACTAACACCATGAAGATTTGTGTAGAAATGTGCTTTCAGTGTAATGCCAAGTCTGCATTTGATATCCTTCCACTCAGCATTTATAGCCACCACCTGTGCTTTCATGATTCACTCCAGTGTTTCTTCCAAGCTGACACACTTAACTTTCCCGTGCCTCGAGGGAAAGCAAGGAATTTCTCTCATGGACTTCAGTCCTTCCCTTCACTCATGGGTGATTCTCCTAAGAATTAAGTGTCACAGACACATCCATTACTTGTGCGCGGAAGAAGATCAGAAAGTACTGTCATGGCATTCTTACAGTTTAGTAAAGAGGCTAAGAGAAGACTAGTTATTTTGTAATTTTTCGCCTCTCCTGAGAAATCCCATTCTTACAAAGCTTAAAAATGTGATCCCCAACCATTCCTCCTTGCATCCTGGGAATTAGAGAGTTTTAGAGCTTGAAGGTAGTTTAGAGATAGACCATCCTATTCCCTCATGTTTCCTCAGTGAGGAAATTGAGGAACATGATCACACGTCAATGTATTGGCTAAACGAGGTCTTAAACTTGTCTTCTAAGAAGTAAGTGGTTAAGTGGGAGAAAGAAAACGATATTTGTATCCATCTACCTATATTTATATTTATAACTGTATCTGTATCTATATCTATCTATCTATCTATCTATCTATAATCAGTCTCTTCTGTGATATGTCAGGTACTGTGTGTTTGGTGCTTTAGATGCCTTATCACATTTAACACTTTTATCCCAATTCCAAGAGGCAGGTCTCACCCCAACGTTACTGAGAAATCTGAATTTCAGAGAGGTAAAGTAACTTGTCCAGGAGTGAGCATGTAGGTGTTGTACCATGTCCCCAAATTCTGGCTCAAGGGAAGACTTTCCCTGGTAGCCAGCAATGAGGAGCCCTGCCAGCTGGTGATACGAAAGGGAGATAAAAGAAACAGTCTTGATCCTTAAATGATAAGGATATCCTTAATCTACCTTTTGGGTTACTCTCTCTCTCTCTTTCTCTCTTCTGCTCTCTGAATCTTATTGTTCAGTCTTTGTGGGCTTCACGCCAAGATGCCTCCCCAGCCCTCCTGCCTCACACCATTCTCTGAGATGGTATTCACTCCTGGGGCTTTCATGGGTCCCTTGCCTAAATACTTGTTATGCTGTACTTCAAGCCTCTGTAGTCATTCATCAAGAACTGTCTGCTACACCTGCCCCAACAGTGCACAAACCGTGTTCAAAATGTGGAATTAATTTCTCTTTTTTGCCTCCCTTTGGGAATTCCTATTTTCTTTTTATCTATAACATATTTCTTCATTATCTTATACCAACCCTCAATATCCTTCCAAAGACAATACAAGTTCTACCTTTTCCATGAAATCTTCTCCCATCTCATTCACTTATTGGAGAAACATTTAATGAGCAGTTTTATACGACAGGAGCAGGAGAGAGTAAAGAACAAGACAGATGCAGTATGTGTCCTCATCGATCTTATAATCTAGTGGGGGCTATAAATAAGTACTTGTAATGTTTTCTCTAGAGGGAAAGCACAGGGCATGGAAAATTTGATACACTTTCAATTCTTCTACATTACTCCCATCCAGAAAGAGTTTGTTAACTATCAAGTTGAATTTTTTTCAAAGCTGAGAAAAGACCTTGTGGCAGGGTCTATTCCCATGCATTTGCCTCTGGGTCCTGTGAGGACCATTGCCAGTACTCTGGGGTCCTGGAGGACCTGGGACACCTCATAGATGCTTGATATTCAAGTGGTAATTGCCAGGTGGGAAAAATTCTTGGAGCAGTTCTGCACGGATGTAAGCACATCCTGGATCAAGCAGCTGCTTCTTCAGGGGCTTACTGGGTGGTACTGGCAGGAATTCCAATTCTCTGGAGCTTGAATGAAATACACATGGCACACTTTAATGTGAATTCAGCTAAAAGCTGGCTGGAGAACAAATGACAGCCAAATAGCTGGCGCTGCCATAGTTGTGACTCTTCCCTTTGAAGATTGTGTCAGTACTGGTCTTCCCTCCAAACTCACCATGTTATAAACCTAATGAGGGTTTTCAGTGGCTTGGGGGAGAGATAGCGGAGCATAATAGGAAACATTTTAGATCAGCTCTTGTTTCTGTTTTTAATCCTAAGGTAGTTTTGGTATCTGGCTTAGCTTCTTATAGAGATAGTTTTTGTATTTCTGAGACACTAGCAGTAGAGGAGATGGACTCATGCTCTCCTGTATGCCAGGCACACACAACATACCCCCCTCTTAATACACACACATTTGCCCATCTTGCACACGTGCAGGCACACACGCTGCAGGCATAGTGCTTGGAGGCAATCAAGGCCCATCAAGGGGCCTCCCTATTTGTGGTTTTTTTTCTGCTTTTAAGTTCCATTAAGTATCATTTGAGAGTGACTATTTCATAATGACCCACACTTGATAAAAACCAGCTCAAGAACAGTTTCTATGCCCAAGACTCACATATGCAAAACAGCAACAAGGACAATAGATTGTGTCAGGAGCAAATGAAAATCATTTAAAAAAGAAGTTCCAAATAGCAAATATAAAGCAACTTTGTCTTCCAAAAAAATTTCAAATTAGAAATTAAAGAAATAATTTAATTTTAAAATTATAAACTAGGGAAAATGTGGAAACATTCTCAACATTTATTATGTTTTATACCGAACTTTGTTCCTTTCACATGTACTTTTTGAATTAGGAAACATTTTGTGCTCAGATATGCTTTACCTCTATCATATAAATGCTAAATTAGCAGTCTAAAAATACCTGATAAATTAGCAAGCCTTATTAAAAAGAACACGATTGTATAATTTCTAAAATCTTTTAGTAGTTTGATTTCTCTTAATGCCATCTTCCAACAACACACTGGAATTTAAGTTTCCATGTTGTAGATGACAAAAGGATTTGCCTATTAATCACTTTACATGGTGAGTTGAAATAAACACTGTAATTATTTAAATGACATGGCATAAAATGATTTCTAGCCACTCCTTTTTTTTTTTTAATGGCCACCAAAAGCTAATTAGGACCTGTCAAAAGAAAAGGAACACTTGCTTTTAAACATTATTTCTTTCTCAGATGATTTTATTTAATATTTGTGGGGCCATATTTTTCTGCCTCAGGAAAACAGGAGCCCTCATAGAAGCCTGAAACAGTCCTCAAGAAAGGCCTAAAACTTGCAGTTTATCGAGGGCTTCCTGCCCAGGAACCCGGGTAGGGAAGCAGAATGAAAGATCTTCCATGGATCTACAGAAACTCCTGGAGAGTGTCTGTAGAGAAAAGCTACCAACCAAATACATAAAGTGCAGATCTTTGGCCCCAGTTTTGAAGGCTGCAATTCTGCCATTGTGCAACATTAAATTGAAATGTTACTGGTTTTCAGCATTACCTAAAGAACAAGTAAAGGTGAAGAGATGATAGGAATGCCATCCAATTTACTAACTTCACAAACCTGGCTTAATGCAGGAATTTAGAATAAAAGAGGAAGGTGATAGTGACAGAATATGAGTCAGAAAAGCTGACATCTCAGTGAAATTTTCCTTGGCTACTAAAAAATGGTCTGCATTAGTGAGCCAAGAATTCAAGCTTTGTTAAGGACATCTCATGTGGGATTTGGAATGAAACTCCAGGGAAGAACTGAGAGCCACCCATGTACCAAGGACATTTATTCTGGCCTAGCTGTGGTGTTGGTGATGGGAAGAGACCCCCATTATGATGCCCTTCACCAGCTTCACAGAGAAGCCAAAGTAAGCTGCCTGCTGGATCAAAGGGAGTGGCAAAGTCCAATCATCAGGGGCATAATAGGTCCTCAGTCAAGAGAACATCATTAATGCCTAGTAGGCAGGGAGTGTTTCTGTGTACCAGGCCCTCTCAATCCCAGGCACAATGCACATGGTGCCATTTCCAGCTAAAAAAGCTTCTGAGCAGTTAAACACTTTGTCCATGGTCATGTAGTAACAGGGTAACTTAGATTCAAAGCTAACCTGATACCTGGTTCTAAAGCCCATCCTAATACCCAATATGCTCTGATCTCTGTCATTTGCCATCCTTGGTGCCCTGGTGCTCAGAACTCATTCCATGAACCCGACATTTATAGCACAATCCAGGTTTCTACTGGATGTCTTCATTTTTATTCTTCCTTTTCCTCTTCCAACCCCATTTCTTTTCAAAGACCTTATTAGAACCTCAATTTCTTATAGGCAAGGAGAAATGAGCTAGAAGGAGAGAGTGAGCTGGAGTGAAGAGAAAAATACACCAACTTATCATAATAGCAAAACTTTGGCTAACCTACAGGAGCACTGAGAAAAGGAGGCAGATGTTTTTTAATCCCTTAATCATAAATCATGTTGGGACATCATTCTTTTTTCTTTGTTTGCTTGAGCTAAAAATTCGTCTATGTGACTGGTTTTATTATAATCTTTCAATGTTTATCAGAAAATGGAAAGTATTTTATTTATTATTGCCTTCTAATTTGTTACTGAGTTGCTTTTTCAGTAGATTTATGAATTGCATTCAGAAGGCACCCCACTTTTGTAATATTGCCTTCTTGAATCCTACTGGAGACTTTTAAAATCTATCCTTAACTTTTTTCTCTTCTCCCCTTGAAGGCCAGTGCTTTTCCCAACTTGTTCCCTTTCTCTTTTCTGTACCTTACAGACACTATTGCAGTAGCACACATTCATCTGGCTGGGAAAATGTAGAGATTTCAAGATTACTCTAACAATGAATCAAGTCTGAGTTCCCTTGAAGTATTACAAATCATATAGTAGATGTAAAGGACTGGGCAAAAAGAAACAAGGCATTTAAAAAAGAAAGTGACTTTAAATAGTAAAATTGAATTGATTGCTTTTTTAAAAATTTAGTTATATATAGTTAACATACAGTGTTGTATTAGTTTTGGGTGTACAATATAGTAATTCAACAATTCTGTACATGACTCAGTGATCACCATGGTGGGAGTACTCGTAACTCCCTTCACCTGTTTCATCCATCTCTCTACCCACCTTCCCTCTGGTAACCATACCTTTGTTCTCTACCATTTAGAGTCTGTATTTGGTTTGTTTTGTTTCTTCTTTGCTTTTTTTTTCCCCACCTTAAATTTCACATATGATCGAAATCGTATGGTATTTGTCTTTGACTGACTTATTTCACTTAGCAGTCTATTGTATATGGAATATTTCTAGGCCATAAAAAAGAATGAAATCATATCATTTGCAGTGATATGGATGGATGTAGGGAGTATACTGCTAAATGAAATAAGTATATATATATATATATATATATATATATATGTCACTTCTTTATCCATTCATCTATTGATTGACATTTGGGCTGCTTCCATAATTTGGCTATTGTAAATAATGTTGAAACAAACATAGGGATGCATGTATCTTTTTAGATTAGAGTTTTCATATTCTTTTGGTAAATACCCAGTAGTATCATTACTGGGTCACATGGAAATTCTATTTTAAAAATTTTTGAGGAATCTTAATATTCTTTTTTTTTTTTTTTGAAGATTTTATTTATTTATTTGACGGAGAGAGGGAGAGAGAGAAAGGAGAAGGAATGGCAGGCAGAGAGAGAAGCAGGCTCCCCATCGAGCAAGGAGCCGAACACGGGGCCCAATCCTCAGACCCTGAGATCATGACCCAAGCCAAAGGCAGCTGCTAAACCAACAAAGCCACCCAGGTGTCCCCCACCACCCCATACTCTTTTCCACAGTGGCTGTACCAGTTTGCATTTTCATCAGTAGTGCATGAGGGTTCCTGTTTCTCCACATCCTCATTAACACTTGTTCCTTGTGTTTTTGATTGTAGCCATTCTCACAGGTTAGAGGTGGCATCTCATTGTGGTTTTGGTTTGCATTTCTCTGATGATGAGTGACATTGAGCATCTTTTCATGTGTCTGTTGGCCAACTGTATATTTTCTTTTTTTTAAAATATTTTATTTATTAATTGACAGAGAGAGACACAGAGAGAAAGGGAACATAAGCAGGGGTACTGGGAGAGGGAGAAGCAGGCTTCCTGCCAAGCAGGGAGCCCAATGCGGGGCTCAATCCCAGGACCCTGGGATCATGACCTGAGCCGAAGGCAGACACTTAATGACTGAGCCACCCAGGTGCCCCAACTGTATACTTTCTTTAGAAAAATGTCTGTTCACTTCTCCTGCCCATTTTTAAATTGGATTGTTTTGAATTGTGTAAGTTATTTATCTATTTTGGAGACTAACTTGTCTTTGGAAATGTCATTTACGAATATCTTCTCCCATTCAGTAGGTTGTCTTGGTTTTTTGTTTGTTTGGTCCCTTTGATGTGCAGAAACTTTTCATTTTGACATAGTCCCAATTGTTTATTTTTGCTTTTATTTCCCTTGCCTCAGGAGACATATCTAGAAAAATGTTGCTCTGGCCAATGTTAGAGATATTACAGCCTGTGCTCTCTTACAGCATTTTTATGGTTTTAGGTCTACATTTAATCCTTAATCCATTTTGAGTTTATTTTGTGTATGGTGTAAGTCAGTGGTCCAGTTTTAGTCTTCTGCTTGGAGCTGTCCAGTTTTTCCAGCACCATTTGTTGAAGAGACTCTCTTTTTCCCATTGCATATTATTTACTCCTTTGTCAAAGATTAATTATGGGTTTATTTCTGGGCTTTCTATTCTATTCCGTTGATCTGTGGGTCTTTTTCTGTGGCAGTACCATACTGTATTGATTACAACAGCTTTATAGTATATATTGAATTCTGGACTTGTGATATCTCTAGCTTTGTTTTTCTTTTTAAGATTGTTTTGGCTATTTGGGGTCTTTTGTGGTTCCACACAGTTTTTTAGCATAGTTTGTTCTAGTACTGTGAAAAATGTTGTTGCTATTTTGACAGAGATTGCATTAAATCTGTAGATTGCTTTCAGTTGTATGGGCATTTTAACATTTGTTCTTCTAATCCATAAGCATGGGATATCTTTTTATTTGTTTCTTCTTCAATATCTTTCATCTGTGTGTTACAGTTTTCAGAGTACAGGTCTTTCACCTCCTTGGCTAAGTTTATCCTAGATATTTTATTATTATTGGTGTAATTGTAGATGAGATTGTTTTCTTAATTTCTCTTTCTCTTGCTTCATTATTAATACATAAAAATGCCACAAATTTCTTTACATTTATTTTTATCCTGGCAACTTATTGAAATCATTTATCAATTCTAGAGTTTTTTAGTAGAGTTTTTAGGGCTTTCTGTACATACAATCATGTTGGGTGCAAATAGTGTGAGTTTTACTTCTTCCCTACCAGTTTGGATGTCTTTTATTTCTTTTTATTATATGATTGCTGTGGCCAGGACTTCTTGTTTTTAATAGTGTCTTATTCTTGACCTTAGGGGAAATGCTCTCAGTTTTCCAACATTGAGTTTGAGATTAGCTGTGGTTTTTTTCAAAGATTGCTTTTATTATGTTGAGGTGTGTTCACTCTAGTCTACTTTGTTGAGAGTTTTTATCCTGAATGGATTTTGTACTTTGTCAAATGCTTTTTTTTTTTTTTTAAGATTTTATTTATTTATTTGACAGAGGGAGATCACAAGTAGACAGAGAGGCAGGCAGAGAGAGAGAGAGAGGGAAGCAGGCCCTCTGCCGAGCAGAGAGCCCGATGCGGGACTCAATCCCAGGACCCCAAGATCATGACCTGAGCCGAAGGCAGCGGCTCAACCCACTGAGCCACCCAGGCGCCTCAAATGATTTTTATGCTTTTTTCTTCTTTACATGTTTGGTAGAATTCACCAGTGAGCCTGTTCACTGATAGTTTTGTGATTATTGATTCAATTTCATTGTGAGTAACTGGCCTGTTCACATTTTCTGTTTATACCTGATTCAGTTTGGGGAGGTTATATATTTCTAGAACTTTATCCATTTCTTCTAGGTTGCCATTTTTGGGACATATATTTTTTCATAATACTTTCTTACAATCTTTTGTATTTCTGTTGTATCAATTGTTATTTCTCCTCTTTCATTCATGATTTTGAGTCCTGTTTTTTTATTAGTCTAGTTAAAGCCTTATTGATTTTGTTGATCTTTTCAAAGAAGCAGCTCCTCATTTCATTGATGTTTTATTGTTTTTTAGTTTCTATTTTGTTTATTTTGGCTCTGATCTTTATTAATTCCTTCCTTCTCCTAGTTTTGGACGTTTTTGCTCTTCTTTTTTTCATTCCTTTATGTGTAAGATTAGGTTATTTATTTGAGATGTTCCTTGCTTCTTGAGGTAGGCCTGTAATGCTATAAACTTCCTTCTTAGAACACCCTTTGTTGTATCCCAAATATTTGGGACTATTGTGTTTCCTTCCTTCCTTCCTTTATTCCTTCCTTCCTTTCTTCGTTTATTTGAGAGAGAGAGAGTGAGCGAGCATGAGTGGAAAAAAGCAAAAGAGGGAGAGAATATTCAAGCATACCTGCTGAGTTTGAGCCTAATGCAGGGCTCAACCTCATGGTCCATGAGATCAGGACCTGAGCTGAAACCAAGACTTGGACACTTAACCAACTGAGCTACCCAGGTGCTCCAGAACTGTTGTGTTTTCATTTTCATTTGTCTTCATATATTTTTTAATTTCCTCTTTGATTGGTTGGTTGACCCATTCATTGTTTAGTAGCATTTTATTTAACCTCCTTGTGTTTGTGTTCCTTCCATATTTTTTCTTGTGGTTGATTTCTAGTTCATTGTGTTATAGACAGAAAAGAGGTATGGTATGACTTTTATCTTTTTGAATTTGTTGAGACTTGTTTTGTGGCCTAACCTGTGATTTCTTCTGGAGAATGTTCCATGTACACTTGAGAAGAATGTGTACTCTGCTGTTTAGAATGCAGTATTCTGAATATATCTGTTAGATCCACCTGGTCTGTTGTTTCACTCAAAGCCACTGTTTCCTTGCTGCTTTTCTGTTTGGGTGATCTATCCATTGATTTAAGTGGGGTGTTAAAGTCCCCTACTATTGTTGTATTATTATTGATCATTTCCTTTATGTTTGTTATTAGCTGCTTTATGTATTTGGGTACTTGCATGGTGGGTGCTAAAACATTTACAATTGTTATATCTTCTTGTTGAATTGCACCATTTATGGTTTTGTAGTATCCTTCTTTGTTCCTTGTTACCATCTTTATTTTAAAGTCTATTTTATCCAATATAAATATTGGTAACCCAGCTTTCTCTTTACTTACATTTTCATGATAAATATTTTTCTATCCCTTTAAACCTATAAGTGTTTTAGGTCTGAAGTGAGTCTTTTGTAGGTAACATATAGATAGATTTAGCTTTTTTATCCATTCTGTCACCTTATGTCTTTTGATTGGAGTATTTAGTCCATTTACATTCAAAGCAATTTTTAAAATGTGTGTATTTATTGCTTTTTTGTTACTTGTTTTATGGTTGTTTTGGTAGTTCCTCTCTGCTCCTTTCTTCTCTTGCTGTCTTCTCCCATGATTAGTTTTCTTTAGCAAAATTCTTGGATCTCTTACTTTTTATTTTCTGCATATATAGTACTATTTTTTGACTTGTGATTACCATTTTATATATAACATCTTCTGTATATAGCTGTCTATATTAAGCTGATGGTTGTTTAATTTTGATCTCATCCTTTACTGTTCTCCTCTCCATGTTTCAGATATTCGGTTCAAATTTTGCATCCTTTTGTGTTTCTCTTGCCTGATTTTTAATATATACTTTTTTTGTGCTTCATATTTTTCTTACTCTTATTTATAGCTTTTGTTTTTCACTTGCAGAGTTCCTTTAACATTTCTTGTAGGGATTATTTAGTGGTCATGAATTCCTTTAATTATGTTTGTCTGGAAAACTCTTTATCTCTTCTCCTATTCCGATTGATAACCTTGCTGCATAGCATATTCTTGGCTGCAAATTCGTCCCTTCCAGCACTTTGAATATACCATGGCCCCCTCTCTTCTGGCCTGCAGTTCCTGCTGAAAGGTCAGCTGATTGCCTTATGAGGTTTCCTTTGAATGTAACTATTTTCCCTTACTGCTTTTAAAATCCATTATCACTACTTTTTTCCATTTTAATTACAATGTGTCTTGGTGTGGTCCTCTTTGGGTTGATTTTGTTGGGTGCTCTCTGTGCCTTCTGGATACGGATTTCTGTTTCCTTCCCCGGATTAGGGGAATTTTTCAGCTATTATATCTTGAAATACATTTTCCCCCTTTTCTCTCTCTTTTCTTCCTGGGATTTGTATGATGTGAATGTTACTATGCTTGATAATGTCACTGAGGTCCCTAAGACTATTTTTATTTATTATTATTTTCTCTTTTTCACCTTGATTGCTCCCATTACTCAGTACTCTAGGTCACTGATCAATTCTGCTTCCTCTGTTTTACTACATGTTCCATTTATTGTATAGTTAATTTTAGTTATTGAGTCTTCATCTATATTCATTAATTTTTATGTTTTCTCTTATTTAAGAGTCTCACTGAGTTCCTCCACTCTTCTCTCAAGTCCAAGAAGTATCTTTATGACCATTACTTTAAATTCTCTAGCAGGTATATAACTTGCCTCCATTTTAAGTCTCTTGCTGTGATTTTTGTCCTGTTCTTTTATTTGAGATATATACTTCTGTCTCACTTTGTTTAGCTCTCTGTGTCTGTTTCCATGTGTTAGGAATATCAGCTATGTCTCCTGTTCCTGAAAGTAGTGACCTGCAGTGCAATGTCACCCATTCCCCAGAACCTGGTGCTTCAGAAGTGTCTCCTATGTTGTGTGCATCCTACTGTTTTGGCTGAGCTGCATTTGCCTTTAGTCCAATCATTTGCAATAGCTCCCTTTCCCTGTTGTGGGCAGCATTTGGACCCTGTGTCATCGGTGGGCCAGTCTGGGGCTGCCTTTGCCTTCAGTTGCATCAGTCTAGTTAGTAATTGCCAGAGATGCTGTAGCGCTGAACTGCAGGGTGCTTTCCCTTGTTTTCCTCTGAGAAGCTTTTGTTGGTAGGGGGCCCACAGTTAGACCAGAAGTCTGCCCCCTTGCTAGAGCTGCAGTTGAACTGGTGGTTATCTTATCCTCTCCCTAGGGCAGGAATCACTTTGGAGAGCTTCTGACCCTTATTGGGTGCTTGCACACTGTCAGGATCCTTCAGCAAATGATGTAATGGAGGGGGCAGGTCTGCAGGAGATTGCAGGGACAGAGTGCACAATGTTAGCAAGGTTTGGACAGATCTGCTGTGGGAGAAGAACTGAGCTGCTTTAGGAACTCCTGGTACAGGGTTAGAGGGGGGGTGACTCCACAGGAGAGTGTGGAAGTGGGGTGCACAGTGCCAGCAAGGTGTACAGTTTTGCTATGGGAAGGGCCCTGCAGCTGACAGGCAAAACTGTTGCTGGGTTAGAGGGCTTAAATCCACAGACATGTGCAGTGGTGGGGCTCACTGTTCATAAGCAAGGTGGAAAGGGTGGACACTATGCTTATTCTTGCAGGCTTCTGTGTATCTAGACTAGGAGTCAGGGGAGGGCAATGGCACCCTCCAGAAATTTTGTTCTCAAAATCTCTCAGAGATCCCTCCCCATCCAGCACACACACTGAGGATAATAAACAAATCTCCCTCTTCTTTAGCCCAGACTTTTTCATACTGCAGCCTCTGTGCAGTATCTCTGAGGGGATATTGGTTGTACTGTCTCTTTAAGTGTAGGGACTCAGATTCTTACTGCCCTCCTCGCTTGCCCAGGGGCCAGCCTGCTGATTTTTAAAGTTACAGATTTTAAGCGCCACTGATTGTAAGACTTGGAAAATCTACCCCTCTGGTTTTTCAAAGCCAAACGTTATAGAGATTCCTCTTTCTTGTGCAGGTTCCCCATGTGTGGTATGCCTAGTGTGAAGTTCTGCTTCTCTCCCCCTCCACACCCAGGGCCTCCCTCCCTCCTGCAGACAGTACTGTTATGGGTCTGTTTAGTTCCCAAGGCATCTCTGTCCTTCCTACCCTCTTTGATGTGACCTCTACATTGAGTTGTGCAGAGTCTGTTCTGTCAGTCTTTGGGTTCTTTTCTGGGTTGTTTCCCCTGATGTAGGTGTTATCTGGCTGTATCCCCTGGAGGAGGTGAGCTTAGGATCTTCCTACTCTGTCATCTTCCCTGGAACTCTTGATTGCTTTCAAATGTGCCATAACAGTCCCCAGTCTTCCCAGCACAAAAAAAAAAAAACATTAGAAAAGATATTGCCAGATTCTGTGCTGTTTTAGCTACCTTTTATTCTTGGAAGGTTGTGGAGAAGTTGGCTAATTTGGCCCGAGAGTCCATGACCTTGAAGTTATCCTGATGTTCAAGCCTTGTATAATGTGGTACTCAATTTTCATGAGTGAATTAATCACATTTGTTTTAGTGAGGGATAGTTTTGTTTTCTGGGAGATGTATAGACTCACAGGGGCCAGAAGTAACTTAGGTCCTCAGAGAAGTCTTCAATATCCATGTTAGTTCTAGCGGAAAAAACACGATATATGGACAATTACTTTGGGAAAGTAAATTATTACTGCTATATTGGTAAGCTATGTATTTTCATCTGTAATTTATTGAATTGTATTCTTATAATCATATAGCTATACTTTAAAAACAAACATTAAGGATAATATTTGCAAAAAAACTGGAAAAAATGTCAAGACACTATTTCATATACCATGGTCTGCAATAATAATTTTAGTTCAATTTTGTCCATCTTATGCCAACAAAGACTGATTTATAAAGCATGTTCCCCAGCCCAGAACCAGATAATACTGGAGATAATTATTGTGCCTGGTTAGAGTTTAAGAGCAATTTCCTGAGGCACCACTTGTAAAAGTGAAAGAACATACATTGGAATGAGTGCTATTCATCTACACAGTAAAAGAAAAATACAGAATTGTTACACAGAGCCCATTTCCAATATTAGTTTACATAATAACTGCATTTTGCCTGGTGATTCCCCAGAACTTTTAATAGTGTAATTGTAGTGTATGGATTTACAAACTTCTTAAACTTTGTAGGCAACACAGAAAAATCTAATCATAGTCTAGTTTCAAACACTTTAGAAATAGGATTAGTGCTTTATCTTCTAAAAGTAAGAGTTATTAAAATCTAAAGTAGAATTTAGATTTCTTCCAGAAACCAAACTGTATTTTTATTTTAAGTTAGTAAGAATCACTAATTGTATTAGCATCTAATTAGATTTGGAACATTTTAAAAGAACACTGAAAACTGCAAGAATATTTTATGTTTCCATTGAAAGAAATCCATTAAATTTTAAAGAAAAATTAATTTTGATGACTTAAGTAAAAAACGAATTTTTACACATTTGTTAAGGAAGAGCTGGATGTAAAAGAAAACTTTTAGCTTAAGATGAGCTATTGATAGGTATACTTAATCTTGTCTTAGAAAACTATCATTAGTGTTCACATTTTTTAAACCTTCCCTAAATTCATCCCTGCCTTTAAAATGAGATTTGCTTCTTCCAATGTTGGTAAAACCAAACGAGGGACTGAGCAAACCTTTGGTAAATTAAAACAAAGACCAACTAATTTAGGCCACTGTTTGGGTTTTAAAAATCCATTTCTTATCCATTTAGTTTTTACCTATTCACTTCATATAAATTATCAGTTACAGTTATTGGACAATGCACAGCTAGAGAAAAATGGAAATTTTTAAAAGGATAAATCTAGTTAAAAAAAAATAAACAAAACCCTTAGTTCATACAGAGAAGATTCTGTCAGCCTGTGGTAGGTTTTAAAAACTAAAGCTTTTCTCATTTTCTAGCTTAAAGAAATAAAAAGACAGGGCTTTTTTTTTTTAATCTAAATCTTTATTAGAAGAAAAAAACCAGACTTAAAATGATGAGTAACAACAAATTTTATTTAATATTAAACATTTTAGTTATCAAAGATATTTAGACAATATGTTCCTAATATTTCTGCACAGCAGAAACACAGTGATTATAGAGCTCAGACTGTCATGTGCTCATGTGAGTTTGTTTTTGGCATAAAAGAATATCTAAAGTCACATTTAAACAAATGTGATCATAGATAAGCTGATAGTAACTTACAGTTGATTCTCAAGGCTTTTTCACAAATTATCATATCTGACTGACATTCCCTTGGGGTGAATACTTTAACACTGAGTAACCAACTGAATTCATTTTCTTTAAAGTTAGTAGTACTAGTAAAATTACTTAAAATTGAATTAGAAATCATGTTCCTTTTTACATTAGCACAATAAAAGTTAACATTATTAATAAAGTGATTATTTCATATCAAAAGTTAAAAAATGAAATAACATACATAGACCACTTCTTGATGATAATAAACAATCATTTAAAACAGAGCAATTCAGTACATGACACCTGTGAGCACCCTTTCCAGGGGTAAAGTTTCCCTTTGTAATTTCTCAAGGTGTCCTTTTCCAAACTGTGTAAAACATTGAGAAATGTAATCTTATACCTATTTTCAAAGATTTACTATAGAAAAGATTAGATTTTTAAACTTTTCACTTTTAGTAAAAAAAAAACTAACAAGCAACCTTTCACTTTTTTTTTTTTCTTGCGTGTAGTACACATTCATGAATGTCCACTAGGCGCAAGGGAAATTGTTTATGCTGCAAAACGTACTCTATATAGTGAAGATATCAAACATACTGAAATGACAAGTGGTTTCTAACCAGTGAGCTAAGAGGAAAACAAATTCAAGAAGACTTGTTTCAATCACTAAACATTGCAGGTTGTTTTTTTGTTTTTTTTTTAAGCAGCGTTTGTAAACTTGCCCACAAAAGCTGGGTAATATTAAACAGCCAGTAAGGCACTTTGTCAGAGAGGACTAAGTAGTAAAGGCTGGATGATTGGCAATTTGTTTAATAGGAAACATTCTATACCTAAAGAGAGCAAAATCTGGAGCAGGCAGTCCTTTTACCAATTTACTGTCAAACAGGAGTGGGGAAAACTTTAGAATTTTCTATTTCACTTTGTTGACCAATTTTCCCTGCAGAAGTCTTTTAGTTGTAATTTAAAAAATATATTAGGAGCTATCAGTTTAAATAACGTTTCATTTTTCAATGTAATATATAAAGAATATGAACATATTCAATAGTGTTTTCAAAACATCCAAGCCACTGTATTTAAAAATGAATTACACAACAAAAGATCTTAGTATAAAAATGTACCATGTTGTTAACAATTCCCTTGCGACTTCTGATGGCTTCACATATTACAGTATAAGCTTTGGTATTAAACATGCAAATAAAAGCCAACAAGGTGGTGAATACAGTGTCCCAAATACAAAGCACTTATGAAACAAGTGTTTCAAGCAGATGAAGATTAGGTTACACACCGCGCTGCAGGATGACCACAGTTTGCACTTCTAATGCTTCTTAGTTTGCATATTTGGCTCGTTCAAAATCTTCAGCAGAGACTGACTCATGTAATAGGGCCTTTCAGGAGAACCATCGTTTCTTTCTATATCTTCCACTAGGAGGAAGAATGGCACAGAGTAAATATCAAAGCAAAACTGTAAGAGAAGTAAGGTCGCCATCTGCTGCACACTTGCTTTACAGCAGTTCAAAACATTCTCTTATTAAAAATAGCATAGTTTGGTATCATCATTATAAACATACCTATGAGAAAACAAGCAGCCCTTGTTATCATGTTAGTAAAATACCATCTAATTCTGTGTATGAAGTCATAGTCTGCCAATAATGCATGCCTCTCAGGGGCATGATTGAGGAAATAACTTCTACCTTCTTTTGGATGGCAAACTAACCAAAAATAACAAAAACAAAAAGCCTCATCTGGAATTTCTAAATTCACCTTCAAATTCCTGAAAAGTAATATGTACTCAATTTACTTTCTAAATTATTGTGTTTGTTCAAAATTGCTTTTGTTTTGCCATCAACAGTTTGGGTAGCACAGTTTTAAAGATTTGTAAAGTTTTAATGTATTTCAAAGCCTTAAACTGCAAGTTTTGAAAAATATTGTTTTGCAGTTAATTACTTTAATTGCTTTATAAGATAATAGCTTCTAATTTCTTCCCTCAAAAATAATGCTCATTTTTATTCTCTTCTACACAAAGAAGTAACTAATGAGGAAAACTCTTTCTAACTAGAACTAGGTCCATAATATAGTTAAAACTTCTTCCTTTAAGTAGTAAAGAAATTATTTAAAAATATTGAGCTAAATGACATTTCTTTTCTTATGATTTTGTACCCATGGGTTATATCCTTAAATTATAACCAGCTATAGAATGTGCCTCCATATAATTCAGTGGCCACTCTTACTCTAGTGAACTTTTTGGTCTGATCAGCAGATATAATATTAAACATGTAATAACACATGGGCCCCACCTAGTCCAAGAATCTAAAAGACAGAAGTAGTTATGATTATTCAAAGTCTACAAATTAATCTTTGTCTTAATTTTCTAACTCCTGAAACAGTCAAGAATATAATACAGGCAACTAGTTTCTTGCGTGTTGATTTGTATTTTATTCAAGTGATTTTCCAACTTTTATGTGTATCAGAATCAACTAGAGAACTTTATAATAATTCACAAGCTACCCCGTGCCCAAACACAACATATCAGAATCTGTTAGGGAAGGGGCACAGATGTCTATTAGAAGTTCTCAGAATGATTCTGATGCCTACCAAAAAGAATTAGAATTGTGTTGTTTCATCATTATGTATCATTCAACTACTCCTGAAGAGGATATATTCTCTATCATTTTTCAACACTTAAGAGAGAGGTAACTGGGACACCTGGGTAGCTCAGATGGTTAAGCCTCCTACTCTTGATTATGGCCCAGGTCATAATCTCAGGGTCAAGAGGTCCAGGACTGGGCTCTCCACTGGATGTGGATCCTGTTTAAGATTCTCTCCCTCTCCTCTTTCTGCTGCTCGTGTGTACACACATGTACTTGCACTCTCTCTCTCTCTCTCGCTCTCAAAAAAAAAAAAAAAAAAGAAAGAGAGAGAGAAAGAAAGAAAAGAAAAAGAAAAGAAAGAAAGAGAAAAAGAAAAAAGAGAAGTTGGGGCGCCTGGATGGCTCAGTGGGTTAAAGCCGCTGCCTTCGGCTCAGGTCATGATCCCAGAGTCCTGGGATTGAGCCCCACATCAGGCTCTCTGCTCAGCAGGGAGCCTGCTTCCTCCTCTCTCTCTGCCTACTTGTGAACTCTGCCTGTCAAATAAATAAATAAAATCTTAAAAAAAAATTTTTTTAAATTTAAGGAAAAGAAAAAAGAGAAGTAACTATTTACTAGATCTTGGTTGAGACTTCTGTGTTGTTGGATAACAATAACCGTCCAGAAAGACAGATTATTACCCTTCTCTGAATTTATGCTTCAAGGAGAATGAGAGTGAAGGCCCTTTGCCACTAGGTGAAGCCAAGTGACACTTCTGACTCTAATAATCTCAAGAAAATAAGCCAAGAACAAGATGGTGGCCATTATAAAGACCTATTTAGAAAATCTTCCATATTCATTGACTTCTTGCTATTAAGCTATCAGAATCAGTCTAAATCTATGTTCCCATACTTCAGGATCATTAAGTAAGTTGGTTTTTAATTTGTGACATTAATTTGTCACATAAATTAAATTAATTTGTGACACGATGATACATTTCTGACTCTTCTTAAATACATGGATCATAGTTAGATCACATTTCGACCACAATCTTAGATAAACATATTTCTTTCTATCAATACATAAATAATCCCTATACACAAGCTTAGTGTAAATGCCCAAGGATACTACTTGATTTAGTGTTCCTTTGGGGTAACTGTTAGCCAAATCATACACGTGTGCACACAGGAGTAGACGGGCAAAGTACTTGAGTGTCTGATTCATGTTCTGCTCCACTCTGCAAAAGACTAAGGTATGGCTGCCAGCAACCAGCTTGTTGCTGTGACCAGCAAGGATGGAGTATAAAAATAACTTTCCTACTAAAACTCTCAAGGGAGAGATTTCCTAATGCACAGTACACCCCTATAAAGGTACGAGAAAAGGAAACAGTGGAGTGCTAGTAGTATATTCCCTTAGGATAAAATCTGTAGTGTCTTAATCATCTTTTCTCTTTCCTCACATAAGTTGAGCTACAACTAAACCTTTTGTAGAATGAAGTAAAAAAAAAAATCTCTTTCATCTAGAAAAACAGATATGCTTGTGAAAGACAGAATCACTCTTCTGAAACAAATCCATTCCAATTTTCTGTATGGTGGGAATAGGAAAATAGGAACTGGTCTCCATCTGGGTTAGAGACAAAAGGTATAAGTTATGTATCTATTTCAGTTTTGTTCAGAATATATTCATGGTGGCTAGATGTTCATATTATTGGAAATGATATCCCAAAACCCAGATTCAACCTTACTATGAATATAATTTCACTAAAACAAAGTGGGCTATGAGGTTCCCCAGTAATTTTTACCTAGCAGAGTTCTCTATGGAACTTGTATAACATTAACATCTCTGTTTCAAATGGTCTTGAATCACACACTGAAATATAGTTCCTAGGAAAACATTTATACAAGTTTAATCACAGTCGAGAAAGCTGTCCACTAGCTGGAGCAGCTATAACCATAGCACCATATTTACAAATTTAGTACCATATGCTGGTTAGCTATATCATCTCTTTATGGCTAATTGACTATACATTTATAGTGCTTTCAAAAAATTGCCTGAATACCCTTTACAAATATACATTTATAAAAAGAAAGGCGAGCAAAGTGCTTCAGTGGGAAACAGCACTCTGAGTTATAAAAGTCTCATTTAAAACACTTTTGGCTATAGGCTTTAAAAATGTTTGACATTTACACCTTGCTTTTCAGCTGGGACCACAGTCAATAAAGTATCCTAGTTCACAGAGGCTACTGTCATCAAAGGTTTGTCACCTCAGGTGGTACCACGTTCTGGCTTTTCAGGAATAAGCTCAGAAATTTCACATTACTCAAAAGCATCATTTTCAAGTTACAAATGATCTAATTTACAAAAGTTCTATTTAAAAAATGAATGTCACTGTTTGGAGCTTTTCTACTCTTTCTGCTTCTGGGGAACTAGTTGCATCTTGTTCAGAGTTCCGTGCAGGGTAGGGGCTATGTAGTAGGGTTTTTCTCTGGATCCATCATTTCTTTCCAGATCTTCACCTGTATATGCAGCAGCCAAAGCAGGCAAAAGCAGCAAGCGGCAGCAGAATTAAATGTATTTTTATGAATTGGAGAATCAAACAAGGAAAAATCAGAGAAATTAGTGTTAGAAAGTCAAATATAAGACAATTAGTACTGTTAAATTGCTGGACCAAGTAAGAAACTTCAATCTCTTCCAGGAAGAACTGAAACTTCCTAAATCCCACCAATGCCCAAAGAGGTTTATTTTATAGTTTAAAGGTTTATATTTATATAGTTTAAAGGTTAATAAGATCCTTCATGTGCTTTCAACAGAATCATCTCTAAATCTGTGACTGTTCATTTCAGAAAGGTAAAATGCCACGTCTTCTGAGAGGAAGCTGAATAAAAAGTCTGTGATAAACGTAGAATAGTAATTGAATTTCAGTCCAAAGTCACTTTTAATGAAAGTCCATACCTGTAACATTATAGATGAAGAAACGGAGACCCACGTATTGAAATGATTCTCCTGACGTCAAAAGCTCTGGAGCAGTCAGAATGAGGTGAGGACCCAGCCTCTCAAACAACTAGTTCGGTTCTGGTTCTACTTAACTATAAGTCATCCTGTCTTAAATCTCCTCAGAATTGCATTAGAAAATTATTGGCAGTGTTTCCTGACTTCACATAACACATGAATTTACCTTCCTGCTTTGCCTAGGCTAATAATAAAATGACGGAGTGTTCACTGAGCACATACCTATCGGGTGATTCAGGGAAAGCCCCAAAATGATGCTGAAGTGTAAGAAGTTGGCACAGAATTAAGCTTCCTAAAGATAGAATTCGCAGTAGATAATATCTATCAATAAGTATACAAGTACAACTTAACTCTATGTTTTCACTAAGTGTATTAAAGATTTTGTTATTCATAGCCATTATTTTGACAAAGGATAAGAGATATTATGTAAAAACATACAAGATAATCATAGATTTATGGAATAATTCTACATTGTTTTTCATCCTTTTGGGGGAATGGTTGGATTACTGATTTAGATTTTTTACATTGGACCTCACAGTGACCTTTCTCAGACAAAATGGAAAGCTGAGGAGTGAATATGATGAACACATTTTTGTTCTTTCTTCCTTAACCATATTTCTATATCATATATAGTATATCTATATTGTTATTACCCTTGAAGCATTATAAGGAAGCTTGGTATGAATCACATTAATAATCATCAATAACATTACTTTTTTCTCAAACTGGGATCAAAATTCTCATTGCCTGGTAATATTAAAAAGATGCCATGTTTCTATAAACACAGTGTTTGCAAATGGTTTGCATTTTTAAAAATACCAGCTATCTGGCAGCCGAGAGAATAAGTATAAAAAGAGATTATAAAAGGTTATATAAAAAATTATAAAGATTATATGGGTACAGTTATACACAATCAGAATTTGGCTTCTAGCACCATTTAAGAAGAATGTTTTCCAAAGTAAGATGTTGCGATCGTAAAGGTTAGGGAGGAGGAGAAATAGAATTTGGTATCCCTTGTTCTTTATTCTCAAAGACAAGAGTCTCCAGAAGGAAACTGTTCATGTTCAACACACAAGATTGAGTAAAGCTGAAATTACACCTGATTTTCAGAAGCTGGCAATTATTAACATAAAAAGTTGGGAAACAGTTCTTACCACTCAAATTTAATATCCTTGTCAAATTTAAAATCCGTAAGATTTTTCCAAAGCTTCCAAAGATTGGGAGCTAGTGGCTTCTGTGCATTCCCTGAGATACATTTTCAGAGACATTTTCAGTTAGAAGAAGGGGGAAGATCCTAAAGGGATCTCCCACTGTTGCTATCATTAGTATCTGAGATGAAAAAAGAGATCTTTGAAATTTAAGACCTCTGTCTCAGGCACTACAATTCTGTGCTCCTTCCTCCATCTCCAACCTGAGCTGACGTTTGTTCATGTGGCATTTTGTAGATGGCGTCTCCTAATAAACCACTGACAGTAGCATTAGAATGTGGCATTTTGTAGATGGCTTCTCCTAATAAACCACCGACAGTGGCATTAGAAGATGATTAAACATGTCTGTTTCGTCCATAGCCAGAGAGAACTAACTAGTATGTCTAGTTTTCTTGATTTCTGAATTGTCCAGCTACTGAAAATAATTTTTAAATATTAAGAAAAAAAAAAAGGCAAACCACTTTCTAGGAAGTTTGTTTTTTTCCCCCTTGAATATGTCTCCTTATTAGTAGTATCTCCTCCCCTGACCCCTGTGTAAAGTTGGTGTCGTGAGTGATGCCAAAAAATAAACTGTTAATTTTACACAAGTGGATCATTCAGTAATGACCTGTCATAGAATGTTTTCTCTGCTTCTCTTAAGAACAAGGTGCCAGAGAAATAATCTCTACAGGGCATAGCTGGAGGGCTTAACAATTTGTTCTTTCACCTGCTGAACCTCCTTTCTCTAGGGCCAGGTCAAGTTCCTAGGGCACCAGGTTCTCCAAGGCTTTTAAGATGAGATACTAATAGAAAACCTATCCATTATGAGCTACAAATGCCACATAGAGGCACAGAAATAAGTCAGTGATGAAAGCTCGCAAGAAGTATTTTAACTCTAAGCATCAGAATGATCGAGCTGTTTCCCAGACATTCCCCTCAGTGAATATAGTGTGAATTGGCTCTATGTGTCTCTGAAACCATTGCCAGCTTGGCTTTATCAGAATTATAAAAGCTCTCCTCAAAGTGTTCCTCTACTCTGGTCTCAAAGCCCAGTTATGTCCTCAGTTCTGTTAATGATACGATTCTGTTGTGATTTATCATTAAAATTTGAAAATACTAAGAAACGAAAAAAACAGTTTCATGCTAACACCATGCAGTGGAGCCTGAGGTTCATTTCAGTAGCGGACTCTCCTGTGCTTTGCCAACTTCATTCTCTCAGCTGTTAAGGTTTAAAGAGCATCTACTAAACAGAGTCTCTTTCCAAATAAACAATATTTGGTAGTTGCAGCCCAAACCATAGCAAATCCACAAGCCAGCTAAGTACATGGGTCTTAACCTTCTTATCTTTCAGTTACTCTCCAAAGGGAGAAAACACATATACTGAAAACTTACAGAAGCAGATGAAAATTGTATCAATACACATTGCATAGACGCTGAAGAATCCATGGGCAACTAGGTAAGATCCAATAATGACAGTCTGCAAATGAGTAAAGAACAAAATGAAGATGTCATTAACTTGTCCAGAAGCACAATAATTCAGCTTTAAATGAAAGTCAGGATGAGAAACTTTGAAGTACCCTATGTAGAAAAGATTTCAACATAGAGACCCCAAAAAATCCAATAACAATTTTGGGTACTTTGCACTGGGATTTAAAAATATTATATTACCTGTTAATTTTCTTACCACTATCCCCAATGCCTACAAAAATATCCCAGATTTAGGATCCTGTACACTGAGGCAGGAAAGCATGTGAGTTAAGAGCACACACTGCCTAGGGGTTGAATCACTTGCCAGGCACTCACTCAACAAGTTACTTAACCTCACTGTGCCTCCTGCTTCCTATAAAAAATTACTGGTGAGGGGCGCCTGGGTGGCTCAGTGGGTTAAGCCTCTGCCTTCGGCTCGGGTCATGATCCCAGGGTTCTGGAATCAAGCCCCACATCGGGCTCTCTGCTCAGCAGGGAGCCTGCTTCTCTCTCTTCCTCTCTCTCTGCCTGCCTCTCTGCCTACTTGTGATCTCTCTCTGTCAAGTAAATGGATAAAATCTTTGAAAAAAAAAATTACTGGGGGGCGAGGGGAGAATGTGAATAATAACAGTATTCATGGCATATGGATTGAGCGAATGAGTTAATTGCTATGGATGCTGCCAGGCTCCCATCAGGTCCTCTCCAACTGCTGTATCTCTCCTCCAGTTGTTAGGAATGTAGCCTGCAGAAGACTGAGAGGCTTCCCTCACTAGGAATTGCCCTTATTGCCAGGAACTGCCTCTCCCAAGGTTACACCCCCATCCAGGGGGCAATCCCTGGCCAACCACCACATACAGAGGCCTACCTCTTCCTTCAGAAGAATTCCCATCAATATGTCTGAGGCCCCCACTCTAACTGCAGCTTTTTCCTTTGCCCATGCCTGCCCTCCTCACTTCCTTGTTACCAGGGTATCTCAGGAAAACACTTCCTAATTCTGCATGCAATCCTGTCTCAGAGGTTGTTTCTAAGCAATCCAATCTGAAACAGAATAAGGCTTGGCACAAAATAGGACCAATAATGTTAACTATTATTATTTTTCTTGTTCCCCCCCCCTTTTCTTTTTTTGCCATCTCTGATAAATCAGAGTCAATATTACACAGTGGTTATGAATGAATTGTGTCCTCTCAACATGCATATGTTGAACCTAATCCCTAATATGAGGATATCTAGAGGTGAGGTTTGGGGAGGTAAGTAGGTCATGAGGGTGGAGCCCTCATGAATGGGATTAGTGCCATTAAAAGACGAGATAGGAGAGATGATGAGATCTCTCTCCACCATGTTAGGATATAGTGAGACGGCGGGGGGAGGGGGGTGTCTCTTTGCAAACCAGGAAGAGAGCTCTCACCAGGAACTGACTCTGTGGGCACCTTAATCTTGGACTTCTCAGCCTTCAGAACCGTGAGGAATAAATTCTTGCTTAAGCCTTCCAATCTATGATATTTTTATTATAGACGCTTGAACTGACTAAGACACCAGATCTTACCAGCAAAGGTACCCAGTAGTAATTTAAAGATGTCGGTCCTTCTATCATTGTTGGCAATCTGTGTGTGAAGAGTAAAAAGGCCAGCACACCTACATTGGGCAGGCAGAACATGCATATTATGTATTTGCAAAGAAACATAGTTTTTTATAGCAAAGAAGTTTTTCCAAGTACTTTTTAGACTTACTACTATATTTATTATTATCACTTACCTATACATCCAGCAACCAGAATTTTCCCCAGGATTAGAACAAAGTCTGTAACTTTATCCATAACTGCAACTCTGAGAATCAGAAAAAAAAAAAGAAAGTATAATTTTGTGTTTAAATTACATTTGTCACTTGAAATTTATGAGAGTAAATAATTCATGAACTCGTTTTGATATGTGTTCGCTGGAAATTTTATTTGGCCTTTGTTAAATGCAAGAAATGAAGGTAGACCTCCCAAATGAAGTTCTGATTTATTTTTGATGAAGTAAACAGAAGATGGCATTGTAGGGCTATCTGGCATAATTAGATATGTCAGCCTCTGTTTCAAAGCCCAAGTAAGACACCCTGAATTTTGAGAAGGTTTCATTTTTTCCCTGCTTTTGCTCACTCTGTCAATTTGAGGAGAAGGAAATGGTCAGAGACATGATGTTTGTGTGGAGACTTTCTTGAGCAGAAGGGATAATAAAAATCAATAAAATGCCAGTGAGTGTGAAGATGTAGATGGATGATAGAAGCAACATTCTAAGATACAAAAGAAATAGTGTGAGAGAGATTTAAATCTATCCAATTGAAAGATAATATTCATGTCTAATAAGATCACCATCAATTTAAATCACATGTGAAGTATTTGATGCTCAAGGTTCACCAAATTTTCTTTTGCAAATTCAACCTGATTACTTACTTTAAAACATTTCTCATCAGCAGATTGAAAGCATCTCTTGCTGACCTGCAGAAGTTTTTGCCATATATTGCAATCTGAGGAAAACAGTTGTTATTATTCTGGAGTCAGTAACATGCCCTAACAAGACCAACAGACAATCCAATGACAGGAAAATGAATTAATTCTCTTATCACCCAGCCTGCTACTGTCATTCCTCTTTCTAGCCTTTGGGTACATATGAGACCAGAGAACTGTACATCCTCAACTCTGCACAGCTGTCAGGGGCGTTTACAATAAGGTGTGCTTCAGATACTATATGCCTATTAACTCCATGGGAATCCACACAGAAGTAGATCTTTTTCTCAAATCCCAGGATATGGTTTCTGTCTTTGAAGTGTCTGGGATAGGTAGGGTCTGTTGTGAATAGGAAAAATGTTGCAGCATTTACTTTAAAGATTATTCTCAGGAAAACAACACCTTTCGATACATTGATTTATTGATTAAAAGGCTCAATACAGTATTCTTACTGGAGGTAAATCAATGGCTATTTAAATCTTCAGGACTATTTGAATCACCCCTGCAGATTCTGTGTCATGGTGATAATCAGCAAGTATCATAAGGTTGTAGTTACTAAATTCTAGAAGAATTGTTTTTGGAACCCCTGTTTTTAAAAATCTCCATATTCCCCACAGGAAAGAAGTAACACTTTAGTTAGGCCTTATCGATTCCCACACACTTCAACATAAGATTTACAAGAAGAAATAGACCATTCCCTAGAAATACGTAAGTCCCAGAATTAGAAAGACTTTTTTTTTCTCAGAGTGGAATACAGACTAACCTCTCCTTCCACTAAACAATGTCAAAGACACACAAAATCTTTTCAATCTAGCATATTTAAAAATTTCTAAGGTAAATAATATTTTCCCTCTTTAAAAATGTATTAACAGTAATAATGAAGTACAGTTTAGATGTTATCTCAACTAGGAAAGCATAGCTCTGAATCATACATGGGAATCACAAATCCTTGTATCAACATGGTGATAAATTCAACTGCATGAGGTAAAAAGTGTTAGAGATGGAAATGTGCAAATGGGGTTTGGGTTTGCAAAGAAGAAATCAGTAAATAAAAAATAATCTACTTACCATAACATAGGCATTTCTGTTAAAAAACTTTACCATTCTTTCCAAACACCAGAAACAGCATTTTAGGCAGCACTGTAGAAATTTACAAACGTTGTTCTGGGCCTCTATGAAAATGAAATATTCAAATCTATTAATGATTTGTAACTAGACTTTATGATCAAAAAATAAAAATTTTAAAAATAGGCTTTTTAGGGGCGCCTGGGTGGCTCAGTGGGTTGAGCCTCTGCTTTCAGCTCAGGTCATGATCCCAGGGTCCTGGGATCGAGCCCCGCATCAGGCTCTCTGCTCAGCAGGGAGCCTTCTTCCTCCTCTCTCTCTGCCTGCCTCTCTGCCTACTTGTGATCTCTGTCTGTCAAGTAAATAAATAAAATCTTTTAAAAAAATAGGCTTTTAAAAAATTTTTGATAAAATATACAGTTACCGTTTTAACTCTTTTAAGTGTACTATTCAATTATGTACAATATTGTACAAGTCAGTTCAATTCAATCCATTAAGTGCATTCACAGTGTTGCACAATCATCATCACTATCCATTTCTAGAACTTACCATCTCAAATAGAAACTCTGTACCTCTTAAACAATAACTTCTCATTCTCCTCTTCCCTAAGCCCCTGATAACTTCTATTGCAGTTTGTATGAATTTGCTTCTTCTGGACACCTCATATAAGTGGAATGATATAATATTTATCCTTTTGTGTCTTATTTCACTTAACAAGGTTTTCAAGATTCATCATTTCATTCTGTTTTAAAGCTGAACAACATTCCATTGCATGTATATATCACATTTTGCTTATCCTTTATCTGTTCATGGAAATTTGGGTTGTTTCTACCTTTTAGCTACAGAGAATAATGCTAACATGAATACTTGTATGCAAGTATTTGAGTCCCTGTTTTCAATTCTTTTGAGTATATATCTATGGATGGTAGTGAAATTGCTGGATTATATGGCAATCCTACTTTTAACTTTCTGAAGAATCATCGTAATGTTCTCCATAATGGCTATACCATTTTACATTTCTAGCAACAATACACAAAAGTTCCCAGCTTATCCTCATCCTACAAATACTTGTTATTTTACATTTTTTAAAAATAGTAGCCATTCCAATGGATGTTAAGTGGTAACCTTATTATGATTTTGATTTGCATTTCCTTAATGAATTATACGGAGCATCTTTCCATGTGCTTATTCGCCATTTGTATATCTTCTTTGGAGCAATGTATATGCCATTCCTTTGTAGAAGGGACCAAGGTGGTGACATAGGAGGCCCTGAACTTCCCTCCTTCCACAGATGCACATAAAGTACAGCTACTCACAGAACAATTTCCGTGGCAAAAGAAAAACTGGAAACTAGCTGATTGACTCCTACCACATCAGGCAACTAAAAAAAATAACCACAGTGAAATGGGTAGGGAAGATGAGACAAACATATTGTAAACCCATTTCTGGCACAGAACCATACTATAAGGAAGATACCCTCAACTCTCAGCCTCTTCCTGAGAAGAAAAGCATTTGGACAGGACATAAAGGATTCCAACTTTTAAGGTTCTCAACCAAGGGACAGGTGCCCCAAATTCCTAGCTCTGAAAGCCAGTGGAGTTTATAAGCACAAGTCCCACAGCACCACAGAAAACAAAGCTAGTTCTTTACATGCTAGCACTCACTGTGGCTGTCCTCCAAGAGGCTTAGTACAGAGGAAGCAGGGGGGGAAAAAAGGGTCAATTTTTCAGTCTTTTCCTGGAAGGGAGTGGACTACATACTTTATAGCCCACCGCCTGAGGGTCTGGTTTATAATTTGCACATATCTAGTTGTTAGTTACAGTCCTTAATGGAGTTGTCCAGGGGAGCTAGTGGGCAATTCTACTACTTTCTCCCTCTAGCTAACTCCAATTATATAATTAGGCCACTATTAGAAGGAGACTTTATACAACCTACTGCCCTAGTTTTTACAGTTGCTGCCTGAGGATGGTCCACACCTTCCCTGGCTCTGATTGCCAATGGGGGTTGCACTGAAAAGTCCTATAGGACTATAACAAACAAATAAGCAGTTTTTAAGTGGTGCAGGAGCACCCTCCTCCAATCCCAGCATGGATACACACCCTGGCTCAGTGCAGAAGGAATAGGCAAATACCTACTTCTCAGTTTCTCTGTGGAAGAGCCTCACCTGCATACTTTCCCACCTACTGCCTGAGGGTCTGGCTTCTAATTTAGCCTGCATATAGGTTCTGACTGTGATCTGTCTCTTTGGAACACTGAGGTCTTGGCACATATTCAGCTGTTGGGGAACATTAAGAATCTGGTGGCTAGGAGAATCACAAATGCCTGAGAGACCTAGAAGCTTGGCTGATTGATGAAATTCATCTCCTGTATAAGACCAGTCTGTTAAGACTGGGAGAAGTGACTGTTTTATCTAATACAATGAATCCACCATAGAGACTCAAGAAAAAAATGAAGAAAGAAGAGAATATATTCCAAATAAAAAAACAGGATAAATCTCTAGAAACCTATATTTCAGAAGTAAGTGGTCTACCTGATAGGGTTTGAAATAATAGCCATAAAGATGCTCATCAAGGTCAGGAGAACAATGCATGAACATTGAGAATTTTAACAAAGGGACAGAAAATATAAAAAAGCACTAAACAGAATTTATAGAACCAAAGAATACAATAACAGACTTAAAAAATTCAATAGAGTGTTTTTTTTTTTAGATTTTATTTATTTATTTAACAGAGAGAGATCACAAGTAGATGGAGAGGCAGGCAGAGAGAGAGAGAGAGAGAGAGAGGGAAGCAGGCTCTCTGCTGAGCAGAGAGCCCAATGTGGGACTCAATCCCAGGACCCTGAGACCATGACCTGAGCCGAAGGCAGCGGCTTTAACCCACTGAGCCACCCAGGCGCCCACAATAGAGGGTTTTAATAGCAGACCAGATCAAGCAGAGGAAAGGATCAACAAATTCAAAGACAAGGAAGTGGAATTCATCCAATTAGAGAAGCAAAAGGGAAAAATAATGGAAACAGATGAAATAGAAATTAAGAAGACCATAGAAAACATCAGTGGAAATAATCATTGGTTTTCTGAAAAGATAAACAAAATTAACAACAAGCAGACCAAATTGGAGGTCCCAGAAGGAGAAGAGACAGAGAGAGAGAAAGGTGCAGAAAGCTTAACTGAAGAAATAATGGCTGTAAATTTCCTTAATCTGTAGAAACAAACAGACATTCAGATCCAGAAAGTCTAAAGAATCTCAAAAAGATGAATCTAAAGAGATCCATATTGAAACACAAATAAATTTTCAGAAGCTGAAAGGCAATTAAAGGCAGCAGGAGAAAAGTGACTTCTACTTTTTGGGGGATAAAAAAAAGTCACAGAAAAGTGAGTTTTTCAGCAGAAATTTTGTAGGCCAGAAGAGAGTGGAATGATATATTCAAAGTGATGAAGGAAAAAAACTGCCAAGCAAGAAACTCTATGGGGCCAAACTGTCCTTTAGAATCGAAGGGTAAAGTTTTCCAGACAAATAAAAGCTGAAGAGTTCATCCTCCCTAGTCAGCCTTACAAGAAATGTTAAAGGGTTTTTTTTTAAGCTGAAACAAAGGAGCTAATTAGTAACATGAAAATATGTGGAAGTATAAAATTCACTACTAAAAGGTAGATGTATAATTAAATTCAGAATACTCTAACTAATGGTAGCAGATAAATCACAATTCTAGTATAAGGATTAAAATACAAAGTGTTAAAGATAACTGTAACTACAGCAAGTTGTTAATGGATACACAACATAAAAAGAGGTAAATCGTAATCATCAAAAATGTAGCATTAATGTGGGGAAAGTGTAAAAATGCAGAGCTTTTGTACACATTTGAAATTAAGTTATCAGCTTAAAATAGATACAAGATATTTTATTTAAGATAAAACAGCCAGAAAACAATCAACAAAATAGCAATACTAAGTCCATAATTATCTATAAGTGAATGAAATTCTCCAACCAGAAGACACAAAGTGTCTGAGTGTATTAAAAAAAAAAAAACCCTCAGTTATAAGCTACCTATAAGTCTCACTTCACCTGTAAAAACACATAAAGGATGAAAGTGAAGGATTGGAAAAAATTTTTCATGCAAATGGAAACCAAAAGGAGTTTGGTTAAGCCAAAAATAGTTAAGCCAAAAACTAACATAAAGGTCATTATACTGTGATAAAGGAGTCTATTCATCAAAAGAATATAAAAATCATAAATATTCATGTACCCAACATTGGAACACCAAAATATACAAAGAAAAATATAAACAGATATTAAGGGGAACATATATAGCAATATATTAATACTAGAGGATTTCAATACCCCACTTTCAACAACAGATCATCCAGATAGAAGAGCAAAAAGGAAGTACTGGACTTAAACTGTACATTGACCAGACAGATTAGACATTTACAATACAGTCCTTCCAAACACAGCAGAATATACATTATTCTCAAGTGCATATGGAACACTGTCCAGGATAGATCATTGCTAGACCACAAAACAGGTCTTAATAAATATAAGACTGAAATAATATCAAGAACCTCCTCCAACCACAGTGGTTTGAAATAGAAATCAATTACGGGAAGAAAACTGGAAAATTCACCAGTGTGTGGAGATTTAACTACATACTACTGAACAACCAATGAGCCAAAGAGGAAATCAAAGAGTATCTTGAGACAAAACTGGAAACACAGCACGCCAACATATGGGATGCAGCAAAGTAATTCAAAGAAGAAGGTTCATAGCAATGAACAACTATATTAAGAAAAACAAAAGATATCAATCTGACTTTACACCTTAAGGAAGTAGAAAAAGAAGAACAAATGAGCACAAATTAGTAGAAGGAAAGAGAAGGGAAATTTCAGAGTGGAAACAGATGAAATAGAAATTAAGAAGACCATAGAAAACATCAGTGGAAATAATCATTTGTTTTCTGAAAAGATAAACAAAATTAACAAACTTTAGTTAGACCAAGGAACAAAGAGGAACATTTCATTTCAGAAATGAAAGAATAGGTATTACAATCAATACCACAGAAGTACAAAGGATCATAAGAGACTACTATGAACAGTTGTGCAAAAATTAGATAAACTAGAAGAAATGCATAAATTCCTACAGATACACAACCTAGTAAGAATGGATTATGATGAAATAGAAAATCTGTAAAGACCAATTACTAGTAAGGATTTTGAATCAATAATCAAAAACTTTCTAACAAACAAAGGCCACAACTAGATGGCTTTACAGGTAAATTCTATCAGACATTTAAAGAAGAATTAATATTAATCCTTCTCAAACTCTTCTAAAAAACTGAATAAGAGAAACATTTCCAAATTCATTTTACAAGGCCAGCATCACTCTGATAATCAAAGCAAGAAAGACACTACACTAAGAGAAAATTATAGACCAATATCCCTAATGATCATAAATGCAAAAATTCTTAACAAAATATTAGCGAACTGAATTCAGCAGTACAGTAAAAGGATCATACACCAAGAACAAGTGGATTTACCAAGAGATGTAAGGATGGCTCAATATATGCAAATCAATAAATGTGATGTACCATATTAACAAAATGAAGGATCCAAATCATGGTCGTCTTGGTAGATGCAGAAAATTCACTTGACAAAATTTAGCCTTCTTTCATGATAAAAACTCAATAAATTTATTATAGAATGCCTTAAAATAATGAAAACCACATACAGCAAGGCCACAACTAACATGATACTCAATGGTAAAAAGTTGAAAGCTTTTTTTCTGAAATGAGGAATAAGACAAGGATGTCCACTATTGCCATTTTTATTCAATATAATACTAGAAGTCCTAGTCAGAGCAATTAGGCAAGAAAAAGAAATAAAAGAAATTAAAACCTAAAAGAAGAAGTAAAATTGTCTTTGCAGATCAAATGATATTATTTATAGAAAACCCTAGAGTCCACCAAAAACAAAACAAAACAAAACAAAAAATACCACCAGAACACCCCATCCTATTAAAACTAATAAATGAATTCAGTGAAGTTGCAGGAAAGGTAGTCAATATATAAACTCAGCTGCATTTCTATATAATAACAACTAATTATTGAAAAGAGAAATTAAGAAGATAATCCCATTTACAACTGTATCAAAAACAAGAAAATACCTAGGGAAAAATTAACTAAGGTAGGGAATTACTTGTGCATTGAAAACTGTAAGCCATTGATGAAATAAAGACAAATAAGTGAAAAAATATCCTATGATCATTGCTTGGAAAAAATAATATTGTTAAGTGTCCAAAATACCCCAAACAATTAACAAAATCAATGCAATACCTATCAAAATTCCAATGGCATTTTCCACAGAAATAGAAAAAACAGTCCTAAAATTTGTTTGGAATCACAAAAGACTCTGAATAGTCAAAGCAATCTGAAAGAAGAATAAAACTGAAGGCATTACATTTCCTGATTTCAGACTATATTATGAAGCATGATAATCAAAATATTATAGTGTTGGGAAAGAAAGAGACACACAAATGAATGGAACAGAATAGAGAACCCAGAAATACACACACACACACACACACACACACACACACACACACACACATGCATACATATATGGTCAATTAATTTGCAAAAAAGAAGTAAATAATATACAATGGAGAAAGGCTAGTCTCTTCAATTCAGTGTTCTGGGAAAACTGAATGTCCACATACAAAAGAATAAAATTGGACTCTTACATCACACAAAACAATTCAAAATGGATTAAAGATTTGAATGGAGATCTGAAACCATAAAACTCCTAGAAGAAAACAAGACATTGGTCTTAGCAATGCCTGTTGGATTTGATGCTAAAAGCAAGGGCAACAAAAGCAAAAATAAACTAGTGAGACTACATCAAAGTAAAAAGCTTCTGTACAGCAAAGAAAACCATCAACAAAATAAAAAGGCAACCCATGGAATGAGAGAAATTATTTGCAAACCATATATGTAATGGTGAGTTACTATCCAAAATATACAAGGAACTCATAGAACTCAATAGGAAAAACACCAATAACCCAATTTTTAAAAAATGGGTAAAGGACCCAAAGAGACATTTTTCCAAAGAAGACATACAGATGGCCAATAAGTACATGAAATGGTGCTCAACATTACTGCTCAACAGAGAAATGTAAATGAAAACCACAACAAGGTAGAGGATAGGATGTCTATTATCCAAAAGATAAAAGATGAGGATGTGGAGAAAAGGGAACTCTTTTATATTGTTGGTGGGAAGGTAAATTGGTGTGTCCACTATGGAAAACAGTATGGAAGCTCCTCAAAAAATTTAAAAATAGAACTACCATATGATCCAGAAACTCCATTTCTGTGTATATATCCAAAGAAAATGAAATCACTATGTCAATGAGATACCTGTACTCCTATGTTGACTGCAGAATTGCTTACAATATCAAATGTATGAAAACAACATGTCAGTGAATGAACAATGGATAAAGAAAATGTGATATAGATACACAATGGAATATTATTCAGCTTTTAAAAAGAGGGAAATGCTGCTTTTGCAGCAACAGATTAACCTGAAGAGCATGATGCTAAGAGAAATAAGCTAGATAAAGACAAATACACATGACATCACTTACATGTATAATTTTTAAAAATGTATAACTCATAGAAAGAGGAGAATGGAGGTCAAAATAGTCAGAGGGGTGGTGGGGGAAACAGGGAGAAGCTGGTAAAAAAGTATAAATTTTAAGTTATAAGATGAATAAGTTCTTTTGAGCCACTGTATTAACAGTGAATACAGTTGATAATACTACATTGTATAACTTAAATTTGCTTATAGAGAACTTAAACATTCTCATAGAAGGAAGGGAGGAAGGGAAAGAAAGAAAAGAGGAAAAGAGAAATATGTGAGGTAATGGACATGTTTATTACCTTGAATGTGTATGTGTATACACTCCTTTCACAATGCATGTGCATATCAAAAAAACATGTTGTACATTTTAAATATATTACAGTTTTGTCAATTATGCCTCAACAAAGCTGAAAAAATGTTACATAATTTTAAAAATCCTTTGTTCATGTTGAATCAGATTATTTATTATTGAGTTGTAGCAACTAATCCTCTACCTAATTTTTTAAAATTTAAATTCAATTAAACAACATATAGTACATCATTAGGTTTTGATGTAGTTTTCAGTGATTCATTAGTTGCATATAACACCCAGTGCTCATCGTAACACATGCCCTCTTTAATACCCGTCACCTGGTTACCACATCCCCCCACCCACCTCCCTTCTGTAACCCTCAGTTTGTCTCCTGGAGTCCAGAGTCTCTCAAAGTTTGTCTTGCTCTCTGATTTCTTCCCATTTAGTTTTCCCTCCCTTCCCTTCCTTCCCTCCCTTCCTGTGATCTTCTGCAGTATTTCTTATATTCTACCTATGAGTTAAACCATATCATAATTGTCTTTTTCTATCTGACTCACCTCACTCAGCACAATACCCTGGAGTTCTATCCATGTTGAAGTAAATGGTAGGTATTCCTCCTTTCTGATGGCTGAGTAATATTCCATTATATATTATATATTATCCATTCATCTGTTGAAGGACATTTTGTCTCCTTCTGCAGTTTGGCTATTATGGACATTGCTGCTATGAACATTGGGATGCAGGTAACCCCATCTTTTCACTACATCTGTATCTTTGGGGTAAATACCCAGTAGTGCAACCTCCAGGTCATTGGGTAACTCTATTTTTAACTTCTTGAGGAACCTTCATACTGTTTTCCAGAGTGGCTGCACCAGCTTGCATTCCCACCAAGAGTATAAGGGTGTTACCTGTTCTCCATATCCTTGGCAACATTTGTTGTTTCCTGTCTTATTAATTTTAGCCATTCTAATTATGGTTTTGATTTGTACTTCCCCCATGACAAGTGATATGGAACATTTTCTCATATATCTCCTGGCCATCCATATGTCTTCTTTGGAGAAGTGTCTATTCATGTCTTCTGGCCATTTCTCGACTAGATTATTTGGTTTTTGGGTGTTGGGTTTGATAAGTTCTTTCTAGCTCTTGGATACCAGCCCTTTGTCATTTGCAAAAATCTTCTACTCTGTAGGTTGCCTTTTAGTTTTGTTGACTGTTTCCTTTGCTGTGCAGAAGGTTTTTGTCTTGATGAAGTCCTAATAGTTCATTTTTGCCTTTGTTTCCCTTGCCTTTGGAGAAGTGTATTGCAAGAAGTTGCTGCAGCCAAGGTTGAAGAGGTTCAGAGCCTGTGATCTCCTTAAGGATTTTGTGGATTCATGTCTCACATTAAGTCTTTCATCCATTTTGAGTCTGCTTTTGTGTGTGGCATAAGGAAATGGTCCAGTTTCATTCTTCTGCTTATGGCTGTCCAATTTTCCCAACACCATTTGTTGAAGAGACTATCTTTTTTCCATTGGACATTCCTTTCTGCTTGTCCAAATATTGGTTGACCATAGAGTTGTGGGTCCATTTCTGGGCTCTCTACTCTGTTCTAATGATATGTGTCTTTTTTTGTGCCATTATCATTCTGTCTTGATGATAATGGCTTTGTAATGTAGCTTGAAGTCCAGCATTGTGATGCCACCAGCTTTGCTTTTCTTTTTCAAGTTTGCTTTGGCTATTTGGGGTCTTTTGTGGTTCCATACAAATTTTAGGACTGTCTGTTCCAGCTTGAACAATATTGATGGTATTTTGATGGGGATTGCATTGAATGTGTAGATTGCTCTGGGCAACAGAGACATTTTAACAATGTTTCTTTTTCCAACGGATGAGCATGGAATCTTTTCCATCTCTTTATGTCTCCCTCAATTTCCTTCCTAAGTGTCCTGTAGTTTTTAGAGTACAGATCTTTACTTCTTTGGTTAGGTTTATCCCAAGGTATCTTATGGTTTTTGGTACAACTGTAAATGTAATTGATTGCTTAATTTCTCTTTCTTCAGTCACATCGTTAGTGTATAGAAATGCAACTGATTTCTGTGCATTGATTTTGTATCCTGCCACGTTGCTGAATTGCTGTATGAGTTCTAGCAATGTTGGGGTGGGGTCTTTGGGTTTTCCACATAAAGTATCATGTCATCTGTAAAGAGTGAGAGTTTGACTTCTTTGCCAATTTGAATGCCTTTTATTTCCTTTTGTTGTCTAACTGCTAAAGCTAGGACTTCTAATACTATGTTGAACAATAGTAGTGAGAGTGGGCATTCCTGTCATGTTCCTGACATGAAGGGAAAAGCTCTCATTTTTTTCCCCATTGAGAATGACATTTCTTGTGGGCTTTTAATATATGACTTTTATGATATTGAGGTATGTACCCTCTATCCCTACACTGTGAGGAGTTTTAATCAAAAAAGGATGCCATATTTTATCAAAAGCTTTTTCTGCAGCAAATGAGAGGATCATATGGTTCTTACCTTTTCTTTTATTAATGTGGTGTATCACATTGATTGATTTGGGGATATCAAACCACCATTTCATCCCAGGAATAAATCCCACTTGGTCATGGTGAATAATCCTTTTAATGTACTATTGGATCCTATGGGCTAGTATCTTGGTAAGTATTTTGGCATCCATGTTCATTAGGGATGATGGGATATTGGTCTGTAATTCTCTTTTTGATGGGGTCTTTTTCTGGTTTGGGGATCAAGGTAATGTTGGCCTCATAGAATGAGTTTGGAAGTTTTCCTTCCATTTCAATTTTTTGAAACAGCTTCAGAAGAATAGGTATTATTTCTTCTTTAAATGTTAGGTAGAATTCCCCCTGGGAAGCCATTGGCCCTGGACTCATGTGTTGGGAGATTTTTGATTACTGCTTCATTTTCCTTGCTGGATATTGGTCTTTCCAGATTTTATGTTTCTTCCTTTTTCAGTTTTGGTAGTTCAAAAGTTTCCAGGAATACATCCATTTCTTCCTTCCAGATTGCCTAATTTGTTGGCATATAGTTGCTCATAATATGTTCTTACAATTGTCTATTCCCTTGTGTTGTTCCTCTCCCGTTTCATTCATGATTGTATTAATTTGGGTTCTTTCTCTTTTCTTTTGTATAAATCTGGCTAGAAGCTTATCGATCTTTTAATTCTTTCAAAGAATCAGCTTCTAGTTTTGTTAATCAGTTCTACTGATTTTCTGGTTTCTATTTCATTGTTTTCTGCTCTAATCTTTATTATTTCTCTTCTGTTGGTTTAGGATTTATTTGCTGTTCTTTCTCTAGGTCTTTTGAGAGTAAGGTTAGCTTGTATCTTTGGGATTTTTCTAATTTTTTGAGAAAGGCTTGGATGGTTATGTATTCTCCTCCTAGGACTGCCTTTGCAGTATCCCATAGGTTTTGATCCAATGTGTTTTCATTTTCACTGGTTTCATTTCATTTCTGGTTTGAAATGATTCATGGAATCATTTAAGTTCTTCTTTAATTTCCTGGTTGACCTTTCATGCTTTAGCAGGATGTTCCTTAACCTCCAAGTGTTTGAGCTCCTTCCAAATTTCCTCTTGTGATTGAGTTCAAGTTTCAAAGCACTATGGTCAAAAAATATGCAGGGGATAATCTCAGTCTTTTGGTATCAGTTGAGATTTATTTTATGACCCGGTATGTGGTCTGTTCTAGAGAAAGTTCTATGAGAAAGTTCTATTGAGAATAATGAGTATTTTGTTGTTTTAGGATGGAATGTTCCCTATATATCTGTGAAGTCCATCTGGCCTAGTGTGTCATTCAAAGCTCTTGTTTCTTTGTTGATCTTCTGCTTAGATGATCTGACCATCGCTGTGAGTGGGGTATACAAGTTCCTTATTATTAATATATTATTATCAATGTGTTTCCTTATTTTGCTTATTAATTGGTTTATATAGATAAGTTCTTATCTATACACAAAAATAAAATTGAATAGAGTGAAGATAAGGATTAAATGAAGCATATATCTATTAAACATATATGTAAAAGAAAAAGTTAAAAAGTGACTTGAAAACATAAGTTGGGAGGGTGCCTGGGTGGCTCAGTTATTAAGCATCTGCCTTTGGCTCGGGTCATGATACCAGGGATCGAGCCCCACATTGGGCTCCCTGCTTGACAGGAAACCTGCTTCTCCCTCTCCCACTCTCCATGCTTGTTTTCCCTCTCTAACTGTGTCTCTCTCTGTTAAATAAATAAATTCTTAAAAATAAATAAATAAATAAATAAATAAGTTGGTAAAATAAGAAACTAGTTGAAATGGGGGAAAGTTAAAAAAAAAAAGAAATGGAAAATTTTAAGACTGAATGATAACCAAATCATAAGAATGAACCTCGAGCTCAATATACTGTTTTCCCCTGGCTCTGGAATTTTACAGTCTTGTGGGATCGGTAACCTAGTTTGTACCTGTTCTTCCAGATTACCTCCTAGGGCGGGGCCTGCTGTGCAGCTTCTCAGGTCTTTGCCTGGTTGGATTTGCATGGCCCTTTGCCAGGGCGCTGGGCTCAGTGTAAGCTGGTCCTCTGTGTGGCTTTTGTTCCTTAGAGGCTTTCTGCACCTCTTTAGATGTGCCCAGATCCCCAGCCCCAGAGCTGAAAGACTGTAGTCCCCCACTTCAATAAAACCTCTAGGACAAATAGACTTCAGTTTTGTGCGTGCCCATCTCACAGTCTCTTGCAGTGCGTGCCCACTGTAATCCTCCTGGCAGGTACCCAAGGGGCCTGTGTCACTGCCTTTTGTGTGCCCAGGGACTGAGAGTAATTGCAGGCTCATGTGCATAACCTGCTCCACTGCTCCTAGGGGACTGCTGGGTGTCACCGTACTGTCCTTTCCAGGGCTGCCACCTTGAGAGCTATTGTTCAGTCATGTGTGCAGCCTTTTGGCCCCTTCTGGGGTAAGGCAAATGGCCACATGTTCCCGTTCTTTTCAGGGTGCTCAGGCAGAGTGGTCACCAAACCAGCCTGGCTTGCCGCTTATGGTGACCTGGGCTAAAAGTCCCCTCCTGGGCTCACTGACTATAACCAGTTTCCCCACTCTAATGCTTGGGCACTCTACCAGTTCAGATACCCCATTCATTCTGTGACTCCTGGGGTTCTGAGACCACAATGACCCACCTAGAATTCTGCTCTTTTCATCCCCTGAGCCCCTTTCAGACAGGAAATCTGCTCCAGTCAGGAAATCTGCTCACTGGAGCAGACTTCTAAGGTTTCCAATTTTGTCCTCTGGGGCTGTATCGTTTTCCAGTAGCTGGCTTATGGAGGCTCCCTCTCCCTCCATTTATGTTCCAATATCTTCCTGCAGATTGACGTCTCCATATCTCCTACCTTGCAAAATACAGTTGCTTTACTACTCATAGAGTTCCAGATTTATTTTTCTTACATCTCAGGATGAATTCATGGGTGTTCAGAATGGTTCGACAGATATCCAGCTAATGTCAAGGGACCAGATGATATAAGGTCCCCTGTTCTTCTATCATCTTGCCACCGTGGAAGCTCTTTATATATTCTGAATAACAGTTGTTTATCTGTCAAATGACTTGCAAATATTTTTTCCTATTTTATGGGTTGTCTTTTCATTCTCTTAATAGTGTCCTTTGATACACAGACTTTGTGCATGTATATAAAGTCTGTTTTTTTTTCTTTTATTACCTGTGCTAAGAGATCTTCATCAAATCCAACATCCTAAAGATTTCCTCCTATGCTTTCTTCTCAGAGTTTTACTTCTATTTTAGATTTTAAGTCTTTGATCCATTTTTTGAATTAACTTTTGTATATTGTGTAAGGGTCCAACTTTATTCTTTTGCAGGTAGATATCCATTTTTCTAGTAATGTTAGTTGAGAAAACTGTCCTTTCCCCATTTATTGGCCTTATGTATGAGGGTTAATTTTGGGGTTTCTATTCTATTCCAGTTCTATGTGTCTGTCCTTATGGTAGCACCACACTGTTTGATTACTGTAGTTTGATACTAATTTTTAAAATCATGTAACAGGGAATGTCCCACTTAGCTATGTTTGAAGACTGTTTTGGCAATTAATAATAAGCCAGGTGGTGGGTATTATAGAGGGCACGGATTGCATGGAGCACTGGGTGTGGTGCAGAAATAATGAATACTGTTATGCTGAAAATAAAAATAAATTAAAAAAAAAACAAAGTATATTCAAGGTAGAGTTTGTAAACTATATTTGTTATGTGTAAAGATTTCTGCTGATGACACCCATGTTTATATTTTAAGCCTGACTCATCCTGAGCTTCAGGCTTAAAACTACCTGACATCTCCACCAAGCTTCTCAATATCAACATGCCCCAAACACTGTTTTTCATCTCTTCTTTGAAATTTGCTTTACCTGGTTTCTACATCTTCATAAATGGCATCACACACTTTTTGTCTTTTTTCTTTACCCTGCTTCTCTTCACATCCTCTCCTGTCCCATATTTTATCTCTCAGCAAGTCCTGTTGGCTTTTCCTTCCAAACATATCCCCAATCTGACTACTTCCATCCTTATTCCCTAGTCCAACTTGTAGTCATAATATTTCCCCTAAATCCTTGCCCCAAACCATTATTTTTACAAAAGTCAGGAAGTCTGAGAAAAGATGAATTCTAGAGTCTTACCTTTCAGACGGCGGTCCAAGTATTCTAGGATGAATTTAAACATTTGAACTAATGCAAGGATTAAAGATCCAAATGCTAGGGATCCTGTGTGATAACTGAGAAAAGATAAAATAAGAATCAAAGTTAAAATATCTTCATTACTAGCTAATAGGATGCTAAATAATTTTAATAGGTAAAAAGGATCTGCAGAAGGATAAGAAAGGGTTTATCACACTTTCTTATTCAGGTTGATAAAGGTCTCCTTAGAGGATTTTAAATGATACACGTCTATGATGATACATGTCTATAAAAATACCAATAGCCTGTCATCATAAAATACAATGTTTGGGCTAAGCAATGGAGAGATAGAGCCCAGTTAATTCTTAATTTTTATTTTGGTGCCCTCCCCTACTATTTGTCTTCAGCAACTTACGGCTTTTAGAAGGAAGTTGGCCTGGGTAGGGATTGTAAAACTATGGCTATAAAATCAGACATAAGCAATGGACATCCATGAATCTTAAATCATAACTTTGACCTCATTTGTATTTTGCCACTTGAATTATATAAGCCTAAGACTGAATTTTAAGCACACTAAACATAACTGGGATGATAGATGTAGGATTGAATGTGGAACTTACCGTATGGCTCGCCCAAATGCAGTAAAAAGTGGATATGGTGGGATGTCATCAGGTTTTTTCAAGGCCCAGTAATAAGAAGCAAAGGCACCAGCAAGGGCACACTGACCCAGTGCAATGACAAAGTTTATAAGCCAGAGAAAGACAAATAGATTGAATATCTGGAAGGTAGGGACATACTGATGGTACAGGCTCTTTCCACCATAGAAAGCAAAGTTACACTGAGCCCCAGGGCAAGCTTTGGCAATTTCAGTTGTATTAAAAATCTGTACTCAGAAAAAAAAAAAAAATACAGATAAGATAGTATGAAATGCCATTCCAAAATAACACCTTCCCTGCCTTCTCTTCTTTCGTAACCCTCAATTGCCTGTCCTACTCTTTTCCCATTAACTTCCACTGTTAGTCCTATTTTCTTTTTTTGAATATATAGATTTTTTTAAAGATGTGAGACTGAGTGAGCACGAGAAACAGCAGGAGCACAAGTGGGGGGATGGGCAGAGGGAAAGGGAGAAGCAGACTCCCCGCTGGGCAGGGAGCCCAACAAGAGACTCAGTCCCAGAACCCTGAAATCGTGACCTGAGCCAAAGGCAGATGTTTAATGACAGAGCCACCCAGACACCTCTGTTGCTCCTATTTTCTATCCCATCATTTTATATTATTCCTTAATGAGCACTGTAAAGTATTTCATTTTCTGTCATACGTTTACCACTCCGCACCCACTAAAATTTCACATTTATTAATGTTGTTGTTAACCATTCCTGCCTCTTCCAGGGTCTCAGGAAATAATAGTGCTTTTCCTCTATTCTGCCTATCATTTCAGTGCTCTCCTGCTAACACCTGATCCACCTGCCCTTAATAGTGATTCCCATTAAGTTCTCTATTTCTGCATTGTTTTTACAACCGCTAGGTGAAATGTAGTAGAGCGCTATACTGAAGTAAGTAAAAGAGAGAGAGTTTCTTTGACTTACCTCTGGGTCACAGGTTGTATTTTCATGTTCACATGTCCTTTCTGGGGATATGACTTTGTATATAGGTACCCCTGATGTAGCCAAGTAACTGGGTTAACCTATTAAGAAAAAACTACCGGCTGGTAGAAGGAAAGTAGATGGACAAGAAAATAATGCAAAAACCTCAAAAGTCTGCAGAGAGATTAACTTCAAAAAACTTCTAATCTTTTAATAATTCATACATTTTTTTCAGACCTGGAATAATATAACATGGGTCAGCTACACTCAGTGGCCCCCTCATACTCAAATACAAAGGAATTTCCTTAGGTTACTGCCAAGAAGAAGCACCATATGTGAAGCCAAAACAAAATCTACCACATGACCTATCTGTGGGGGGAGGGAAATTCAATAAGTAGACAAAGATTTTTTAGAGCTTAGTAAAAAAACAGACAAATGAAAAACGTTTATGATGTTTCTAGTCTTCCAAGGATGGAAAGCACCGGAAACAATAGTAATAGTGTGAATAGTAGTGTGGACGTGAGGTTTAAAAATGTCAGTTACCAAAGGATACATTGCTGTCACTGCCCAGTAGGCAATACAGATAAAGAGGAAAATGAAAGTTAAAACTGGATAAATTAATGTAGTAGGGAGGTATCCAATGGCTCTGAAATAAAGCAAAATAGTTGAAATTAAAAATAATTCAGAGATATAATTTCTCAATTAAATCTTTACCTGTTAAAATTAGAAATAAGCTTTAAACTAAATCCATTTAAGAATGATGGTAATAACCATTGACTCTTTTTTGCTGATCATTCTGGCATTTTCTTAAACATTTTTAAATTTTTTGATTGGCTTTTAAATTTTACTTAAATATTATTTATTTGTTTTTAGTAATTAGAAGCCTTTTTTATTGTTCATATTTGATTCTTGTCAAAAGTTCCCCAAACTTCCCCCAGGTTTCTGTATGACTCAAAGATCTGATACCCTAAATCTTCTCTTCTTTGGTTATTTCTGTATGACTCATAAAGATTTGATATATTATAATCATAGTTCTTCCTTTTGTTAAGATTCTTAGACTCTCAAAATTGGAGAAGTCCTTGAGATCATCTGATCAAATGTGAGAATCCCTTCCTAATTCAGGAAGAATAGAAGGGACTGTACTATCTTTTAAATGTTTATTAGTTTTTGGTGATCATATGGAGTGATAAAAACTTACTTTTGTATGACAGTGCTTAACAACAACCAAAATATTAGAAAGTTCTTCCTTATCTGCTAGCCTGCTACTCATATCCACTACCTTTAAGAGAAGAAATTATCACTTTTCCATATAGCTCCCTTTCATGAAACTCCTTATTCTTTTATACTCCAATATAATCATTCCTTTAATATTTCCCCATAAGTTGTGGTGTCTGAAATGTTCACCATCCTAGTTCCCCTGTTCCTACTTTTGAATGGTCTTTTCAGCATATGACACTGGAAGCCCAATACTGTTTGATATAACCACCAAGACCGATGATGAAACTATTTCCAGCTCTAATGTAATGCACTGGCATAGTTTAGATGCCTTTTGCATCCGTTACCTCGTTCACCTCACTATTTGAGCTAAGTTCCCTCCTTCATCCAGATTTTGCTAATTAAGTGAAACTGAGCATCTCTGTGTCTACCCTGTATTCTCACACCAATTTATTCCAGCTCTTATTTTCTCTTGAAAAAAATTAAGTTGTCACAGTTGTATTGGTCCTTACACACACACACACACACACACATAACAATGGGGCAAGTTATAGTAAATTGTACAGTATCATTTTATTTAAAAAATAAACTCAGCAAATCAGAGTTTTCAGGGGCTAATGATAGGGTTTGAGTTATGAAAAGGAGAGAGAATTTAAACTGCTTATTAACTATTTAAACCATTAGATTCCAGTGGCACTATTACAATTACAGATGACTATTTTAGTCATCTATATAATATATAGATGATTATTACAATTATAGATGATTATTTTGTTAAAATAATCTTACAGACTATTTAAAATAATTTTGGCTTTGGTCACTAATAATTTAGGTTTTCATCATTCTAAATAGAATGCATGGTCTGTTGGCTTGATAGTAATGCTTTTTGTTTCTTCCATGCATTATTCAAAGGTTTAAAGTATTACCGTCAAGTGACCTTTGGAATAGTTTAGAACCTGTAGGGATCATTATCTTCCAGCATGAATTTTGGTGTTTATTTTACAGCATTTTTTAACAAAAAAGGCCCCAGGTATAAAGTGTTCTGAATTAAGAGCTATAGATACAAAATGTATAGTCTGGTGCTCCTAGGATCAATTATTCCCTCTATAAGCAAATTTTGTCATTCACATAGAAATAGTAATAGCACATAATTAACTTCATAGAATTATGGTGATGTATGGCAAATGATCTCAATCATCAATATTAACATATGATTCAGCAGGGGAATAATACAATATATAATACAAGTTACCATTATACAGCACTTTATCATACTTTCACACATTATTCTAATGCGTTCAAAAAGTGCTAATACCTATACTACACAGGTTTGAGCCTTAGTTCATCCTATGATAATTGAGGTGTGGAGATACTGAAGGATTTGTTAGAATGACCTTTCTAATAAGTGGCAAAGTCTGAACTTCAGTCTTCTTGAATGGCAAGCAGATTTCTTCAACAAGTCTTAAAGGGGAAGTCATCTGGGGGCATCTACACAATAGGCAGTGACTGATTTGAATGACAGATAAAAGTTCTGTGAGTTTCTCCATCAGGGCCTTACTTGCTCCCTTCCTTCAGCAGGGCAATGGAGATGCAGATTCGTCCCCTGAGGAAGATCAGCATGAGGATGATAAACACTTCAAGAAGGCAGAGTATTATCACTTTAAACAGGAAAAAAAAAAAAAAAAAAAATCAGTGTGATTCAAATCAACCCCCAAAACAAACTTCTCTGCAAAAGTCAGGACTGAGTTTCATGACTTTTCTCCCAATTCTGACATTCTAATTTAAGCAGTGCTACGTCTCCCAAAATGCTAATAGAAATTCACTTTCAAAACCTCCAAGAAATCTAGATTAAAACATCTAGCTAGAGTTTGAGCAACTCAACTGGTCAGGCTCCATTTTATCTATAGAAATATTTCACACCATTTGTAGAAATGAGAGAAGGAAGGACTGCTACAGGCAGCTCTATTTCAGATGTTTTCACTTTCATTTCGTTGAGTAAGAGAGTCATTACAGGAGAAACTTTTTGAATTGCCCACCCCGTTCACAATGCCTCTTCATTAACTGACCTTGCTGACTGACAGGGCAGGCTCTTGGCTGCCGCATTTTTATTTTGTGACTCTACCCATCATGGTTACCATTGATGGACTCAGGATGTAAACTCAATAAAAGTCTCTAATAAAAGTCTCAGGATTACAATTAAGGGAATCTACTTCAGTTTTGAATTGAAGGTTATGGACCTCTTGAACTTCGATTTATACAAACTTAATGAACAGTGTCACCTTTATGTGAAATAAGTGTATTTGCAAAGAAAGAATAAAGTGTATGTGTGTTAAAGAAACGCAGCAGAGAGGCAATCTTGAGTTCTTTTGGCTTTCTGTTTGCTGGATCCAAGTACACTTGAAAGTAGAACTGTTTTTCTGGTTTTGTTTTGTTTGTTTTGTTTTGTTTTGTTTTGTTTTGTTTTGTTTTACTTCGATGAGCTACTTCCATATTCTTATAATAAGTACCAATCCCTTGACCCCAGCTTGTTCCAATTTTCTTTTCTTTTTGGCTACCCTCAATTAGTTTCTTTTTACTTTAAGCCAAATGGTCATAATCACTATACTTTCTCAATTTTAAGACACATCTTTAATTAAGTAATAACTTTTCAGGAAAGGATTTTATTTTTCATTTTTCATCTTTTCATTGATTATAAGATGCATCCTGACTTCAGATGTTTTAAAGTGAAAAGTCTGGATCTTAAAATTAAGGAAATATAGCACTGCTAATCATAGACTCTGAAATTATAGAAGAAACTTAATGGAAATTTAAAGCCCCACCTGCAAAAGAATCTGCTCTATTACATCCTTTGGTAGACAGTAATTCTGCTCATGTCTGAGCACTTTGAGTGATAGGCACTCATTATTTCACTCAATTGTTACACCACTAAGATTCTGATGTCACCAAGCACATGTCTCCTTTTAGTTAAATTATATATGTTGTCATGCATATTTGATTCTCTTAAAATAAATAAACTGAGTCCAAAATTATGGGGTATGGCCATATTAAGCTAAAATTGTTATCTTCAGACAAACCTGAGAATACGAGATATACCCAGAATCATTTTATATTCTGAAATTGCATTGGTGAACAACATTGCATATGAAGCTTATACAAAATCGCATATCCAAAACAATTAGAGAAATTTTATTGTCTTTTGAATTTATGTATTATATCCCTTTCTTGTGTTTGAAATCTATTTTCTGAGACCCTGTTGAAAAGCTGGTATAACTCTAACTCTTCTGAAGAGGAGACTGAGAAAACTCATAGCAGAAATGAGAATAGAACCATCTCCTAACACATGAGACTCATAAAAATGATAGTTTTTATATGTGTAATTCTGCTTATTTTCAGCGTTTCCATCAAAGAGTATAGTTTTACATTATGCCCTTCTCTCTGATACCTAGAATTTTGTCCAATCCCAGAGTATGTAATCAATCAATGTCCAGTAAATGGGTTGTGAAAGTGGCGACTGATTTGAGGAAAGACTGGTATTGCCAGACTTAAAAATAAAAGCAAACTCTATATTTTCCTCAAAGGACATCTCTTAACTCCTCCAATGTCAGATTCTCATCATGCTAATAATTTTTGTGTTGAAATCCCTTAAGAAACAACGGTGGAATGACCACAGAACCTGTAATTAAGAGCCACCTGAGAATAAAACTAGAGGTTTCAATACATAATGAATGAGATTCATCATCTCTTGACATGACAGATAATTGCAAGCGAATTGCTGAGAACGTACGGAATCACTCAAATTCAGGGAAAATGGTGAGGATATGCGTCCTAAGATGCCTGCTCTTTATAATTAAAAAGAAATGGCTACAAATGAAATAATCTTTCTGCAATATATTTGGAAAAAAAAAATTGTTAAATAAAGGAACTAATCTGCACGTGAACTGAAGGGGGAAGCCAAGGAACAAGGATGTGGCATTTTGATCCAACACTGCCCAAGGGAAAGAGAAAAACTCAATGTGGCAGACAAAAGGAATCCGGTGGGGGGCTTCTGTGCAAGGCTAGGTCATCAAGCTTGCCAGGAGCCTATAGAATAAAATCTCTCGAAGCAAAAACCTTTGCTAAAAAGGCTACTCATTATTAATTTTGTTCCTCACATGCCTTGATTCCAGGAAAGCAGTGTCCTAGATGGACTAAGTCTGCATTTTGGTCAGGATGGGTATCCTAGTATAGAAACAACTAAAATGGCACACTAGTTACATAACATGAGCCTGTCCTTGAAAGCCTGAAGACTTCTAGGGGAAGTGGCAAAACCAGGTTTTCACATTTATGGAGATGAGACCCATACGTGGACCCGTGATGCCTCCCATCAAAATACTGGTCAACTCTGAGGCAATCTCTGGGCTTCTTACCAGGCCTCCTTGAAGTGCTTTGTTTGGCTCTCTAACTTAAACAATATGAAGAATTCTTTCTTTAAAGCAACATGTAATTAGAGATTATTTTAAATCTTGATTAAAGAACATGAAATTGGAGGAATATTATACTAGAGCCATTTTAGGAACAAGTTAAAACTATATAAATAAATGTAAATATAAATATAAATAAATTAAAGCTCTCTGAAATTATCTTGCTTTAAAATTTTTATTAATATTATCCTTAACTAATTCAATAGTTTGAATAAATACTTCAAAAATATAAATTACTCATTATTTCAATTCCTGTAATAGTTTAAAAGTCTTGTGAAAAAATTGGTCTTTTTCTGTTTTTAAAACAAGTTTAAAAAATCAACCATTTTTTTTCCTTTTAAAACACCTTTCTTGGGTATCAAGTTAAAGGCTATAAATATCCACATCCAAACCATTCTAAGGTGAAAGCAAACAGCATGACATCATTGTAAAGTACTATTTTCTTAGGCGATATAATAAATTCCCCTAAATGACTTTGCCATTTACTCTAGCTATAAAGATTACAGACACATTTACTTTAATGACATTGTGATAAGTGTATCTAACAGGTTACACCAACCCAAGATTTCCTTTAGACAAAGATTCTCTTTCATTATTATTACTTTAACAAAATTAGTTTTTTAAAATCCACTCACTAAATGCGAACCACGTTTGTTTCAGTTGGAAGTACATGCTTATATCAGTCTGAATCCCGATGTCATATATACTTAAGTGAGAATTTGGCCGTCCCTGAAGATTGCTATATTCCTGGTAACAGTACCATATTCCTTGAAAAGAAAAGAAAAACAGACTAATATAAAATTCCATTTCCTGAAATGTAAGCTACACACTTATACATATCTACGTGAAATCGAATAGCTGGTCATTCTACAAAGGCAAGATTCAAATTTACAAAGTAAACATTGTATATGGCTCTAATATTCTAACTGTATATTCTATATTCAAAATAAATGTTATCAGTATTTACCTGGCTGATTACAGTGACTTCTGGCTTTAAATGTCCTTTTGACTAGAAACAACCTCAATGTCCATCAACAGGGACTGGCTAAATAAATTATGATATGTGTGTACTGTACAATACTAGCTTTTCATATAAATAAGAGAAAGTACACTGATACTCAATGATCACTAAGTTATTTTGATAAGTGAAAAAAGCAAGGTACAAAATGACATAAAATTATGCTATAATTCACATAATAAGAATAATCTTTACATATATTTACTTATATACACGTAGAGTATCTCTAGAAGGATACACAGCAGTGTATTTTTTTACCTCCAGGGAAGGAAACTTACCAACCAAGGAATAGAACAAGAAGGATATTTCACTGTATAGAATTTATACCTTTTGAAATTTGAAGCACATAGATATACAATCAATTTAAGAAGCAAATTTGTAAAAATCATTAAGTATTGAAAAAATACTTTAGAGTTCAAAAAAATATTTTTGGAGGGAGGAGCAAGATGGCAGGGGAGTAGGAGACCTAATATCATCAGATCCCAGGGGTTCAGCTGGATAGTTACCAAACCATTCTGAACACCTACAAACTCAACAGGGGATTGAAGAGAAGAAGAGCAGCAATTCTAGGAACAGAAAAGTGACCACTTTCTGGAAGGTAGGCTGTGCAGAGAAGTGAATCCGAGGTGACATATAAGACAATATACCAAAGGGGGAGGGGCCAGCTCCTGGCAAGTGGTAGAGCAGCAGAGCACAAAATCAGAACTTTTAGAAGTCTGCTACACTGAAGGACGTTGTTTCAGAGGCTAAGCAGGGGGTGAGACAGTGTGCTCTCAGGACCTGTGGGGGTCACAAAAAGACCAGGGGTGTCTGAGAGTCCCAGGTATCAGAGCAGGGAAGCCGGCTGCAGACAGAGCCAAGAAGTATGCTCTCAGCTTGGAGTTACCTTAAACTGTGATCCGAGGCATAGTAGGACCACTGCTCCTCAAGCAGGGACCCCACAAGTGGCAGATCTGGGGAGCCACCCTCCATCCTCTGGGAGAGCAGTGCAGGAGCATGCTGCAGGAATCTGCTGGGTTTGGAGACTCCAAAGTGGGCCATGCACCAGAGATACAAAACGCTCAGTCAAAGGCCTCAGTCACAGGCCAGGTAAGCATAGAGTGCAGACAGACACTGGGGGACAGGACTAACTGACTGATTTTCTCTGAGGGCACACTGAACTGTAAGGCCCTGAGCTCTTGGCTGCTCTGGGGCCGGAGATGGGAGGCCGCCATTTTCATTCCTGTCCTCTAAAGCTATTCTGAAAGTGTTCAGGGAATAAAAGCTCCCAAGAGTGAACCCAAGCAGAGTACTTAGCCTGGCTCCTGACAAGCGTGGTGCAATTCTGCCACAGGCAAAGACATTTGAGAATCACTGCAACAGGCCCCTCCCCCAGAAGATCAACAAGAACACCCAGCAAAGACCAAGTTCACAAATCAATGAGAACTGTGGAACTCCAGAGCTAGGGGAATGCAACACATAGAATTCATTTTAAAATTCACTTGGAATTTTTTCCCCATGATTCTTTAGTTTTTCAAAGCTAAATTTTAAAAAATTTTTTAATTCTATTTTTAAAAATTATTCTTCTTTCATTTTTTTAACTACTTTATCTTATCAATACCTTTTTAAAAATCTTTTTAAATTTTCATTGTTATAGTCATATTCAATCCCTTTATTGTATTTAGCCTTGTTTTTTGAATACATATAGGTTTTTCTTTCTTTAAAATTTTGGGAGATAGTTTCTTCTAACAGCTCAAAATATACGCTAAATCTAATGTATGGCTTTGTTCTAGTCTCCGGCCTGATCACATTCTTTCCTCTTTTTTTTTTTTTTTTCTGTTTTCAACCCACTTCTTTTCAATTCCTTTTTGAGAATCTTTTTAAAGTTTCATCTTTACAGTCATATTCCATCCCTTCATTGTGCTTACCCTTATTTTTGTATATATGTAAGTTTTTCGTTCTTTAAAATTTTGGGAGGCAGTTTCTTCTAATAGACCAAAGTACACCCAAATTCATGTGTGTGGCTCTGTTCTATTCACCAATCTAATATATATACGCACGTGTGTGTGTGTGTGTGTGTATGTATGTATGTATGTATGTATATACACATATACATATATATTTTTTCACCTTTCTTCTCCACCCCCCCACCACCAAAGGTTTCAGGTCTCTTCTGATTTGGTTAGTGTATATTTTTCTGGGGTCATTGCTACCCTTTTAGTATTTTGTTCTTTAATTCATCTATTCTTATCTGGATAAAAAGATGAGGCAGAAAAATTCACCTCAAAAAAAAAAAAAGAATAAGAGGCAGTACAAACAGCTTGGGACCCCATCAATATGGGCATTAGTAAGATGTCAGATCTAGAGTTCCAAGTGATGATTATCAAGGTGCTAGCTGGGCTTGAAAAATGCATGACAGATATTAGACAATCCCTTTCTGGAGAAATAACATCCCTTTCTGGAGAAATAGCATCCCTTTCTGGAGAAATTAACTAAAATCTAACCAAGTGTCAATTAAAAAGCTATTAAGGAGGTGCAATAACAAATGGATAAATGCTACTGCTAGGATAAATGAGGCAGAAGAGAGAATTAGTGATACAGAAGACCAAATGATGGAGAATAAAGAAGCTAAGAAAAAGAGAAACAACTACTGAACCATGAGGGGAGAATTTGAGAGATAAGTGATACCATGAGATGAAATGCTATTAGAATAATTGGGATCCCAGAAGAAGAAGGGAGAGAGGGGCAGAAGGTATATTGGAGCAAATTATAGCAGAGAATTTCCCTAATATGGTGAAGAGAGCAAGCATCAAAATCCAGGATGCACAGAGAATGCCCCTCAAAATCAATAAAAATAAGTCCACACCCTTTCATCTAATAGTAAAACTTACAAGTCTCAGTGACAAAGAGAAGATTCTGAAAGCAGCTTGGGATAAGAGGTCTGTAACATACAATGGTAGAAATATTAGATTGGCAGCAGACCTATCTACAGAGACCTAGCAGACTAGAAAGGACTGGCATGAAATATTCAGAGTACTAAATGAGAAAAATATGCAGCCAAGAATACTACATCCATCTGGGCTATCACTGAAAATAGGAGAGATAAAAAGCTTCCAAGACAAACAAAGACTGAAAAAACTTGCCAACACCAAATCAGCCCTACAGGAAATATTGAAAGAGGTCCTCTAAGCAAAGAGAGAGACAAAAAGTAATGGACCAGAAAGGAACAGAGAAAATATAAACACTTACCTTACAGACAACAGAATGGCACTAAATTCATATCTTTCAGTTGTTACACTGAATGTAAATGGGCTAAATGCCCCAGTCAAAAGACACAGGGTATTAGAATGGATAAAAACCCAAACCCATTAATATGCAATCTACAAGAAACTCATTTTAGACCCAAGGACACCTCCAGATTTAAAGTGAGGGGATGTAAAACAACTTACCATGCTAATGGACATCAAAAGAAAGCTGCGGTGGCAATCCTTATATCAGGTAAATTGGATTTTAAGCCAAAGACTGTAATAAGAGATGAGGAAGGACACTATATCATACTTAAAGGGTCTGTCCAATAAGAAGATCTAACAATTTTAAGTATCTATACCCCTAACATGGGAGCAGTCAGTTATATAAACCAATTAATAATAAAATCAGGAGTGCCTGGGTGGCTCAGTGGGTTAAGGCCTCTGCCTTTGGCTCCAGTCATGATCCCAGGGTTCTGGGATCAAGCCCCGCATCAGGCTCTCTGCTCAGCAGGGAGCCTGCTTCCCTTCCTCTCTGTCTCTGCCTGCCTCTCTGCCTACTTGTGATCTCTGTCTGTCAAATAAATAAATAAAATATTTTTAACATAAATAAATAAATAATAAAATCAAAGAAACACATCAACAATAATACAGTAATAGCAAGGGCCTTTAACACTCCCCTCACTGAAATGGACAGATCACTTAAGCAAAAGATTAAAAAGAAATAAAGGCTTTAAGTGACACACTGGATCAGATAGACATAACAGATATATTCAGGACATTCCATCCCAAACCAACAGAACACACAATCTTCTCTAGTACACATGGAACATTCTCCAGAATAGATCACATCCTGGATCAAAAATAAGGTCTCAACTGGTACCAAAAATTGGGATTATTCCCTGCATATTTTCAGACCACAATGCTTTGAAACTAGACCTCAACCACAAGGAGAAAGTTGGAAAGAACTCAAATATGTGGAGGCTAAAGACCATGCTACTAAAGAGTGAATGGGCCATCAGCAAATTAAAGAAGAATTTAAAAAATTCATGGAAACAAGTGAAAATGAAAGCACAACTGTTTAAAATCTTTGGAACACAGCAAAAGCAGTCCTGAAAGGAAAAGTATATAGCCATATACGCTTTTCTCAAGAAACAAGAAAGGTCCCAAGTACACAACCTAACCCTACACCTAAAGGAGCTGGAGAAAGAACAGCAAAGAAAGCCTAAACCTAGCAGGAGAAGAGAAATGATAAAGATCAGAGCAGAAATCAATGAAATAGAAACCAAAAGAACAGTAGAACAAATCAACGAAAGTAGGAGCTGGTTCTTTGAAAGAATTAATAAGACTGATAATCCCCAGGGCAGACTTGTCAAAAAGAAAAGAGAAAGGACCCAAATAAATAAAATCATGAATGAAAGGGAGAGATCACAACCAACACCAAAGAAATACAAACAATTACAAGAACATATTATGACCAACTATACACCAGCAAATTTGACAATCTGGAAGAAATGGATGCATTCCTAGAGACATATAAACCAAAACTGAACCAGGAAGACATAGAAAACCTAATAGTAAGTAGATTGAAGCAGTCCTCAAAACTCTCCCAACAAACAAGAGCCCAAGGCCAGACGGCTTCACAGGGGAGTTCTACCAAACATTTAAGAAGAATTAATACCTAATCTACTGAAATTGTTCCAAAAAATAGAAATGGAAGGAAAACTTCCTAACTCATTTTATAAGGCCAGCATTACTTTGATCCCCAAAGCAAAGACCCCATTAAAAAGGAGAATTACAGACCAATATCCTTGATGAACAGAGATGCAAAATTCTCACCAAAATACTAGCCAATAGGATCCAACAACACATTAAAAGGATTATTCACCACAACCAAGGGGGATTTATTCCTGGGCTGCAAGGTTGGTGCAACATCTGCAAATCAATCAATCACATAATCACATAATCAATTAATCATAATCAATCACATAATTAATGTGATACAATACATTAATAAAAGAAAGAACAAGAACCATATGATACTCTTGATAGATGCTGAAAAAGCATTTGACAAAGTATAGCATCATTTCTTGATCAAACTCTTCACAGTATACAACTTTTTGATGGGGTCTTTGTCTGGTTTTAGGATCAAGGTAATGTTGGCCTCATAAAATGAGTTTGGAAGTTTTCCTTCCACTTCTATTTTTTGGGACAATTTCAAGAAAATAGGCATTAATTCTTCTTTAAATGTTTGGTATATCTTTTAAGCAAATTAAATCCCTTCTATCTCTAATAATGCTTTTTATTTTTAAACCTGTTTTGTCTGGTTAATATGGCAACTGCAGCTTTCTGTTAATGATTTTAAAAAAATTTATACCCATTTCACCAATTTCTTCCACCCTCATCCCCCCACCTCCTGCCTCTGGCAACTACTCATCTGTTCTTGTACCTACAAGCTTGTTTTTTTTAATTTTATATTCTTAATTTTTAATTTCAATATAGTTGACATACAATATATTAGTATAACAGTGATTTGACAATTTTATATATTACAAAACACTCACTAGAAAAAGTATAGTTACCATCTGTCATCATATAAAGCTATTTTAATATTATTGACTATTTTTCCTATGCTGTACTTTGCATCCCCATGACTTGTTGTAACTCTTAATCTCTTTCATTTATCTCACTCCCCACTCCCCACCCCTCTGGCAACCACCAATTTGTTCTCTATATTTATGGGTCTGTTTCTGTGCTTGTTTGTTTTTTAGATTCCACATGTAAGTAAAATCATATGGTATTTTTCTTTATCTGACTTACTTCAGTTAGCATAATACTCTATGGATTCATGTTGTTAGAAGTGGCAAGGTTTCATTCTTTTTAATCCATTTTTTAAAATCAATTTCTTTATCCATTCATTCCCTCATGGTTGTTTCCATATCTTGGCTATTGTATATAATGTTGTAATGAACATGAGGGTTCATATATCTTTTCAAGCTAGTGTTTTCATTTTCTTCAGGTAAACATCCAAAAGTGGACTTGTTGAATCAGATGGTATTTCTATTTTTAATTTTTCTTAAAGATTTTATTCACTTATTTCACACACACACACACACACACACACACACACACACAGGGAGAGAGTACAAGCAAAGGGAGTAGCAGAGGGAGAGGGAGAAGTAGGGTCTCCATTGAGCAGCAAGCCCGATGAAGGGCTCGATCCCAGGACTCTAGGATCATCACCTGAGCTGAAGGCAGACATTTAACCAATGGAGCTACCCAGGTGCCCCTCTATTTTTAATTTCTTAAGGAACCTCCATAATATTTTCCATAGTGGCTGAACCAATTTATATTCCTACCAACTGTGCAGAAGTGTTCATTTTTCTCTACATCCTTGCTAACACTTAATCATTGTCTTTTTGATAATAGACATTCTAAGAGGTGTGGGGTGCTATCATATTATGGTTTTGATTTGTATTTCCCTGATGAATATTGATGTTGAGTACCTTTCATGTAACTGTTGGCCATACTCAGGTTTTCTCTGAGAAAATATCTATTCATATTTTCTGCCCATTTTTAAGTTGGGTTGTTTGATTTTTTTAACTTTACCTTTTTTGCTACTAAGTTGTATGAATTCTTTATATTAGCTCCTTATCAGGTATCTGATTTGCAAATATTTTCTTTATCCAATAGTTTGTTGAGGGATTTCTTTGTTGTTCAGAAGCTTTGTAGATTACATAGTTCCACTTATTTATCTTTGTTTTTATTGCTTATGATTTTTAGGTCAGATCCAAAAAAATCATTGCCAAGACCTGTATCAAGGAGCTTACTGCCTATGTTTTCTTCTAGGAGTTTTATGGTTTCAGGTCCTTCATTCAAGTATCTAATCCATTTTGAGTTAATTTTTGTGTATGCTGTAAGATAGTGGTCCAATTTTATTCTTTTGTGTGTGCCTGTCCAGTTTTTCCAACACAATTTATTAAAGAGAATGTCCTTTCCATTGTATATCTTGGCTCCTTTGTCATAAATTGATACATGAGTAAGTTTATTTGGGGGCTCTCTATGCTGTTCCATTGATGTATATGTCTGTTTTTATGCCAATACTATACTGTTTTAATTACTATAGCTTTGTAATATAGTTTGAAATAGGGCATATGATACCTCCAGTTTTTTTCTCCTTTCTCAAGATTGCTTTGGCTTTTTGGTTTTGTGGGTTTGTGTTTTTCTGTTTCTTTTTTTTTTTTTTTTTTTTTTTTTGCGGTTACATACAAATTTTAGGACTATCTGCCCCACTTATTTTATTTATTTATTTATTTCCCCACTTATTTTAAAAGTGAAATTTGAATTTTGATAGGGATTGCACTGAATCTGTAGATCCTTTGGGTAGTTTGCAGATTTTAACAATATTTATTCTCCCAATCCATGAGCATAGAATATCTTTCTATTTTTTGTTTCTTCTCCAATCTTTTTTTATTAATGTCTTATAGTTTTCAATACATAGGACTTTTACCTCCTTTGTTAAATTTATTCCTAGTTATTTTATTCTTCTGATGCAACTGTAAATAGGATTATAAATGGATAGACCACTAACACAGAAAATCAGTAAGGAAACATCAGTCTTTAAACAACACATTAGACCAGGTGGACTGGTCTAATATATAGATGTATATAGAATATCCCAACAAAAACAACAGAATACACATTATTCTCAAACGCACATAAGTCTTTTTAAGGGCAGATCATATGTTAGGCCACAAAACAAGTCTTAGTAAATTTAAGAGAATAGAAATTATATTGAGTATCTTCTTTGACCACACTGGTATGAAACCAGAAATTACATGAGGAAAACTGAAAAATTCACAAATATGTAGAGATTAAACAACATATTACCAAACAACCAATAGGTTAAAGAAGAAATCAAAAGGAAAATAATACCTTGTGACAAGTGAAAATAGAAATATACCAAAATTTGTGGTACACAGTAAAAGCAGTTTAAGAAGGTAGTTCCTAAGGGCACAGCTTTACCTCAAGAAACAAGAAAAGTCTCAAATAACCTAACATTATACCTCCCTTGAGGTTTAAAGGAAAGAACAAATGAAATCCAAATTTAGAAGAAAGGAAATAACAAAGATTAGAGCAGAAATAAATAAGACAGAGACTAAAAAGACAATACAAAAGATCAATGAGACTAAGAGATGGTTCTTTGAAAAAATGAGAAAAGTGGACAAGTGATTAGCCAGACTCACCAAGAAAGAGAGCACTCAAAATCAGAAAAGAGGAAAGGTTACAACTGATACTACAGAAATACAAAGGATCATAAGAGACTCCAGTCAATCCTTAAACAACAGGAAGGTTAGGGGTACCTACCCCAATGCATTCAAAAACCCATATGTAAATTATGACTCCCCAAAATCTTAACTATTAATAGCCAACTATTGACCAGAAGCCTCACTGATACCACAAGCAGCTGATTAACAGTTAACATTAACCCCTAACACTTAGTATGCTATATGTATTAGGTATTCTCATAATAAAGTAAGCTACAGAAAAGAAAACATTATTAGGAAAACCATAAGGAAAAGGAAATTCATTTACAGTACTGAGTTTATTAAAAAATCTGCATATAAGTGGACACATGCAGTTCAAATCCATGATATTCAAAGTTCAACTACACTATGAACAATTATATGCCAACAAATTCAACAACTGAGATGGATGAATTCCTAGAAAGATACAGCCTACCAAGGCTGAATCATGATAAAATTGAATACCTAGCAGGCCAATTTCTACTAAGAAAATTGAGTTGGTAATCAAAAGTCTCCCAACAAACAAAAGGCCGGGACTAGATAGCTTCACTGGTGAAGTCTACCAAAATTCAAAGAAGATTTAACACCAACCCCCTCAAGCTCTACCAAAAAACAAAAGTGGAGAGAATATTTCCAAACTCATTTTCCAAGGCCCACATTACCCTGATAGAAAAATAAGACAAGGAAACCACAAGAAAAGAGAACTACTGGCCAATACCCCGATGAACAAATATTTCATTTATATTTCTATTGAAAATAGATGTACAAATCCTGAACAACATATTGGCAAACTGAATTCAACACCATATTAAAAATGTCATACATCATGGGATCTATCCCAGAGATGCAAGGATGGTTCAGCATCCATAAATAAATAAATATGATCTACCACATTAATGAAATGAAAGATAAAAATCACATGATAATCTCAATAGATGCAGACAAGCATTCAAGAAAACTTAACAACCATTCCTGTGTTAACAACTACAACTGAGACTTTCTACTGAACAGTTAATATGTACTAAGCCTCTTTCAAAGGGCTTTAAGTACATTATTTTTCAAAATATTCACAGAATCCTATTGTATAGTTGAAGAAACTACTAATTAGAGTATGTACTTGCAGAGGTTCACACAGTTCATGTGCAATGAATCTGTGCCTTTTCAAACTCCAAATCCATGTCTCTGTGCCTTTTCAAACTCCAAATCCATGTCTCTAACCCCACTGTTCTATGACCTCTCCTGTATAAATCTTAACCTGTTCTGGTCAATAAGAATTGTTCCACTGATGTTCAAGGGCACTTGCCCACAAATAGTCTGGCTTTTTCATATGTTGTTTGCCCTAGGAAATAGGGTGCCATTACTGGGAAATGATTGGTTTCCCAAGATACAGAGAAAATCGGTTGTCCCAGGTAGTAGCAAAGGTGAGTCACAGTGTTACACTTCTCAGTCTAAGTGGACATTTCCCCACCCACTGAATGGCTTTAAGCTGACTTGCCACACCATTAACTGCTGAGTTAGAACTACCTAGGAAGTCAACAGGGAGCTAAAATTGGTTGTTTCTCCTGTATTTTTGATATATTGACACTCTCTCTCCTTCTTTCCACTGTCAAACTTGTCAAATCTCAGATTTTTCTTGCTCCCCCTACAACAAGTTACTGAAATCAATACGAGGCTTTACTGTCTTTCCCTTCTTGATGACAATAAGAGTGACTGAATCACATGCCGAGGCTATATAGTAGTAAAGGGCAGAGTTTATTTTGAGCTCCAAGCAAAAACATACACAAAAGACTTTTATTCAATAAGGTTTCTTGGGAGTCTTTGATTAAGGGGTAGCAGTTCTTACATTCCTCCACCAGACTGACCCAACCTTTTCACATGTAGCTGCAGATAAGGAAACCCTGAGGAGACCTGAAGCTGTCTAGAAACCTATTGAGGATAACAAGGAGGATAGTAACAATAAACCAACACAAACATACTAAGAGTTTATTGTTTTTCCGATACTGTTCTAAGAGCTTTATATTCATTGTCTCAGTTAATCCTCACAACCTCGTGAGATGGAGATATATACCATTACTGTTCTGTTATGGGTAAGAAAACTGGGTCTTATAATCATTAGGAAGCATTTCCAAAGTTCCTCAGTTATCCGTTATGGAGCCGGGATTAGAACTAGGTTAACTACACAACCCGGGGTTTCAACATCATTCTTATATTGATATGTGTAAAGCTCTTCTTCAGGTGACAATAATAGGAAATTTCTCTTTTTGGTGTCTGCTACCATAAAAGTGCATTGTCAATCCAACTGGTATTGCAGGGAAAATTTCTCCTGAATAGAAACCTCACAAACATTCATATATTGGCCCCATCTGTTTATTAGCGCTCTGAAAGAAGCTGCCATAAATGCTACACTGCTCCTTAGAAGAAACTTCAGTTCCTTTTTTGGTGTTCACACTGTACCTGTATTGCTTTTGAGGGGACTGGGTGATTGGCTAGATTTCAAACTTGATACAAAGTAATTCTCCACCCAAAGAGTGTAATTCAGAATACCTGCCTCTAGAGGGTGATGCCTCATTATGGAGTACTGGCCAGCTATTAGAAAGTGTGACAGTATCTGGATTAAAATTAGTAAATTGAAAGAGAAAAAGAGATCACACTTCTGTAACTACACAGACCTAGCCTTTGAGCAAACAAAAAAGTTAAATGAATAAAATAAGTTTTCTGAAATGTTTTTCATTAACCTAAATGGTATTCTTTTTATCTCCATCTTAATAACCATAAGGCATGGGACCAAAGGTCACTAAGGAAAACATGTAGAACATTTTAATAGCACTTTTTTTCAAGATAAAGAAGATAAAAGTTATAGGAATAATATATGCAAAATTAAATAATTTTTCTCAATTTAATACTTTGGGGTGAGAAGTAAATAACTAAACTTACTGCAAGTTAAATGCTTTCTGATAATTGATAATGGCAACTGGAAGAAAAGGACTATTTTGAATAGTTGTGATTTTTAAGAAGGGCGATACCTACCGTAACCTATAATTCCAATCACACCCGCCATGAAGACCCAGAAAAGGAATCCAGCTATGAACCTCAGGAGTATCACAAACATCCAACTGAGGAGCATGGCGATAGTCAGGCCACTAGAGGAAAAAGCATAAAACACACAGGGGTCAAGTGTGCTAAACATAACATAAAGTTAACAGCAAGACAACATTTCTATTCAGAATAATCTCAGATTATTCTATTTTAGCTGGCTATGGAAATATTTATAATATTAAAAAGTACAAACAATAGTTTCTATTAAGACTTTCATATGAAAGAGTCGGACCATCGGGAACTTCATACCTGAGTCAAAATCTGTGTACCTCGGTAAATGGAAGTCCAGTAGCAACCACTGTTCAAAGAAAAACTGCTATGGAGAGTTTTGGCCTATCTGCCCCAGTTGTCATGCTGTATTTTTTTTCCCCTCCACACATCTCACTAAGTGACAAATTATAAAACATATCCATGATAGTAACAGAAGGAAACCTTATACATCAGAACTATTTAGAAGTAAGAAAGCAGTCTTAGGGAAGAAAAGAAAAATAATTGCCCACACAGTTCCTGAATCCATGGCTTTGTAGTCATTATTACAGTCTAATTATTTTTAATAATTTGTGATGTTTGACATCACCAGACATCTATCTCAGGTCCCCAGTGATCTGTGGGCCATTATATGGAGCTATGATACAGCTTCTGTATCTCCTGGGCCATATGACTTTATAAAGCAATCAGCAGCATGACTATGTTTTTGGTTTTAATTTTATCCTGGAGTTTGAAATACTAGAGTTACTTCCCCACCTCCCACCCCCAGCCCATATATCCAGGTTAAATCCATATTGAATTCTTCTAGGTAATTTCATTAAACAGAACTCATTAAGATTAGAAATTTGGATGATGTTTCCATTAAGAACTGATACCTCTGATACTCTTTGTAAGTTTCCAAACAGAAACATTACCTGGTAAATTTACTGAGTTTCTGGTCTCCAAGTATTATCTTTAAAAAAAAAAATCTTAATAAATACTGTCACTGAATAGATGATAGCATTGTATCAAAGTAATTTCTAAGGTCACAATTCTTGCAAAGCCTATGCTTTCAACTCCAGAAGGCATTCCCTACTAAAATCACAGATACTTTAATGCTTACATATTTAATATGGTTGAAAGATTATTCTATGGCATAGTCCCAGAGGAATAAACAAAAAGGTCAGGGGGAGAAAAGAAATATAGCTGTTTATTCTCTGTGGTTTTAATTCCTGCATAAAATTGTAACTGAATAAACTAAGGCACAGCATATTAGTCTTTGGCTTTATATTTATGAGATAGATGGAGAACCAGAAGAGTCAAAGATAAGGAGTATTTAGGTTCTAGTGGTGTGAGCTGTGCCTGGGTGGAGAGGGTTTCAGTGTATGTTGGGAATGAGGTAAATAGAAAGGTCTATCATAATGTATACTTTTTCAGACAGTAGTTAAAAAGCCAAAATAAAGAAGAAATATGCAAATTATCTAATGATATTTGAGTTTGACAATAGGGGAACAAGTTTACCACTGTCAAGTGTAGACTACAATCTCTGCTATGGAGAGAGATCCTGAAATACTGATACACACTGAAAATAATTATTGTGTTTAAGACAAAGCATCGAAATGAGTAAAATCTCAAAAAACACTAGCTAGTTTTACAGCTCTAAAAACTAATCACTACTATTTTACACACAAAACAATTTTGACTTTATTAAGTATTACATATTATATTATATATATTATATCTCTCTTGTTCCCCTCGTGGTTTTATAACTGTTCCTTGAACCCACATTTTCTATGCATCTATGTCTCAAGGACCAAACTGGGAGGTAGAAAAATAGAATGAGTTAGACATAGTTACATAAAGAATTCATAGTTTATCAGAGAGCCAGGTAAATAACATACAATTCTAGGTGCTATCTGGACGATAAGCATGTGTGTATGTATAGGGGTATGTGTGTGTGTGCATGTGTGTGCATGTGTGTGGTTAGGAGCAACACAGAAGGGGAATGTAATTATATCTGGAGAAGTCAAGAAAGACTTCAAAATTTACACAAAAGATGATTTTAAATAATTTGACAGAGTTGCCCAGGACACAGGAAGGATGTGCTAGGAAAGAGAACAGAATGTGCAAAAACAGGGGACTTGACAGTCTAAGAATGGGTGTGTTATTTCATGTGTTTATAGGGTTAATCAAGTAACATGGGTGGAGATGAATCTGGGAAACTAGTTGGACAAGGCTGTAAAGGGCCCTGTAACTATCTGGAGGAGTTTTCTCTTTGCTCTTTGATCACTAGGGAACCATAGATGCTTTTACAGCATAAGAAGGTGATATAAGAGCCAGAGGGTAACAATAGCCTTAAATATATCAGACACATGAACCTGCTCCAGTAGAGTGACTGCATTTTCCCATACCTTTCAGGAATGCAAATCTTATGTCTAAAAATTCTTAATCTCCTCCTCCTTTCATATATATTTTTCAGCTCTTCATAACTACAGTGACCTTGGGTGCTGACGATAACAAACATTATGTGAAAAGGTGTTATAAAATAAGAGTGATCCTTTGGAGGTCAAGGGAAGTACAAATGAGAAAACAGACTCATAAATAAATAAAACTGCATTCACTGTAACTTAACAGTAAGAAGCAAACATACTACAGATGTTGTCCCCACATGACTTCACGTATATTTATACAAGTACTTTTATTGGGAATTTAATGAATAAAGTTCAAATTTTCATTCTTCTAACTTTTGTAACACTGGGTATATTTGCAAATATCTTTGCCCCATTTTCAGCCTATCTGAAAAAGAAAATGGCAGGAACTGAGTCAAACTTTTATTCACAAATATGAATGGGGAATTTCTTTTTTAAAAATTTATTTGAAGATTTGAATGAGAGACAGAGAGATCAGGAGCGGAAGGGAAGGGTAGAGGGAGAAGCAGCCTCCCCACGGAGCAGACAGCTGGATGTGGGGCTTGATCCCAGGGCTCTGGGATCATGACCTGAGCCAAAGGCAGACGCTTAACAAGCTGAGCCACCTAGACGCCGTGAATGGGGAGTTTGACAAAAGCGATAAAATAAAAACAAGGATAAAATGGGGCTGGAGAAGAAACACCAGCATTTGCACTTACATGAGAATCCAATACCAAGTTGTTGTATAGTCTTCAAATACTTTGATTCCAATTGTCCTTGCATCAAGGATTTTATTGACACGACTGAATTCAAAGGAGGAAAAAGTCAATTATTTTGACTGCCACTAAACAGAAATGTTCTTGTTATGATAAAAGGGGTTTTGCAAGATGCTGTTCAAAACATATTTTTAGAAACCATTTATCAAGAGGCACTCCTTCCCCAGCCACCACAATATGTGAGATGTCACTTTGGTATACTACAAAGGCAGCTATAGCCACACACAGAGAACGTGGCTTTCAAGAATGGTGAACAGATCCCTTTTCAACATATGTGACATGTCCTCAATATTGCAGAAACTTCACTGTAAGAAATGAATTTAAATAAGATCAGTTCTTAGCTTACAAACTCCATAGAGTCAAGAATGACCATCATCCTTTTTTTTTTTTTTTTTTTTTTTTTTTTTTTTTTTTTTAAAGATTTTATTTATTTATTTGACAGAGAGAGATCACAAGTAGGCAGAGAGGTAGGCAGAGAGAGAGGAGGAAGCAGGCTCCCTGCCGAGCAGAGAGCCCGATGTGGGACTCGATCCCAGGACCTGAGATCATGACCTGAGCCGAAGGCAGCGGCTTAACCCACTGAGCCACCCAGGCGCCCCAATGACCATCATCCTTAATTCCCTTTTCTAATCCTCTGACAGCTGTTGCAGGAAGGCACCATGGAGCACATCCAGAAAAGTGCACAAATCATTACTGTCCAGTTTGCCGAATTATCAGAAGTGAATGTACTGTGTAACTACAACACTGTTGTCCCTTTCCCAGTGGCCCCAGTTACAAACACCTCCTCCTTCCACTAAGGTAACCACAGACCTGACTTTTGTGCTAATAATTCCCTGGTTTTCTTTTTCAGTTTTACCACTTACCTATGCATCGCTGGGTAATTTAATTTAGTTGCACTTGGTTTTGAATTTTTCTATCAGTGGAACTGCACTTGTACTATTATTTTGTGATTTGGTTCACACAGATTTATAGTCGTGAAATCCATCATGTTGCTATTACATTTGAAATATGCAGGGCCTACCGTATTCTACTTGGACTGCTAAACTCTTTGGAAGAGAAAAACATTTTTAGAGTATCTTTATGTTTCACTTTTAATTCAACAACTGAGCTATACAATGATACTCTGTTTGTGCACACATGGGACTTTACCCGCCCAGAGAATTATATTTCCCTATAACCTGAAACATCATGATGTGTATGCAAGGGAAAGAGTAAATTGACTTCCTTGTAGTTAGTACATAGAAACATTACCATGGTTGTCTTGACTTTCTTAAGGCCCTCTTCCCTTTAAGACATCTGGCAGTTTCATAATTTTAGTCAATTTTTTTGAATGGTGATTTAAACATCATCTTTTTATTGTGTTCCCTCAACAAGTACATTAAGGTCTTTCAATATGCTTACGGAAATTTCATTTCTTTATCTGTTGATAATGAAAGATTTAACCATTTAAAAAAACATCATTGCACTTTCTAATTCACTTTGGTTTCTCCTTTATCTGTTTTTCTTAACAATACACACCAGGGTCTCCAAACCACAGTGACATGTGTATTTCATAATAATGCATATTCTTCTTCTATAGCCCTTAACCTAATGGAAGTTTTAGTTTTGTGTACAGTAATAGGATTCATCCAAACTGAAAATAAGAGTGCAAACAAACATACTTTGCAGCTGTCCTGAGTTCTATAGCATTTCTTGTTTTTCCACTTCCATCTTCAAATGTTGTTTTATTTCCTACTGTCAAAGTGCCGTTTTTAGTAGTGAAGTCAGGGAAACATCTCTGGAGAACTGTAAAAAAAATAAAATTATGGTAGTTATTTTTCTACTTCTTCCTATGTAATATTCTCCCTTTCTTAAGCTTTCTGTTATTTATAATCAAATTCTTGCTAGACAATGTATAGGCATATTGCTCAACATTGTCCATTACTTGATGGTCAGAAGGTTTTCTGATGGTTCTCAGACAGCTGTAGAAAGCAAATATGATCACAGTCTACACTCTAAACTTGTTATTTTACTCATGGTACATTCATCAAGTCGCTAATAAGTAAGATGCACAGCATAGGTTTTTAAAAAAGAGTAATACGGATAACATCTCACATGGTAAAAAAAAATTTAATAAAAAGGCTATATTTACTTGTATGACTGAGTTTATTTCTTTTTTTTTATAAAAGATTTTATTTATTTAAGAGAAAGAGGGAGAGAGAGAGAGGGCAGTGGGGAGGGGGAGAAAAAAAGGGAGAAGGAGACTCCATGCTGAGCAGGAAACCAGGTGTGTGTGTGTGGCTTCATCCCAGGACTCTGGGATCATGGCCTGAGCTGAAGGCAGATGCTTATTAGGCTGAGCCCCCCAGATGTCCTGAGTTTACTTTTTTTTAAGAATTTTTTTATTTATTTGACAGAGAGATAGAGACCACAAGTAGGCAGAGTAGCAGGCAGAGGAAGAGGAAGAAACAGACTCCCTGCTGAGCAGGGAGCTTGATATGGGGCTCTATCCCAGGACCCTGGGATCATGACCTGAGCTGAAGGCAGATGCTTAACCACCTGAGCCACCCAGGACTTCTGAGTTTACTTTTTCTTTAAAAAAAAAAAAATAGATACTCCTTGACTGAAACCTTGAAAACTGGAGATTAGTAAATAATTTCTTAAAAAATAAGGACTATCTCAAACTTCAGGCCATTAAGACAACTGAAATTTTATTTGTGAAGTCTTAATAATTTGTGTCTTCCAGCTTTCTCATTTACCTGGTTTTTTGGAGGGACTGGAAATAGAAATTCTAAAGCTATCAAAATGGCCCACACTTTGTAGACTAGCATAATTCCTCAGAAGATTTACTTCACTGTTCAATTTTCTATACACTTATTTTGATTAAATAGAATCCTTGCTTCTTTACATACCTGTATTACTAAAAATATTTTAAAACCCCAATTTTAAATCAAGAGGGAAGAGAAATCAGAAGTGGATCATTTTCATATTTTTTCTTACAGGAAGCATCACAGATTTGCTTGACTTTTCAGGGAATTTAAGCTTGAAAATATTAAAGTAGTTGATATAGGGAATGAAGAAATAGGTCTTTACCAAGCCTTTCCTGACTTTTTGGGCTTAAAATGATCTCCTGTCTACCTACTTTGATCTCCTAGAGCATTTAAAATAAGGCTGGGTCCTTCAGTGTCTTCTCATCTTTTTCTGATTCTTCCCTGGCAAATTTGACATAGTAGTCTCTACCAACTGCTTCTATTACCTCTCAATCCAATCACATGCTGTCCCCACCACTCCAAAGAAATTTTCCTCCCAGTGATCCCAATAATCTTTTAATGGCCAAAACCTCCAAATATCTTTTAGTAATTATCCTGCTTGAACTCAACCATTATCTAGCACAGTGTTTGGTATATAGTAGAACTCAGTCAATATTGGCTGTTAATTGAGCTAACTTTTCTGAGTCTTTGACATGGTAGACAAACCCTGTCTTTTGAAACTCTCTTCCTTTGGCTTACATACCCAGGCTCTCTCCTGCCTCCCTTTAGTTTTACTGTGCATTCTTTCCTTTGCCACGCCTTATAATAGGACTCTTTCCACCCACAGAGTCCTCCAATCCTATTCTGGGCAATTTTATTCAGTTAACTCCAATGGCGAAATATGTCCTTTATATATTTGAAAAGTAGAGAAAATAAGAAGGAAAATGCAAAACAATACATAGTCCTACCACCCAAAATGAACTCTAACATTTTAGATTAGTTTCTTTTTAGTCTTTCTCTGCAAGAAAATTTTTTGAGAGTCATAACCATAAAATAAATGCAGGGTTTCCCCTTGTTTCTTTTTTTTTAAAAATATTACTTATTTCTTTTCATAAACTATTTAATAAATGAATTTTATTTGCTATATACTATTCAATTAAGTAACATGTTTAATTACCTATTGGGGGAATGAGCACCACTGTACTGTATTCATTTTTGTATCCCCAGTGTACATTTTATATTGTGTGATTTAAACAGTACACTTGTAAGGGCAGGGATGTTTTATATTCTTATGCCTACTATATCTTCAGTGACTAAGGATTCATTTTTATCCTTTTGTAACATTATTCTTGGCAGCATGAAGTTGTTTGAAAGACCTACATCTTACATCAGGGTCCTCAGTGACCCAAAGAAAAGGGAGAGGGGAACGTAAGGCATTGTGTTTGGCGGTAGCTACTTCAATGGTACCTGACTTTCTACTCAAATAGAAAATGGTACATGACCTTCTACTCCAATTGAAAAAAGAAAGAAGAGAGGAAATGCCCACAGTCTTACCATCTCCAAAATATCCATACTATTTTGGCATATTTCTTTCCAATATTTTTCTTTGAATAGCTTTTTTTGTTTATTTTAATTTATACATTAAATTATTATAATTTATAATAATTTATATATAATTATATTCTAATTACATAATATATAATTATAAAATATCATTATAATGTACATAACATTTTATTAACATTATATTACATAGTACTTATATTTAATAACTCTAAAATATTCCATTTAATGAATACATCATCATTTATTTAAGCACTTTATTGCTCTTGGACATAAGAGTATTTCTTTTAATTTTCTTTTTTTTTTCTCTTTATTTTTAGTTCTTCTGAATCACACTGTGATGGGCATCTTTATGTAACATTGTTTCTCTTGGGTTAGGATTATATTTGTAGGAATGGAATATTAGTGATTGTGTAACTTTTTAAAAAAGAAAATGAAATGAAGTTTATATAAACTTTAAATAAAATTTAAAAATATAAAATATCGATTGCTTTAAGAGATACATAAATATTTCAAATTTCAAATTATGGGACAAGTTTATGTCCCACCATCACACCCCGGGCAACTTCGGAACAAACTCTTTGGCTGAATTCAGGGGTGAGAGTATGCAAGTTTATGTCTGTGCGCTTACATGTGCTTATAGAGCACATGTAAGTAATCAATCTGGGCTTTTAGAATCAGTTTTTAATCTTTTCTGTGTATCTTGATGCAGCAAAACCCTAAAACTAACAGATCTCCTGTAGAAATGTCTCTGGCTGGAGTCAGGAGAATGGGCTTTAGCTTTGGTTTTCTCCTAATTAATTCTGGGACACTGGGCCAATCATACAACTATTCTTGTCTTCAATTTTGTCAACAGAGAAATTAAGGGAACTGAATTAAGTAACTTCTTATATATTCTAAGATAAGATAAGTAATAACCACTTACATGGTTTGCTTGGAAAAATTGCTGTTGGACAATCATCATCCAGTAAGACTTGTGAGAGAGTCTAAAATGGAAGGAAGAGTATATTAACATTTCAAAGGCTATGTAATGACAACTTTTATTCTCAGTATAAAAATTGTGTCCTTTGAAAATTTAACTCCATAATTATCTCATTATTTCATGTTACTCCCCTATAACAATGATTTTAAGATTATCATACACACATACTTATTTGACAAATTCTCTAAAATTTTCTAACTGTAGTTCAATCAAATCAACAATAATAAAACCAGACACACTGAAGTCAAGACACAATTTTGAAAGTGTGTATCTATGTCTTAGTCACATTTTGAGTCTCTAATTCTTCATTTTTTGTTTTCTGGAAAAACAGCATCTTTCTCTAAGTTAGAAGCCATTAATACTATTTAAATTAATGGGGCTTTAGAATTCCTTCTTAAGTCCCAAACCTAGGTAGGGTTTGAGGATTTTATTCTTAAATGAATAATTATCAAATTGAGTTTGGAAGTAAAATTCTACTTGTTACTAAGTCATGGATCTTCATCACCACATTAATGAAATGATAATATTAATATTGCCATTAGTTAGCTCCTAGATCTTGATGACAGGGTCCAGCCAAGTAGAGAATTTGTTGGTTTCAGGGAATAGTTAAAGCTAAAGGTAACTTACCAGGCTTAAGAGTTTTGAATAATACCCAAAGTCTACACGATGATATGCTATAAATGGTGCATGTAAATTTGTATGTACACGTGCATTTGTGTCTTAATGGAATAATAAATAATCATTTCCTAGAGGATTTAGGAGCTTGTCCATTACAAATGCTCATCTTACACTTGAGATTGAAACAAGAGTTAAAGTCTTCTTTTATATAAAGTCTAGTTTTAAGTTTAAACACTCATACCTTCACAGGCTTAACAAAAGGGGATTTGCAGAATTGGCTGTAGTATGTCCAATAGTGTTTGTTTGTTCTGTATGAAAATTGTATTTCCATGTAGGTTAGAAACTTTTCTGGGCACTTGGAGACACAGATCTGCGAAGAAAAGGAAAACACAGTGGTGGAGACTCAACTGAATTGAATAAACCAAGGAAGTATCTGTAAGATTAGACTTCTAACCTATCTACCACTACAAGAAGCAAAGCACCATTTTCCATCAAAGAAACTTGCATTAATTTTCTAATTTATGTAAAGAATAAAATTGCATGTAATAGTTATCAATCTCTACTTCTTGCCTTTTGACAATGATTTGTGTTAAGACAATAGATGTTGTACAATGACGGCTTGTTTTTAACATCTGATTTTAGAATAATTGTAGATCTACTTGTAGCTGTAGAAATAACATATTCCACCCAGTTTTAATCAATGGTAATAACTTGTACAATTACAGAACAATATCACAACCAAAAAATTGGTATTGTTACCACTCACTAACCTTATTTAGATTCTACCAGTCTTACATACACTCATTTATTTGTGTGTGTATGTGTGTGTGTGCATCCATGCATTTACATTTCTATGCAATTTTATCATGTTTAGATTCATGTGACCACTACCACAGGACAGTGATGGATTTTTTTAATAAAATATTCCCTTATTAGTTTCTGAGTTAGTAGATAAGAGTATAATGCAAGATTAATTTTTCACAAGATTAATTTTGCCTGTGTAGTTTATGTATATTCAGGGTTAGAATCTTGCTTCCTTTCCTATATATGAATAAAATTGTCATTAAAAATGCTCCAAATATTGATAACTTATGCCACTAATAACTATCCATGTCAGTGAATTCTCAACAATTCTCAAAATATAATATTGGACTTACTACTATAAGAAAATAACAAAACTGGGACTATTTGTGGCACTCATTATTATAGTCTTTTACCAACAACACCAGCCAAATGTGGGCAGAGAGTTCACCAATGCAATTATTTTACATTAATGACTTTAGAGGGCCTATTAATACCAAACCAGATCACTGTGACTACTAGTCTACAGAGCCATTGTGGAGTGACTGAAATCTAAGTACAGACTCCACAGAGAGAAAGCAGAATCCAGAAAGATACACTCTATCGGTTTTGCTTTTATTTGTAATTTAAAAAAACAAAAAGCAAAAAACAAAGATCCCATTAAGCCATCAGAGTTGCAGTCCCTAGACATTTTCTCCCCCACCTTTGGTTCCTCCTTATGAAAGCCTTCTCAGCTCTGACTTGGTCCACAAGCCTGCTGTAATTTGTTAACTTCTCACTGGCCAGATTCTAGCTCAATCCATTGGCAGCTAGGTAAAAACACTGCTGCTTAGCTGACAGCTCTTCCCCATTATTTGGGTCATGTTTCTACTGCACACAAAAACATTTGATGTCAACTTCACAGCTAAGGGAAGAGTTAGAAAACTAAATAGATATGTCAAATCTCACCGTTAATGTTGTTTTGTAGTAGCAGCAGCAGCAACTGAATTTCTTCTACAAGTTCTGACATGGCAAACAACCTGTCTCCACATTCACACCTCTGTATGTATTTCCTCTGTGTCAGTTACTCATATATACATAGGCATTCATGCGCAGGTGTGTGTGCACACGTGCACACACATACACACACACACCTCTAGAGGAAATATTTAAATTTACAGATTTTTCTGCAAAAGCTGAAGTACTGTTTAGGGACATTCAAAGCCCCCAAGAGGCTCACTTTTTTTTTTTTTTTTTTAAAGAAGGTTAAGGTTAGGGGTGCCTGGGTGGCTCAGTGGGTTAAGCCGCTGCCTTCGGCTCAGGTCATGATCTCAGGGTCCTGGGATCGAGTCCCGCATCGGGCTCTCTGCTCAGCAGGGAGCCTGCTTCCTCCTCTCTCTCTCTATCTCTCTGCCTGCCTCTCTGCCTACTTGTAATCTCTGTCTGTCAAATAAAATAAATAAAATCTTAAAAAAAAAAAAAGAAGGTTAAGGTTATCATCAATACAAATGTCAAAATTTCACTCTGATTGGAGCTAAGCTGACTGAGTAAACCTTTAACATATTGGAAGATACTTTACATTTAGACTTTGACAATAATATGGTTTGAAACATAACTTCACTAGTTCCCCTCTCAGGTAGATTTAAATGGATTTATAAAACGAATACTGAAAGTACTAATGCTTTCACAGGCCTTAAATGACAATAAGAACTACTGAGTTGGGACCATGATTTCTATATTCCTAAATACACACACACAATGTATACTCCATATTAACAGTGCTGTGTATGCAACATATACAAGAAAGTAATTAAGATGGTAAAAAGTGGTTTGTTAAAGAGAAGCACATCAAATTTCATTCCAGACACAAACGAGCTGTTAAAATACAATATAGCAACTGCTCTTTACTCTCTCCCTCTAGCAGGCCAATTTGTTCATTTCAAATACGATGCTGATTAGTAGCAATCAACATATAATTAGCCAAAAATGAAGGTCACATTGAGGCACAGTATCCTAATTGATCACAGTCTGTCCTCTAAACGCTTGTGACACATGTCTGGACTATGCTGGCAATTAACAAAAAACATAATGCATAAAAATATGGCTTGGATCAGTAGATAAACTAATCTGGCAGACTAAAAGCAAGTCTCCATGACTGGCAGCAAAAATACATTCTGACTCATTCTGCCTCTTTGTGTGACCACAAAGGGGCACTTAAAATATAGTTCTTCATCATTATTTTCAAATCTGCAATTCATATAGTTTAACATTCTAATACAAATCAGAATTTGCTGAGTAGAAGAGCTATCTGTAGGTGACAACACTACATTTGCTATGAAAAAAGCATGATCTAGTGGGGTACTTTACATAAATGTAAATAAAATGTACATGGGTATATTAAAAAAATCTGTACAAAGATATTTTTGTTTCCTCATGGGAATGATGAATCTGTACAGTGGAAAATTTCCTAGACTGGGAGTAGGAAGATATTAATTCACTCATTTATTCCTTCAACAAATACTTATTGATCATCTGCTCGGAGCCTGTTCTAGGCACTGGAAACACAGTGAATAAAACAAATAAAATTTTTGCCCTCAAGCTGTTTAATTTCTAATAGAGGAGAGATGGATAATAACAAATAAGTATAATTGTTTTTTATAAGATGGTAATAAGTGCTATGGAGAAAAATAAGGCTAGAAAGGTTAGAGGATAAAAGGTAGCTGAGTAAGATTCCAGCTTTATTTTATTTCTTTTCAATGTTCCAAAATTCATTGTTTATGCACTACACCCAGTGCATAAACTCCATGCTCCATGCAATGTGTGCCCTCCATAATACCCACCACCAGGCTCACCCAACCCCCCTCTTCCCCTCCAAAACCTTCAGTTTTTTTCTCAGAGTCCACAGTCTCTCATGGTTTGTACCCCCCCTCCGATTTCCCCCATCTCACTTTTCTTCTGCATCTCCCAATGTCCTCTGTATTATTCCTTATGCTCCACAAGTAAATGAAACTATATGATAATTGACTCTCTCTGCTTTACTTATTTAACTCAGCATAATCTCTTCCAGTCCCGTCCACATTGCTACAAAAGTTGGGTATTCATCCTTTCTGATAGAGGCATAATACTCCATTGTATATATGGACCATATCTTCTTTATCCATTCATCCGTTGAAGGGCATTTTGGTTTTTTCCACAGTTTGGTGACTATAGCCATTGCTGCTATGAACACTGGGGTACAGGTGGCCCTTCTTTTCACTACATCTGTATCTTTGGGGTAAATACCCAGTAGTGCAATGGCAGGATCACAGGGAAGCTCAATTTTTAGTTTCTTAAGGAATCTCCACACTGTTTTCCAAAGTGGCTGCACCTACTTGCCTTCCCACCAACAGTGTTAGAGGGTTTCCCTTTCTCCACATCCTTTCCAACACTTGTTTCCTGTGTTGTTAATTTTGGCCATTCTAACTGGTGTAAGGTGGTATCTCAATGTGGTTTTGATTTGAATCTCCCTGATCGCTAATGATGATGAACATTTTTTCATGTGTCTATTAGCCACTTGTATGTCTTCTTTGGAGAAGTATCTGTTCATGTCTTCTGCCCATTTTTTGATGTGATAATCTGCTTTGTGTGTGTTGAGTTTGAAGAGTTCTTTATAGATCTTGGATATCAGCCCTTTGTCTGTACTGTCATTTGCAAATATCTTCTTCCATTCCATGGATTGCCTCTTTGTTTTGTTGACTGTTTCCTTTGCTGTGCAGAAGCTTTTGATCTTGATGAAGTCCCAAAAGTTCATTTTTGCTTTTCTTTCCTTTGCCTTTGTTTGCTTTTCCTTTGTTTTCCTTTGCCTTCTTTCATATCTTGAAAGAAGTTGCTGTGGCTGATGTCAAAGAGGTTACTGCTTATGTTCTCCTCTAGGATTTTGATAGATTTCCTGCCTCACATTTAGGTCTTTTATCCATTTTGAATTTATCTTTGTGTATGCTGTAAGAGAATGCTTGACTTTCATTCTTCTACACATAGCTGTCCAATTTTTCCAGCACTATTTATTGAAGAGACTATCTTTTTTCCACTGTATATTTTTTCCTGCTTTGTCAAAGATTATTTGACCATAGAGCTGAGGGTCTGTATCTGGGCTCTCTATTCTCTTCCACTGGTCTATGTGTCTGTTTTTGTGTCAGTGTCATCCTGTCTTGGTGATCACAGCTTTGTAGTAAAGTGAGAAATCAAGGAAACATGATGTCCCCAGTTTTGTTTTACTTTTCAACATTTCCTTAACAAATTGGGAACTCTTCTGATTCCATACAAATTTTAGGAGTGTTTCTTCCAGCTCTTTGAAAAATGCCAGTGGAATTTTGATTGGGATAGCATTAAAAGTATAGATGGCAGTATAGACATTTTAACAATGTTTATGCTTCCGATCCTGAGTATGGAATGCTCTTCCATCTTTATGTGTGTTTTTCAATTTCTTCATGAGTGTTCTGTAGTTCTTTGAGTATAGATCCTTTACCTCTTTCATTAAGCTTATTCCAAGGCATCTTATGGTTCTTGGTTCTATAGTAAATGGAATCATTCTCTAATTTCCCTTTCTATTTTTTCATTGTTAGTATATAAGAAAGCAACTGATTTCTGTACATTGACTTTGTATCCTGCCACGTTACTGAATTGCTGTATGAGTTCTAGTAGTTTGAAGGTGCAGTCTCTTGGGTTTTCCATATAAAGTATCATCTCATCTGTGAAGAGAGAGAGTTTGATTTCTTCATTGCCAATTTGGATACCTTTATTTCTCTTTGTTGTCTGATTGCTGTTGCTAGGACTTCTAATACTATGTTGAACAAGAGTGGTGAGAGGGGGAATCCTTGTCGTGTTCCTGATCTCAATGGGAAGGCTGTGAGCTTTTTCCCATTGAGGATGATATTTTCTGTGGGTTTTTCATAGATAGATTTTATGAAATTGAGGAATGTTCCCTCTATCCCTATACTTTGGAGCGTTTTAATCAGGAACGGATGCTGGATTTTGTCAAATGCTTTTTCTGCATCAACTGCGAGGACCATGTGGTTCTTCTCTCTCCTCTTATTGATTTGTTCTATCACATTGATTGATTTGCGAATGTTCAACCATCCTTGCAACCCAGGGATAAATCCCACCTGGTCATGGTGGATAATCTTTTTAATGTGCTGTTGGATCCTATTAGCTAGGATCTTGTTGAGAATCTTAGCATCCATATTCATCAGGGATATTGGTCTGAAATTCTCCTTTTTTTGGTAGGGTCTTTGCCTGGTTTGGGGATCAGGGTAATCCTGGCTTCATAAAAAGAGTCTGGAAATTTTCCTTCTGCTTCAATTTTTTGAAACACCTTCAGGAGAATAGGTGTTATTTCTTCTATGAAAATTTGGTGGCATTCCCAAAGGAATCCATCAGGTCCTGGGCTCTTGTTTTTTGGGAGGTTTTTGATCACTGCTTCAATCTCGCTACTAGATATTGGTCTATTCAGGTTGTCAATTTCTTCCTGGTTCAATTTTGGAAGTTTATAGTTTTCCAGGAATGCATCCATTTCATCTAGGTTGCTTAACTTATTGACATATAACTGTTGATAATAACTTCTGATGATTGTTTCTATCTCCTTGGTGTTGGTTGTGATCTCTCCCTTTTCATTCATAATTTTATTAATTTGGGCCTTCTCTCTTTTCTTTTGGATTAATTTGGCCAATGGTTTATCAATCTTATTGATTCTTTCAAAAAACCAGCTTCTAGTTTCATTGATGTGTTCTACTGTATTTCTAGTTTCTATCTCATTGATCTCTGCTCTAATCTTGATTATCTTCCTTCTTGTGTGTGGAGTTGGCTTAATTTGTTGTTGATTCTCCAGTTCTTTAAGGTATAGAGACAGCTGGTGTATTCTGGAATTTTCATTTTTTTTGAGGAAGGCTTGGATGGCTAGGTATTTCCCCCCTAGGACTGCCTTTGCTGTATCCCATAGGTTTTGGACCAAAGTTTATTCATTCTCATTGGTTTCCATGAATTGTTTAAGTTCTTCTTTGGTTTCCTGGTTGATCCATGCATTCCTAAGCAAGGTGGTATTTAGCTTCCAGGTATTTGAGTTCCTTCCAAACTTTTCCTTGTGGCTGAGCTCCAGTTTCAAAGCCCTGTGATCTGAGAATATGCAGGGAATAATCTCAATCCTTTGGTATCGGTTGAGCCCTGATTTGTGATCCAGTATGTGGTCTATTCTGGAGAAGGTTCCATGTTCTCTTGAGAGGAATGAGTATTCTGTTGTTTTAGGGTGGAATGTTCTGTGTGTACCTATGAGGTCCATCTGGTCCAATGTGTCATTCAATGCTCTTGTTTCTTTATTGAATTTCTGCTTTGATGATCTGTCTATTACTGAGAGTGGCGTGTTAAGATCCCCTACTATTAATGTATTCATATAAATATGGCTCTTTATCTTAACAGTTGTCTTATGTAGTTGGCTGCTTCCATATTGGGGGCATAAATAATTACAATTGTTAGATCTTCTTGGTGGATAGACCCTTTAAGAATGACATAATGTCCTTCTTTATCTCTGACTACATCCTTTAGTTTAAAATCTAATTTATCTGATATGAGAATCCATATCAGATGGATATTTTCTTTCTACCCCCCCCCCCTTTTTTTGAGGCCCATGGGCATGAAAGATGCTTCTCCATCCCTTAAATTTCAGTCTGGATGTATTCTTAGGTTCCAAATGGGTCTCTTGTAGACAACATATGGATGGGTCCTGTCATTTTATCCAATTTGGAACCCTGTGCCATTTTATGGGAGTGTTTAGGCCATTCACGTTGAGAGTGATTTTGAAAGATAAATTTTTATTGACATGATGTTGCCTGTGAAGTCTTAGTTTCTACAGATTGTCTCTGTAAATTTCTGTTCTTTGCCACTCTTGGGTTCCTTCTTCTTTTATGGAACCCCCCCTTAATATTTCTTGTAGTCTGGCTTGGTGGTCCCATACTCTTTTAAACTTTGCCAGTCTTGGAAGCTCTTTATCTTTCCATATATTTTGAATGTAAGCCTTGATGGATAAAGTATTCTTGGCTGAATGTTCTTCTCATTTAGTGCCCTGATTATGTCTTGCCAGCCCTTTCTGGCTTGTCAAGTTTCTATGAACAGGTCTGATGTTATTCTGATGGACCTGCCTCTCTACACAAGGAATCTCTTCCCCTTCGCTGCTCTCAAAAGATCTTGTCTAAAATTATGATTCATCGGTTTCACAATCAAGTGTCTTGAGGTCTTTCTAGATTCATTGATTTGAGGGGTGATCTTTCTGCCTCTAGGACAGGAACACCGGCTCCATTCCCCAGATTGGGAAAATTATCATGGAGAATTTGTTCAGGTATATCTTCTAGTCTTCTTTCTTTCTCCTCCCCCTCAGGGACCCAATAATTCTGGCTTTGGAACATTTCATGGCATCATTTATTTCCCTAATTCTATTTTAAAGGCTTCTAAGCTTTTTGTACCAGGCCTCCTCCTGATCCTTTTCTCTATCAGTTTGTCTTCTAGATCATTAATTCTATCTTCTGCCTTGGTTACCCGCACCTGAGAAAGTTCCGTGCGGGCACTAGCCAGTGGTCTCTAGGACTGGCCGAGAGTCTGAACACTCCCAGCCTGGGCTTGAAAATCTCAGCATGCTATCTCTAGTTGGGATCTCTGGGGAGGTCTGGACCCCAGATAGCAGTCCCAGCAGAGGCGGCCACTGGAAGTGGACTCCCTGGACCAGTATCGCTTATGGTTTTAGTGGCACAGGGGTGCAGAGACAAGCCGGTGCTTTGGATGATCCCCGAGACAGTGGCTGGGGATGTGCACTGCCTGTGGGAGGTTGCCCGGCTCAGCGGAGTTTGCAAAAAGGGACTCTGTGTGTTCTGAACAACCCAGAGAGAAGCAGACTGAGGCTTCTCTCTGAGATGGAGGTCTGGGTGCAGTTTGCTTTCCATTAAACCTCTGAAAGTCCACAAAAAGTCGCCAAAGGGGGGAAAAAAAACCCAGAGAAGAAAAGCCTGAAAAAAAAGGTTTCCACAGAGCCTAGCACCTTGATAGGGAGCAGGAGGACTCAACCCAAGCAAGACTGACTGAAAAGCAGCACGGCAGACCCCTCCCCCAGAAAGCCAGCCAAAAGAACAAGAAGACAACGACCACAGGGTCCCCATAAAACTGTAAAACCCAAATATCAGGGGAAAACAAGATATTAAGCTCCCAGTATTTCCCTAAAACCTCTTATTTCATAGATACAACTTTTATTTTTAATTCATTCTCACTATTCTTATTCTTTTTAATTTTTAACCTATTTACCATTACAATGAGTTTAATATAACATATTCCATAATTACCTTTTAACTTGAACTTTTTTCGTACATATACCTGTGTTTTTCTTTTGCTTTTCTATTTTTTTTTTAATATACAGATATATATAAGCTTAAGGTAATCCTCTTTCCCTAATCAACACTACCCCTATATATAAATGAGTTTTAATCTCCCTTTATCTCTGGAAAGCTGAGTCCTTTAACAAAGATATCAAGATACACCCAGGAAGAATCAAAGTAACCTTCCTTGCCCACAATGAGGATTTATAACCACCCTCTCATCTTTTTCTTCCATCCATGTTTCTGTGTATTTGTTCTGTTCTAGTATTATATAAATCTTATCCTAGGGGTTCATTTTGGCTGGGTTCTTTTTCTTTTCTTGTCATTTACTTTTGTCGGTCTTTTTGTTTGTCCATTTTTGTTTGTATACCTTACAAACCTTAGCTTTGGGGCCCATTCTGGCTGGGTCTTTTCTTTTTGTTTTCTGTCTGTCTGTCTCTCTGTCTCTCTCTCTCTCTTTTTCTTTTTTCTTTCTGTTTGGTAATGACTTCTGATTGCTCGGAAGCATTCCAGGGTACACCTTTCCTGGATCATGGTTGATATATTCAGCTACACATCCCCTCAACCACCTCTCACCAAAATGACTAGGAGGAGGAATGCCTAACAGAGGAAAAATTCAGAGACTGTGCCCTCTCCATCAGAGCCATTGGATATGCACATAAACAGTATGTAGGAAAGGGAATTCAGGGTAACAATTATCCAGACAATAACTAGATTGGAGAAAATCATTAATGACAGCATGGTATCAAGTAAGGCAGAAGTGAAACTGCCCAGGAAGAAGTTAAAATTGCTATCAATGATATCCAATCTTATCTAAATTCTCTAACAGCTAGGGTAACCAAGATTCCGGTTTTAAATGGGTAATCAAGGGAGGCCCTAAAAAAAGGTAGCATTTGAGGAAAGATGTGAAGACTATTCATCAAACCATAGTCATTTGGAGAAAAAGTACTTTAGGCAGAGAGAATAGCAAAGTCCAAGGCTCTGAGGCAGGAGCACTCCTGGATCCTTTCACAGACAATAGATGGGTAATATAACCCGAGTGCAGTGAGCAGAGAGAGAGTAACAGCAAATGTAGTCAAAGTTGGACAGATAGTGAAGGATCCTGTAAGGCCACTGTTAAGACTTTGCTTTTAATCTAAGTAACCTGGGAAGTTATGGGGACAAGGCCTAAATGAAAGAGAAACATAAATGTGACATATTTAATAGGATCACACTAGCTGCTGAGTAGAAAAGAGACTGTAAGGGGTAGAAATTAGGGCAAGGATAGAGTCAGAGAGACCAGTCAGAAGGTCATTGAACTAATGCAGATAAGAGATGATGGTTTTTTGAAAAAAGGAAGAGATGGTGAAAACTAATTTGGTCTAGGCATATTTTGAATGGAGATCAGAGGAATTAGCTGAAGTGCAAGAGAAAAAGAGGAATGAAGAATTGATTCCATGGTATCTAGAGCTGGCCTTAACTGAAAGAAGGAAGACAGCTATGATGGGAAAATAGTTTAAAGGATAAAGTCAGAGGCTAGGAATTGAGTTTTGGAGATGTTAAATTTGAGATACAAACTAAATATCCATGTAGAGACATTGTACAGGTGGTTGGATATAAAGATCAGGAGATTAGGGAGCAGATTTATCTGGAGATATAAATTAGGGAGGGCAGCATATAGATGATGTTAAAACCATGAGACTAGATGAGATCACCAAAAGAGTAAATGTAGATTTTGAAAAGGACTAAGCTTGGTGATGGGAGGGAACTCCAACATTTACAAGGTGTTGGAAAGATGAAGAAAACCCAGCAAAGGAGACTAACGAGGAGTATCCAGAGAGTTGGGAGGAAACCTAAAAGCATGTTGTTTCCTAAAAGCCAAGTTAAGAAAGTGTTTTAAGGAGGGCAGCTTGAATGAACAATGCTGTTAGATCAAGTAAATGTGGAAATGAGAATTAGCCATTTGTTTAATAATACAGAGTTCAATGGTATCACTTGGAAAAAATTGGTGTAGGAATAAAAGCCTGAATGAGAATAGAGGATTTAGATTCATTGAATAGAGACTATTGTTCTGAGGACTTTTGCAAAAAAGAGGTACAGAGATATGAAGCAGTGCCTGGAGGGTGGGGTGTGTGGGATCAAAGAGAGAATTCTTTGAGACAGAAGAAATAACAGCATGTTTTATACTGATGGAGATGATTTAGTAGAGAAGGAAAAGTGGTAATTAAAAAAACCCAAGGGCACCTGGGTGGCTCAGTGGGTTAGTCCTCTGCCTTTGGCTCAAATCATGATCTCGGGGTCCTGGAATCGAGACCCACATCAGGCTGTCTGCTCAGCAGGGAGCCTGCTTCCCCCCCTCTCTCTTTGCCTGCTTCTCTGCCTACTTGTGATCTTTCTCTCTATCAAAGGTATAAATAAAATCTTAAAAAAAAAAAAAAACAGAAAATTTCTGGAGTGCTGTGCTTGAATGTGTGAGATATAATGCACAAACGGATGGGCTGACCTTAAGAGCACATGCAGTTCATCCACATTATGACAAGGAAAAGCTGAACAAATAAATGAACACAAATGATGACGGGTAGGCAAGAGGATATTACTGTAGGAGCTTTTAAGAGTTGTCTTCTGAATGCTTACACTTTCTCAATGAAATAGGAAGAAAAGTCAGAGGTTGACAAAGAGATTGACACAGAGTTCTTAGAGGTTTAAGAGGAAAAGTTGTGAAATTGTTTTTTAGAAGGCTAGGCTAGTGAATAGACAAGGGGTTTGTAGCATGGTTGTGGGATAACACTAGGGCCCACTGAAATTAGTGGTTCTGAATCAGAAGAACTATTATATATGTTTTCTCCAAAAATTCACAGCTACCTGCATTTAGACATAGAATAGGCAGAGAGTTGCACTTAGCTAAGGATTGAAATTTTGTAAGGAAGTACAACTACTTGGGAGGGGGCAAAGGAATTGAGGGTTTACATAAGGGAATGAATTTAAAGAGGAGTCATGAAATCTAAGACAGAGATGGAAATGAAAACATGAGGGAACTAAGGGATACTGTGAAAGGGTTAACATTAGGGATTTATAGGTCCCGGGGAAATAGAAGGATTGTAATTGGAATGTTAGAGGGACTGAGATGGTCAGATATAGGGATGTTTGAAATTGAGATTATGAAGGGTGGTAACTACTGATATGAAGAGTTCAAATATTTGATCTTGGGAGTGGGTGGCTGTGATAGAAAATGAAGTCTTGTGATAGAGGTAGTCACAGAACTAAGAGCCAATATCTCAAGTTAGCTTTTGTCTCAGTAGGAAATAAGATATCAAAATTCTTTGAGAGAAATGAGGAAGAAAGCAAGCAAACAGATTTACAACTAGATCAGAGAAGATCTTTGGGTGTGATTTACTAGTACAAGGAGCAAAGAGGAAGCAAATAAGGTAGAAGCCTATTACATTTTTGAGGCAGTTATGCTGCCAAAGATTTCATGACCTAATATGAAAAGGCCTTTGTTAAAATAATCTCTGACGTGCTAAATTTGCACAACAGGAAGGGAGCTTCAAAGTTCTATGGCCCTCAAAAGAGCATATATCTCCAATGCTCAGCAATGATGTGGTCTGAGGATAGCAGACAGGAAATAACCTTCCAAGTAGTTGAGTAAAGGACTATAGGATGAAATGGGGAATATAATGCAGGTTGAATAAGAATGTTTTCCAGTGCCATGCACCAGAAACCACTGTGCATTTATCACTCCTCCTTTTCCTATCTGGAGTTGTATTCTAATAGTCCGAGCCTCATTCTCCATTGTGCATTCAATGTAAAGACCTTAAAGAGGACTTACCACCCAGAGATCCTTGGACTTTGGGTTAAAGATAGTACTAAGTGGGATGCTGGATTATCTCCCTTGGGAAGAAGAACATTCTGGAGGAAAGAGGGTTAGACTATGGAAGACCCAACTAACTGCCCATTGAAGTCTGTGCTTTATCCCACAGTGGCATTCCTTTAGTCCTTCCTTTGCACCTAGGTGTGAACATATAAAAATAATAATCATGTTGTTTAAGTAGAAATGCAATGCAAGAACACTTCTAAGCCAAGGATTTTAAGAGCAGAGATGCTCGAATAGCCGGAGGAATGTTGAAAAAGCAAGCCAAAGTTGGTGGCATCACAATTCCAAACTTCAAACTCTATTACAAAGCTGTCCTCATCAAGACAGTATGTACTGGCATTAACACAGACACATAGATCAATGGAACAGAATAGAAAGCCCAGAAATAGACCCTCAACTCTGTGGTCAACTAATCTTTGACAAAGCAGGAAAGAATGTCCAATGGAAAAAAGAGACTCTGCAACAAATGGTGTTGGGAAAATTGGACAGCCACATGGAGAAGAATGAAACTGGACCATTTTCTTACACTACACACAAAAATTGACTCAAAATGGAAGAAGGATCTCAATGTGAGAAAGGAATTCATCAAAATCCTTGAGGACAACACCGGCAGCAACCTCTTCCACCTCAGTCACAGCAACTTCTTCCTAGGAACAACACTAAAGGCAAGGGAAGCAAGGGCAAAAATAAACTACTGGGACTTCATCAGGATCCAAAGCTTCTGCACAGCAAAGGAAACAATTAACAAAACCAAAAGACAACTGACAGAATGGGAGAAGATCTTTGCAAATGACATATCAGATAAAGGACTAGTATTCAAAATCTTTAAAGAACTTATCAAACTCAACACCCAAAGAACAAATAATCCAATCAAGAAATGGGCAGAGGACATGAACAGACATTTCTGCAAAGAAGACATCCAGATGGCCAACAGAAACATGAAAAAGTGCTCCACATCACTTGGCATCAGTGATATACAAATCAAAACCACAATGAGATACCACCTCACACCAGTCATAATGGCGAAAATTAACAAGTCAGGAAATGATAGATGCTGGCAAAGATGCAGAGAAAGGGGAACCCTCCTACACTGTTGGTGGGAATGCAAGCTGGTGCAGCCACTCTGGAAAACAGCATCGAGGTTCCTCAAAAAGTTGAAAATAGAGCTACCTTATGACCCAGCAATTGCACTACTGGGTATTTACCCTAAACATACAAACGTAGTGATCTGAAGGGGCACGTGTACCTGAATGTTTATAGCAGCAATGTCCACAATAGCCAAACTATGGAAAGAACCTAGATGTCCATCAACAGATGAATAGATAAAGAAGAGGTATATATATATATATATATATATATATATATATATATATACAATGGAATACTACATAGCCATCAAAGGAAATGAAATCTTGCCATTTGCGACAATGTGGATGGAAACTAGAGGGTATTATGCTTAATGAAATAAGTCAATCAGAGAAAGATAGTTATCATACGATCTCCCTGATATGAGGAAGTTGAGAGGCAGTGTTGGGGGTTTGGAGGGTAGGAAGGGAATAAATGAAATAAGATGGGATTGGGAGGGAGACTAACCATAAGAGACTCTTATTCTCACAAAACAAACTGAGGGTTGCTGGGGGGAGGGAGGCAGGGAGATGGTGGTTGGGTTATGGACACTGGGGAAGGTATGTGCTATGGTGAGTACGGTGATATGTGTAAACCTGGCAATTCACAGACCTGTACCCCTGGGGCTAATAATACATTATATGTTAATAAAAAAATTAAAAATTAAAAAACAGCAGGGATGCTTATTTGTCTTATGTTTCCTTCTGGCAGGTAGATACAGATGATAAGGTCTTAAGGCAGAGCGACCAGGTGAAAGGAGCTTGGAGAAGAGCTGCCTACTGACCACAAACACCAGCCTTATACTGTAACATGACCAGAAATAAGCTTTATTGTGTTAAGACACTTAAGAAACTCAAGTTTATTCATTATACTAGCTAGCTTTGCTCTTCCTAATACTGACCTTGAGAAAAAAATGCCACTTCTCAGTACAGCAGTTTGTTCATTTTATAAAATTAGGTGGTCAAAGAAAATCTTTAGTGATACTACAATAATTAATCCTGCCTTATTTTGATGGTATATGAACAAACATGTGCTCATACTTATGTCTTCCCATCTTCCATAAATTTATCATTAAGTATACACACAGGATTCAAATGGAATTGCTTATTCTTTTATCCAAGAATGTTCAAAATTGAAACACATTTTCTGCCTTACCTGTGTAGTAGGGCACTGTAGGTTTACCACCACGGAAGGACTGGTACAGCTGAACAAGTTAAAGTAAAACAAAATGGTCTTGTTCCTGTTAAGAAAACAGCATAAAATAATCTTTTTAGTGATGGTGGAAATAGTCTATATCATTTCAGACCCTGTACACCTTTAATATAATGACCTTTAAAATTTGGCTTCATTTTCCCCAAATAGCTACACTATAGTCCATAACTCCCCTTTAAGCTGCCTAACATTCAAAACTTTTTGTAATAATAAAAAATTGAAATAATGAAATTGTCCATCAACAGTAGATTAGTTACAGAATTTTATGTCCACAAGGAAGACTATATTACCATTGAAAATAATATTGAAAAAAATGTTTAACAGATGGGTAAATTCACAATACATTAATTTTAGGAAGCAGGTCACTAAAAAGTATTAAAATATAATTAGATTTTAGTTTTTCAAAAACAGATAAAACATATATAGAAACAAATTAATATATATGAATAGCAGGATAACATGTTCAGTTAATTTTTGTGCCTTTATGGATTTTCTAAAATAAAGGTATCACTTTAGTGAACTAAAAAAAGATAAATAAATTCAGTGAGATGTTCTGTTTGAAATTGTGGGCAGTAGCATAATAATGGGGCAGGGTGATATTCACTATCACTAGCATTGAGTGGAGTAGTAATCTGCCATTTAGCAATCCATGATTCTCTTTTGAATCTCAATTTCATCTGTACAATGGGGGATAATACCAGCCCTACTAACTTCACAGTTGTGTTGGAAGGACATAAGAGAATATGTAGTGAACTCAAGACAAGTGGCTGTCCAACTCCAATATGTATTTCTAAAATTTGAAATCTTTGTTGAAAATCATGATTCCTGACTCTTCCTCAACCCTTGAGAATTCTGGAATTCACATTTTTCCCCCTATTCTCCCCAGTGGATTTATTCTTCTAATTACTTTTATGTAAATTTGAATAGCCAACATATAATATATCATTAATTTCAGATGTAGAGTTCAATAATTTATCAGTTGTAACACCCAGTACTCATCACAACACGTGCCCTCCTTAATGCCCAACACCTAGTTAGCCCATCTCTCACCCCCTTCCCTCCAGCAACCCTCAGTTTGTTTCCTATAGTTTAGAGTCTCTCATAGTTTTTCTCCCTTTGATTACTTCCCATTCAGTTTTTCTTCACTTCCTCTATGATCCTTTATGCTCTTTCTTATATTCCATATATGAATGAAACCATATAATTGTCTTTTCTCTGACTTACTTCACTCAGCCTAACACCCTCCAGTTCCAACCACATCATGTAAATGGTGCTATTCATCCTTTCTGATGGCTGAGTAATATTCCTCTGTGAGTGTGTGTGTGTGTGTGCGCACGTGTGTGTGCATGTATATGTATACACCACATCTTTTTTTATCCAATCATCTGTCAATGGACATTCTCAGCCCTTTCCATAGTTCAGCTATTGTGGACTTCTATAAAATTGGGGTACATGTGCCCCTTCAGATCACTACATTTGTATCTCTGGGGTAAGTACCTAGTAATGCAATTGCTGCGTCTCAGGCAGATCTATTTTTAACTTCTTGAGGAACATCCATACTGTTTTCCAGAGTGGCTGTACGAGCATGCATTCCCACCAACAATGTAAGAGGGTTCCCCTTTCTCCACATCCTTGACAACATTTGTTGTTTCCTGACTTAATTTTAGCCATTCTGAGTGTGACCCAGTATGTGTGAGGTAGTATCTCATTGTGGTTTTGATTTGTTATTCCCTGATGCCAAATCATGTTGAACATTTTTTCATGTGTCTGTTGGCTATTTTTAGGTCTTCTTTGGAGAAATGTCTGTTCAGCCTTCTTCCCATTTCTTGATAGATTATTTGTTCTTTTGGTGTTGAGTTTGATAAGTTCTTTATAAATCTTGGATACTAGCCCTTTATCTGATTTGTCATTTGAAAATTGATTTGCAAATCAATTATTTGATTTGTCATTTACAAATATCTATATTACTTAATATTAATGTAGCATACCACTCTGATTGATTTGCAGATGTTGAACAACTCTTGCAGCCCAGGAATAAATCTCTCTTGGTCTTGGTGACCAGGACCTTTTAATGTACTGTTGGATCCTATGGGCTAGTATCTTGGTGAATATTTTGGCATCCGTGTTCATCAGGGACATGTCTGTAATTCTTTTTGGTGGGGTCTTTGGTTTTGGGATCAGGGTAATACTGACCTCATAGAATTTGGAAGTTGTCTTTCCATTTCTTTTTTTTGAAAAAGCTTCAGAATAATGGGTATTAAGTCTTCTTTAAATGCTTGGTAGAATTCCCCTGGGAAACCATCTGGCCCTGGCCTCTTGTTTGCTGGGAGACTTTTTTATTACTGCTTCAATTTCCTTACTAGTTATGGGTCTGCTCATGTTTTCTCTTTCTTCCTGGTTCAGTTTTGGTAGTTTATACATCTCTAGGAATATACCCATTTCTTTCAGGTTTCCTAGTTTTTTGGTGTATATTTGTTCATAATATGTTCTTATAATTTCTATTTCCTTGGTGTTGGTCATGATTTCTCCTCTTCCATTCATGATTTTATTAATTTGGGCTTTTTTTTTCTTTTTGATAGGTCTGGCTAGAGGTCTATCAATCTTATTAATTCTTTCAAAAAAACAGCTTCTACTGTTCTTCTGTTCTACTGCTCCTTTGATTTTAATTTGATTGATTTCTGTTCCAATCTTTATTATTTCTCATCTCTGGCTAGATTTAGGCCCTATTTGCTGTTCTTTCTCCAGCTTCTTTAGGTGTAAGGTTAGCTTGTGTATTTCATACTTTTCTAATTTCTTGAGAAAGGCTTGTATTGCTATGTACTTCCTCACTTTGGACCACCTTTACAGTATCCCAGTGATTTTGAACACGGTTGTTTTTGTTTGTTTGTTTGTTCTTTAATTTTCATTTGTTTCCATGAATTTTTAAAATTCTTCTTTAATTTCCTGGTTGATCCATGCATTCTTTGATAGGATGTACTTTAACCTCCAAGTATTTGAGTTCCTTCCAAATTTCCTCTTGTGATTGAATTCATGTTTCAAAGCCTTGTGGCTTAAAAATATGCAAGGAATAATCTCAATCTTTCATTACTTGTTGAGACCTGATTTGTGACCCAGGATGTGATCTATTCTGGAGAATGTTCCATGTGCCCTCAGAAAGAATATGTATTCTGTTGCTTTAGGATGGAATGCTCTGTATATATCTGTGAAGTCCATCTGGTCCAGTGTGTCATTCAAAGCCCTTGTTTCCTTGTTAATCTGCTTAGATGATCTGTGGGGTGTTAAAATACCCTACTATTATTGTATTATTATCAATGTGTTTAATTTTGTTATTAATTGGTTGATAGAATTGGCTGCTTACATGTTGGGCACATAAATATTTATAATTATTAGATCTTCTTGTTGGATAGACACTTTAAGTATGATATAGTATCCCTCTTTATCCCTTATGACAGTCTTTGGTTTAAAATCTAGTTTGTCTGACATTAGGATTTCAACCCTAGCTTTCTTTTGATGTCCATTAGCATAATGAATCATTCTCCACTCTCTTTCAGTCTGGAGGGGTCTTCAGGTCTAAAATGAGTCTCCTACAGACAGCATATCAATGGGTTTTGCTTTTTTATTCAGTCAAATACCCTGTGTTTTTTGATTGGAGAATTTAGCCCATTTACATTCAGAGTAACTATTGAAATATATGAATTTAGTGCCATTGTATTACCTGTAAAATCACTGCTTCTGTGTATTGCCTCTGTTTCTTTCTGGTCAATGTTAATTCTGGGCTCTCTCTTCACTTGAGAGGTCCCTTCTAATATTTCTTACAGGGCTGGTTTAACGATCACAAATTCTTTTATTTTCTGTTTGTCCTAGAAGCTCTTTAGCTATCCTTCCATTCTGAATGACAGCCTCGCTGGATAAAGTATTCTTGGCTTTATATTTGTCTCATTTAGTACCCTGAACATGTCATCTCAGCCCTTTCTAGCCTTCCTGATATTTGTGGATAAGTTTTTTGCTGGTGTAATGTTTCTACCCTATTAGGTTAAGGACCTTTTGTCTCAAACTACTTTCAAGATTTTCTCTTTATCTCTGAAATTTGCAAGCCTCACTGTTTTTTGTCAGGGTGCTGATATATATTTATTGATTTTAAGGGAGATTCTCTTTGCCTCCTGGATGTGAATGCCTATATCCTTCCCCAGATTAGAGATGTTCTCTGCTATAATTTGCTCAAAGATACCTACCTTCTACCCTTCTCTTTCTTCTTCCTCTGGAATACCAATAATTATAATCCTGTTTTGCTTTATATTATCACTGATCTCTTGAATCCTGACCTCATGGTCTAGTATTTGGTTATCTCTCTTTTGCTCAGTTTCTTTATTCTCCAAAATTTTATCTTCTATATCACTTATTCTCTCTTCTGCCTTATTTATCCTAGCAGTAAGAGCCTCCATTGTTGATTGCATCTCAGCATTAACCTTTTCAATCTGATTAAGGCTTAATTCTTTTATTTCTCCAGAAAGGGGTTCTCTTATGTCTTCTGTGCTTTTTTAAAGCCCAGCTAGTGTCCTTATAATCATTGTTCTTAATTATAGCTCTGACATTGTTACCAATATCCATATTTATTAAGTCTATTACAGTGATTACTTCTTCTTGTTCTTCTTTTCTGGGAATTTTTCCTTCTGCTCATTTTGTCTAGAGAAGGAACAGATGAACAAGAGAACCAAAAAGAAATAAAAAAAAAATATCAACCATGACCCCAGTAAAATATACACTAGGCAAATCAGAAGAGATTAAAAACCAAAAAAGAAAAGAAAAAAAGGTGGGAATAGAGACTATAATCAAACAGGTAGAACAAGGTGCTACCCGGGTCCTGGATACACTTTTGTCTGTTTGTTAGAAGACACCTGATCCCAAAACTGTAAAGAAAGACAGAAAGAAAGAAAGGAAGAAAAAAAGAAAGAAAGGAAATACACACACACACGCACAAAATTGAATACAGTGAAAAGAAGCCAGAAATGAAGAATATATCTATAAAATGTATATGTAAAAATGAAAATCGAAAAAAGACATAAGGAGTTGAAAAAAGAAGCTAGTTGAAAAGGAAAAACAGAGAAAGGGCTGGCAAGACGTATTCAGGGCACTAAATGAGAAGAACATGCAGCCAAGAATACTTTATCCAGTAAGACTGACATTCAAAATGGATGAAGAGATAAACAGCTTTCAAGACCAGCAAGGTTTAAAGGAGTATGTGACCACCAAGCCAACATTGCAGAAAATATTAAAGGGGGTTCTATAAAAGAGGAAAAATTCTAAGAATATCATTGAACAGAAATATATGGAGGCAATGTATAGAAAGAAAGACTTCACAGGTAACAAGGTGTCAATAAAAATGTATCTCTCAATAATCACTCTCAATGTGAATGGCCTAAATGTGCCCATAAAATGACACAGGGTTTCAGATTGCATAAAATGACAGGACCCATCCATATGTTGTCTACAAGAGACCCCTTTGGAACCAAAGGATACACCCAGACTGAAAGTGAAGGGATGGAGAAGCGTCTTTCATACCAATGGGCCTCAAAAGAAGGCTGGGGTAGTGATTCTCATATCAGGTAAATTAGATTTTAAACTAAAGACTATATTCAGAGATACAGAATGACACTACATCATTCTTAAAGGGTCTATCCACCAAGAAGATCTAACAATTGTAATTATTTATGTCCCCAATATGGAAGCAGCCAACTACATAAGACAACTGTTAATCAAGATAAAGAGCCATATTGAAATGAATAGATTAATAGCAGGGGATCTTAACACACCACTCTCAGTAATAGACAGATCATCAAAGCAGAAAATCAATAAAGAAACAAGAGCATTGAATGACACATTGGACCAGATGGACCTCATAGGTACACACAGAACATTCCACCCTAAAACAACAGAATACTCATTCCTCTCAAGAGAACATGGAACCTTCTCCAGAATAGACCACATACTGGATCACAAATCAGGGCTCAACCGATACCAAAGGATTGAGATTATTCCCTGCATATTCTCAGATCACAGGGCTTTGAAACTGGAGCTCAGCCACAAGGAAAAGTTTGGAAGGAACTCAAATACCTGGAAGCTAAATACCACCTTGCTTAGGAATGCATGGATCAACCAGGAAACCAAGGAAGAACTTAAACAATTCATGGAAACCAATGAGAATGAATAAACTTTGGTCCAAAACCTATGGGATACAGCAAAGGCGGTCCTAGGGGGGAAATACCTAGCCATCCAAGCCTCCCTCAAAAAAAATGAAAATTCCAGAATACACCAGCTGTCTCTATACCTTAAAGAACTGGAGAATCAACAACAAATTAAGCCAACTCCACACACAAGAAGGAAGATAATCAAGATTAGAGCAGAGATCAATGAGATAGAAACTAGAAATACAGTAGAACACATCAATGAAACTAGAAGCTGGTTTTTTGAAAGAATCAATAAGATTGATAAACCATTGGCCAAATTAATCCAAAAGAAAAGAGAGAAGGCCCAAATTAATAAAATTATGAATGAAAAGGGAGAGATCACAACCAACACCAAGGAGATAGAAACAATCATCAGAAGTTATTATCAACAGTTATATGTCAATAAGTTAAGCAACCTAGATGAAATGGATGCATTCCTGGAAAACTATAAACTTCCAAAATTGAACCAGGAAGAAATTGACAACCTGAATAGACCAATATCTAGTAGTGAGATTGAAGCAGTGATCAAAAACCTCCCAAAAAACAAGAGCCCAGGACCTGATGGATTCCTTGGGGAATGCCACCAAATTTTCATAGAAGAAATAACACCTATTCTCCTGAAGGTATTTCAAAAAATTGAAGCAGAAGGAAAATTTCCAGAGTCTTTTTATAAAGCCAGGATTACCCTGATCCCCAAACCAGGCAAAGACCCTACCAAAAAAGGAGAATTTCAGACCAATATCCCTGATGAATATGGATGCTAAGATTCTCAACAAGATCCTAGCTAATAGGATCCAACAGCACATTAAAAAGATTATACACCATGACCAGGTGGGATTTATCCCTGGGTTGCAAGGATGGTTGAACATTTGCAAATCAACCAATGTGATAGAACAAATCAATAAGAGGAGAGAGAAGAACGACATGGTCCTCGCAGTTGATGCATAAAAAGCATTTGACAAAATCCAGCATCCGTTCCTGATTAAAACGCTCCAAAGTATAGGGATAGAGGGAACATTCCTCAATTTCATAAAATCTATCTATGAAAAACCCACAGAAAATATCATCCTCAATGGGAAAAAGCTCACAGCCTTCCCATTGAGATCAGGAACACGACAAGGATGCCCCCTCTCACCACTCTTGTTCAACATAGTATTAGAAGTCCTAGCAACAGCAATCAGACAACAAAGAGAAATAAAGGTATCCAAATTGGCAATGAAGAAGTCAAACTCTCTCTCTTCACAGATGAGATGATACTTTATATGGAAAACCCAAGAGACTGCACCCCCAAACTACTAGAACTCATACAGCAATTCAGTAACGTGGCAGGATACAAAGTCAATGTACAGAAATCAGTTGCTTTCTTATATACTAACAATGAAAAAATAGAAAGGGAAATTAGAGAATGATTCCATTTACTATAGAACCAAGAACCATAAGATACCTGTGAAAGAGGTAAAGGATCTATACTCAAAGAACTACAGAACACTCATGAAGAAATTGAAGAAGACACAGAAAGATGGAAGACCATTCTATGCTCTTGAATCAGAAGAATAAACACTATTAAAATGTCTATACTGCCTAGAGAAACCTATACTTTTAATGCCATTCTGATTAAAATTCCACTGGTATTTTTCAAAGAGCTGGAGTAAATAATCCTAAAATTTGTATGGAATCAGAAGAGACCCGAAATTGCTAAGGAAATTTTGAAAAACAAAAACAAAACTGGCAGCATCACATTGCCTGATTTCTCGCTTTACTACAAAGCTGTGATCACCAAGGCAGCACGGTACTGGCATAAAAACAGACACATAGGCCAGTGAAACAGAGTAAAGAACCCAGATATGTACCCTCAACTCTATGGTCAAATAATCTTTGACAAAACAGGAAAAAATATACAGTGGAAAAAAGACAGTCTCTTCAATAAATGGTGCTGGGAAAATTGGACAGCTCTATGTAGAAGAATGTAACTTGACCATTCTCTTACACCGTACACAAAGATAAACTCAAAATGGATAAAAGACCTCAACATGAGGCAGGAATCCATCAGAATCCTAAAGGAGAACATAGACAGTAACCTCTTCGATATCAGTCACTTCTTTCAAGATATGTCTCCAAAGGCAAAGGAAAGAAAAGCAAAAATGAACTTTTGGGACTTCATCAAGATCAAAAGCTTCTTCACATCAAAGGAAACAGTCAACAAAACAAAGAGGCAATCCATGGAATGGGAGAAGATATTTGCAAATGACAGTACAGACAAAGGCTGATATCCAGGATCTATAAAGAACTTCTCAAACTCAACACACACAAAACAGATAATCATGTCAAGCAATGGGCAGAAGACATGAACAGACACCTCTCCAATGAAGACATCTAAATGGCTAATGCACATGAAAAAATGTTCATCATCATTAGCCATCAGAGAGATTCAAATCAAAACCACATTGAGATACACCTTACACCCAGTTAGAATGGCCAAAATTAGCAAGACAGGAAAAAACAACTGTTGGAAGGGATGTGGAAAAAGGGGAACCCTCTTACACTGTTGGTGGGAATGCAAGTTGGTGCAGCCACTTTGGAGAACCATGTGGAGATTCCTTAAGAAATTAAAAATAGAGCTTCCCTATGACCCTGCAATTGCACTACTGAGTATTTACCCCAAAGATATAGATCTAGTGAAAAGAAGGGCCATCTGTACCCCAATGTTCATAGCAGCAATGGCCGCGGTCACCAAACTGTGGAAAGAACCAAGATGCCTTTCAACAGATAAATGGATAAGGAAGATGTGGTCCATATATAGTACGGAGTATTATGCCTCCATCAGAAAGGATGAATACCCAACTTTTGTAGCAACATGGATGGGACTAGAAGAGATTATGCTGAGTGAAATAAGTCAAGCAGAGAGAGTCAATTATCATATGGTTTCACTTATTTGTGGAGCATTAAGAAATAATAGGAAGGATATGGGGAGATGGAGAGGAGAAGGGAGTTGAGGGAAATTGGAGGCAGAGATGAACCATGAGAGACTATGGACTCTGAAAAACAATCTGAAGGTTTGAAGGGGTGGGGGGTGTGAGGTTGGGGGAGCCTGGTGGTGGGTATTATGGAGGGCGTGTATTGCTGGAGCACTGGGTGTGGTGCATAAACAATGAATTCTTTTACACTGCAAAGAAATTAAAGGAAGGGAAAAACAGAAAATCAAAAGAAAAAGAAAATTTTAAATTAAAAGATTAAGGAACTATAAGAAAAAAACCCCTCAAATTCTATATATATTTTCCCCTACTGCAGGAGCTTTTCATTCTGTGTGATCCATAAACTTTGTATTCGCCTGATATTTCTGCTGATCTTCCATGGAGGAGCCTGCTGTGCTGATTCTCAGGTGTCTTTTCCTGGGCAGACTTACACCATCCCCTGCCAGGGGGCTGGGCTCAGTATAAGTTGCTCTGGGTTGCTCTAAGTGGCTTTTGTTCCCTGAAGGCTTTTCATGCCATTTTAGATTGGGGAAAAAAAAATGGTGGCAACCCTATCTCCAGAGCTCCTGGGCTGAATGGTTGTGGCCCCCACTCTTCAGTGTACTCTCAGGGAAAAGCAGGTAATCACTTTTCTGTACATCAAACTCCACAGACTCTTGCAGTGCCCACAGACTCCTGCAGTGTACCAGTCCTCCCAGGACTGGTCTCCCACCTAGTTGAGAGGCAACTCTGGGGCTTGCTAATGATAGCTGGTTTCCTGCTCCAATGCTTGGGAACTCTGCTGCACTCAGGCACCCCCATTCTTTCTGTGACCCTGGGGATCCTGAGACCACACTGTCCTACCTATCTTTCTGCCCCACTTCACCGCCTGAACACCTTTTAGGCAGAGATGTCACTCACCTGAGAAGACTTCCAAAAGTTCCGATTTTATGCTCTGCTGCTATATCACTTTCCAGTTGTCAGTTTACAGAGGCTCCCTCTCCCTACAGTTTTTCTTCCAATATGACGGTTAAGATTAACTTCACACCTCCATACTTCTCTTTGCAGAAAGTGGCGATTTTCTATTTGTAGAATTGCAGCCATTCTTTTCTTAGATCTCAGGTTGAGTTTTCAGGCATACAGAATGATTTGATAGATATCTAGCTGAATTCAAGGGAGCAGATGAAACAAGGGCCCTATTGTTCTGCCATCTTCCCTCCACTTCCTTCCCAGATTTAGATACTAGTGGTTTATAAACCATACCTTGAGAAACACAGCCCTAAACATTCAAGCATTTGTTAAGTCCCCATTAATTAATGTAACTGCATACACAGCAGAATGTATAATAGATTGTTGACTCAGAATTGCCAAGTAGGATCCAAATGTAAAAATAAAGAAAGCTCTCCACAATAAATATTGGCTAGATTCTTGCATCATTTCTACCTTCTTCCTCCCCTAGAATGGGTGAATTTTTTCCCAATTCCAAATTGCAGAGAGCTCTGAGAGAACCTCTCATAAAAACTGAAGGTACCTATAGGAAGGGCAGACCAGCATCTCATTTTCAATTGTACATCTCTTCTGTGGCCGACTTACTTTGTGCCCATGTTAGAAGTGAGAAATGAAACCCGAAGAGACCACAGAGGGTTAGAAAAGCCAATGGCACAGAAAGAGGGCAGCCCTGAAGTAGCCTCTTACGGAAGGATGTAGAATCAAGCAAATGGGTTTGTACTTCCCTGGTGATACCTCATCTGACACCAAGAGACAGAAGGTGCATCACCAGAGATGGAGCTGAAGGGGTTTGGGGGGTGACAAGCCAGAGTTGATCTCTCAAATTGAAGTACTATTTAGTAAGGAGTTTCCCCCCGAGAATCCCCATGAGAGAGCCAACTTTTAGATGCTTACTCCAAAGAAGGTGTTGATGTCTATTTAATCATGTCTTCACTGTAGTAGCAACAGCCACATGGGACTAGAGCCATGGCCAGACACTCCTGCTCCTTCCGTCCCTCATAACACAATGAAAGAGCCAGAACCAAAAGAGAAGGAAGAGAAGGGAAACAGCAGACCAGGCCCTCTCTTCCTCTCTCAGTTCCCTTTCAGAGTTCAAACTTGAGCTGGGGGATTGGAAGAAGAGAGAGTCAAAGTTTATACAGGGTGACACTAAACTCTAACAACAGAAAGGGTCTGGAAAAATACAGAATCTACCAGAGACCTTGAAGTAAGAAGACAGACTTGAAAGAACTTTGTTCAAGGCAAGGATAGGGGAAAAATAAACCCATTTCATGTTTATAATTCTATCAAGTTCAGAGACTCAAGAATATTGCCATCATCTTACACATAGTATGCACATAGGTACTTCATGATTCCACAAGAGCCAACTTTGCTCTTTCACCAAACAGCCCTATCATCCACACAGTCTTGTGGTACATGTGATTTGAATTTGCATCTATGCAAATGAATAAATTATTGCATGTCATGCATTATTGGAGTTCCTTGGGAGTAATTAAAACTGTGAATGGTAAATCACTAAGTGTCAAGAGTCCCCTATAGGTAAAATTGATTTACAAATGGCAAAATGCTACAAAAGCTCAAGTTATTCACCAGATTATGCTATTGTCAAGGGTAAGGTTTATACCTCTTTCACCTTTATATCCCACTTTTCCAACACTTATCCTAGTACTTGGCCCATTCTAGATATTTATTAAGTGTTGCTGAATGAATGAGAATAACTCCAGAGTAAAATGTTGTTTCATCTTAGAAACCTCCTTAGAGGGGCGCCTAGGTGGCTCAGTGGTTTAAAGCCTCTGCCTTAGGCTCGGGTCATGATCCCGGGGTCCTGGGATCGAGCCCCGCATCGGGCTCTCTGCTCAGCAGTGAGCCTGCTTCCTCCTCTCTCTCTGCCTGTCTCTCTACCTACTTGTGTTGTGATCTCTGTCTGTTAAATAAATAAAATCTTAAAAAAAAAAAAGAAAGAAAGAAAGAAAGAAAGAAAGAAAGAAAGAAAGAAAGAAAGAAAGAAAGAAACCTCCTTAGATTCCCAGGACAAATCTACATTCAACCCTGGTCTGATATCTTTAAACATTAGTGAACCTCATGGGGTGCCCCTGACTCTTGATTTCAGTTCAGTGTCATGATCTCAGGGTTCTGGGACAAAACCCCACATTGAGTTCTGTGCTCTTTCTTTGCAATTCCCCCACCCATGTACTCTTTTTCTAAAATAAATCTTAGAAAACAAAAACAAACTTCAATGAACCTCATATTCCTCAGGTACAGCCTTGGGGATGGTGGTTGCAACTGAGCAATGCCATGGGAGTGAATGAGGGAGTAACTAACAAACTGTATTTCCATCAAGAAAAAACAAAGTAAAATCAACTGCAAACTACTAGTTTAAAATGATGTACCATGCACTTAAGCCTTCTCTCCTCTTTCCTGAGACTCACAGAAATAAAAGAATGGAAGTACAAAAAGGAATAAACCTCACCACACCAGCTGAAAGTGGGAAAGACAGGATCTGTTCACAACTGTATGAGAGCTCCACAATTTCTGGAAGATGGAAAGCATATGAGAGTATGTTGAGTGATGAATGCACCACAGAGGGGAAGGGAAAGGGTGAAATACAACTTCCCTGTTAGAAATCACAAGATGCTGGATTCGGAGATGAAAATGAAAAATGTGGCTGATCACCAAAGTACAGAGCTATAGTACAAACCAGCATCTCTCTGTTTTTCCCGTATCTCGGCACTTAGAATTCCAGCATCCAAGAAAAACATGCAAAATTGAGGCCTCCATTATGGAATGAACCTTCTGGGGTTAGCAAAGGCTTTTATGGAATTTGGTGTCCCAGCCTACATGCCTTCATATTCTGGCATTTTCCCAAGCACATGCCTGACAGCCAGCTTCCCATGAGCTCATGCTGCAGTGACATACAACAGCAAACATGGCTTCATTACCTTCTACAGGGCAGAGGTCTCACATGGAAAGCTGACTTACTAACATAGCTGTGGGACCAATTCACACAGGTGACTTATTTTTTTTAAAAAATAATAATGGGTAATCAAGTAGAATCAGAAATGTAAGGAGGAATCAGAATATGAAAGAGAAAGACTAAATTAAAAAAAAAAAACTAAAACTGATGCTGAATGAAACAAAATAATTTAGTCCATAGTATGGACCTTGAAAGAAAATCCAGTATTTTCAAGGTAATTCAAGCAGGCTGTCCATAAAATAAAAATATTATAACATTACAAAGGAATAGAGGATAAAGCCTTTAAAGATGAAAAAAATGAGGAGAATGGAAGAGTAAGAAGACCCTAAGCTCCCCACATCCCATGGATACAAGAGAACACCCCCATAAATATAAATAATCCAGAAAATGACCAAAAGATTGGCAGAATAGATTCTCCAAAGCTAAATGTAAAGAAGAGGTCACCCTGAAGGGGGTAGGAAGAACAGAGATACAGAGAGGAGTTAAACAGACCCACAGGACTGTCCCCAGAGGGACAATGCAAGTAAACCAGGTATCCCAGGCATAGAGAATCTGCATGGAGAAGATAAACCACCACAGCATTTGACTTTGAAAACCAGACAGAATGAGTTTTGTGAGTTTTTACAGTCACTGGGGCTTAATACCTGGAACTGTAAAAGTCATCAGGGTGGACTCTGGAAGAGCTGGGAGAGCCTGGAAGACAGGAGGAAACGGACTCCCCACCCTTAAAAAGATAGCACAACAAATAGTCCCACTAAGGTATAGTATAGAAGCAGCAGTTTGAAAAACACTTGGGATACACAGGATGGAGATTTGTTTACTAATCTGGGAGTGAAGGCTGGAAGGGCAGGGATTTGGGGGGATTTCACCAAGAACAAAAGAGGACAGGTGTCATTCCTCCCCTTACAATGCCCCTCAGCTTAGACACAGGGACAACTGTGATGTACCATGTACTTAAGCCTTCTCTAATGTGTCTAACCAACATAGTGCCAACACTTGATATCCTCGCTTGCTAACACTGTACCCTGCCCTCACAGTCTCCAGCAGACATGCCTCTCCACAGCCAAGCCTTTATTCTAGGGCCACTCCCAAGCAGACCTGTGCAAAGCTTCCTGACACTGTGCACCTCACCCCTGTGTTCCCCTGTGGACTTGCCCCCTCCAATACAACCATGGAGAGACCATTCAAAGTTCTCTCATGAGGCTGGCAATGTGCAAGCAGCCCTGAGAGATGCCAGCACAACTTCAAAGTGACTCCTGCCCAGGTGAAAGGGGGTGATAACCACACATACCAGACTGAATTTGGCCACAAAGTTAGGATGGGCAGACATCTGGCCTGACTACTGGCCCTTCTCACCAACAAAAGCTTCTCAAGGGACAGCAGAGAGGAGAGAACCTTACAGTTCGGTGCTATAGCATCTCTGGCAAACATTTAGTCTGACTCAACTCAAGTGCAAGATGGCTGCAGACTAGTCCACTAACACAGGGCACAACACTGCCCACAAGGAGAGAGCCATTGCAGATAACTGGACTAAAGGCAAATACAGCTCAGCCACCACAGCAGGGCACACCCAAAACACAGAGACATTCCTAAAGTGCCAGGTTCTGGTAAATGGAGAACATTCCAGGACAGGGCACTGCAGGACCTCCCCTTTATAAAGCCATTACTTTCAAGAGCAGGAAATACAGCTGACTCTCCTAACACATAAAAATAGACACAGAGTTCCACAAATTAAGGAGACAGACGAACTCGTTCCAAATAAAAGAAAAGGACAAAATTATAGTTACAGCACTAAATGTAATGAAATAATATATATATACCTTCTCTTAAATAGAGAATTTAAAATAATGGACACAAAAATACTCAGTGGACTTGAGAAAAGAGTGGAGGAATTCAATGAGACCCTCAACAAAGAGACAGAAAACAAAAACAAACCAGAGATGAAGAAATAACAAAAATTAAAAAAAAAAAAAACTAAATGGAATAAATAGTGGACTAGAGGAGATGGAGAAAAAAAATTAATGATCTGGAGGACAGACTAATAGAGAGGAATCAACCTGAACAGGTGAGAGAAAACGATAATACAAAATGAAAAAGGACTTAGGGACCTCAGTGACACCATCCAGTGTATCCACATTTGCATTATACAGATCCTAGAAAGAGAACAGAGAAAAAAGGGAGCTAGAAAATTTATCTGAAGAAATAATAGGTGAAAACTCAAATCTGGGGAAAGGAGACAGAAATCTAGATTCAAAACTCCCAGAGAACTCCCATCAACATCAATCCAGGAAGGTCCTCACCAAGATATATAGTAATTAAAATGGCAAAAAGTAGTGGTAGAGAATTTTAAAAGCAGCAAAAGAAAACAGGTGCATACAAGGAAAATCCCATAAGGCCATCAGCTGATTTTTCAGCAGAAATTTTGTAAGCCTGAAGAGGCTGGCATGATGTATTCAAAATACTGAAGAAAAAAACCTGCAACTAAGAATGCTCTATCCAGCAAGGCAATCAGACAGAATAGAAAGAAAAAAGGAATTTCCCAGACAAACAAAAATTAAAGGAACTCATGACCACTACACCAGCCCTACAAAAAAGACTCTTTTGAATGGATAGGGAAAACCATAAGCAATGCCATTTACTGGACACTTTCCTACACCATACACAAAAATAAAAATGGATTGAAGACCTAAATGTGAGATAGGAAACCAGCAAAATCCTCTTTGATGATAACCTCTTTGACATCAGTTGTAGCAGCTTCTTACTAAACCTGTCACGGGAGGCACAGAAAATAGAAGCAAAAATGAACTATTGGGACTTTATCAAGATAAAAATCTTCTGCACAGCAAAGGAAACAATCAACAAAACTATAAGGCATCAATGAAATGGAGGAAGATATTAGCAAATGACACATCTGATAAACTGTTGGTATCTAAAATCTAAAAAGAACTTATCAAACTCAACACTCAGAAAACAAATAATCCAGTTAAAAAATGGGCTGAAGACATGATCAGACATTTTTCCGAAAAAGACTTCCAGATGGCCAACAGGCACATGAAAAGTTGCTCAGTATCATTGCTCATCAGAAAAATGCAAATAAAACTACAGTGAGATATCACCACATTCCTGTCAAAATGGCTAAAAATAACAACACAGGAAACAACAAATGTTGGCAAAGATGTGGAGAAAGGGAAACACTCTTACACCGTTGGTAGGAATGCACACTGGTGGAGCCACTCTGGAAAACAGTATGGAGGCTCCTCAGAAAGTTAAAAATAGAACTAGTCTATGTCCCAGCAATGGTACCACTAGGTATTCACCCAAAAAATAGAAAAATACTCATTTGAAGGGATACATGCATCGCGATGTTTATAGCAGCACTATCAACTATAGTCCAATTGTAGAAAGAGCCCAAATGCTCCTCAACTGATTAATGGATAAAGAATATTTGGGGTGTGTGTACATACACACACACACACACACACACACACACACACATATACACACACAGGAATATTACTCAGCCATTAAAAAGAATGAAATCTTGCCATTTGAAACAAAGTAGATGAAACTAGAGTATTATGCTAAGTGAAATAAATCAGTAAGAGAAAGAAAAATACTGTATGAGTTCAGTCCTATGTGGAATTTAAGAAACAAAACATAAATAGAAAGGGGAAAAAGAGAGGTAACCCATAAAACCAACTCTTAACTATAGAGAACAAACTGAGGGTTGCTGGAGAGGAGATGGGTGGGGGGATGGGTTAAATGGGCACTGGTTGTGAGCAGCATTGGGTATTATAGAAAGTGATGAATCACTGAACTACACCTGAAATTAACATTACATTGTATGTTAACCAACTGATATTTAAATAAAAATGTGAAACAAAAAAAAAAAAAGAAAAGAAAAGAAATTAATCCAGGAAGTCCAAGGTATGAATAACAGAATTCCAAAGAGACAACCAATAAAATGGAAAGAATGAAAACAGCAAAGAAATAACTGAAGAAAATTTTCCAGGGCTAATAAGAATCCTAGTTTTCCAGAATTGACAGACTCAGGACTGAAAAAAAGAACTTAAGAAGAGAAAAAGTTCTATGTCACATTGTGAGATTTCAAAACACTAAGGAAAAAGAAATGATTTTAAATGTCTTTTCCAAAAGGAAAAATGTCACCACAAAGTATGTGAATCAGACTGGTATTAGCCATACTGGACTTCAAAAACACTGAAAAAAATGTCTTCAAATCTCTGACAAAAATTGTCTTTCAAAGGAGAAGTGAGTTGGGGGAAATTGAAGGCAGAGACAAACCATGAGACACTGTGGACTCTGAGAAACAAACTGAGGATTTTGGAGGGGAGGGAGGTGGGGGGTTGGGTGAGCCTGGTCGTGGGTATTAAAGGGCAGGTATTGCATGGAGCACTGGGTGTGGTGCATAAACCATGAATGCTGGAACACTGGAAAGAAATAAAATAAAATAAAATAAAATAAAATAAAATAAAATAAAATAAAATAAGTACAAATCTTTCAGTAGGCCATCAATTAACTATAAAGAGAGAAAAGTATTTCTAGGGACTCGGGAAATATACTTCCTGTGCTTTCTTTTCCTAGGAATATCGAGAATGTTCTCCATCAAAACAAGGGTGTCAGCAAGGAATATGAATTCGCAAACAGGAAACAATACCTGGGACATGTACATACTTTAACAAGTGTCTGTGGTTTATCTGAAATTAAAATTTTAGTGGGCATTCTGTGTTTTTGTTCACTAAATCTGGCAACTCTAGAATCAGGATCCAATCTAATGGGGTAGACAGGTCCCAAAATTAAAGTTATGCAGTAGATCTAAAATTTACCAGGTCCTGAGTGAAACAAAAGGACAGAGGTTCTCCAGGGTTGTCTTCAGAAAAAAAAAAAAAAAGGGCCTCTGAAAAATGGGGTGATTGGGTAGCAAAACTTGTGGTCCTGATAAAGGTTGTTCATTAAAAACTTCACATAATACCTTCTAGTTCCACCCATGTTATTTGCAAATGGCAAGATTTCATTCCTTTTTAATGGCTAATATTCCATTATGTTTATATGCCACAAAACAAGTGAACACATGAATACAACAAAAGAGCAACAGACTCATAAATATAGAGAATAAACTGGTGGTTGCCAGAGGGATAGGAGCAGAGAGATAGGCAAAATAGGCAGATGAGGATTAAAAGGTATATACTTCCAGTTATAAAATAAATAGGTCACAGGGATGAGAAGCACAGCATAGGGAACAGAGTCAATAATACTGTAATGACTTTCTCTGAGGACAGATGGTAACTACCCTTGACATGGTGAGCGTATGGAAATGTATACAGTTGTTGAATCACTACGTTGCACACCCGAAACAGTATGTCTACATTTTTACATATAATTACATATTATATTGCATAAAAGGTAACAGTATAAGTCAACTATAGGCCAGTTAAAAAATTTTTAAGGAAAAAAACTTGTTGGCAAACAAAATATAATTAAGAATGTTAATATCCTATGTTAAAGCAAACTAAATGTGGGATGATACTAAGCCACTAATAAAGCAAAAGATCTGACTTTGATATGGCCTGGTATTGAATAAAGTTTACAGAGTTATAACACAAAGTCTTTTGCTTCCAACTTCTAAAATCAACCAACCAGTGGAATAAGAAAGGTCCTGTTAAAGTTGTGGAACTGAACATCATAACAAATTTGATTACATAAAAGATAAATACAGAAAGTGGAAGGGGAAGGGAGAGAAGGGTAGCAGGATAATATCCTCCTTTTATATAAAGAGGAATCAAAACACTGACAAAAGTTAATGGAACAAGAAATAGAGGTGTTAGTACACTATTTAACGTCACAGAAGCAACCATATGAAAATCTAAAGGTAATAATCTAACTGCAAACAAGGGAGGACGAAGGGATCAGGTGAAGATCCTGAGTTAAATCTTCATTTTTCATAGCAGGCTGGCAATGAATACTTTTTTTAAATGCATATTTCTAACATTAATAAAGCACAGAACAAAAGAATAAGCATATTACTTAAAGTTATGCAAAAAACCACCAGAAAACTAAGGCCAGTGTTACAGACTGAATGCCTGTGTCTAGCCACAAACTCATATGCTGAAATCCTAACCCCCAATGTGATAATCCTAGGAGGTAGAATTTTTGGGAGGTGAATGGGTCATGTGGGTGGAGCTCCCATGAACAGGATTAATGCTCTTAGACTCTAGAGAGCTCTCGAGCCCCTTCCTCCATTTGAAGATACAGAGTGAGGACTTCTGTCTGCACCTTGGGGAACAGGCCCTCACCAAGAGCCTGACCACACTGGCACCCTGATCTTGGACTTCCAGTCCCCAGAAATGTAAGGAATGAATTTCTGTCATTCACAAGCCACCCAGTCTATCGTATTTTGTTATAGCAGCCTGAATTCACTAAGTGAACCAGAGAAAGAAGAGAGGGTCTCTGGATTGAAATTGTCAGTAAGGAGTCATAGGACAGAAAACCATTGCTTTTATTGCCTTTATAAGCTTTTCAGTAATATTCAGTTTATCTTTACATGTATATATTATACCTGTTATATCAATATAGATTTTTTAAATTAAATCAAGTAATATATCTGGGCTTGTAGTGTGTTCCAACAAATTGGTGAGAATTTCTTGCTATTTTAGGAGAGGTTCTACAATAAACTGAAGACAAGTTTTCTTGCTTGACGTAGATGCCAAAACTTAAACGGAAGAGTTTTGCTCTTAATCTTACCTGTGTCTCTAACTGAATCACATACTAGGGATGGTATTTCCCTCTGATTTGGTAACTGTACTGCGTCCATGTTCAAAACACTTCTATAAGCTGAAGTTTTTGTAGTAGCCAGAAGGTGGCATCAAAATCAATTGAGTGGAAATCCCAAAGAACAGGAACATATGCAAGTATCAGGAATAACTTCCCTGAAACTCAATAGGCAGAGAAAGTTACATCAACAGAGAACTCTGTTTTCCTTTGAGGTCTCTGTCTTATCTGTTTCAACATTTTAGAAAACTCCAGTGCTTCTCCAAGAGTCCTTTTGGTTAGGCATGGATAAACAAAACACAAAATGGACAAACTCTACATCTCAAATATTATCATGCCATTTCTAAACATGAAATTTAAGCTTAGTTATAAGGAAGGTTTTTGAGAGCTGAGAATCTAAAAGTTGTTGTAAGTACATCGTGACACTAACTTAGTACAAATATTCTGTTATAATCTAACAAGAATTTCCTGGACTGTTTTGTTTGGGGTTCTTAAATTAATTACACATCCTAACATAGATGCATTTCATTTTACAACAGAAATGTGTGCGTACGTGTGTGTGTGTGTGTGTGTGTTATTTTAATGATATTTTACCAGTTTATGTTCAAGGTTTTTAGGACTGGTAAATATGCAACGCTTTATCAAAGGCTGTTCTATAATTTATTTAATTAATCTCTATTGATGGTCATGTAAGCTGTTCCCACTTTTTTACTACTATTTCATAGTACCTGTATCGCTGTAACATTAGGAAATTTTATGCAAATTTCCACTAGATAAGTTTCTAGGAGGAAAACTGCTGAATCAGAAAAAACATACAAATTTGATGAGTATTGAGGAGAAGCTACTTTTAGACAACAGGCTTGGGCAATGGAAACTCGATCAAACCAGAAGGGCCGGCCCAAAGTGACCCTGGCTGAATGAATACAAGAGGCCCATCAGGGGACCCACCTCAAAAGGTCCATAGGTTAGAGATAACCCATGGGCCACTTACAACCAGCCACAGTTACCAAAACAGGGAAGTTCACGTTTCCATATCTCCTCACCTTCCCCCTTTAAAAACAGCCCCCACTCACTACCTTCCTTGCAGATCTGTCTGGCCTGCAGCTCTCTTGAGATGTATTCAATAAACAGCAGGGGGAGGGGCAGAAGGAGAGGGAGAAGAAGGCTCCCCACTGATCAGGAAGCCTGTTGGAGGGCTCCATCCCAAGACCTGCAGATCATGACCTGAGCCAAAGGCAGATGCCAAAACATCTGAGCCACCCAAGCACCCCTGCCTCAGGTGAATTCTTGCTACTGCCAGCGCCACTGTCTTCCACCTGATAGCAGCCTCACACCTGGTGCCCCCCTCCATTCCTCCTCCTGAGAGGGAAACACCACATTTAGATACCACAGTTTTGATAAATATTATATTTCATTCCATATATTATATTTAATTCCACAGTGGAAAATGAGATGCTTCCCCCCCCTTACTGTTTAGCACTGTAAAATTTTAATGTTTTTAAATCTGACAACCTAATAAACAAAAAAAGTATTAATTTGCATTTCTTTAACTATAGTTGAACAGTGTCTCGTATGATTATTGGCCATTATGTTATTTTCTGTTTATGACTTTTGCCAGCATTGATATTGAATTATTCGTTTCCTCTTTGATTTTGTCACGCAGTTCATATAATAAAGCTATTGACCCATTGTTAGATACATACATTGAAAATATTTTTTTCTGGACTGCCACTTATCTTTTAACTTTGTATATAATGAGTTAAGTGGTAACATAGTGGCAATATATTTTTAGATAGACTTTCTTACCCATAATTCTATAAACATACTTCTATGCTTTCTTCTGTTACTTCTTTTATTGTATATTTTATGTATAAAATCTTCAGTGTTTCAGTATTCATTTTGGTGTAAGGTAGGAGATAAATATCTAATTTTTGAATAGTATTTCCATTAATCCAGTACTATTTAACAATTCATCTTTGTTACTGATTCAAAATCCTACCTTTATCACATTCCAAATTTATATTTATAAATGTATTTACTGCTTTCTGCCTATTTCTATGATAGTTCCACACTGTTTAAGTGATTGAAATCTGACATTCTCATAAATATTTTCATTTATGATTAAAAACTAACCATCATTTAAACCTCCTTCATAAATTTTCATATTAATATACATCTATTATAAGAATTAAAACAATTGAGATGCTTAAAACTATAAATTTATCATGTATTATGTAATTATTACATGATAGTTATGGTATCAGAAATCAGTGGGCAAAACATATTGCTCAACCAACTACCAACTATTCTCAGATCATTGCATCTGCAGTTAGAAAAAATTTGGATTCCTACTTCAGTCCATTTACAAAACAGAAATTCTAAGTAGATTAGAAATTTAAATATAAAATTAAGGGAACCACAAAAATAAAGGTGAATGTTATTTTCAAGAGTAGGAAAGCAGTTCTAGTCATGACACAAAATCCAGAAACTAATCAGCTGCTTTCTTATATACTAGCAATGTAACTGTACAAAGAGAAATCAGAGAATCAATTCCACTTACAAAAGCACCAAAAACCATCAGATACCTTGGAATAAACCTCGCCAAAGAGGTAAGGATCTATACTTTAGGAGAACATTCATGAAAGAAATTGAAGACACAAAAAGATAGAAAAACATTCCAAGCTCGTGGATCAGAAGAATAAACATTATTAACATGTCTATGCTGCCTAGAGCAATCTATACCTTCAATGCTATCCCACTCAAAATAACAATGGCAATTTTTCAGAATGCTGGAACAAACAATCCTAAAATTTGTATGGAACCAGAAAAGACCCCAAATTGCCAAAGAAATGCTGAAAAAGAGAACCAAAGCTGGGGGCATCACATTGCCTGATTTCAAGCTACATTACAAAGCTGTGATCACCAAGACAGTATGGTACTGCACAAAAACAGACACATAGACCAATGGAACAGAATAGAGAGCCCAGATATGGACTATCAACTCTATGGTCAAATAATCTTTGAAAAAGCAGAAAAAATATCCAATGGGAAAAAGACAGTCTCTTCAATAAATGGTGCTGGGAAAATTGAACAGCTATATACAGAAGACTGAAACTCAACCATTCTCTTACACTCTACACAAAGATAAACTCTAAATAGATGAAAGACCTCAATATGAGACAGGAATCCATCAAAATCCTTGAGGAGAGCACACACAGCAACCTCTTCAACCTTGGCTGCAGCAACTTCTTGCAAGACTCTTCTCCAAAGGGAAGGGCAACAAAGGCAAAAATGAACTATTAGGACTTCATCAGGACAAAAACCTTCTGAGCAGCAAAAGAAACAGTCAACAAAACTAAAAGGTAACCTACAGAATAGGAGAAGATATTTGCAAATGACACTACAGAGAAAGGGCTGATACCCAAGATCTATAAAGATCTTCTCAAACTCATTACCCCCCCCCCAAAAAAAGACAAAACAAATAATCAAGTCAAAAAATGGGCAGAAGACATGAACAGACACTTCTCCAAAAAAGACATAAAATTGGCTAACAGACACATGAAAAAGTGTTCATCATCCTTAGCCATCAGGGAAATTCAAATCAAAACCACACTGAAATATTACCTTACACCAGTTAGGATGGCAAAAATCAACAGAACAAGAAACAACAAAGATTGGAGACGTTGTGGAGAAAGGAGAACCCTCTTACACTGTTCGTGCAAATGCAAGTTGGCAGCCACTTGGGAAAACAGCGTGAAATTTCCTCGAAAATTGAATTAAAAATAGAATTACCCTACGACCCGGCAATTGCACTACTGTGTATTTACCTCAAAGATACAGATATAGTGAAAAGAAGTGTCACATGCACCTCAGTGTTCAATGCAGCAATGTCCACAATAGCTAAATTGTGGAAAGAGGTTAGATGCTTTTCAACAGATAAAGAAGATGCAGTCCATATACACAATGGAATATTAGTTAGCCATCAGAAAGGATGAATACCCAACTTTTGCATCAACATGGATGGGACTGGAGATTATACTGAGTGAAATAAGTTAAACAGAGAAAGTCAATTATCATATGGTTTCACTTACTTGTGGAACATAACGAATAACATGGAGGCCATTAGGAGAAGGAAGGGAAAAACAAAGGGAGAGAAATCAGAGCAGGAGACAAACCATGAGAGACTATGTACTCTGAGAAACAAACTGGGGGGTTTTAGAAGGGAGGGCGTTGAGGGGATGGGTGAGCTGGGTGATGGGTATTAATGAGGGCACAGATTGTCATATGCAAACAATTTATCATGGAACACTACATCAAAAACTAATGATGTACTACTGTATGGTGACCAACATAACAATAAAAAAATCTAAAAACTATAATGGAAAAAAATCAACAGAATTACCTCCTAAAAACATAAACATAATTTTTAATGGCTCCATTACATTAGAGGTATCATAATTTATCATCATCCACACATTTCTGGATATCTGTAGAGTTTCCAATATATTGTTGTTATAAATCATAGGTTAATGCACATGTCTGTGTTACACTAGGATTGTCTTTGAATGATCTGTAGGTGCTGCAATTTGTATCCCATTTTTGTTGGAAATAAGTAGGTCATTGGCTTAGATCTAGAAAACTTACTGTTACACAGATCCTTTAAAAAAAAATAGCCTATTTTAAGAACTAGAGATTTAGACAGTTGTATGTTTTGTTTTGTTTTGTTTTTTTACACCATCTGGTGCTTTCTTTGTCCTTCATAGTGTAAAAGTTTTTTGGCAATGTCTAGGATTTTCTGAGTTACTGAGGTTAAAATAAGAATTACCGCTCTAGATGAGGACTTAGTTCAGTCTCCAATGGGCAACGAGGACATTTTGTAGGAGTTCGCTCCTCTGTCATAAACTCAATCTGATATGATTAAGGATTTGATCCTCACCCACCCTGCTGCCCAAATTTCTAGTTTCTCTCGATCATCTGTAATAATTCTACTCTGTGAATTTTAATACTTTCCTGAATCTATTTTTTAAATTTGTATCTCTTGGAATAATAAGCTCCAAAGTTATGGGTGGGCAACAGACTGAACACAACAAACGTTCACACGAAAGCACACAAAAAATGTTTTGGGACTTATATTTTTGTTGTTTTTGGTAGAAGTGAGGGCTTATATATATATATATATATATATATATATATATATATATATATATTTTTTTTTTTTTTACCTATTCAATGCTAACTTTTACAGAAATGGATTTAGCTATGAAGAACCAGGAGATCTAGTAAAAACCCAGGTATTGCCAGAAAAGAAATGGACCAGTGGGAAAGGAGAGGAGAGTTTCTAAAAATGTGAAATTTATGTTTTTATTTTGTTTTTTTAGGGTAAAGAAATAGAAAACTTGCTTTCGGAAATTGGAAACTTTTGTTATGATTAGCATTAGAAAGGAATTTGATAGAACATACTCCTTTATTTCAGCTAGTCAGAGTCATTATCTGTGGTAACCAAGAAGCCCTGAAAAGCCTACCACTCACTGAAGACTTCTGGGTGACACACATTTTCAAAAGCGAAGTAATTTGCCAGTAGGCACTGTGGCAAAAACAATTCTAACTGTAACGTTTAGCTAGTCAGAACTCAGACTTCTAAAAGCCTATTTCATAAGGCATTTTAAAAAATGGTTTCTGATAAAAATCACTCATCCAATTCATCCACTATAATTATACTTTTACTAAGCAGAGTCTTCATGCATTCTAATAAATGCTGCATAACAATGACAACTTGTCCTAAGTCATATGGTATGAAATTTCCCAATTGCTTATAAAAGGTATCTAAGAAAAACTGATGGGAAAAACTTCTTTTCGAATTTCAATCTTCCTACAAAGTCTAGTAGGATTATTGTACAAATTATTTTCTCACCAGCGAGACCCCAAGTCCTGGCCATTACGGCTCACCTGCTTGTACCCACCAACATTTGTCCCACATTTTCCTTAAGCTCTTCTTCCCAACTTAGCTCTTAACTCAGACAAAGGACCTTATGGGCATAACGTCTCATGATGGACATTGAAACTACCTCAAGCAATAATGACTGCCTGAGGAAGAGCTCCGGTGGCCCAGACCACCAAGCCAGTTTGAGCTAAACCCTGACTCACTTCTGCACAGATGGAACATGGAGTGACCTCTGGAATGACCTTCAATTACCTTTACTTCATTGTAATACTAAAATCTCTGCCCAAGATGGAGCATGAGCCTCATTTACATACCATATGATATATATCTCAAAAGTATATATATATATATCTTTAGGCATAGTTCTTTAAGGTTCAGGTATGACCTTATACCTATCTCTGCATACGATGACAAGGCTTTCCTATCTAAATATTCATCCTAACCTCAAATAAAAGGGACCCATTCATCCTTGCTCAGAGAGTTACAACTTATTTCCTGTGATCAACTTATTTAGTGCAAATAAAGTTTCCTTTGTGTGACAACTCACCTGGTGTAGTTTCTACCTGAGACTCACCAAGGAGTGAGCTCACGCTGGTTCAGTTACAATTTCTTGGCTCCCCCTTAGACAGTAATATCAGACAAAGGAAAGGCAGCCATACTCACTCATTGGGGGTGCCCTTCTGGCCACAAAAGTGACCCTTGCTGTCTGTAGGGTAGGCCACTCTCCTGGGGTCTCCATGTACCCAGGCTGCAGGAACAAGAAAGGACAAAAACTCTATCAGCGACAGCTGACTAAAGGCAGTCTGATTTGAGAAATTAGAATGCATGACTGCAACACACTAACCTCTCCCCTCAGTCACAGGAGATTATTGATTTTCTTCAAAGAGTAATTTCTTAATGAAAAGTAAAATAAAATATGGATGAATCAGTCAGAAAACACATTTCTCTTAATCTCTCAGGACTCATCTGGGTTGTAGCCAAAACCTGAGGTAATGCACTTAGAAAATGACATTTATTAGAATGTGAATTAGAGGGCACACTACAAATGCTTGGTTGGCTAGAAGTCACTTTTTTTCTAGGGCTTAAAACTAAATGACTTCATAGCAGAGCTAATAAATTTACAGTAAATATTATGATGTAATTCTTTTGGGTTATATATAAGTGAAAACCATTTAAAAATTCAACCGAATGAAACTGTAGTACCCAATTCACATTGACTAGTTCTTTATGACTTTATGTGCCATTATGAAAGGCAAACATCAGCAACTTTAGTGGCAATATATAATAAAGATTTTTTTCTGCATTTTGTCAGATAATCTCAACGCTTAGTATAAATAACAAGTGTTCTCAAACTTAAGGAAAACTGAAGGCTTGATTCTGTTTTCTCAGAAAATGCTGGGCTTTATATCATATAAACTCATCACCTTTATTTTCCAAGAATTATGAACTTGACTGACAGCGAGAATATAGAATGACAGAAAGTAACAGGCATTAGCTAAATAGTACCATCTAATTCTAACTGAATGCTTCTAACTTTTTCAGTCTGATTTATGTAGTTCCTAAAAATCTAGAAAATGCACTAGCCATCTGAAAACACTTGCCTCTGCATATGGAAAACCTATCTCTCTTTCCTTTGCTTCCTTTAACAGTTGCCCAGCTATCTCCTTACTCACATTTATTGGATTTGACAGTTCATGTAATAATTCAATCACCCTCACGTCCATGGCCTATGTGACTCAGGAAGATAAAAAAAAATCAATTCTGAATGAGAATTTTAATATGGAAGAGAAATTTTTCTCAATAATTTTTCTCATCCATCCAAGTCTTTCCTGTTACTATCTAAGTACCCAGAAAAGTCTTTGTTTCATTCTTTCTTCAATGTCATAGAGCCAAATAGGTTTCATCTTCTAATACAGTCTTATAAAATCTGATTCACTCAGGCAGTCCTCTGCTGCCTTATCTTCCTGTCTGTATTTCCCAGAACAAAGAGAGTCGACTGCAAAGAAAGCATTTAAATGTCATCTAAGCATTCAGTGGCCAATGTCTCTGGATGCTATTTCATTATACTCTGCTTTTATGTCTTTTTTTTGAGTCACATTTTAACTAAAGCTAAGAGGTCCACTTTTACCTATTTCCTGCAATATTTTTCTTTTATCCTGAAATATTTTATTCCTTTCCTATACAAATATTAACTCAGAAATGGCACATAAGGATGTATTTAGATTGCTAGGTTGGCTTCTTAATATACTTATGACACTGAACAAGTCATTTAATTGTTTTAGTTTTGGCTTTCTAATTTGTTGCTACAAAATGGGCACAAAAATACCAAATCCTATAAGAATGTTGAGAATATTAAAGAAGATAATAAAGTATAATACCTAACATGGTGCTTTGCATGCAATATGGACTTGGTAACATTAGTTCCTATTTTAGGTTTCCCAGACGTAAATCCGGAGATAAGGACTTTGCTGTGGGTAGGTTAATTTAGGAGATAATTCTAGGAAGCGTAAGTGGGAAGGAAGCAAAGCCAATGAAAGGCATGTTCACAAGACGGGTACTTTTGGGGACGTGGGGACTCCATCCTGCTGAGGACCTTCTGAGGAGCCACATAGAACATGCTTACTGAGGGGCATGGTGAAATAGCCTACCATAGCTGTAAGCAAACCCAGAAGAATGGAAGGGATGTGAGGGGCATTAGCAGAATCTGCCATAGTTTCTTTCCCTTTTTCATCAATTAACCAAAGAATTTACTAAGTGGCCACTATGCATCCGGTACTAGAAGTCAATACCAATATAGTTTATATCAGACTTCAAGAAAAGAGAAGCGGAGCAACAAAATTTGCAGAAGCAGGTACCTGAGTGGCTCAGTTGGTTTAGCATCTGACTTGAATTCTGCTCAGGTCATGATCTAGGGAGGTGAGATTGAATCTCAAGTCGGGCTCCACCCTCAACAAGAAATCTGCTTGAGATTCTCTCTCTCCCCCTCTCCTTTTGCCCCTCCCTCATGCCCGTGTGCCCTCTCAAATAAATAAATAAAATCTTTAAAATTTACCAAAGCCATAGAGAAGAACTGAACGTGGCAAAGATTGAAAAATGACTAGAACTTGGACCAGGTAGCCAGGAGCAGGGAAGAATTTATAGATTGAGGAAACAGTATAATGATAAGAGCTTCACTGTATTAATCACTTACAATGGGTCAAGTACTATGCTAATTGTATTGCATCCATTGTCTTATTTGAGTCTCGCAGTAATTCTATAAGGTAGATATTATTTTCACTCAGATTTTGTAGGGTAAAAAAAACAAAGCTGCAATAAAAAGATGGCAGGGAGGGGCAGAGAGAGAGAGAGAATCCTAAGCAGGCTCCATGCCCAGCATGTAAGCCCGACTGCACAACCCCAAGATCATGACCTGAGCCAACATCAAGAGTTGGACACATAACCTACTGAACCACCCAAGTGCCCCTCAGAATTTTATTTACTTCTCAGGGTCATGGTTTTCAGTGGCATGAACAGGGCTTAAAGTTAGGCTTGTTGCTGTCTAAAGCTTAAGCTTTTTTTTTTGTTTGTTTTTTTGTTTAGATTTTATTTATTTCTTTGGCAGAGACAGATCACAAGTAGGCAGAGAGGCAGGCAGAGAGAAAGGAGGAAGCAGGCTCCCTGCCGAGAAGAGAGCCCAACGCGGGACTCGATCCCAGGACCCTAGGATCATGACCTGAGCTGAAGGCAGAGGCTCAACCCACTGAGCCACCCAGGCGCCCCTAAAGCTTAAGCTTTAACCGCCAGGCAGCTGTAATGCTGCCTGCTAGAGGATAAATTAGGAATGAGCTTGTTAGCAGTGGGAAACTACAGGGATATTGGCTAGATGAGGATCAGCAGGATGTTGGACACATATGGTAGGAAAGGAGATGTCACAGGTAATTTTGGAACTCTGTCACTTGAAAAGAAAAACTTTGTACTTGGCAGGAGAGGACAAGTATCTGGTTGGGAGGGAGCTGGTGCCTGGGGACAAAGGAGAAAGAGACAAAGATTTAATTGTCAAGGGAAGAATGCCCTTTTATGGTTCTGTAGTTTTAAATTGAGACAGGTGGCTGGGATATGAAGTTGCTGCTACACCTCTCTAGACAAGCTCTGGCACAGAAGCTGTGCTGCCGACCATCTGTGCTTGAGCTGGAACGTCAAATCTTTGCTACCAGCTGCAAAGACCAGTTTCAACCAAGTCACCTCAGCCAAGGGTATCTGGTTTTATCTCCTCCATCAGTTCCCCATCTTGTCACACCTTCACTGGAGGAATTGGACAGGGGGAAAAAAGGAGGAAATGGAGACATGCAGCAACAGCATTTTATCTGTGAACAAATCGGGACTGCCACATTTTACTCCCTTTCTTAGAATTTCTCTATTCATGGCACTTCTTGGAATCTGCTGTCCAATATGGTAGCCACTAGCCACTTGAGTCCACGGAACACTTAACTGTGGCTTATCTAAACCGAGACACGTTCGAAGTACAAAATACACATCAGATTTTAATGACAGTATGCAGAAAAAAAGAACTAAAATTTCAATAATTTTTATATTGATCATATCTGAACTCATAGTTATTGTTAAATACAATATATTATTAAAGTTAATTTTTCACTTATCTCTTTTTATTCTCTTAACAATGGCTATTGGAAAATTTGACATTACACGTGACTCACATTTTGTTGTTCCTGGATAGATCTACTCTTAAATTTTCCCCACGAATGTCAAGGATTTGTTATATACACTGATTAATAGTGCCATTACATCACAGATTTGTTGGGGTACCTGGGTAGCTCATTCATCTGTGCTCAACTCTTGATTTCAGCTCAGGTCATGATCTTGGGGTCATAAGATTGAGCCCTGCATTAGGTTCCGTGCTTGGCAGGGAGTCTGCTTGAGATTCTCTCTTTCCCTCTCCTTCTACCCCTCCCCCAACTCACATGCTCTCTCTCTAGAAAATAATTTTTAAAATCTTTAAAAAAAAATAGTGCTGTAACTTCAGATTTGCAAGTCAGTCCTTCTCTAACCACATCATACCCCATGCATCCTTTTTATAATAAATATTTTGCCATGTTCCTTTTACAATTTTAAATAATACACATAACAAACTCACCCACATACATAATTTCTTTTAAAATATCAATATCATGGGGGCCTGGGTGGCTCAGTGGGTTAAGCCTCTGCCTTCGGCTAAGGTCATGATCTCAGGGTCCTGGGATCGAGCCCCGCATCGGGCTCTCTGCTCAGCAGGGAACCTGCTTCCCCCTCTCTCTGCCTACCTGTGATCTCTCTCTCTGTCAAATAAATTTAAAAAATCTTAAAAAAAATCAATATCATGTCCTCATGTAATGTAAATGAGAAATAGAAAATAGTTTATAAAGTATGCATATCAATATGCAAATGCTTAAGTGGCTAAACCAAAAGATAGTGAATGAAGCTAGTTGTATGCACCTATAGATAGAATCACTGAATGTAACAACTATAACTACAAGAATATGTAGGTGTACTTACTGTGTAAGAGACTTAAATAATACAAATGTGTCATTAACGATATGATTTTCTTAAGTGAATAAATCTTAGTGATTTCTAACAAAAAATTACACTCTTTAAATTCCCTTGGTATTCACTGAAACCATGCAAAAATAATGTTTGTAATTTTAAAACAGAAGTTCTAGATTCAATGACTTAAAAAATGAGTAGCCGTTTACATGAGGGACATGGGGAAGTCAGGCAGTAAGTGAGACAATTCTTGGTGGTATAGAACTATCCCAGATATTGTAAAACATCTACCTTTCCTGCTCCCATCCACTAAATGCCAGTAGCACTCCCCCTCAAACACAATGACAATCACAGAGTCAACTCAGGGGCACCTGGGTGGCTCAGTGGGTTAAAGCCTCTGCCTTTGGCTCAGGTCATGATCTCAGGGTCCTGGGATCGAGCCCCGCATCAGGCTCTCTGCTCAGCAGGGAGCCTGCTTCCTCCTCTCTCTCTCTGCCTGCTTCTCTGCCTACTTGTGATCTCTGTCAAATAAATAAATAAAATCTTTAAAAAAAAAACAAAAACAAAAAGTCAACTCAAATTTTTTGAAAGACCTAGTCAGCGGTACTGCTTCAGTTGAGTTCCACTGGTTTATATGTTCATTCACACACTCAAAAATATATATATAAAAAAAACCCATACATATGTATGTATATCCCAAATTATCTTTTTTGCTTCCATATTTTATGGGGGTGGATATATCATGGAGTTCTTTCTTATAATTTAATACCATTTACTTTTATTCAGCTGACCACCACCTATGATGACTTTGAGATAGGTCCAAAAATTATTTGACCTTTTTCCTTCTAGAGATGGTGCATAATTCCCCATCTCTTCTGTGTGGACTAGACTTAGTGACTTGCTTCTAATGAACAGAATGTGGCAGAAATTACATTTGGGTGACTTCCAAAATTAGGTCATAAAAGGCATCCACGGCTTCATCTTTGCTCTCCTTTCGATCACTAGCTCTAGGGCTTGCAATACTCAGAAAGTCCTACAGAAAAGCCCACATGACTGCCAGCGGTCTGTGAGTACTGAAGCTTCCTGCCAACATTCATGTAAGTGAGTCATCTTAAAGCCTGGCCCTCCACTTGAAACAAGCCTTCAACTGACTGTAGCCTAGGCTTAAATCTTGACTGAAATCTCATGAAGCCATGAACTTGGAGCCAGAGCCACCTGGCGAAGCAGTTCCCAATTCTTGACCACAGACACTGTGAAATAAGAAACATTCATTGCCTTATGGAGTGATCAACTGTGTAGCAATAAAGAAGCAATTACTATACAGCTTTTAAAAATATTTTATATACTTGAAAGATTTAATCATTTTTCTCTTCTCTGATCTAAATATTCATAATAATTAAATCCCCTATTCTATTTGATTCACTTTGTTATGTTTCTTAACCCATAGCTACAATTGCTAGGATTTTAGTAATTTTTTTCTTCACTATATGATTTAATACATGGAGTCCTCAACTTGATGTAGATAATCCCTAGGTCCTAACCAATTATACAGCACCTGATACCTATTAACCTTAATTCTTAAAAGAAAGTTAGCATGAAAAGCTTTAAAGTGCCAGTCTAGAAAATGATCAAACTCCCATTCACTCATTCATACATACAGGATGGTCAATTATCACATTTCTATCCATTTAGTCATTCACTCATTGGGCCATACTTACTGTGGTAGGCACATAAAGACTCTGAGGATATAGAGATGAACACATTCATATTTAGTATATTATTTCATAATTAACACATTCTCCCTAAGGAAACTATATTTCATCATGATTGGCCATTGTAGCAAGAGAATGGCTTCTAAAGAATGATAAGAATTATCTTTAGCTTAATGAAGTCACAACCTTAATTTTAACTGTTCTTCGGGTTGTAGTCTTTACCAGAACACATCAAAGTGGTCTCTGCTGCCTTGAATGCAGCAGCTGGTCCTTTCCTCCTTTCCCAATAAGTGGAGAACACCAAGGGAATTTGCTTTCACCTGGAAAAGATAGTATTGCATCCTCACTATCTTCCTTCAAAGTCATAGGACTGCCTAGCTCTTTGCCACAATTTAGTCTGCCGAGTTTTGATACTCTTATTCCACAGGGCACCACACAAATTCCTTACGTTGGTGGCATTCTAAGATCTGGAGAATATTAGAAAGCATGTGATTTTGATGCCTCCAAAGGACTTACATACGCTAATGAATGGGAAATAAATCTTAGGAAAATGCAAGTCTTCTAAAACAGACTTGAGGAGTCCAGTAAGACAGCTCCTCCAAGGTGAAAGATAAGTTGCTGCACCTTGCATTCTCTGTTAAGAAAGAGGCACAACTCTAATCACCTACCAGATTTGAGCAAAACCCAGAGTAATAAAATGTTTTTCAACAGAATCCATTCTACTGTATATGTAGATCTACCAGCAGGCATGGCATAATGTACTCAATGGTGCTCAAAATATCTGTCAGAACAGGATGCTGTATGCAACCTATGGAAAATGTCTTTTAGAGAGTCATAGTTGGGGTTCCCTGGGGTTTTGGAGAAAATTCATGTGGTTTCAAGCAAAAGATTGTTCTTTTGAGAAGTTGCTCCTGAATCATACTCAATGACATAAGAAGCCCAGCATAAACTAGATGTTATCTGATCCATCAAGCCTAAAGTTAGCTGTGCCCCACAGCACTCCATTATTGAGCAGAAGTGGTATATTCATACGGTGCTTGAGAAAGTCATGAAGGCACGAGAAAGTTACATAAAAATACTGGTTACAATAGTATGTTGACTCTTGAGGTGCTGTCTTAACATGGACCTATGACTCATGAAAGGGACCTTATGATAGTTCACTGGGGGAAAAAATTAAACTAGATTCATAGATGGCTACAGAGGATCTGTTGGTACCGATCAGGGGAAATGCTCCTGGTTATCTACTTTGACTGGAAGAAGAGATGACTTGAATTACTTGTTTATTCATAAATAGAAGTCAACAATTTGGCCACATTGTCATGGACTTGAAAATAGAACTATTAGACAAGGAAGTTAGAGAAATAACTAGAAGGACTGAACTTAAAATGGACCTAGAATATGAAGATGTTGAGGTTTCATATGGTTACTGAGTAAAGACCCTTTTGTAGCGGTATCTTTTATGATTAAATGTTAAGACATTTATTTAATGATTTCATTGAAAAGTAATCACGACAACAGGGATGAAGATTATGCGGGAATTTTGATAACATGGAGTTTTATCCAAAAGGGCTGACTTGGCTCCTAACAATGCTTATGTGACAAATTTGCTAGTAGTGGATGACCAACCCTGAACTAGCCAACCTTATGAATAGTTGAATACCCTATCAGAGATCCATTTGAAGCACTACTTAAGAAGCAATACCTTTCAAGTTTGGGTTGTTATTTTTTTAGAGTAGAGCAGGATCCTAGCAGGAAATACACGTTATAGTCACACAGAAAAATTGTAGAGAATTTAGTAAATAAAGACACGGGTAGAGTTATGGGAAATAAGAGTTGATGCAGTACCCAGAGGCTAGCAACAATTGGGAGCCATTTTTGCTTCTATGACTGAACTAGCAAAGGGGAAAGAGGTTACCCAAATCCAGAAAGAAAGGCGAAATGGAAACACCGACTGGTAAGACTGGAAGCCTTAGGGAGAGAGGTATAGCTAACCTGAAAGGACTTGCCAGGAAGAGAGCCAGAAAAATACATTTCACAAACTCATTCTCCTACGCTCCAAGCTATTACTGATACCTCCTACTGGCCAAACCATATCAGAAGCTGCAGGACTAGAGAACCTGTTGATATAATCCTTAGGGTTATATGTTAGTTTCTCAGAGGACAGAGCAGGGTGAAGAACAGGTAGAGGAGACTGGAGGGGACAAAGAAAAATACCCAGCCTGTATTCTGAATAAGTGACCAGCCTACCCAAGGATGGAACTTTCGATATATTCAGCAAAACATCTAGAACATGGGGTGCCTGGGTGGCTCAGTGGGTAAGGTCTCTGCCTTCGGCTCAGGTCATGATCTCAGGGTCCTGGGATTAAGCCCTGCATCAGGCTCTCTGCTCAGCAGGGAGCCTGCTTCCCCCTCCCCCTGCCTGCCTCTCTGCCTGCTTGTGATCTCTCTCTCTCTGTCAAATAAATAAAATCTTTTAAAAAAACTTTACAACATTATTAAAAACAAAAGAGTAAACAAAATAACCAGAGGTATAAGATTTCAGATTTTCTTTTGTCAGAATTTAGTGCCACATAGAGGAGCAAGAGAAAAGAGCAAAAAAAGAAAGACACACATTCTAAATTTCAGAGTCTGAAATGGAAGGGGTGACAGTAGGAGGTAAAAGTGGGAAATGCATATTTTTAAGAAATCTTTGGGAAAAAAATAGAAAAAGCATTGAAAGAAAATGGAAAACCAACCAAATAATCCAAAAAACTAAATAAACCTTTTTACATCTTTGTTGTTTTCTTCATTAGCAAGACTGACTCTATGCTGTTTACTTTAATATACTTTTTCTAGTTTTCTAGGTAATGTTAATCTATCACATTCATAACCTGTTTAAAGGTTTTGATTCACATTGGAAAATGAGGTTTTTTTTTTAAAGGTAAGGAAGTAGTTGGAAATAATGACAGAAATTTATTCATTCTTCATTCTTTCTACAGATATTTTTTGAGTACCCGCTATGTGTCAGCACGAAGGTCCTTGCTCTCTGAGCCTAAAGTCTATTGGAGGAAAGAGATCTTAATGAATGAATTGCACAAACATAAAATTACAATTCTGACAAGCAATGCAAATGAGCAAAAATGGTACAAAGAGAAGGATTAATAGAAGCCAATGACCAAATGAAAGAGGTCAGGGATGATGTCTTTGAAGAGGTAATGCAGGAGCTGAGACTTGAGAAATGAACGGATGCACAAGGAGGCGTCCATTAGAGGGACACACGGATGAAGTCCCTAGGAGGGGTGGGGCATGATGGGTACTGCAATGGAAAAGGAAAGCAGTGTGGTGCAGAGACAGGCTGACTCATGGTTCCGATATGAATAGACAGGCAGTATCCTAGGTTATTTTCTATAATGAAGTACAGAGAGATGGTTCTAGCATAATATGTTGATCAGTACCAGCATACAATCCATAGCAGAAGTTCTGTTCTCTTCCTATTCAAATTTTCCTTGAAAAACCTCAAGGTCACCACACATTCAGTGTCACTCATCATGGTGTTTGCTTAATTGTAGTTCCATAATTGGCAACACCCCCTTGTTTTATATGAAGGAAGAGCTCTCATCATTCCTGAAAATTGATGTAATTTATTACATCTGAAAATGCTCCATGTAATATTCATTAATATCTACTAATAAATACATCTTTTTTGAAAGATCCATGAAATCATTTGAGGTCTTCCTGGCCAAAAACCCCCAAAGAATGAGATACTGTCTGACATAATTTTATTTACTCTATAGGATGAGCATTAACTGAAAGAAAAAAAAAATCAAGCCTATATTAGTAAGTGTCTATTAGCATAAAGACTGTGCTTCCCTTTTTAGTGCATACTTATTAGAGGCTAATTTTGCAAACAACCACGGAATGTAGACAATGACAGCACAGTGAAGTGAACACACACTCAGTCCCATAGTGTTAAGACCAAAGCTATTAGATTATTCATGGCTTTTGCTTGCAGAAGAATACCTGCTTTCCACTTACTCCTCTGACACTTGCTGTTTTAAGCCCAACTCTATGTGTGTGAAATTAGGAGAGGAAGAGAAGGAGAGAGAGAAAAGCATTAGGAGACTATCATGGGGTTCTGGTCAGTCAGTCCCCTTTCTTACTTAAAAGATTCCTTATCTTCTTCTTCATTAAATAAAAGTCACTATAGTATGATGGTTAAGAGCACAGGCTCTAGAATTAAACTCTCTGGGTTGTATTGGTGAATAAAACTAAATGACAAAGTGACATAGCAATTGATACAAATCTAGATCAATTGCCTACTCCCTTTAATTTTCGGCTTTAGAAATAACTTTGAAGGACCACTTTAAGCAAAACTGGTACATTCGTGTGTGTGTGTGTGTTGCATATAGAGAAAGAGAAGTTATTTGTGAAGCACTCCTATTTGGGTAATTCATAGCAGATAAGCGAAGACTCGTAAGAGATAGGTAAAAGCTTTATGCAAGTAAATTATCCTTTCACTCCTATCAAGGATATGCATGTTACTGAAGTACCAGGAGCAAGCATTATTATCTAGCATTATCTTTCATTTTCAACATTTGCAAAGCATGTGCCTGTTGTGCTCTAGGGTTGAGTCAGAACTTGCAGCCATTAAAAAGCCCTCTGTCAAGGAGAAAACGTGATTAGACCAACTGCTTGCACTGACACTTAAAAATTAACTACAAATCTGTTTGGGGCAGCTAAGGCATTCCCCAAACACTTGCTGGTTGGGAATGTTGGCTTTCAAATCATTATTCTGTATCCCTTAAAGGTACATTTTAGCTGTCTTAATATGTGAGAAACAGGCCTGCCAAATTGTGCTTATGGCTTTTTAACACAAGCAATTTACAAATGCAATGAAGCAGATAATAGGACACATGATACCGAATTTGAAAATCTGTGTTGATGACACTTCTGCTGTAGAAACATTTTTGGAAGCAGGCCGATATTCAGTTGCCTGGATAAGAAAAATGTTGTCTACCATTTCACAGGTGGCCTCTTCCACCCAATGGTGAGCTTCAGGTCATGCCCTTGAGCACAAATCAGTCTCTCTCATGCTAACAATATTCTACTTAGAAAGATCAAGAATGCACGCATTCAGCAAAATATAACAAATGCAAAAAAGTCTTACCAAAACACTAAAAAAAATCTGTTCAAGTAACAAAACTAGGTGCTATCTTTCTTAAAATGAAGGATTCCTAAACAAGAGGAAGTGTAGGTATCTAGTTTAATTTACAAAATATTTATATATTTGTAAAGATAATGAAAAAAGACATTTAAAACTGGTTTTGGTTAATTATAAATATAATAAATTTTTTCTAATAAAAGATTACTTGACTTTTGGGAAAAAGAATGGGGAGGACCCTAAACTCACCTCGTCCCATGTATACAACTAGATAACATCCACAACAATGTAAACATCCAGAAAACAACCCAGGAACTGGAAGAATGGACTCTCCACAACTACATATAGAGAAGAGACCACATCCAGAGGGTAAGAAGGGTAGAAATGCAGCTGGGAGCTAAATGGACCAACAGGACTGCCCAGAGAAGAAAGGGATGTCACAGGCACAAGGAGGGAAAAGAAACAGAAACTTGCACTCCCAGGTAGGGGGTCTGTACTTGGAATACAAATACCCATAATATTCAAACACCAAAGGGGCCTAACTTTGCAAGTTCTTATAATCATGGGGCTTAACACCTGGAAATTTAAAATCAGCAACTTGGTTCTAGAAAGCTGAAGAGCCACAAAACACAAAACTCTGTTTTAGAAGGTGGCCCTTCCCACCGTTTAAGAGACAGCACAACAAACAACCCTACTGAGATTTAAATTAAAAAAATAAAGAAGTGCTGCATCTATGTTGTAAGATTTTTGTTTTTAAGTAATAACTACACCCAACATGGGGCTTGAACTCAGAGCCTAGAGATCAAGAGTTGTATACTCTATCAACTAAATCAGCCAGGTGCCCCTAGAAGCAGCATTTTTATAAAATGCCTGGGGCCTAGGAAATGGAGATGTATTCACTAATCTTAGAGCTTGTGCTGGAGGGGCAGGGATCTTTGGGATACTTCAAGAACAAAGGAACTGGCAGGTGCCATTTTCCTCCTCCACTGCCAACCTAAATACAGAGACACCTGCAGGAACCAGTGCAGCCTGAACATTTCACCTAAACTGGTAACAGTGTGCCCACCCCTGTGGGTTTCTATAGATCTGTACACTCCATCCTCTTTGGCCTCTACAGAAATTCTCCCTGGCAGTTGCTGGTCCACTCCAGAAGTAGACAAGTGAGGACATTGCTGGCACCACATGCTTCGTCCCCACATTCACCTGTGGACCTGTACTTTCCCAAACACCCTTAGCCAGAGAACATCTGGCCACAAACCTGGCAGTGTGCAAGCAGCCCTGACAGAGGCCAGTACAATTTAAAGAGTCTCTAAACCAGGAAGAGGGAAAGATAACCACAAACACCAGACTGACTGGGGCTCCAGTAGGGGGCTGGGGAAAGATATCTGATCTGACTGCAGCCTCCCCTGCCCCATTAATAAAAACTTCTCAGGGGACAATACAAGAAAAGCACACTGCAGTTTGCTGCTACCTCAACTCCAGCAAACACCTGGTCTAACTCAACTCAAGCAGTTGAGTTCCAGAATGGCCCATTAACAACACAGGTACCAAATGCTGGTCACAACAAAGAGCCATTTCAGACAAGTAGCCTACAAGTAAATGTAGCTCAGCCACAATAGTAGGGTGCATGCAACACACACAGAAGATGCCCTTGAAGCATGGTTCTGGTGAACAAGGGACATCACACTGCAAGGCACTATAGGACCTCTTTTTGATAAGGCCATGGCTGTCAACAGTAGGAGACATAGCTGACTTTCCTAACACATAGAAACAGACATGGAATTACATAAAATGAGAAGACAGCAGAATTTGTCCCAATTAAAGCAACAGGAAAAAAATCATAACCAGAGAGCTAAATGTAATGGAGATAATTAATATATACACCTGATAGAGAGTTTAAAGTAATGGTCACAAAAATACTCAGTGGATGTGAGAAAAGACCCACATGTAATAGGGATAATTATATATGCCTGATTGAGAATTTAAAGTAATGGTCACAAAAATGCCCAATGGGCTTGAGAAAAGACCTCAGTAAGACCTTCAACAAAGAGACAGAAAACATAACCAATCAGAGACAAAGAAACAATAGTTAAATTTTAAAATATAGAGATAGAATAAATAGTAGAACTAGAGGAAGCAGAGAAACAGATCGGTGACCTGGAGGACAGAGTAATGGAAAGCAATCTGACTGAATAGGAGAGAGAGAGAGAAAAAAAAATGAAAATAGACTTGGGGAACTTAGTGACACCACCAAAAATAATATTTACATTATATGGACCCCGGAAAGAGAAGAGACAGAAAGGGGGGCAGAAAATTTATTTGAGGAAACAGGTGAAAACTTCCCAAATCTGGGAAAGAGAGCAGAAATCCAGATGCAAGAGGCAGAGAATCCCCAAGTAAATCAACCCAAGGAGATCCACACTAGGACACATAGTAATTAAAATGGCAAAAGAAAAGGGGCACCTGGGTGGCTCAGTTGGTTAAGTGACTGCTTTCGGCTCAAGTCATGATCCTGGAGTCCCGGGGTGAGTCCCACATTGGGCTCCCTGCTCAGCAGAGAGTCTGCTTCTCCCCCCGACCTTTCTCCATTCATGCTCTCTCGCTCTCTCTCATTCTCTCTGTCTCTCTGTCAAACAAATAAATAAAATCTTTAAATTAAAAAAAAAAAGAAAGAAAAATGGCAAAAAAAAAGTGATAAAGAATATCAAAGGTTTCAAGAGAAAAAAAGACAATTATATATTTGGGGAACCTCAAAAGCCTATCAGCTGATTTTTCAGCAGAAATTTTACAGGCCAGAAGAGAGTGCTGTGATATATTCAAAATACTAAAAGAAAAAGATCTGCAACCAAGAATACTCTATCCAGCTAGCCTTATAATTAATTATATTATAATCAATTCTTATTCGTTCAGAATAAGAGAGATAAAGAGTTCCCTAGGTAAACAACAGTTTAAGAAATTCATGACCACTAAGCCAGCCCCACAAGAAATATTAAAGGGGACTCTATGAATGGAAAGAAAAGACCATAAACAGAAGCAAGAAAAGTAGGAAGCACAAAAGCAGTAAAATTAAGTATACCTATAAAATCAGTAAAGGGATTCACAAAATTAAAGAATATAAAGTATGACATCATATAACTAAAATGTGGGGGGGGGACACGGGAAAGGAGAAAATAATTGATTCAAACTTAAGCCATCAATTTAATATAGACTACTATATGCATAAGATGAACTTAATGGCAACCACAAATAAAAACCTCTGGTAGAGAAGCAAAAACCAAATAGAAAGGAATCCAAGTAGATCACCAAAGACAGCGAATAAACCATGAAACAGAGTATGAGAGGGAACAGAGAACTACAAAAACAACCATAAAGCAGGTAGCAAAATGGCAATAAGTACATACTTACTAATAATTACTTGGAATGTAAATGGATTAAATGCTCTAATCAAAAGACATAGGGTGACAAAATGGATAGAAAAGCAAGACCCATTTATATACTGCCTACATCTCATTTCAGACCTAAACACACATGCAGATTAAAAGTGAAGAGATAAGAAGCATTGAATATGCAACCATATGCAATCACTACGTTTGCAACCATAGTGAAAAGAAAGCTGGGGTAGCAATTCTTACATCAGACAAAATAGACTTTAAAACAAAGACTGTAGCAAGAGACAAAGGAAGACAGTATATAATCATAAAAGTAACAATCCAACATAAAGATAGAAAAATTGTAAATATTTATGTACCCAACATGAGAACACCCAAGTACACAGAGCAGCGTATAACAAAGAAAATGAACAATAGTAATATAATAAGAGTAGGGGATTTTAACACCCCATTTATATCAATGGATAGATCACCCAAACAGAAAATCAGCCAGGAAACAGTGGCTTTGAATGGCACATTGGACATGATGGATGGATCTAAATGATACATGATACATGAAACAGCAGACTACACATTCTTTTCAAGCACATATGGAACATTCTACAGAAAAGATCACATATTAGGCCACAAAACAATCTCCAACAAATTCAAAAAGATCAAAGTCATAACATGCTTCTTTCCGACAGCAATGCTTTGGAACTAGAAGTCAACCATAAGAAAAAAGCTGGAAAGAATACAAATTCATAGAGGATAAATAACGTGCTACTAAACAATGAACAGGTCAACCAAGAAGTCAAAGAGGGCATCAAACAATACACAAAGATGAATGCAGATGAAAACCCAATGGTTCAGTCTTTGGGATGCAGCAAAACTGTTCTAAGAGGCAAGTTTATAGCAATGCAAGCCTACCTCCAGAAGAAATAAAAGTCTCAAACAACCTAACCTTACATCTAAAGGAGCCAGAAAAAGAAAAATAAAGCCCCAAGCCAGAAGGAAAAACCAGGAGCTGGTTCTTTGAAAAGATCAACAAAATGGATAAGATTATACCCAGACTCATCCAAAGGAAGGGAGGGAGGGGGGAGAAAAAGGAGAAAAGAGAGGGAGGACTTAAACATAATCAGAAATGAAAAAGAAATAAACAATCTCACAGAAATGCAAATGATTAAAAGAAAATATTATGAAAAACTATATATCTACAAATTGGACAACCTAGAAGAAATGGATAAATTCCTAGAAACATAATATCCCAAAACTAAATCAGGAAGAAATATAAAATATGAATAGACTGATTACCATCAATGAAACTGAATCAGTAATCAAAAACCTCCCAAAAAACAAAAGTACAAGACCATATGGCTTCATAGGTGAATTCTACCAAACATTTAAAGAGGCAATATTTATTCTTCTCAAACTATTCCAAAAAACAGAAGAGGAAGAAAAGCTTCTAAATTCATTCAATGAGACCAGATTCACCCTGATACAAAATCAAAGACACTACAAAGAGAACTATCAGCCAATATTTCTGAGGAACACAGATGCAAAATCCTCAACAAAATTAGCAAAATTAGCAAACTAAATCCAACAACACATTTTTAAAAAGTCATTCACTATGATCAAAGAGGATTTGTTCCTTGGATGCAGTGTGGCTCATTATTTGCAAATAAATCAACATGATACATACACACATCAAGAAAAGAAAATCCAGGGGCGCCTGGGTGGCTCAGTGGGTTAAAGCCTCTGCCTTCGGCTTGGGTCATGATCTCAGGGTCCTGGGATCGAGCCCCGCATCGGGCTCTCTGCTTAGTGGGGAGCCTGCTTCCTCCTCTCTCTCTCTGCCTGCCTCTCTGCCTACTTGTGATCTGTCTGTCAAATAAATAAATAAAAATAAAAATAAATCTTTAAAAAAAAAAAAGAAAAAATCCATAGCATCATTTCCATAGATGCAGAAAAGTTGTTATACATCCAACACCCATTCATGTAAAAACTTTCAAAGAAAGAGGTTTGGGTGTGGGGGGAACATACCTCAATGTACTAAAGACCATAAATGAAAAACCCACAGCTAACATCAAATTCAATGCTGAAAAACCGAGAGCTTTTCCTCTAACATCAGGAATAAGACAAGGATGCCCACTCACCACTTTTAGTCAACATAGTACTAGAATTCCTAGCACAGAAATCAGACAAAGAATAAAAGACGTCCCATATGGTAAGGAAGCGGCACTATTTGCAGATGATATGATACTATAAATAGAGCAAACCATAAAGACTGAACCAAAAACTACTAGAATTGATTAATAAATTCAGTAAGGTCATGGGTTACAAAATCAATATGGAAATTTGTTGCATTTCTACACAAAAATAATGAAGTAAAGAGAAATTAAGAGAACAATCCCATTTATAATTTCACCAAAGATAATAAAATACCTAGGAATAAGCTTAACCAAGAAGGTGAAAGACCTATACTCTGAAAACTATTAAATACTGAGGGAAGAAACTGGAGATAGTACAAATGGAAAGAAATTCTATGTTCATGGATTGGAACAATAAATATTGTTAAAATGTCTATACTACCCTAAACAATCTACAGATTAATGCAATCCTTGTACAACTACCAACAGATTTTTTTTTTCAGAACTGGAACAAATAATCCTAAAATTTGTACAGAACCACAAAAGACCCCCAATGGCCAAAACAATCTTGAAAAAGAAAAGACTGGAGGTAACATAATCCCAGATTACAATATATACTACAAAGCTGTAGCATCAAAAACAGTATGAGACTAGCATGAAAATAAGCACACAGATCAATGAAATAGAATAGAGCACCCCGAAATAAGTCCATGATTACATGGTCAAATCTTTGACAAAGGAGGCAAGAATTTGCAATGGGAAAAGACAGTCTCTTCAACAGATAGCTTGGGAAGACTGGTTAGCCATATGTGAAAGAATGAAATTGGACCACTTTCTTACACTATACACAAAAATAAACTCAAAATGGATTAAGAACCTAAATGTGAAATCTGAAACTGTAAAAATCCTAGAAGAAAGCACAAGCAGTAATTTCTTTGACATTGCCATAGCAACATTTTCCTGGATATGTCTCCTAAAGGAAATAAAAACAAAAATAAACTATTGGGACTATACCAAAATAAAAAGCTTCTGCACAGCAAAGGAAAAACTCAACAAGACTAAAAGGCAACTTACTGAATGGGAGAAGATATTTGCAAATGACATATCTAAAAAAAGAGTTAGTATCCAAAATATATAAAGATCTCATACAACTCAACACCCCCCCCAAAAATCTACTTTAAAAATGGGCAGAAGACATGAACAGACTTTTCCCAAAAAAGATATACAGATGGCCAACAGACACATGAAAGGATGCTGAATATTGCTAATCATCAGGAAAAATGCAAATCAAAACCACAATGAGATATCACCTCATACCTGTCAGAATGGCTAAAATCAAAAACACAAGGAACAACAAGTTTCTTGGTCAGGATATGAAGAAACAGGAAACCTCATGCACTGTTCATGGGAATGCAAACTGGTACAGTCACTGTGAAATGTATGTATGTATGTATGTAACACAAAAAATAAAAATAGAATTACCATATGATCCAGTAATTCCACAACTGGATATTTCATATTTCAAAGAATATGAAAACACTTGTTTGAAAAGATATATGCATCCCTATGTTTATTGCAGCATTATTTCCAATAGCCAAATTATGGAAGCTGCCTGTCCATGAATGAATGGATGAAGTGGGGTGTGTGTGTGTGTGTGCATGCGCACAAGCATACACATGCATGCTTACACACACAAAATGGAATATTACTCATCCATTAAAAAAAAGAAATGTTGCCATTTGTAAAACATGAGTGTTGAGAGTAGACTGCTAAGTGAAGTTAAGTCAGTCAGAGAAAGACAAATATGATTTCCTCTCTCGTGGGGAATTTAAGAAAAAAACAAACCAACCAAGAAACAGACTTAACTATAGAGACCGATCTGATGGTTACCAGAGGGGAGACTGGAGAGAAGATGGGTGAAATAAAGGAAAGGGGTTAAGAGTACACTTACAATGGGCACTGAGTCATTTATAGAGTTGCTGAATCACTATCTTGTTTACCCAAAACTAATATAACACTGCATGTTAACTATACTGGAATTAACATCTGAAAAACAAAAACCTTAAAAAAAAAGATGAAGTTTAGTAGAACAATTTTAAAAATAAAAGAACTAGAATTCTTCAAATTTCTTGCTAGAACAATGTTTCCAAGCTGTGATCTGATAGGAAGGCACGTTTTAGTTTTAGGGTAGACTAAAAGCATGGTGGGGTATCCTGTCAGAGCCGCTGTCCATCACAGGTTTCCCCTTCCCATGAACATTAGGATCATGCCATCAAGATCACAAACTGTAACAGGATGCTTGGTGAGGCGTAATTCATATTTACATTAGATTTATTTATTAGTAAGATAAACTCTTCACTCTTTCTGGGTATGACAGACTCAAAGTCACCTTGGAATTACCTCTGCTCTTCAGAAGCTCACCTGAGTGATTTCTCAGTGATGAAAACATGGTTTCTCCTTTTTGTTCCGCATTCTTTGGGATGGGGAAGATCAACTTTCTTCATGAGAAATGGACAAGAACTCAAACCTTACTGAGAATTCAATTTAGGACAGGTGAGAATGACCCTGAACCAAGGCTGAAAGCCAAAAGGAATACAAATACTCCAAAAGGGACCATGCCATGAAGGCAGAGACTGAGCTGGTCCCCTAGGCTGAATACTGGGGCCTAAGAATAGGGGCTGCATTCAGACACTAGTAGTGCTTCAGGGAGAAATGGCTGAGCACTGCATAAAGACCTATAGGCTCTATTTTTGGATCCTAGCATAGGAAACCACTGAAGTAGTGGAAGGATCCAGATGAGCAACTGACTGAGAAAGGATACCAAACGGCACCAACAGAAATGTCAGTGCTCCAGTAGACTCTAAGGTCTCTCCTTCCACCTAGACATCAGAAGTAAGACTCCACTCTCCTTGGCATTTGGGGGCAGTTCAAGTTAGGGAAGAGAATTATACGCTGGATTTCCTGAAGCAATGAATATAAAGTACACATAACGCCATATTGTTACCCCATATACTCTAACACCAGAAATGATGGAGTCAAGTTTGACCACATTTAATTATTAATTTAACTCCTTTGTTTATTCTCTACCTCATTCTAGGACAGATTTAAGACTGAATTATGTAGGGGTGCCTGGGTGGCTCAGTGGGTTAAAGCCTCTGCCTTCGGCTCAGGTCATGATCCCAGGGTCCTGGGGTCAAGCCCCGCATCGGGCTCTCTGCTCAGCAGGGAGCCTGCTTCCTCCTCTCTCTCTGCCTGCCTCTCTGCCTACTTGTGATCTCTGTCTGTCAAATAAATAAAATCTTAAAAAAAAAAAAAAAGACTGAATTATGCAAAGCCTCCTCCTTTCTGTACTTGGTACTTTCAGTCTATTGGAAAGTGCAGTGGACCCATGATGGCCTTCCATTTATCCTTTGCCACCAATCTATAAATCACTTGCACATCAAGGCCCCAACTAGTCTTATTAGGCTTAGTTCATTTCTCCATTGAAGGAATCCCAAGCTTCACCAGCAAAGTGAAGCTTGGGATTCCATACTTCTCCGCAGAAAGAGGGGCAAAGTCACAGCTATGTGTTAAAACAACCTTAGTCCAGCCTCCAGCAACACATTTGTTACATTCTCTCTGCAATCAAACACGTTTATACTCTCCCAAGATCCCCAGAAGCCTCATCCAATTAAAGCATCAGGCTCTGGGCGCCTGGGTGGCTCAGTGGGTTAAGCCGCTGCCTTCGGCTCAGGTCATGATCTCAGGGTCCTGGGATCGAGTCCCGCATCGGGCTCTCTGCTCGGCAGGGAGCCTGCTTCCCTCTCTCTCTCTGCCTGCCTCTTTGTCTACTGTGATCTCTCTCTGTCAAATAAATAAATAAAATCTTTAAAAAAAAAAAAAAAAGCATCAGGCTCTGGTTCCAAGTCTGGATCTCATCACCCAAGTCAGGGCCAGGTGTGGATGAGGCCCTTCAGGGTTGGTTCCTCTCATAGGCACGCTCTAGTCAGCTAGATCACTGAATTCATTAGGTACATTTCCTACTTCCTACATTACCAGCTGCAACAGGGTTGCCAAACTGCTGCTTCCATGTAGTAAAGTGACCTCTCCTGTTTCTAACTGCATTTTTCTCATTTTCTTTCAAACTCTAATAGTTTCCTTCAAACTCATTGGGCTTCTGAACATACCCTGGCTTAAAAACCAATGCCTGTGTTTCAGGTTTGGTTAAGCAGCATCTCACTTCCAGGTACAAAATTTTGTTCTCTTTATTTATTTTTATACCTCCAAACCCCCTGGCTCAATACAACCATTTTATTCTGCTAGTGATTTTGGCATTCAGAAAACTGGAGAAGCCTCAGCCGGGGCCCCTGCAGTCCCATGTTGACAGAGGCTTCAATCATCTGAAGACCCTGTGAAGTGGACAGTAAATACTGTTCCTGGGAGCTCAGCTGAGCCTGATGATCGGACCCCCCACACAGAGCTTCTCCACGTGGGTTGGGCCTCTCACAGCACGGTGAGAGTTCTCAGTTTGTTTACATTATTTTACTTTTGTATTAATGTCCTATCACTTCAACTAATAGGAATAATTATTCCTAAGACTGAAAAGCACAACCAAAAAACAAACTTTGGACCCTAACTCCAAGGGCTTTATATGTAAATACAACAATGAACTGACATACTCAACTGGAAATACATTTTTAAAAAAAAAATGAGAAATAGGGCAAATGCAAATGATTTCACTCACACAAAGAATTTCAGAAGCAAAACAAACAGGAAAAATGAAGAGACAAACCAAAAAACAGACTCTAACCTATAGAGACAAATGAGGGTGGGGTGATGGGTGAAATAGGTGAAGGGGATAAAGAAGAGTCCACTTTTCTTATAAGCACTGAGTCATGTATAGAATTGCTGAATCACTATATTGTACACCTGAAATTCATATAACACTGTATGTTAACTATACTGAAATTAAAATTCTTTTAAAAGGGATATGAGGAGAACTAAAAATTTATTAAATGTTAAAATTGTGCTATTATTGTATAATGTTAGCACAAGGATAACAAAGGACAATTTGCATGATAAATATTCTTATTCATTTTTCTAGTTAGTACAATAATTGGATAGCAACCGTCAGTGAAGTGGGACAAAAGGCAGCGATTATCATAAACGTTAGTTTGATCTTTCAAGATATGATTATCTTCTATCCAGACTCCACTTTACTCACTTGAACAGAAGTTCTGCTTTTCATTAGCCGAATATCAAGTGCCTTTGTTGCATCCAAGTGTTATCCTAGCTGGCCATATTCCACATAAAGGGCACAGAACAGTTTTTTTTTTTTTTTCCCCACAGCAGAATTTGCAAAAAACGTGGCTTTTTCATGGTAAAACTTCTTATAAAAAGAAATGGACAAACGATATACCTTGGAAGGCCCTGGTCTAACAAAACAGCAAAAGATGTCAAAGTACTATGAACCTTAAAAATAAAACTGCCAGTTGTTTCACCAGCAAAAATGGGCTTAACCCGGGAATAACAAGAGCAAGCTACAACAAAACTGAGCAAAGGAGATGAACACAGCTTTAAGAAGAGGAAAAGGGAAGCTGAGAGGGCTATAATTTACAAAAAAAAAAAAAAAAAAGTCAATTGGAGTAACCTGGAATTTGAAGTATAGTGGTTTCTCATTGGCTGAGTTATGACTGTCCCTCAGTGGTCATTGCTGGGCTGTTGCTGGGGAAGAGAACATTTCTTCCTCCTTCTGGGATAGTAAAATAGCAGCAAAAGTAGTACTGACCTTGTTGAATCACTATATTGTACATCTGAAACTAAAATAGCACTGTATGTTAACTATACTGAAGTTAAAATTTGAAAATAAAATAAAAACATGTATATCTTTTTCAATAAATAAATAAAGTAGTGCTGACTTGGGGTACCTCTCTTCCTGTTGGATTTGCAATCATTGAGGAGTGGCAGGCAGAAGAGCCACTTTAAGCAAGATTACCTTTCATTGATTTCACACTACTTATAATACACATCAGTGAAACTGAGTTAGCACCGTCTCTCATCAGATGAAGTACATATTCTTGTCAAAAACTTTTTCACACTCCTAGTAATCTCTGCTAATCGTTTACCTTCATTCTTCTTTTAATCCAACACAGGACATAACTGAAGACTAAAGTTTATCTTAGACTATTTAGGCTATCTGTAGTTCAGGAATGAGACAAGTGTATATATAGAGAGTAAATATGTATATATATAACTGTGTGTATATATATATATATATATATAAGCATATATATAATAAATGTGTTTATATATAAATGTGTGTATATGCATGTATATATATAAAGTAAATTTTATGAGTCATTCATTTTAATCAGTGGCATCAGGATTAATTTGGAAGAATCACTAAATCCAATACTGAACACAGTTTTTCTTTAGGGAACATTTATCCTTCAATTTCTTCATGTGAATGATGATATTTATAAACCAAATCTGGAGATCTTAAACCAAGAAGCAAAATTCCTATCTTGCTCCAGAGGGGATGATGGGGTACACTCCCATCTTTTTTCTCTACTGTGTCAGCAGGTAAGAGAGTGACTGTGGCTTTTCCAGCTCTATATAAGGACAGAACACATTTCTCTGTGGGCTACAACTTTGTCCTGAGAAATGGAGGAGACAGTACGAGATCCTTATGAAGTCCCTGTGTGTATTCAAACTTTAATAACCCAAATTATGAGCTGCCATAGAAATAATATAGTAAATTACACTTAAAAGCAATTTATTAAAATCCAGAACACCTAGAATACACAATAATAGCAAATGAAATACTGCCCAGTAATTTGAATTATTGGTGTACCTGGATATCATTTCATTTACTCCACACAGCAGCCCTGCAAAGTAGATGGTGTTTATATACTTCACACATGAGAAAACCGAGGTTAGGAAAGTAGCCCAAATCCACTAAGTAATATAAGGAAACCCTAGAAGAACCTGACTCTAAGTCTTCTTTCTCTTATGCAACCAATGTCAGTTCTCTGACAAAAAGTAACAGTAATCAAAAAAAAAAAAAAATTAAGGCAAGATGAGTCCCAAAGTTAGAGATGAGTCCCAAAGTTAGAGAAGCTAAAATTCTTTTAACTGCATAAGAAAATTTATGATATTATAATATTCAACATACAGACTGTGTATTGTGCTACAACTGCCTTAATGTTGAGAAGTTAAAATGCTTGGAAGAAATAACAAAGGAATCTTCAGAAGGTCTTAGAGAACATTATTTAGTATTGTGGTTTCTTTTCCTTTATTCTTCCCTCCCTATTTTTCTTACTGCCTTACTTTTTCGAATCCTCCAATTCTGCATAGTTTTTGCATGGTATTAATGAGGTGATATTTTGAAAATTACTTCCAATTGCTATTCTCAAAGTATTTCTCCTAATGGGAGATAAAACTGAAGAACCGGGAAGAGGATTTTCCACTGTTCCTCTGGCAGGCACAGCCTCCTTTCTGCTTATGCATTCTGTCCACACACTTCAGCCCATTCATTATTGGTACTAGAATTACTGAGGTTTTCTAACCCCTGCTCTCATAATAATACGTTAAAGTTTCCTGAGTCAGCATCTAAGGAACAGGACTTCGGTCTCAAAGGGAAAAGTGATACATTCGCATGCAATTATGAAAACTTTTTTTTACAGAAACTATTCCCTACCCTTTGGTAGGTTTTTAAAAATGTTAATAATTTGTACATTTTTCTCTTTATTTTCACCTTCAAAGAAAAATCTTCAGCCTAACAGTAAATAACAGAATATCCCTTCCTCGTGGTTAAAGACAATAAGACTTCTTAAACATCAATGAATTATGTGGTGAAATTCTTTTTTTTAATTAACATAAATGTATTATTTGTCTCAAGGGTACAGTCTGTGATTCATCAGTTTTACACAATTCACAGCACTCACCCTAGCACATACCCTCCCCAATGTCTATCACCCAGTCACCCCGTCCCTCCTACCCTCTTCACCTCCAGGAACCCTCAGTTTGTTTCCTGAGATTGAGAGTCTCCTTAGGTTTGGCTCCTTCTCTGGTTTCATCTTGTTTAATTTTTTCCCTCCCTTCTCTTATGATCCTCTGTCTTGTTTCTCAAATTCCTCAAATCAGTGAGAACATATGTTAATCGTCCCTCTCTGATTGACATATTGCGCTTAGCATAATACCCTCTATTTCCATCCACGTCATTGCAAATGTCAAGATTTCGGGGGTTTGATGGCTGTATAATATTCCATTGTATATATACAATGTGGTGAAATTCTTAATAATTATTCCTTCTTTTTAATTTGCTTATAAAAAAGTTTATATATTACCTAAACTAATCTAGACCTTAGTGCATACTAGTAAATAGCAACATGAACATAATTAGCTGCTTAAGAGAATTTCATGAGTAAAAATGATTAATAAGAAACCATAAGTTTGGGGGTTTTTTAAAGGTTTTATTTATCTATTTGAGAGAGCAGAGGGAGAAGGAGAAGCAAGCTCCCTGCTGAGTGGGACCTTGATCTTAGGACCCTGGATCATGACCCAAGCTGAAGGCAGACACTTAACCAACTGAGTCACCCAGGTGCCCCAAAACCATAAGATATTTTTCTTCCTTCTTTATAATTGTAGGTACTCAAGTAATATGGACTTGCCTTTGAATAAACTACTTTTTATTATTGTTTGAGTCTGCTACCCAATGAGTACCGGTGAGGCACAGTCATTCAAGAAGAGACAATAATCAATAATAACAAGGTTTGGGGAAGAAAATGATTAATATTAAAAATGTGACATTGTCTTAGTTGTTATTCCATTAGCAAATTTTAAATCTCTCCTATACCTGTATTTACTCACCCACGAGTCCTAAAAGAATGTAGGCAATGATAAACAGTACGAAGATGATACAGCACAGGACATCTGTACAATTCCTAAAGACAGAAAGGAATACAGAATTAAAAGGGGCCCAGAACAGCATCTTACCTAGTAAACAAATATAGGAAAGGGGGAAAAGCAGTAATAGTAATTATGCCATTTCATATCCAGTATTTCCAAAAGGTATATCAGATGTATTCCTGTAATCAGAGATTTGGCGGTGATAGAATGGTCACAGTTCCAGGATTAAAGGAGCTCCATCAGAATTCTTAGTATTTATTTTCTTTTGGTTCTTTATTTGTATGATGTTTTTAGAGAGAAGTCTAGCAATATCAAGTAAAATATTTTATTTGAAGTGGTAATTTATTTGATTTTATGGTTTTCCTCATTGTGCCTCCCCACTGTATGGTATAGTTAAAAAAAATAAAAGCCAGTTTCCACTTCTCCCTCCCCCCAGTATCTTTCTACATACACATTTATAGGGTACTACTTATTGGGGCACCTATATGATTCAGTCAGTTAAGCATTCAACTCTTGATTTCTGCTCAGGCCATAATCTCAGGTTGTGAGATCAAAGCCCAGGCTGGGCATGGAACCTTCTTTTTTTTTTTTTTCATTTATTTATTTTCAGCATTACAGTATCATTTTTTCACCACACCCAGTGCTCCATGCAATCTGTGCCCTCTGTAATACCCACCACCTGATACCCCGACCTCCCACCCCCCCACCACTTCAAACCCCTCAGATTGTTTTTCAGAGTCCTAGTCTCTCATAATTCACCTCCCCTTCCAATTTACGCCAACCCCCTTCTAACTCCCCATGTCCTCCATGCTTTTTTTATGCTTCACAAGTAAGTGAAACCATATGATAATTGACTCTCTCTGCTTGACTTATTTCACTCAGCATAATCTCTTCCAGTCCTGTCCATGTTGCTACAAAAGTTGGGTATTCGTCCTTTCTGATGGAGGCATAATACTCCGTACTGTATATGGACCACATCTTCCTTATCCATTCATCCATTGAAGGGCATCTTGGTTATTTCCACAGTGTGGCGACCGTGGCCATTGCTGCTATAAACATTGGGGTACAGATGGCCCTTCTTTTCACTACATCTGTATCTCTGGGGTAAATACCCAGTAGTGCAATGGCAGGGTCATAGGGAAGTTCTATTTTTAATTTCTTGAGGAATCTCCACACTATTCTCCAAAGAGGCTGCACCAACTTGCATTCCCACCAACAGTGTAAGAGGGTTCCCCTTTCTCCACATTCTCTCCAACACATGTTGTTTCCTGTCTTGCTAATTTTGGCCATTCTAACTGGTGTAAGGTGATATCTCAATGTAGTTTTAATTTGAATCTCCCTGATGGCTAGTGATGATGAACATTTTTTCATGTGTCTGAGAGCCATTTGTATGTCTTTATTGGAGAAGTGTCTGTCCATATCTTCTGCCCATTTTTTGTGTCTGAGAGCCATTTGTATGTCTTTATTGGAGAAGTGTCTGTCCATATCTTCTGCCCATTTTTTGATATGATTTTCTGTTTTGTGTGTGTTGAGTTTGAGGAGTTCATTATAGATCCTGGATATCAACCTTTTGTCTGTACTGTCATTTGCAAATATCTTCTCCCATTCCGTGGGTTGCCTCTTTGTTTTCTTGACTGTTTCCTTGGCTGTGCAGAAGCTTTTGATTTTGATGAAGTCCCAAAAGTTCACTTTTGCTTTTCTTTCCTTTGCCTTTGGAGACATATCTTGAAAGAAGTTGCTGTGGCTGATATCGAAGAGATTACTGCCTATGTTCTCCTCTAGGATTCTGATGGATTCCTGTCTCACATTGAGGTCTTTTATCCATTTTGAGTTTATCTTTGTGTACAGTGTAAGAGCATGGTCGAGTTTCATTCTTCTACATATAGCTGCCCAGTTTTCCCAGCACCTTTTATTGAAGAGACCGTCTTTTTTCCACTGTATATTTTTTCCATGGACTTTTGACCATAGAGTTGGGGGCATCACGTTACCTGATTTCAAGCTTTACTACAAAGCTGTGATCACCAAGACAGCATGGTACTGGCATAAAAACAGACACATAGACCAGTGGAACAGAGTAGGCATGGAACCTTCTTAAGGTTCTCTCCCTCTCTCTCTCTGCCACTCCCCCACCTCTCTCCTTCTCTTAAAAAAGGGTACTATTTATTAAGTAAAGGACTGACTACATAAACTTGGATAGGGGGTAGATTTGCAACCAAACTCACAATAATGTATATAATGCATTAAAAAATGAAATGGCTCAAAACTGTAATTTTCCCAGCCATTTCATAAACTAGATATTGTCAGACTTGGTTTAGAGAAAAACTGGCTTGATAGAGACTCATTGATTCGCAAAGGATAACAAATCAAGCTCAGATCCAGCAGGGATTCAGGCTCTCTGCTCAGCAGGGAGCCTGCTTCCCCCTCTCTCTCTGCCTGCTTCTCTGTCTACCTGGGATCTCTCTCTCTCTCTCTCTCTGTCAAATAAATAAACAAATAAAATATTTTTTCAAAAAAAGATATTGAATTTTGGGCACCTGGGTGGCCTCTGCCTTCAGCTCAGGTCATGATCCCAGAGTCCTGAGATCAAGCCCCGCATCGGGCTCTCTGCCCAGCAGGGAGCCTGCTTCCTCCTTTCTCTCTGGCTGTTTTTCTGCCTACTTGTGATCTCTGCCTGTCAAATAAATAAATGGAATCTTTAAAAAAAAAAAAAATCCAGCAGGGATACTCAAGGCTTTCAATTAATTTCCTAACCCTAATATTATATCTTGTTCAGCTGGTAAGTGGTCTGGAAGGCCAAAACTGTATCTTGAATGTGAGAAATAATCCCACAATTCTCTATTTGAAACTTAATGAAAAATTTATTAGTAAAGAAAAAAGATCAAACTATTTGGCAGGATTAAAAGTTGCACATGAGAATTTTCATAGCAAAAACTTCTTTGTTCCTGAGAGCGTAAGGATATATCCTCTAATGTTTTAGCGCAGGCTGGTTGAAGTTACACACTATTTTTTGTGATGGTAGTAGGAATAATAATGAATAATAACTGTACAGTAACAGACACAGTAATACCTTCCATTGCTAAAGCCCAGCTATACCTTTACTGCTTTCACATACCTTGTGAGTTTCTTAAGAATACCTTTGGGTTTTTAGGGGTAGTAAGGTGATTTGACTTATTTAAGGTCCATGAGAGAGAAGTAGAGAGAGGGTAAAGTCGAACAAATATCTAGATCTCCAATTCTTAACCGTTTCATTTAGCAGTTGTTCTAATATTATGTCAGTTTTCTGTAAAGCCTCAAATTGACCATATCTAAAATGTCATCCATATCCTGATTATTCTACAATAGGAAATGAATCATTAATGGAGAAAGTTAATCACGCTCAATCCACAAACTATCATTTGCTTAAATCCAATTTCAACCCAGGAATTTTAAATTTCACTTAAAGAATTGTGATAATAATAATAATAATAATAAAAAGAGAAGAAAACAGGTACTCTAGCTTTCTTTGGTTAACAATCATTGAAAAGCAAAAACCTGCTTGGAGGTGAGGAAGAGTATCTGATTCACATGCATTCTGACAGACCTTATTCAAGATCAGGTTCTCATCCTACCAGGAGGTTGTTAAATTGACAGCAGTAGTTAAATAGGGGAAATCTAGTAAGAAATGCCTGTGGGTAAAGAGCTAAAGGAGAGAAAAATTAGAACACTGATGTGCCTTAATTAGAAATTTTGAAGTTGTTAAAGCCCTTCTGTTTAATCAGAACCACCAAGAAGAGGAAGATCAGGTGTGACCAGAAGAATCAGATTGGCCAGAATCCTATAATTATATACTTATAATATGTTTATTCCTATAATATGTTTATACCAATAATTATATACTATATATAATTATATAAAGTTATATATTATATAATTATATATAACATATAATTATATAATTCTTATGTATAATAATCTAATGTTACATAGTATTATAATGTTATATATTTATAATATTATGTAGCAAGCACAAGGAGAGGTAAACATATACTAGAAATGACTAGAAAAAACTTGCCAATCTCAAAGGACAGGGCACATAGAAAGCAGCAGAGCCCAAAAGGAAATTTTTTAAAACTAAAACCCTCACTCCTCAGCTACTACCACTGATGAATGGGCATCACCTGGAATTTTGGTTCCATATGGGGTTTTACACTATGGTTTCTCTCTCTCCCTCTCTCTCTCTCTCTCTATCTCTCCCTCTCCTGGTGCCAGGTATAGGCTACAGCACCAGGGACTACTCCATGCCCACACAACTATCCCCCAGTAGTCTCCCTACCATGGTGGGATAGCATTTCTCAGTAATTCACACTTTGAGGTGTTTGGGGATTATATTCTTGGACCAGGGAGGATAATGTATTCAAATCTGCTTTGCTTTTCTGGTACATTGCTTTGGAGAAAGTAGACCATACCCTCTAGCCAGACCAGTTAATTTTCCCCCATCAAAAGCAAAGGGATGGAAAATCAGTCAACTGGTTGTCATTTGATACAAGTAAGGAAGGTGAGTTTAAGGTCCCATATACTTTTCTGGTCTGTGTGTAGAGTCATGGTCCAAACTAGTGCTGTGTTCCCAAAGGGCAGTGGTTCAGATTCTCTTTCTCTTTATTCATCTTTATAGCCAGGCATGAAGTGACTTCTGACTCTCCCCAGGAAAAGGGCTTGGCCCTGATGTGGAGATGGGGGTAAGAAACTTGGGTCTCTCAGCTCTCCATGAAGCAACTTGGCGTGCTCACTTTCCCGCTGAGGAGCACTAGAAGTCGGTGAGGGCCTTCCACATGCAAGCTGAGCCCTCCTCCTCCTGGGTGCCACTTGATGGCCCCAGCTGCACCCTAGACCAACCTAGCAGCCCTGAAATCAGCAAGCCAGCTACCCTCACATTTTTTCACCTGGACCACTCTTTGTTATTTTAGAAACTCCTTCTTAAAAATAGGGGGCAGGGTGCCTGGATGGCACAATGGTTTAAGGGTACCATTTCTTCTTTATCCATTCATCAGTTGAGGAGCGTTTGGGCTCTTTCCATAATTTGGCTACTGTTGATAATGCTGCTATGAATATCAGGGTGCACATATCCCTTCAAATAATGTATGTTCGTATCCTTTTGGTAAATACATAGTAGTGCAATTGTAGGGACATAGACTAGTCCTATTTTTAATTTTTTCAGGAACCTCTATACATTTTTCCAGAATGGTTGTACCAGTTTGGATTCCCACCAGTAGTGTAAGAGGGTTCCCTTTCTCCACATCCTTGCCAACACCTGCTGTTCCTTGTGTTGTTAATTTTGGCCATTCTGACTGGTGTGAGGTTGTATCTCATTGTATTTTTGATTTTTCTCTCATGAGCACATTTTCATGTGTCTGTTAGCCATCGGGATTCTTCTTTAGAAAAGTATCTGTTCATGTCTTCTGCCCATTTTTAACTGGATGATTTGTTCTTTGTGTGTTGAGTTTTATAAGCTCTTTATGGGTTTGCAAACCTACCCTTTTACTAGGTATGTCATTTATAATATCTTCTCCCATTCTGTAGATTGTCTTTTAGTTTTGTTGATTGTTTCCTTTGTTGTGCAGAAGCTTTTTATCTTGATAAAATTCTAATAGTTCATTTTTGCTTTTGTTTCTCTTGCTTCAAGAGACGTATTTAGGGGGCACCTGGGTGGCTCAGTGGGTTAAAGCCTCTGCCTTTGGCTCAGGTCATGATCCCAGGGTCCTGGGAGCCTGTTTCCTCCTCTCTCTCTGCCTGCCTCTCTGCCGAATTGTGATCTCTGTCTGTCAAATAAATAAATATAATCTTTAAAAAAAAAAAAAGAGATGTATTTAGTAAGAAGTTGCTATGGCCAATGTCAAAGAGGTTACTGCCTGTGTTCTCTAGGATTTTGATGGTTTCCTGTCTCACATTCAGGTCTTTCACAATTTTGAATTTATTTTTGTATATAGTATAGGAAAATGATCCTCCAGTTTCATTCTCCTGCATGTGGCTGTCCAGTTTTCCCAACATGATTTGTTGAAGAGATTGCTTTTTCCCCCCTTTCCATTGGATATTCTCTCCTGTTTTGTCAAATATTAGTTGACCACACTGTTGTGGGTTCATTTGTGAGTTTTCTGTTCTGTCCCATTGATCTATGGGTCTGCTTTTGTTCCAGTACCATATATACTGTCTTGATGACTACAGCTTTGTAATAGAGCTAAAGTCCAGAATGCTGATGCCTCCAGTTTGCTTTTCTTTTTCAAGATGACTTCAGCTATTCAGGGTATTTTCTGGTTCCATAAAAATTTCAGGATTGTTTGTTATAGCTCCTTTAAAAATGCTGGTGGTATTTTGGTAGGGATTGCATTAAAGATATACATTTCTTTCAGTATCATACACATTTTAACAATATTTGTTCTTCCAATCCATGAGCATGGAATGTTTTTCACATCTCCAATTTCCTTCATCAGTGTTTTATGCTTTTTAGACTACAGGTCTTTTACCTCTTCGGTTAGGTTTATTCCTAAGTATCTTATGGGTTTTGGTGCAACTGTAAATGGGATTAGTTCTTTGATTTCTCTTTCTGCTGTTTCATTATTGTTGTACAGAAATGCAACAGATTTCTGTCTGTTAATTTTGTATCCTGAAACACTACTGAATTTGTGTATCAGTTCTAGCAATTTTTGGTGGAGTCTTCTGCGTTTTCCATATAGAGTATCATGTTATTTGCAAATAATGAAAGTCTGACTTATTCCTTGCTGATTTTGACACTTTTCATTTCTTTTTGTTGTCTGATTGCTAAGTCAAGGACTTCCAGGATGATATTAATTAACAATGGTGAAAGTAGACATTCTGTCTTTTCTTAACCTTAGGGGAAATGTTCTTAGTTTTTCTCCATGGAGGATGATACTAGCTGTGGATTTTTCATATATGGCTTTTATGATATTAAGGTATATTCTCTCTATCCCTACTTTGTTCAGGGTTTTTATCATGTGTGGATGTTGTACTTTGTCAAATGCTTTACCTGCATCGTTTGAGAGGATCATATGGTTCTTATCCTCTCTTTCATTAATGTGTTATATCATGTTGATTTGCAAATATATAACTACCTTGCAGCCCAGGAATAAATCCCACTCAAATGTGGTGAATGATTCTTTTAATATACTGTTAGATTCTATTTAGTAGCATTTTTTGAGAATTTTTATATCATGTTAACCAGGCATATTGGCCTCTAGTTCTTTTTAATGGAGTCTTTGTCTGGTTTTGGAATCAAGGTAATGTTGGCCTCATAGAATGAGTTTAGAAGTTTTCCTTCCATTTCATTTTTTTGGATAGTTTGAGAATAGATATTATTTATTCTTTAAATGTTTGGTAGCATTCTCCTGGAACACATCTGTTCCTGGATTTTTGTTAATTGTAAGATTTTTGATTACTGATTCAATTTCTTTGTTGCTTATGGGTCTGTTCTAGTTTTCCATTTCTTCCTGTTTTAGTTTTGGTAGTTTATGTATTACTAGGAATTATTCCATTTCTTCCAGATTGTCCAATTTGTTGGCATATAATTTTTCATAATATCCTCTTATAATTGTTTGTATTTCTGTGTTATTGGTTATTATTTCTCCACTCTCATTTGTGATTTTATTTATTTGAGTCCTTTCTCATTTCTTTTTGATAAGTCTGGCAAGGTGTTTATCAAATTTATTATTTTCCTCAAAGAACCAGCTCATGATTTCACTGACCTGTTCTACTGTTTGTTTAGTTTATAGATCATTTCCAGTCTTGAAACTTGGAAGTCAATCACAAGACCAGAAATTGGGTGGGTTTTTTTTTTATTTATTTATTTAGTTTGGATAATTTTTAAGACTCTTAAGACAGCTATTATAATACCTGGGTGATACCACCTCATGGCTGAAAATCATTCTGAATCATATTCTACCTAGAGGTCTGTCATTGTTGTGCCTTTTTCTCAAGTGCATTCATTTTTACTTTCAAAGCAAGCACTATAAGCTACTGTACTAAGTTAAAAATGGGTTGCATCCCACTAGGACCCAGAAAGAAAGAATAGTTAAAGATAAATATGCCCCAATCCTCTCTGTCACCCTCCTTCCAAATCAAAGTCCAACTTTTTAAAAAAAAATGTTCACATTCACATTTATTCAGAAAGCTATTCAAAACTCTATTCAGATCGAGCCACTCTGATACAAAACTATTTTCAAAAGTTAAACTACAGAAATCCCATTGCTATCTTATCCTATTTTTCAAATTGCAAAATGAAGAATAGGATCCCAATTATAGATGCATTTGTAGATTTTTCCTTCCTTTCTATCTGGAACCCACAAATATACTATGTGTCTAGTAAGCGCAACTTAAATCGTGGGAGTTTCCTTTGACTTTTCCTTTCTTAGCTTATCTTTTGTATTGAATTGACAAGTTCTCTTGTCTACTTCTCTCTGATGTGTCTTTCATCTACCCCTTCCTTTCTATTCCTACTGCCTGGACTCAATCCAAATTCTCTTATCCTGTCTTCAAACTAGTGCCATGGTCTCCTAATTGAGCTCCTGTATGTAGTCTCTACCTGATCTGATTCATTCTGTAGATCACTGATTATCAGTTATATGTGATGGTATCATTCTATTGTTGAAAAAAAAAATAGCACTGTCCCTCCTCCACCTACTTAATAATTTCTAGATGTCTTAGCTTTATGTTTAAGAACCTACAAGTTCAATCCTAGTTCAAGCCCCAGACTATCTTTCTAGCTTTTTCTCCCATTATTCCTCTCAATGTGCTTCAACCAACTCAGAATTTTTCATTCTTTGAATACACCTATGCAGCCTCCCTTGACTACACTCAGGGCACTCTGTTAAATGGCCCCTTTAGATTCTTCCTCCTGGAATAACCTATATGTTCCGATTTGCATGGAACAGCCAGCGTTTAAAACTAGTGTCCTAGTGACCTAGTAACCATTAGCAATGCTCCATTTTACTCACAAAAGTGCCCCTGTGTGGCTCTTCAACCCATCTATAAAATCCCATTCTTCACATGATAGGATTCCCTTCATTTTTTAGGACTGTGTACTACTCCACTGTATGTATATATCACAATTTTTTTTAAAGATTTAATTTATTTTATTTGACAGACAGAGATTACAGGCAGAGAGGCAGGCAGAGAGAGAGAGGAGGAATTAGGCGCCCTGCTGAGCAGAGAAGCTGATGCGGGGCTCGGTCCCAGGACCCCAGGATCATGACCTGAGCCAAAGGCAGAGGCTTCAACCCACTGAGCCACCCAGGCACCCCAAGAGAGAGAATCTTAAGCAGGCCCCATTACCAGCACAGAGTCCATGTGGGGCTCGATTTCGCAACCCTGAGATTATGTCCTGAGCTGACATCAAGAGTCAGATGCTTAACCAACTGAACTACCCAAGTGTCCCTACATGTAAACTTTGTTTAAATTAAAATTTTATCCTTCAGGTGTTCCTTGGTAAATCAGTCAGTTAAACACCTGCCTTCAGCTCAGGTCATGACCTCAGGATCTTGGGATCCAGCCCTGCCTTGGGCATCCTGCTCAGCAGAGAGCCTATTTCTCCCTCTATCTACCTGCTGCTTTGCCTACTTGTGTTCTCTCTCTCTGTCTCTCTGCCAAATAAATAAATAAAATCTTTAAAAAAAAATTCACCCTTCAAACCGGTTCAAATATCAACTCATTCATGAAGTTTTCAACTGGAAGAGATCCCTTTTATCTTTGTAGACTTACCGACATTTTGTTTGTACATCCCCAAGGCAACTATCTTCCATTTATTATAATTTAGACCAGGGGGTTAGATTAACTCAAATCTGGCCTACTACCTGTTTTACATAGCTTGTGAATTAAGAGTGTTTTTTATATTTTTAATGATTAAAAAAATCTGAAAAATAATATTTTGTGCCATACCATACAAATTATACAAAATTCAAATCTCAGATTCCATAAATAAAGATTTTTGGAAAATAGCCATACTCATTCATATATACTTTTTCTAAGCCTACTTTTGTGCTACAAGGGCTAAGTTGAGTAGTTGCAGTAGAAACTCCCTGGCCCATACAACCTGAAATATTTACTACCTGGACCTTTATAGAAATTTTCACCTAGACCATAAAATCCTCTATGGCAGCATTTGATACAGAGCCTTGCATGCTAAAGACATACAATCCCATGAATGATCATCAAGACACACGTCTTACATCTAACAGGGTTTTGTGGGAGGAGGAGCCCTATATAGTGAATATGTTCTCCAGGGATTCAATTTTGTGGTCAAGCTTAGGTTGATGACATTACTGTCTCCAGTAAAATAAATCAATCTCTTTTCCCCTCCCCCTCTCTCTCCCTCCCTCCTCCACTTCACACAACCCCCATGAGATTAAATTAGGAGGTCATAAGAGAGTTTTGTTTATTAAATGCATACTTCAGTTCCACACTCGTTCTTATTCTCCAAGAACTGCCATTCTGCTTCCTATTCAGGGACAGTTTTGTACCTTTATTCAGAAACTGATTCATTTACTGGTTTTCTTTCTTTGTAGCAGATGAAACCCCACTGACATCAACCATTCTGAAAGGTCATTAATATCAAGCATTAGAGTGAGAATGAAAGTCCTGAAAGTCATTATTCTCTGACAGATCATCTGTTTGTGTTGAATGAGTCAGTTTAGAGACTGTCCACTGCTTGTAATTCTTGTTGGATGATCACCTCCCATTCTTAAGTTCTTAGTGTCACCTGGATACATCTGTCTACAACATGGCTGCATTTATAACTCACAGTTTAGAACCACTGCTCCTCTGTGGTTCTGCTGGCACCTGCATAATGACATTAAAGTCATCTGTCACCTCTCAGATTCTCCCTGCAGAAGTCTGTCCCAGGAAATAGAAAGACTGCTTCACTTCCTAGAGGCTTTACTATGGAACAATGCACTTTGGGACCACACTTCCTCCAAGCTTCACTGAGATACACTTGGCACCTACGGAGTATGGCTTGAATTGGACAGATCATCTGAATGGAGAGTAATCATCCGAATCATCTGAATTGACACTAATATGTCAGCAAACTCAAAATTTGGGCTATTTCAGGGTAAAATTAAATATGTTAAATATATTTTATATATTTTATATGTTAAATATATTTTACCTTTATTCCTCCACTCTTCACTATTAGTGGACAATTTGGTAATTTTGTGAGAAACATTCTCTAAGAACTTGTGTTTGAGGGGGTTAATTATATCCTTCCCACTTGTACTTACCATTTCTACAAGGATAATATGAGGTTAAAAGAGTATCTTGAAGAATTCCACTATTCTGAAATCAGAAATTTGACAGGAAGCTGCAAGTGAGTTTTTAATTACATGAACTTGTTTTTTTCAGGTGTTCAATCTTAATGCAAGTTTTTCCAAATCTCAAAAAAGCTTTAAGGATGACTTGAGGTTAACATCTACCTTAAAATTTAATTCCAGCATCCAATCATTAAGGAGTGTTAATTTTGTGAGATTATTATTTTTTAGCACATTTTAAACTTGCTGAAAAATAAAATATACCAAATTACTTGATATCCTAAGAAATTATAGGATGATGTTGATAATGTCTTTCAAATTTCTTAGAGCATATAAGATGATATTTGGATCTAAAAAGCTTCTCTATACTCGATGGTTAGTCCCTTCTTCCATCCCATTTGCATTTGGGTTTCCACTACTTTGAGAGAATAGCTTTAACTTGGTGTGGTTTGTATTTTCTACTTGTAAAGAGTAAATAAAACCTCATTTTCTTATATAGAGTTTAGTGATGCTTATATAAATGTCTCTTTTGTTTAAAATGGGAGAAGGTCAGACATAATTGGTCTTACTATGTTATTCATCATCATTGTAAAACTTGCATTCAAGAACCTGTCAGTAGGTGGAAACCACTAAATAAATTGCTAGTAAAGTGAGAGCCAGATCATAGTCATTGCTCATATTACATGTGGTATTCTGGATAAAAGGTATTATATAGAAGAGGTGCTAGACATCCGGCTTAGAACAAACAGCCTTGGAACATTAGTCCAAAGTTATCAACTAATTTTAGAGGGAATCTGTATCAGTTTAGAATGCTCTTTAATCTTGAGACTAGGTTATAGTCCCTTCTACACAGAAATACAGAGTAGCTGCTCAAAATATTTGTTGAAACACGAACATTTTCATAACTGGGATGGTTACTGAAATTCAGCTATTAAATTTTTTTTTAAACTTCATGCCTTCTAATAAATATATAATAAGTAGCTGATGTTTTTAGTATCCAAAGGCATGCACATTAAATAGAGAAGATCACTACCTGTCACCAAAACTGTTAATAATAAAAACCATTGATTATTGATGATAGGAGCCTTAGAAAATTGTATGCTTCTTTTCTAGTAATTTATACCATGGAAACACATAGAGAAGAAGTAAGGATTTGTAAGGATTTAAAACACTGTATTCCTTATAATAAAGAAAAGATGGGAATTCTTTTTAGAACAATAATTATATGAAGACACATTCATAATATATTCAATAAAAGGTAGATTATAGAACATGTTAGTATGCTTATAAGTGTTTATAAAATCTATATAAATGCTTAGCAAGACAAAAATATACAAAAAAATTAGTGGTCATTATCTCTGGGTAGTAATCACACACAGTTTTGTGTGATTCTGTTTTCCTCTTTTGTTTTATCTGTTTTTTTTTTTTTTTTCAAAACTTCCACAATGGACACCAATTGCATTTGCAATAGAGACACAAACTACATTTGATGACTATAAATAGATTGTTGACTTAACTCATTATATTAATTCCCTTGTGATCCCATCAAAATATGTTTAAAAATTGATCTTCTGCTTTCACTTTTTTCTTGACCATTATTGATTAAAATTCAAAACACACACCTTTGTGTAATCTTTTTTTAAATTTATTTTTTATTTTCAGCATAACAGTATTCATTATTTTTGCACCACACCCAGTGCTCCATGCAATCCGTGCCCTCTATAATACCCACCACGTGGTACCCCGACCTCCCATCCCATGCCCCTTCAAAACCCTCAGACTGTTTTTCAGAGTCCATAGTCTCTCATGGTTCACCTCCCCTTCCAATTTTCCCCAACTCCCTTCTCCTCTCTATCTCCCCATGTCCTCCATGCTATTTGTTATGCTTTACAAATAAGTAAAGCCATATGATAAATGACTCTCTCTTGACTTTTTTCACTCAGCATAATCTCTTCCAGTCCCGTCCATGTTGCTACAAAAGTTGGGTATTCGTCCTTTCTGATGGAGGCATAATACTCCATAGTGTATATGGACCACATCTTCCTTATCCATTCGTCCATTGAAAGGCAGCTTGGTTCTTTCCACAGTTTGGCGACTGTGGCCATTGCTGCTATAAACATTGGGGTACATATGGCCCTTCTTTTCATGACATCTGTATCTCTGGCGTAAATACCCAGTAGTGCAATGGCAGGGTCATAGGGAAGTTCTATTTTTAATTTCTTGAGGAATCTCCACACCATTCTCCAAAAAAGCTGCACCAACTTGCCTTCCCACCAACAGTGTAAGAGGGTTCCCCTTTCTACACATTCTCTCCAACACATGTTGTTTCCTGTCTTGCTAATTTTGGCCAATCTAACTGGTGTAAGGTGATATCTCAATGTAGTTTTAATTTGAATCTCCCTGATGGCTAGTGATGATGAACATTTTTTCACGTGTCTGATAGCCATTTGTAGAAGTGTCTGTCCATATCTTCTGCCCATTTTTTGATATGATTGTCTGTTTTGTGTGTGTTGAGTTTGAGGAGTTTATTATAGATCCTGGATATCAACCTTTTGTCTGTACTGTCATTTGCAAATATCTTCTCCCATTCCATGGGTTGCCTCTTTGTTTCCTTGATCGTTGGAGATCTTAACACGCCTCTCTCAGAAATAGACAGATCATCAAAGCAGAAAATCAATAAAGAAACAAGAGCATTGAATGACACATTGGACCAGATGGACCTCACAGATATATACAGAGCATTCCACCCTGAAACAACAGAATACTCATTCTTCTCAAGTGCACATGGAACCTTCTCCAGAATAGACCACATACTGGGTCACAAATCAGGACTCAACCGATACCAAAAGACTGAGATTATTCTCAGATCACAATGCTTTGAAACTGGAGCTCAATCACAAGGAAAAGTTCAGAAGGAACTCAAACACCTGGAAGCTAAAGACCACCTTGCTTAATAATGCTTGGATCAACCAGGAAATCAAAGAAGAACTTAAACAATTCATGGAAACCAATGAGAATGAAGACACTTCGATCCAAAACCTATGGGATACGGCAAAGGCGGTCTTAAGGGGGAAATATATACCCATCCAAGCATCCCTCAAAAAAATTGAAAAATCCAGAACACACCAGCTGTCTCTACACCTTAAAGAACTGGAGAATCAACAACAAATCCAACCAACTCCACACATAAGAAGGGAAATAATCAAGATTAGAGCTGAGATCAATGAGGTAGAAACCAGAGATACAGTAGAACATATCAATGAAACTAGAAGCTGGTTTTTTGAAAGAATCAATAAGATCGATAAACCATTGGCGACACTAATCCAAAAGAAAAGAGAGAAAGCTCAAATACATAAAATTATGAATGAAAAGGGAGAGATCACAACAAACACCAAGGAAGTAGAAACAATCATCAGAAGTTATTATCAACAGTTATATGCCAATAAGCTAAGCAACCTAGATGAAATGAATGCATTCCTGGAAAACTGTAAACTCCCAAAATAGAACCAGGAAGAAATTGACAACCTGAATAGACCAATATCTAGTAATGAGATTGAAGCACTGATCAAAAACCTCCCATAAAACAAGAGCCCAGGACCTGATGGATTCCCTGGGGAATTCTACCAAACTTTCAAAGAAGAAATAACACCTATTCTCCTGAAGCTGTTTCAAAAAATTGAAGCAGAAGGAAAACTTCCTGACTCTTTCTATGAAGCCAGCATTACCCTGATCCCCAAACCAGGCAAAGACCCTACCAAAAAGGAGAATTTCAGACCAATATCACTGATGAATATGGATGCTAAGATTCTCAACAAGATCCTAGCAAACAGGATCCAACAGCACATTAAAAAGATTATCCACCCTGACCAGGTGGGATTCATCCCTGGGCTACAAGGATGGTTCAACATTCGCAAATCAATCAATGTGATAGAATAAATTAATAAGAGAAGAGAGAAGAACCACATGGTCTTCTCAATTGATGCAGAAAAAGCATTTGACAAAATCCAGCATCCGTTCCTGATTAAAACGCTTCAAAGTATAGGGATAGAGGGAACATTCCTCTGTGTAATCTTTAAACAAAAATTGCTACTACAAGTGCGTGAGGGGATGAGGGATTGTTTTCTGATTAAACTTTCTTAATGCTCAAAGATTCATAAGTGGGAATGGAATTTAAAATGTGCATCCATAAATGCCTCATTAAGACATCTAACAAGTCACAACTTCATCAACCAGTGAACATAATAATCTCATAAGCTTTCTAAGATACAGTCGTTTGAAGGATGGCATAAAATGAAAACAGAGTTGGCCTTTAAACTTTCATTAATCAAGTCTTTACAATTTGATGTTATATCTATCTTTTGTCATTTCCTCTATGTATATTTAGCAAAGCTTAATAACAAAAACACCTCTGTTAATTATCTTAAGTTGATATTTATTCAGTGGAGATCTTAGAACTTTGCCTCTGCTTAGAATGTTTATTACATCCACACTAACCTTTAACAGTGTCCTATAATCATCCTTATATTTTCTGAACATGATAAAACTTCAGTTTAGAAATTAATTTAGCAAAGAAATCACCTCATTTGTAAAACATTTTTATACTTATAATTGTTTGAGTGTCCATTAGGTAAAGGAGTAAATTTAAAATAATTTTAGGTCAGACTACACAAGTAACTGGGAATAGTAGATGCCAGAAGAGACCCCAAATTGCTAAGGAAACATCGAAAAAGAAAAACAAAACTGGGGGCATCACATTGTCTGATTTGAAGCTTTACTACAAAGCTGTGATCACCAAGACAGCATGGTACTGGCACAAAAACAGACACACAGACCAGTGGAACAGAATAGAGAGCTCAGATACAGACCCTCAATTCTATGGTCAAATAATCTTTGACAAAGCAGGAAAAAATATACAGTGGAAAAAAGATAGTCTGTTCAATAAATGGTGGTGGGAAAATTGGACAGCGATGTGTAGAAGAATGAAACTTGAACATTCTCTTACACCATACACAAAGTTAAACTCAAAACGGATAAAGGACCTCAACGTGAGGCAGGAAATTATCAGAATCCTAGAGAAGAACATAGGCAGTAACCTCTTTGACATTGGCCCCAGCAACTACTTTCAAGATATGTCTCCAAAGGCAAAGGAAACAAAAGCAAGAATGAACCTTTGGGACTTCATCAAGATCAAAAAGCTTCTGCACAGCAAAGGAAACAGTCAAAAAAACAAAGAGGCAACCCACGGAATGGGATAAGATATTCGCAATGACACTACAGAGGGCTGATATCCAAGATCTATAAAGAACTCTTCAAACCCAACACACACAAAACAGATTATCACATCAAAAAATGGACAGAAGATATGAACAGACACTTCTCCAAAGAAGACATACAAATGGCTAACAGACACATGAAAAAATGTTCATCATCATTAGCGATCAGGGAGATTCAAATCAAAACCACGTTGAGATACCACCTTACACAAGTTAGAATGGCCAAAATCAACAAGACAGTAAACAAGTGTTGGAGGGGATGCAGAGAAAGAGGAACCCTCTTACACTGTTGGTGGGAATTCAAATTGGTGTAGCCACTTTGGAAAACAGTGTGGAGATTCCTTAAGAAATTAAAAATAGAGCTTCCCTATCACCCTGCAATTGCACTAATGGGTATTTACCCTAAAGATACAGATGTAGTGAAAAGAAGGGCCACCTGTACCCCAATGTTCATAGCAGCAATGGCCATAGTCACCAAACTGTGGAAAGAACCAAGATGCCCTTCAATGGACGAATGGATAAAGAAAATATGGTCCATATATACAATGGAGTATTATGCCTCCATCAGAAAGGGTGAATACCCAACTTTGTATCGACATGGATGGGACTGGAGGAGATTATGCTGAGTGAAGTCAGCAAAGCAGATAAGTCAATTATCATATGGTTTCACTTGTGGAGCATAGGAATAACACAGAGGATATTGGGAGATGGAGAGGAGAAGTGAGATGGCGGAAATTGGAGGGGGAGACAACCCATTAAGACTGTGGACTCTGAGAAACAAACTGAGGATTTTAAAGGGGAAAGGGGTGGGGTGTTGGGTGAGCCTGGTGATGTGTATCATGGAGGGCACGTATTGCATGGAGCACTGGGTGTGGTGCATAAACAATGAATTTTGGAACACTGAAAAGGACCTCAATGTGCGAAAGGAATCCATCAAAATCCTTGAGGAGACCACAGGCAGCAACCTCTTCGACCTCAGCCGCAGCAACATCTTCCTAGGAACAACGCAAAAGGCAAGGGAAGCAAAGGCAAAAATGAACTATTGGGATTTCATCAAGATCAAAAGCTTTTGCGCAGCAAAGGAAACAGTTAACAAAATCAAAAGACAACTGACAGAATGGGAGAAGATATTTGCAAACGACATATCAGATAAAGGACTAGTGTCCAGAATCTATAAAGAACTTAGCAAACTCAAAACCCAAAGAACAAATAATCCAATCAAGAAATGGGCAGAGGACATGAACAGACATTTCTGCAAAGAAGACATCCAGATGGCCAACAGACACATGAAAAAGTGCTCCATATCACTCGGCATCAGGGAAATACAAATCAAAACCACAATGCGATATCACCTCACACCAGTCAGAATGGCTAAAATCAACAAGTCAGGAAATGACAGATGCTGGCGAGGATGCGGAGAAAGGGGAACCCTCCTACACTGTTGGTGGGAATGCAAGCTGGTGCAACCTCTCTGGAAAACAGCATGGAGGTTCCTCAAAATGTTGAAAATAGAACTGCCCTATGACCCAGCAATTGCACTATTGGGTATTTACCCTAAAGATACAAACATAGTGATCCAAAGGGGCACGTGCACCCAAATGTTTATAGCAGCAATGTCCACAATAGCCAAACTATGGAAAGAACCTAGATGTCCATCAACAGATGAATGGATCAAGAAGATGTGGTATATATACACAATGGAATACTATGCAGCCATCAAAAGAAATGAAATCTTGCCATTTGCGACAGCATGGATGGAACTAGAGCATATCATGCTTAGCAAAATAAGTCAAGCAGAGAAAGACAACTATCATATGATCTCCCTGATATGAGGAAGTGGTGATGCAACATGGGGGCTTAAGTGGGTACGAGAAGAATAAATGAAAGAATCTGGGATTGGGAGGGAGACAAACCATAAGTGACTCTTAATCTCACAAAACAAACTGAGGGTTGCTGGGGGGAGGGGGTTTGGGAGAAGGGGGTGGGATTATGGACATTGGGGAGGGTATGTGCTTTGGTGAGTGCTGTGAAGTGTGTAAGCCTGGTGATTCACAGACCTGTACCCCTGGGGATAAAAATATATGTTTATAAAAAATAAAAAATTATATATGAAAAAAAATTTATTTAAAAGACAGGGAACTGTGTGTTTGGGAAGAAACTTGTCACATATGTTCTTTTGTAACTTTTAAAATGTATATCGGGGCACCTGGGTGGCTCAGTGGGTTAAGCCTCTGCCTTTGGCTCAGGTCATGATCCCAGGGTGCTGGATCGACCCCCCATCCCGCTCTCTGCTCAGTGGGGAGCCTGCTTCCTCTTCTCTCTCTGCCTGCCACTCTGCCTACTTGTGATCTCTCTGTCCAATAAATAAATAAAATCTTAAAAAAAAGAATAATTTGGTAAAGTGTATATCAAACACAAATTAAAAATCTAATGAAAATAATTAAATTCTAAAACAAAATCATTTGAGTATGAATTTGCTATTATTTTAGAATAGAAATAACCTGAGAAATGTCAACTATTAACCATTAAAATGAATGGGGGAGAGAAATAAACTTAATAGAAATCAAACTACAATCTATATGGCTATAAAGTTATCAGGATTATACTCAGTTAAAATCCTTTATTGTGATTATAGATCTACCTATTAATCTTGATTAAGATTGAATTTTGGTTATTAATTATTTAAATCATGCACGTAGAAAACAAAGTTTCTTCATCATAAAATTTTTTTACTTGTTTGTTTTGGCAATTATTTCAGTTTTCAGAAGAAAATAACAAATGCAACATGATAAATTTGACTTGAGTAATACTGGACATTATACCAGCATGCCATTGGTAAATCCTTACTGTGAAATGGGAGGTCTCTACCAGTTTTAGGAAAAAAATTAATAGATTTGTACAATGCTACAGTAAGAAATAGTTTCCATGACATGTCCATAGAAAAGAAGCAGGGGCATCCAACACATGTTTACTGAATAAATGAGTCAAAGGGTTGTCTGAACATTAAACACTAATATATTGCAGACATTTTCAAAAATGTATAAAAATGTTTCGTCCCTGGGGCGCCTGGGTGGCTCAGTGGGTTAAAGCCTCTGCCTTCAGCTCGGGTCATGGTCCCAGGGTCCTGGGATGGAGCCCCACATCGGGCTCTCTGCTCAGCAGGGAGCCTGCTTCCTCCTCTCTCTCTCCCTCTCTCTCTCTCTGCCTCTCTCTCTCTCTGCCTACCTGTGATCTCTATCTGTCAAACAAATAAATTTAAAAAAAAATGTTTTGTCCCTCTGTTCTCAACTTGTTCAGCAAAGTGGGAAATTCCAACCATTTGTCTAGAGCCTGAAGTGGTATATCAATTGTTCATTCTTAACTGCAAAGATCTGCTAATACATTTCATTCTACAAGTTGTATATACTATTAAAAAGGAAAGTAAGAATAGGGTCATAGTTATTAATTTTAAAAAGGACTTAACCTTTTTATGGTGTTTCAGATAAAACTAAATGTTTTCTCAATGTTTAGTGGTTTGAAGTTATTAAATGCAGTCTCTGTGTAATCCAGTTTAAATTTGAGCCTAGGTGTATCAGTTAAGAATGTGTTCAGTTCCAAACAACAGAAAATTAATACTAGAAACGATGGTTTGATTCCAAGGAATTTACCTGTTTCACACAACAAGAAATCCTGTAGTTGACAGTCCTGAGCTGGTACGGTGTGTCATTCACTAATGCTGTAAGAGACCTAACTCATTTTATCTTTCTACTCCTTCATCCTTAGCTTGTAGACATTGAACTTCGTGCTGTACTTCATGTCACAAGTCACTGAAGATACCTCAATCTATTCAATAAAACTGTGACTTTTTACATAGAAAAGAAGGTCCTTCCTGACTTCCCTTTTGATTTCTTGGCTAGAACTGTGTCTCATGGCAATCCCTGCAGGTGGTAAGGAATATTGAGTGTTTAGTCTTTTAGCTTCTGTAATAGAGGAACCAAGAGAGATGATGATTTGGAATGAATATCCAGGGAGGCAAATTACAGAATATGCCACAGCTACTAGTGACATTTACTTAAACAAAAATAATAATAATAACTATAATAAAATAATAAATAATAATAATAATAAACAAATAATAATAATAATAAGGGGCACCTGAGTGGCTCAGTGGGTTAAAGTCTCTGCCTTTGGCTCAGGTCATGATCCCGGGGTCCTGGGATTGAGCCCTGTGTCCGGCTCTCCACTCGGCAGGGAGCCTGCTTCCTCCTCTCTTTCTGCCTGCCTCTCTGCCTTCTTGTGATCTCTCTCTCTCTCTCTGTCAAATAAATAAATCTTAAAAAAAATTTTTTTTAAATAAGATTTTCTCATTCTAATAATTTTTAATAACCCAGTGGATTATGCCAAAGAATGTGTGTTTTCCTCTGCAATTATTATTAAATATTAAACATATTTTAAAAGGTTAACAAAGGAAAACTGGATTGTGCATACTGTCACAGAATTTAAGTCAAACCAAGATTAATTTCATAGCAAAGTATATTCTAGAACTGATATTAATAACAGCAAAATAGCAAGATGTTAGATCTTATCTCCGAATAATTTCGTATTTCAAATTCAATTAGTTAAGTAATTCTTGACATTCATGTTCAATGGAATAGGGTTTGAAATTTAAATCCAGTTATAGGAAATACATACAAATGCAGTTTTCCTAAGCTGAATATTAAAATACAAACCTTCCTTAAGTTCATATACATCTTCTATTAATCATTGGACATAAAATGTATCACATACTATGCCAGTAAATCTCTTATTTCAACACAAGATATTCAGAGTAGCATCTTAATAGTAAGTCTGGGAGTCATTAGGCAATCTTATACTCAATTTTGTCCAAGAATATTCCCGGTTTTCTTTAACAAAGTACTAAAATGCATCATACATAACAGGTTTCAGTTCCTATTTACTATTCTCTTTCTTGGCATTTTGAGATGTAAGTTCATGGAGGACCCATATTTTCCAAGACTTTGCTAACTCTAAGTCCTTCCTCTTTGTTTTACAAAATCTCCCTAGCAACTTTTCTCAATGGCTATTTGTTAAGTGTCTATTATTTGTTACTATGGTGAGAGATATGTATATATGCATGTGTGCGTGCGCACACACACGTGTGTGTGTGTGTGTGTGTGTGTGAGAGAGAGAGAGAGAGAGAGAGCGAGAGGCAGGATGGAAATGAAGGGAAGCCAAGACTGTTAGGGGGGACAAAATACAAAGCATAAAAATAATATGATCCTACCCTTCAAATAGTCTAATTTCGTGATTTAAAAATAAAAGAGTAATGCACTTAAAAGATTAACATTAGAAAATAAAGTTTAAAATGTAGAGGTAAAAATAACTACCGTGGGTAGAAATTATCTAGATGGTTAAAGTGGAAAAATCTCAGTGTGATTTAGAGTACGTGAGATACTTTAATCACAAGAGATGGGTTATGTTTTGAATTATAGAGATTTTGACTGGTGAAGAAGAGTGGTCTCGTCGAGGCAAAAAACAAGTAAAGGAACAAAGATGTGAAATTAAGGATGTCTGATAGGATTAAGAAAACCAGACTGGTTGATACTGGTACTGGTAGAAATTATAAAACAGACCACATCGTATCAGGGAACCAAAAAATATACTCATTCTTTTTTTTTTTTTAAGATTTTATTTTTATTTGACAGACAGAGATCACAAGTAGGCAGAGAGGCAGGCAGAGAGAGAGGAGGAAGCAGGCTCCCTGCTGAGCAGAGAGCCTGATGCAGGGCTCGATCCCAGGACCCTGGGATCATGACCTGAGCTGAAAGCAGGGGCTTAACCCACTGAGCCACCCAGGTGCCCCAAATATATCCATTCTTGTATTCATGTAATATTTACTTGATACCTATTTTATGCTAGGTACTATGGTACATTCTATAAATACAAGGTGAACCAGACAAGATAGACAAGTAGACAAGATATCTACTCTCATGGAATTCACAATTTAGTATGAGAAACAGGTAATACATAAGTAAAGATCAACAAATAAAATGACTGAGTGATTGCACAGTAAGTCTAGGAAAAAAATAAATATGATACTGTGGGAGAGAATAATAAGGATAGGATGCATGGGAAAGGGCTCTCTAAAGAGGAAGTGAGTACCATTCTGTTGTGATAAAAATTCATACGGAGCCAGGAGAGACGTCAAATAGCCAAACAGTCTTGAGAAAAAAGAACAAAGCTGGTACCATTACACGTCCTCATTTCAAATTATATTACAAAGCTATACTAATCAAAACAATATGGAATTGACACAAAAACAGACTCAGAGATCAGTGGAACAGAATCGAGAATCCAGAAATAAACTCCCTAAGTATATGGTCAAATAATATTTGACAGAGGAATCAAGACTACTCGGTGGCTAAAAAATAGTCTCTGCAAGAAATGGTGTTGGGAAAACTGGATAATCACATACAGAAAAATGAAATTGGACCCCTATTTTGTACCACTTACAAAATTGAATACTCAACTCAAAATGGATTAAAACTAAAACATAAGAAATGAAACTGAAGAACTCCTAGAAGAAAACACAAGGAAAAACTCCTGTCATTGGTCTTAGCAATATAAATTATTTATATATAATATATAAATATATATAACTTATATATTTATATATTATATATATTTCTATACTATATATAAATTATTTATATATATAAATATATGTATTTATATATATTCAAAAGTATAAGCAACAAAGGCAAAAATAAATAAGTTGGACTCTATCAAACTAAAAAGTTGCTGCACAGCAAAGGAAACCACCAACTAAGTGAAAAGGCAACTTACAGAGTGGGAGAAAACATTTGCAAATCATGTATCTGATAAGGAGTTAATATTCAAAATATATAATATTCAAAATATATAAAAACCTCAAAGCAACTCAATAGCAACAACTTGATTAAAATACACACACACACACACACACACACACCCCAATGGAATATTATTCAGTTATCAGAAAGAAGGAAATCCTGCCATTTGCAACAACATATAACTTGAAGGCATTATGCTAATTGCAGTAAGTCAGAGAAAGACAAACACTGTATGATATCACTTATGTGTGGAATCCAAAAAAGCTGAACTTGTGGAAACCAAGTAGAATGGTGGGGGAATGGGGAGATGCAGGTCAAAGTACAAACTTGCTGTAAGAAGATGAATGCACAGTGTAATACAATACTGTATTACATACTTCCAAGTAGCTAGGAAACGAGTCTTAAATGTGCTCACCACACACACACACACACACACAAAGAAATGGAATTTTGTGATGGGATGGAAGTGTTAGCTAACACTACAGTAGTAATCAATTTGCAAGACATGTGTATCAAATGAACATACTGTACATCTTTTTTTTTTAAGATTTTACTTATTTATTTGAGAGAGAGAGACAGTGAGAGAGAGCATGAGTGAGGAGAAGGTCAGAGGGAGAAGCAGACTCCCCATGCAGCTGGGAGCCCAATGCGGGACTCCATCCCGGGACTCCGGGATCATGACCTGAGCCGAAGGCAGTCGTCCAACCAACTGAGCCACCCAGGCGTCCCAAACATACTGTACATCTTAAAGCTATACAATGTTACATGTCAATTACATCTCAGTAAAGTGGGATGGGGAGGTGAAATAAAGGGTGGTGGGGGTGGAAACAACAAATGCAAAGGCCCTGAGTACAGGTGAGATCAGGGTTGTCCTGGAGGCTGACAGTCAATGTGAACACAACATAGAGGAGAAAGCACATGGGTAGTTTGTTACACAGAATGACTAAGTAGTCCTCAGTTTGGACTTGTCTATCTGGGGACTCCAGTTACAATATTTTATGCATAAAAGGACTTCACAGCTCAAAGTTCATTTGACATATATTATTTCATTTGGATCAGTACAACTCTATCAAGGTGATATGAGAGGCATTCTCACACATCATTTTATAAATTAGGTAACTACAATTTTTGCTCATTTTCTACTGAAAGTTCTTGAATAGAGGAGTAATATATCAAAAGCAGCATTTTAGTTAGGTTTATTTGGCACCAGGATGAAAAATGAACCGGGATGAAGGGGTGAGTGGAGAAGGATGAGAACTAGGGCGATGAGGGCTGAGCTAGGAGGTAGCAAGACAGAAGAGAATGAGACGAGGGCCCAATCTGCTTCATCAGCATCACCAGCCTCCTGTACACGTCTGTTTTCCTGGGTCACCAGGATATTGTGAAGATAAATGCCACAGCATGGAGACAGTTTACAACTCCACAAAGATGCCTCATAAACTGGAATGGATGTGAATGGATTTCTCCCTAATGGTTTTTAACGCAGAGGGAGAAAGGGAAGCTCACAAATCTTTCAACACCATCTTCAATTTATCTCTCCTGTGGTCTTCAAAGCACTCTGTTCCCCTTTTTTATTATATCAACCTGATAAAAATATATTTTGTCTGAGCTTTTGGAGATCAAAGATCTTATTTTTCAGTTTTCTGCTGTGAATGTGGTTAGCTGACATCTGTCTTTTCTGTAATAGACATAAACTGTTGTTCTTTTGTTGGTTTTAATCCCCAAGGGCCACATCAAAAGAGAGCTGGCCCTGAACGCTCCTGGATGTAGACTGTCCATTACTAACAACACATGTGACAAGTTACTGAATTGTGTTGTTTCTAGTTCTTGTCAACTGTATATAAATGGGCAAAGAGAGGGGAAAGGACAAGAAGGGAAAGAGAAAAGTGACATCTGAAGGCAAGATAAAACCAAGAGAGAAATAAACTGAAAAGAGATTTAAAGAAGAAAAACAAAGGGAGAAAAAGTAGGGTCCCTGATGAAAATCAGAAGAACTAAGGTAAAGGCTGAGAAAGAAAAAGCAAAAGAGAAGAAATTAGAGAAACGAGATCAAGAAAAAATGCAAAGAAAGACTGATATGGCATAAGGGAGGGAAATGTCGAGAGGTTATACATAGGGAAGTTTACTGAAATCTGTCTGGGTTTGGAGAAAAGCTAAAAGCAAGTCCACACATCCAATTATAAGAGTAGTATTTTATAAGAAAATAGTAAGTAGTATTTTATAAGAAAAAAATGCAGCTGATCATGGTTATTAAATTACCTGAAAATTAATTTCCTATTGTGACTTTGTGGTTTTAAGTGATTCTAACAGTCAAATAATAAAGGTTGTACACTAGAGCAAAGTTCAAGGGCGTGTGTTCTTTGTATCCATTGTTCCCCTCCTCAAAACATTTATAGCTAATTCCTTTCTGATACAACTATTATGTGTCAATGACCAGAAAGCCAATCAATGGACCCCATGTTCCTGTTTCCCCCATTAATTCACTTGGAGAATCTACCTAAACTTCATGTGTGTGCAGCCTGGTGCCAGAAGGGTCGCTAATTAATGCTGCGTAACAGGAAACATGCCAGCATCTTCTTTCACTTTGGTATAAAAACTGTATACATTCAGCAGCAGTTTATTATTAAAGCTAGAATACTTGCAGATTCCCACCCTTACTTTATCTTTTAGTTGCATTTAGCCAAATGTGCCCTAGGGGGCAGCAGATCAGCCTGTCTTTAGCTTTTAATTGACTCTGGGGTTGCTGTATCAACAATAACCACAGCTAAGATACTGTCTAAAGACTTAAAGCCAAAATGAAATATGCTAGGTACAGAACGAACTCGAGTTTACTTTAATACCTGCAAGTATTTGGTAGGGTAACTGGGACTCCTAGAACTCTCTTCTCATGGAATCATCAAATAACTGAACCATCCCAGACTCTTGATGAATACTTCTGTTCAGCTTACTGGTAGCTTTTCAGAATTTTAATCCATCAAATTTGATCTTAAATCTAAACAAGCAAATTAATATGATTGTTTCATCTTAGTTTATGTTCACCAAGAGTTTTCCCAGAAGAATAAAGTCTTAATAAAGTCTTAATTTTAAGCAGCTGTATTGCATCTTTTCGTCTTTCTTCTCTGCCTCACTCACTGTAAACAGAGGGAAGATACTCAAAATATAATCTCTTCTTAGTCCGGGCTTTCTCCTTGAGATAAAGACTGCCTTGAGGACCATAGCCCGGGAATTTATGCTCTATCTAAAGTTAACACATCGGGGCACCTGGGTGGCTCAGTGGGTTAAGTCTCTGCCTTCGGCTCAGGTCATGATCTCAGGGTCCTGGGATCAAGTCCGGGCATCGGGCTCTCTGCTCAGCAGGGAGCCTTTCCTCTCTTTCTCTCTCTGCCTGCCTCTCTGCCTACATGTGATCTCTGTCTGTCAAATTAATAAATAAAATATTTAAAAAAAATAAAGTTAACACATGGTGAGTCTCTTAGCACCCCTTTATGAAGCTTTGAGTACCAAGTTACTATTTTTTTAAAAAGATTTTATTTATTTATTTGAAAGAGAGTGGAAAAAATAGCATGAGTCTTACTATTTCTATCAATAACAGAGAGTGGAGGGGTGGAAACTGAATTATGCAACATCTATAAAGCATATAGAACTCCCCATAGGAAAAGGTGAGTTCAGAGTATGTGCCCATGAATGTATGTTTAGAAAAGCACATGGAGGGGTGCTTGGGTGGCTCAGTCAGTTAAGTTTCTGCCTTCAGCTCAGGTCATGATTCCCGGTCCTGGAATCAAGCTGGATGTTGAGCTGCCTGCTCAGTGGGGAACCTGCTTCTCCTGCCCCTCTCCTTGCTCGTGCTCTCTCTCTCTCTAATTAATTTTTTAAAATCTTCCAAAAAAAAAAAATAGAAAAGCACATGGAGAAGCAGAAAATTGAAACTTGGACATAGATTGAATTGTTACCACCATTATATAAAAATCCATATGCAAAAGTTTGAATTAATCAAGATTTAGGGCTGGAAAAAGTTTGTACCAGTCTAAAACATCTTCATTTTTTTTTAACAACTAAGGTCTAAAACCTCCCAATAAGATTTAATATTGGTTCTCATTTTACTAGGCAGAACATCACAATATATGATTACTTTCAGCCTATTGCCAAGCATGAATTTTCCGGGAAACCACAATTATTAACTACTCCATCCTCAAAATCCTCTTATCGGATCTTCCAGAAAAACTCTCTCACATGCATACTTCTTTCATCTCTTATGCTCCTTCTAATCTAAGGTGATCTCATCTATATCTACATGGTTTTCAGAGCTTCAGCTATGAACAGCCATAACCTTTCTCTTGAATTCCAGGCCCTTATTTTTAAACTGAAATGCTCAAAATTGAACTATCTGTTGCTCTCAAAGTCCCAAAAGTTTTCTTTCTTTTCATTGTCTATTTCTATCACCCACTCTTAACCCCAAAATTGTGCCATTCTTGACTCTTCTCTCATCTTCCACATCTAGTTGATTGACGAGTCCTACTGATTCTCCATCTTACAATGCCCTGCTTCCTTTTCTCCAATCTTACCGCCAGTAGCTATGTTGATGCCTCATCATCCCCTATCAGGACTGATACCACAGCCTCCAAATAGCATCTTGCTGTCTTTGACCCATCATACACACTTTATAAAACGCAGAACCTGACCTATAAACCCATTGGTCAAAACCTTTAAGATTCTCAACCTTTTACAAAATAAAATCCAAACTTCTTAGTCTGGCCCTCACTTAGTTGCTAAAAATTACTTTCTATCTTCTATCCTCTCTCACAAATAACCTATGCTCTCTCAAATCTTAGTGGCTTTGTATTTGATTGAGCCATATGAAATTGCTGATATTTAACTGGTTTTGACCTTAAAAATGGTAATTTCATATGGCTCAACTAATAATGTTTTTGCTCTGCCTTGAATGCCCTTTCACCCTTACTTGTCAAAACATCAAGAACCAGCTCAAATGTCTACTCCTCTGGGAAGAAATTATTGGTCACACTAGGTTAAAGACAGACCCCTTTTCTGTGCCCCCTTAACACTTTGTCATACCTCTGCCACAGCACTGTGTTTTAATTATTTGTACATAATTAGTCTGTGCCACTAGAATATGGAAAACTTAACAGTAGAAACTGGGACTTAATTACATCTATATCATTACTTCCAGAACAATGTCTAATCAGGGGTAAATAAATATTTGTTGAGTGAATGAATGAATTTGTTATACAAAAATATGCTAAGTGAAATAAGTCAAGCAGAGAAAGACAATTATATGATTTCACTTATTTGTGGAACATAAGGAATAGCATGGAGGACATTAGGAGAAGGAAGGGGAAATGAAGAGGGGGAAATCAGAGGGGGAGACAAACCATGACAGACTATGAACTCTGGGAATCAAACTGAGGATTTTAGACAGGAGGGGGTAGGAGGATGGGTGAGCCCGGTGATGGGCATTAAGGAGGGCACAGATTGTATGGAGCACTGGGTGTTACATCCAAACAATGAATCATGGAACACTACATCAAAAACTAATGACTTGGGACGCCTGGGTGGCTCAGTTGGATGGGCAGCTGCCTTCGGCTCAGGTCATGATCCCAGCGTCCTGGGATGGAGTCCCACATTGGGCTCCTTGCTCAGCAGGGAGCCTGCTTCTCCCTCTGCCTCTGCCTGCCATTCTGTCTGTGCTCGCTCTCTCCCCCTCTCTCTCTCTGATAAATAAATAAAATCTTAAAAAAAAAAAAACTAATGACTAACATAACAAAAAAAAAGTTAATAAAAAAAGCACTAACTGGGGAAAAAAAAGCTGGTGATATTTTGGTTAAAAATGAGAGGAGAGAGAGTGATTTAATATATTGTCCCAAATGCATTTTTCCTCTTTTTATATCATATTCCCCTTTTTACTTCTTACTGGACAATGTATTTATTCTTACCAGACGGATTTTATGTAGCCCTGAAAGAAATGATGATACAAAACCAGACCACGTGGTCACAGTGAGTCCTGTTATATGTATGTAATCCACAGGGAAGCAGACATTTATGATTCAACCAGCAAAACTCCAGGAGGCAGCAAGCAGACTTAAGAAGCAGCTATAATGTGAATACAATTCTTGGGGCACCTGGGTGTCTCTGTGGGTTAAGCCTCTGCCTTCAGCTCAGGTCATGATCTCAGGGTCCTGGGATCGAGCCTCACATCGGGCCCCCTGCTCAGCAGGGAGTCTGCTTCCCTCTCTCTCTCTGCCTGCCTCTCTGCCTACTTGTGATCTCATCTATCAAATAAATAAAAATAAATATCAAGTAATGTGATTACAATTCTTAACAATTCTAAGATTATTTCTGGTAACACTCAACCAAAGGTGTTTTCTACTCACCAAAAGCTACAGAGATCAGTGAAAGTCCTCCATGAAAATGCATGAAGGATATTCACAGGCATTGAAAAATGTACAGGAGGCATTTTATAGCAGACATTTTTGCAGAGCCTATTTATATTGAAAGAACATAACCTTCAGCCTTTTACAAATCTGTGGAATCAGTGATTAAGAAAAGAAAATCCCAGTAACAATGGAAAAAGAAAAACTGAAGTCTATACTTTAAAGACTGGACTGCACATATGACTACAATATTGGATCTCAGACCATAGAATATTCTATATTCAAAATGTATGATTTTAGACAGTGCGATTATGAATGCTCCAATTTTTCAATCACCTCCAACAACACAAAGATGGCTACTTAGCTTGGACTGATCTAGAAATAGACAGGATGTACAGAACAAAAAAAGACCCAGGAAAGACCAACACTACAGTCAGACTGAGACTAAGGAAGGACTTAACTGGGACTAGGACAAAGAAACGTTCCCAGCCAGTTTTTCCCACATATTAATGAAACAGAATTGGGAATTAATACCAGAATCAGATTGTTCTGATGCCTATGTATAGCCTATGACTGAAATTGATTTGTCAAGATCTGTTGAAAAACTATACACAGCAAATTCCTGAGTTGGGTTCAGATACATATTCTCAATGTTTCTGTAGTTATCATAAAATTCCTTTCACACACAGCTAAGGGAAGTTTCTTAAACAAAGGGGATCCATACATCATTTAAAAAACACTATCCTAGTTGAGTACTTACTCTGATAATGTTTATGTATAGTATTCAATACAAGAAAGTTAACAGTCAAAATAAAATAAAATAAAAACCCTATCCTAATAGGTAGAGTGAACAGCCTATGCAGCTTACTCAGCTCAGGCTGAGTAACATTGTAACAAAATATTGTTACAAATATTGTAATATTGTAACAAAATACCATAGATGGAGTGGCTTAAATAACAGACATTTATTTCTCACAGTTCTGGAGGTTGGGAAGGCTGGGTTCACAATGCCAGTATGGTCAGGTTCTGGTGAGAGCTCTCTCTTGACTTACAGATATCTGCCAACTTGTAGTATCCTCATATCCCCATATGGTAGAGACAGAGAGACAGCGGGCTTTCTCATCTCTTCTTATAAGGGCACTAATTCCATTATGAGGACCCCACCCTCATAACCTTCTCCAAACCCAATTACCTCCAAAGTCTCTACCTCCAAATATCACCGGAGGAGTAGGGTTTCAATGTGTGCATTTGGGGGACTATAAATATCCAGTCCATAACAGCAAGTAGCGTCTGCTATCGTGTAGTATCAGTGTAGAACCTATTCCAGACTGGGTATGCCATCTATTTCTTTCTTACATTAAAACTTCTCTCTAAAAATAGAGTTGAAGAAGATAATTTAAATTTCCACAGAGACCAAAAGTAAAAGTAATATTTAAACATTTGACTTTTGCAAGTATATATTTCATTTTAAGCAAATGATCTTGTCTATTTTATCCAAAATCACAGATAAATAAGTTACATAAAGTGGAGTTTTATGACACGTACATATGGGTTTCATATACTGACTTCAGGCTTCATGTCCTTGAATCTTAGGATACATAAAACCCCAGAAGAGACAAAAGAATGCCAGGTTAATCCATGTTGTTTTCTGGCTTTCGATGCAGAAGCATCCTCCTTGGCTGTCTCTTTAATATTCTACTCTAAGCTTCATTTTTGGTCCAGAGCTTTTGGCCAGGATCTGTCTTTGTGGCTCCCCTGTTACATGGTCTCCTTGGTATTCTCGGCAGCTGTCTCTTATGGAGAGGTGAGCACCAGAATAAAGTGAAGGGCAAAGCCTGCTTCCTATTCTTCAGAGCCAGTATTCAAAATTAATCTAGCATTCTTCATTCCAAATATCCAGTCCAAATCTCACATCCAACACACATCTCCCTATTCCATATTTTCAAGGCCTTTCTGGATCTGCAAATCGTCAGAGATGTGTGCTTAGTTAACAAAGGCACATCGAGACTATCAACTAAGAAGGCCCCTCAAAATTCTAGCCAAGCTGACATTTGGACACTAGGCTGGTAAACAGTGCATTATGTTGATTTTTTATTTAGCTCTATATGATTCTGTAGAGACTTCTGTGTGCTTTGGGATACATTAATATTGGTACAAAAGAGAAATATAATCTCTCCTTCCCCTCTCCACCCTGAAATCCCAGGCAAATACACCCTCTCCAAGTATACGAGTAGCAGACAAGAAAGAGCATTTGTCCTACATGCCATATCAATTCAGATGATAGAAATATTTATAAACATAACTGCTGGCTCATCGATTTTTAAAAATTTGTTATGAAGTGTTTTTAGTTTGTTTTCATGCAAACTCAGTAATCCTGAGGGTATTGGTACACTATTCTTTCTCAGAGGCAATACTAAAAGATGAAAAAAAAATCTTAGCTCTATTAAAATATTTTTATTATTGTTTTTTTTTAAGTCATTACCAATTCTTCTAAGAGCAGTAAAGGAAAAGGATCTTAGTTCCAAGACCCAAGATCTGCCCTTTATTCTCCAGAACTTTCTTCTGTAGACCCACAAAGACGTAAGTCTACCAGTGCATTTCTGCCTCCCTGCTACCATCCTTCTTCAAGGAGAGACAAAGCTGTGTCTGTTCAACTCTAGTGTAACAGGTTCAGTTTGAATTGTCTTGGGTCATGCATGTATTAGTTTTCTTAGGTTAGCATGGATCACTGGGAACAGAACGTAAAATGATTACATATTATCAGCAGCTCAGCTGAAGGCTTCCAAAATAAAATAGGTAACATAATAATATATCCTAGACAAGGAAAGAAGATACACTTCAATAAAGGGAACAAATGATGAAATAAATCACTTAAATTAAGAATACACTGTAAAGTTCTCATTTCATTGTCCCAGGAAATTATTAAATGCTTGGCTTTTGCACCTGAGTTAGAAAAGCAATTACTCTTAACTTTCCAAAAATCTTCTTCCCTGCCTCATTATTACCTGGTTCTTTTCAAAGGTTTTAGATCCTTTTAGCATAAAGAAAAGATAATTACTTATAAACAGAAAATGACCATTAATTATTTGTAATTCAAATATGCATATAAGTCTCAAGTGAAGAGGGTTTACAAAAAACTCAAACTTAAATTTAGTAAAAGTTACCTACCAGTAGCCTCAAAAAGAAATACATCTTTGAAAACAATAATAGGCAATGCTATCAAGCTATAACTGACCAGGAAAAGAAACAAAGCCTAAGAACAATCAAAGAAATTCGTAGGAAGAAAAATGAATAATAAAAGATAAGGGAATTCTTCACACAAAACCTATAAATGAAAGATATAAAAAATTTTTTTAAAAAGCATGATTTTATAACTCATCTGCCCTGTAGCAAATATCAAAATTATGTGAAAAGTCTTTAGAGACTGAATACAACATGACATTAATTTCTATGGAAAGAAATACCAACCTTTTGTGCTCTAAGAGATTTAACATAGCCCAAGAAAAAGCCACAAAAATGTACATAGCTTTTCTTGTAATATGAGGGAGGTTAAATCCATTCTATATGCCTAAGGATATAAATTCATCTTTAAGTTATAGCCTAAAGGGCTGAATGTTAATTGTTGCCATCATTCCCTAATGGGAGCAATATTTTGAATGACAAATAGATATTCATTAAATAGTATGGATCATTTAATTATATGTGTGTCTTCCTAACTGTTTAATATTAGAGAGGTATGTGACCTAAATAATGGTTTTGGTTAGGTGACCTTGTTCTTAAAGTTCTCTTTCTGTCCAATTACCAAGCAAGCTTTTCAAAAGCACTCAGAGATTTAATTCACAAATCCCCGAAGAGCCTTCTGGTAAAAGGTTGGGGCAGCACAAATAAGTTAGTGATACATGACCTTGTTTCAGAAAATCAGGCTGGGATTCTAAGTGAGTATGCTTATTTGTCATTGTTGTATTGCTATCAAAGGCAAAAAGCAAAGAAATATGAATTTTCTATCATAAATCTGTAAGAGAAAATACAAATTGGAATTTAGTATCATATTATAATGAGATAATTATTTATTTATTTATGACATCAGAATAAAGCACTTATTTCTCAGAAATTTCTATCTATATATAATTACAGATATCTCAATTTTAATTTTAAAAAAGGGCCACTTTCCTTTATTTGTTGGTATTTTGTCTCTAGTGAATGCATGCTCCATTCTCAACAAGTTTACTATTTTCCATTGCATCATCCTAAGAACTAACAAATCCTATCTCTCTACAAATACTAATTTTATAATTGGGTTATTTGAAGGAAAAAAGCCAGAGAGAACCAATACTATATAACCAATATTGGGTGCCTGGGTGACTCAGTTGGTTAAGGGACTGCCTTTGGCTCGGGTCATGATCCCAGAGTCCTGGGATAGAGCCCCACATCAGGTTCCTTGCTCAGTAGGAAGCCTGCTTCTCCCTCTGCTACTCCCCCTGCTTGTGCTCTCTCTCTCAAATAATTAGAAAAAAAAAAAAAACTCCTAAAATTACAGCCCCAAATGTGTGACAAGTTCCTATCTTCCCAGTGAGAAGATTAAAAATGGGGGGTGGGGGGAGCCTGGGTGGCTTAGTCAGTTAAACCTCTGACTCTTGGTTTCAGCTCAGGTCATGATCTCAGGGTTGTGAGATCAACCCCACGTCAGGCTCCAGGTTCAGCACAGAGTCTGCTTGTCCCTCTCCCTCTGGTTTTCCTATTGCATTCTCTCTCATAAATGAATAAAATCTTAAAAAATGAAGAAAGTAACAAAGATGGGGGAGGGATCAATCAAAATATAATGAAATAGATAAAGATCCACTTATGTATTTGATTTATAAGTTTATTCACACATGCATATGTAAAATCATACATTAAATAAATATAAATGATATATTAACTAGGTATTAGTGACTTTTTCTTTTTAAATTTTCCAAAAAAAGAGGTGCCTAGATGGCTCAGTCGTTAAGTGTCTGCCTTTGGCTCAGGTCATGATCCCAGGGTCCCGAGATCGAGTCCTGCATCAGGCTCCAGGCTCAGCAGGAAGACTGCTTCTCCCTCTCCCACTCTTCCTGCTTGTGTTCCCTCTATCACTGTGTGTCTCTCTGTCAAATAAATAAAATCTTTTAAAAATAAATAAATAAACAAATTTCACCAAAAAATTATTTGATTCATCTTTAATATCCACATCTTTGTCATCACTGGATTTCTTAGTCATACAGTCTAGTTGTCCAGACCACACAACACCTTCTCCTCTAAGACGTCTGAGATACAAAGTTTTTTCATTTATTGGTGATATTCCATAGGAAATTTAATTCCAAATTTCTCATTTGTGGTCTCCATAATATAACTACTTACTGTACTGCTTTAAAAATTGATTTTTTTTTTAATTTTTTAACTTTTTATTTTTTATAAACATATATTTTTATCCCCAGGGGGTATTTACCCTAAAGATACAAATGCAGTGATCCAAAGGGGCACATGCACCCGAATGTTTATAGCAGCAATGTCCACAATAGCCAAACTATGGAAAGAACCTAGATGTCCATCCACAGATGAATGGATCAAGAAGATGTGGTATATATACACAATGGAATACTATGCAGCCATCAAAAGAAATGAAATCTTGCCATTTGCAACAACATGGATGGAACTAGAGCGTATCATGCTTAGCGAAATAAGTCAAGCAGAGAAAGACAACTATCATATGATCTCCCTGATATGAGGAAGTGGTGATGCAACATAAAAATTGATTTTTAATTGAGTGTTTTTATAATAACATCCAATCTTACAGCCAGAAGTAATAAATTTATATTACTTGCCCACTCTTTTTTTAAAATCTCATTTCATCAGGTGATCTCTAGAGCAATCCCAAAGTAGCTCTCTATTACTCACCAGTATCTCTTCACCAAATATTACTTAATTCTTCTAGATAAAGTAATTGAGAAATCACTCAGTAATTGGGAGATTATTCTTAGGACTCCAGAAGTATTCAGCAACAAGAAAAAATAAGAAATTTGGGGTATTTCTGAGGAAATTCTGGACTTAGAACAATCTTCCTAGTCTGATTAATTGCTTCAATAAAGCATAATATGTTGCAGCCATGAGCTACCCTCTGAAGTAAATTTCAGCTGTTGCAGAAAAAAATTATTCTTACTGGGCAGTACAGAAAGTCTGTTAGGTTGAGTTGCTATCCTCTTCATAGTTTCTTTGAAAAGCAATAAAATCTTTTATCTCCTAGTGAAATCATGATCCTTTTATCCTATTTTTAGTAAGGCTCTGTCTGTAGGATTTTGAAGACCAAGACTATTTAGAAGAGCATGATGAAAGACTGACTTTTGATGCCAGATAGCCTACCACTTTCTGGATATACCAGCTTTGGCACTAATGAGTTGTATGCTGTTGGATAGTGATTTGCTCTCCCTAAATCTCAGCTCCTAATCTGTAAGTGGTAGATAGAAATAAAAACCTTGGGGAGTTGTCCTGAGATTAAATTCTCCTGGGGATCAAGTGTCTGATATATAGCCATCATGAAGAAGGAATCACCTTATTACATTTGAGTTCTAATAGATTCCAACAAACTTACTGTGCACGTGCTATTTACATCTAACCAGGCAACATATTGGTACTGAAGATGCAAAAGTGAACAGACAGACCCATGGCTCACTCTTGTCGTGCTCATAGTTTTCAAAAGAGATGTAGTCAAATAATCCCAGAAATAAATATGTAAGGCAGTCCTCCAAGTGACAAGCTGGGCTCTTGACCCCATCCACCCCGAGGGTACCCTCAGCACTTCAATCACATCCATCAAAATGAATCCAGCTCTCCAATGAGTTAAAGAATAGAAGTTTGCTGAGAAGGTCATGGTGGGGCCCATAAGAGGCCACACACTGTATGCAATATATCAGAAAAAAGAAAATACTCCCCAGTGGGCATTTTTGCTCTCCAAATCTCCTCTCTTCTGCCATCTAGTTTAAATTCCTTCTTCTTCCTCCATCCATTGCATAGATGCAGTTTTCCTCTTACTCTCAGCTTGCTTTTCCACTCAACAACAACAACAACAACAACAACAACAACAAAAACAGAAAACAAACAAAAAACAAAATGCTGCCATGAAATGAAAAGTGACAGACTTACTGAAAAATGACGTCAGAGATATGCAGAGGAAAGAACTCCAGACTCATAACCTGGAGACCTGGAATCAAACCCCACCTTTGCCATCAAGTCATCAGGTAATCTTGGTTAATTAAGATTTTCCATTCATCCAGGCTTTTGTTTCCCACCCCAAATCAGAAGGCTGAACTAAATAAACTTTCAAATTGTTTTAAAAGTAAATGGATAATAATGATTCTGTTTCAACAAAAGTATTAAAGGAGGGGCACCTGAGTGGCCCATTAACTGCTTTCAGCTCAGGTTATGATCTTGGGGTCCTGGGATAGAGCCCAGCATCGGGCTCCCTGCTCAGCAGGAAACCCGCTTCTCCCTCTCCTACTCACCCTGCTTATGTTCTCTTTCTCGCTATGTTTCTCTCTGTCAAATAAATAAATAAAATCTTTCTTAAAAAAGTATTAAAAGGGGCACCTGGGTGGCTCAGTGGGTTAAAGCCTCTGCCTTTGGCTCAGGTCATGATTCCAGGGTCTGTGGGATCAAGCCCTGCATTGGGCTCTCTGCTCAGGGGGGGAGCCTGCTTCTCCCCTCTCTCTGCCTGCCTCCTCTGCCTACTTGTGATCTCTGTCTGTCAAATAAATAAATAAAATATTTTTAAAAAAAGTATTAAAGGATACTATATCTTTTAAATTCTATAGTTGAATTCAATGGATAATTAAATACATCTGGCTAATTCTTCCTGCTCTTACTCTATTGCTTAACCTTTTAACATCTGTAAGATGTTTATCTGTAAGATTTAGTCTTTCCACAAAATCAGCTAAGTTTAGAGGTGCCTGGGTGGCTCAGTCGGTTAAGCATCTGACTCTGGATTGCAGCTCAGTTCATGATCTCAGGGTCATGAGACTAAGTCCCACGTCAGACTCTACACCCAGTGGGAAGCCTGCTTGGGATTCCCTCTCTCCCTCTCCCTCTGTCCCTCTTCTGGCTCACGCGCTCACCCCCTTCCCTGCTCCTGCTCTAAATAAATAAATAAGTCTTTTAAAAAAAAATCAGCTAAGTTTATTTTGGGTAAAAAAAAAATGCCTATTGAATCATTCAGCATATTTCAAAGCAACCAGCCAACAACTGCCATTAGCATTGTCTATTTCTCATGTCAGGCTAAGAGGAATGAAATTTACTGATGTTTTCCCAGCCCAAGCTTTCCTATTGTGCAAAATGAATAGTTAAGCAGAACATTAGCAGAACAGGTCCATTTGTAACTCTAGCAGTGTAGACTTCCCACCACTGTGACACAGAAGACGCACACTTAAAGACAATACATTTATTTAGTGGATATGAATGTGTTTTTTCTTTTACGAGGAAAAGAAATAACAATCATCTGCAGTACTTTAAATAGAAAACATCTGTTTTTCTTAACATATTTCAAATACTCCGAATTTCCTGATTAGTTGTTATATGAGAACTGTATTTCTGAAAGACATAATGAGGCAGTTTAAAGATGAGTCTTAAATGATCTTTGAAGCAATGTGAAGAAAAATGCTCATTCTCTGAGTAAGGATAGTTACAGCAGACCCATAAGCTCCGTACCATGAACAAATACAAAATAATTCTTTCAACTATTTGCATTTACATCAAACATTCTATTGTATATTGCAAGCAACGAAGGATGATATAAATGAGTAGCACATAGTGCTATATGAATGAAAATACAGTTCTGTAGTCTCAGAGCATGGCAACAAAATCTAAGATGCTATTAAAGCACTTTTGCTTGACTAAGCCGAACATGACGATTTTCAAAGTAATGACATGAAGCATCTTTGTGAGCATTACACAAGTATGTGCGTACATCACAGAGTAGGTTCAAGAAGTGTATATATGCAAACACATCTATGGGTAATTACTCCAAGCTGGAGGGTGTATATTTGTTTTAGCCACATCAGCTTTTCCTCAGCAATCTGTAACACAAAATGGGGAGGATCATCTATTTTTCTCATAAAAGTTCATAAAAGATATATAAATATGTGCAGGTGATTTCTTTGTTTTATTTTTCACCCATAATCTTTTCCTGCTCTACAGAGAATAAACAAACAAGAAAAGTAGTTATCATTGGGGAAATAAGTATTTCAAAACAATGCCAAAGGATTACAGCAAGAAAACAAAAATATGGACTCTATTAACAGTGAACATTAAGGGCCTCATATTTTTTAAAAATCAGGCAAACATGTAATGAGCACCTATTATATACCAGACTCTATACTAGGAATAAGGATCCAGAGAGATTTTGATGAAGTCCCAAAAGTTCATTTTCGCTTTTGTTTCCTTTGCCTTAAAAAGAAAAGCTTCAAGTCACTCACAATCTGTTCACAGATAAAAACAGACTTTAAAAAGGCAAACAAAAAACCCTCAATATGACCAGGGTCCAAATGGAGTATGTAAAATGTATAAAAGATGTAGAGAACACAGATAAGAGAGCAACTGCCAGGGAGTAACTAGGGCTAAGAGTTAGACAAGAAACATGTGGATTTGGCTTTTATATGTGACTAGAAGACAAAGAAGAGTACTGCAGAAGTTATTTCTTGAAATAGTATGGATAATAATAAAATTTTAAGAATCTAATACATTTCTTTCAAGACCTCTCTTCCAACTCCTATGACTTCAGTATGTACTGATGAATTGATTTCCCAGGTGTAGTGTTAGGTTAAAAACAGTAGGAAAAAAATAAACAGTAGGGAAAGCTATTATGGCATGCTATTATTTTTTATATGAAAAAAGGGAAATACAAGATATATATGTACATATATACTTTTACATACATACATTTATTTGAAAGGCTGCACAAGTCATTGATAGTATTTGTTGTCTCTGAGACAGGATTCTGAGGTGCTAGGGACTCTATGCCTTTTCTGTACTGTTTGAAACGTTTACCCACATGTATTACCTACTTAAATAAATGAATAAATTCCTTAAAACAAAATACTTTCTATGGCTGTTCCAACTAGGAAATAACAAATTCTTATTTTACTCTGCATATTTTCAGGGGTATAAACAATTCAGCATTGGTCATACCAGCTTCTGATTTCTAAGGGAATTAAAACTGAACTCTCAAATCCTAAGATTGTAGCTAAAGGGCTCCTCATATTTTAGTATATTCAGGCAACAAAAGTTAGAGATATTAAGAGAAAAATACTGTGCTCCTCATTAAAGATGCTGAGACTATATCTACTCAATATCAAGTCAATTAGTCAATATGACCAATCCAAGGAAAAAAACAGTCCAGTTCAAAGAGGGAACAAGTCAAGTAAATTTCAGTAACTGGGCTGCGCTCCTAATGCAAACTGGACTTGAGGATATCTACTAGAGATGAAGCCCTATGTTTAGGATAGAATCCCAAATGCTGAGTGAAGACTTCTTGCCTTTATAGACTTTTTTTTTAACTTGGAATCCTTTGTCCTTTTTTCCCCCCCAAAATACTGATCCAATCCATCTTTCCAGGTTCAGTTCAAAAGCTCTCTTGTACATTAATTCTGATCTTTATCACTTGACTGAGCTCTTTCTGTTATAACTGGGAATTCTATTGCCCTTACAATCATCATCATGGTTTAGCACTTAACAACCTGCTAAAATTTATGTGTGTTAGTTTTAACTCCCTCATGGAATTGTAAATGATACAGACAGTATATCAGGTTAGAGATGTAGACATGGTCTACTAATCCAGAACAGATCACAGAGTCAATAAATAGCACACCAAAACTATAATAACATAGTTAGGGAACCAAGAATGTTAAATAAATTTATAAATTCAGCACAAACATAATGCATACATATCAAAGCCAGAGTTTTAGGGAGGAAGGTGAAGGCAGTGGGATGGGAAATCAAACTTCTTCCAGAAAGGAAGAGATGGAGTTCCAATCCCTCTTTTATTGAACAAAATTAAATTAAATTATGGATAATGCATATGGAGAAGTTGGATTATGTGGTTGTAACTTTAGTTTCCTAAATCTAAAAAACAAGTTGTGATATCAAATGCACAAATGTAAACTAACAGCGCCTTCCACACTTCCTCCATCCTTACTGCAGGGCACAAGAGGGACCTATAAAATGTAAATGCACATTACCATGGAATGTTTTTAGGAGTGAAACATTAAGAATAAGGCACATGGAGACCATCAACTCTAGTGTGAATTTTTTTACTTTAAATTTTGAGCAAACACTTTTCTTAGTTTTTGACATTGAGCCTTTTTTTTTTTTTACATTTCTGACAGAAAACATCCCATGAAGAATAGATGACAGATTACCAAAAAACATAAGATAAATAATATTTCACAGGACCACAACTTTACCAACATGAAGGAATTAATTCTTGAAGATATTTCATCAAATAAATAGGAGACTTCCAGCTTGAAATAAATGTAGAATGATCTGAATTCTAAAGTCTAGAGCACATAAAGTGATATCTATACTTGTAAATCATGAAACACGGTGACATCTTGGATAAATGTCCAACAAGTCACTTAAATCAAAATGACAATATGACATGTGTTGGGAAGTTTTAGCCTTATTTTATCATGTCCTGACTTTTAAAATACACAGCTGTGAGGTTTGTTGTCACTTTGTCCATTTGGGTTTATAACATTAACAGTAAAAAGCTGTTGTTGTTTTGTTTTGTTTCTCTGAGAGGCTATATATAGGATTTGGACAAGCTCATATCAAGTGAAGGGCTGTGCCTGAGTGACAGTTTCATTACCAAAATAGAAAGGCATTTCAAGAACTGCTTAACTCACATTTATTTAATAATTCCTTACTTAAACAACCAAGCAAAAAAATCATCTAAAAAAAGCCTAATGTACAATATGGAAGAGATTTAAATTAAATACCAATACCTAAATAAAGTTTGATAATACTTCAGTAATTTTTCCTCACAGATCTAACTGGAAAATAACCTTCAAGTCAAACTGCTGCATAGTCATTACATTAAGAAAAGCAATTAAGGTCAGCTGTTAGTGAGTGGAGAAAATTCTAGTAGGCCTTTCCTTTCTGTCTCCTGATAATGCTCTTTCTACTCCTGGGTTTTCTGGAGTATTTTTGGAGTATAGAACAAGTATTTTTGGTTCTATTAAGACTCAGGAAACTGGCTCCACACTGCTGGTGTCTGAATGACTCAGAAATTCCATAATGAGATGCTATTACTAGGATTGCCTCCAGAGGTTTCATTTCACAGTCACGGAGTGAGTCCCACAGTCCTGTGCCCAAGCCTTTAGAAACTGTTGCCTTCAGCCCTATTGGCTTCCCCACTGTGCCCACTCACATGTCTCCTGCTCTAAATGGACACAAAGTACGTCCAATTTTTAAACAGAAAAAAAAAAAGTTTCTCTTCCCATTGTCCTGCCAAAAGAATTCAAACTGTAAGTGTTAAAATGGTGAAGAACAAATGAAAAACAAATTCATTCAGTTGCAAAACAGCCTGAATACAACAATATTTGAAAAGCATGTGGTAATAAACTCTTCTGACACAGGGATATAATAATATGGTGTGTGGTATACAGGTGTAGAGTAATAAAAACAAGCATTAGCTTCTCCAAGAAAAGAAACTATGGGTCTATGAGAAACGTTTTAGTAGTCATAGTAAAGGTGAAGAGTCAAATGTCTGTGGTGAATGAAACATCAAAGATACTATTATCCAAGAATAAGAGACCAGATGGAAATAGACACAATATGTAGTCTGTCTCTCTCCCCCCAACATACAAATTCATTAAGCAGCTGTGTTCTGTGGCAGCTCTTATTTCTAAGAGGTGCTGCTGCCCTAGCTTCACTACGCGGGGTTCTCGCCTGAAAGCAGAGCATTAAATGATCACATAGTCCTACATAACTTCCTTAACAAAGCCCCGAAGCAAAGCGAGTCCTAAATCTTCATGGTGCCCTTTAAACTTCTCCATAATTCCAAACAATCTGTTCAGCTTCATTCCCAAAGCAGGTTTTGCACGAGTGTTTGTTCCAGCCCCTCTGCAACACCATCGGACACACCATGCCCTCACATTCTGTGGTCCCCATGGAGATGCACCACCTGGGTTCCCTTCAAGAAGGACTTACTGCCTGGTTGGGGAAAGTGTGGTCATAAACAGCCTTTATGTGCCAGGACCTTCACAATGCCTCAACCATTTCACACGAGTCTGCCTCAACATTTCACTGTCCCTGGGAGGGACAGTACTCACTCCAAAGCTCCGTGCTGGGTGGGCTGAGGCCTTGTGGTCACAGTTTGACATCTTGCTCTGTGCATTCCCACTTTCCACCCTCCTTTACACTGGTGTTGACCCCTAATAAGGAGCTTGCACCCCAAATCCAGCTCACCATCTGTTTCCGGAGAACCTAATCTGCAACATAGGCCTCCATGAGTCTGATTCTGTTCTTCATTCTCTATCAAAATCATTCTCCTCTTCCGAGATCCTGCTCAAATGATACCTTCAAGAAACATTTTTTCATCCTTCCAATTGGGAATAATTATTCATTTCACTCATTTTACTCTATCCCCCTGAATTATGCCTGTATATCTGTGTATCAAGTCAGTAATTTTTTATATTGAAGTTAGTAGTTTAAGTTTTTTGAGAGCATAGTCTATGTCTTATTCATTTCTGAATGCCCACAGTACATAACAGATAAGAGTTATGAATGAAAGAAAAGACTAATGCATGATCTTCCCCATTATAACTAAAAAAAAAAAATGCTGCTGATATTTCATCTCCAATATTTCATACATATGTTGATCTTCTCTATTTTTCAGCTATGTGATATATATATCCCCTGCTTTCCACACTAACTAAGCACATCTGCCTGGTATGGAACATGCTTATCCTGTCTTTAAGCCATCACATAAAAGAAGCCTCCTTTAATAACATGATTCTTTGTTCAAAATGTTATTCAAGACATTCCTAGTATGTGAAGTACCCCTAAGGTACTGGTGTTCAATTCCAGCTACCTCAGGATCTTCTTTTTTGTTTTTAAGATTTTATTTACGGGACGCCTGGGTGGCTCAGTTGGTTGGACAACTTCCTTCGGCTCAGGTCATGATCCTGGAGTCCCGGGATCGAGTCCCACATCAGGCTCCCAGCTCCACGGGGAGTCTGCTTCTCCCTCTGACCTTCTCCTCGCTCATGCTCTCTCACTGTCTCTCTCTCAAATAAATAAATAAAAATCTTTAAAAATTTTTTATTTACTTATTTAAGAGAGAGAGAGAGTGAGTGAGGGGGAAGGGGCAGAGGGAGAGGGAGAGAATCTCAAGCAGACTCCACATTGAGAACAGAGCCCGAGGCCAGGCTTGATCTCACAACCCTGAGATCATGACCTGAGCCAAAAACCAGGAGTCAGTCACTTAGTCACCTGAGCCACCCAGGTGCCCCAAGGATATTTTTGTTCACAGAATTTAGGTATCTGACATGTGTCTAAAAATCATTGTGCTCCATTAGAACAATGACCAAATTTTGAGTTCCCTTAAATTTTTATAAAACTAGAATAATAAACTCTATATGGGAAATGCAAAATATATGTATTCTGGATTAATAATATATCATGTTCACCTCTTCACTTTCCAAAATGTTTGCTTCGTACATTCTCCTCTCAGCCCTCACACACATGGGCCTGCTACCACCACTACTACCACCAACAGCCCATCCTTGTCTTTCTCAATTTCATTGAGAAATTAAAAGCAAGAAATAAGAATCTCCCTCTTTCCATCATCAAAACTATTGACACCTAATCCCCAGTTTACCATCTTGCTATATGGATTAGGTATCTCTCTTCCTACCAAAGCCCACTCTCCAGTCACGTTCTGGATTTCATCTTCAGGACTTTTTTTCTATAATTTCCCCTTTCTTTTGCATCAATAGCGCCCTGGATCATCTCTAGCACCATACACTACCATGTCCTAGTATCCTCTATCTTTAGAAACTCTACTTTAATCCCAGATACCCCTCATCCTCCAATAAAACTTATTGAAAGAGTTGTTTCTAGTGGGCACCTCCAGGTTTTCACCTCATATTCTTTAATGAACTCTCCCTATCAGACTTAAGTGCCCACTACATCACTGAGATTGAGCGGATGAGGTCACTAATAACTTGTATTGCCAAAACCAATAGTCGCTTCTTAGTTTTATCTTGCTTGATCTCCCAAAGCAATCAACACAGTTGATCACATCCATCCATCCATCCATCTATCCACCCATCCACCTCTTCTTGTATCACTACTTTCAGCTTCTAAAAGTTGCAAACTCCTTGCTTTTCTGCTAACCCATGGGTGCCTTTTCTGTCTCCTTTGCTGGCTCCTCTACCTCTGAATGACCCCCCTCAAATGTGGTCAAGTTCAGAGTTTATCCCTAGGTCTCTTCTTCACCCTCCTAAGTGATATAATTCAGACATTTGGCTTAAAATATTATCTCTACACCAATAACTGCCCCCCACCAATTCTCAATGGTTAGCCCTCACCTTATTCTTCACTGAGCTACAGGCTCATTTATAGCATCATCACAAGAATATCTATTACTCTACAACTTAAACATAACACAGCCAAAATAGAAGTCCTACGATAGCAAACTTGTTCCTCCCTATTTCCATTCTTCATATAGAGAATTATCATCCACCTAGTTGTTCAACTTACAAATCTAGCAGTTTTCCTTGACTTCTTTCTCTCATCTCACACTAGTAAGTACGTCATCTCTACTACCAAAAAATATATTGAATGTATTCACATCTATCCATCGCCACTACCACCACCCTAGTCTAAGTCTGACTCCTCCTCTTAGATGACTGCAAAGACTTCCTATGGATCTCCTTGCTGCTGCTTTTGGACTCTTAAAAATCATTCTCTACACAGCAGTAAAATGAGTTTTAAGAACATGTATTAGATTAACTCATTCCCCTAAAACCTACCAATGGCTCTGCATCACACTTATACACACAAGCTGTAATGTGCTTGCGGGAGTTACCTACCAACCCACTGCCAACCCCATCTCCTTTCCATCATACTGCAGTCACACCAGCCTTCATTCTGCTCTTTGAACACAGAAACTTATTCTTGCTTTAAAGACTTAATGTTTTTCTATTCCTCTGTCTGAAGTGCCATGTCCTCAATCTTTGTATAGCTAGTTCCTCCTTACCACTCAAGTCTCATTTCAATTGTCAGCTCTATAAAGAGGTCTACTGCGGCCACAAAGTCTAAATGAGAGCCCACCCCCATCCTCAGCTATGCATTATCACATCATACTGTTTTGTTTTCTTTCTCATAGTTTTCACTTTGTAATACTGTTAGTTCATTTTTCAGATGTTGTCTGCCCTGTCTCTTCCCTCTTCCAAAAACACAGGTGCTGTATCTATCTTGCTTATCACTATGTATTTAATGCCTATAAGATTTTGGGAAAATATCAGATGACCAATAAATATTTGTTGAATGAAAATAAGTCAATACTAGTCTTTGGAACAGCAGCCACATAAGACTTCCACAGCTAAGAGGTCGTTTTTTCCCACCACTTGTACTTCCTACATTGAACCATAAAGTTTTTTTCAGTTGCCTGTTTCTTCTATTGTCTAATTCCTTGAGGACAAGGACATCTTATTTTTGTGTTATCACCAACTAGCATAATTCTTATCACAGAGTTACATGTATAAAAATATTTGTTCAATGAATAAAGGTAAATGAGGCTGAGGAGGAAGCAGAGTGACATAGAACCTATGGAAAAACACAAGAGGCTGCAGGGTCGCCATAGCACTATCATATTTGAGACAAAACAGTCACCATATATAAGTAAACCCTTACTAACAGGTTTTAACTCTAGGACTTTAAAGTCATATTTAAAACTCTTGCTGAGAAGCTATCCAAATTCCATACCATTTTCAGATGACAGTGGTATGATATGAGAGTTCAAATTCCTAAATTCAACTCTCAGCTAATAAGGAAATAGCATCAGAGTTCTCTGAGCTACTTGTATTACTAGGGCTTTTGGAATATACCTCAGACCAATTTTCAATTCAGTTAGTTTTTATGAAATGTCCACAGAGGGCATGACACTGTATGCAGTGCAGATCCGAGTATTCCAGGTCAAGGCAGGTCAAAGATTTATAGGTCCCAGTGTAAAAAGCTCAGTTTATTCTGTTTATCTCATTCATTTTATGTTAGAGCAAAGCCATTAAAATGTTATGACCATTTGCTTGACCTGTGGGTCCAAGTCTGAAAAAATAAAGTCCAAATTGCTACAGTTAGTAGCCTATAATAAAGGTCATATATTATCTTCTCAGGACATGGGGATGGACTTTGTTGATTTTATTTATTTTTTAATGGAAAAATCTGAAAGGTGCAGATTAGAAGAATATTAACATTTATAAACACAGCCATGAAAGAAATAACCCCATTCTTTAAAATCAGAATGTCATCAAAGGAGCAGATGCTCTAGCTAGTGGTATTATTGGGGGTGGGGGAAAGACAGCCCTTGTCATTAATTACTCACATATATACTGAATGCAGATCTCTGTCCTTCAAGGGAGTTATAGGTCAAATGACAAAATAATACACGAGTACAGAAGTTAAAAAGCAATCACAAGTAGAATGTACTGAATATCATTCACACCAAAAGCTGCAGGATTTCAGTGGAGGGAAGATACACTGAGACTGGGGTCAGAAGGGGTGGTTCCTGAGCAGGGCCATTAAGCAAGGAACACTATCACTTTATGTAACAGTAAAGTGTTTCCCCAAAACTTGAGAGTACACAAAATAATGCTGCTTTCTAAGAGTTAAACTAAGAAATCAACACAAAATTAAAGCAGAAATGTACATAATCAGTTCTATGATATTATAAGCCTCCTAGTCCAGCAAGCCTGATTTTAAACTTATTGACTTTATTAACATATCTAAAGAGAATTGCAAATAATGATCAAACAGCTCTGCCCTTCAAGCACACTCAAGGTTAGAGCACCAAATCAAACTCATATAAGGATCCCACTCCATTGAGAGACACCATAGGCAGCCAGCCCCTGATGCCATTAGATATTCTACTCATGCAATTCCCTTGTTCGAACTATACACTCATCAAGCAACCTTTTAATAATTAGGTTTCTCATGCAGTTTGCCTAAAGGGAGCAATGTGCTGGTCAGGCCAACATGAACACCAGGTCTGCTCAGCATAATTTCTTAATGTAAATTACTGCATTGGTATTCTGGTGCTATACATCAGTCTCTTGTGACTTTGTTAGTGCCAGTTATCATCCCTGAGTTGTAATTCTAGGGCACTGATATAATAAATTTTCAGGCCCTGCAGAAGTATACAGGACTGTTTTGATTCAACAGAAAGTTCATTCAAGGGTTTAGAAACTCCACAGAGAAAGAGAGAGAGCAAGAGACAGACAGAGCATAGAAAGGAAAAGTAGTTTAGGCAGATATAGTAAGATAAATTTGTGTATAGTAAGATAAATTAGGCATGGGAATTAATGTTTAGCAGTGGGAACTCACTGGTGAAATGTGAATAGAGGGCGCAACATGATCAAAACTGTTACTACTTAGCAGAACCCATGGTTTAATTGAAGAATAAGCCAAGAAAACAACTAATTACAATACAGTATTGTAAGTACACAGTGTATTCTGAGAGCACCAAGAAAGTACATACAGTATACTCTAGAGATGACCAGGGAGTATTTCTCAAAAGAGAAAACTTACTATTTTTTAAGGTTTTATTTATTTTAATATTTCATCTATTTATTTGACAGAGAGAGAGAGAGCACAAGCAGGTGGAGTGGAAGAGGGAGAAGCAGGCTCCCCACTGAGCAGAGAGCCCAATGTGGGCCTTGATCTCAGGACCCTGGGATCATGACATGAGCCAAAGTCAGATGCTTTGAGCCACTCAGGCACAAGTAGACCCCTAAAGTTTTTTATTACACTTTAATATTCTTTAAATTTTTCCTCTTTATTTACATACTTTTTTAGTTAAAAGAAATATATCAATATTTTAAAGAGCCTCAGAAGTATATTCCTGACTTTGTACTAAATATTCCTCCCTGGGCATGCCACAGGAATCCCAAATTCAGCACTTCTAAATCTAAACTTACTTACGGTTTTCTCTACCCTTCGTAACCATCCTTCTTCTCCTCCTATGTTCCCTGATTTGGTAATCATAACCACAGCCCATCTGACTATCAGGCCCAGTCATGCTAAATTCTCTCTTCTACCCCCAACATACAGTCAGTACAAAAGCCTTAAAGGCTTTGCTTTTTCATTAGCTCTTAAACTTCTCTCCCAGGGCCACTGCCTTAGTCCATGTTTTAATCATTTCTCAGTTGGATTACTGAAGTAAGTCTTCTAAATGGTACCCTGCCTTTATTCCAACTAGCTTCCATCCTTCCCAGCACATCTCCAGCACATCTTGAAGCTAGGGTAATAGTTCACTTAGTTGTACAACAAATACATATGTGTCAGGGACTTTCTAAATCCAGGGGATAGACTGATCAACAAAACAGACAAAGTTCTTGCTTTTCATTGACCTGATATTTTAGACTGGGCATTAACTATGTAAGCAAAGAAAGGACTAAAGCAGTTTTTCAGTAGTGATAAATATTATAAAATAAATACAACTAAGTGATGTCACAGAGAGTGACTATGTTCATTAACTAGAATTTAAATAAAAAGTTGAAGCTACTAAAAAAAGGTGGGGGGGGGCGCCTGGGTGGCTCAGTGGGTTAAAGCCTCTGCCTTTGGCTCAGGTCATGATCCCAGGGTCCTGGGATCGAGCCCCATATCGGGCTCTCTGCTCAGTGGGGAGCCTGTTTTCTCCTCTCTCTCTGCCTGCCTCTCTGCTGACTTGTGATCTCTGTCTGTCAAATAAATAAATAAAATCTTCAAAAAAAAAAAAGGTTGGGGGGGAAGTGTCATTAAGACCTCTTAGGCAATGGCAGTTAGGAGAGGGATGATAAGAGGCAGCCAGCCATATAAAGTTCTGGGGGCAAAACATTTCAGGTAGAGGAATAACAATCACAAAGTCTCCAAGATGGATGTAAGTTCAGAATGTTCAAAAATTTCAAAGAATCCCACTACAGCTACAATGAGAGGATAAAGAGAGAAAGAGTGGTAGAGAAAAAAAATCAGTGAATTACACAAAAGGCACTCATATAAGGCCCAGTAAGTTTGAGATATTATCAAACTGCTATGGGAAGCTACTAAAAATATATAAGTAGAAGAGCTGCATAATTTCATCTATGATTTGAAAGTTCACTCAGGGTCTTGTGTGGATAATGGGTTTAAGAAAAGCAGGAGTGTAAAAAGGAAGACCACTCTAGTGTCCAGTGCAAAAGTATAGGCAGAATGTATAGAGACATGGATGAAGGTGGTAGCGGGAAAGGTGGAGAAGCCATTGGCCTGGAGATATATTGTAGAGCTAAAGCCAGTAAGACTTCCTAATGGAGCGAATGTGAGAGATGGAAAAAGAAAAGAAAAGAAACCAAGGATCTGTAACCTAATGGATATTGGTATTATTTTCTGAAATGGGGAAAACTGATGGGGCAGGTTTAGAACTTGGGGTGAGAGTAGGAATCAAGAGCTTGGTTGGGCCACATTAAGTGTGAGTAAGTACTAAGAATTCAAAGAGACATGTCAAGTAGGCAGAGAAATCCAGAAATACCCAGGTCAATGGAAGAATCATTGGTAACAATACAAGCTTGGGAGTCAATGACATACAAATAATACTTAGAGGTATTGGCTTAGTCTAAAAATAGACTAGAGAAGGAGAAGAGTAGATGGCCAAGGACCAAGTCTTATGTCATTCCAACATTTGGAGATCAAGCCAAGATTGAGAAAACTGAAAAGTAGAGGCCAATAAGGTAAAAGAAGTTTCAGGTGAGTATGAGGTAAAAAAACAAACAAACAAACAAACAAGAGAAAAGAATGTTTCAAAAAATAGAATGGTCACCTTTGTCAAATATTGCTGCAAGGTTAAAACAAAAGAAACCACCTGGAAAGATGGAAATCATTGGTAACCTTCACAAAATCAGTGTGAGGAGAGTGTTAGAGAATAAACCATTACTGGAGAGAACGTGAGGGAAGAAAGGAAGTTACAAGCCATTTTGACTTGTAAAATATTTTGAAATAAAAAGCCTATATCCACAGCACTCCCTTTGAAAACTTTAAAATAGTCTCCAAAGATGAAAGGAAATGGAAGGAAATAAAAATAATGATGTTATAATTGGTATAACCAAAAAAGCACACCAATTATTTCAACAAGTAGCCAATGAGAACTGCATAAATTTAAGAGAAAGCATTATATTCTCACAATAACTTGAGATGTGTACTTGATAATGGCACTTCAGAATTCACAAGAGGATATCACTACAGTACTTTACATGTTTATCACTTGGGCCAGAAGCTGGATTCTTCCTTCTATGCTTTGGCATTAATTGAATCAGTCATGAAATTTCAAGGTTGGAAAGGACTTAGAGGTCATTTAGTCCAGCTCTTTTGTGTGAGTGAATCCCCTCTACCACATCCCTAATGAACCCTGTTTCTTTCTCTTCTTGAACTCCTAAATGATAGTGGATTTGTCACATCTTCCCAATGCTTAAGGTAGAAATAAAGTCATTTTATTACATTTCAGACAGATTTTCTACCCTTCATAATAATAGTTATTTTCAGCATTGTGAAACCTACAATTTGATGAGTATCAGTCATATGTCCTTCATCTGTTTTGTGTATAAAGGGAAAAGGCAATTATGGAATATGTAGGCCTTTTATTTCTATTTACCTGTCTACCTATATGCTGCCTCTTTCCAGAAAAAAAGAAAACTTAAATGAAATGACTTAAAACACCTGGGTGCAACAGTTATTAAAACAGAAATAGAAATTCAAACTCCCGAAAATAAATTCTTGACTCAAAGACTAATATAGTTGCTGGCATTGAAATTAAGTTTATCAGCTTATTCAGTACAAAAGGAGAAATATAGTGGATTACACAGTTCTCCTTATCTAACAGAAGAAAGTAAATTAATTCTCCATTAAATAAAAATTTTTTCTTGGTTCTAAATCACACATGGAATTTCTCATGTAGCATCTTACAAAAGAGGCTTATTTCTTTCTTTTCTATTTGCATTCATTTCACTGCCACTTCATTTTACCAAGCTCATAATCTCAATCCAATGTTTAAAAAAAAACTCTTAAAAAATCTGTTGAATATAGGGGACAAAGCCTGAGCACTGGATAACAACTTTTCAAAAGGAACTGGAAAAACAATTTAAACTATCAAAATCACCCTTCGGTGGAGAGGATCAATTTTACGGGTCATTGGTTCCCATAGGTCCAATTCTTAGTAGATGGGAACAAAAGAGAAACTGAGTTAATATCTCCCATGGCCCTACCATCACTCCTTCACCTCTCCTAGAAATAACTACAGTTGAGTGATCACTAGGTACAAATGATATCCTTGTGAACGGAGACAGGTGTACAGAACAGGGTCGACTAACAAGGAAAGAATGCTGGAAAGGCTGGCCTGAATATCTGATAATAATGCGGATCTCTATGAGGGGAAGTGGTATCTGTAAGCAAAAGGCATTATTAAAGCTGGCCCTGCTGCCCAAGGTAATGTAAAGAATCTGGGCTTTCTCATTTGCTCATAAAACACCCCAATTACTTTCCCAGGAAGGGCGTTATAGAAAAGTTACAAATGGGTTAACTGTGTCTTCCTAGAGTTAAGCCCCTGTGGTTTTACAACACTTTCCCCTGGTCTTGGATTTAAGAATGGGGGAGGTATGCCCAAATAATGACCATTTCACCTTTGAAGGCCTCTGTGGTGCCTAAATCATCCCTTAGTAAAAAATAAATTACCTTCTTCATAGTGATTATCACAGTAGTTTAGACTTTACCTGGATTACCTGCTTCCATCATTAAACTCTAAATAACTAAAGTCAGATCTCAACTTCATCCCCACACCTAAAGCCAGCCAGGCGTAACTTTGCCTTCTTCTCTATGGCTACAAAAGGCACACCTTTAATCTGTATTTTGTCTGTCCAAATGTGGCATCACGTTATTATTACTATTATTATTATTATTATCATTATTATTATTATTGCTACAACTACTACTACTGTTGAATCCAATTCTATCTAGAGGCCCCTTAGGGCCAATAAGCTAGATTCAATTCTCACAAATTAGTTATTGTAAAATCAATGCAAATGCAGTAAAAGTAACCTACACACTGAATGGGGCTGTTTGTATACCAGACAACAGAATGTACCCATGGTGTTATCACGGAAAGAATGAGAGATTTCAGACTTAATCTAAAGGCAGCACTGGTACACCTTCAAATAAATAATCCCAACTTGGCTTTTTGCAGAATTAGAATACTAATTCTGCAAAATACTGAACGCATATTTGTTTAGAGCTGGGATATCGCAGGCATGTAACAGTAAATGCTAATCTACATGCTGATGGTTGGCAAGAGCAAACAAGCATGCTGATTATTATTTCGTCTAGCAGTTTATTATGACATACAAGTACCAGAAATCAAAGTCAAAGCTAAGCAAAACCCAGCTACCAACAGCATGATTTTCTCCTCATTTTTACCTATTCTGCCCTGCAAACCCCTTCCTGATTAGCAGGAAGCCTGGGAATAGAGGGTGAAAGTAATAATAAAAGAGACCTGTGAACTACTGAATAGTTTTTACATGCCATACAACTTAGAGAGAAGCACCAGTTGAGATAAGTACCTATTTCCCCAGAGCATTCTAAAATATCTGAAGCTTACATGATGCAGTGGTGAATGGCGGTCTCTAAAAAAGCTTTCTGCTTTTGGAAACTGGGTAGCAGAAATACCTGGTGTGGAAGAAGTTGGCATAGCAACTCTGCATTGCAGTGGTGAAACATAGAGTAAACAGGTGAACAAAACAATGGCTTCAACGTGCTTTCTCCTCTACAGAGTGATTATGTCTTGTAGAACATTTTTAAGCTTCTCTTTTTAAGCAGTACAAACTCTTTGGTCTAATAATTAAATACGTTTCAGTTCCTGAATAGGAAAGGATATTCATGAGTCCTGGAAATATTTATTTTCCATATTTTCTCTATATAAATAAGGTGAAATTTTGGCTAAAAATAAGTCATTTCCCCTTCAGAGCAGATACAATTTTCCAGTGACCAGAAAATGGTACCAAAACTAAACCTTCTGTGCTTGTTAAAAAATATATTTCAAGGGAAAGAATTGCTTACCTTTTGGCAATAGGCCCCTTGAAGTTAGGATCAAATGTCCTTGGGTTACCTGCATTTAAAACAAAGACTTTTTAAGCATGTATGCCAAAGAAATCGCAAATAAATATATATGAAATATGAATAAAGAAAAATCTACATCTTGGCTACTGTCCAGCACACTGTTGAATTCATCCTTTGGTCCAGGGAAACATCAATTATGCCTTGGCTACATCTGCCAGTCCTTTCCCTCTCTCTCCGATAAGAAGCAAGACTGGGAAGATTTAAGGACCATAGTCTATGCATAGCATACACATATCTCCCACTGTTCTATGTGGAAATATTATAGATTCCATTCAGAGTAACAAAACTTGCAGCCCTTCTGCTCTGCAAAGCCATTCTCCCATCTGCCATCACCAAGTATTGCTGAGTGCTCACAAGATGCACAGTATAATAGAGATGCCTGCTTATTTAGTTCTCCCCTTTTTCTCAGTAGATAAGGCTTTCCTTCAAGAAGTTGAAATATTAGTTGGGTCTGCCACACTGGCTATATGGTATATACCAGTCATTATTATATTATATAAATATTATTTTTAATTGAGTTTTTGAAGATCCTATTGGCAGGCTTCATGCCATCTGGGGAGATGTCATTTATTACTGCATCATGAATATGATATGCTATCCCTATTTTTAAACAAGACAAAGTACACACAGAATGGCCTTTTCCCATGACATGCATTGTGTAATGAGACCCAGGACACTAAGTTCTGTAAAATCGTCTCTGGTCAGTGACCTGTATTTTGCAATCCCAAATCCCTGATGCTTCTTTCCCAACCTAAGCATTCCCACCACTTCCTCTAGGGATTTGTCCCTGTGAGAAGGACTCATCCTGAAACTAAACAGAGCATTCAAAAGGGATTGGCAAAAATCCCCATGTGTCAGGAATCCAACTCTGCCTGTAAATGGGGACATGTGTTCTGAGGACTCAGAGGGCTATTTGGTGTAATCACAGGCTGACGAAAAGACAACAGGGCACACATGGAACAGAAATCTAAGAGTCAGTGAATATTTATAAAGAACCTATGATATGCCAAGAGCACCAGCATCTTGGAGACCTTAACTGGTGGGACAAGATCAACATTTGAGTCATTCAACAAATACTTCTTGAGAATCTTTATTTACCAGGTCCTGTGTTGTAACATATGAGCAGTGAATATACCAAATGAAACAATTAATCAAGAACTCAAATGTGTGGTTATCTGCCTTAAGTGTTACAAGAGTTCTGAGAAAGTCGGTTTCATCAAGGACTAGAACAGTCAAGAGGGTCTCATTCAAGGAGTGAGATTATGAAAGATTAGAATAGAACAAGAGGGAAAAGAGAAACACTTTGGGTGGATGAAACTAGAATTCTGTTAAATTCACTAACTATTTATTGATCACCTGTTATGTGTTCTGCATTAAAATATACACTGCAGGGGATACAAATTACTGAAACAGTCTCTGTCTTCAACAAGCTAACGAACTGATGAGTGGGGAGAGAAATAAGAAAAGTACAAGAATTGCTACAATACAAAGCAGAACATGATATCATAAGAAGGGTACAAAGAAAGTGTTAGGAGAGTTCTAGGGAAGAAAAGGTCACTTTCAGTTGAGATTAGTAAGGAAGGGTTCCTAGAGCCACAACATTTGGGGATGGAAGGGTGTAGTTTAGACCTGTAGTAATGAATGAAGTCATGTAGCAATGAATGAAGGTAGAGATGATTAGTGTGGTTGTGGGGATGGTGAAAAACTCAGTCTGACTGGGGATAATAGGATAAGAGGAGGGGAAAACAAAGCTGAATAGACACTACAGAATCAGACTACAGAAAGCCTGAAAAATTGGGATGGAATTTATTTTATTCATCCTAGGCCACTGGGAGCCATACAATGATTTTGAACAAAGGAATGACATGGTAAAAGCAGTGCTTAAAGAGAGCAATCTACCAGCAGTATACAAGTTGTAGGGCAAAATGCAAAATCAAGGAGATCAACTTTGGAGTCTGTTGTAATAATAGAGGTGAAGTAATGTGAGCCACTGCCCATCTGGTGGCAGAAGTGATGGAAAGAGAGATTCAAGATTCATCACGAAGCAGTTGTGTGGCATAGAAGCAATCATTTCACCTCTGAGCCTTGGTTTCCATATTTGTAAATGTGGATAACAACAGTGCTTATGCCATAAAGTTGTTATAAGGATTCAATGAATCAATACATGCAAAAGTGCTTAGAACAGTGTCTGGCACTTAGTAAGTTGCCAGTGAATATTCATCATTAGTCAATGTAATTACATGAAAAAAACAAACAGAACTTCATGAATGACTTGGAGGGTAAAAGAAATTAAATATGGTTTCAAATCAAGTGACTACAGACCAAGAACCCATAATTCTCAATCAGTTTTAGTCTTTTGCCTAGACTTAAGGAAAGATTAATGCTACTGAAATAGTTTGGGCACATTAGCAGGGGGAAGAAATTGCAAAGTTGCTAAAAGAAAAAGAACATGAGGTTGATTTTGAAGTGACATCTGATTGTAAGTCCATTATTCATCCAGAGTTAAGAAACTGGAATCTTGGGTCAAATCTTGAGATGAATACGTGGAAGTCACAAAGTTTGTATCATGAAGTGATGAACTCCATAAAGGAGAACTTCAGGATCTGTCAGTTATAATGTTATTATAACAACAAGAACAATAGTATTTAACATGTTTTTAGCATTAAATGCTAAGTGCTGTTCCAATTTCTTATTAACCTTATTATATAGGTAGACTGAAAACCATTATTAGCCTATTAAGAAAACAAGCCATAGAGAGACTAAGAACCTATTCCCACCTGGGATTACCACTGTGTCTAGCTGGCCATATCTTACAATGCCAATACTTGTTTCTACTTCAAGGGGAAGTATATAAAATACTTCCTGTTTGAGATGGTCTATATATACTTCAGTGCTGGGTTCTCTGACACACCGTCAACTTCTCTTTTTCTGACTGCTTGTCTGATTTTGCCCAACTGGGAACTGACCTCTTCACGATTAAGGGTAAAAGGTAAAATCAAACAGTTATAGGATGGGAAACAGAAAAGTGACATTCAGTAAAGTGAAAGAATTGCAAGAAAGAGGGAAGATGATAAACTCCACAGAAAAATGATTACTAAACGAATGTTTATTTGTATCTGGGACTACTATAAGTACTTCGCACATGCATCTGCCATTTTGCACAATTCCACAGAGAAAACAATGTGAATGATACTCCCTTGCACAGTGTATGTTATCTCATGCTCCATAATTCTGTAAGGTGTGTCATTGTTATCATTCCATCTTACAAGTGAGGAAATTGAGGTACAACGGGTAAGCTAATTTGCCCTAGTCCCTCAGCTAACAAGAGGTGGAGGTGGGCCTGGAAGGCACATGGTCTGACACCCAAGCCTATACTGAGCCACTTGGCAGGAAGTTGCTCACTGGTGATCTCAGAAATTCCACAGATGGGTGGGGAGAGGAGGCAGATGAAAAGGGATTAGCAACTTACATCGATCTTATTCATTTTTTACATTAAAGATAGGCAAAACTGCTTTAAAAGTATCTAGGCTGAAGGGACACCTGGCTGGCTCACACGGGAGAGCATGTGACTCAATCTCGGAGGTTGTGAGTTCGAGCCCCATGTTGGGCGAAGAGATTACTTTAAAAAAAAAGTATCTAGGCTGGCTTCCAATTTTGGTGTGATTTGTACCTTACAAAGTGAAAAAGTGGATCACAGTGTAAATGAAATGCTGTTGTCAGATCTGTCTGAAAAGCTGACACTTTCTGATTATAAATCCTGGCTGCCTTATATTTCGGCTGAAAATACACTAATGCCACAGTCTAATGATAAGATTTAGCTGATTCCATATAGTAATGACAGCTGGAAAGTGATGACTTCAGCCTGCCCCATGTGCTGGCAGAATTTATATTGTCATGCAAATTTTTTATTTCCTGAAATCAATACAGGCCCTTGCTTTCTCGGAGGCTCTCATGTGCTCTAATTGCATCTCTGGAATAAATAGACTGAAAGGCCAGCTAAGTGAAAAGAGCCACAATGCTGAACTATCACACGGCTTAGCTAGCTGAATATAATTCATATTTCTAACTTACAGAAAAAGTAATTATAATTAAGTAATCATTTTAAGAGCGTCTTGAGTTCATGTGATTTTCAGATCACCAAAACTATTATGACAACAGAGTCACTACAAAATATTCATTAAAGAAGTTACACACTTGTTATTATAGTTAACTGTATTGCACAGTGCAAAAATTACACAATGCAATTTTTGTTACTAGAAATCATTCATGAGGATTAAGGAAAATAGTCCAGGTAATTAATTCAACTCATGGGTACGGATTTCACATGACTCCGTTGAATGCAAATGGTAAGATAAAGCAGCCAGGCATGCTTGGAAAGACTCTTTTCTTTAAAAGCAATCTGTTTCTGAAAGAAAAATGGCAATATAACTACCACTAATCAGTTATAAAAACCAAAAATCTGAGACCTTTTATTCCCTCAGGTATATTTTTCAGAGAATGTAGTGTGGTTTAGATATCAAAAAAGAGAACTCTAAGGTGGGAAAAAGTAGGACTTGGAATTATTACAAATGACCAAGTCAGATAGCTTTCCGAAAAGCAAAGAAAAATGGTATACCACAAAATTAAGTCTTCCCTTAATATTCAACAGCAGCTACCGGAAAATTGTGAATCATCAAATACTTGTTTTACACTTGATTTTTACAAACATGTTTATGGTTCTGTCTATAAGTGAGGACCCGCCACTTCATCTAGGGAAAGAAGTCTCTTTCCTCCAAGTCTTAACAAAGGATAAAGAATCATATTCTTTGCCATTTCTTATAGGGAGATGTTCCTACTTCTCAGCCCAACACACATGGCCTCTCACCAACAGGCCCCTCTTCCCAGCCTCATCTCCTACCATCCCTCACTTCAAACCTGATCTTCTAGCAATTCTGTACTGCTATGATTTCAGCCCAAATCAGGTGTTTTGCTGAGTGCCCTTTGAACAGTGTTCCTTTCCCCTCTTTGTGCTGTTGACAATGGCTAAGGAAATCCTATAGTTCTTAGAAATTCCCACTCACCCTCTAGGAGAAGGACAAGGACAGAAACCTTCTACTGGCTACTGTGCCGGTGGGTGGGGCCTACTTTGATTAGAGACTAATGCTGAGAACTTTCATATAAGCCCATCCCAACATAACTAATTCCATTTATCTCTGAGACACACATACTTCTGTTACTTGCATTATTGCGCTTGGTACACTATGCCTTAAGGCATGTGCTGTGGTAGACAGATGCCCACATCCAAATCCCACAAATTTGTGAATTATTTTAATTTACACAGCAAAAGGGACTTTGTGGGTATGATTGAGTTGAAGGCTATGAGATGGGGAGATTCTCTTGGATTATCTGGTTGAGCCCAATATAATTACGACAGTCCATACATGGGAAAGAAGGAGACAAAAACATCAAAGAAGGAGCTGTGACTGTGGAAACAAGGTCAGACTGATATGATAGGAGAAAAACTCAACTGGCCATTGCTGGCTTTGAAGTTGGAAAGAATCATGAGCCAAGGAATGTGGTAGCCTCTAGAAGCTGGAAAAAGTAAGAAAATGGATTCTTCCTTAGAGCCGCTAGAAAGAAATGCAGCTGGGCCTGTACTTTCATTTTAGCCTACTGAGACCTATATTGGACTTCTGACCTCCAGAATTATAAGATAACAAATTTGTGCGATTATAAGCCACCACATTTGTGGTAACCAGTACAGCAGCAAGAGGAAGCTAATATACAAGACTGTTTCTCCTACTAGATGAATAGCTCCTTTAAGGCAGACACCAGATCTTGGTTGTTAGTCTAATGCTATTACCTACTTTGGTGTCTCATGTATACATATGTAACAGGCACTCAATAGATGTTTCTGTAGTAAATTTTTATTAAATTTCAATGTAATTTTGAATTCATATCTTTAATTTAGATTATGAAGATACAAATAGGAGATAAATCTTGACAATTACCAGCTAATCATTTTAGATGGAATTCAACCTGGATTAAAGGCAAGTTAATAGATTCCTAGAATTGCACTGATGTGAAAAATTACTCCATTAACTCAGCATCCAATCTGTAATGTCTTAGACCAGTAGGAGTTAACAAAAGAAGTAATGGAGACAATATCCCATACTGGTGAATAAAAAGTGGGCATCAAATTTCTTGGTATCAAATGTCATCTCTGCCATCTACTAAACTGTGATCTTGGCAGGATTCCCATTTTTCTCTGTGAACTTCCATTTTTCCATCTATTAAATGAAAGATAGTAGCAAAAAATATTTTAAAAATAACAAAAGAAGGACACAATTTCTGCCTTTGGGATGATCATCTGAAGCAGAAAGTTATGTGTAAATTACCCTCATAACCAAAGTAGGTCATTGTAGAATCAATGCAACCCAACTTAAGTCAAATTGTCACAGTGACTATAATTGACAGTGGTTCTAGAAAGGTTTCCATGACTAAGCTGGATATGACACTTATGGAATAACTTTTTGGAGGAGAGAAATTTTGAGGATGCTTAAAGGGAAGACTGTACCATGTGGGAACGCTGGAAAAAGCACATGCTCAGCCATAGCAAAGAGTTATTCCTGGGGGAGGAGACATGAGAGCAGTTAGAAGAAAAACACACATCATCCAGAGTTGGAGTAGGATTTACGAATCTCCTCAAGTCTTCTGAGAAAGTAATACAACTAACATGTGTTTATGTACCTGTATGATGCAGAAGAAATAGGAAAGTTAAGGCAGAGGGACTGACAAGAAGATTGCTGCTGTATTTCAGAGATAAGAGGGTAGATGCCTGACGGAGGCTGCAGCAATGAGAGAGGATGAGGCAATCCCAAAAGCACTGCAGAGGAACACACTTGGTGGAAGTGAAGGTTGTTAGAAAGGGCAGGGCACCATGCTTCATCACCTGATGATGGGGCAGTGCCTCATGTAGAAAATGATGTGCATTCCAGAAACACATCTAGGGCAAAAACATGACCCCACGTTGGACATGGCAAGATTAATGAAAATGCAAATGAGACTTCTTCAGCACAGATTCATGCCACACAATACTGTGGCAGCATGACCTTATAGTGGTTGTTTTTCTCCCAGCCTGAGTAACTTCCTAAACATACAAAATAATAAATCACCCACTGTTACATCAAGAATGTCCAATACCCTGCTTTAAGAAAGGGTTTTCTAATCTGTGGAGTTGGTTTCTATATAGTTTGCATCATCATTTGAAATAATTCACTCTATATGAACACAAGTCATTAACATTCAGTTAAAATGTCAACCTTAGAAGTAATACCTAGAAGAAACAACCTCCACTTCCACTGAACAGGCAAAAGAAAACATTCATAAAGCACTCAGGCTGCTTCTTCATGGACTGATTTTATAGGCAGTGCTGAAAGATGCACGTTTGGGGGCATTGGAAATGTACTTCTGAAAAAATGATTTTTCTTGACTACTGTGACAAAGCAGTGAATTTGCACTATAGAACAGCCATGAATTATTGGATAATCACATATCTTCTCAGAATAAATAAAATTCTGAATCAATATTGATTTAAAAAGAGAGTCTGGAAGCAAACAAGAACATGATTTGAGTCTGAAGGTTATCAGCTTGGGGTTTCTAATATTTCTTTCTAGCCATATTTGTATTTATTGCCCAACATGAGGCACTCAAAAAAAAAAAAAAAAAGGAGCAACGACATACTCTAATTACACTGGAGAAATTCCTTATTTTATTTCAGTATCATAGGTTATGCGTTTCATTATTACACAGGACTCTATTCCCTTGGCTCCTATAAAATATAACAATTTCACAATCAGAGATAGGAAATGAAGAGTATATTTGCTTGCCCTGAATATAAAAATAAGTGACTTCATCTTGCCTTTCCATCTGCAGAATTCAGGCAATAACACAGTAAATGAATAAAGTTTGGGAGAAATGATAGTTTTCATCATTATACAGATACAAAAATGAACTTCTGTAAAGAAGGAGAAAATTTTTTTAAGATATAGTTGAGTAAAAGACTTTCTGTTGAATTTAGGAATAAACACTACTAAAGAAAAATAGCAAGAATTTGTCAATTTATCACAAACGCATAAAGCAGTTTGATAGCTAGTGATAACATTTCTCCTACTTCTTCATATTGTTCACAGGTTATTGATGAGAACAAAATTAAACTGCACGTCAACTCTGACTTTTGCCACAACTCAAGATGGTGGAAGATAATAATCACTGGCAAAACATCCCTATCCCTGGGCCTGAATGTAGGAAGAAAAACATGATTTAGCGCATACTTTCTACCCACAAGACATCATGATCCAACAAATTAAAAGCTCAGGTGGAATACACTATTAGAATCTGTGTTAGATGAATGCCTCTATTTATAGGATAATTGGGGGAAAATTGTGGTAAACTATGTTCTTTCACTAATGGGTCAGACTAGTTACTTAGAATGACAAATGGGGGAATAGCAGACAACAGGGATTACACACAACCTACTGGATGACCCACCCTAAATTGTTATATGCATTCAGAGGAAAGAGAGAAAGAGATTAAGATTCTTCTTCCTCAGAGCTGGGATGAGGGGAATGGATGTGTGTTACAGAACAAGATAATCACTTGGAATGGATGCCTCGGGACTTACCTCACTTCCTCCTACAGTCCTGTCTCCTTGGATGGAGTCAAAAATAAAATGGCCAGATTTTATACTTGTAAATTCTATGGAGCATCTGTGAGGAAGAAATGCTCATGAATATTTTTTCCTCACAAAATGGATTTTCCACAAAGAGACTGAACATATTGTGAACTCACTGTCAAAAGAAAACTTTGTTCTTACTTCTTGACCTTCTATATAGATTTGGAGGAGGGAGTGAAAGAATAGGGAAGGAAAATCTAGCCCTCAAGACAAGGGTTTGCCTCATAATCTGCCATGATGGTAGTAAAACAAAACTGTGAAGATAAATCTGCAAGTAAAAGTTTACTTGTCAGCTCTAATTCCAGAAGTATGAGAGGTTCAACTCTCTCCATATCCAGAATCTATAAATTATGGATATAAAGCTTAAAGAGTATCTTTTAAAGAGCACTGAAAAGCTGATAAAGCAATGAAGAAATTCCAGGCCAAAACCTAAGTGAAAGTGGAGACCTGGAGAGAGCAAGATACTACCAAAGCTACCATAGTCCCAAAGATATTTACCAAGTTAGCAAATTCAAGGAACAAGGGAAACAGAAGAGAGAGATCAGAGGTTGCTCAAGAGAAGAAATCAAATAGGAAAACATCGTTAAGTCAGAACTCCAAAGGGATACACCCTCAGGATGAAACCCACCTCACCCTTACCGAAATCACCTGACACTGAGCAGAAAGATGGGGGAAATACCTTCATTTGAATTTGCAGTGTATGTGAAGTAATCTCAAGTAAGTTCAATCTGTTGGTATTCCTAGGCAGCTGACAGACAAATAACAGACTTCTGATGGAATGTATCTTATTCTAAAAATTCTCACAAATAAATTTCCAAAGAAAATATATAGCAAACAATAAAAAATAATAAATCATATAAAGAAACAAGATACCGTAAAAGAACTAGATATACACAGACAACAGAAATAGATCCATAAAGTCTCCAGATATTTACATGATTACTCCCAAATTATAAAACAACTAAGCTTACTGTTTTTTTCTTTTTTTCTTTTCAGCAATAAAAGACCAACGTGAAAATAAATGTGATGAACTGTGTTTTTAAAACTACCTGGCAGATTCAGAAATGAAGAAAATTGAATCTGGAAGTGAATAACACAATAAATAAAATGTACAACTCCATGGATAAGTTTGATAGCAGATTGGACATAGCTGAAGAGGCAATTGGCAAACAAGAAAGTAAGTCAAAATAAATTATTCAGAATATAGCATAAAGAAACTAAGAATGGAAATTACCAAATTACTAGTTGATAAAATGAGCATAGGGTGAGAGTTTTAATATATGTCAAATCAGATTTCTAGATTTATTCAAGTACAGTTTGTTCAAGAAAAAAGAATGAAATGAAGAAACTTCAAGGCAAAAAAAAAAAAAAAAAAAAGATTTGCCATCAGTAGAGTCTCATTAACATATATTAAGTATATATTTCTTAAAAAAAAAAAAAAAGACTTATTTAATTATTTATTTTAGAAAGAGGGAAAGAGTACATGTGTGTGCAAGTGGGGATAAGGGCAGAGAGAGAATCTTCAAGCAGACCACCCACTGAGCGCTGGATCCTGACTTGGGGCTCAGTCCCATGACCCATGAGATCATGACCTAAGCTGAAACCAAGAGTCAGATGTTCAACCAACTGAGCCACTCGGGTGCCCCTTAAGTAGTTATTTCTGAGAGAAAAAAAAGTGACCCAGATGGAAGGTCTTTGATGAAAGAAGAAATGAAGAACTCCAGGGGCAAAAAGGAATGATCACTGACTATATAAAACAATAATAATAAAGTCTTCTGGGGTTAAACAAAATGAGAGAAAATCATTTCAATAATAGAATGTAATCCAAAGATAAGGGTAAAATATTAATAAATTTTAACCTCAAAATTGTGCATGCAACAGTTTTTAAAAGAGTAGAACCACCATATATTACTTTGAAAACAGAAGGAAAATAGAATAAGAACTGAGTGAAATAAGCAGAGAGAGTCAATTATCATATGGTTTCACTTATTTGTGCAGCATAACAAAGAGCATGGAGGACATGGGGAGTTAGAGAGGAGAAGGGAGTTGGAGGAAATTGGAAGGGGAGGTGAATCATGAGAGACTATGGACTCTGAAAAACAATCTGAGGGGTTTGAAGTGGCGGGGGGTGGGAGGCTGGGGTAACAGGTGGTGGGTATTACAGAGGGCACGGATTGCATGGAGCACTGGGATGGTGAAAAAATAATGAATACTGTTATGCTGAAAATAAATAAATTTAATTTAAAAAAAGAGAAAAAAGAAAAATTAGCCAATCCAAAATCAAAGAAGAAAAAGAAGAAAAATAAACACAGAACAATCAAAGGAATGAGAAAGCACAGTGTAATGTGATGTATATTGTTATGGAGCAAATGTTGTGTCTTCCCAAAATTCATATGTTGAAAGTCCTAACCCCCAATATAATGGTATTTGGAGATAGTGTCTTTGAGCAGTAATTAGATTTAGATGAGAATCCTAAGAGTGGGATTAGTGATTAGTGTCCTTATGAGAAGAGGAAGAGAGATCAGAACTAACTCTCTCTGCCATGTGAGGACCCAGGGAGAGCCAAATTAACTGGTACCTCGATCTTGGACTTCCTAGTCTCCAGAATTGCAAGAAATAAATCTCTGTTGTTTAAGCCACCCAGTCTATGACATTTTGTTATAGCAAACTAAGACATACATAAACTCAGATATATTGATACTACATTAACTAATAAGGACTAAATGTGCTTGTGAAAGATAAAAATTGTCATACTAGAAAAATAATTGAACCATATGCTGTATGTATATCCCCCAATAAAGGTTAAAGCAAATGGATGAAAAAGTAAATAGTATGTAAATTTTAACAAAAAGAAAGAAATTATAGGTAATGCCTGAAACAGAAATTAAGGTAAAAAGCATTAGTAGCAATAAAGAGGATCACTTTGAATTATAAAGTCCAATTAACAAAGAAGAGACAATAATTTTAAATACATGCACTTAACAAAATTTAAAATGTAAATGTTTATTTAGAACTACATGGAGAAATAGACAAATCCACAATCATAACATAACATACTTTCTCAGAATTTCTCACTATTATAAAACATTAAAAAATCAGTAAATGTACATTCTCCTCAATAAATGGTGATAGGACAATGGATATCCATAAAGAAAAAAATAATAAACTTGGAGCCCTATTCACATCAGACATAAACATCAATTCTAGACAGAAAGACCTAAAGTAAAGGATAAAATTATAAAGACTTTATGACCTCAGAGAGAGGATTTATTAAGCAATAGTACAAAAAGTACTAGTCATAAAGGAAGTAAGTGATAAATTTAACTACAATGAGAATAAGAAATTCTGTTCATCAAAAAAATAAAGAGAGGGACATGACATCCATAGAGGGTAGTAGTGACAGGATAATATTTAATTATTAATACCGAGGATATATAAAGAACTATAGATCAAAGAGAAAAAGGCTGGTGGCAATAAAAAAAAAAAAAAAGGAGCAAAAGACTTAGGCAGGAACTTCAGAGGAGGAAATCCAAATGGCAAATAAATAATAAAGTAGCATTCAATCTCATTAATAATTAGGCAGATATAAATGAAAACCACAAAAAGAAGTAACTATAGGCCCTGCAAATGCTTGCAAAAAAGGAAAAAGTTTGATAATAGGATATATTGACAAAGACATGGAATAGTGAGAACTTGTACACTGCCCGCAAAAATGAAATTAGTATGGAAAATACTGCTTTGGAAGTTTGGCCTGATCTCAGCCTACAACAGAGTGATTTCAGTCCTATATTTTATCCCAAACTACTGCATGTGTGTATAAAGATACGGAGACAATAATGTTCATATCAGCATTTTTTGTAATAGCCAAAAATTCAAAACAACTCAATGGCCATTGAACCCAAAAGACTCCACCCCCAAACTACTAGAACTCATACAACAATTCAGCAACGTGGCAGGATACAAAGTCAATGTACAGAAATCAGTGGCTTTCTTATACACTAATAATGAAAATACAGAAAGGGAAATTAGAGAATCGATTCCATTTACTATAGCACCAAGAACCATAAGATACCTGGGAATAAACCTAACCAAAGAGGTAAAGGATCTGTACTCGAGGAAGTACAGAACACTCATGAAAGAAACTGAAGACACAAAAAGATGGAAGACCATTCCATGCTCTTGGATTGGAAGAATAAACATTGTTAAAGTGTCTATACTGCCTAGAGAAATCTATACTTTTAATGCCATTCCAATCAAAATTCCACCGGTATTTTTCAAAGAGCTGGAGCAAATAATCCTAAAATTTGTATGGAATCAGAAGAGATCCCGAATCGCTAAGGAAATGTTGAAAAGCAAAAATAAAATGGGGCATCACATTACCTGATTTCAAGCTTTACTACAAAGCTGTGATCACCAAGACAGCATGGTACTGTCATAAAAACAGACACATAGACCAGTGGAACAGAGTAGAGAGCCCAGATATGGACCCTCAACTCTATGGTCAAATAATCTTTGACAAAACAGGAAAAAATATACAGTGGAAAAAAGACTGTCTCTTCAATAAATGGTGCTGGGAAAACTGGGCAGCTATATGTAGAAGAATGAAACTCAACCATTCTCTTACACCGTACACAAAGATAAACTCAAAATGGATAAAAGACCTCAATGTGAGACAGGAATCCATCAGAATCCTAGAGGAGAACATAGGCAGTAATCTCTTCGATATCAGCCACAGCAACTTCTTTCAACATATGTCTCCGAAGGTAAAGGAAACAAAAGCGAAGATGAACTTTTGGGACTTCATCAAAATTAAAACCTTCTGCACAGCCAAGGAAACAGTCAAGAAAACAAAGAGGAAACCCACGGAATGGGAGAAGATATTTGCAAATGACAGTACAGACAAAAGGTTGATATCCAGGATCTATAATGAACTCCTCAAACTCAACACACACAAAACAGACAATCATATCAAAAAATGGGCAGAAGATATGGACAGACACTTCTCCAATGAAGACATACAAATGGCTATCAGACACAGGAAAAAATGTTCATCATCACTAGCCATCAGGGAGATTCAAATTAAAACTACATTGAGATATCACCTTACACCAGTTAGATTGGCCAAAATTAGCAAGACAGGAAGCAACATGTGTTGGAGAGAATGTGGAGAAAGAGGAACCCTCTTACACTGTTGGTGGGAAGGCAAGTTGGTGCAGCCTCTTTGGAGAACAGTGTGGAGATTCCTCAAGAAATTAAAAATAGAACTTCCCTATGACCCTCCCATTGCACTCCTGGGTATTTACCCCAAAGATACAGATGTCATGAAAAGAAGGGCCATATGTACCCCAATGTTTATAGCAGCAATGGCGACAGTCGCCAAACTATGGAAAGAACCAAGATGCCCTTCAATGGACGAATGGATAAGGAAGATGTGATCCATATACACTATGGAGTATTATGCCTCCATCAGAAAGGACGAATACCCAACTTTTGTAGCAACATGGACGGGACTGGAAGAGATTATGCTGAGTGAAATAAGTCAAGCAGAGAGAGTCAATTATCATATGGTTTCACTTATTTGTGGAGCATAAAAATAGCATGGAGGACATGGGGAGATAGAGAGGAGAAGGGAGTTGGGGGAAATTGGAAGGGGAGGTGAATCATGAGAGACTATGGACTCTGAAAAACAATCTGAGGGTTTTGAAGGGGTGGGGGGTGGGAGATTGGGGTATCAGGTGGTGGGTATTATAGAGGGCACGGATTGCATGGAGCACTGGGTGTGGTGCAAAAATAATGAATAATGTTATGCTGAAAATAAAAAATAAATTTAAAAAAAAGAAAGAAAATAGAGAACATAAATTACAGTATAGTCACAATGAAATACTAAGAAGTCACCTCCTTACTTGAGGTAACAAGTGTCCTGAGTTTTGTGATCATTGTTTCCCTATTTTTATTGTCGTTTATCCTCTCTTATGTATTCCTAAATCATGTAACTTAGTTTTGGTTATTTTTGGTTGTACACAAATGAAATATGGGATGGTTTGGGGGCTTTGTGGGGTTTTTTGGTCTTTCTCCCTTATCATGGTTTGTGAGATTCATGTGCCTGTCTGTGGGCTTTCTCTCTCTTTGTCCGACACACACAGAAACACACACATACTCATGAACATGGAAGAAAGTAAAATTCTACTTTTTCCAAACAAAAAGCTCCACAAAGGATATTCATATTACTTCAGAGATGCAGGTCATCCAAGTTCAGAGATTCAAAGAGTCCCTCTAGTGAACCAAGTGAGAGCCCAACTATCTAGCATCTTGATTATAGCTGCAAAGCCTGTCTCGCTTTAGCAAGTCACTTCTCTGACTCAAAGTACATAATATTTTGACTACATATTAGTCATCAATACAACTATTTATTTAATCTTCTGTTTTCTCCACAAGAACATAAGTTCTAAAAGGACATGGGCTTTGTTTGTTTACTACTGTATGTTCCACCACCTGGAACAGCAGTTCTGGTCCAGAGTAGCTGCTGATTCAATATTAGTTATGAACATATAATGGAGTATCTCTTAGAGATGTCCTTTTAAAGTTATTTGTGCTACTACTTTATACTTACTCTCCAACGTAGGCAGATGCCAGTTAGACTTTTCATAATGTTGTGCATGCAAGTGTTGGCCAGAATGTATCGTAACATTGACTTAAGAAATGTGGCGCCTTCACATTTTAAAAGCCTGACAGCCCTCCAGATTTCCAACTTGCTTTCTGGAGAGAGATAATGAAGATGAGCTTGCAAGGTGGGAGTACTTCTCAAGCACATTTTAGTCACTTGGGTTATTTCAGTGATGTTTCTGCCAATAGACATTCCCTACTGCTGAGGCAGCTAAGGATGGGTGGCATTCCGGCCTCAGGCTCACAAAGAAGAAATAACATGGGGTAAGATTCTCAGCACTTTCTAAGGGTGATTCTTCTTTCAATTTTACTGACCCCAAAGGCCTGCAAATTAACATTACCTTCCCTCTCACTACTATTTTTTTAAATGAGTAAAATATTTTAGAGAGATTTTAGAGCAGTTTCTACCTCTCAAAAAACACTGATTCTATCTTATCTGTTTCTTTAGCCATAGATTTCCCTGTTGATTTCAGTGCCCTAGGAAAAAGTTCTCAGAGGACTGAGGTGGCATCCTTTAGGGGAGCTTAACAGAAAGGTCCACAGCGGCACCTGGGTGGTTGAGTCAGTAAAGCATCTGCCTTCAGCTCAGGTCATGATCCCTGGGTCTTGGGATTGAGCCTCGCACTGGGCTCCGGGCTCAGTGGAGAGTCTGCTTCTCCCTCTCCTTCTCCTCCTGCTGTTCTCCCTACTTGTACTCTCCCACCCGACCCCCTCTGTCAAATAAGTAAATAAATAAAATCTAAGAAAAAATAAATTAAAAAAAAAAGAAAGGTCCATACAGCTGTGCACAAGTCGGTATTTTAGGCTGAAGATAACTGAGGTTACAGCCAAAACCCAATCTTTCTCACAGCTTCCTAACTAGTAGGATACCTGAATTAAGGTAGCTAGATTAGTTTATAAAATCAGACAATCCAACCAAGGCAACCAATCAATCAAGCAGTCCAACCAACACTTGAGCTCTTAACTAAAACCTCCTGGGTCTTCTCATTCTTGCAGGAATCTCCAGAATTTCTGAGACACTTGTTTTTATACTCAGGTCTATTAGGTAGCCCTATGTTCTCAAGTAAAGAGCAGCTCTGGCCATCTTTTCTAAGCCAAGATCATACCAACCCAAGGGACTTCACCACTGTTTCCCCTTAGGCCAAGATTAGAATCAGAAGACTGAGAAACATTTCTCCATTACCTCTGAAATTTATATCTATTTCTTAATGTTCACTTTTCCCCCAATCTTAGTTAGATGTGCTTCTTCATTTAGTAATACATAGTCAAAACTTTTAAATTATGGTATTCTCTGTTCAATACAGAAAAATTTCCCATGCACATTCTAATTCATGAAAGTTTTACAATAAAATATTACCAATGTTAATGCACAAATGAAGAAATAAAAATCTCTTAACAGATTAAAAAGATAACTATATAAAATAATTATAAAACTGCATTGTTGGGTTTATAACACATAAAGATGTAGCAGAAAGAGAGTAAAACAGATAACCGTTTATATGTGAGTCCTTATGTCTTTGGTTCAATCTGTAACATTCAACAAACCATTTTGCTTTTTGATGTTTTAGTTTCTATTAAAAGAAGGATATAACCCACACACTACTTAAGTCACAGATGGGAAAATCAAATGAAATCACAATGAGAAATCATTTATAAAAAGGACATTTCCATGAATGTGAAAGAGTATACTTGTGATCATTATTACTATTTTACAGTAGAGAACATATGTAAAATGTCTGACACATCATAGGTTCTCAATAAAAATGTTCCCTTCTTCTCCCTATTTTCCTAAGAAGCTGGCTCCGTTTTACCCCCCACACCCATGCCACCCACTCTGTCCTCTTTTATCTTATTAGTGAGAATTTAGAGGAAAGGATCATCTTTACATCTTCCTTTCTTGGCTTTAGCTTCTGTTTTCCAGGATCCACCAGGGCTCAAAGTGCTCTTACATGCCCCACCTCCAAGAGCTCTTAAACTTAGAGGCTCAGGCAACCTATGATGCTATTTATGGACTGAAAGACCTTAAAATACAAACATGTCCTGACCAAAAACTTCCCTTTCAGGTGATTTCAACCTCTGAACAGTTTTCTCTGAGTATCAGACAGGACTGATTTTCTTTCACTGAGCACTTACACTGTGAAGCACGACCAGACACAAAGATGAGCCCGAAATGAGCCCTCTGATGAAGAGTGTTGCATAGCAAAAGTGGGCATGTGCATGTGCACGCACACCAACACAGGAAGAACTGAGAGCCTGGGAGTGTAACAAATGCCTCTGGAAATGGGAGGGATTTAGCTGAGGAAACCAGGAGGGCCTTTAAATTGAGGAGGTACCATTTGATCAGGACTTGGAAAGATGAGAGAGAGACTGGGCCCAGTGGGCGAAGAAAGGAAAATGTGGGATGGGGGAATTCAGTGTCAGGAAATAGTGAATCATACAAGAAGAAAATGAGTAAGTATGGTCATGGCTAGCTTAACTTAAAGATGTGTTCAGATCAGCTAGTTTTACCTTTCCTAATAATTTGAATTTAACCTTGTTCTCACACCTCATTAGAAAAACCAATGAGTAAGATTCATTAAGTAATATGTCACATATTGCTTCCAGAAAACCTATTCTGAACTTCAGAAATTTTGGATGATAACTTGTCTTTGAAATTTAACATGATTTACTTTGGAAAACAGTGTGGAGATTCCTCAAAAAAAATTAAAAGTAGAGCTACCCCATGACCCTGCCATTGCACTACTGGGTATTTACCCCAAAGATACAGATGTAATGAAAAGAAGAGCCATATGTACCCTAATGTTCATAGCTGCAATGGCCACAATTGCCAAACTATGGAAAGAAGCAAGATGCCCTTAAACTGATGAAAGGATAAAGAAGATATGGTCTATATATACAATGGAGTATTTTTTTTTTAAAGATTTTATTTATTTATCAGAGGGAGAGAGAGCAAGCACAGGCAGACAGAATGGCAGGCAGAGGCAGAGGGAGAAGCAGGCTCCCTGCTGAGCAAGGAGCCCGATGTGGGACTCGATCCCAGGACGCTGGGATCATGATCTGAGCCGAAGGCAGCTGCTTAACCAACTGAGCCACCCAGGCGTCCCTACAATGGAGTATTATGCCTCCATCAGAAAGCATGAATACCCAACTTTTGTATCAACATGGATGGGACTGAAGGAGATTATGCTGAGTGAAACAAGTCAAGCAGGGGTCCTGGGTGGCTCAGTGGGTTAAGCCTCTGCCTTCGGCTCAGGTCATGATCTCAGGGTCCTGGGATCGAGCCCCGCATCGGGTTCTCTGCTCAGCAGGGAGCCGGCTTCCCCCCTCTCTCTCTGTCTGCCTCTCTGCCTACTTGTGATCTCTGTCAAATAAATAAATAAAATCTTTAAAAAAAGGAAAGAAGTCAAGCAGAGAAATTAAATTATATATGGTTTCACTTACTTGTGGAGCATAAGGAATAGCATGGAGGACATTAGGAGAAGAAAAGGAAAAGTGAATTGGAGAAAATCGGAGGAGGAGACGAAGCATGAGCGACTATGGACTCTGAAAAACAAACTGAGGGTTTTGGAGGGGAGGGATGTGGAGGGATGGGTGACCCTGGTGATGAGTATTAAGGAGGGCACATATTGCATGGAGCACAGGATGTGGTGCATAAACAATGAATCTTGGAACACTGAATAAAATAAAATAAAATAAAATAAAATAGGTTAAAAAAAATAAAATAAAATTTAACATGGCTTTTGCACCAGTCTGTTTCCAGCCCTCCATTTCTTTGATGTCACTTAAAAAAAAAAAAAAAAAATTTTACACTTTTCCTTAGGAGAGCTTTTTACTCGATAAGTTACTTTATTTCATAATAGAAACTGTACCTGATTTGTAGTTTAAGTATTTTGTAAACATATAAAGAATGGAAAACAGATATGTTTGAGCAGTCAAATTTCTTCAAAATGTGCTTTAGAAAAAAATGCTGAAACGATGTAAATCAAGATGCAGTGAATATGTGAGGCACAGGGGCAATGTTACGAACGGCAGAAGCTTGATTAGCATGTGTGCCGTGTTTGGTATATTTAAATCATTGTTAGCAATTGTGCTAATGCCATACCTTTTATGTTTTTTAGACTCAGTATAATATGTTCATCATACAAAAAGCCAACTTTTGCATTGCATTTTTACATCACATTCCCTAAGCTTAAGGAATATATTAGTTTGTGTTTTTGCAAAAGAACATTTAGCTATGCTTATAAAAGTTTAACAAATAACTAACAATCTTTTGTCAATATTTATTCAGGCTGGTATCACATCACTAAGCCAAGTATTAGAAAAAAATATCAGTATCATCAAGAAATTTTACTTTACCAGAATTATTTGACAGAGCAACCAATCAAGAAAAACAAAGAGTCTCCTGCTAAATATCACATTTAACAAGATCATCTGACCGATTAGGACAAGGTCCTTGTCACAATTACTAACTTGAGTTTTGTTCTGTAGATCCCAATGGGTTCTGACACAGGTGGCATAAACTCAGTGTTTTTTGAAAGATTCATTTGTAAAATCTGCTGTAAGTGGGTACCTTGATATGACAATAAAATCAATTTTGACTCTTCCTCTCTCTTTCACACTGTACACACACATAATACACTCACAAGTTCAGAACAAATGCTCACAATCAAGCATTGGTGTCCTGAAAATGTGTTCCAAAGAATGTCTATTATATTGTCAAAAGGAATTCTGCTCCCTGAGGCATATGCAACTATGAGAATGTTCTGTGTGTTTACTGTTTCCACACTCTGCCACAATCTATTACAGGACATGGAAGTTTCTGTATGGAACATTAAATGTACTAACCAGTGAAATGAACATTAAGATTTGTCAACAATACTAAACTATGGTATAACAGAAATTTTCTCTGCAGGCATACATCTTTCTTATTCTTATGGTTTTATGGAAGACATCCAAAGAAAACAAATGTGATCAATTCCATCCCTTCTTACTACTTATATAGTTTGGCATAAAAGAGGTAATCTGTTAAGTATTATCACAGAAATACTTTTAAATAATGTTACTTTTTGTATTTTTGGTTTTAAGGATGATTAGAACTTTTAGAATTCCTGTGGTAAGGAGAAGATAATTACTTGTTCTTTTCAATGCAATGATTAAAATTGAGATGATAACAGTGATTCACAGAAATCTGCCATGGTACAACTTTCTATTTTGAGGATATATTTATTAATTTAGTTTTTAAGACAATTCAGATCAGTCTCCAAACAGAGGTTGATTTTTAATTAATTTTGTAATAATAATTTCAGCACACAAATTACTACTTAAAATCAACATAAAGGGGCATCAAGGGGCACCTGGGTGGCTCAGTGGACTAAGCCTCCGCCTTCAGCTCTGGTCATGATCTCAGGGTCCTGGGATGGAGCCCCACATTGGGCTCTCTGCTCAGCGGGGAGCCTGCTTCCCCCTCTCTCTCTGCCTGCCTCTCTGCCTACTTGCGATCTCTCTCTCTGTCAAATAAATAAATAAAATCTTTTTAAAAAAATCAACATCAAAATTTACTCATTCTTTTTTTCACATTTCTAATTAAATGCCATTCTGTAGTTTCATCACTACAAAAAATAAATAGCTTTCTTTTTGAATAACTGAAGACGTTAGATAAGTTTATAAAGAAAGGAAAAAATAAAACTTCACTAGAAGAGTAGAAAATAAAAGTGAACCAGGTTAATCAAACACCAGGTTTCTGAGGCACCTGGGTGGTTCAGTGGGTTAAAGCCTCTGCCTTTGGCTCAGGTCATGATCTCAAGGTCGTGGGATCGAGCCCCACATCGGGCTCTCTGCTCAGCTGGGAGCCTGCTTCCTCCTCTCTCTCTGCCTGCCTCTCTGCCTACTTGTGATCTCTGTCTGACAAATAAATAAAATCTTAAAAAAAAAAACAGGTTTCTGGCTAAGCTTTTCCTTTTGCTTGACCATGTTACTGCTTTCAGCTCATAGTCCCAAACCCCAATCATACTTCCCCACATAAACAATTCAGTTTTCTCAGCAAGCTCTGAGCTGCTAAGAAACCGTCTATGTTTCAAAGTGAAATTGAGTAGGTTAAATATTTTCCACTAAAGGTGGTCCTGACTGGATGAAACACTTTCTTCAATGAATAGAAAAATTATATTTGTCAATGTCTCACTCTCTGGCTTTATAAGCCAGACCTGGTAACCTGAAAAAGAATGTCAAGTTCCTAAAATTCACATTATAGGCTTTCCTTTGGATCTAGGAGGAAAGAAAGTATTCCTGGGCTTTTTGTATTCAGAACGTTCCCAAGCATTGTTTCCTATTGCAAAGATGGCCAAGGTTTTGTGTCTACAGATGCCTAAAGGTGGCATCCTCCACATAACCTATATGGAATAGTATTCCTGACCTCTTGCCCTGTGCTAACATGTTCTGTTCCCAACCTAGCCTATAAAAGCACACCCAAATATGATAAATATGTAGCTATAGAAGTAGACAGAAATAAATGAAAGTGGACTCTTGTTAATATGCAAACACGTATCATGAATCTCTGATTGGAAACATAAGAAACATTTTGTATAATAAAGCATACTTGTTATCTGATTACAAAAGCAAGAGGATATTTATTAATATTTTTAAGTTTTTAGGGGAAATTTAAGGATATTCTGCAAGTCTAGGTACAACCAAAAACCATATATTTAAAGTATAAGCACAAAAAAGCCCAGGTTCTAAGATCCAAGCCTAATCCTGGCCCAGCGCCAACAATCTTAGTGACATGAGGCAAGTTCTTTAAGTTTTCTGAGGCTCGACCTCCTAACCTTGAAACAAAGGGATCGAGCCAATCCCCAAATTCCTTTGGTCGTTGAATAAAAATACCTATAATTGCCAAAGACCAAGAGATAGAGAATTCAGGATAGAGCCTACCCAGACTGCTCTGTTCCAAAGTTGTGTTAAGTAGAGAACCGGACACTTCAGAGTAGGTCTGTAGAGAGGGCACAGAAGCAATAAAATTCCTGGAGCAGATACCCGAGCAACTTTAGTAGAGGTCATATGCAGGTTGTGTTCAGAACATTCAAGGGAGAGGCGCCTGGGTGCCCCAGTCCACTGGACCGCAGACTCTTGGTTTCACTCAGGTTGTGATCTGATGGGTTCCTGGATTGAGCCCCACTTTGGCTCCTCTGTGCTCAGTGGGGAGTCTGCCCCCTCCCAACTCAGGCACACACTCTTCCTCTCTCTCTCTCTCAAATAAATAAATTTACAGAAAAAAAAAATATTCAAGGGAAATTCAGAGGTGTATCTTGGTTTCCTGCAGAGATCAAACAGAAAGTTGAATAGTACTCCAAAGCTCTGATACAGGATCAGAGTGGGAATGCGGCAGGCTAGTGACAGGGATCAGTGCTTTCAGAGACAGAAAAGCAGGAACGGGAGGGAAAAGGTGACTTCCTTGTTTAAGTAACAGGAAACTGAGAATTTAATAAATCTCATCTGAATGTGGTTTGTCTCCACTTGGGGACATTAGTAATATGTCTATCGCTAGGACCATTTTTGTTGGTTATATGAAAGACCACACATGTGCTAGAGGGAAGAATTAAACTAAGAAGCCTGTTAGGAAAGAGGAGTGAGGAGGCAGATTGGGGCTGTGGTCTCAATCTGAGACGGAGAAATCACTTCCGTTTCCCTGTTGCACGTGGTTACCACCCAGCAAGTTGGAGTTGTTTTACCAAATACTTTAAACTTCATGCTCTATCTATCTGGGGGCAGCAAGGATATGTAAATGGGAAATCACAGGCTCACCCCATTTCCTAAGGGGGGAATCGAATTTCTTTTAATCAAGAAAAAGTCTTTTGAAAAATAGAAAACTTTATGCAGTTTGTCAGATCTTCATTGCACTTGTTTGCACAACTTACATAACCTATCTATGCCTGTTTCCTCATCTATAAAACAGAAACATAGAACCAACTTCAAAGAGTTCTTCAGTAGATTGAGTAAATTAGCATAAGTAAAACAATTTAGAATAGTATCCAACAAATAGTAAGTGCCATATACACAAATATTTTGTTATTGCTGCTGTCACATCATCACACTCAACGACCAGATAGCTTTTTACAGAGCATAACAATTAGTCATCTTGATTTCCAAGAAAATCCAAAATAAGAAACATTTGGGAACTAAATGCATTCCATTCCAGAATAACCAACTTTATCTGGTTTATTTTCTTTCAAGATTTTATTTAAATTTAAATTAGTTCACATATAACGTAGTAGTAGTTTCAGGGGTAGAATTCAATGATTCATCAATTTCATATAACACCCAGCGCTCATTTTATCAAGTGCTCTCCTTAATGCCCATCACCCAGTTAACCCATCCCCCCACCAATACCCAGTATTTTCCACTATATTTTAGAGTCTGTTATGGTTTGCCCCCCTCTCTGTCTTTATCTTATTTTCTTTTCCTTCCCTTCCCTTGTATTCATTTATTTTGCTTCTTAAATTCTACATATGAGTGAAATTATACAGTACTTGTCTTTCTCTGACTGACTTATTTCACTTAACATAATACCCTCTAGTTCCATCCACATGGCTGCAAATGGCAAGATTTCATTTGTTTTGGTGGCTGAGTAATATTGTACTGTATGTATATATTGTGTGTGTATATACACACACACATATATATACCACCATATATATACCACCTCTTCTTTATCCATTCATCTGTCAATGGACTTTCGGTTCTCTTCAATTTTTAGCTATTGTGGACAGTGCTGTTATAAACATTGGGGTGCAGGTGCCCTTTCAAATCACTATTTTTGTATCATTTGGAAAAATACCTAGTAGTACAATTACTGGGCCTTAGGGTAGTTCTATTTTTCATGTTTTGAGGAAGCTCCATACTGTTCTCTAGAGTGGCTGTACTAATTTGCATTCCCAACAAGACTGTAAGAGGGTTCCCCTTCCTCTGCGTCTGTTTCCTGAGTTGTTAATTTTAGCTATTATTTTTTTTTTAATTTTTAATTTTTTATAAACATATATTTTTATCCCCAGGGGTACAGGTCTGTGAATCACCAGGTTTACACACTTCACAGCACTCACAAAAGCACATACCTTCCCCAATGTCCATAACCCCACCCCCTTCTCCCAACCCCCCTCCCCCCAGCAACCCTCAGTTTGTTTTGTGAGATTAAGAGTCACTTATGGTTTGTCTCCCTCCCAATCCCATCTTGTTTCATTGATTCTTCTCCTACCCACTTAAGCCCCCATGTTGCATCACCACTTCCTCATATCAGGGAGATCATATGATAGTTGTCTTTCTCTGCTTGACTTATTTCGCTAAGCATGATATGCTCTAGTTCCATCCATGTTGCCGCAAATGGCAAGATTTCATTTCTTTTGATGGCTGCATAGTATTCCATTGTGTGTATATACCACATCTTCTTGATCCATTCATCTGTTGATGGACATCTAGGTTCTTTCCGTAGTTTGGCTATTGTGGACATTGCTGTTATAAACATTCGGGTGCACGTGCCCCTTTGGATCACTACGTTTGTATCTTTAGGGTAAATACCCAATAGTGCAATTGCTGGATCATAGGGAAGTTCTATTTTCAACATTTTGAGGAACCTCCATGCTGTTTTCCAGAGAGGTTGTACCAGCTTGCATTCCCACCAACAGTGTAGGAGGGTTCCCCTTTCTCCACATCCTCGCCAGCATCTGTCAATTCCTGACTTGTTGATTTTAGCCATTCTGACTGGTGTGAGGTGATCTCTCATTGTGGTTTTGATTTATATTTTCCTGATGATGAGTGATGCTAAGCATTTTTTCATATGTCTGTCAGTCATCTGTATGTCTTCATCAGAGAAATGTCTGTTCAGGTCTTCTGCCCATTTCCTAAGTGTATTTTTTTATTTTGGGGGTGTTGAGTTTGATAAGTTCTTTTTTTTTTTTTTTAAAGATTTTATTTATTTATTTGACAGACAGAGATCACAAGTAGGCAGAGAGGCAGGCAGAGAGAGAGGAGGAAGCAGGCTCCCTGCTGAGCTGAGAGCCCGATGTGGGGCTTGATCCCAGGACCCTGCGATCATGACCTGAGCCGAAGGCAGAGGCTTTAACCCACTGAGCCACCCAGGTGCCCCAGAGTCTGATAAGTTCTTTATAAATTTTGGATATCAGCCTTTTATCTGATACATCATTTGGAAATATCTTCTCCCATTCCAGGTTGCCTTTTACTTTTGTTGATTATTTCCTTCACTGTGCAGAAGCTTTTTATCTTGATGAAGTCCCAGTAGTTCATTTTGCTTTTGTTTTGCTTGCCTATGGAGACTTGATTAGTAAGACGTTGCTGCAGCCAATTTCAAAGAAGTTGCTGCCTGTGTTCTCCAGGATTTAGATAGATTCCTCTCTCACATGTAGGTCTTTCATCCATTTTGAATTTATTTTTGTATATGCCATAAAAAAGTGGTCCACTTTCATTCATCTGCATATTGCTGGCCAAGTTTCCCCAACACCATTTGTTGAAGAGATGGTCTTTTTTCCATTGGATATTCTTTCTTTCTTTGTGGAAGATTAGTTGACCATATAGTAGTGGTTCCATTTCTGGTTTCTCCATTCTCTTCTATGGATCTATGTGTCTGTTTTTGTGCCTGTCCCATACTATCTTGATGATTACAGCTTCATAGTACAGCTTGAAGTCCAGAGTTGTGATGCTTCCATGTTTGCTTTCCCTTTTTTAAGATTGCTTTGCCTATTTGGAGTCTTCTCTGGTTTCATACAAATTTTAGAATTGCTTGTTCTAGCTCTGTGAAAAATGCTGGTGGTATTACACTAAAGGGGTAGATTTCTCTGGGTAGTATAGATATTTTAGCAATATTTGTTCCTCTAATCCAAAGCATGGAATGTTTTTCCATTTCTTTGTGCCTTCCTCAATTTCATTCAAGAGAGCTCTATAGTTTTCAAAATATATGTCTTTCGCCTCTTTGGTTGGATTTATTCCCTGGAATATTTTGGTGTTGGTGCAATTGTAAATGGGATTGATTCCTTGGTTTCTATTTTTGCTGCTTCATTATTGGTGTATAGAAATGCAACAGACTTCTGTACATTTATTTTACATCTTGCAACTTTGCTGAATTCCTTATCAGTTCTAGCAACTTTTTAGTGGAGTCTTTGGTTTTCTATATAGATTATCATGTCATTTGCAAAGAGTGAAAGTTTGACTTCCTCCTTGGATGCCATCTATTTCTTTTTGTTGTCTGATTGCTGAGTCTAGGACTTCCAGTACTATGTTGAACAACAGTGGTAAGAGTGGACATCCCTACCTTGTTTCTGACCTTAAGAGAAATGTTCTCAATTTTTCCTCATTAAGGATGATATTAGCTGTGGGTCCTTTGTATATGGCCTTTATGATGTGGAGGTATGTACTTCATATCCCTATTCTTTTGAAGGTTTTTTTTCAAGAAACAATGCTATATTTTGCCAAGTGCTTTTCTGCATCTATTGAGAAGATCATATGGTTCTTATCCTTTATTTTATTAATGTGGTGTATCACCTTGATCAATTTGGGTATATCAAACTACCCCTGTAGCCCAAGAATAAATCCCACATGGTTGTGGTGAATAATATTTTTAATGTAATTTTGGATTCAATTTCCTGGTATCTTGTTGAGAACTTTGGCATCCATGTTTATTAGGGATATTGGTCTATTAATTTTCCTTAATAGTGGGTCTTTGTCTGATTTTGGAATTAGGGTAATGCTGGCCTCATAAAATGAGTTTGGAAGTTTTCATTCCATGTCTATTTTTTAGAACAGTTTGAGAATAGATATTAGCTCTTCTTTAAATGTCTGGTAGAATTCCCCTGGGAAGCCATCTGGCCCTGGGCTCTTACTTGTTGGGAGATTTTTGATTACTGATTCAGTTTCTTTGCTGGTTATGGGTCTGTTCAGATTTTCTATTTCTTCCTGTTTCAGTTTTGATAGTTTATATGTTTCTAGGAATTTATCCATTTCTTCCAGATTGCCTAATTTGTTGGCACATAACTGCTCATAGCATTCTCTTATAATTGTTTGTGTTTCTGCAGTGTTGGTTGTGATCTCTCTTCTGTCATTCATGATTTTATTTGGGTCCTTTCTGTATTCTTTTTGAAAAATCTGGCTAGGGCATTATCAATTTTGTTAATTCTTTTGAAGAACCAACTCTTAGTTTCATTGATCCAATTTACTGTGGTTTCTTTATTTCTTTATCATTTATTTTTGCTCTAATCTTTATTATTTCCCTTCTTCTGCTAGATTTAGGCTTTATGAGTTGGTTGTGTATTTAAGACTTTTTTCTTACTTCTTAAGAAAGGCCGGTATTACTATATACTTCCCTCTTAGGATAACCTTTCCTGCATCTCAAATTTGATGTAGTCCAAAACCTTTTGTGTTTTCATTTTCACTTGCTTTCATGTATTTCTTTTTATTTCTTCTTTAATTTCCTGGTTAACCCATTCATTCTTTAGTAGGATATTCTTTAACCTCCATGTATTTGTGGTCTTTCCAAATTTTTTCTTGTGATTGACTTCAAGTTTCATAGCAATGTGGTCTGAAAATATGCATGGCATGAGCTCAGGCTTTTTGTATCTGTGGAAGCCTAATTCGTGACCCAGTATGTGATCTATTCTGAAGAATATTCCATGTACACTTGAAAAGAATGTTTTTCTTCGGCTGCTTTAGGATGAAATTCTCTGAATATTATCTGTGAAGTCTATCTGGTCCAGTGTGTCTTTCAAAGCCCTTGTTTCTTTGTTGATCTTCTACATAGATGATCTGTCCATTGCTGTGAGTAGGGTGTTAAAGTCCCCCACTATTACTATATTATTATCTTTAATTTTGTTATTAATTGATTTATATATTTAGCTACTCCCAAGTTAGGGGAATAGATATTTGCAGTTGTTAAATCTTCATGTTGGACAAACCCTTTAATTATTATATAGTGCCCTCCTTCATTTCTTATTACAGTCTTTGGTTTAAAATCCAATTTATCTAATATAAGTATGTCTACTCTAGCTTTCTTTTGATGTCCATTATCATGATAAATTTTTCTCCACCTCCTCACTTTCAACCTAGAGGCATCTTTGGGTCAAAACTGAGGATCTTGTAAGCAGCATATTGATGGGTTTTGGGTTTTTATCCATTCTGATATATATCTTTTGATTGGAGCATTTAATCCATTTACATTCAGAGTAATTACTGAAAGATATGAATTTAGTGCCATTGTATTACCTTTAAAGTTGTTGTTCCTGTAGATTGTCTCTGTTCCTTTCTAATATTTGTTGCTTTTGGTTTCTTTCCACTCAAAGGGTCCCTTTTAATATCTCTTGCAAAGCTGATTTAGTGTTCACAAACTCCTTTAGTTTTTGCTTATCTTGGAAAGTCTGTATCTCTCCTCTTATTCTGAATGACAGCCTTGCTGGATAAAGTATTCTTGGCTGCACAATTTTCCCAATTATCATGTTAAAATTCCCTTCCACTCCTTTCTGACTTTCCAGGTCTCTGAGGACAGGATTGCTGCTAACCTTATGTGTCTACCCTTGTAGGTTAAGTATCTTTCATCCCTAGCTGTTTTCAGAATTCTCACCTCATCTTTGTATTTTGTGAGTTTCACTATGATATGCCATGGTGTTGCCTGTTTTAGTTGATTTTGATAGGAGTTCCCTGTGCTCCTTGGACTTGAATGTCTGTTTCCTTCCCCCAATTAGGGAAGATCTCAGCTATAATTTGTTCAAATAAGCCTTCTGTCCCTTTTTCCTGCTCTTCTTCTTCTGGGACTCTTATGATATGGATATTGCTTTATGGAATTGCTGAGTTCCCCTTCTCTACCTTCATCCACCCCTCATCTACCTTCATGATCTAATAGTTTTCTTACCCTCTTCTTTTCAGCTTCATTATTTTCTATAATTATATCTTCTATATCACCTATCTTCTCTGCTTCTTCAATCTTCATTGTCATTATATCCAGTCAGTTTGCATCTCAGTTATAGCATTTTTAAATTTCAGCCGGACAATGTTTAGGTCCTTTATCTCTGCAACAAGTATTTCTCTGGTGTCTCTTATGCTTTTCTCTCTCTCTTTTTTTTTTTAAGATTTATTTATTTATTTTAGAGACAGAGAGAGAAAAAGGGAGGAGGGGCAGAGGAGGAGAGAGACTCCCCAATGTACTGATGCAAGGCCTGACCCCACAACCCAGGAATCATGACCAGAGCCAAAACCAAGAGTCAGATGCTTAACCGACTAAGCCACCCAGGCACCCCAACTTCTATGCTTTTTTTCAAGTCCAGCTAGTAGTCTTATGACTGTTGTTCTAAATTCTTACTCAGATATACTGCTTTTATCTATTTTGAGCAAGTCCCTGGCTGTGATTTCTTCTTGAATGTTCTTTTGGGGAGTTCCTCCATCTTGTCATTTTGGCTAAGTTTTTATCTTTTGCATGTTATGAAAACTTGTTATGTTCCCTGAACCGAGAGTAATGGTATATTAAAAAGTGGTCATACACTGTCCAGGACCTGACACTTCAGGAAGTGTCTCTGATGTATGCTGTGAGCACTCTGCTGTTGTATTTTTGCTGCTTTTTATCACTGGTCACTCCTCTGCAGGCTCCCCCCTTTTGTGCACTGGACCTCTAACTAGGTGTGTTTAGCTTTATTTGTTGAAATTAGGCCAGAGAGAAAAGAAAAGAAAAGGCTGATCCAAAATAGAGAAATAGAGAGAGAGAAAAGGGAATGAAATGAAAACCCAAAACACTCCACCCCCAAACTACTAAAACTCATACAGCAATTCAGTAACGTGGCAGGATACAAAGTCAATGTACAGAAATCAGTGGCTTCCTTATACACTAACAATGAAAATACAGAAAGGGAAATTAGAGAATCGATTCCATTTACTATAGCTCCAAGAACCATAAGATACCTGGGAATAAACCTAACCAAAGAGGTAAAGGATCTGTACTCGAGGAAGTACAGAACACTCATGAAAGAAACTGAAGAAGACACAAAAAGATGGAAGACCATTCCATGCTCTTGGACTGGAAGAATAAACATTGTTAAAGTGTCTATACTGCCTATAGCAATCTATACTTTTAATGTCATTCTGATCAAAATTCCACCGGTATTTTTCAAAGAGCTGGAGCAAATAATCCTAAAATTTGTATGATATCAGAAGAGACCCCAAGTTGCTACAGAAATGTTGAAAAACAAAAATAAAACGGGGGGCATCACGTTACCTGATTTCAAGCTTTACTACAAAGCTGTGATCACAAAGACAGCATGATACTGGTATAAAAACAGACACATAGACCAGTGGAACAGAGTAGAGAGCGCAGATATGGACCCTCAACTCTATGGTCAAATAATATTCAACAAAACAGGAAAAAATATACAGTGGAAAAAAGACTGTCTCTTCAATAAATGGTGCTGGGAAAACCAGACAGCTATATGTAGAAGCTATATGTAGAAGAATGAAACTCGACCATTCTCTTACACTGTACACAAAGATAAACTCAAAATGGATAAAAGACCTCAACATGAGGCAGGAATCCATCAGAATTCTAGAGGAGAACATAGGCAGTAACCTCTTCAATATCAGCCACAGCAACTTCTTTCAAGATATGTCTCCGAAGGCAAAGGAAACAAAAGCAAACATGAACTTTTGGGACTTCATCAAGATAAAAACCTTCTGCACAGCAAAGGAAACAGTCAACAAAACAAAGAGGCAACCCACGGAATGGGAGAAGATATTCAAAATGACAGTACAGACAAAGGCGATATCCAGGATCTACAAAGAACTTCTTAAACTCAACACACACAAAACAGATAATCATGTCAAAAAATGGGCAGAAGATATGAACAGACACTTCTCCAATAAAAACATACAAATGGCTAACAGACACATGAAAAAATGTTCAAATGTTCAAAAAAATGTTCATCATTAGCCATCAGGGAAATTCAAATTAAAACCACATTGAGATACCACCTTACACCAGTTAGAATGGCCCAAATTAGCAAGACAGTAAACAACAAGTGTTGGAAAGGATGTGGAAAAAGGGAAACCCTCTTACACTGTTGGTAAGAATGCAAGTTGGTGCAGCCTCTTTGGAGAACAGTGTGGAGATTCCTCAAGAAATTAAAAATAGAGCTTCCCTATGACCCTGCAATTGCACTACTGGGTATTTACCCCAAAGATACAGATGCAGTGAAAAGAAGGGCCATCTGTACCCCACTGTTTATAGCAACAATAGCCACAGTTGACATACTGTGGAAAGAACCAAGATGCCCTTCAACGGACAAATGGATAAGGAAGATGTGGTTCATATACACTATGGAGTATTATGCCTCCATCAGAAAGGATGAATACCCAACTTTTGTATCAACATGGATGGGATTGGAAGAGATTATACTGAGTGAAATAAGTCAAGCAGAGAGAGTCAATTATCATATGGTTTCACTTATTTGTTGTGCATAACAAATAACATGGAGGACATGGGGAGATGGAGAGGAGAAGGGAGTTGAGGGAAATTGGAAGGGGAGATGAACCATGAGAGACTATGGACTATGAAAAACAATCTGAGGGTTTTAAACCTCAGATGGGGGGGTGGGAGGTTGGGGAGCCAGGTGATGGGTATTAAGGAGGGCACGGATTGCATGGAGCACTGGGTGTGGTGCATAAACAATGAATTCTGTTACACTGAAAAGAAATAAATAAAAATTAATAATAACAACTTTTTTTTAAAAAGCCCAAAGCTACAATAAGAAAAAAAAAAAACTATATGCTGATTCCAAATAAAAAGGAAAAAAAAAAAAGAAACAAAGAAAATAAAAGAAAAAAAAGAAAGAAAACTGACCCCAAAAAAGGGAAAGGACATGAAAAAATAAGCTAACAAACAAGGAAAAAACTATAAGCCTGATTCCAAAGGAAGGAAGAAGGAGGAGGAGGAGGAGGAGAAGAAAAATACAGCTTCATCCCATTTCTACCAGAACTCCAGGTCAGCCTTTGAAGCACTGTATGTTCAGTAGAATTTGGTGCATGCGGCATGCTATCTGTGCTAGTCTTCTGAGAGGGAGAGGCCCTCTGTGCTGGCTCAGAGTCAGTTCTGCCCTAGTAAATATGCCCTTCCCAGGCACAGGGTTTGGTGTAAGCAGCTTCCACCTCCACTGGGGGCCACAGTGTTTGTAGTTCTCTGAAGTCCTACCATGTTGGTGATGAAGAGAAAATGGAGCCATCTGACCCTCATCCCTGGATGGGAGATCTCACACCCCCTGCAGTTCAGAAAGCCCTCACAGAAAAGCAAGGGCTGTCTGCACTCGTCACACCACAGCTCTCTTGCATTTTATTTTTGGCATGCAGCTAGGTTTCAAAACTCCAAATCCTAAAGGACTGGGCACCACATGGATCCACTCCTTCTTCTGGAGTAGAGGCTCCCCATCATGCTGTGTCTAGTGTCCTTTGTCCCAAAAAACAGTCCCATGCCTGCACAATGCACAGAATGTACTTTGCAACACCAGGAAAAGGACCAATCAAGTTATTCACCTTGTGCAGGCACCACGGTCCCCTGCCCCTGAAAGGCCATTTGCTAGTGCCTACAGGGTTTTTTGTCCTTGGAGAGACTAATGGTTTTTCCCAGTGTGACCCAGAAGACCTCTACACCACTTCGTGCATTCTCTGGCTGGCACCCTCCTCCCCAGGAGCATGAGCCACAGCTCCGCTCCACTGAAAGTCACACACCTGTGATACACAGATCTCCTCACACACCAGTCTGCAGTGTGGGGAGATTTTCTTGTGCAGACCCAAAAGAGAGAGGACACTCTCTCAACCCCTCTCACTTTCTCTCTCTTTTCTCTCCCTGCAGAAAGGGCTCCCTTCCTTCTGCAGCATGAGTTTTTCTCTCCCCCAACTCCCTTCCATGCACATACATCACACTCTCCCTTCAAATCATGGAGATCCTGTTTCCAAAACTCATATCGATTTTCTGAGTGTTCTAAGTGATCTGACTACAATACAGCTGTGACAGGTGTGTTTGACAGCTGTGTGTGACAGCTGTGTTGAGCTGTGTTGAGGAAAGCCCTGGGTCCCCCACTTCTCTGCCATCTTAACTCTCCCTATGTTGTACCCCAACTTTATCCATTTTTAATAATTTTGAAGAGTAGGCAGGCAAAATCCAAACCATTTCAAGAATTATTAATGAGAGATATACACATTGTACCTACTTAAAGCAAACTATCTAAAGCTAAAATGAAGGGTGTCCTATTTAACAGTGTAAGGAGACCATATATTTTTATCAATTCCTTCTTCTAAGAGCTTTTGTTCACACAAATGTAGAATACTTGATTGCGATGTTTTGCGCCAAGAGGCAGTCAACACTATCTAGAGAGAGAAAGTCAGCTTGGATTGCCAGGGGGAAATAAAAGCTTCAAGGTATGTCAAGAGCTCTTTCCCAGGAAATGAGAAGTCAACTTTACATGTTTTGCCTAAAAAAGAAATGTGTCCTTTTCCTTAAGTTTACATTTGTTCCCCTCAAGATCCCTCTAGGCTCTCTGGAATTTGTACTTGGAGTCAACCTTGTTTTAAGAGTAATTTTCAATTGTTACAGTGTTACTAACACTGATAGTCTAAAAGAAAAAATAAGGAGCAATTAAGATTATAGCTGGTATTTTAACCCTGGCATTTTGACCCTGAAGACAGTTAGCACAAAATACAACTTGACCCGGGCGCCTGGGTGGCTCAGTGGGTTAAGCCTCTGCCTTCGGCTCAGGTCATGATCTCAGGGTCCTGGGATCAAGCCCCACATTGGGCTCTCCGCTCAGCAGGGAGCCTGCTTCCTCCCCTCTCTCTCTGCTCTGCCTCTCTGCCTACTTCTGATCCCTCTCTCTGTCAAATAAATAAATAAATAACCTTAAAAAAATAGTTTGAAGAATCACATATTATTAATAACAATAAAAACTGCAAAAATTGACTTCAGAAGTAATTTAATCTTTAGAGTAGTAATTAACAAAAAATAAACTAAGTAAAACATAAGGTAAAAATTTTATTGATCAAAAATCAATAGAAGAATCATATCATCTTATAAAAATTTGATGTGGAAAAACTGAATTGGAACCACAAAAATATTTAATAAAGTTGATGAACCTTAATGTGGATAAAAACATAATCAATGAATCAAGTCTTTATTTTAAAATTGACACAGAAAATATGGTAGTCTAATTAAAATAATCCTGGTAGAATAAAAAAGGATAGAGCCATAAATAGTTTAACACTGTTATACAAAAAAATTAAGGAATCAAGTTAACTAATAGAGTTTACTCTGCCCATCAAATAAAAGAATAGTTTACTGACTCCAATTCATTAATGTTAGTATAAATCAGATTTAAATGTTGGTGTACAGAAACAGCCAAAATATCCTCAGGTTTAAACTGGGTCAAAATGTCAGAAGCAAATTACAGGGGTCAAAAAGGCAAGGCCAAAATAGCCAATATCCAAAATAGTGCACTGTCCACTGGGCTAATATATTTGCTCTAATGATTGCTCCATTTATGTACTAAGAATTTTAAAACTGACTAAATTGGTACATTAAATAAAGTGTAATTTCATATATTATGAACAAATACATATAATATATAAAATTTATATATTATATAATATATATTATATATTATATAAACGGATTCTTCTGTGGAGAATGGATTTATGTTAAAGAAAGCATAACTGTATTTAGGGCAATAACTAAAGCATAAAAACCATTGAGGAGGCTATTGTAAGTATCTAAATGCAAAGCACAGTTGTTAGAATGAAGTCTTACAGTGGAGATGGTATGACGAGAGAAGGGGGATGGAAGACAGGCAGATGGATCTGGTGCACTGTCAAGCTGAATTAATGATTCTGGAGCAAGATAGAGCAATCAAGGCCAGCCATATAAATTTAGAAGTAAGCAGTTTGTTTATGGTCTTTAAACTATGGGACAAGACGAAATCACCCAGAAGAATACCAAAAGAGAAAATGTACCTGGTATTCTCCAACATTCAGACTCTAAATGTTAGAGATTGAGCAAAGGAAGAGGACACATCAGAGAGAAAGGAGGGAAACCAGAAGAGTGTGGCTCTCTGGTTTCTGTGGCTTCCTTCATGGAAGGAGAAGAAAATATTACAAAAAAGAGAGTGGCAACATGTGCTGAAGGAGAATAAGGTGAGAAAGAGAATAATTCTCCACTGGAGGAGCAAAAGAGATGTTCTCAGAAATATATAAAAAGGCGTTTCCCAGAAGTAGCGCAGATACAGTTCCAGTTGGTGTCGGGTAATGAGAGGATAGGAGGGAAGAAAGTGGAGGAGTCAGTCCCTGAAGACAACATTAATGGGAAGTTTCCTTCTTTCTTCCCTCCTTCTTTCTTTAAAGATTTTATTTTTTTATTTGACAGAGAGAGAGACAGTGAGACAGGGAACACAAGTAGGAGGAGTGGGAAAGGGAGAAGCAGGCTTCCCACTGAGCAGAGAACCCTATGTGGGGCTCAATCCCCGGATCCTTAGGATCGTGACCTGAGCTGAAGGCAGACACTTAACGACTGAGCCACCTAGGAGTTTCTATGAGAAAAAGCAAAGAAATAGAATGGTAGATGGAAGATGGTAAAAGGGTCAATGGAGGCCTCACCAGTTTTTTTCACAGAGCTGGTAATTAGGCATGTTTGTATGTAGGTGGGAATGGTGGCAGAGGGACAAGGGACGATTTTACAGAAAGGTCCTCAAGGAGCTACTAGCCTCAAGAGGACAAGAGCTCCTCTTCCTTGTGAGATCAGAGCAGGTGGAGCCCTTGGTACAAAGTCACCAACTTCTCTGGCTCCCAGCTTTTTTGGAAGAGGAGGCTGCTGAAGAATATTTCCTATGGGCTAACCTCAACAGTATTCCAATTCTCCCACGCTCACTTACATTATTGAATACAGTTAAGCTTTCTTTAACATAAGACTCTTCAAAAGAAGTGTAAATGTTGAGTGAACAGGTCAAAGAGAAAAGACCAAAAATGACATCCAATACACCTGCCATGCCTATTCATCCACTCACCCCCAACTCCTGGGTATAACACTCTTAGGATCTGGAGGTGTTTCCTCTAATATAGCTGCACTTCCAGAGCTTGCAAAACCAACAGTTCCTCCTGGCCCATGGTTCAGCAGTGAATCTCCCAGATATATCTTCTCTCCAAGGAATGGAAATTGCAAAGGGTCTCAAGGCAATATTCTACATTGGAGTTTTCCCCTTTCTTTGAAAACTCCTGTTCATCCCAGCAGAAGCAGTGCTCTAGGGTCCTTCTCTCCTTGGTCTATTATATCAGAAGTGGAGGCTTATTCTTCTTTGGCCCATTTAGCTCAAGAATTTTGTCAAAAAAATGATAATTTCACTATAGTCCCAATTACTATATCCTCATTAATACAAGGTTTATGAATGAAAATATAACTGATCATATTGAGCAGTAAAACATCATTTTGAATCATGATACATTTGGAGTTAAAACAACTCACTCACAGATTTCTGATAGCCCAGAAGACTTGGCTTCTATTTTTTCCAAAATAGGAAAAAAAAGTACTTGCTTGTATATTTTCCACCCCAAGTTTAGAAAAATACAAATGGAAATTTATAAAACAACCTCTACAAATGACTATTTTTTTACCTACCTTCCCATCTTACAGGATCATATGTGATCAAATAAAATCTGTGAGAAGGAACTTTGAAGACTATAAAATGCTATTATCTGTCTAAGAGCAAACCTTAGAATATCTGCCTAGGTACAATGAAACCTAACAAGCATCAATAAAGAGGCTTTGAGAATAGAGATAGGAAAGTGCATATGTGATAACCCTTTCAGTTGAGGATTTGGGGTCCAAGTACTGTTGGAAGTCACAGGGGAAACTACTTATTTATATATCTCAGGAATGAGAGCACATCAAGGAAGAACAACTCTTGAAACCAGTGCCTGCTCAAACTTTCATTTGTACATGAATGACTTGAGGAACTTGTGAAAATGCAGATTCTTATTCTGCAAGACTAGGTTGGGGCCCAAGATTCTGCCTTTCTAGAAGTGCTCAGAGGTAATGCCCCTGCTTTGGTCCACAGACCATATTTTGCATAGCAAGACTCAACTCTCTGGGGTTAGCTGAGGAATGAGGCAGGTGTCCCAAAAAGAAGACTGGGTAAGATACAGTGTCATGAAACAGCCAAGAAGCCTGACAAGACATCTTTGTTCGAAAGGGAGATTTAAATAAGACACATGGGTCAGGGTCATAAGCTATGATTCAAGGACAGGAAGAAAGCAAGATATGGGGGTTGCCTGGGTTAATGAAGCATCAACAGCTATATGATGTTCTTTCTGAAGGATTTTTTTTTTTAATAACTCTAATGAGAGGAAATCCCTTCAGAAAGAAGAGATCAGCCTCCTGAAAGAAGGACCAAACATGCCATCAACAATTGGTCTTTACCAGCCAAATATTTAAGTGTTCCTAGATTTTGAAAGAATTATGTATTTCTTAAATGATGGACTGTCATGAAGAATTCTTAGACTAACTTATCACTTAACACTCAGACTATGACTTACCATAGGTCTCAACGTCTAAGGAAGTGTCTGGTTGTTCTTCTAGGAAAAAACACAAGGGCAAAGAAATCTTTATTTGTAGGGACTGGTGATTCTAAAGCTCCATACCCATCTCTCTCTGACATAAAAATTCTAGTTCTTAGACTTTAACACACAGAATAATATAAGGTCAGTCGGACTAGCTGAACATATATTCAATACCCAAAGTCACTAATCATGAGCATTTAATCTTAGGAAGTCCAAGAAAAGTTGCACGAAGGTACTGAAGGTAAGAAGTTTGAGGTGGAGGAATAAAACTTCCACTTTCATCCACGCCCTGTACAGGGCGATATGCACAGTCTCGGGAAATTCAGCACCAAGAAATAAGGTGCTTTGTTTACTTTCACTTTATGTTCATGCTTTGACCTCAGAAGATGTATTAGTCATGAAAAACTTAACATGCATTAAATACTCTCAATTACATGCAGAATTGTAAGTACAGGCTAGAGAAAAAAGATGTAACTGGAATTCTGCAGCCAAATTGCATGTGACCTTTTGCTTTAACAGTAGCTTGCACATGGTAACTAGTAACACAACTGGTTCAATTTGGAAGATACAATTTATGGGTTTTGGGGGGGAAGGGAGGTGGCTATGGCAAGTTCCATAATGAACAATGATAGCACACTAAGGTTTTACTGCCCAAATAATCCCACACATGTGTGAAACAAAAGCATTAATACTTTCTATGAACACTCCACTCTCTGGTACTTTAACACACTTGTGAAGTCTTTAAAAAAAATTCCCACTATAGAGCCAATAGCAGAAATTATAACACATAGTCTAAGCATGGATGCTTCTCATCAATCTAACAATAGAAAATCATGGAGAGTCAGAATTGAGATAAAAACTCTAGGGAAGGTGAGCATTTGTAAACTGTGTTCCCTTAGGAAAGATTATGATAATTAAAATAGCAGCCAATTTTTGAATACTTATTATGCACTAGGAGCCATGTTTCATTTACATATTTCTTTTAATATTCACAGCATCCCTTGCTGTAGTCATAATAATCAATTCTCCTCTAAAACTGAAAAGCTGAGGTTCCCAGAGGCAATGTGAAACTTAGGGTCTAATCTTTGCGTGGAGTCACCACCCTGCTAGTAAGCAATGGATCTGAAATTCAAACAGGTTTGTGTAGCTCTTACGTCCACTCATAACCAGTACAGCTTCCAGCCTCTGATACTAGCAATGTATCACAAAAATAAAGATTATTCATAAAGTTTTTTACACTTCCCTCATCCCCCACCAGATCCCCTTTAAAATAGGAATTCTGGACCAGATTCATTAGGATGACAAGCATTATTTAATTTCCCAGGTTTGTCTCAGGGCATATAGCTTTCAGAGTTAACATCTGAAAAGCCAAATAAAGCCTCCCAAATGTGGTAAGAATGGCCATCTCTCACTGGTTTTATTAGACTTAAAAGCATGTATGTTTAAGGCTGAGTACTTGAGAGAGAAAATAAAATGTCAACATCCAGGATCAGCTGCTTTATTCCTATTCCTGGGCCCTAAGTAACTAGACTTGCCTTTCATATGCCAAAAATAATTTAAAGAACAAAAAATTTGAGGTTTGTAGCCATATTTTTTAAAAAATCACATCACAGTGATTTTTGTGAATGGCCCAAGAGTACACTGTTCTAATCAAGTGCTAGCTCATACAATAAGTGCTTAGCCTCTGCCTCAAGCTCCCGACTGATCTTCTCCAACTTCTCCAGTTATAGACACCAATGAACTCCACCTGCAGACTCAGGGTCATTGCAATCAGTGCTGGGTAGGGCAGAAAGCAGATCAGTAATCTCGGTCCCAGCAGTTGAAGGAGAAGGAAACTGGCTACTCAGTGTAATAAAGGTGCTTTACAGACATAGTTAAATCCTCTGTGGCTGTACACTAGGAGTGTAATTACTCCCATTTTCAGATAAGGAATGGAAAATCAGAGTGTTGAAGGTAACCAAGTTTGCATAGTCTTACTGTTTAAAAAAAAAAAAGCAAGCAAACAAACAAAGCAGAACCTAGATGCTGGTCTCCCATTACCCAGACTGAATATCATACAATATAATTTTGACTCCTTCTGAGTTAAAAGATCCAAGTTCTCTCTCTCTTTCCATGTGATCATTTCATAAGATGGCTGAGCCAGCTTTCTATATAACATTTTATCTTTTTCAAAAGCTGTGAGAAAGTTGTGAGAACATTCACACATCATGAATGTATGTAGACATACATATAACTGCCTTATCATGCATAAACACACCAAAGTAGAATTATTTTGACCCTGGTAATTGTTGGGAAGACTGCAACCTCAAATGAGATGAGCTCCTGGATATGCATGCTTCTGCCTTCTTATATCTAGTGCGAGAGCATCAGCAAATAGCCTGAGAGGGGAACTATTGGCCTACACTTCCCAGTCTGATTGCTTTATCTTTTACCACCTTTATTCCCTTTAGTCTTTCTTGCTTGAAAGGTGCTTAGGGGGATAACGATAAAGTCTGGTTGGAGAAAGGGCTGGAGGAGGGAGTAGCAATGAGTGGAGCCAGGCTGGAAGTTGGTGAGAGTCATGTTCCTGCTGTGTCCGAGTCTGGAACATTACTAAAAAGAATTAGGGTGTCAGGGTGGCTCAGTCGGATAAAGGTCTGCCTCTTGATTTCATCTCAGGTCATGATCTCAGGGTCATAGGATAGAGCCCTGCATTGGGTGCTATGCTCAGCAGGGAGTCTACTGGGGATTCTCTCTCTCCCTCTCCCTTTACCTCTTCCTGCCCCTGCTCTCTCACACACACTCTCACACACACACACACACACACACACACACACTCTCTCTCTCTCTCTCTCTCTCTCTCTTTCTCAAATAAATAAATAAATCTTAAGAAGAAAAAGAGGAAGAAAGAAGAAGAACAAGAAGAGGAAGAACAAGAAGAACAAGGAGGAGGTGGAGGAGGAGGGGGAGGAGGAGGAGGAGAAGAAAAAGAACAACAACAACAACACCAACAACAACCAGGAACCTAGTCCTACATTCGAGCTCAGCATCACTAACAGTGAGTCAACCAGATATTATGTTTCTCCTGACTGGAGGCAATGGAGATCACTACAGCATACCTAGAATGTATTCTGGTACAAAAATGTTTGACAGGAATCCACCAATCACTTAGCCTTAAAACCTAACCTGCACCTTATAGGAAATATAGGAAATTAAAAAAACAATGTAAATGATACCCCTTGGAAGGAACCAAACCTATCCAGAAAGTGAGATATTCAGCAGGACAACTGGCAGGACAGGTCAGTATTAGGAGAGAAGGAGGCCTTGCTAATTAGATTAGAGACTTGCGGGACATAACCATCAGATACAAGGTTTGTCCCTGGATTTGATCCTGATTTGGACAAAATGCTATAAAGACATCCATGGGGCACAATTGGGGAAATCTGAACATAGAATGAATATTAGATAAAATTGACATTTGTTGAACTGGAAAAGTGTCTGCCAAAAGAAAGCAGGTAGCAAACAACACATAAAGCAAATTCTTATAAAAAATACTACAGATCTGGAAGGAAATATGAGAAAGGTTATATACAGTGGTGATTGTATCTGTAGTACTTTATTTAATTTTACTTTGATATATTTTTTAAATTTCTACAATATGCATAAAGCTGCTTTTATAGCAATAAAAACATTTTAATTTAAAAAAGAACTAGGTATTTACATGGAAGTGCATGGTCCCTCCCACAGAGCTGGTTTTTAAATATGCATAATATACATTTAGTCAGTAGATAATCAAGAATAAAACCCAAAGGCTGACCTTAATTTCTGTCCATATCCTGGGTTTTAAGTACTAGGAATGAGTCCCAGTATTTATGCAGCCTTAGCATTTCTGCTAGCTGCCTCTGGTTACCCACTGTGTCAGGCCCATCAAATGGAGAACTTGGGCTTCTGCCTTGGATTCTTACCCCAAATCTCATTTCTTTTCCTGAACTCACATGGCTGGCTTTGGCCCTGAGATTCTGCCTAACTCCTGCCAGCCCTGGATCCTGTTCTCCGTACACCAACTCTTTGGCTTGGTCTGAATATAAAAAATGCTCAGAGTCACAGTGCTGCCATTTCTCTGAATTTTCAGCACCTTCTGGTAGCTGGAACCTTCACTACTGTGTCCTGCCTGTCAACCTCTGGTGCAATTGCCTACTCAAACTTTACCCGAACTTGTCATACTCGGGAAACAGCAAGAAGCAAGGTGGCTGGCCATTGGCCATTCTGCTGACATCATTTCTCTCTCTGTCCTGGCTTCACTAATCCCTGCTACAGAGACCTGGCAGTCTGCAAACCCAAGACAGATGTGATACTAAGCCTACAGAATCTGAGAACGAGCCAGTCTTGCTGAAGGGGAGAGCTGGAACCATAGTGTGCACAACTATGCCCATAGGGTCATTATTTCTTCTCATTCTTAATTTAGTCATTCTAAATTCATTGACCTCTTATCTGCTATCAAATACTATGCTAGTCACTGAGACTACATAGGTGACCAAAGAAATCCCTGCCCTGGAGTTATTTGTAATACATCAGGATGGAGACTTTAAGCAAATAAGTACACCAATAGTTATTTACTTCCAAATGGGATATGATAGGTGTTATGAAGGACCAGTACAATGTAGGAGGACAAGATAACAAAAACTTAAAGGATGAGTTAGAGTTGGCATGATGGTCGGCAATCTTGACAAATGATACAGCATGGGCAAAGACCGTATGATAGGAAGGAGCTTGGCTACACAGGAGAGAATCAAAGCTGGCATGGCTAGAAGACAATGGGTCAGACGCTGGGAGAGGTGAGGTGGAGCTAGAGAAGCAGGAAGGAAGGCAAATGGGACCCCTGACTACCATGTAAAAGGCCCAGGTTGGGTCCCACTTAGACACGCTTATAGCAATAATACTCGAGGTTGAGTTTATACTCAACTGAGTATCATCTGTAACCTTTTATGGTATCCAAAAGAAGAACTGCAGTTGAGTCTGAAAAGGTAACCATATTCTGGGTACCATGGTCAAGTACTGAAAACAAAATAAAAAGCATTATCCTACTCATGAGTCACCTTATTTGCAGTTCTAGTAGCCACAATTTAAAGAAAATTATAGGGGAGTGAGGGAAGGCCCAGGGAAAGTCAAGAAAGAAAGGGCCAGAAAATGTAGTTCAGCATCTTTCACAAAAGATGATGGTGCGGAAGAGGGCCAGGCCTGGGGGTCCCAGGCATCCCTCATAGGGACAGCCTTGGCAGGACAGGTACCACTGAAGTGGTACAGGCTAGGAGATAAAATGACAAAGGTCTATGAATTCAAAAGCAACACAAGGTTACAGAGTAGAGGAAATTAAGCACTTTCAGTAGTCAGAAATGGTATATGTTTTTATAGACTGTAGAAGGTTTGAAAACTCAGAGCCTAAAAAAAAGTACAATTCAGACCAATGAAATCAAGTTCTCCTTTCTGTTTGGCCACAGCTTAGTCAGAGAGACCCTCAGTCCCTCTGTGGCTTGTGTCACATTTGCTGTATCTGTCATCTCAGCTGTAAAATAGGACAGAGTGTCATCACGGGGCTGTTGTGAGAAATAACATGATACTCAAATGCTCACTACAGTGTCTGTCACATAACAGTCCATGAATGTGAATACCTTTCCTTATAGAAATGGGAGCCCTGAAAGATGCTGGCACATGAAAATAAAATGGGTGGTAAGTTGTGATTAATAAAGAAGAAATTATTTTCCAAATCATTGATATTTCTTGAAATAATCTGAACTACGAAGGAAATTTAGGCACCTCAAAATGCCCACAGAAGTATCCCTTCTAAAACCACAGTATTTCATAGATGATCACTGATTTTTATATTTGGCAGGAGTCTCACACCACTCTTTTAAGAAACATGACCCAGGCAATTTTGGCCCAAGGCTGTTTCAATGTTTACCCACTTGATGGCCCAGGGGCTTTTACCACTACGATGGACATCCTTCTCTGCATACATACATATATTTTCCAGGATTCTTGAACTCACTTTTTTTCACCTGTTCCTCCCTTTCAATCTTCCCCTCAATTAACTCAGCCTTGTTCCAGATATTCAGATATAATCTGTCCTACTTTTAAATTCTCTCTTAACAGATGTCTTGAATACTACAGTGTAAATTAGTGTAACGTGCTACATATTTTAGAATAAAACTGAATACTTTATCCATATTTGTAGTAACTACACTTTAACCCCCCCCCCAAAAAAAGAAACCTAAAGCACAAATTCCTTGCAAAAGTTGTGGCAACCAAATAATATAGCTCAGACAAAGGGAAGTAAAGAATAGATTTGACAATAATTGTGCCATTTCTGAATTCATCATGCAATTACCTGCTATGCCTGTTTATGTCATGTCACATTTCCCAATTGAGATCTTTTTTTAAAAGCCAATCCCTCCACACCCCCCAAAAATGACCAAGTCCTTTGAATAAAGAAGATCCATATGATATCATCTCAAGCAATGTCATCCTAAATATAACCCTGCCTCTTGGATTCATCTCCTTTGTCCAGATCAACACTATTCTTTGAATGAGGAAAGGTGCAATTTCTTTCCATATCAGCTTCTGTAATATGTCATAGTGATGTATGGTGGAGCAGGTGAAGAAAGGAAAGGTAAATATTAAGTAGAAGACAGAATCTAAAAGCTTCATATAGAAACATAAATTTGAGGGGTGCCTGGGTGGCTTACCCGGTTAAGTATTCGACTCTTGAATTCACCTCAGTGTCGTGAGATCGAACCCTATGTTGGCCTCCAGGGTCAGGGCAGAGTCTGCTGGGATTCTCTCTCCTCTCCTTCTGCCCCTTCCCCCCTGCCAACCTGTGCTCTCTCTTACTCTTTCTCTCAAATTAATAAATAAAATCTTTTAAAAAAATACAAACTTGAACATCTCAAGTCTATGAAAAATTAACACCATTGATTTTACAAATTTCTGCACTGTGTTTTGAGAGAGGGAGGTTGTAGAAATGGTGCTTGTAATATTTATGTACTATTTTAAAATAAAATAGTTTTGTATGGCTTTTATTCATTCAACCAGAATTTATTGGGCACCTGTCCCATGCTAATAGAATAGCACTAGGCCCACAAAGAAATAGCAAGACCCTGCCTCTGCCTTTGAATAGTTTATGCTCCAGTGGGGATGAGAATTTTACTATATCTCTTCAGAAAGTGACAATATATAAGAGTCTCACCATTGTAAGATATGGGGAAGTTAGAAGTGTCTGAAATATAGAAACTGGAAGTTAGCAACTTTGGAGGATTCAAATTGGACTATTGTCATAATGGTATAATCCATGTTTGAATGCTAGCATTCAAAGAATTATATCCACAGAATTATATTCACAGAATTATATCCAGGTTGACAAGACTAGAAAGCTTATTAGATAAAGAAATGGCATTCAAAAGAGATGAGATGCCCTTCAACAGACGAATGGATAAAGAAGACGTGGTCCATATATATAATAGGAACATCATGCCTCCATCAGAAAGGATGAATACCCAACTTCTGTACCAATATGGACAGGACTGGAAGAGATTATGCTGAGTGAAATAAGTCAAGCAGAGAAATTAAATTATCATATGGTTTCACTTGCTTGTGGAGCATAAGGAATAACACAAAGGACATTAGGAGATGGAAAGGAAAAGTGAATTGGGAAAAATCAGAGGGGGAGATGAACCATGAGAGACTGTGGACTCTGAGAAACAAACTCTGGGTTTTGGGGTGGGGGTGGGGGCTTGGGTGAACCTGGTGGTGGGTATAATTAAGGAGGGCACATATTGCATGGAGCACTGGGTGTGGTGCATAAACAATGAATATTGAAACACTAAAAAAATAAAATTAAAAAAAAAAAAAGGAAAATGAAGAGGGGGAACCAGAGGGGGAGATGAACCATGAGAGACTATGGACTCCGGGAAATAAATTGAAGGTTTTACAAGGGAGGGGGGTAGAGGGATGGGTGAGCCTGGTGATGGGTATTAAGGAGGGCATGGATTTCATGGGGCACTGGGTGTTCTATGCAAACAATGAATCATGGAACACTATATCAAAAACTAATGATATACTGTATGGTGACTAACATAAAAATAAATGAACAAAGAAATAAATAAATGGAATGGCATTAACAAACCAATTCATTCCATTCTATTACCTTAATCATCTTTAAAGAGGAAGAGGAAGGGGGTTTCAAGAGCAACAAAGCAGTCAGAGTAAAATTTGTCCATGAAGTAGGTTAAGCAAATTTGTCTGGTACCAAAAAACATCTGAAGGTTGGTCTAAAGATCACTTCATATAGACTCATCAGCCCCTGGAGAATACCCAGTGATGCTTCCCCTTGTAAAGGTCAGAAGTAAAAACAAGGGCCATACTTCAGTCCAGATAGTGGACAAGGAAGAAAAAAGCACAAGTTGAATAGGCATAAGCTACCAAGGATGTGATATATTGAATATAGGAAAAGACTAAACAGTCACAAAAAGAGAACGTGAGGGGTTCTTTCTTTGACAGTCATTAACCCATAACGGAATCCAATCACCACACACAGAGGGAACAAACCATGATCCTCAATGAGAAACAAGAAAACTCTAGTATGATCAGTTGGGGGTGGGGGGAGGAAGGAGAAAAATAAAGACAAAGAAATACAGAGAGATCATTATATATGCACAGATATACTCTTAATAGGTCTTTTGGGGAATATTTTTCCATCTTTATTCTAAACAGCTGCCACACCACAATGTTGTATTTCATTGTTTTCATTGCCATGGGGTTTAGAATGTGTGCCAAAATACAATTGTTAGCTCAGTGTAGCCCATATCCTTAGATGGAAATATTCTCTGTTGGATGACAATTCACTATGATTTGTGAATTTTGCAAAATTTTTCATCTCAAATTCCAAATGAGTTCAGAATGACAGTTTTCAGCCTACCTTCAGTATTTAACTAAACTGAGCGTATTTTATTTACTAGGATTTGATGAAAAAAAAAAACAGAACAAAAATGTAACATTTTACAATACTGTTCAAACACAGAGACATGTCATTTTTTATGCAATAGCATTGTAGTTTTATTTTACTTGACTATAAGTTCTTTTAGTGCAAACATTATGTCCTTTTATCTCTGTATCTCCCATACATAGTATAGTGCCAGGCACATCTCATATTCAACAAATAATGAATAGATAAGAATTAATTTCATTTAGGGAAGGGTGGATGAGTTGTGTTGCCGCATAGACTAAGGAGAACGGATTCATAACATGACTGCTTCCGTAACTACATCCGGAGCCCATTTCAAATATTTCAATCACAAGCCTAAACATGTCTCAGAATCCTTCTCAACACAGTCCTCCAGGCAGCTAGAGTCCACTACATCAAAGCTGGCTTTTAGAGTTAAATCTATTCCTATCACTGTAATAAAGGTCTCCATCAGCCAAGTCACAAGAAGGAAAGATTTTTCCAAATTTTCTCCTCTGGTATCAACATACATATTAACAATTCTAATAACTGTTATATCCATGAACATACTTTAGAATCTGTTATTCTGTCTTCTTCTTTCTCTCCTGCAAGTTACTATGCACATTCGTAAGTCATGAGCAGACCACAGACCCAGCACAAGGCAGCTTTTGTTGATATCCTTGTTATAAGTAAAATAAATGTGCACACTTAGACAAGTACTATATTTATAAAATTTGACATCAGTTTTTCTGTTATCTGAGATCTTACATATTTATTTAATGTCTGTCTAGATCACCATGGAATCACTAGTACCAGGGACATATGAAGTGCTTAAGAGTTATTTATTGATCAACTGCATAATAACATTTTCAGGTCCTACATCTTCCTTTCTCCCTACTGCAAACATTTACCATGCTGAGCACGAGTATTTGGGACAGTTTCTGTCTATTCTGACCCTCACAGAACAGGCCACAATAAAATGTCCTACCTATAAATTACAAATTTCACTCTAGCCAGGTCTCTAGGTTAATGTGATGCAAGTCCAGTGGTACATTTTTTAAGGACTCCCTTTTCCACTAGCAAGGTGGCAGGTTGATTGTGAGAATACCCTGTTCCCCATGCTAAGAACAAAAACAGAAACAAAAACCAGACCAAAAAAACATACAGCTAGGGATAAACAGAGCCCCAGACACCCTTCAGGAGCTGGGTGCACTTTCCTTAGCTTCCTATCTTATGTGGCCAGTCTTACTTTTCTTTCTTTACCTGTTGCCTTAGTGTCTTCTTTGTGCTCAATTTCTCATGCCATCCATTTTGAATATGGATAATGAAACTCCATAATCAGAAGGGAAACCTGATTCTTTCACCTTTTTTCCATCAAGTTCTTTTCTGCAGAGATTAGATCTTGGCTACCCCCTCACCCTCCTCTCCTTTAACTGAAACTTGAGTTATCAAAAACATCCTGTGCTAAAAATGTCCATGCTTTGCCTAATTGTCCTTGGTCCCCACTACTATCCTCTCTAAATCAGAGTCACATTGACCCATGACCTGGTCAAGATCAGGTTCGAAACAAAACAAAACAAAACAAAAGCTTGGGTTTTTTTGTTTTAGATTGCCTTTTCCTCTCTGTGGAGGCAAGACTACAACAGCAATCCCTTCAAAGGATTTCTCAAGCCAAAAGTATTTACTGAGAACCTACTTTATTCAAAACCATGCCAGGTGCTGGAGCTAATGAGGGATAAGACAGACATAGGCTTGGCTCTCATGAAGCTTACACTCTAGTAAGTGAAGGTCATAATCACCTAATTTGGTTAATTATCAAGTTACATTTGTGTTGAAGTGTCACAAAGAAGAGGTATGTGGTACTATAAAAGCATAAAACAAGAAAACCTGACTTTACTTTGAGAGCCAAAAAAAAAAAAAAAAAAAAAAAGCTTAGTTAGGTGTAGAAAGAAAGGCAGGGGTTAAATGGGCCAAAGTTCAGGGGATTCCATAGTTCAGAGAATTCCTCATAGAATGGGGATTCCAGGCAGAGGGAACAGCATCTATGAATCTTACGAGGAAGAAAAGAGCATGCACAAGAGGACCTGGTAAAAGTCTAAGTGTGATTGGAGAAAAAGAAAAAACTAAAAGAGAAAGAGAAGGCCAAAATAATAGGTGGAAGGCTTTATGTGGGGCCTTATAGGCTAGAATTTACTCTGACATCAGTGGGAAGCCATTGAAGAGTCCTAGGCAGTGAAATAATGTGTATTTTTCAAAGATTAGTCTGGCTGCAGTGTGGAGAAGAGGAGGGAGGGAAATAAGAATGATGCAAGGACACCCGTGGAGCAGTATTCCAGGTGAAACAGTTTACAGATCAGTCAAGAAAATGCCAGTGGAGATGAAGAGACATACACTGACACAAAAGTTATTTGATTGTAAAAGTGACAGAATTTGGCCAGAGTTATAAGTAAGGGGAAAAGAAGAGCTCATGATGATACCTATGTTTTTGGATTAGACAACTAGGTAGATGGTTATACCAGACACTGGGATGGAATATGATAGGCATGGGATGGGTTTGGAAGACTGATGATGAGTTTGCTTCTGGACTTACATTAGATCACTAAGTAGAGGTATTATGTTGGCATTGGGTATATGAGGCTGCAGCCCAGAGGAATCATCGGAATTAAAAATGTACATTGGGGGGGTGGGCCTGGGTGGCTCAGTGGATTAAAGCCTCTGCCTTCGGCTCAGGTCATGATCTCAGGGTCCTGGGATCGAGTCCCACATCGGGCTCTCTGCTCGGTGGGGAGCCTGCTTCTCCCTTCTCTCTGCCTGCCACTCTGTCTACTTGTGATCTCTCTCTCTGTCAAATAAATAAATAAAAATAAAATCTTTTTTTTAAAAAAAGTACATTTGACAGAGAAACTGCGGGCAAGGGGAAAAAGCAAGAAAGAAATAGTCCGAGGAGGAAAGAAGAAAGCCAAGGCTAATCTTAAGCCCAGACGGAAAATATGGGCAGAAGGTGATCAATCCACAAAGGAGACTAGGAGATACCAGGAAAACTTTTCTTTATTTTCCAAAGTTTCAGTAATTAGAATGTCTCATAATAAACCAAAAGCAGTAGTCATTATTTTGAAGTGAAAAAATGAATTAAAACATTCATGGTTGGGACGCCTGGGTGGCTCAGTTGGTTAAGCAGCTGCCTTCGGCTCAGGTCATGATCCCAGCGTCCTGGGATCGAGTCCCACATCGAGCTCCTTGCTCCGCAGGGAGCCTGCTTCTCCCTCTGACTCTGCCTTCCACTCTGTCTGCCTGTGCTCGCTCTCACTCTCTTACAAATAAATAAATAAAATCTTTAAAAAAAAAAAAAAAAGAACATTCATGGTAGATCATCTGTGTTATACTTTTAAAACCATAGGATTATAGCAACTAACAGAAGCACAAAAAGCACAAAAAATATCACAAAGTGGCAACTCCCTTTGCTTTTACCCTTCATGCCCATTTTCTTGTACCACTAAGAATACAGTAGAGGAGCTGTGACATTTAGGGATCTTTTTGGAATTGCATGTTTTCCTAATAATGACCCTATTCCTTATCCCATACCCCTCAACTTGTAGAACTATTACTCAGCTTGCACAACCATCCACCAGCAAACCTTGTTGTGGGCCTACTATGTTACAGACCCTAAAATACAAGGACATACAAAATAGCTGCAGACCCTGCCTTCCTGGAACTTATAGTCCACCAGGCAGATGGCAATTAAATATAAACATACAAATAAAAATCTAACTATAAATTATGTACAATGCTGCAGAGGAAAACTACAGGGTGCTATGATAAAATGTAATAAAGGATTCTAGGTTTTTTTGCACACATGGATGATGAAGGATCAGGGAAAGGATCACTCCGAATACAGGGCATTGAAGCTCAGTACAAAAGATGAATAAGAGGTACCTAAGAAATGATTGAGGGAAGCATGCCAGGCAGAGGCAAGTGCATGCATAGTTACTCTGAGGAATAAAAAGATTTAACTAGTATCACTGGAGGGTTTGAGTGGAGGAAAGAGTAGCAGAGGGTAAGGAAAAAAGGAAAGAAAGGAAGGGCCAGATTACAAAGAATCTGTAAGTCAGGGAAAGGATGGAAGCTTTTTCCTAAATGCAATATATGTGTCCAGGAGATTCATATTTATATTTTGAAATGATCAATTATTTCTTTAAAACTTATGAATTGCTTAAAAATAAAGCAGGGGAATTTTGCTTCTGCCCTTGAAGGATTAAATGCTATGGATACTGCGTTCCCACCCACCATAAATAACTAGAACAATAGAAAAGATAAAAAATAAAAGAACAGTTTCCAGAGCAAGGGCCTGTGATCTCTGAGGGAAGGGAATCAAAGCAAGTTGCCCCAGATTATTACCTAGAATCGTGTTCAGGCCGCAACTCAGAGAAGGAAACCCAGCCAGAGTTCAGTGATTTCCCAAAAGATCAGAGTTTGAAAAGGCAGAGATGCCTAAAAATTGTAGGCAGAATATTAAGAATATCACAATATCAAGTAGTCTGATACTTACGTAATTAGAATTCTAGAAAGAGGGAGGGGGCAGAAAAATATTAGAAGAAATAATGGATGAGATTTTTACAAATTCAATGAAAACTATAAACCCACACAGCCAAGAATCTCCATAAACCACCAGCAGAATAAACATGAAAAAAACCACACCAGAGAACATCACATTCAAACTGACAAGAAAAAGCAGAATAGAAAATAAAATCTTAAAAGCAGCCAGAGAAAGACAGCATATGTACAGAAGAAGAAAGAATGAATGACAGTAGACTTTTTATCAGAGATCTAAGAAAATGAATGACATCTTTAAAGTACTAAAGGAGAAAAAAGTACTATTGGCATGAAAGAAAAAAAATCTTTCAAACCTGGAGATGAAATAACAACTTTTCTCAAACCAACGGACGGTAAGAGTATTCACTACCAAAAAGATCTGCATGTTATGTTAAAGAAAATTCTTTAGGCAGAAGGAATATGATACCAGGTAAAAAGTTGGATCTACTCAAAGGAATGAAGAACAGCAGAAATGGTAAATATATAGGTAAACATAAAATCATTTTTCTCAATTTTTAGATCATTTTAATTGGTAATAGACTGTCTATAGCAAAATAATAGCAGTGTATTGTGGGATTTATAACACATGAGTAATTTTTTTAATACATGAGTAATTTAAATGAGCAACATTAATCAGACCAAGGACAGGGGAGGGGGATGGAAGCATACAATTGTAAGATTCTTATACTGTACAGGGAGTGGCACAAAATTATTTAAAGGTATACTGTTTAAGTTAAAGATGTGTATTCTAAACCCTAGTGCAACCACTAAAAAATAAAACAAAGAAGGACACCTATTAAATCACTGGTGGAGATAAAATGGAATAACATGAAATAATCAAAAGAAAGAAAGCAAAGAGGAGAAAAAGAACACAGAACAGATGGGACAAATAAAAATGAACAGCAAGATGCTTCATTAAAACCTAACCCTATTGCTAGAGTAAAAGTAAACTGTTTAAACACATCAATTAAAAGACAGAGAATGTCTTTTATTTAGATAAATAAAAAACAACAAAAAGTTAAAAAGTACAAGACTCAACTACTTGGCGTCAACAAATCCTGGGTGTGACTGTTTTTTCAATACGGGACCCTCAATCTCTTAGGCTTTGAGTGCTTTGAGTAGACCCTAGGTCTTCAGATTATTGTGGTGTGTATAGTTTTCTTCACTCAATCAAGGAAAATACTTGTTTGTTGATAAGTTAACACTGTTTTGCTAATAATAACCATATCTTGATAGCTGTACAGATGAGTTTGTAAAGGAATCTACAAAACGCAAGCATATCTGACACTAAAATTCCTCATGTTTAGCTTTCATCTATCATTTTTTGTCAAGTGAAAAAGAGTTTAGAGGCCATAGTTGCAGTATTGCTTTCACAGTACCCGCCTTTAGAAATTTCTTCCCTGACTCACATATTATGAGCCCTACTTGATAATGGCTATAGAGTAAATTCATGCATTTCACAAAAATGAAAATAGCAAGCATTTAGACTTCTAAGAAATTATCTTTTTGGAATTTAATATAATTTTACTGTTTCAGAAGGGCAATTGTTTTATTTTATACACAGGACCATTTTCTAATATGATATGGTCCACTTCAAACATTGTCCTTATAAAACACAGTAGTTATTTACCATGAAATAGTTTTTCAAATGGTAACCATATGCAGTTAATATAAAATATATCTAGGTATTACAAAATCATTCTATATAATTTTAATTAGCATATAGAGAATGTGATATGTACAACCCATCTGGCACTTGTGACCCTACAAGTGCTTAACACGGCCACCATTTTTGAGATATTCTGTTTGGCCCAAGGACTGCAAACTTGAGGAGGAAGCAACAGAGTTGCTTCTTATTCTACACGAAGAAGGATAATGTCTAGCTAGAAATTTTGTGCATGTGTGCAAAAAATTAATGGATGATAGACTAGTTATTCTTCTCATTTTAATTTTTCTTTCAACAAGAAGGCTTTGCCAATGACCACTGCACTGTGGTGTGCAGAGCCCCATTTTGCTGACTGCATGGAGACATTGTTTCAGAATTGTACTCAATAGTGCCCTAGTGATCTGAGAAATTTACGAAGGCTTTCCTCTTCTTTCATTAAGACCACCATTTTGCATATAGCTCTTGAAGGGCCAATTACTAGTTATTCATTTTATATATGTCATTAGTTCATTGCTGCATTGCTAAGACAGATCAAAACATAATAGGAGAAAGGGAAACATGTAGCTGAAAAGAAGCTTTTGTTATGCAAACTCTGTCTATAACTCATAAAATCTTGTGGGGTAAGAGGTGGGAAATTTTATTTGCCAGAAACCCTCTTGAGAAGAACAGTGCTATTTTTGGGGGGGGGGAGTAAAATGGTGAGCCATTTTAGTTGTGGAGCACAGATCAAGGACTATCATGGAATTGCTATCTGCGTGACAAAAAGAGGGAGTAGAGGAGAAAGATATGATCATACAACGTGGTCACACTGCAGCAACTCCTCAGGTATTCAGTACAATTACTAAACTCAAGAAATAGTTGGTGAAAGACAATTTCGTGTGTGTGTGTGTGTGAGAGAGACAGAGAGAGAGAGAGGGGAATAAGAGACTGGGCTTTTGACCAGCGTGCTGTGATATAAAATTTAGACAGCATGTGAGGAAAAGTAAGTGCCCTTTCTGGAGTAAATACTGCGAGGTGCCAATACTTCCAAGTTAGAGGGACCGGAAAGATCTTCTAAGAGCTATGCTTCATGTATCAGGGTTAGTTAGGGACACGCTGAACCCTTCACTAAGCTGCCAGCTCAGCGCGGGCCACAAGAGAGTCTTACTCTCGTCCTCATCCAGATGCCCAGAGCGCACAGCACTTAGCAGGCCGTTAGTGGTTAGCTGTGCGACAGACAAATGAAAATAGTTGTCTTATGACAAACTAGCTTTGTTTCATCTCAAAATATGTGTAAAAATAGAAACTTAGAAAATAAACTTAAATTTAGGCAAATAATCCATATCCCCAACTAACTGATACAACACACAGTAGCCGTGATTAGAGATGCTTTGGCTGGGAGAAATGTAATAGAAATAGAAATAGAAATAGTAAAAGTAGAATAAAAATTTCAAGTATGAGCAAGTTTTATATGTTAAGATGCCCTTAAGACACGTGGCAGTTGTAGAACGCCTTTAGCGTGAGGGAAGCCTTATTTGTTCCCTTTGCCTGCAAGGCCTATGTGAATTTCTCCAGGAAGCAAGATGATTCAATGGCCAGACTGAAACTTGGGCCTCCATCTGGGCTGCAGGTCTCCTGCTCTTTCTACTACCCATAACTGCTTTCTACTCTAGACCTAGACTAAGCAGAAACCAGCCCTCTTCCATTCCTGCTGCTTTTATGTGCCAATTTTAAAATAATAATAATAAAATTTAAATAAATTTTAAAAAAGTAAAACCTTCCTTCCATTTTCTCTGCTCCAAAAATTCTCAAAGCACAAGCTACTTCCATTCACTGACACTAAACCTGATTCTTAAATACGTCTTTTGTAAGATTGGGGGGAAACATTCTCTGGGGTCGGCTGTGTTATTCTGACTGTTTGGACAAGAGCAGAAAGCTACAGGTCTCTCTGTGGGATTAACACTGATAGCCATTTCTCATGCACATAGCAATTTCATATATACACCATAAAACCATGCTTACAATCTGCTTACTAAGGTCAAGCTTCCTCAGCAAACAATGAAACATGAACAGCTCCTACTGCAGTTTCCTCCAGAGAGCAGAATTAAATTAGATAGTTGTCTGCTTGTTATTTGACTCTTCTACTAACTCAGCTGGAGCCAACAGAAACATTGATCTAACATTGTGTAAGGCAGCCAGTATCTTTGAACAATTGCTTGACCCTTGGTTATTTCCTTTAAAATGTGAATTTTTTTTTAATTTTTTATTTTTTATAAATTTTTAATAATTTGCTTCTAATATGAAATTCCTAATAAGAGTCTGTGAGTTAGGAATTTATTTTTAAGATTTTATTTATTTATTTGACAGACAGAGATCACAGAGAAGCAGGCAAAGAGAGAGGAGGAAGCAGGCTCCCCACTGAGCAGAGAGCCCGATGAGGGGCTTGATTCCAGGACCCTGGGATCATGACCTGAGCTGAAAGCAGAGGCTTTAACCCACTGAGCCACCCAGGTGCCCCTGTGAGTTAGGAATTTTTTTTTTTTTAAGATTTTATTTATTTATTTGACAGAGATCACAAGTAGGAAGAGAGGCAGGCAGAGAGAGAGGAGGAAACAGGCTTCCTACTGCGGAAAGAGCCCGATGTGGGGCTCGATCCCAGGACCCTGAAATCATGACCTGAGCCGAAGGCAGAGGCTTTAACTCACTGAGCCACCCAGGTGCCCGTGAGTTTGGAATTTTAAGAAATAAAGCATTTGGCATGATGCTTTGCTACATTACTAACATTCAATTAAAGAGTGAAGAGCATAAAAGTTCAATGTTTGCTGTGTTAATATGTGCCTGGCTCTATTTGTCCTGCCCCCTTTAGGGTATTGCTACTGGCTCCATGCCCCCTGCTCTCAAGACAGACTTATCAGGGCACCTGTGTGGCTCAGCCTGTTAAGCATCTGCCTCTGACTCTGGTCATGATCCCAGGGTCTTGGAATCAAGCCCCACATCAGGCCCCTGCTCAGCGGGAAGCCTGCTTCTCCCTCTCCCTCTTCCCCTCCCCCCTGCTTGTATTCCCTCTCTCGCTATGTCTCTCTGTCAAATAAATAAATAAAATATTTTTTAAAAAGACAGACTTATCTGTTTACTAGCAGGCAAAGTAAATTTACAGTGCTGAATGACACCATTGAAAGCTTGGGACTGGCCTTGCTGAGCACACACAGACACACTTGCATATCCATTAAGTTGAAATTTTGCCAAGAACCTATTAGCCAATCCTAATGAACTGCTGTTTTTCATTTAAAACACCATTAGTTTCCTATGGTTTGTTGCTCACGGTAGAAGCAGCAAACACACCATCAAGTGGTTGGAAAAGGTGTTGCTTTGCTGGAAGCCCATATGTCTCTGGAGAATTCAAACTTGGCTTTGCTATGTGTCACCTTCCTTCCACTTCTGGAAATAATCAGGCATTCCAAATCTTTAAGACCACCTCCCAGAATACAGGAGGATTTTTTTTTTTTTAACACATCTCCTTGCTTAAAGGTTCTGGATAATTTATTTTGCTGTAAGCTGTGCAAAGGCTTGCTTTGCTTCTAAAAATCATTATATAAATACTAATTCTATAGAACCAACAACTCTCATTCTAAACCTCTATATCAATAGATTAACAAAGAGACCCCTCTCAGAGTTTCTGAAGGCTTTCCCTAAGGTAGTTTTAAATATTTGATACATTATCACACTTTTTTTTTATTTTTGAGAAAGAGAGAGAGAAAAGGGCATGCACAGTCAAGGGGGAGGTTGAGAAGAGGAAGGAGAGAAAGAATTTTAAGCAGGCTCCATGCTGAGCATAGAGCCCCACGCAGGGCTCAATCTCACAACCCTGAGATCATGACCTGAGCTGAAACCAAGAGTCCAATGTTTAACTGACTGAGCCATGCAGATGCCCCCATTATAATACTTTTCAATAACAAAGCTCTCAGTAATAACAAGAGTCTGAGTTTCATTGATAGTGAAAACAATAAGTTAGTAGGAAAAACCTTCTTATTTTCTGAGGTTTGCTTTTGGTTTAAATATCTAAGAAGAGATGAAATATTAAGATGTTTTATTTCAAATAATACGTTCTCCGCATCAACTGCAGGGAATGCAATTTTAAGTTACTGTATCTCAGTATAGTTTTTTTCTTACAAAGAAGATGCAAAATGAAGAACTTAGTGAGCCAATTATATCTTTAACTCAGCAGACAATAAAAACATTTATAAACAATTCATTTAAAAAGTATAAGCAACACAAGAAATAGTAAATACATTTCTAGAACAACAGGAACCATTTCATGGTAGGAAGCATTAAAAACTATAGCACTGAGGCACCTGGGTTGTTCAGTCGGTTAAGTGTCTGCCTTCAGCTCAGGTCACAATCCCAAGGTCCTGAAGTGGAGACCCCCATTGTGCTCCATGCTCATGCTCTCTCTCGTTATCTTTGTCACTATCTCTCTCTCTAAAATAAATAAAATATTTTAAAATAAAAAAAATAAAAACAATAGCATTGTTCCATTGAGTTCTATTTTATTTTGTATCAATTTCAACTTCTTGTTAAAATTTTTATCTTGCAGCGCTTTCAACACAACTTGTCCAAAAATTAAAATAAGACAGTACACTAACCCAGTGTATTCTCCATGTGGAAGGTGAAAGCAAAAAGGAGGCAGAGCACGTGTGGGCAGAGCTGCCCACCCTGGGCTCGCAGCTCCCTGCAGCTGCCTGCACAGTGGCATTCAGCCCTGGTTGCAGATGTCATTAGGCATTTGGTGGTTGATTGACTGAATAATAAAAGACTTGTGGAGAGTAAAGAATTTCATAAACTGGAACAATTACAATCAGAGAGAAAGGGCCAGACTAATTGTGTGAGAGTGGCAGGTGGTCGATAAAGCTATAGAGACCTGGAGTGTGCAAACTTCAGAAGCATTACATTTTGTAGGAACGCTCTCAGCAATCAAGAGGTTTTGGCCCTAGTGGAAGAGACAGAGGCTTCACAGATGACTATCTTCTCAGGAACCCAGACACGGTCAGAAACAGGCCAACATAATTAAGAAACTTGTTTTAGATCTACAAAGTTTGTCCTAATGTTTCTCCTGGAGGCAAGACCATGAGTAGTGTGAGCCCCGGTGTGGATTCCCCCAGTAATCATGTTGTCAGATTTAGAATTGTTTGTGGACACACCATGCTATTGGCCCTAGTCTGCCTTGGACTTCATGGTTCTACCAACACTGCAGAACATTAGCAGTAGCTTGGATAGAAAATACCAGGACAAGGCTACCCTAAGACCCGTCTTGTTGCCAGCACTCCAAGACCCAGCCAACCCTTCCCTCAGTTTTCTGCTTCCTTCGGTGATCTTCCCCATGCTTTCACCTCTATTTGATTTTATTAGTCTCTAAGAAGTGGCCCTTGACTGTTCACAAGAAAGGAGGGTGTCTGAGAGATTTGACTGGATTTATTGGCCAGGGATGCCAAACCACATAACCTCCTCTTGAGTACACCTCCACAAAAAGAAGAAATGCGCTAAGATGAACAATAAAGGATTGTGAGATTCAGGTGCTCTACACAGGGCTACACTGAGAACGACAGAAACTAGGTAGGTTCTGTCCAATAAGCTTTAGCACTCAAGCCAAACTGGAGCAGGATATAGTAAATTTAGGGTGGAAAAATCTGACTCTGAAAGTCACCCATGTGTGGACTTGTGATTTTGCTTTCCTTTTCCTTAAATTTTTTTCTCTTATATATTTATTTAACCTTCTCTTTTACTTACATTTTGTTGTGTTAAAATTCACTGAAAGGTAGCATAAAGAGTAGAAAAAAACATGGGCTATTGGGAAAAAGATGAGTTTGAAAGCTAGTGCTGTCCACCGCTTCTCTAATGCCCAATTTCTTTATACTGAAAGTGATCCAAAGTCTGCCTGGCAAGGTTGTGGTAAAGACTGTAAATGAGGCATGAAAAATGCTTGGTGTATAACAGGCAGTCAAAAATGGTAGCATGTTACTATTTGGGGGGAAAAGTCCCAATCTTACTTCAGAAGAGCTAATGAAAAAGATTAGTTGTTTAGAGCTAGGCCAAGATAGCAAGGTCCAAAAATGTTGTGTTGAGAAAAGGACTGGTCTAGTTTACCACTCTCTCAATCTCTTTCTCTCTCTCGTTCTCTCTCTTAAGACTGTCTATGGTTGGCCCTTATTAAGAACTTCTTTCTCAATTCAGTGACCACATCCCCCCCAAAATTCCTTTCTTGGCTACAGTATAGTATACAGACTCTCTCTCTTTCTTTCTTTCTTCCTTTCTTTCTTTCTCTGTTTCTTTCTTTCTTTCTTTTAAAGATTTTGTGTTTATTTATTTGACAGAGATCACAAGTAGACAGAGAGGGGAAGGGGAAGCAGGCTCCCTGCTGAGCAGAGATCCTGATGCGGGGCTGGATCCCAGGACCCTGGGATCATGACCTGAGCCGAAGGCAGAGGTTTTAACCCACTGAGCCACCCAGGTGCCCCCAGACTATTTCTCACATATAGTCCCTTCTCTATTCTCAATTGTACCAACTTCTTTTAGGGTCTTAATATCTTTGCCCTGGATTATATGATTTCTTTTTTTTTTTTTTTTTTTTTTTGTCACTTTTTTTTTTTTAATTTATTTTTTATTTTCAGCATAACAGTATTCATTATTTTTCACCACACCCAGTGCTCCATGCAATTCGTGCCCTTTATAATACCCACCACCTAGTACCCCAACCTCCCACCCCCCACCCCTTCAAAACCCTCAGATTGTTTTTCAGAGTCCATAATTTTTCTGCCTCTGGTTTCTTTTTCTGACTATTCATTCTATATATTATTGCTAGATTTATTTTCCTAGATCTCAGCCACATTTCTGTCATTCACTCTGCTCAAAAATCCTTAATAGTTCCCTAGTACCTATGAACTTAAACTCAAGCTTCCCAGTGAATAATTCAAACACATCCATAATGTAGGCCTGATTTATCTTTCCCACTTTATCTCTGTGTTCATCAGTCAAACAACTCTTCCCTCAATACAATCACACTATCGCTTTCTCATCTTTTCCCCGTGTGAAATGTCTGTCATCCCATCTCCGTAAGCACACTTCTCAATTCAGCTGCCTTTTTTCCTCAAAACCTTTCCTTGAGTGTACATACCACTTCCTCACCCCTCCCTCACTCAATCTGACCAATGGAGGAGCAGAGTCTATGTCTTTTGATTTTGTTTTTGTAATTCTCCCAGTGCCTCAGATAAGGCTTCACATGTTACAGGAAGTCAATAACTATTTTTAACTACATAAATAAATGAGCATATTAAAAGTCTCTTGGAGGCGGGCGCCTGGGTGGCTCAGTGGGTTAAAGCCTCTGCCTTTGGCTCAGGTCATGATTCCAGGGTCCTGGGATCGAGGCCCGCATCAGGCTCTCTGCTCAGCAAGGAGTCTGCTTCCTCCTCTCTCTCTCTGCCTGCCTCTCTGCCTACTTGCGATCTCTGTCTGTCAGATAAATAAAAAAAAAAATTAAAAATAAATAAATAAAAATCTTAAAAAAAAAAAAAAAGAAAAGAAAAGTCTCTTGGAGGCAAGTTTCTACGAAAGAAAATGGCAAAATAGACAAGAGAACAAGGATGCATTTTCCTGATTCATCATGCAAAACGATATTGCAGAAAGTCAGAACCAACAGTTATGGTGAACATTTGCTTTTTTTTTTTTCTTCCTGGCTACTCAGCATCAGAACTCCCAACCCAGGTTTAGAGAAGGCCCCACATATGAGGGAGAGTTTACCGCCCACTATAAAGCTGAAAAGGAGACTCACTTTCCCAGTCTCTCTAGCAGCTGGAGTGTGGCACCTGACCTAGGCCTGGGACTAGAGCCACTTGGGACTATGGATGTGGAGCGGATGGCACAGAAAAGCAGGGATGGGGAGAATCCAGCCCGGTGGTGCTGACGGCAGCAGCAATGCATGGTTTCCAGCTGTAGCAATGGCATCTCTGCTAATAAGGCAAACTGCAGCACCTAGTGTTCATGCCCTCACAGGACAAGAGCTCATGATACTGGCAGTGTTTTCAGGAGCCCAGCTCCACTTCATTCGCCCTCTTTTCTACGGCTGGTTCTGCAGCCTCCCCAGCAGCTCTGTCAGCTACACTGATGCCTTTCAATAAATTGATTTCCCACTTAAGTCAACCAAGGTATCACGTCCTGCTGCTTGCCACCCCCTGCCCTTGACTCGTGCCCCAGGCTTTCCAAGTTGTTGAGGGACCTTCTACCCCACAGCCAGATTCTCTCAGCTATGTTTGTACCCTCATTATCTCTCATCAACAAAAGTTAACACCCCTACAGGCTACCTACATTAATTTTTAGGCAAACATGCTCTAAAGTTAGATTGCACATTGATCTCTGTAAATAACCTATCATTTATTTCTTCTAAACAAATCAGTCTAAATGAGAGCTTGCCATCAGGACACCAGTCATGCACTAAAATTTCAAAGTATACCAGAATCGCAAAACGTCTCCTCCTCTATTTTTGTAGACTTCCAAAATACTAGCAATAGTTAGATTTGACACCTCTGCTATGACTATAAACTCAGAATTTTCCCAACAAATGTGTCATTAATTAAGCATGTCTCAGGGAAACCACATAATTTATAAATAATTCGTATATAGGACATGGCTTTGTGGTTAAGAGCATGGACTCCCTTGCCTGGAGTCAGTCTGCAGTGGGATCTTGGACAAATTACTATTAAATCCCGTATGCTTTAGTTTTCTCTTCTTTAAAATGGGAATAATAAAGAGTTGCGAGGATTAAATGATAATGATATGATACTCACAAAATGATGAAAACAGTACCTGATGCAGTAAACAGCATTGAAATGTATGCTTTTGTTATATCCTGAAATTCTGCCTCTACAGGAAAACTATTAAAAATGCATGACAGTGATTTGTGCTATCATCAAGTAAAATTCTCTCTCCTTAGTACAGGACATTCCCTGCCTCCCCATGCTTACGTGGGGCCGTGCTTCCATCTCCCACTGGTGAATAAATAGAATAAATTAGAGTGTTTAAATGGCAGCTTGAGATTCTCTAGAGCACTCTTTTCCCTCTGGCAAAGCAACTAGGAATGTTTGACATGGTGGAAACTAGGGAACTGGAGTAATTAACATGAGCACAGGGTGCCCTGCTGCTCTGAGGGGGTATGTGTGTGTGAGCAAAAGATAAACCTTTGTTTTAAGACACTGGCCTTTTGGAGAGTGTTTGTTACACAGCATAACTTTTACTCCCCTGAGTAATGCAGAAAGAAAGGCAGTTATCTGGATATTTCAATTAAATATTATTCTCTATTCCAGTGAGTTCCATCCTTAGGAATATACCTTGAGTGACATATTACCAGTAAAGAATAAGTGAGGAATGCTGCCTAGCTCCGTGATGTCCCCAAATATCTGCCTTGTCTCTGCCTTTCCTTAGGGGCCTGAAATTTCATCCTGAAGATATTTTGGGACTCACTCTCAAGTTGTCCCTTAGAATCAGCATAAAACCTGGGGTAGGAAATGCATAAATCACCAAATCTTTACGCACACAAGTGAATGCATTTATCCATTCTATTTCCAGGAAGAATCAGGGCAGGCAAAGAGTTATTTTGGAGATAAACTTGGAAGGTCTTTCTGATATGTAATTCAGAAAAGAATTATGTATGTGGGAGAAAAGCATGGCAACTATTTAATTATGATAATAGTTATCTAAGATCCATGCTCACTCAATATTAGCCAGACCCAGTCAACTACAAGGACGACTGTTCAGTACAGCCTCAGTGACGTGCTTAAGGCCACCTTGGTAAGTTATTGCAAAATTCATGTCTGACTCCCCATGTCAAGACTTTAACCACTAAATCCTGCTGTTACTTTGTCAGTTCTAAGGCAAGGGGCCAAGATGGTTGACAAGAAAGAGGCAACAAGCCAGACACATAGGAAGGAGAAGAAATGAACAAGAGAGGTAGAGAGTAAACCCCTTCCTGATCTGGAGTCCCGTGCCCCTCAGTGACTTGCACCAGAGGGCCATGTACAGGCAGGCTTAGGTTAATTTCTTGTACCTACCCTCTTTTACCTACCTAACTCCCTTATGCACTTCATTTCTAGATCCACCACTTACTAGCTATTAGAATCTAGGCAATTTTACTTAATATCTTTGTGCCTTTGTAAAAAAAAAAATAGGAGTTATTGTTAGAATTAAATAAGGCAATGAATGCCAAGCACTTACCCCTGTGCCTAGCATATAGCATGCATGCGAAAAATGTTAGCTGCTATCATTTTCAACTAAAATGGGGTCTTTTGCCAGAGCATCCCACAAGCACTGACTGCATTGTCTCTTAAAGTGCATGAAAATTAGTCAGAATTTCCAAGTCAAGCAGAACAAGTCCCTCTGCTTTTTGTAATTCTTTCAGAATGCCAAGGCAACATACCAGTTACTCATCTAAGCAGCTACTAGTTTTTCAGATCTTCCATCCAGTTAACCTCATTCTATTCTCTGAAAACCAAAGACTGGGCATAAACTGAGCCTAGTGCAGAGGAGCACCTTACCATGTTTCCAATGAGTCTAGAAACCCTAGATTGTTTTCCTCTCTGCATAAACCATATGTGTGCATAGTTAGTGAGCTACTTATGTCCTACAAATCCTCTCAGATGTCCTAGTACCTACATTTCAATGATTTCCAAGTGTAAAATGGAATGAAATGCATGTTTTTCCACATCATTTCTTTTTTCATTCTGAAACTCACTTTCAAGTCAAAGCTACTTTCTCTTGTCCAATCTTCCTTAAAAAATAAGCTGACCTATGTAGTCTCTATCCTTCAGAATCTTAGCACCAGATTATAAAATTTGGCGATAGCTGGAGGAAAAAACCTAGAAATACAGTGACCTCAGGTGAAAACAAGAAAAGTAAAAGTCTTCTGTTTTCTATTATGGGCAATCACCCTGTTGATACTATCTCTATTTACACATTATCCTTGTTAGCAATTCAAGGACAGTAACTATATCATATTAATCTCTGTATCTCAGAATTTAGCATAGTGCATGTTCTACTAGTTGAAACTCAGGAAAAGTTTGTGCACCCAAATTAAATTGTAAGAGTGTAAAATGTGATTCGATCAGATAATCTCATTGTGGAAGTTGTTAGTCCAAGTGACACAGAGGTTAAATTAGCTTATCTAAGAAGGTACTATTTAGCATAATAAACTAAACCTGACAGGCATTCTCAGTGCCAGAACCAATTTATAATGATTTATTTAGGAAAAAATAAATGATAGCTATCACAGAACTACATATACCACCTGTGCAACTCTGCCATGTCAGTGTCTGACCTGACCTGGCTTACAATCCTAAGGATATGGAAGTGTAGAATTGTCAAGAATCTGAGAGATTACCTACCCAACCCCTCAGTTTAAAGATAACAGAACAAAGGTCCTGAGCAATAAATAATTGGCCTCAGGCACATAGCTAGTTAGTGCCAGTGATTAAGACTCAGTTTTCCAGGCGCCTGGGTGGCTCAGTGGGTTAAAGCCTCTGCTTTCGGCTCAGGTCATGGTCTCAGGGTCCTGGGATCGAGCCCCGCATCGGGCTTTCTGCTCAGCAGGGAGCCTGCTTCCTCCTCTCTCTCTCTCTGCCTGCCTCTCTGCCTACTTGTGATCTGTCTGCCAAATAAAAAAAAAAAAAAGACTCAGTTTTCCTTTCTTCCCACAATGCCAAGTAGTTCACAGAATACACACTTACTAGAGGGTCACTAAGGACATCATTTTGCATGTAGTGTAAGCAGTGGTTCAACTCTGGTTGAATGACAGAATCTTCTCTGCAGCTTTTTTTTTTTTTAAGATTTTATTTATTTATTTGTCAGAGAGAGAGAGAGAGTGAGCACAGGCAGACAGAGAGGCAGGCAGAGACAGAGGGAGAGGCAGGCTTCCTGCTGAGCAAGGAGCCCAATGTGGGACTCGATCCCAGAAAACTAGGATCATGACCTGAGCCAAAAGCAGCCATTTAACCAACTGAGCCACCCAGGCATCCTGGATTTTCTCCTCCTCTGGAATGGATGCCTGGGCCATATCCTTAGAGACTCTGGTAGTGAAGCTGGGGCTTGGTGACAGCGGAATTCACTGCCAATTTCAGCAATAACCATTCCTAATATTGCAAATCTAAACACGTCTAATAGTATCTTAAATTGTTGTTGTTGCTGCTGCTGCTGTTGTCGATTGGGAGTAGTTCTCGTTAGAGAATGTATTCTAAGCAAAGAGACTGCAGGGTCAGTTGACCTAGATCCTAAAAGTCACAAACTAGTTTCATGTTAAAACTAGGTCCAAAAGGAGGAGTCAAGATGGCAGAGAAGTAGCAGGCTAAGACGACATCAGGTAGCAGGAGATAAGCTAGATAGCTTATCTAACCACTGCAAACACCTACAAATCCAATGGGAAATCGAAGAGAAGAAGAGCAACAATTCTAGAAACAGAAAATCGATCACTTTCTGAAAGGCAGGACCTGCAGAGAAGTAAATCCAAAGTTACGGGAAGATAGACCACGGGGGGCGGGGCTGGCACCCGGCAAGCGGCGGAGCAACAGAGCACAAAATCAGGACTTTTTAAAAGTCTGCTCCATGGGGGTGCCTGGGTGGCTCAGTGGGCTAAAGCTTCTGCCTTTGGTCGAGTCATGACCTCAGGGTCCTGGGATCGAGTCCCGCATTCAGGCTCTCAGCTCAGCGGGAGCCTATTTCTCCCTCTCTCTCTGCCTGCCTCTCTGTCTACTTGTGATCTCTGTCTGTCAAGTAAATAAATAAAATCTAAAAAAAAAAAAAAAGTCTACTCCACGGAGGGACATAGCTCCAGAGGGTAAACTGGGGGGAAACCCACTCAGGGTCAATGTAACCCCAGGTCCCACGGGGTCACAGAAGGACCGGGGCTGTCTGAGTGTCACAGAGCTCACAGGTATTAGAGCGGGAAGCCAGCAACAGCGACAAAGCAGAGGAGTGAGCTCTCAGATCAGGGTTACCTTGAACGGGTCACATGCTGGGTGAGCTCTGAGCCCAGCCGGAGGCCACAGAGATGGAAACGACCGAGCGCTTCTCTCCAAGTGCAAGCGATTGAGTGCTTTCCTCCAAGCGCAACCAGAGGCCAGGGAAACGGGGGCGGTTGGGCACTCTTCTCTGAGGTCGAACTGAGGAGCGGGACCCCGAGCTCTCAGCTCCTCTGGGCCATAGATTAGGAGGCGGCCATCTTCATTCCCGTCCTCTGGAACTCTACGGAAAGCGCCCAAGGACCAAAAGCTCCTGAAAGCAAACCCAAGCGGATTACTTAGCCCAGCCCCTGGTAAGGGCGGTGCAATTCCGCCTGGGGCAAAGACACTTGAGAATCACTACACCAGACCCCTCCCCAAAAGATCAACAATAAATCCAGCCAAGACCAACTTCACTCATCAAGGAGAACAGCGGAATTCCAAAGGAGGAGAAAGCAAATCTTATCTGGACAAAATGACAAGGCGGAAAAACCACAGAAAAAAGAACAAGAGGCAGTACCGAAGGCTGGGGACCTAATCAATACAGACATTGGTAATATGATGGATCTAGAGTTCAGAATGACGATTCTAAAGGTTCTAGCCGGGCTTGAAAAAGGCATAGAAGATATTAGAGAAACCCTTTCTGGAGAGATAAAAGCTCTTTCTGGAGAAATAAAAGAACTAAAATCTAACGAAGTTGAAATTTAAAAAGCTATTAATGAGGTGCAATCAAAAATAGAAGCTCTTACTGCTAGGATAAATGAGGCAGAAGAAAGAATTAGTGACATAGAAGACCAAATGACAGAGAATAAAGAAGCTGAGCAAAAGAGAGACAAACAAATACTGGACCAGGGGGAGAGAACTTGAGAGATAAGTGACACCATGTAACGACTCAACATTAGAATAATTGGGATTCCAGAAGAAGAAGAAAGAGAGGGGGGAGCAGAAGGTATATTGGAGAGAATTATTGTAGAGAATTTCCCTAATATGGCAAAGGGAACAAACATCAAAATCCAGGAGTTGGGGGCGCCTGGGTGGCTCAGTGGGTTAAAGCCTCTGCCTTTGGCTCAGGTCATGGTCCCGGGGTCCTGGGATCAAGCCCCACATCAGGCTCTCTGCTCAGCAGGGAGCCTGCTTCCCCCTCTTTCTCTCTGCCTGCCTCTCTGTCTGCTTGTCATCTTTGTCAAATAAATAAATATATTTTTAAAAAAATCCAGGAGATGCTAAGAAAACCCCTCAAAATCAATAAAAATAGGTCCACAACTCATCACCTGATAGTAAAATTTACAAGTCTTAATGACAAAGAGAAAATCCTGAAAGCAGCCCGGGACAAAAAGTCTGTAACATACAAGGGTAAAACATTAGATTGGCAGCAGACCTATCCACAGAGACTTGGCAGGTCAGAAAGAATGGGTATGATATATTCAGAGCACTAAATGAGAAAAACATGCAGCCAAGAGTACTATATCCAGCTAGGCTATCATTAAAAATAGAAGGAGAGATAAAAAGCTTCTAGGACAAACAAAAACTGAAAGAATTTGCAAACACCAAACCAGCTTTACAGGAAATATTGAAAGGGGTCCTCTAAGCCAAAAGAGACCCTAAAAGTAGTAGATCAGAAAGGAATAGAGACAATATACAGTAACAGTCACCTTAAGGCAATACAATGGCACTAAATTCATATCTCTCAATAGTTACCCTGAATGTAAAGAGGCTAAATGCCCCAGTCAAAAGACACAGGGTATCAGAATGAATAAAAAAACAAAACCTATCAATATGCTGCCTACAAGAAACTCATTTTAGACCCAAAGACACCTCCATATTTAACGTGAGGGGGTGGAAAACAATTTACCTAATGGACATCAGAAGAAAGGGTGGCAATCCTTATATCAGATCAATCAGATTTTAAGCCAAAGACTGTAATAAAAGATGAGGAAGGACACTATATCATACTCAAAGGGTCTGTCCAACAAGAAGACCTAACAATTTTAAATATCTATGCCCCTAACATGGGAGCAGCCTACTATATAAACTAATTAATAACAAAATCAAAGAAATACATCAACCATAATACAATAATAGTAGGGGACATTAACATACCCCTCTCTGAAATGGACAAATCATCAAGTAAAAGATCAAGAAGGAAATAAATGACACACTGGACCAGATGGACATCACAGATATATTCAGAACATTCCATCCCAAAGCAACAGAATATACATTCTTCTCTAGTGCACATGGAACATTCTCCAGAATAGACCACATCCTGGGTCATAAATCGGGTCTCAATTGATACCAAAATATTGGGATCATTCCCTGCATATTTTCAGACCACAATGCTCTAAAGCTAGAACTCAATCACAAGAGGAAATCTGGAAAGAACCCAAATACATGGAGACTAAACAGCATCCTTCTAAAGAATGAATGGGTCAACCAGGAAATTTAAGAAGAATTGAAAAAATTCATGGAAACAAATGATAATGAAAACACAATGGTTCAAAATCTGTGGGACAGCAAAGGCAATCCTGAGAGGAAAATATATAGCGGTACAGACCTTTCTCAAGAAACAAGAAAGGTCTTAAATACACAACCTAACCCTATACCTAAAGGAGCTGGAGAAAGAACAACAAAGAAAGCCTAAACCCAGCAGGAGAAGAGAAATCATAAAGATCAGAGCAGAAATCAATGAAATAGAAACCAAAAACACAATAGAACAAATCAATGAAACTAGGAGCTGTTTCTTTGAAAGAATTAATAAGATTGATAACCCCCTGACCAGACTTATCAAAAAGCAAAGAGAAAGGACCCAAATAAATAAAATCATTAATGAGAGAGGAGACATCACAACCAACACCAAAGAAATACAAACAATTATAAGAACATATTATGAGCAACTCTATGCCAACAAATTTGACAATCTGGAAGAAATGGATGCATTCATAGAGACATATAAACTACCACAACTAAACCAGGAATAAATAGAAAACCCAAACAGATCCATAACCAGTAAGGAGATTGAAACAGTCATCAAAAATCTCCAAACAAACAAAAGCCCAGGGCCAGACGGCTTCCCAGGGGAATTCTACCAAACATTCAAAGAAGAATTAATTCCTATTCTCCTAAAACTGTTCCAAAAAATAGAAATGGAAGGAAAACTTCCAAACTCATTTAATGAGGCCAGCATCACCTTGATCCCAAAACCAGACAACGATCCCATCAAAAAAGAGAATTACAGACCAACATCCTTGATGTACACAGATGCAAAAATTCTCACCAAAATACTAGCCAATAGAATACAACAGTAGAGGGGCACCTGGGTGGCTCAGTGGGTTAAAGCCTCTGCCTTCGGCTCGGGTCATAATCCCAGAGTCCTGGGATCGAGCCCCACATTGGGCTCTCCGCTCAGCAGGGAGCCTGCTTCCCTCTCTCTCTCTGCCTGCCTCTTTGCCTACTTGTGATCTCTGTCTGTCAAATAAATAAATAAAATCTTTAAAAAAAAAAAAAAGAATACAACAGTTACATTAAAAGGGTTATTCACCATGAGCAAGTGGGATTTATTCCAGGGATGCAAGGTTGGTTCAACATCTGCAAATCAATCAATGTGATACAACACATCAATAAAAGAAAGAACAGAATCATATGATACTCTTAATAGATGCTGAAAAAGCATTTGACAAAGTACAGCATCCCTTCCTGATCAAAAACCTTCAAAGTGTAGGGATAGAGGGCACATACCTCAATATCATCAAAGCCATCTATGAAAAACCCACTGCAAATATCACTCTTAATGGAGAAAATCTGAAAGCTTTTCCCCTAAGGTCAGAGATACGGCAAGGATGTCCATTATCACCACTGCTATTCAACATAGTACTAGAAGTCCTAGCCTCCGCAATCAGACAACAAAAAGAAATTAAAGGCATCCAAATTGGCAAAGAAGAAGTCAAACTATCACTCTTTGCAGATGATATGATACATTATGTGGAAAACCCAAAAAACTCCACTCCAAATATGCTAGAACTTGTAAAGGAATTCAGTAAAGTGTCAGGATATAAAATCAATGCACAGAAATCACCTGCATTTCTCTACAACAACAACAAGACAAAGAGAAATTAAGGAGTCAATCCCATTTAGAATTGCACACAAAACCAAAAGATATCTAGGAATAAACCTAACCAAAGAGGCAAATAATCTATACTCATGAAAGAAATTGAGGAAGACACAAAGAATTGGAAAAATGTTCCATGCTCATGGATTGGAAGAACAAATATTGTGAAAATTTCCAAGCCACCTAAAGCAATTTACACATTTCATGCAATCCCTATCAAAATCCCATCCATTTTTTTCAAAGAAATGGAACAAATAATCCTAAAATTTATATGGAACCAGAAAAGACCTCGAATAGCCAAAGGAATATTGAAAAAGAAAGCCAAAGTTGGTGGCATCACAATTCCGGACTTCAAGCTCTATTACAAAGCTGTCATCATCAAGAGTGTATGGTACTGGCAAAAAAACAGACACATAGATCAGTGGAACAGAATAGAGAGCCCAGAAATAGACCCTCAACTCTATGGTCAACTAATCTTCGACAAAGCAGGAAAGAATGTCCAGTGGAAAAAAGACAGCCTCTCCAACAAATGATGCTGGAAAAACTGGACAGCCATATGCAGAAAAATGAAATTGGACCATTTTCTTACACCACACACGAAAATAGATTCAAAATGGATGAAGGACCTCAATGTGATAAAGGAATCCATCAAAATCCTTGAGGAGAACACAGGCAGCAACCTCTTCAACCTCAGTCACAGCAACTTCTTCCTAGGAACAATGCCAAAGGCAAGGGAAGCAAGGGCAAATATGAACTACTGGGACTTCATTAAGATCAAAAGCTTTTGCACAGCAAAGGAAACAGTTAACAAAACCAAAAGACAACTGACAGAATGGGAGAAGATATTTGCAAACGACATATCAGATAAAGGGCTAGTATCCAAAATCTATAAAGAACTTACCAAACTCAACACCCAAAGAACAAATAATCCAATCAAGAAATAGGCAGAGGACATGAACAGACATTTCTGCAAAGAAGACATCCAGATGGCCAACAGACACATGAAAAAGTACTCCACATCACTTGGCATCAGTGATATACAAATCAAAACCACAATGAGATACCCCCTCACACCAGTCAGAATGGCTAAAATTAACAAGTCAGGAAATGACAGATGCTAGCGAGGATGTGGAGAAAGGGGAACCCTCCTACACTGTTGGTGGGAATGCAAGCTGGTGCAGCCACTCTGGAAAACAGCATGGAGGTTCCTCAAAAAGTTGAAAATAGAGCTACCCTATGACCCAGTAATCACACTACTGGGTGTTTACCCTAAAGATACAAACATAGTGATCCAAAGGGGCACGTGCACCTGAATGTTTATAGCAGCAATGTCCACAATAGCCAAACTATGCAAAGAACCTAGATGTTCATCAACAGATGAATGGATAAAGAAGAGGAGGTATATATAAACAATGGAATACTATGCAGCCATCAAAAGAAATGAAATCTTGCCCTTTGCAATGACATGGATGGAATTAGAGGGTATTATGATTAGCTAAATAAGCCAATCAGAGAAAGACAACTATCATATGATCTCACTGATATGAGGAAGTGGAGATGCAATGGGCAGGGGGTTAGGGGGTAGGAGATGAATAAATGAAATAAGATGGGATTGGGAGGGAGACAATCCAAAAGAGACTCTTAATGTCACAAAACAAACTGAGGGTGGCCAGGGGCAGTGGTGTAGGGAGAGGATGGTGGAGTTATAGACATTGGGGGAGGGTATGTTCTATGATGAGTGCTATGAAGTGTGTAAACCTAGCGATTCACAGACCTGTACCCCTGGCGCTAATAATACATTATATGTTTATTTTTAAAAAATTTAAAATTTAAAAAAAAAGGAATTGTCAAGTGAGCATTTCTCAGCAAAGTCTCGTACAGAGGATCCTAAATTGTGAAATGCATGCATTTCCCTACTGATAACTGTTAGTGTCTGGGAATGGTGAGAGATGATGGACAACACTTCAGAGAGGGCTGTCTTTATTGTGTGTGTGTGAAGATACTTAAAATTTAAGGTCAAGTTCTCAGATTTTAAAGTATAAAATCCACCTGAATCTTGTTAAAAATGCAGATACCATCCCCAGAGAATCTGATTCAACAGGTTGAACTGGAGCCCTTGCTTGAATCTGCCTTTTTTAATCAGCACATCAGAAACTCTCAAACAGGTGGTAAGAAACTCTGCTGCAAATGATGTAGGCTGTCTCACTAACAGCTCCCCATTTTAGAAAGACCACTGGTCTTGAGTTCAGGCCTCTAGGCCTCTGCCAGATTCAGCTCCCTCTCTACAGGTCCCCACCAATTCTCTTGTATTTCTTGTCCAAGCACAGAATTCCATTCAAACACCCTGAACTCATGCCAGTGCAGCAATAGCCACAATAACAAAAATTAGATGAATTCTTACCAGTGATTACAAAGTGGTTTGTCTACACTATGAAGTCTACAGTATGAAGGAGAATTGCGCTATAACTGGACAATTCCATAGGGAAAACACCCAGACCTATTTTACTGAATGGGAAAATCCAGTGAAAAGAGTTGACCCAACCACCTTATCTACATACTGGCTTAAGTAAAAAGGATTGAAGTTGAATACATTATTTCCTATCAAGGAAGAAACAAAGCAAATAGTTGGAAAGCCAATGAAGCCATTAAAAATTCTAGTCACTTCTATGAAACCTCAGTGGTGTTTTGTCCCCTCCCCTCGACCCAAGCTATCATGATTACCACCGAGACCATTGAACTGTGTTTCTAACCATTAGAAAATCAGCAGCCTACAGTGGCATACTGTGTGTGGGATTGATTGGGTTATAATATTTTAAAAGAATGTGAGGTACCAAGTCATTATTTCAATATTGTTAAAAAATTAATTAGAACTTTTCAGAATGGTTTCAGAATGTCAAGGTTTAATTAATGTATTTATTTAATAGATCCTTAATGTGACTTTCTTTGCAGAAAGTCTGTGGATTTTTTAGTATTTAATAGTCTAGAGGGAAAGAGGAAGAGTTGATTTTTGTTTTTATTGGAGAGCTGAAATACACTCATTGTCATTTTATCACATTAGTAACTCTTTGTGTTGCAGGTAAAGCATTATTAATTCATGTCCAATGAGAAATATAGAACACTTTTGATGATGTAGCAAAAACTAAATAATAAAAGCTGCCATCTGAAGGGAAGGGGAGGAACAGACCAGTCCTTTAGATGAAAACATATAATTCAAGTAAATGGTCAAATGTATAGCAGCTTTATTTCCTCACAATCAAAAAGGAATGCCTGTTTTAAATTTCATTCCTTTTTGGGGGAGGAATTATTTTTTTTTTAAGATTTTATTTATCTATTTGACAGAGATCACAAGTAGGCAGAGAGGCAGGCAGAGACAGAGAGATGGAGAAGCAGGCTCCCCGCTGAGCAAGGAGCTTGATGTGGGGCTCGATCCCAGGACCCTGGGATCATGACCCGAGCGAAGGCAGAGGCTTTAACCCACTGAGCCACCCAGGTGTCCCATGGGGGAGGAATTATTTTAAAATGTAGAAGTTTTAAAGCATTTCTGCCTTCCTTTTGTTCTTGCCTGTGTGTAGACAGTTGCCATTTAGGATATGTGAATGTCAAGACAGTTCTTGTCAATAATGAAAACAGAATTCCCTCTTAGCCGCCCCCACTCATTTTAGTGAACAGTTTTTATAACGAATTAAACCAAGGTTAAGTCTTTTTGTTGATTCTGATCTCTCTTCAGTTATTCTACACTCTCAGAATCCATTTCTCGTGCTGCGTGGTGAACCTTCCTCAGGTGATTCTTCACTAAACAACACCTTAGCAGCAAAAGTGGGTTTGATACAAAGTGAATTGAAATGAGAATGTTCTTTACAACAAACCCAGCTTCTTTTGTCCCACAGCTAATCCCTTGCAGATACTTTCTTCTGCTCACATAGTGGGAAATAATCACCCCTGTCTCACAACGTAAACAAAGAAACGTTCTCTTTGCTTAGGCTCCAAAGATTATGATATGCTCCAAACACTGTCCCATGTTTATGAACAAAAACATAGTTCCTTAAGCTCTCATAAATGTTTAAATATCATGCATATTATCACACATTCAGACACTGACACTGCTATTATTTCTCATGACCATCAGTTGACTCCAACAGGAGTCATTTCCAGAAAATGACCATTATGATCTACATAGTAGTAAATTACTGCTTGGAAGACACTCTTTCTGTGTGGCTGCACTACTGGAAATTACACCCAGTTTCATCTTGTAATATTGTCTTAAATGACCAGGGGGAGTCTTAACAACACTGTGTCCGCAATGATATTTCAGATGGTGTTCAGAGAACCCTGTTCACCTGATAAAAGTGAAGATCCACCCCCCCAAAAAATACTATTATTATGCCATTTTGCAAATGTATGCCAAACTATAACATGTGGCAAAGGAATCATTTTTTAGTGTGGATTTAAAGTGAGGGCTCTCACTGTGGAGCTTTGGTTCAATGTCACCCTGTTTCCCACCCACCTGCACATTCCCTAGGCCACAGTAAAACACCTATCCCTAGGAGCTCATCCCCTCCTATCTGTTAGCATCTTGGCTCTATTACTTCTTCATCTTTTAGCCTCCATCTCTCCCTCTGCACTGCTTCCTTTCCCTCTGCCAGAGACTTGCCCATCAAAAAATAATCTTTCTTTGACCCTGATTTTCCCTTTAAGATAACTAGCCCATCTCCCCTCTTACCCTCACTTCACAAATGAGAGGCAAATTCTCAATAAATATTTATGGATTAAATGAGTGAAAAGAAATCGATTTCCCTATGGCTTCATCTCACATTTACTCCTCATTCTACTGCAATCTAATGAAACTACTGAGCCCACTCCTCTACTAAAACCAGTCTCCAGGGGTAGCCAATAATTTTCTAATTTAAAAAATCCATGAGCTCTCCTTGCCCTTCATTCTATTTGACCTCTACTCACATTGCTAACCAACCTCTATTATTAATGTTCCCTTTCTCACGTTTCCTTGCAATATCATAAGATTCCCCATCCTTATATCACCAATCCTCCCAAACTCATGGATGACCCATTTTTCTAACCCTTCCCTCTGCTTACTCTATGCTCTTGCAACAGGATTTCTCAACCACTGACCCAATTTCAACTACCTCTTCTGTCAGCACCTTTCAGAATTATAATTCTGGTTCTCATTTTTCTTCTATCTCTCAAAATTGCCTTTCTAAATTCCTTTTTTACCTCTCTTCATAGATCTTACGCTGCACCTCAAACTTGGTAGATCCAAAACAGAAGTCAATCTGCCCTCCCTCCCATTCTTAAGCCTACTTTCCTTCTGTGCTCTCACTTTAATGAATAGAAGCACCATCTTTAGAATGAATGAATGAACAGAAGCAACAACTTCAGAGGTTTTTTTGAGGCTGCCATCTCTCTTCCCTCAAACTTCAATCAGCTTCAAGTCCTGTTGATGCTATCTCTGAAATGTTTCTTGATTCTGCTCCATACTCTCCCTTCCTCTTGCAACTGTCCTACTTCAAATTTGCATCATCTTTCATCTAACCCATTACAGAAGTCTATTAAGTGATCTCTCCACCACCAATCTCATCCTTTCCCAACTCGTTTTTTTTTCATAGCAATGGACTAAGTTCTCTGAGAGCAAGAATATCTTTGTCACCTTTTATTTTCCAGCACAATCACTCAATACATATCTGTGGAACTGAACTTTCACTGCCAACAGTCATCCTCCTAATCTAAAACATATATCTGATCCTGTAAATTCACAGCTCTCAAATCTTCAGTGACTCTCGTAACCAAAAAAGAAAAACTCAGCATGATATTCAGAGTCCTCTATGGTCTGCTCTGAATCTACTGCTTTATCTGATCTCCTACTACCCTATGTCGCCTCTCTACTTGCCACTCCAGCCACACACACTATGACACTATATACTCTTTCTACTTATTCCAAGAATCCACCCTTTATTACCTACTTCTATTGTTTGGAATACCTCTTTTATTTTATTTTATTTTATTTTTCGATTTATTTACTTATTTTAGAGAGACAGAGTATGAGAGTGTGTGGGGGGGAGAGGCAGAGGGAGAGAATCCTTGAAGCAGACTCCCCACTGAACAAGGAGCTCAATGCTGGGATCAGTCTCACAGTCCATGAGACAATGACCTGAACCGAAACGAAGAGCTGGATGCTCAATGGACTGAGCCACCCAGGTGACCCAGGGATATCTGGTTTTTATCTCTGCCTATGGAAATTCTACTCAATTTTTAAGGTCAAACTAAAATTTCACCTCTTCAATAAAGATTTCTCCAATTCCTCCCAAAAGAAATCGTTGTTCCCCACTCTGTATACCCTAGCACTTTGTACTTCTTTCTAGCACACAGTGAACTGCATCCTCCATTACAGGTGAGAAGATGAAAGTTTCCTCAGCCAGACTGGAGCAAGCTCCTCAAGGTCATCAGGAATCCCCCACTACACTTAGGCCAGCAGCACAACACAATAGTAATAGGATCCACAGTACAGAAGGGCCTCTGGGAAAATCACAGCAATGATAAAGTAGGGTGGCACAAAAACACCAAAACGATTACTATTGTCCCTAATACTAGCTGGTATTAATAGGTGGGCCATACTTTTTGTGACGTTTCTGAAATTTTATCAGAATCTGCTAGAGAACAGTATTTTCTTTTTTCTCACCACCCCTACTTCTGAGGGGAGACTATGAAAAGAATATTGCCTTCCTTGTTAAAAGATCATCTTCACATTCACTTGTGTATGAGTGTAGTGGCTTTTAATTAATGCATGTTTCTTTTTTTTAGATTTATTTATTTATTTGAGAGAGAGAGAGAGAGAGAGCAGGAGTGGGCTCATGGCTCGTGGCGGGGAGGGACAGAGGGAGAAGGAGAGAGAATCCCAAGCAGACTCTGCACTGAGCACAGAACCCTTTGTGGAGCTCTATCTCATGACCAAAACCAAGAGTCCAATGCTTAACTAACTGTGCCACCCAGATGTCCCACTGCATGTTTCTTTTATTTATTATAAGCACTGTATTTGTTCCTTTGAATAATGAACTGTGGGCCACAGTGACCCTGAGTAGGATTAGCCTCCAGAGTGGAGCACTGTTAAAAACCCACTTATCTATCTTCTTATTTACTTTAATACAAAAGATGCATATAGGAATCAAGCAATTCAAAGCCCAGCCATTCAACAGGTTATGTTAAGGGATGTTGAAGTTGTCACTCAAATGCTACTAAGAGAGGAAAAGAAATGAGAACTGATCACTGGATTCAGAAATCTGAAGCTTAGTGATAATCTTGATGAGTTTGGTTTTACTGGATAGGAAAAAACGTCTGATTGGAGTGGCTTCAAGACACAATGATGGCTTCCACAGAATGGTAAACCAGACTTTCTAAAAGAGCCTTTTTTGCTACAAACCAAGTAAATCATGAATAATACATACTGTTTTTAAGAAATGCTGGGTTTGCAGGAACTAAGAAAAATATCTAAGCATCTCTACCATCACAACTGAAAATTAAAACCCAAAAAAAAAAAAAAAAAAAAAAACCCAGAGCTGAAACCTAAGTGGGCAGCTCTGTGCAATACCAAATAAGAAAAGGAAATAGAATAAGTCAAATGCAAACAAATGCAGGTACCACCATTACTAAGACTAAGCCATGGGTCAACTGCAAGCACCCTAGCCTCAAACCCTTCCATCATCCAAATGCCTCAAAGAAACTAAAGTGGTCCTAGGTTTAGAGTATCCTGGACCCTGAGCAGAAGAAAATGTCAATCTTATCTAGAGAAAAGTGTTCCAATGTAGGCCTGCAGTACTCCCCCAAATTAAGATCAAATTTAAAAAGATTAAATTAAAAATTAAATTAATAAATCACCAAACAAATGAGCAAGAACCAAACAAAACAACAAACAATAGTTTTAGACTTTCCAAAGACTTCATACATTGAAAATAATAGTTAAAAACACAAGGGAAAATTTGTATGTAAAAAAAAAAAGGACATAATAGATGAAAGTATAAAATTAGCAAGTAGTAAGAGCTAATAAAAATGACCAAGCAGACCAAAAAAATAACTAGCTAAATTTTTAGAAATTAAAAACACTATTGTTCATATTAAAAACTGAAATGGATGGGATAATGACATTTTAACAAAGCTGAAGAGAGGTCAGTAATTAGAAGACAGACATGAATAAATTATCTGCAGCACAGAAAATGTAAGATGCATAATAGTAAAGAGATATAAGAGAAATAAAAGATAGAATGCAAAGATCAAATAATCCTCTACACAAAGTCCAGAAGGAAAGAATGAGAGAATGGATAAAAGGCAACATTGGAAGAAATAATGACATAGAATATTCCAAAATCAACAAAAGACATCAGTCCACAGGAATAGGAGGCACAATGTCTACCACACAGGATGAATGAAACACATCCATGCCAAACTGCACTAGAGTAAAAAAACCAAAGAAGTGGAAACAAGGAGAGAATCTAAGCCTATTCAGAAAGAACACAGATGTTACCTAAAACTTGATGGCAAGCTTCTTAACAGAAAAAATGGAAGCCGAGAAGAGAGAAAGGAAAATGTATTCAAAAAAGCACTGGAAAAAAATATTCAACTTAGATTATTCATCTATTCATTCATTCATCTATTCATTTACATTTACTGAGCAGCTACTCTGTCAGGAACCGACAAAAATCACTGCTTTCATGGAATTTACATTGTACTAGTAGGGGCAGATAAAAATTTAATTAAATATGTCAGATGATATGGAGAAAAATAGAGCAGAAAGAAGATGGTAGTACCAAGGGAAGGGAGAGTTTGTAATTTTTAATATGATGGTCTGGGAAGGTATCACTGGAAAACTGGTATTGAGACAAAGACCTGAGGACGTCGGAGTTGGAGGAGCTAAGTGGATGGCTATGAAGAAAGCATTAAAGGAAGAAATGGCAAGTTGAAAGGCATTTGGCAGCTCAAAGATATGTTTAAGGAATAGCAATAATGCCAACATGGCTATAGCAGCGGAAGTGAGCCAGAACGGTAGGAAATGAGGTTGGAGAGTCAGCAGAGCTAGGGAAGGATATCACATGGAACTTTCCAGATGACTGTTAGGACTTGGGCTTTCACTCCACATCAGATGGAAAGCTCTTAGAGAGTTTTGAACAAAGCCATCTCGTGATTTGATCTGTATTTTGAAAGGCTTGAGTCAAAATAGATTCTAGGAAGGAAAGGGGAATCAGGGAAAACCAGCTGGGAAGCTACTGCAATAATCAAGGTGAAGAGCCCGGTGCCATCTACAAAGGTCGTAGGAATGCAAATGGTGAGAAGTGGTCAGATCTGAAGAAGGGTCAAACAAGATTTGTGTTGGTTTTGAAGTAGTCTATAACATAGAGGAGTTGTAGATGGACAACTAGAAGGATGCAGCTGACATTTACTCTAAAGAGAAAAACTGAACAGAGCAGCTTGGAGGGAAGAATAGGAGATCAGTTTGGGACATGTTAAGTTTGAAATGTGTATTACTCACATGGAGATGTCAGAGGATACAGGAGTGTGGGATTTTTAAGGTTTGGACTGGAGACATAATTTGGGAGTCAGCAGTAAATAAATAGGACCAAAGACGTTTTCAGAAAAATGGCATCTGAGTTTACTGGCAATAGTCCTTCATTAAAAGAATTTCAGGAAGCAAGGAAATAATCCCTGAAAAAAATTCCGAGATTTAAGAAGGAAGAGTAGGCAGTGATATTGGAAATTTTGTTATAAACAAACATCATCAACATAAAATAATGATAATAATACAAAATCTCTTAGGTTCAAAATTTAAAATGGCAAAGCTAAAATTCTGGACAATAGCATATATGACATAAGGTTAATTAGACTACAAATGTAGGATCCTTGAATTGTTGAAGAGGGAATTAAGATTTTAAATTATTTTAGATTAAGTGTCTGTGGTAACCTTTCAAGGGTAAGTAGAAGGGTAGAAATAGTGTATAAGTTTCAAACCCGTAGAGCAAGTTTTCTCAAAGAAAATGCAAATGGTATTTTGTATGGGACAATTTCTCCCTGAGCAATTTCTCAGCCCAGGTCCAGAACCTGGGATTGATCCCCATATTTGGCTCCCTGCTCAACCCAGGGACACTTCTTCTCCCTCTACCTACCCTTTCCCCCGACTCATGCTCTCACTCCCTCTCTTCTCAAATGAAAAAATTAAAAAATCTTAAAAAAAAAGATAGAAAAATTTATAAATGAGATTTCTACATTAAGCAATTCAAGGAGAAAATTATATGATCATCTGTAAAATGAACAAAAATAAGCATGCATTCATAATTTTTCAAAATTTTAGCAAATAAGGAATAAAAGTTGATCTTCTTAATTTAATAATAGCTATCTACTAAAAAATCCCAACTTACTCTTTTTTTTAAAAGATTTTATTTATTTATTTGACAGACAGAGATCACAAGTAGGCAGAGAGTCAGGCAGAGAGAGAGGAGAAAGCAGGCTTTCTGCTGAACAGAGAGCCTGATATGGGGCTGGATCCCAGGACCCTGGGATTATGATCAGAGCCGAAGGCAGAGGCTTTAACCCACTGAGTCACCCAGGCACCACCCCCAATAAACTCACCCTTAATGATAAAACCTTAGAAGCATTCCCTTTAAAATAAAGAACAATGGTATCCATTATCACTGCTTATATTGAGCACTTACTGACATCCTAACCAGCAGAGCAAATACAGAAAGGAAATAATGCCTATGATTATTGTAAAAGAGAAAACAAAATTGTATATATTTGCATATGATGATATTGTCAGTTTAGAAAATAAAAGAATCTATAGATAAATGATCACAATCAGAAAGAAAGTTTAGCATAGCAATTGAACCTGTGATCATTCCATAAATATCAACTGCATTTCTACCCACAAGCAATAGTTAGAAAATGCTAATTTAAAAAGATAACATTTTTATAAGCAAAGATAAGACATTGGGAAGCCCTAAGTTAATAAAAACATATGATGTTCATAGATAAAGAGACTCAATATCATTAAGATGGCAAGTCTCACCAATTTTTATCAATAAATCCAATATAATTTCCATAAGGATCTCAAAAGAGCTTTGGAATCATTCTAAAATTAATGAAAGAACAAGAAGCCCAAGAATATCTCACATACCTGAGAAAGAATAAGTGGAAATTTGTGCTATCATATATTAAGACATTATAAAGCTATAGAAGTTAAGTATGTTTTTTGCGGCTGGTTAAGTATCTGCCTTCAAGCCTCAGGTCATGATCCTGGCACCCTGGGATAGGCCCTGCATAGGGCTCCCTGCTCAGTGGGGAGTCTCTTTACCCCTCCCACTCTGCCCCTCCCCTCTCAAATAAATAAGATCTTTAGAGTTTAAGAAAAAATGTTTTTTTTAATTAATTTTTTATTTTTTATAAACATATATTTTTATCCCCAGGGGTACAGGTCTGTGAATCACCAGGTTTACACACTTCACAGCACTCACCAAAGCACATAGCCTCCCCAATGTCCATAATCCCACCTCCTTCTCCCAAACCCCCTCCCCCCAGCAACCCTCAGTTTGTTTTGTGAGATCAAGAGTCACTTATGGTTTGTCTCCCTCCCAATCCCATCTTGTTTCATTTATTTTTCTCCTACCCACTTAAGCCTCCATGTTGCATCACCACTTCCTCATATCAGGGAGATCATATGATAGTTGTCTTTCTCTGCTTGACTTATTTCGCTAAGCATGATACGCTCTAGTTCCATCCATGTTGTCGCAAATGGCAAGATTTCATTTCTTTTGATGACTGCATAGTATTCCATTGTGTATATATACCACATCTTCTTGATCCATTCATCTGTTGATGGACATCTAGGTTCTTTCCATAGTTTGGCTATTGTGGACATTGCTGCTATAAACATTCGGGTGCATGTGCCCCTTTGGATCACTACGTTTGTATCTTTAGGGTAAATACCCAATAGTGCAATTGCTGGGTCATAGGGCAGTTCTATTTTCAACATTTTGAGGAACCTCCATGCTGTTTTCCAGAGTGGCTGCACCAGCTTGCATTCCCACCAACAGTGTAGGAGGGTTCCCCTTTCTCCACATCCTCGCCAGCATCTGTCATTTCCTGACTTGTTGATTTTAGCCATTCTGACTGGTGTGAGGTGATATCGCATTGTGGTTTTGATTTGTATTTCCCTGATGCCGAGTGATATGGAGCACTTTTTCATGTGTCTGTTGGCCATCTGGATGTCTTCTTTGCAGAAATGTCTGTTCATGTCCTCTGCCCATTTCTTGATTGGATTATTTGTTCTTTGGGTGTTGAGTTTGCTAAGTTCTTTATAGATTCTGGACACTAGTCCTTTATCTGATATGCCGTTTGCAAATATCTTCTCCCATTCTGTCAGTTGTCTTTTGATTTTGTTAACTGTTTCCTTTGCTGTGCAAAAGATTTTGATCTTGATGAAATCCCAATAGTTCATTTTTTCCCTTGCTTCCCTTGCCTTTTGCATTGTTCCTAGGAAGATGTTGCTGCGGCAGAGGTCGAAGAGGTTGCTGCCTGTGTTCTCCTCAAGGATTTTGATGGATTCCTTTCGCACATTGAGGTCCTTCATCCATTTTGAGTCTATTTTTGTGTGTGGTGTAAGGAAATGGTCCGATTTCATTTTTCTGCATGTGGCTGTCCAATTTTCCCAGCACCATTTATTGAAGAGGCTGTCTTTTTTCCATTGGACATTCTTTCCTGCTTTGTCGAAGATTAGTTGACCATAGAGTTGAGGGTCTATTTCTGGGCTCTCTATTCTGTTCCATTGATCTATGTGTCTGTTTTTGTGCCAGTACCATGATGCCTTGATGATGACAGCTTTGTAATAGAGCTTGAAGTCTGGAATTGTGATGCCACCAACATTGGCTTTCTTTTTCAATATCCCTTTGGCTATTCGAGGTCTTTTCTGGTTCCATATAAATTTTAGCATTATTTGTTCCATTTCTTTGAAAAAGATGGATGGTACTTTGATAGGAATTGCATTAAATGTGTAGATTGCTTTAGGTAGCATAGACATTTTCACAATATTTATTCTTCCAATCCAGGAGCATGGAACATTTTTCCATTTCTTTGTGTCTTCCTCAATTTCTTTCATGAGTACTCTTCAAAGTGTAGGGATAGAGGGCACATACCTCAATATCATCAAAGCCATCTATGAAAAACCCACCGCAAATATCATTCTCAATGGAGAAAATCTGAAAGCTTTTCCGCTAAGGTCAGGAACACGGCAGGGATGTCCATTATCACCACTGCTATTCAACATAGTACTAGAGGTCCTAGCCTCAGCAATCAGACAACAAAAGGAAATTAAAGGCATCCAAATCGGTAAAGAAGAAGTCAAATTATCACTCTTCGCAGATGATATGATACTATATGTGGAAAACCCAAAAGACTCCACTCCAAAACTGCTAGAACGTATACAGGAATTCAGTAAAGTGTCAGGATATAAAATCAATGCACAGAAATCAGTTGCATTTCTCTACACCAACAGCAAGACACAAGAAAGAGATATTAAGGAGTCAATCCCATTTACAATTGCATCCAAAACCATAAGATACCTAGGAATAAACCTAACCAAAGAGACACAGAATCTATACTCAGAAAACTATAAAGAAAAAATGTTTTTAAGAAGTATGCTTGCTATTGCAAAAAGATAAGTTGACAGATGGAATAGAATACAATCACCCCAAATAGACTGAGATTCATATATGAACATCAAATAAAGAGTTAGGGGTGCAGAGAGAGTCAATTATCATATGGTTTCACTTATTTGTGGAGCATAACAAATAGCATGGAGGACATCGGGAGTTAGAGAGGAGAAGGGAGTTGGGGGAAATTGGAAGGGGAGGTGAATCATGAGAGACTATGGACTCTGAAAAACAATCTGAGGGGTTTGAAGTGGCGGGGGGGTGGGAGGTTGGGGTACCAGGTGGTGGGTATTATAGAGGGCACGGATTGAATGGAGCACTGGGTGTGGTGAAAAAATTAATGAATACTGTTATGCTGAAAATAAATAAATTTAATTTAAAAAAAAAGAGTTAGGGGTGCCCAGGTGGCTCAGTCAGTTAAGCATCCAATTCTTGACTCAGGTTATGGTCTCGGGGTCATGAGGTCAAACTGGGCATCAGGTTCCTTCCTAAGTGGGGAGTTTGCTTGAGATTGTCTCTCTCCCTTTCCTCTGCCCCTCCCCTTGCTCATGCTCTTTCTCTCTCTCTCTCTAATAAATAAATAAACCTTTAAAAATAAGAGTTAGTCATATAGAACATTGGGGGGAAAGAGAGCTTTCTAACAAATAATACTGAGACAAATAGTTATTCATTAGGAAGAAAAATAATCTCCACCATACATTAATACCAATTACAGATGAATTAAAACTTAAATGTAAAAGGCAAAATCTTAAAAACTTTACAGGCAAGACAAAAGCATGCTTCATGCATTTGGACAGAAAAGAATTTCTTAGACAAAACAATGTATAGAGATGCCAAATCACTGTGTTGTACACCTGAAACTATTGTAACATTTTGTGTGAACTATATTCAAATAAACAAAAAAAAACCACCTTAAGACATAAGGAAGCATTCTCCCCTCAAAAAGAAATAAAAATTTGCTATTTTACATATAAAAAGTTGATCAATCTTAATAATGAGGAAAATGCAAATTTAGACCACAATGACATACCATTAAACACTGGCAAAAATAAGATACTTGACAATATAGGATGGCAAAAATTCTCATCTATTCTGCTAGCAAGAGGGTAAATTTATACAACTACCTAGAAAAGCAATTTGTCATTTTCAAAAAAAATTAAACTTCCCTTATCCATCCTATAAGCTGGCAATTCTATGCCTGGGTTTATAAATCCTAACCTAGAGAAACTCCTCTATTAAGTTTACCAGGAGAGGTGTACAAATATATTCACAGCAGCATTAATTGTAATAGCAAAAGAAATGGAGACAACCCAAATATTCATCAACAGGGAAATGTATAAATACACTGTTGAAATAGACACATCATAGAATATTACACATCAGTGAAAACAAATAAACACTGCTACCTCGAAGAATCTAAGAAATATAATCATATAGTGAAAAAAAGTAGAGTGCAGAGGACTCCATGCAGTTTGTACCATTTCAAAAAGCTCAAAAATAAGCATATATGTTTTCATATATAATCTTTTATAAAGCTCAAAATAAGCAAGACTAAATATATATGTGTATGTATGTAAATATATGTATATATACATATATGTAAAGTCATATATATGAGATAAAATGGAAAAATGGGGAAACAAATTAAAAACACAAACTATGGATGGAGGTTCCCTGGGGGAGGAGGAAATGGGCAAAACAGGGAAGGTACAAAGGTCCAGGTCCGACAATATTTAATGATTTTAGTTCTTAAATTGGATGCTAGTTAGTTGGGTGTTCATTATCACGTTTCATATCTTACAGATAGGTTAAAAATTATCTTTTATATATACCAAATATTTCAGCATAAAAACATTTTTCTAAAAGAGAGAGAATAGGAGGAAAGGACATAGAAATAGCATATGCAGACATCGCACCTAAGTCTTAACCATAAAGAGGGAAAAAATAGGGCTAACGGTGGAAGAGGACAAGGGAGTAAGAAAGGATTCTATTATTTTGTGCTTTTTTTTTTTAGATTTTATTTATTTGACAGAGAGAGATCACAAGGAGAGAGAGAGGAAGGAGCAGGCTCCCTGCCCAGCAGAGAGCCTGGTGCAGGACTCAATCTCATGACCCAGAAATCATGACCTTTGCCGAAGGCAGAGGCCCAACCCACTGAGCCACCCAGGCAGCCCTATTATTTCGCTTTTACTCATTTATTTATTTATTTAAAATACAGCATGCTTTTATGGTAATAGAGATGATACAAATAACAGAGGAACGATGAATAATGCAAAGGAGAGAAGGTAATTACAAGAGGAAAGTTCTTGGTTAGGAAAGAAGAAATGTGAGTGCTTAAGCAGAGTGGTCCATCTTATAATATGGCAGAGAAAGTTTACTTGTTTTAACAGATGGGTAGGCAGAGTAAATATAGCTAAATATATTTGTTGATGGGAAGATCATAACATTCTCCTCAACGCATATAATATATTACATGCAATATGTTATATATGATAATGAGGTAGGGTAGGTAAATGAGAGAAGACTAGAGATTTGAGAAGACAAGAGAAGGAGGGAAATGATTAACTTTGAGGGTAGAGGAGAAATTTGAGCAAGAAAATGTAAGGAGACATCCTCCTTCATGTACACTCTTTTGACATCTCCCACCTGCCCACCCATCTCACTGACCACTCTGTATCAATTCTCCTTTGCTGGATTTCTCCCCTGTCCCTGATCTCTGAATATTAGAATGCCTAGATCAGTCCTCAGATATATTCTCTTTGTTATATTCTTATGTGAACCTATCTAGTCCCTGGGCTTTTGATACCATTTACATGCTAAAGACTCACAAATTGGTATGGGCAGCTTCTCCCTCCGTCAGCAGCTTCAGACTCATATATCCAACTGTTCATGTGAGGTCTACACCTGGACATCTAAAAGACATCTCATTTAACATGTCTAAAATAATTTTTTAATTTTTCTGCCCATTTTTCTCTCTGCCCAGTCTTCCACTATTCAGTAGATGGTACCACCATTTTCCAGTTGCCCAGAGCAGAAACCCAGTTTTGCCCTATATTCATCTTTATCTCCTACCTCACATCCAATCCATGAACAACTTACATGAGCTTCACCTTCAAAATACACCCCAAATCTAATCCTCACTATCTCCTCCACTACTACCCTGCTCTAAGACACCATTATTTCCTTTCTATATCACTACAATAGTTCCCTGCCTCCATACTGGCTCTACCCCCACTCCCAGGACATTCTCCACATGCAGCCACAGTGATCATTTATAAATATGTCAGATCAGACACTCTCATGCTCAAATCTTTCCATGCTTTCTTTCTATTGCACTAGTATGAAGACCAGAGTCTTCACTCTGGTCTGTTGGGCCCTAGATGATCTAGCCCCAGCTAGTTTGTTAACCGTTCTCCCCACCACTCCCACTTCACTCATTCTGCTTTAGCCGTGTCAGCATTTTCCCTGTTTCTAGTAGGTGTCCGGCTCATCTCTACTTTGCACCAGTTTCCAATGGTGCCCTAGAAAGTTTCAGGTTATCCATTCCTTTCATTAGCGTTTCAGCTAAATATTACCTCTTGAAGCTAATATTTTTATCCAAAAGAGTCCTCTTCATCTCTTTATTCTGCTTTATGTTTTCTTGACTTCACAGATGGCATTCGGTTTTACACACTTTTTGTGTACCTCTCCCACTAGAAGGAAAGTTCTGTGAAGGCAAAGGCTTTGTCCTGTTCACCATTGTGAACTGTGACAGTGGCCAGCCAAAGATACTCGGTTGAATGAGTTAGAGCCCATTTCAAGTAACTTTGGAAGTCACAACTGAATGGTCTCTTTCTAATTGGCAAATCTATCTTTTAAGTAATTCTGTGTACATCAAGTTTATGGATTTATGCATCACTGTACACTCTAAAGTAAGCTTACTTCCTAGAAGAATAATCATGTCTTACATCAACTTTCCAATGTTTAAAAAGACTCTGAAAGATTTGGAAGTGGAGTGCCTGCAGAAAGTACTATCTAGATGAAATCAGCTCATTCATCAGCATCATTCCAAATAATTTCTACTACTTTCTAACTTGACGATGAACTTCCACTTCCGTAAGAAAGCACAGTCCTGTGGAGATTCATATCTGTTCATAGATAAGATTTAAGTGAAATATGTCTCCTGAGGTGAGACCCATTGAAAAGCAAAGGAGGAGTGCCTGGAACACTGGGTCTCCTTTAAAGTTTCTGAGCTAAAAACAGCCAGATCTTTACCGGGGTTCAACGCTCTCACCCAAGGATTGGATGTTTAACTTAGATGAGAAACACTCTCACCTTATGGTCACGTATTCATCATACCCTTAGCCTGCACACACATCATAACCACTGACTTCAATCATGCGTTGCCCCATACGTCTCTGCTTGATTATTAAAGCTTAACATTCCTATTTTTCTGCTCTTACTTGATGTATTGATAAGACTTGCAAGAAAAGTGGAAACTAAATGTGGCTTGAGACCTTTTGCCACTAGAGCGACTGGTCCATTCACCCTTTCCTTTCTCCTGTTTAGGTGTCTGGAGTAATATTTTCATTCACTACCTCAAGGTTTGCTGGCCAAATCCAGCACAGTCCTACAGAGGGTACCCTGGACTGGACATTAGAAAATTCAGAGCAGATTCCTTATTTGGTCTCTGGTTGGTATATAGACCTGTTACTTAATAATTCTGTTAAATATAAACAGCTGCCCTAAAGTACATCCAAAGAATTATCTATAGATAAGTTCTCTATGGGAAATTAGAATTATTAAAACAGGAGTCATAAAATATTTTTTATGAAGATTATTACAGGAACTATTGAGATCTTTCACTGATTTATCTTTGAACTTGGAGGAAAATTTCATAAAATTCCAAGTGAATTTAATATAGATTTTGTAGGGTAGGGATAATTCTCATAATAATTAACCACTTGTTTTACCTCCTACTACTTTATGTGTTTTATCTAAGCATAATTAATATACAATATTGTATTACTTTCAGATATACAACATGGTGATTTGAATACTTTCTGATACTTTGATAATGTAATAATTATATCTCAGGGTAAATAATAAAGGAAGTGTTTGATAGAATGTTTTTTAGTAATCTTTGAAGCACTACAGAAAACAAGAGATGTTAGAAGTCTGTAAGTGGGGTTGCTGTCCTGATTTTTAAAAGGAAAGTAGATGGATTCTGAATACTGAATGTAGTTTATAATTCCAAACAAAATTATTAAGTAAACTATTAAGTACAGAGTACATAAACCTCTCTCAAAAATGAAGGTGGTTGGAGTGCCTAGGTGGCTCAGTTATTAAGCGTCTGCCTTTGGCTCAGGTCATGATCCTGGGGTCCTGGGATCATGCCCGGCATTCGGCTCTCTGCTCAGTGGGAGCCTGCTTCTCCTTCTCCCACTCCCCCTGCTTGTGTTCCCTCTCTATTGAGGTCTCTCTCTGTCAAATAAACAAATAAAATCTTTAAAAAAAAAAAAATGGGGCACCTGAGTGGCTCAGTGGGTTAAAGCCTCTGTCTTCAGCTCAGGCCCTGATCCCAGGGTCCTGGAATCGAGCCCCATATCGGGCTCTCTGCTCTGCAGGGAGCCTGCTTCCTCCTCTCTCTCTCTCTCTCTTTGCCTGTCTCTCTGCCTACTTGTGATCTCTGTCTGTGAAATAAATAGATAAAATCTTAAAAAAAAAAAAAAAGAAGGTGGTCATCGCATCACCCAGTTACCCTCTCCCCTTAAGTTACTTTCAGTTTATTTCCTATAGTTAGAGTCTCTCAGAGTTTGTCTCCCTCTCTGATTTCCTCCCATTCAGTTTTCCCTCCCTTCCCTTACGATCCTCTGTGCTGTTCCTTATGTTCCACATGTGAGTGAAACCATATGATAATGGTCTTCCTCTGCCTGACCCCTGGGTCCTATATGTAGCTGATGAATAACTGAACTCTGTAACTGAAACTAAATGATGCGCTATATGTTGGCTAATTGAATTTAAATAAAAAAAAAATGAAGGTGGTGATTTCTAGAGGTAAACTAAAAAATAAATTCACTCTAAGTTTACCTTATTTTCTCTTTCCTTTCTCTCCTCTTTATTGGAATTTCTCTTGCCTTGTCTGCCTTTGTTGTTTGTTTAACTAGATTGACAAATCAGTTCAAGCGTATCAAAATAAATATATCTAGGGTTCCTGAAGTCAGTTTTGCTCTACATCATCCCTGAATAGTTTGAGAAATATGAACTGGGTGATAGCACAATTAGATAAAATTATAATTGGCAAAGCTTAACCTTACAAGAAGAATGAATCTGTGACAACCCAGGAAGAGGCATCTAGTTTTGAAATATTTTTATCAATTACTCAAATTAAGATACAAAATAATATTTAATCAAATATGTAAATGACTCAAAGCTGAAAGAGATAATGAATGCTTCTCATCTCAGTGAATGACATTACCAGTCATCCAGTTCAGTCCTCTCCTGCCACCTGGAATAATTAGGCTAAGTTGCTGAAACAAAGCATTCCAAAATACAGAGACTCAGCGAGGATAGGAAATGATCTCCGTCATGCCTAAAAATGCAAAGTGAGTAGAATTGAGCCAGGGGGGAGATTCTGCTCCACAAGGTCACTGAAGAACCTAAGTTTTTTCTATCTTCTGCCAGCCCTTAAATTGATGTTTTAGTTTGTGTAAATGGAAATCAGACCATCAGCATCACATCCATGTTCGAGTCCAGAGCAAGCAACCTTGTATTTTAGGAAGGAAAGGACCTGGATTTTGGCCCAAATTTAGTCTATAATCACATCTAACTATAAGGGAGCTTGACTAATGCAAACTCTAGTTAGGTGCTCACAAATACGGTTCAAAGTCAGGGTGGGGTCAGTACTATCTCTAGAAGGAAGAAAAGAAATATAGATACTGGGGACAACCAGTAGTTTCTGCCATACATGTCCTAAAATCCAGTAATTATCAAGTAAGGTCTGTGGGCCACCCATATACTTCACAAAAACTCCCATTTGTCCCTTTACCTCCATCTTCCCCGTCACAGCCCTTGTCCGAAGTACGGTCACATCTGACCTGTTCTATTACAATAGCCTCCTAACCGGGTTCTTATATTTGCACTCTCCTTTGCTCCCAAATCAACTGTTTTGTTATATTTTAAAATGCAAATCTAATCACGTCATAACTCTGATTAAAATCTTTCAATTGCTTCTCATTGCTTTTAGGATTCACTAAGGAGAACACTAAAGTTCTACATATTTTACCCTCTTTTCCTCTGGTCTCACCTCTCATTATTCTCTCTCCATCTCACTCCCTCTCTCTGTACACCAGGTACATGTGCCTTCTCTGTTTCTCACCCACAGAATGCTCTCACCTGCCACAAAGATTTTTGAACTTGCTAGTCCCTCTGATAAGAATGTTCTCCTCCATTTGCCCCCCTGACTCATACCTCAGCTTTCAACCCAAACTGCTTTCTCAGGGAAAACTTCCCACCGTCACAGATGATGCTGATCCCTCATTAAACCCTCTCCTAGCACTCTGTAATTTTGTCCCTGTTTGTAATTATACATTTATTTTTGTGATTATTTGATCTAGGGAAATCTGCAGCTTTCAAAGGTGTCTTTCCATGTCTGCACACAGGCATTCATAAGGCTGGTCCGGTTTCCAGAGAAAAACCTTAAGTTATAGCTTCTGATAATATTAGCTTTCCATTTTTCATTCCTTTATTCAACCCTACCTCTCACAATCTACCTCAGCTAAGAATCTAGGTGGCAGGTAACTGGGACGCTGGCCCATGTGGTCTCCTCTCTGTACCATTCCCGTGGAGTCTTGGGTGTGGAATGGGAACTGAGCTTGAGTACGGAACTTGGACTTCACAGGAACACTCTTCACTTCTGTAGCCCTCCCCCTGCCCCTGTGTCTATTCACTGTAATCAAAAGATCACTGAATGGGCCGACTGGTCTCTGACACTTACGTTTCTAGAATCTATTTTGCTCAAGGTCTGAGAAAGTTTACTTGGGTTCTCCGTAGTCTCCCGTATTTGATCCAAATTTCATGATATTTGGCTGATACTTTTTCATCATTATTTAAAAACAGAGTTTTCTCCTCTGTTTTATACTCTTTGGAGATTTGGTAGGGAGGGTGTGGTTTTTGTTTGTTTTATTGTTTTTATGTGTAGCAATCAGATGGCTTGAGGCCACCCTCTTTAACTAGAAGTATCTGTAGCAATGAGTAAATGTTCACATGCTGAGAAGATGTGTTTATTTATTCCGTGGTTTCACACTCCCAAGAGAATGCTTGCCCCAGTTTAAGCAACACCTTATAGTCTATTTAAATAGAATTTCCTGCAATAAAGCAGAGAATATTGCAAAATAAACTATCTGTGGACATCCCCAGTAGGTCCACACACTTCTTAATGAGAAAGACAGACTTTTATAGCACATGGGGGGAAACATGTAGATTCCTGAGTCTATGAGTAAGCACAGATCTAAGATTATGGAATTGCAAATGCTTTGTTTGCCAAGCCTCTTCTAATTGCTCTTCTCCCAAAACGATATAAATATCTGGCACTGTGATAGCACAGACTATGTTCTCAAAATGCTAATTCTTTCTTCTCCTTTTTTAAGGGGTGGCTGGGAGGAGCAAAGGGCAGAAGGAGAGGGAGAGAGAGAATCTTAAGCAGGTTCCATGCCCCACACGGAGCTCAATGTGGGGTTCAATCTCACAAGCCCGAGATCATGACCCAAGCCGATATCAAGAGAGGGCACCCAGGCACCCTGTTCTTTCTTCTCCTTTTAATGTAAGAAAGAAAAATGCTCTTTTTTTTTTAAAGAAAGCTTTATTAAGTGCCTACTGTAAGTAGGCAGAGTGATAGACACAGAGGTCCTAGTCTAGTGGGGGAGAAAGACAAATAACTAAAAGGACAATCAGTTCAAATAGTACTGTGATAGCAAAGAATACTTAAAGAACACAAAAGTGGACTTCTAATCTGTCATAAAATGGGAATGCTGGGGAAGAAGCATGGGCACTTCCTAGGGAGGAGATACCTAAGTCTAGTGGTCAGACTTAAAGAATAAATGGTAACAAACTGCACAGAGCAGCAGGAGGAAAGTTACTGCAGGCCACGAAACAGCATCATTCCCATAAATAGCCAAAAAGCTACACCATGTCATTTCCAAAGAACTCTAAATTCAGTGAAGTGGGAAGAAAACGTCACAAAATGAAGTTGAGAAAGGCAGGAGCCTTTGATTCAGTTCAGTAAACACTTTTTGAACACTATGTGCCAGACACTGAGAATAATAGGACACAGTCCCTATTCTCAACAAGCTTGTAATCTAGTGAATGAAACCTGGAACATAAACAGAGAATCCCAACATTATGTGATAAATGAATCCACAGTGAAGGGAACTTACCTCATCTTAGAAGAGATTTAAAAAGATTCATCTTAAATGAGTCTTAAAGAATAATTAGGGGCACTTGGGTGGCACAGCTGGTGAAGCATGCGACTCTTGGCTTTGGTTCAGGTCATGATCTCAGGGTCGTGAGTGAGATCAAGCCCCATATGGGACTCCATGCTCAGCACAGAGTCTGCTTGAGATTCTCACTCTCCCTCTGCCCCCCCTGCTTGTGCTCTCTCCCTCTAAAATAAATAAATAAATCTTGAAGAAAAAAAATAATAGGAAATAACCAAAACATGGTACCATAGAGTTAGAAAATGTATTACCAGCAGGAGAAGAAGAAAAGTGCAGGTTTGAGGAAGATAAATGGCACAATATGTAGGATAGCAACCAAACATAAGTAGTTCAGTATTTCTGGGATACAAAGCATGAAACAAAGGTCTGGTCATGAAACTGGAGTAAAAAGAAAGGGAACTAATATCCTGCTAAACCTTAAGTGTTATCGTATGGGTGATGCAGAACTACTAAAGAGTTTCTATCTGGAAAAACATAACATACTCTAATAATAGTACAGATAATAGATTTGAGGGAAATAGGTCTAGAAGCTTGGAGGACAACTAGAAAGCTATTGCAATGATATAGTTAAGAGATGCTGAAGGCCTTGACTAAGGTAGCTATACTATAGATGGATGAAGAGATAGAAATAAACTTGAGAGATAGTCAGGAAGGCAGATTGATTGATTGGAAAGGATAAAAAATAGGGAAAAGGAATCAAGGGTAGTAACTAGTTTCCCAAAAACTAAGGAAGAAAATACCTATCACGTGTTGAAATTACTTGTTTAAAGTATATTTATTGGATGATCTTAGTGAAGGAACTATGTTATCACTCCTTTTCCAGTGTCTAGCCCAAAGCCTTCACAAAGTGTGCAGTCAATAATATATGCGAACTGATGAGAAAAAGCAAGGAGGTGGTGGAAATGATGAGTTTGGTATTGAACCTAATGAGTTTGAAGATACCTGTGGAATTTTCAAGTAGAAATTTGCAGTTGAAATTAATATAGGTGTAGAGCTCAGGAAAGAAAACCAAGTGGAAGAGAGTAAGATATCATCAGAATAACAGAAGCAATGGGAATGGATGAGCTCAGAGAGTGAGAGGAGGTACTGGCAAAAGAGAGTGTCCTAGGAATGCCACTTAAAACAAAAGTTCCATTTTATTTAACCCAAAGTTTGGGAAAGATGAACAAATTATGCAGACCAAGATCCCAAAACAATCAGGACCATCCGCTCTGCACTCAGTTTCCAACAAGGAAATTCAGTAGCTTTCAGAAGTTATGTGACTGGCCCAAGAGAGCCAGCACCCAAGCCAGATGCTTTGATTCTAAATGGAACACCTTTCCTCCCATGCCTGCAACGTCAGATTATCAGCACACTGTCATTAGAATTCACAATGTCCCACGCAGGGGCAATAGTCATGGTCTGCAAGGTGCCTAGAATCTTTCACGTGTTCAACCAGTATCACAGCAATTGAAACTTCAAAACCTTCTTACATAGAAGCAGTGTTCAAGCGTTGCTCTTCAAACCAAGCAACAGAAGTAGTAAATCTTGGGAGAGTTGATTTTATAACTGGATTATTCAGGTAGCAGGTGTTCTTGAGAGTAAGGGTAACTGTGTTAAAATTAACAGCTCTATATGCATAGAACATAAACTACACAAATTGGCCTCGCTGAATATATATTCTCTGCTCTGTTCTCTCCATATGAATGAGCTCTTAACACTTGCTCTTGAACTCTGGAACTCTGGCGACAAACGGGGTTTGTAACATTATGATAATGAGAAGCTGTATTTTAAAAGAGATCACTATTAAAGTGCCCTGCCTTAATTTGCGTTGCCTTCCTATTTCCGCCCAACTTTATTTGGAATGGGTTGCAATTTCTAACCTGCTACCAGTCACAGAAGCTCTGTGTGATTAAGACAATAAATAGATTCACAAATTGTAAACGCAGCTTTCAGGCCTTTAAACATCTGCTCTGAAAATAAAACTTTTACAAACATATAGTCATTGGCAAAATGAAACCTTTCTTCCAAGACCCTTTCTTATGGAACTGAAAGGTCTAAAACACAAATAATGTTCTCGCCCCAAACCCAGTATGCAGATTTGGTTAATTCACATGTGATGCTGTTCAATTATGAGCCTTTATATAGCTGCAGGGCACTCTCAGCTGGACTGCTTTAGATACAGTTGTTCAATGGGGCTAAAACTCTACATTCAAGATTTCAGTTCTAACAAGATCTAGATATTGAAATGGAAATATCCAAAAGATCTGTTGGTTTTATTACTATTTGATGACCAGTGTTCTCACAATGGGAACAACCTCGTGTAACATTTGGTAAATCTTTGCCGCATTTATCTTTCCTACCCTAGAAATGTCAGACAGATGAGAAACAGCTTATATTCAACTACCTCCTACTTGGATAATTTGTTCAGTATTAGCCAGGAATTTGAATGGTTTTTCCACCCCTACGTAACTCATTATCTACTTCAAAATCAGTTGGACATCCTTAGAAAATCACCTAAAATATAGAAAGCGTTCTACAGATATTTATCACTACAATATTAATAGTGGGGTGGGAGAATGACCAGAGCAACCCAGCACCCCAAAATAAAGGAATGATTACATAAGGGTTAATCTATCAATTAAATAAAATACCACACACCATTTAAAAGGATGGTTACCCAGATTGTATAGCTACATACCAATGCTGCTAGCTGACAAGTCTTCACATAAACCAAAAGAAGCCTATTCTCTTCTACATTCATTGAACCCGTAGAAAACAGAGCACATCACTACTATGTATATTTGAAAATAATTTTTACATTGCTCCCTGATAGTTTTCACCTGCACCCTTCTCTCCACAAGGCATTATTATTTAGGTCACCTGTTTTCACATATTATCTCAAATAACTCAAAGAGGTAAATCATATTAGTAGTTCACTGGAGTCATTATAATTATTAATAGTATTGTGAGTGGTTTATCCCAAGACATTAGGGATATTTAATTGCCTTTGGGGGATCCCATTTCTACAAATCAACCAGTTACCAAGTTTTAATTGCTATAGTGACTAAATAGCCTCCTTTTCTAGCAAAAGAAAACAAAGGTCTTCATTATTTAGACACTGGCTAGACCAGCACTGTAGAATAGAAATATAATGTAAGGCATACATGCAAGCCAATATTGTCATTTTAAGTTTTCTTTGACTGCATTTAAAAAGTAAAAAGAAACAAATGAAATTAATTTTAATAATATCTCTTATTAAGCCTGATATCTAAAATATCATCAGTTTCAACTTATTGTCAACATAAAAGTTATTCATGAAGTATTTTTATTTTTTTAACTAAGTTTTTGAAATCTAGTCTGTGTTTTACATTTATAGCTTATCTCAATTCAAATTAGCCATATTTCAGGTGCTCAGAGGCTATACCTGGCTGGGAGCTACTGTCTTGAATAACGCAGATGGAAGAGAGAGTGATTGCTGACAGAATGTTGAAAAAATACGTATGTAAGATAAATTATGATATAATACACATTGTTTTTTAACACTATGTGTTTGCAATTTAAGACAATAAAATGATGCAATTTAGAAGTAGATTTTATTACCATCCTTAGCTGAAAGCTTATTTTCCCCCTTTTTTTCCTTTGGTATAGCATTCTGAAACCAATATGTGTACAACTTAGCAAACATTAAAACTTAAAAACCTTAGCAAATGTTATGGAGTATAACAGAACAAAAATATTGTGTCATTGGGGTAAGATGCCCTGGTGACAAGACAAATGAAAAGCAGTCGATATATCTTGCCTCTCACAATGAAAAATTGCAGTTCAAAGGGAGGAGGCCTTCGAGGATGACTTGCATATCTCCTAAGTACCAAATACTTTCTTTAGAGGCAAGTACTTATCACACCCACTTCACGTCATCACATTACAGGTATTCTCACAGTTCAGGTGTTTTTGCAAGAGCAACTGAGGAATGACCCCGGAAAGATAAAAGCTTTCGATAAAAGCCAAGATTTCCAATCCATCCTCAGGACAAGAAGGACTTAACACCACCAGCAAACTCCTGAATGCCATCCACAAGTGAAACTAAAACCTCCATTTTTATCAAAATCCCAGGTTCGTACTTTACAACTCCCATTAAAAAAAAAATACCCAAAGATGGAAGGGAATGGGCACTCAGAGAAAACACGTATTGTATAGTTGGTATCCCCTTAGAAAGGTTCCTTACGTGCTGCCACAACTAAAAGTAAGCCTCCAGGTTTGAAATAATCTTTCCACAAAAGCTAGTTTGTAAGAACTCTTCTGGCACATAACAGTAGAATGTGTAGTCCAGTGAGGACAACCACAGTGAAGTAAACAGGCATCTAAATGATCAAATAGTGTGATGACCGGCAAGATATGGAAGGTGTGGTGGAAGCACACCCCAGAGGCCATAACTGGAGGAGAAGGGTGTAGGATGGGGGTTCAGCCTCCTGCAGAGAGTGAGGCCTGAACTAAAACTATACCATGGGTAGGCGTTAGCCTAGTGAAAGGAGTTTAAAGAAGAGGAAACAGGATGTTCCAAGGCCAGGGAAGGGAGAGGCACGGCATGTGAAAACACTGAGAGAAGTATGGGTGTGAGGGTAGGGGACTCAGGTAGACAAATAAAAGTAGAGGATGAAGGATACTCTGACTCTTTGTAAACTAAAAGCATGGGCTTCATCTTCAGAACAATGGAGAGCTCCTGAAGTCTCTCGAGTGACTGACTGTTTCTTTGACCTCCTCTCTTCTTGGGGCTTCCAGCTCCCTGATGCCTTGAAAACCCTAGAACTAAAGCATTTTACAAGAGTTTCAGGGAAAAGGCAAAAGCTAATTAAACACTATAGCTTCAGATGCAACAGAGAAAGGGAAAAGAAAAAAAGAAAATACAGTCAAATTCATTCACTGAACTTGGAAAGTTAGTATTTTCTCAGTGATTCCTGTAAGATCTATTTTCTCCCCCTTTTTAATGGCCTGGTTGTGGTTTCTTTGGAGTTTCATAAAATTAATGGCTTGTAACATCTCATTACAGGGCAAGTCTAAAGGCACCTTTCTCATCATTGCTTGAATCTCTGCCTTTAAAGGGGATCCCCAGGATGGACATTTTTCTGAAAGAGGGACTGTCATTCTATTTGACACTTTCCTTTCAACAAGGGAAAGTTATTTCAAATCCTTCTTTCGATCTAACACGTGTGTGTGTGCATGCACACACACACACACACACACACACACACACTGAACTACATCAGAACAAGGACAAAGAAAGGGAGGGAGGACTGGCATAAGCAGCTTTCAGGATCATTGTCTCTACCTGACCATATCCTTTGTCTCCCAGTGATGGCCAGGAGAACACAATCCTTCAATCAAGCAATCATCCCCTTGAGAGGATACAGACACAGCTAATGACTCTTTTTCAGATATCACCTTTTTTTGTTTTGTTTTGTTTTCCTTTTCTAATCTTTTCAAGGTGTTTCCTTTCTCTGGCATTCCACTATCCTCTAGTTCTTATTAATTTTCTTCTGCTGACTATCTTAGACTGGCAGCTTTTTCTTAGTTCAGTCTCAACCCCTAGAGTCATTGCTTAAGGTCATTTACTCTTATTCTATTCACAGGGAAGATTAAAAAATAAAGCTACTTAACACCTTCTGTCCAAAAATTTGGCACATTCTTAAGAACCATAACCAAGGAGCCACTGAGGGGGTTTTTTCCCCCCTGTTCTTTATTTGTAATACCACCTTCTAATCATTCTTATTTTCCAGCCCCTACTCTGTCCGTTTTGTGGCATGTCCTTGGAGAGTCCTCTAGGATTCCTCAGATCCCCATGAAGCAGGTTGGGAGAGATTAGGCACCACATTCTAGTAGTGCTCTGGCTAAGCAGGACAATAGGGAGAGCACATATCCCTGGGTTTAAAAAAAAAAAAAATAGTGAAACCCAACATAAGGCCAAAGGGACTGAATCATGAGCCTCACGGGGCATTTATTCTTCATACTCCCTTGCCACTGGGAATAGAGCTATCAAAATAAGACCCAAGAGCAAAACTAGAATTTTTGTGGCAAAATTAAGGTATCCTTAGAGTGAGCCATGCAGGAGAAAATGTGCTGAGCACCTGCCTCGAGTACATTTCCGGCTCAGTCATGAGTATCAACTTAATTCATTCTCCTAAGAAGAAAGCCAAGACATTTTTAAATGCAGAGCTGTTTAGACTTGGTACTCATTCTGCAAAGTTAATAACATTTTTGAGGGTTCATTAATCTCAACAAGGCTGAAAAAAATACATTTTCATGTTCTTGCTCTCCAACTATCATCTCTTTTTTCCAACTATCATTTTTGCAGTACATTTTTACATAAATAATTGCTTATGGCTCAAATGAAAATAACTTTGACAAATTATCAGGCAGGGTAAGGGTTTTTGAGCTTGTGCTGGGATGTGAGATATCAGCACCCCTGGGTGCCTCAGGACCATGTGTTATCTCACGATAACATTCAACTCATTCAACTCACTTCTTTCTAGGCTCATAAAATGTAAGTTTTCATCTAACAACTGAAATGACTGTGTTCTGTTTAGATAATACTCCCTCGCTGAAAGGTTACTCTCAATAGAATTCTTCTGATGAAAGTATCAATGTGGTGTGCATGAGGACTAGGATTTGTGTCCCTGGCAACCCGGGTATCCTCAAAAGCATTTCAATCCTGTCCTCATATCGCAATCCCTATAACGCTTTGCCGACCACAGTGTCCTCTATATTAAAATCCTTCTCCTTATAGATTAACAAGTGGCAAGCCCTCATTCCTACACATATTACAATCCTTCTCTGTGGCATGCACTAAAGACCTCTGGTGTGATGAATTGTCATCTCTCTCTATAAAATTGTTTTATGTTCCTAGTATTCCTAGTCCTTGAGTAAAAATACTAGCTGTAATTCAATGTTGGCAATGTGGTATTATTCATAAAGCATTCAAACTGTACTTTCCAGTTTTAGAATGCCATCAGAACTTCCCAATTGAATTACAGTTGAGCATTCAGCTGGGTGTCCTTTTTTTCTGCCTGAAAATTACTCAGAAGCATTTCCCAACATCTCCAGGGCCTACATGGAAGTTCCAAAGCAAGCAGCGTTTTGCATAATCCTTCAAAAACTTCTTCAGGGACATTCGAGAGCCAAGAATTGAATAAATTAATGCAGGTTAAAAATTAAAACAAACAGCTTGTAAAACAAAAATGTATTGGTAGTTTTCCAAAGAGAGAAGACGATGTCTGGAGATATAATCCAACTTCACTGGCTGGTTTCCAAAGCAAAATTCCTAAATTGATGGCATGGGTTTAAACCAACTATGTCACACAGTTTTTGGCAAGGTAGAAAGGAGCATGGGGTTTCACTTTTCTGTTTATGAGGGAGAGGGACTCGATCTGTGCTGTTCTTTGCCAAGAACACTTACCTATATACCCCATTCAAAATTCATCTGCATGTACATGTTTCATTAATCTCTCTTTTGGAAACATCTCTCTGTTTATTTTCAAGAGACGATAATTTAGTATATGAGTATATTCAGCTTCTCTGATCCTCTGATTCTGATTCTAACACATCTCTGATTCTAACATATCAACAACTTATTTTAGAAGCTCTTTCTCTTGATCTTTGTCTTATTTTTTTCTCACATACTTCTGACAATTTTATAAATTACATTCTTTTTAAATAAGATGATCTTTTTCCTTTGTGGTAGCCCCTTCAGACTTTTTCCAATGACAGTATGTCTAAACCAGCTGTCAGTAGACTATTTAGTATGAAGTAATGGAACTAATCTTCTAAGTACAAGCTCTATGGCTCTGCTATGTGGCTGTCATAGAAAATCAGAGAGGCCAAATAATTTAGTCCATAAAACATGACCTTATTTTATGCTTATCTCTCAGACTCTGTCTTTTCTTTAGACTTGTTTTGTTTCTTCAAAATTATATGCTAATAAAAATGTGAGCGGTTTTACTGCCTTGTTGAATAATTAACATTCCTTCATTAAATCAGTTCAGTCAATAGCAGATTTTATTCTAGGATCTGGGGGAGAAAAATGGTAACAATCTGGTAAGAGAAAGCCAAAAGCCTCTAACAATATATATTTTTGTTTCATTATCATACATTCTGCACCTACCATTTCCAAGGCACTCATTGTCTATAGTAAATTTGTCCAGACTAGACCTACTAGATTCATTTCGTATTTTATTATTAAATAAAATCATTTAACACTGCATAATAAAGCTAAGTTAGACATGGCCCAGGATAATTATCCTTATATATATTTATAGTCATCTATTAGAACAAGTTATTTCAATCTTATAATACTAATCATTTCAAATAGATACCTAATACTAATATTTTTCTCTGACTTTAACATTTCCTGGCTTGGTGATCAGCAAACTAGACATACTGTCATTCATAAAATTAAGATATAGGCCACTAACTAACTTTGATAGTAAGACACTTCTGTGTAACTTTTGGCTACAATGTTTTGTCTTATTATTGCCAATTGGGAGGCCAATTTAACTGTTTGCTTTCTGGGATTTAGGATTATGTGGCTGAAGCACTCTTTCCAAATGGCAATATAAGAGAGAACCATATACAGTGGAATTTCATACCCTGAATTTCTCTCACTTAAACACATTTAATCCATGATCTTAGTGTGTTTCTTTTAAAAAAAAAAAAAATCCAGAAACTTCTGCCTTGTACTAACCTTATGGTAAATAACATAAGATTCCCTTTCATTTAATTTGGTTTATAAAGCACCCCTTAGTAATCAGAATTTGCAAATAGTTCTGAATTCTTCCCTAGTGCTATTCTACTAAGAAGGTCCTACTAAGACCTCCAGCAAGAGATCTCCAGCAATTCAACTGCCTGCATGAGCTAACAAATGGTATTAAATAAAAACGCTATGTACCACCCCTGAATTATTCACATGTCAGCAGGAAACTAAATGAGGAGTCTAAGTTCTTTGTCCTTTCCTACTTGCCCTCCGTGCCATTTATGAAAGAACCCCTCATAAGGCAAAATAACATCAATAGTGATGATTTTACGCCTCATCTCTTAAATATTCACACCTCAGCAAGAAGCCAAATGAAGAGAGTGGCCTTTATGTCCTCTGTCTAGGTGTCCTTCCAATATCATTTGAGGGATCCTTTTAAAAGACAAATAACAATCATAATAGCAAATTCGTTTCAGAAGAGGGAAAGGCACGATAAGGAAGGTATCTAGCAGAGATTCCTACAGATGAGCTTTGCAATTATCTCTCGCTTTGCTCCTCCTCTTGGGAAGGACCACCCATCTAACAGCAAGAAAATCAGTTTAAATTCCTCCAACAAATATTTCATTGGCTACTCGGGAAGATCTATTTTATGATTACATGCCCCCACCCCCACACACACACACCCCCGCCCCGCCGGCGCCAGAATTCCACACCACCATCCCACCTCCTAAGAGATCTCTGGTATCCTCTTCCCATTTCACCAGCTTCCTTTTATTATTCTCCCCCAGTATTTCCACTGCTGCTCTAATATCTCTTCCTCACTAATGACACTCAGCCATCTCTAAACTTTTCAGAACAGGAAAACATTAGAGGCTTAGGAATCAGGGTTCAGAACATATTGGCTCTAATAAGAGAGACAATATAGCATATGCAGCATCTGTAAGGCTCAGAGAGGTTAAATACAAAAATCAACCTCAGAGAGGTTGATCCAAATCCCAGCTTTACCACTTACTCTAGCCATGTGGGGCTGAGGAGTTCACTTAACCTGCCAGAGCTTCTTCTCATCGACAAACAAAGCATACCTCAACAGGGAGTTATGAGGATTAACGAGGTAATACATGAAAAGCATTTAGAATCATACTTAGTAGCCTAAGTGTTGAATACACGTAATTATTATTGGTCCCTATATCCATACACTGTGCAAATGGCAACAAACTCTTATGTTTCCATTTCCTTATCTGAAAAACGAAAAGACTAGATTGGACTATTTCTGAAATTCCCTTTGGTCCTAAAATATCAAGTGTTTGAGTCTAATACAATTTCTTGTTTTTTAAGATAGCAATCTTCTCTTTAACTTGAACAGTGGATGAAAATGGGGAGATCATAAAATAAACATACAGCATAGTCTCTGCCTTTAAGAACCATAAAATCTTTTGTTTTGAAGTGTAAGGACAAGTTTCATTGTTCACCTTCAGATATATTTCCTTTTCTTCCTATATTACTTCATCAGATTTTCAGGGAAATCTGACACACTAAAAAATTGATGTATAGAATAAATGGTATGATATGTTGGTATAATACGTTACAAGTAAGTAATAGAAAGTCACATGAATGTGTTAAGTTTAGCAGCTAGATAAACTTGAAAATTGAATAAATAACATTTATGGGCAAAATATAATCAACTACATTTTCATTCACATTCAGTTAATACTTTCTGAGCATCTACTATTTGCTGGGCGTAATAATAAATTAGGAAAGCTCCTAATGCAAACGTGAGGCTTGCTACCTCAGGGCAGAGGGAAAACAGTGCTGGCCGCCCTACCTGAAAGAGCAGTGTGTGGCCTCAGAGGGAGATTACTCAATGTGAAATTACGAGGTAAAGAGAGTCCTTAAATATAATTAAAAAGCTAGCAAGCTTTGATCCCCAAATCAGCATGTTCTTTATAACTACACTACTCTATTATCAAAATTCTTAACCTCAAAAGAAGCTTAAAGACATCTTGTTCCCTAAACTCACAAATTATCTACTAGCATATGGGACAACTTATTTATCAGAAAGTCCTTATAAATTGAAAAAAGATGAAACAGATATTCTCTACCTAGGGTTTAAAAAATATGAGATGAAACATCTAAATGTGGACATAAGTAAGACCTTAGAATAAAAAGTTGCTAAAATGTTCAGGTGATTAAATTCTCTATTCCCTCTCTATTTTAAGAGGAAAGAAAATGTTTAAATATTCCTTATTTAAAGACTTTTATGCACAATAATTTTATTTCAAATATATTTCAAAAAAGCATTATGTAAATAAAAGTTCACTTTGTTACTATAAAATAATAAATGAGGGTATTGGATCAGATTATCTCTAGGGAGCCTTCTAATTCTAAAATTGTATAAATTGCTTTATCTAGTAATAACATAATAATATGAAAATGCTGGTACATTTTTACAGGCGCCTGGGTGGCTCAGTCAGTTAAGCATCTGATTCTTGATTTCATCTCAGGTCATGATTTTAAGATCATGGGATCAAGCCCCACATGGGAGTCAGAGTTCAGCAGAGAGTCTGTTTGTCTCTCTCCCTCGGCTCCTCCACCCTCCCATGCTCTCTCTTTCTCTCTCTCTCTCTCTCAATAAATAAATAATCTTTTCTTTTTTTTAGGAAAAGAAAATGCTGGCATATTTTCAAATATGCTATTTCCTCCACAAAGGAAACTTCAGAAGGCTCTACTCAAGATAGCGAATGAACTGACTGTTGCTAAGAGAAATCTGAAAAAATTTGACATATCTATCCCTGACACAGACAAGAAAATTATTTCACAGCTAAGTCAATCAAGTAAGCCTCCAGGATAATTTGTGCTTGAAAAAAATGCAGGATGGGCTTCTGTGTCTGTACATGTCTGGGCACATGTGTGTATATATAAGATATGGTGTTGAATAATCGGTTGTTTTTTTTTTTTTTTAAGAAAATAAACAGCTTAATAAGGCTGAATTCCATAGAAATAAGACCTATTTTTGTGCTTTTCCTATCAATTTGCCAAAATTCACAGGAAACCCCCCCAAAAAATAAATGATTTATCTTTCAAGAAGGTAGCTTTTGACTTCAGAGTCAATCAGGCTTTTTGAAAAGCAGAAGATTTAAGCTGTCAAAAGAAACTGTCACTTTTTTGTTCAGCATCCTGCTATTCTTGATGATGTTTTACACATCAGTAATATACAGAGGGAGGCCTTACTTGCTTGTTTCTTTTACACTTTCCAAATATAATATGGAAATGACATGTTGGTTGAATTTAGGCTATGCGGGGCCTTACTTCGTTTATGGAGAAAAGGCAAAATAATTCAATATCTTTTGCGGTAGAAGTGCACAGTGGCTGAAGCACAGCAAGTAGAAATTTTGGAGATCTAGAGTTCAGTTCCAGCCCTGATACCAGCAACATACATTCAGTCATCAAGTATTTATTGAACACCTACTATGTGTGTCTATCCCTTTGGAGTTTATGGTCCCTGAGAGGTCAGAATAGGGACAAGGCAGAGATAAAATAAGTCCACAATTATAAACTATGACAAGTAAAATGAAAGAAGAGACAAATATAATGAGAATAACAGAAAAAGGGAGTTTGATGGAATAGTCAAAAAATGGCCTTTCAGAAGTGATGATACTTGGCTGCAACTTCAAGTATGAGAATGGAAAAACCATGCAAATTAAACAAGTAAAATAGCTCTGGGCAGAGGAAAATGCATGGGCAATGGCCATGAAACAAGATAAAATATGGCACTTTCAAAGAATCTGAAGAAGAGAAGTATGAATCACACGTACTGCATAGAAAAGGATGTCGAAGAACTAGGAAATTACCCAGAGCCTCAAGACATAATCCACATGAGCTACCTGAAGAGTTGATTCAGATCTCACTGAACTATGATCACTTCTATAAGGTCCTTGGGTCAAGATACTCCATTGACTTTTGGCCAAATCTAAACAAAAATAACAGAGTATGGAGCAATTTCTATCTGGATTTGGAAAGGACTGTTCAAATAATCTGGATTTTTATGGGCAGCTGGGTGGCTCAGTGGGTTAAAGCCTCTGCCTTCGGTTCAGGTCACGATCCCAAGGTCCTGGGATCGAGCCCCACATCGGGCTCTCTCCTCGGCAGGGAGCCTGCTTCCTTCTCTCTCTGCCTGCTTGTGATCTCTGTCAAATAAATAAATAAAATATTTTTTTTAAATCTGGATTTTTAGAAAATCATTCTCATCTCTCATATTTAATCCTCCAGATTCATTTTTATTCAATTATGCATTAGGGTGTTGGCAGTACCCAGAAATACTTGAACTTTATCCTTTTCTTAGAATGAAATTACTTATTTCTCTAAGACAAATTCTGCCATGTGATAATGAGATGCATGTGACATTTCCCTGTAATTATAGGACTAATTTATACGTTCTGTGGTGAAATGCTCTGATGACATATATACAACTTGCTAAAAATGTGTATAATTAAGTCGAACATCAATGATAGCTGAGACCAATCCTAAAACTATGATAGCTATTCTCCAATCCAAAGTGAAAGGAGCCTTCATTAGTGAAAATAAGCCCAAGATCTGTTCTGTGAATTTAGAGAGTGGATATAACAAACAATAAAAATTCATGTGTATAAGGAAGAGAAGGGTCAGAGAGCTTTAGTGAACTAAAAATAGAGATTCTCCAAATTTCTGCTCCGTAACTCTTGCCTCACTGACGAAAGTGTGTTGACACCAAAACAACTGGATGGAAAACAGAAACATGCAGCCAGCTCCCAGATGCTCTATCATTAATGGTGCACAGCGAAGGACCATAGCTATAGAATAAAAGGGTCTACTGCAATTGCACTACTGGGTATTTACCCCAAAGATACAGATGTAGTGAAAAGAAGGGCCATCTGTACCCCAATGTTTATAGCAGCAATGGCCATAATCGCCAAACTGTGGAAAGAACCAAGATGCCCTTCAACAGATGAATGGATAAGGAAGATGTGGTCCATATACACTATGGAGTATTATGCCTCCATCAGAAAGGATGAACACCCAACTTTTGTAGCAACATGGACAGGACTGGAAGAGATTATGCTGAGTGAAATAAGCCAAGCAGAGAGAGTCAATATCCATAGGGTTTCACTTATTTGTGGAGCATAACAAATAGCATGGAGGACAAGGGGAGATGGAGAGGAGAAGGGAGCTGAGGGAAATTGGAAGGGGAGGTGAACCATGGACTATGGACTCTGAAAAACAATCTGAGGGTTTTGAAGGGGCGGGAGGTGGGAGGTTGGGGGGAACCAGGTGGTGGGTATTGGAGAGGGCATGGATTGCATGGAGCACTGGGTGTGGTGCAAAAATAATGAATACTGTTACACTGAAAAGAAATAAAAAAAATTTTAAAAAAATAAAAGGGTCTAGAGCCAGGTTGTTTGCTTTTATACAGGGCTTCTTCATGCTTAAGTCCTTAAAAAACCAGAAGCAGCATTAAAGAGGCAACTAGAAGCTTCAAACCAAGTGTGGTCTGTTTGTCCCAGTGGAGTCTGGGTCCCATTGCCTTTTGTGACCAAGTGAATGAATGAATGGACTACACTGGCAGGTCAAAAAAACAAAAGATAACAAAACAAATTTTCAAAGAAGTTGACATAAAATAAGTAGATTTTAATATTCAAGAAAGATTATTTAAGAGCCAATAACTTTAGTCACCAGCTTTTGGAACAGCAAATTTACTCACTTTTAATAAGCAAAACAAATTATTTATAAGTACAAAGAAAGAATATTAATTCTTTACTCCATTTCATTATGCACTAACTCATGTGAAAAATTAAGGGAAGAACAAGATGCCACATAAATTATTACATGCTGAATCCCCTTTAGGGTATTTGATTTCTAATAAGGATACTAAAATTCACACCCATTAGAACCTCCGCTCCTCATGAAAACATTACATTGTAAAATGATTTTTTAAAAAAGAACAATAAAGAAGGTTAATAAAACATCACAAAAAATAAACAGTGAGGCAACAATGCCTCCATTTAATATTTATCTAAATAATCTATTCTTCCTATAAATCACTACATAAAACCTATGATCACTCTGATTCTCTCGTATCTCAGCCAAAGGAGGAATGACTAATGCATTGGATATCTAAGAATATGAAAAATCATTATCTAGTAATTACTGACTTAAGTTAACAGAACATTACATTTAAATACTGATATTAATGTGTTTGTTCACTTAAATTTGGCTATGTTTTTAAGGAAGGCATTTGGGTTATCTACATGATTTCTCAGATTTATCACCTATCAGTGACTTCTTTTTTCCTGGTTTTCCATTAAAAACACATTGAGATAAAGGCATTTTTTAAATTAATAGGACTGGTCTCTCTATAGAAGCAATGTTTACTATTTATGAAAAGAACATTTTTCTCCAAGCTATTCCTTGTTATATCACAGGTCAACATCTGAAGGATGATTATTGAGACTATTTACTCAACTTCTGCTTTATTACCACAGCCTTCATCTGATCTTGCCACTATTGCTCTTTAAAGAGAAAACAATTTGAAAGAGATGTTTTAAAATAATGTTAGAGTTTTATTCTCTCCCCAAACTAAGCTATGTATCCCCGCATGTTAGACACAAACTTTGCTGCCTCTCAGATTCCATTGTTTTCTATCCACCCTTCAATACTCCTAACCAGGTCCGCTCCGTTATTCCAGCAAACGTTCACAATAGGCAGAGAGACAGGATGGGACAGCATCTAACATTGATATTTTATAGGTATATTTTCAAAAACATCACAGTATTGTTGACATAGGAATGGATGACATGGGAATGTATCTATAAGGAATCATACTGCAATAGGTTTGAATGCCGGTGTCTGTTTTGGTGTGATGGAATCCTCATTTTGACCAGCAAAGGTAGCATGGGTTATAAATGGAGTAATATTATGCATAAACTACATATGAAATGTTAGTAGTAACTTCTTTTAAGTTCAAATAACAGAAAAAAAAATGCTCATTCAAGTTTGCACTGGGAGCATAGAAAAGGAAGATTAATTTTACCTGAAGTGGTCAGGAAGAGCAATGTTCCAGGTGAGCATAGCCAGCACCAAGGGTGATCTGCCTAGTACCCAATTCTCCTTTCATCCTCATTGGAGAATCCTGATTTTGTTCAGGATCCACCCTTCCCTCTTATTCCTCAAAGTTAATTCTGTAAATCCAAGGCAATCGTATTAATCTCATTCCCTTTTCTAGAGGTTGGTTTAGTCAGGGCATCTGGCCAATCCTGGCAAATGAGCTGTGAGGGGAAGTCAGCTGGGGCGTATAGGGAACTTCCCCACTCTGAAAAACAGACATGTGGGAAAAGATGTACACTTTTCATTAGGACATCGTGACTGATGTCCTGTGGTTGCAACTATCTTGCAACCACAAAATAAATTTGCCTGATGTCAAAACTGAACTGATACACTGAGAACCAAAAACTTTTAAAATGGCAAAAACCCAGGTTCTCAGTAATGTTAATAAGATTTGAATTAACCAACCCTGGAAAGGTTAGGTCCTATAATAGATTTTCTTGTTAATTCATCTGAGTTAGGGATTTCCTATTACTTGCAGCTGAAGGAAGAGTATGAATTCGATACATGGAAGGGGGAGGAGCCATACAGGGATAAGAAACAAGATGCATAAAGTAAAAAGAATAGTGAGAAAGAACACTTCTATGGGATAAAACTGGATGAATAAGTATATTTTCTACTTTTTAAAGCACTTCCTGGTTCTATGATGCTTTATTCACACACACACACACACATACACACACACACACACACACACACACACACACACACAGAGTTGTTCTCAGAAAACCTCTAGAGTTTAGGGTGCCACAGATTTTAACAAACTCATACACAGGTACATGCACACATGCACACACACACTGTGTTAATTAGATCTTTGGTAATATCACAAGGTCTTCAGGAAGATGGGAATAATACTTGCATATTTCTTTTTTATATTTAATTTATTTATTTACATATTTATTTGAGGGAGAGAGAGAAAGAGCATGAGCAGGGGGAGGAGCAGGGATAGAGGGACAAACAGACTCCCAGCTGAGTGCAAAGTCCAACGCAGGGCTTGATCCCACTACCCAATATCATGACCTGAGCCAAAACCAAGAGTCAGAGCTGCTCAACCAACTGAGCCCTTCAGGCATCCCTAGTTGCCTATTTCTAAAGAAAAGTGATTTTTATCTTAGAAAACGAAATGGCTCTAATATGCTTTTTCTGATTATGACAAGTGTAGTCCAGAAGGTAGAATATGAGGTCTTCATGTCTTCCATTTTTTTAATTCTACCCTTTGTTTCATTTGATGCTACCCTGAGAAGCACTGGAATTTATTTTAGTGACTTTATAGTATTAAAAACTGTCTTCAAATAGCCTGTCGCTGCCTGAGCATTATGGGTATTTTCCCCGTTTTAATGAAAACAGGGATGTATCAGGCCTGTGGTTCATCTCTCCATGGAGAAGATTTTGGCCTGCTTTGCTCTTTTGCCTCATCCCTGAAGTATCACATCTTAAAATACAGTCAGGAGGTTGGTGTGCCAAGCCAAATTTTTTCCCTTGAAATGCACATCATGTGCAACATTTCAAAGGTCATTCCTTAGACTTCGTGCTTTTAAATTACAACAGGAAAATGAAATGAAAGCATCTGGCCTGTCAAAACCTTACTAGCATAACAAATGTTTTTGGGTTTTTTTGTTTGGGTTTTTTTTTTTTTTTTTTTTTTTTTTTCAGAATGTACAGAAAGCTTTACTCAAGAAGGCATTTATGGAATGTCCACTACTTGCCCAGTGGCTATCAGAGTGCCTGGCACAAAGGCAGCACTCCCTAAGTATTATTTGAATGAGTGAATAAATGAAGATCACGAAAATGAAAAGGAAACATTTCTCACCAAAAAGGGAATAAAGTCCAATAAGGGAGACATACGCAGATATAAACATTAGGCAAAGTGATAATCCATAAAGGAAACACAACTTGCTAAGAAGACATCCAAAGAAGTAATTAAATACACATAGATAAGATAAAGGAAGGCTTAGGCAAAAAGATAGAGATATATTGATAGAACAGGATTAAAATTAAGGATGGGTCATATTCCTAACAAGGAAAAGTAAAAAAACAGGGTGTAAAAGCTACTGCTTTCATCTTTTTAGCATCCCTTCCCCTATCATTGGGTAACAAATCCCACCTCTACTCTGCCTGACTATCATGTCAGCCTTTCAGACAGACTGGGTCCATTATGCTGCCCACTTGGGTAGAGTAGACTAGACAAGGGATGGGCAAATGTCCAAAGCTGAGAGGACCAAAGCCCTTCCCTAGGCCTTCAGTACATAGAGCTCACAAAGTACTTCCCTTTGTCATATGATCGCAAAGCTTTCATATATAAACCCTGAGTAGCCAAAGGGCATGGCTCTATCACAGGAAGAGGCCCATCTACAGTAGAAGAAAATAAATACCAAATGCAGAGAAATGGACGGAGCATTCTGTATAGAAGCATTTAGGTTCCAATTTCATACACATCCAGCTTCATCCTTGCCCTTTACAATTACTTGAACTAAAAAATTCCTTTTTGTTTAAGCTACTCTGTGTTAGATTTCTAATTTCTAAAACTGAAAGAGTAATAATACATAGAGAATACCACTGACGATTTTGCCTGCATAATTAACCCTGGAAAGCATTTAAACTTTATGTTCAAATCAGCTGTCAACAAGGACAAAGGTATATTTATATTCCAGTTAATACACATGCCCTGTCAACATATATGCACTTAACAATGCAAGACTCAAAATATATTATGCAACAATTGATATAATTATATGAATAAATGATAAATCAGTGACAGAGAGGAAATCTATCAGGAAAAAAAAAATATGCTAACCACAAGAGGAGAGTAATTAAATCTACAACAGAATCATCGGCCACAAGACCACAAAACAATGTAACAACATCTTCAAAATCCTGAGGAAATACATGTATAAATAAAGATAAAATACTGACATCTTCAGATATACCTAATGATTAATAGAATATAAAGCAAACCATCCATTAAAAAAATCACTTGAGGATATACTTTATCTGGAAAAAAAAACCACGGAGAGGAAAAGTACAGTTCATAAGAAATAATGATAATCATAGAAATTAAGTTTTTGAGTATTGATAAATTATTAATGACTATCAAAAAAGGAACTTACTTATATGATTTAAAAAATGAGAAATGAGGGCACCTGCATGGCTCAGTCAGGTGGGTGTCTGACTCTTGGTTTCAGCCCACGTCATGATCTCAGGGTGGTGAGATCAAGCCCACCATTGGGCTCTCTTCTCAGCTGAGAGTCTGCTTGAGATCGCTCATGTGAGCTTTCTCTCTCTCAAATAAATAATAAAATAAATCTTTTAAAAAATGAAAAATCAAAATTCTAGACAGCAAAAACTAGAGAGAAATATAAGAAGGATACTAATTAATGGCTATTTAAATCAGCTAAGGTTCTTGTCACATTTGGATAGTTGGATAAGAATACAATCTAACTTTAAAATTGTTAGAAAAAAATCATGATTTGGGGGACCCAAGTGGCTTAGTTGGTTGAGCCTCTACTCTTGGTTTTGGCACAGGTCAGGGTCTTGGGGTGGTGGGATCAAGCACCGCATTGGCCTTTGCACTCAGCTGGGAGTCCGCTCGAAGATTCTCTCCCTCTGCCCCTCGATCAACTCATACATGCATGCTTTCCCTCTCTCTGTCTCTCTCAAATAAATAAATCAATCTTTAAAAAAAGAAAAAAAAAGTCATATTATGTATAAATTAAGGCTTCTATTTCAGTCATTACATTGGACCAAACAGCCTGAAAATATACCATTCATTTATTCAACCAGTGATTCTTTTTTTTTTTTTTTTAAAGATCACAAGTAGACAGAGAGGCAGGCAGAGAGAGAGGAGGAAGCAGGCTCCCTGCTGAGCACAGAGCCCAATGTGGGGCTCAATCCCAGGACCCTGAGATCATGACCTGAGCCGAAGGCAGAGGCTTAACCCACTGAGCCACCCAGGCGCCCCCTCAACCAATGATTCTTAAAACCTAGTTTCTGGCCCATGGTTCTCAAAAGGTCACATGTGATGGAACACTACGGCACACATGCTCAGTGTCAGCTTTCTGTTTTCCATACATCTAGTCTTAAATATTTACATGTCAAGGAACCAGCAATAAATTCTCATAATAAAATTATTGAAATAGAACCATATTACTAAAATTGGATGTTATTTCAGTCAATTTAATTACGATTTCCTCTTTCCTTTTTACAAGTTTGAACCTTGTGCTGCATTTTTAAGATATGCATAGGAAAATATAGCATTCATTCTACTATTTTAAATCTCTATTATCCTTAAAATAATAAGTTTTCAAGTCTGATGCTAACATTTGCATGCTATACAGTTATTTTGACTTTAGTCTTAAAAATATTTTGTTTTAATAATAGAGTAGGAGTCACACCATCAGTCTGTTTTTCCTCTGCAAAGGGATTAAAGTCATATATGGTCAGTGGTAGGAAGTAAATACTGTTATTAAAATCATATTCTTTAAATCAGCAGTGTGTAAATTTTCTATGAAATGAATTGGACTAATTTCAAGATGAGAGAACTCATTTATAGTTCTGCAAATATACTCCTTCTCTCAAATGACAGAATTATATGCAGCACTTTGTAAGTCAAATTTTTACTATCAGCAAATAGAATCAGACCAGTTTTCCTAGTGTTTTGCATATTTGGCAATGCATCTTATTTACTCAATTGAGACACAGGAGGTTTCAGCTACTGTACTAGCTCTCATTCTACTTGTATGATGACACGAATATTTTTCAAGGTAGGAGAGGCTTTTTACTGTACCTTTTTACTGTACTAGCTTTTCACTGTACTAGCTTTTTACTGTACTAGCTCTCATTCTCCTTGTATGATGACACGAATATTTTTCAATACCTGCTCAGTTCGTGTGAACATACTCAGTCCTTTGCCAAATGTATATATAAGCCAATGTAAATATGCTTTAAAAATTATTATCCACTATGGAACAGAATAGCTATTCACCAAACCACTGCAACCTTCTGGCTGGGCACAAGCTATATCAGACTTTCCAACCTCCCTTGCAGTTAGATGTGGCCATGTGGTTTAATTCTGCCTAATGCGATGTGAGCAGAAGTGATGGGCTCCACTACTAGGGCCTCCCACAAAGCATTCCTATCTCTATCTTGTTGTCAATGCCCAAGTGATCTTGGAAGCCATCTTGTTAAAAGTGGAAAACCAGTGAATGCCAGGATGTTCAAATGACTTGTGTAGAGCACAGTCCCCCAACCCTGATTTCCCTCACCCGCAACGTACAAATATGGACCCACATTGCTATTATGTGGCCAAGAAATAAACTTCTACTGAATTAAACCATAACAATTCTAAGGGTTACTTGGTACAGAAATTAGTCTATTACAATCAATACAGAAAAGCCATTCATTCAAATGGGATATTATTGTAAGAAAAACCTAAAATATATGCCATTGCTTTGCGGAGAAGCAGTGAATAATAAGTAATTAATGTCAGAGGCTGGAAAGATGGAGGTCCATCGTATACAGCAGCAAAACACTTGGTAAAACTATCACCTACCAAAACCTGTAAGATAGATCCTGTGTCCACTGACCCTATGGCTCTGCTTAGCCAGAGATTACACTTCCCACTCCCCTTGCAATTAAGTAGGGTCATGTGGATAGCTCTCAGTGATCTCTGACATGACTATTTCCCTCTTTACACCCTTTCTTCAGCAGGTCTTGGTAACCATATGTTTAAGATGGAGATTCCACCAAATGGAAGGCACTTAGGTGCCTGAGTCACTGCTTGGAAAATAGCCAATACCACCAATTAGAAGTATGGATTTTTTTAATTTTATATGAAAGAAAAATGAACTTCTGTCATTTTAAAATCATAAAACACTTTCAGACTTGTTGCCGCAACAGCTATCTTAACTGATAAAACAATCTGAAGCTCATTTGAAAAAATGCACCCAGTATTTATGCCCATCAACACAATTATTGGTAAAGTCAGAGACAATTACCTTGGTGAAAGAACCTTGAAAACATCAAATCAATAAGAATTTCATTTCAAAGTCAGTATGCTAGGTACAAGGTTAAAAGCACTGTTAAGGAGTTCTCAGAACATATTCTTGAATGCCAGCTCTACCACTTACTAGTTGTAGAGCCTAGATTAAATAGATTTATCATCTCGGAGCCCCCTTATTCCCATATATAAATGGAGAGAACCCACCCTACTTTGTAGAGTTGTTTTGACAATATTATAACATATACAACATGCTTAGGACACAGTTGGGCCTTGAGTAAAGTGCACAATTACTCTCTTTCCTAATCCTATACTAAGCTCAGGGTATTAAGTAAAGCTTAGAAAATTAGTAGTTGGTATATTTAATTTATTTATTTTAATTTATATTTAATTTAGTTTAATAAAAGACTCCAATCACTGACTCCAGTGGACATTAGAAAACACAATACAAGCTCAGGATAATAGGGTGGAAGAGAGACCAAGAACCAGCCTTTCAATCACATCTCAGTGAAGGTCTCTCGGGAAATTATTTCCCTCTTATCTCTTGATTTTTCTGACTCTCCTCAGTTGCATTCTTTTTTGTCAAGCTCTGAAAGCCTAAAAAGCAGTAAAAAATATATATAATAAATCAGATATCTCTTTGCAAGCTTAGACTTTGTTACGACATTCCACTAACCAGTACATAACTGAAGATAACAGCTCTTCTTCCTTTTTCAAGGTAATCTTACATTATTAGGACGGGCATCATGATAGGCATAACAAATAATAATAACAATACTCTAATGTTTGCTAAGCATTCTATAAAGTCCAAACAACTTTTGCATCCATTTTCTCATTATAATGAAAGAAACATGATCAAGTAATACCTAGGAGAAGTAAAACCTTGCAGTAATGAATTTCATGAGGCAAGGAGAGATTACAGTGTTTTTGTTAGTCATCAGTAAGCTGCCACATAACTCCAAAAGACAGATGAAACAGTTTATACTCCAGGTTCTTACACAGAGTATTCTTTTTTTTTTTTTTCAGGTTCTTACACAGAGTATTCTTTTTTAATAGGTGTTCTTCTCTGATGAATTGCTATCTGAATTAAAAGCTTCACTCAAAGAGAAATGACAGATGTCAATGAATAATACCAAAACCAAATGCCTAATAAAACAGCATTATATGGCAAAATAATTACTCCTGCTGTTCTTTTTAAAAACATGCTTTCTCTCTAGGCACACACATGCTAAAAATGGATTTAACAACACCAAGACACAGATACAAAGGTGATCACTCAGATACAAGGTGAATAAAATTACTAAAGATCTTTGTGATGCATTAGAGAGATTCAAGTCATAAAAGCCAGTGTAAAATTCGATGCATGGTACCAGTGAAGTGCCAACAATAGTTTTTATTAACAAAAGCAACAGAGGAAAAGCAACAATTTCATGCACCAAATAAATGGCCAAATCTCACAATACACATACATACACACATGTAAACAAACCCATGGAGTTTCTCTGAGTACAGAGCTTCTTTTAATTAAGTGGCAACTCTGTGCCTACTATGTCTTGCTTGCCTGCAGAGTGAGACAAAAGTTTAGTTCAGTAACCGGAACCAATACTGATCAAAAACAGAAAAATATTTTTGCCTATATATCTGCCAGCATGTTTTTGTCCAGCACCATTTACCTTTATCATTGCCTCATGGGAAGTCAGAATTCACATGAAAATAGTCAATCGCAGTGCCAACCATCCTGTGCACCCTCAATTAATATTCATGCATGAAGAGGATAAGGATGAATTTCAAGATCCATACTTTCTAAAATAGAAAATTTTTGTCCTGTAAACTGACATACAAAGATTTACTATTCTTTATAAGTGGCTCAAATTGGGCTTTAGCATATTTCTGAAATAAATCCAAGTGCTGTGATACAACAATCCTGGCACTAAGAGCTCAGGAGGGGAGCTCTAGTCTTTGCGTGGCCAGCAACTTTTTCTGTTCACCCTCAATCCACTCAACCTCTCCTGAGCCCTAATTTCCTTATCAGGCTCATAATCTTCTGAGAATTAAATGAGATTAAAGTTATATATGTTATATAAACAAAGGATATCACTGACTCTATGTCTTATTCAAAGTGACACTTAGTATAAAAGACAAAAATAGTAAATCAACTATAACTACAATAATAAGTTAAGGGATAAACAAAGAAAAAGATGTAAAATAAAACATCAAAAACAAAACATGGAGGGGGAGTAGTAAAAATATATTGCTTTTAGAATGCACTTAAATGTAACCAATTATCATATTAAAATAGACTATATATATATTTATATATAAATATACATATTTATATATACATATTTATACATATGTATATATATACATATTTATATATAAATTTAAAAATAAAGAGAAAGGAACCCAAATACAAGACTAAAGAAAATCATCAAACCTCATGGAAGAGACCAAGAGAAGAGAGGAGCAGAACTACGAAACTATTAGAAACCAGTTAACAAAGTAGCAATGAGTACATACCTATCAGGCACCTGGGTGGCTCAGTCAGTTAAACTTCTGCCTTTGATCATGATCCCAGGGTCCTGGGATCGAGTTCCACACTGGGCTCCCTGCTCAATGGGGGAGTCTGCTTTTCCCTCTACCCTGCTCCCCTGCTCATGATGTATGTACCTACCAATAATTACTTTAAATACAAATGGGCTAAATGTTCCAGTAGACAAAAATATAAGGCTTCCTCTAAGAGGTATCTTCATATCTAAAGACTTCATATTTAAAGACATACATAGACTGAAAATAAAGAAAGAAAAAGATATTCCATGAAAATGGAAACAAAAAGAAAAAGAAAGCTGATATAACAATAATTATACCAGACAAAGCAAACTTTAAAACAGAGCCTGAAACAAAAGACAAAATAGGACACTGCATGATGATAAAGGGGTTAATCCAAAAAAAGGATAACATTCTAAATATTAATGCACTCAACATGAGAGTATGTATATATATCAAACACTAACAGACATAAAGGGAGAAATTGACAGTAATACAATCATAAAAGAATTTAATAGCCCATTTGCATAAATGGGTAGATCATCTAAACAGAAAATTAATAAGGAAACATTGGCTTTAAACAACACATTAGACCAGATAGACTTAATAGATATACACTAATCATTTCATCCAAAAACTACAGAATGTACATTCTGTTCAAGTGTACATGAAACACTCTCCAGGACAGATCACGTATCAGACCACAAAAACGCTTCAGTAAATTCAAGAAGGTTGAAATCTACCAGGCATTTTTTTCCTGACCACAGAAGTATAAAACCAGGAATGTAAACTGGTATAGCACTATGGAAAACAATATGAAGTTTCCTCAAAAAAATTAAAAATAGAACTATCCTATGACAGCAATTCCACTTCCAGATGTTTATCCAAAAAAATGAAAACACCAATCCGAAGAGATATATGCACCCCTAAACTCAATGCAGCATTATTTATAATAATCAAGATATGAAAGCAACCCAAGTATCCTTTGGCAGATGAATGGATAATGAAAATGTGGTATATAAATGTGTATATAAATATATACAGTGAAATATTACTCAGCCATAAAAAGTAATTAAATCTTGTCATTTGTGACAACATGGATGGACTAGAAGATATCATGCTAAGTGAAATAAGTTAGAGAAAGAAAAATACCATATGATTTCATTTAAATGCTGAATCTAGAAAACAAAACAAAAACAGACTCATAAAGGAGATAAACTGGTGATTACCAGAATGAAGAGAGGGGCAGGAAGGCAGACAAAAGTAGTAAGAGGGATTAAGCAATACCCACTTCCAATTATAAGATAAATAAGTCATGAAAATACAATGCACAACATAGGAAACGTAGCCAATAATACTGTAATAACTTTGCATGGCGAGGGATGATAACTAGATTTATCATGAGGATCATTTCATAATATGTAAAAATACTGAATCACTCTGATGTACACCTGAAACTAACAGGATATTGTATGTCAAGCATACCAATAAATCTATATGTGTAAAAATAAAAAACAAAGTGACACAGCCACAAGATTAGTTATAAAAACATTCAGAATTCCTGAATAGTCTTACATTATCTCAACCCTTTCTCAACATCTCCTCTCAAGTAATTTCAAATTATTGCTCTCCTTACTAATGTTAGTACACATTAATAATTTGTATTTGTGGACTCAAAATCTCAGTACTTGAATCACGTTCCCTGAAAAAAAAATGTACTAACCTTACGAACCTTTGAAGTAATACCATTGTCCATTTGCAATAACAAGTTCTCACATGCTGACAGAATTATTGGCCTGTCATAGTATTTAGGTTGCAATGAAAGAGACTGTGTCTACATAAAGAGCCATAGGACTACTCCGGTAGTAATGTTCAGCCAATCTAATCTATCATGGCCATGGAACTGCAGTACTCTGAGTGACCAAATAAGAGCTAGAAAAGGTCTCTAATGTGTCCACATCAGCAGGCTACAGATGCAAAATCTGAGAGAATGTACAAACTTTAAAAAAAGAAAGAAGTTTTAAAAAAAAAAAAATCCCAGATTTTGTTTCCAGACTGTTACATATTTTTTCCCTGTATGCTGAGGGGAAAATTTTTGTTCTCCTGTTTATTTCATATCTCCCAATGATCCATTTTAAATACTTCCATGAGCCAATGGAGCCACACACAACATTTTTATGACCCTAAGTTGATAAAGTGGCTTCATATATGTGTGTGTATGTCTGTAGTAAAGTTCTCTTAAGGTAAATTAATATACAAAATTTCCATTTCCCCCAAGGCTTATCTTATTCTACAAATGGGTGTTTCTTGCTTTTATAATTTTAATCTTAGTCTATAAAAAATAGGCAAGTTATAACTGGTACTAGAAGTTAAAATAATAGTTACCTTGAGGGGAAGTGGTAGTGATTGGGAGGGGCTGCTGGAGGGATTCTAAGGGGGCTGAAAATGCACATTTCTTGATGTTGATGGTGATTACACAAATATAAGAATCTATATGTTTGCCCAGAAATGAACAGCTTTGACCAAGAAGGCTTTAAGTGGGAAATCTAAGTGGTAAGGTAAAAATGTTCAGTTAAAACTATATAAATAGAATGGTTACTTTGGAGGACATGAATGATATTGGAAGAAGACTTGCAACGGAGGAAATACTCAATAATTTACATGAGAAATCCATTTATAAAGGAGCGGCAGGAGTAAGAGTTATGAGCTGAGATGTCTACACTCCAAAGCACAATGGGTAATAAATTGAAGATACTAACACAAGCAAATAAGTGCAACTTTCTTTATAGAATCAGTAAATATTTATTGAATGCTCATCATGTGCTAAGTCCTGGGTTACAGAGATGAAATACAGTGCTAAGAACCTCAGTGGCTGAGACCTACAGCCTAGTGGATGAAGCAGATCAGGGAGCCAACAATTACAATGTTTTAAATACCAATAGAGATACATATGGGTTTTCATTACATAAGAGATGAGGGTTACCTGAATCAAAGCAGAGGGTTGGGGAAATTAGAGTAGCTGGTCCTTAAATAAGAGGCTGGAAGAGCAGAAAGTGCAAGGGCATTTAAGACAGAGGAAATCATGCATTTCCCAAACCTGACAGGATAAATTTGCGGCTAGATTTCAGAGATGACAATGCATATTTCAGTGAAAAGAAACCTGGTTTGGAGAAAAGGCAGTGCTGTGAATAGAAAACTTGTAAGAGGGTTAAAGGAAAAAGAAAGAGACCTGACTCTACTGAGGGCATATACCACAGGCCACTTGACCATTTGGAGGATGTGAATGTCGCACACCTGATACAGATGTTTTAAAGGCAAAAAGGGAATGAAAACAGATTTACTTAACATCTATATGTTGCTACTAGATACTGTGTAGAACACATTCACATATAGCATATCTCAAGATACAGTAATTATGGAGGGCTTCAGGTAGCTATGTGTCTCAAAGAAGTCCATTTGCTAAAATTGGTGCATCTGATAAATTTTTGGTGTGCCTTGAGAATACTTGTTTGAGGAGTTAAAAGGAAGAATAGAGATACCTGCTCTCTGAACCCAATTCTGATCAACAAAGATCAGAAAATCAGTTAATGAAACAGAAGTGGTAAAAACATTGGAGAAAATCCAAAACGTTACCTTAAATCTTAAGTCAGGGACAGGAACACTAAATGTAGCCAGATGTGCATTCTATATATAGTCAAACTTGTTATTGGACAGTACTTTCTAAATTTTTCAAGTTATGGGGACTTCTTTCATAACATAAAATGTGTTTTACAGACCTTTACATGGTAATTATATCAGTTAATTTAAAGAATATTTTTTAATTAAAAAAATAAAGACTGTGTGGGGGAGGGCGGTGAATGAACAAACATTGCTATGACAGAAGCAAATATGATTTTTAGAACTTGCTTGAACACTTTTTTCCCAAGGAAATCATTAGGAATACAAAATAACATAAATATCAAGTAAGCAGAGTGTTTCTCATTTGAACAAATGTTACCTACCTATAAAATCCACTTTCATCTATTCTCAGTACAATCTCATCATTATTTTTATGAAGTATTAACAAAGTGATGTGACTAATATGCACATCTATGAGACCCACTCCTGCAGAATGATATACAAGCTTGAATGCCTACTCCTGCCATCAAGATGGAGACAATTTCTCACTTTGGAGAAATGCATTACATCTTTGAGGCTAACCTGGGGTCATTTAGTGAATTATCTTTTCCAAGCACTAAATAGCTACTAGCTTCAAAGGGTTAATGAACCCCATAAAAAGCAAGTGATTTACTTCTTTCTCACCAGTAGGGTCAAGCCAGTCTATTCATTAATCCCCTCACCATTCAAGTGATGCAGGAAAGAGACACATATTATAATCCCAGTTACATGACTGGGACATTAAAGTTCAGAAGTGCTTACCGACTGGCACAAGGCCACAGAGAAGTTACGTGCTGAGTTGCGACAGGAACTCATAAGCCTCTGGGTCCAGTTCACAATCCTGTTGATGTACTGTGGTTTGGCCTCAGTAAATCTGGAAACATGCCCATGTAAATAAGCAGAGCTCAAGTAGAAAAGAAAACCCTTAAGATACATATTTCTCTTTGAAAATGTGATCCTACGTAAAGGAATTATTTTATAAATGAATAACGAAAAATTGACTCAAAATTTATTTACGGGGCGCCTGGGTAGCTCAGTGGGATAAATCCTCTGCCTTCAGCTCAGGTCGTGATGCCAGGGGTCCGGGATAGAGCCCCGCATCGCATCCGGCTCTCTGCTCTGCGGGGAGCCTGTTTCCTCCTCTCTCTCTCTGCCTGCCTCTCTGCCTACTTGTGGTCTCTGTCTGTCAAATAAATAAATAAAATCTTTAAAAAAATTTTATTTACAACCAGCAGATTTGAACATTTAAGATGACTGAATGCAGTTCAAGAAATAGTACTAAAACCAGAAATTCCTTTCATATGACATTAAAAGAATTGAATTTACTTTGAACCTAGGACCTCAAAGATGGCAATCTGCATCTGGGCTAAAGCAAGCATAATTAATACAAGTTCAAGTAGAATGACTGACTATTCCTTCATCTCTGCAGATTACTATATTGACTTTTTGAGCAATCCTGAATCCAGTTTTTGGTTAGTGACTCAAACTGATTTAGACAAACATATTAACAGCTGAAACTTTTATCCAACAGTCATGCAATGATGATTTGGTGTTCAGGTATGTGAGCAGAACAAGTTCACGCCCTCACGAAGCTTATGACTTAATGGGAGAGATAATCAAATATGCACAGAAGTAGACAAAGGTCATATATGCTATGTAGAAGTAGTCTAGTGAAGAAAAAAAGAGTAGTCTAGTGAGTGTTGGGCTGTATAATGGGGGTAGTGCATAATTACCCATTGCAATGGGGTATGAGCGAAGGATAAAGCAGTTGCATAAGATTCTTATGAGTAAGTCTGAGTAAAGTTAACTAGGCAAAAAGGGGTGAGGAAGGAAATGCACATCCATGGGATCATATTCCATAGTTATGTTTCCCTTATATATTTTATGGCAGAAAAATTTCACTTCATGTTATTAAAAAATCAAATTTTCTATTAAAAACTATTTGATAAGTTTGTCTACCTTATTTTTATTATTAATTTACTTGAGGTGATTACAGTATTCAGAGCTCTTTAATCCACTCTCTTACTTAATTCTATTTGATCCTCATACCAACTCTATCAATTCGGTAGGATAATACGGTTAGGCTCATTTCACCTATGAGAACCTTGAGCCCAAGATAAAAGGATTTATTCATTGTCACATGGTTAGTCATCAGTGAAGCCAGAATTGGAATCTCAATCGTCTGACTCCAGGTCCAGTGCTATTAGAGGAAGACTTAGGTCTGAACCACACAAATAACATTAAAGAGAAGGAAGAAACTCTATAACGACTTGTGTAGGTGGCCATCATTTATAATTTTGATGCAAATCTCATGTCAGAGCTTGAATTAGATAAATTGGCATAACACATTTCTCAAATGTGCTATGCCAATACATATGATTTTAATGGGGGAATCATGTTTATCAGAATACAATCATTTGGTTTCTCAAATTCAGACTATTGTTAGATAATTTATTCATAGAACTCATAATCTAAGGATGTGTCAAGTGCATCTTTGTTCATAACTTCAGCCATTTTTACTAGATAATGAGTGACATAAACCACTCTATAACATAAAAGCTTAAAAATAAATCATGCTGAATTTATAGAAGAAATATAACAGAGTGCTCTCGGTAAACTTAAAGCTTATCTTAAATGGCACATACAAACAAAAAATGTTTCCTTCCATATATCTAAAACAATTCTAGTTAGATGTAAATTCATGGTTAAAGACTGCCACCCGATCTCTTGAAAATGAATGCTAGTCAACCATACTGATCAGTACTTAACTGGAAGTGCAGGAGGAGGTCTAATCCCCCATACAAAGGGGAGCCCGTGAAGGGAAATTATACTTTTCCTATTGCCTCTTCTCTTTATTGCATGATGAGTAGACTGAATCTCACTCTAATTTTTAAATCAATAATATGTAAAGGACCACTAGCCTATCATTTCCTATTCGAATTATACCTTGCCACTATTAATATGAAAAAAAATCTGTTTAACCTGCAGTGGCTCTTGTTTACAGTCTCTTTTGTAACATGTATTAGAACCAAATATCCCTAGCCAAAACTTGTTAATGGCTCTATAATTCTTTGAGTCTAACTTTTGAGCCCTTCAAAGCTAATCCACATTCTTCTACAGTGGCCTTTCAACCAACAATTTCCTGTCACACCCCGATCCTGAGGGTGACAACAACTATAAAATTGTGTTACATTTACAGGTGAGTCAATGCCGCTGTCCTGTGAAGGGCCAGAGACTCTAAAGAGTCTAAAGAAAATGCTGCCATTGTGTCCAAGTGAAAAATGAGACACAGACACCAAATGAATGAGCTTCTTTTCTATTAGGACTCCTTTCCTCTCTAACCTGAGATAATTGTTTTAATCTTTCTCCTTTACCAACATAAATTTGGAAAAGGATTATTTTTTAGTACTTAATTAGGTGATTAGTATTTTCAAACACACATTGTTGGAAAACATACTGATTGCATCAACCAAGCAGTTTGTTTCAGACTCGGCAAAGGCAATGACAGACTTTTTATTTAAATATCCAATTATGAATAAAGGTTAATTATTTTGACATAATTACTCAAGGCCAGCGAATTACACTGATTTATGAGGACAAACCCAGACCTTATATCCAGTACTATCTGAGGGCACCTGTTTTAACTGAAAAGAAAATGTGATGTTTGGGTAGAAAAACTATTTCACCTGGTCTGAGTTACACAAAGGTTTTTTGGGTATATGATTCTTTTTTTTTTTTTTTTTTTTTTTTTTTGCAGCTTTTTTTTTTCTTTAATTGTGAGAGCAATTTTTTTTTTAACTTTTTATTTTTTATAAACATATATTTTTATCCCCAGGGGTACAGGTCTGTGAATCACCAGGTTTACACACTTCACAGCACTCACCAAAGCACATACCCTCCCCAATGTCCATAATCCCACCCCCTTCTCCCAAACCCCCTCCCCCCAGCAACCCTCAGTTTGTTTTGTGAGATTAAGAGTCACTTATGGTTTGTCTCCCTGGGTATATGATTCTTAGATGGAGAGCAATTTATTAATAAAACGTATTATAAAACAGACATGAATAAAATCAGAAAACATGTTTTTTAATAACTGAAAGGGGCCTTAGAAATTATCCAGTCCAATTGCCTAAGTATAATAGGGCCACTATGAAAAGCTCTTGGTTATTTCAAAAATTTTGTATCAATCCAAAATCTGAAATTTGGTATCAATGAAATATTCCATAGCACATTATGCAATGATTTTACATACTATTTTTTTTTTTGTATGCAAAATGTGAGTTCCTTATCTAAAGCATGAGTTCCCATGGACGGTAAGCAACAGTTTGGCTGTGAAATCAAGGTTGAAAACAGTTCATTTATGTGGCATAAACACATGAATGAGCTGAAAGATGAATGTGAGTTCTCTGTTAGACTGTGACCATGGCAGGTACTACGTATGCCTACTCACTCACCTGTCCATTTCCAGCAACCACAACAAGACAAGGCTCATAGTCGCCCCACAGTAAGTTTGGTCAGATTGACTCTTTGACCTTTCTTCTTGCAAGCTAGGTTAAGACTTCTGGAATAACCTTTTTGTCACGTGGAGTATTGAAGCATATCATGTGTGAATTTTTTTTTTTTGAAATTTTTAAAACTTATTTCAAAGTGGTTCTAAGAAGCTGCTTCTTAGAATATCTTTCCCATTGCAAGTCTCTAAAATAGTTCTGTTCACAGAGAGACTCAGGTGCAGCTCCATAAATAATCCTATTTGGAGGACCAGCCTATTTTTAGAGATCTTCTTTGAAAAAAAGACTAATTATTAAATAATTATTTTTATTTTTTATAATTTTATAATTTTATTAAATAAATTTATTTTTATAATTGTATTAAATAATAATTAACATATAAAGTAATTTAACACCATATGTCACAAACTAATATAATGCTGTATGTTAACTATACTAGAATTCAAAATAAAAATTTAAAATAAATTTTTAAAAAGAATAACTAACATACAATATTGTATTATGTTTGACTATATCACATAGTGATTCAATATTTAAATATATTATGAAATGGTCATAACAGTAAGTCTCATAATTGTCTATCACCAAACAAAACTGTTAACAATATTACTGACTATATTCTCCATGCAGTATGATACATTCACATGACTTATTTATTTTATAACTGGACAGCTGGACCTTTTATTCCCTTTCACCTATTTCATCCAACCCCTCCCCTCTAGCAACCATCAGTTTATTCTCTGTATCCATAAGTCTGTTTCTTTTTAGTTTTGTTTGTTCCTTTATTATGCTTTTTAGATTCCACATATAAGTGAAATTATACAGTATTTGTCTTTTTCTAGCTGACTAATTTCTCTTAGTAAAGCATCCCCAGGCCTACCTATGTTGTTGCAAATAACAAGACTTCATTCTTTTTATGACTAATATACCATTGTGTATATAGGTAGGTCTATATATATGCACACAACATACAGATATACACAATCCATTTATCTATCTATGGACACCTAGGTTGTTTCCATATCTTAGCTACTATAAATAATGCTGCAATGAACATAAGAAATCATATGTCTTTTCAAATGAGTGTTTGTGTCTTCTTTGGTTAAATACTTAGAAGTAGAATTGCTGGGTCATATGGTATTTCTACTCTTTTTTTTTTTTAAGATTTTATTTATTTATTTGACAGAGAGAGACACTGAGAGAGGGAACACAGCAGAGTGGGAGAGGGAGAAGCAGGCTTCCCGTGAAGCAGGGGGCCCGATGCAGGACTCAATCCCAGGACTCTGGGATCATGACCTGAGCCAAAGGCAAACGCTTAACAACCGAGCCACCCAGGCACCCCGTACTACATTTTTTTTTTAAGATTTTATTTATTTATTTGTTAAAGAGAGAGAGAAAGCGAGCACAGGCAGAGAGAGTGGTAGGAAAAGGCAGAGGGAGAAGCAGGCTTCCCACCGAGCAAGGAGCCCGACGTGGGACTCGATCCTAGGATGCTGGGATCATGACTTGAGCCAAAGGCAGCCGCTTAACCAACTGAGCCACTCAGGCATCCCCACCCCTGTACTTCTAAGTTTACTTCTACTCCATAGTGTTTCCCATACTGGCTTTACCAATTTACATTCCCACCAATACTGTGCAAGGGTTCCCTATTCTCCACATCCTTGCCAATACTTGTTATTTCTTGTCTTTTTATAATAGCCATTCTGATAGGCATGAGATGATATCTTATTGTGATTTTGATTTGCATTTTCTTTTGGTTAGTAATGTTTAGCCCATTTTCACATCCCTACTGGCCATCTGCATGCCTTCTTTGAAAAAATGTCTATTCAGGCCTTTTGCTCTTTTAATTTGATCATTTGCTTTGAGTGTGTGTGTGTGTGTGTGTGTGTGTGTGTGTGTGTAATCGAGTTGTATGAGTTCTTTATTTATTTTGGATTTTGACTACATACCAGATTTATCATTTGCACATATCTTCTCCCATTTTACAGGCTGCCTTTTTGTTTTGTTGATGGTTTCCTTCACTGTGCAGAAGCTTTTTAGTGTGATATAGTCCCAGCCAGGGAACTTCTTAATAGGGGAAACATATTAGGGAAATTTCCTTCTTCAGTTAGTCCCTTTCCTAAGTGAATCTGCATTTGGAGCCGCTGTTCCATTAGTGACTACAACATCTGTCTTTTCCCTCAGTCTACGTAGGATGTGTGAGAAGTTCCTGCAGCAATTCAAAAGCACAAGTGAGCAGAGCCAAGGTGAAACACATATTAAATACACTGAGAGAGAGAGAGAGAGAGGGAGAGAGAATGGGAGAAAGAGAAAGGCAGCACAGAATATCAAAGCACAGTAGAATGAAAAGAAGCAGCTATACCACTGAGTGTAAAAGAGATCTTAGGTATTCACTTATTTGTGGAGCATAACAAAAAGCATGGAGGACATGGGGAGTTAGAGAGAAGGGGGTTGGGGTAAATTGGAAGGGGAGGTGAATCATGAGAGACTATGGACTCTGAAAAACAATCTGAGGGGTTTGAAGTGGCGGGGCGGGGGTAGGAGGTTGGGGTACCAGGTGGTGGGTATTATAGAGGGGACGGATTGCATGGAGCACTGGGTGTGGTGAAAAAATAATGATACTGTTATGCTGAAAATAAATAAATGAAAAAGAAAAGAGAGAGAGAGATCTTAGGACCCAAGAAAGTCAAGGAGGAAAGAAGGTGGGACAAGTAGCTCAAGAAAACAAAAGAAGGAATGCAAAACGGGGGGAGAAAAAGACAACACGCATAGAGGAGGGGGAAAGCAAGAGAGCAAAAAAGATTTATGTTCAGATGACTTTCACCCCAGTGAGACATCTGACAATAGTTCTGACCCGCACACAAAAGAAATGATCTCCGATAAACAGAAGGCATGTCATACAAAACAAGGTGGGAGCACACAGGAACACGTTAAAAAGGAGAACAAAGTTGGGAAGGGAAAAATAAAAAGCAAGTAAACTCATAAATAAATATCAAAGAAAACGCTTTCCAAACATCAACAATTGTGGAGTCACCATCTCTTTTAAAAGTTTATTTTCAACAGTATCTGTTCCTGTCCCTAAGTTCCCCACCATCAGCTAAATACCTACACTAAGTCCAGAAAGAGCTCTCAGTTTGGAGTCCAGAAGGACCATGAGAGCTCAGCCATCATTTTGTCTTCCCTTCTATTTTAATTCTCTGAGATTTCCCAAATATCATAAAGCAGTGACAGCAAGGTTATTAAAGGCAAGAAGTGTTATAACTACCTTCTTATCTCCAGGAGCCATAAATCCTAAGTCCTGATACTAGAGACCTTTTAAAGCAAAATGTACAAGGCAGACATAATTAAAAGAAATTAATTAGTAGTTCTTGGTTACAAATTCATATGCTTTCACATGTGAACTTTTTGTCTTTATAAGCCTCAGGATGAAAACCACTTGTGAGCAGTCTAAATTCCAGGATATTCGTTTCTAATAAATTTGGTATATACATCCAGTAGAAAATTATGGAGCCTTTAAAAATAGCATTCTATAGGGTGCTTGGGTGGCTCAGTTAGTTAAACGTCAGACTTTATTTTGGCTCAGGTCATCATCTCACATGAGACTGAGCCCTGTGTTGGGGGAAAAAAAGGTCTATGCTCAGCAGGGAGACTGCTTGCGATTCTCTCTCTCTCTCCCTCCTTCTGCCACTCCCCTCCCTTTGAAATAAATAAATAAATCTTTTAAGAAACAGCATTCTTTTTTTTTTTTTAATTTTTTATTTTTTATAAACATATATTTTTATCCCCAGGGGTACAGGTCTGTGAATCACCAGAAAGAAACAGCATTCTTAAAGAATATTTAAAGAAATAGAAAAAAAGGGGCACCTGGGTAGCTCTGTCGTTAAGCATCTGCCTTTGGCTCAGGTTATGATCCCAGCATCCTGCAGTCAAGCCCAGCAACGGGCTCCCTGCTCCATGGGAAGCCTGCTTCTCCCTCTACCTCTCCCCCTGCTTGTGTTCCCTCTCTTGCTGTGTGTCTCTCTCTCTATGTCAAATAAATAAATAAAACCTTTAGAAAAAAAAAAAGAAATGGAAAAACATTCATAATATACTTTTAAGAAAAAATACACTAAACTTTATATATCATATGATCCCAATTATTTAAAACACATATACATAGGCATACATTAAATAATTTCTTTAGAAAAACTAAATTAGGTCCACGCTGTACAGTACAGCAGCCTATACTTCTTCTTTGTGGCACTCACTACAATGGTTATTATTACCTACTCTTTTGTTTTTTAAGATGTATTTATTTGAGAGAGAGAGAGAGAATAAGTGGGACAGAGGGAGAGAATCTCAAGTAGACTCCATGTTGATTGCAGAGCCTGACCCAGGGCTTGATCTCAAAACCCTGAAATCATGACCTGAGCTGAAACCAAGAGTCTGATATCTAACCAACTGAGCCACCAAGATACCCCCATTACTACCTATTCTATCAACAACTCTTAAGCTGCTTATCTTGTATACCTCAATATGTCCAGCACCCAGCAGTGTGATTGATCCATATTATGTACTCAATAAATATTTCTTAAACAAATTAAGGAAAAAATAACAAATCGAGAAAGACTGAATGATTTAAAGTTGTTAGGAGTTATTTGATAGAAGTGGTTCTTTCTTCTTTTAAAAAATCATATGTTAAAAAAATAGAAAACAATTATCTTCTATAATAACAAAAAATCATTGGTAAAAGATGCCCATCTCCAAAAAGGACGTATTTATGATTTTTATTTATGTAAGATTTCCAGAGTAGGCAAATCAATTAAAAAAAAAGATTAGTAGTCGCCTTGGGGTAGGGGATGGGGAGTGAATGCTAAAGAAATTTATTAATGAGATGAAAATATTCCAGGATTAGATTATATTGATGTTTACACAATTCTGTAAATATGCTAAAACCATTGAGCTGTGTACTTTAAATAGAACTATATAAAATGAAAGTCTATCTCAGTAAAGCTGTTTAAGATAGTCAGGTATTTTAAGTATTGGTAAAGATTATTTCATTACAAGGTTTTTTGTTTTGTTTTGTTTTTTTCAGTTTGAACTCACAAACAGGCCTTCAGGGTTGTACCTCTGGATATGTTCTTAAATTTTATTTTTTCTTTTCTCATATTTCAACAAAAGACAGTAGAGACAACTTTACAACAAAGTGTGAGAATAAGATATATTTCTTAGCTCATAAACCAGGTAGACATTCTTCTGGATTTACTACATTATTATTTGTACCCTCCTCCCCAATGCACACCAAACTTCCTAAAATAAAACATAAGTAACCCTCTTTTACATTGGAAAATATGCAGCATTTCACAAATAATAAACATGTGGATACTGAAGCTGTTGTTTTTTTCTTACTTTTTAGTTTACATGACTCTGACCTTCATCTCCTAAAAATAATACATCCTTACAATGTAATAACTCTCCAGTCACTTTGCTCCAAGTTATCTAAATTCATCACAATACCTTCTTAAGACGGAAATTTATAGATAGTTTTCTCTTAGGAAGTAAGACATTTCTTTTAACTGCTGAAACTCTCTGACCACCTGTCAATTTCCTTCAGAGACTGGAGTGGAAGGTAATCTTGAGGTAACTGACGAAAATGCAACAGATTGGGGGTGATGATGCATGATACCAGCAGGACTGACTCCATCCTGTGAGGAGATGGAGCTGTGAGGGCAGTATACAAGGAGGCGGGCAGAGACACTGAAATGGCCCAGCCACTGAAATCATAAAGATCAGTTACTGCAACATACGAGGATAGACACAGAAAGCCATTTTTATCTGCACTCTAAATTTCAACTTTAAATTCTATACATTTAGGGGGATCTGGGTGGCTCAGTCATTAAGTGTCTGCCTTCCACCGGGTCATGATCACAGGGTCCTGGGATGGAGCCCCACATCTGGCTCCCTGCCGGCGGGAAGCCTTCTTCTCCCTTTCCCACTCCCCCTACTTGTGTTCCTCTTATGGCTGTCTCTTTCTCTATCAAATAAATAAAATCTTTAAAAAATAAAAATAAATAAGTGTGATACATTTAAACTCAATAAATTTAAATTCTTTAAATTTTATACTCTAATTTTGACTTCAAATTTCAACCTCTTCAGCTTCTTAATGTGATACCACATAAAGTCAATAAATTATGAGCACTTGGTTATATGATTATATTTAAGAGATAATAATATTATCATGATGAAACACTTCCAAAATAGAAGTGAGAAGATAAATTTCAAACTCACTTACACTTGCTTAATTTAAGAATACTTTTTAAGACTAAATTCTGAAATTGTGCTGCTTTAGCTTCTATGCACGCTAACCCTGGGGGCTTCCTCTACTAAGAGATACAGATGGATGGATGGACAGATGGATGGATGGATGGATGGATGGATGGATGGATGGATGTATAGGATATAACAGAAAAGGGAAATAAGAAAAAGGGAGAGAGTAATATAACTATGAATTTCAACTGGCTGAAATTGAAGACTATTTAGGACATAAGGTAATTTGGGTCTGAAAGATTTATAAAATAAAATAGTTAAGAGTTAGAAGTTAAAATTGCACCATGATCTGAAAAGATATATATGCACCCATATGTTTACTACACCATTATTTCTGATAGCCAAATTATGGAGGCTCCCTGAGTGTCCATGGGTAGAAGAATGGACAGGAAGAAGTGATATATATATATATGAAATAGAATATTATTCAGCCACAAAAAAGAATGAAATCTTGCTATTTGTAACAATATGGATGGATCTACAGGGTATAATGTTAAGTGAAATAAGTGAGCCAGAGAAAGATAAATACCATATGATGTCACTCAGACATGGAATTTAAAGACAAATAAAGAGACAAACCAGAAAACTAATTCTTAACTATAGAGAATAACCTGATGGTTACCAGAGGGGAGGTGGGTAGGGGGATGGGTGAAAAAAGTAGAGAGGATTAAAGTACACTTATCATGATGAGCACTGAGTTCTGAACAAATTTGTTAAATCACTATATTGTACACCCGAAACTAATATAACACTGTATGTTCACTATACTGGAATTAAAATTTTTTAAAAGTAACTAAGACATAAGTGCTTGATGTTATTATTTCTAGTAAGCAAGATATAGTAAGATTTTTTTTAAAACAGCACCATGATAACTAAAACAGATCATTTCCCACTTTGTATTATGCTTTCATACCTTGTGATCAGTCTGAAAGGGAGAAAGAGGGAGGGGGGAGGGAGGGAGAACACATGCTATTTTAAGCATACGCTGTTTTTCAAATATCCATCGTTTACTGAAAAAGAAGTCCTAACTCTGTCCTATTTAAGACAACACTGTTTTATGTTCAAGTTTGTCTGACGGGGAGAAGGGCCAAGGGTTTTTAAATTATAATTCAGCAATATATCCCCAAGCTGAGTTGTCCTGACATAGGGTCACAGAGGTTGAAACACAATAATATCCAAGCCATTAATAGAAAGCTATCATAAATTCAAAATGTGATATATGTATAGCAATAAACCCTGCTCAGCCTTACACTAGGAAACAAAAGAAGACAACAAGAATAGAGTAGGGGGTAGTACCCACATTTCAGACAACATGGTAGGCATACTCTGAAATGCTGCACTGAAGTTGGAAGAGGCAACCACATAATAATTCTTTTAACAACTATTCACAAATGGAGTAGTTTAAAAAGCCAGCCAAACAAACAAAACAAAAAAAAAGTCTTAAGGGCGGAGAAATGGTGTAAGCTCTAGAACTATATAAGCATTGGGGTAGAATGCAGACCATACTGATGTAAGCATCAAGGATCCCCTATCATTTCTAATTCTGAGGAAAATCACAACTTCTCCCTGTTTCATTTCTTCTTCCAGAATGTGGGTCTGCCTGACTTGCCTCTCAAGGCCATGTTACAGTGGTCAAAAAGCTATTATTCATGAAAATGTTGTCTTTTTTAAGATTTTATTCATTCATTTGACAGAGACAGAGCAAGAAAGAAAACACAAGCAGAGGGAGTGGGAGAGGGAGAAGCAGGCTCCCCACTGAGCAGGGAGCCCAATGCAGGACTCAATCCCAGGACCCTGGGACCAAGACCCAAGCCGAAGGCAGACGCTTAATGACTGAGCCACCCAGGTGCCCCTCATGAAAATGTTTTAAAAACCACAGACTACTGTAAAGCCTAAACTGTCACACTCTGAAGTTAAAAATAGGTTAAGAATAGATGAGAACTTCCTGTATCTCACATCCAGTCTCTTTTTTCTTTCCTTGTCTAGTATCTTCTGGAGGAAACGTGATTCTGTCATAGTGTCTCTCTGCTTTTCCTTTCAAAAACCTCCACGGTCAGCAGTGTCCACTATTTAAGAGAAACCTAAATAAAACTAGCTTTAGTTCAGCCTTGCTTCCTGAAATAATCATAGTTAAGGTTCTAAGTTGAGTTTAGCGGCTGAACTCCAGCCAAACCTCCTTCTCCTATGTTAGGAGGGAAGAGTCAGCCAGATTCCTTCTATCGGCCCGTCATCACTTGGACTAAACTGGCAGAAGTGGTGGAGTGACTCTGGGAAGTATTAGTGGATGATATTCTCCCCAGTCTGTCCTCTCCCTTCTCACTAGCCCTATGTTTATGTGTTAGAACCTGTCCCCATCAAGGTGGAATGAAGCCACATATGCAGAGCTTGAAGACGGCTTTCTTATTCTGAACAAACAGCTTTTGAAATAGAAGATTAAAAGAGGGATCAACACTACTTTCAGTGACTTAAACTGTGTTTCCTTCATTCATTTGTCAATGCCCTGGAGTCTGACTCCCGTTCTTTCTTCAACATGTGAGCCCTCAACATTGAGGAAAAGCAGAGAGAGCAGCTTTTGAAAGTAGTTAGATGGAAAGGTGATCAGCCCCCCTTCGTTTGCTTCTCCGTTAAGCCCTGTGCAGACCCATTAGCAGATGGTTATGATAACCCAATATAAGTATAGGAGGAAACCAGCACATATTGAACACCCACTGTGTACCAGGACCTGAACTGCAAGTTTCAATACATTTATTTCACACAGCCAATCCCATTTACAGATGATAAAAATAAATAAGAACTATCTTGGTAACAATCAAACAAATCCCAAATGATTACCAAAAACTCACCAGCGACAAAACACTTCTTTTTCTGATTGTTGGCCTGTGTAGCTATAGTGGGTACCTGATGACAGTACTTACATGAGGCAGCAGGACCCGAGGAGAAGACTGACAACAGACAGACCTAAGCCCAAATTCCTATTCAATCATTTTTAATCAGGTAACCTTGAACAAGGAACTTTTACCATTTATTATTACCAGTGGGCTAAACAGACAATTCTTTACCAGAAAAACTAAGAGCTTAGGACAAATAAGCTAGATAAGGGGGAATAGAAACATTTATTATTTCTAAGCCAGTGGTTCTCAATGGAGTGTTATTTTGCCTCCCAAGGGATATCTGGCAATACCTAGAGATTGTGTTGATTGTCACAACTGGGGTGGGAGTGCCATTGGAGGTAGGAGGTAAAAGCCAAAGGTGCTACTACAATGCACAGGCAGCCCTCTACAAAAAGAACTTTCTGGGCTAAAATATTAATAGTGCCAATATTGATAAATCCTTCCAAAGGGAAGGCAAAGGAGAGAAATTTGTTGAGTCCAGTTTAACAGTACAGTGTTTTACTTATTTAACAGAAATACAAACAAGGCAATACTTAGAACCTCAAAAATACTCATACACATTGATCCAGTCACTTCACTTTTAGAAATCTATCCTGATGAAATAATAAGAAAAGCACCTAAAGATTTATGCAAGAGTAGATAGATTAGAAAATTAAAAATAGCAAGTGGCCAATTGCAGGTACAGTGATGATAGGGTGATTATATAATTTATCTTCCAAACTGAAATGACTCTGGGTGTAAAAGGGGGTGCTTTAATAATTTTGCAAAGACGACAGTCATAAATAAGAACTGCCCTGGACAAAGCAGGATATATGGCCCCCTGGTGTAAGGGAATAGGGAAATAAAGTATGCCACATCCTAATTATGAAATGGCAGACAGCCAGCAAAAAAAAAACTTTAAAGAATATTTAACAGCATACATAGTAAAGATAATGATATAATACGAACTATAAAAGGCTGGATATAAAACTTATGTATCAAATTTTGTAATATATATACTTATAGGCTTTGAAAGAAGAATGGAAAGAAACACACCGAATTGTTAACCCTGGTTAACTATCTGTTGAGATTATAGCTGGGATTATTTTTCTCTATATTCAAAATTGCTATAATCATTTTTTAAAATTAGGATGGAGTCCTGCTTCTTTAGAAAGAAATACAAGAGCCAGTTGATGAGAGACAGTTATTCTTCACAGAAGAATGCCAGCAAATAAATGTTGAAGAAATTATATATAAATTAGAAAAATCACAACTTTTGCAATTCCTAATGATATAGTTGTTTCAGGCAAGGAGTTTTGTTGGACACAAACACTTTTAGCACATACACTAAAATTGGAAGGATACAGAGATTAGCATGACCGCTGCAGAAGAATGACACAAAAATTTGTGAAGCATTCCATATTTTTTTTTAAATAATAAAATCTTTAGGTGAAAGATTGCTGGTTATTCACAAAGTTTCAGGGTATTATCTCACAGGGTTCTTGCTAATCGTAAAGAGAAAAAAATATGCCTTCTCAATGAAGAGATCTGCTGATTTCATATTACCCAAATTTTCAAACAATATAATTTTAGTGGAAAAACTGGCATTACATGCCTTTTGCAGTAACATAATATGAAATAAGGACATAATCTGCATAATATTTTGCTAATTTGTTTAGCTTGGGGCGTCTGGGTGGCTCAGTGGGTTAAAGCCTCTGCCTTCGGCTCAGGTGATGATCCCAGGGTCCTGGGATTGAGCCCCACATTGGGCTCTCTACTCAGCCGGGTGGCTGCTTGTCCCCTCTCTCTCTGCCTGCCTCGCTGCCTACTTGTGATCTCGGTCTGTCAAATAAACAAATAAAATCTTTAAAAAAAAAATGTTTAGCTTGAATCTAATCAACCTATTAGATCTACTTTTTGATTTTGAAGGATATCCAGAGAATATCAGAACTAGGAAAGCACCACCAAATGAGAGAAATCAGGTAAATGCAGAATGTGGGAAATTCCAAAAGACAACTGTCCTGCAATGTCCTCAAAAAGTCAAAGTTATAAAGAAAGAAATTGAGACTTCTAGATTAAAAGACACTGGAGAGACGTAGAAGTCAATTACAATCTCTGAATCCTCTTTGAATACTGGCTTTTAAAAAGGAGATCTAAAAAGCATTTGTTGGGGTGCCTGAGTGGCTCAGTGAAAGCACCTGCCTTCAGTTCAGGTCACGATCCCAGGGTCCTGAGATAGAGCCCCACACATTGGGCTCTCTGCTCAGTGAGGAGCCTGCTTCTCCCTCTCTCTTATCCTTCCCCTTCCTGCCACTCATGCTGGCTCCTGCTCTCTCTCAAATAAATAAATAAAATCTTAAAAAATAATAAAAAAAAATAAAAATCATTTGTGGACAATTGAAAAAATTTGAAAATAACCTGTCATTATATATATATTTTTTTTAATTTTCTTTTTTTTAATTTTTTATTTTTTATAAACATATATTTTTATCCCCAGGGGTACAGGTCTGTGAATCACCAGGTTTACACACTTCACAGCACTCACCAAAGCACATACCCTCCCCAATGTCCATAATCCCACCCCCTTCTCCCAAACCCCCTTCCCCCAGCAACCCTCAGTTTGTTTTGTGAGATTAAGAGTCACTTATGGTTTGTCTCCCTCCCAATCCCATCTTGTTTCATTTATTCTTCTCCTACCCACTTAAGCCTCCATGTGTCATTATATATATTTAATTCTCTTAAGTCTGTTGATAATATTATGGTTATATAAAACATTTATGGTGAATATCACAATGTCTGCAGCTTATTTTTAAGGCATTCAGAAAAAATATATATACTTATAGTTATTTAAAGCAAATATGGCAAAATATAAACAACTACTGAATCAAGGTAATGAGTACGTAAGTGCTCATATTGTATCATTCTTTGAGGTTTTCTGATGTTTGGAAAATGCTTAAATATAAAATTAAGGGAAAATTTGGAAGTTACATTTGAAGTCATATAATTACATTTAAAGTAATATAATTAGTAATTCCAGAGTTGACCGCTGTCTTTCCAGGACCAGATACAAAACAGTTGCAGAACCCGCGACAGCCTGCAGAGGATTCAGAATCCTCCGCATTGCCTAAGACCAGCTCTTCATGTTCTATTTCCATTGATTCCCTCAGTTCCTGTGATTTATTTCAGTTGCCTTCCTGTCCCTCAGGTGCTACCACCTTCTCCGCCTGCTCCGTCTTTTGTGGTCCTTGTTCCCCAAGCATAATGAGAATAGAGCATAAATTAATCAGGCACACCCAGGCTTTGAATCCTGCCGCTAACATACAATTTCAAAAGAACCATTGCTCTCTCTGGAAAATTTCTATCTCTGAGAATGCTGTGGACTGAATGCTCCTGGTCCTCTCCAAATGCATATGCTGAAACCCTAATCCCCAAAGTGATGGTATTTGGAGATGAAGTAATTAGGTCATCAGGGTGAAGCCATCATGAAGGGATTAGTCTATGTGTCTGTCTGTCTGCCTGCCTTTCTGTCTGCCTCTCTCTCTCACACACACACACAACTATAAGGCAGCTGTCTACAAGACTTCTTGTAGAAGCCAAGAAACAAGTGAAATAGGCTTCTGGTAAATTTTGAAGTTTTTAGCCTCCAGAACTGTGAGGAATAAGTCTTTTTTTTTTTTTTTTTTTTTTTTTTCTTTTTCTTTTGACAGACAGAGATCACAAGTAGGCAGAGAGGCAGGCAGAGAGAGGGAAGCAGGCTCCTTGCTGAACAGAGAGCCTGGTGCGGGGCTCGATCCCAGGATTCTGGGATCATGACCTGAGCCGAAGGCAGAGGCTTTAACCCACTGAGCCACCCAGGCGCCCCCAGAATAAATCTTGTTTAAGCCACCCAGTCCATGATAGTTTTGTTATAGCAGCCCAAAGGGTTTAAGACAAAGGATTTCCAGAGCATTCCCATTCCTCCAGCTCTCCACTTCACATAATGAGCACATCCTCCTTTCCCACTTCCCCCCAAAAGGTTTAATAGGTTGGAAGTTCTTTTGCTAGGATTTCTGTACATCCTCTTGATGTTTTCCTTCATTTTACCTGGTAAGGGACAGGTGTGTCATACTCTAACACACAGAAAGCCAAGGAAGCCTTAAAAGTGGCCTACCTTGGGTGACTTGGGAAAAAAATACACAAAAGCAACATACTTTTTAATAAAGTATTTCTAAAGGCCTTGGACATCACTAATCCTAAAAGCAAGCATATCTGATCCTATATGAAGATTCAAATTTCTCAATTTCTTGGCCACTTACTGGTTGGTAACATTTCCAAAGAACAATTTTATGTCTTTCATTTTACATTGATTTCTCTGTTTAGCAAGACTAAGCTTTTTGAAAGTTCTAAGACAAAGAATTCTTTTAATCTTGCTTGTCTATAAGACCCTCTCAAAGATTCACCCTTACTATCCATTAGACATCTTTCAAGGCTGTGTCCTGACCTGTTGTGTCCTATGTAATATGGTTGTGATATTTTAGCACTTTTAGTTAGTCTTATATGAAATGTTTTTGTCATTTACCACCTTTGGTCTTTCTGTCATTTTTAAACTCTGAACTTCACTCTGTAATTTCTCAGCTTCTGTTTTGTACTTGACATTCATTATGTGCTTTTTGTGCCCTTAATTACTTGTTGCGCTTCGGGGTTGATTCATGTTGGTCTTTTCTAATTCTACTGTCTTGATTGCTGTACAGCAAGCCACTTCCCCTCCAAAAACATTGTTTGTCTTTAAACTGTGTTCTTTCTTTCCAGTGCTGGAAACTGAATTTTTTTCTGCTTGTCCTTTTCAGGAAATCTCAGGCTATCCCTAGTTGTGATAACTGATATCTATTCACTAGAATCATAATTTCTTTTCTCTCGTCATGGACTCTATACTCAAGTTTGAAAAAGAAATTAGGAAGGAAGGAAGGAAGGGAGGAAAGGAAAAGAAATCACAACGACAAAAGGTAGAAAATACATGGCAAGAACAGAAAAGACATTTACAGGAGAATATTCAGGAAGCAACAGACATAATAATTAACAAAGGTACAAGAAAGGAAAAATAAGAATGGTTTCTTAAATAAGTATAACATGGGAAATACAAAGTTAAAAATAATAAACACTTTATTCTTTTAAAGTAAGAATAAATAACTTTAGTGTCTAGTGTGTCAGAAAGCACCAGCCATTAATAATGCTATCATTTGGGGGGCACCTGGGTGGCTCAGTGGGTTAAAGCCTCTGCCTTCGGCTCAGGTCATGATCCCAGGGTCCTGGGATCGAGCCCCGCATCTGGCTCTCTGCTCAGCAGGGAGTCTGCTTCCCCCTCTCTCTCTGCCTACCTCTCTGCCTACTTTTGATCTCTGTCTGTCAAAGGAATAAATAAAATCTTTATAAAAAAAAAAAAAGAAGAAGAAGAAGAAGAAGAATGCTATCATTTGTGAAATACAGGCTACCATCTTCTCACATTTAAACCTCTGCAACAGTCTCCCCATGAGAATGGTCTCATTCTCACCAGCATTCTCTCCCTCCCTCTAGTCTATTCTTTAGAATGCCCCCAGAGTCATTGTCCTAAAATGCACATCAAATAATTTCTCTGTTGGAAAACCTTTCAGTGGCTCTCTATTCCATCTATAATAAAGCCCAAATGTTTATGAAACCCTACATGCCAAGATTCTGTTTACTTTTCTAACCTCATTTCTACCATTTCTCCTTCTTCCCAAGATTTGTATGCTCTAGACAAAACATTCTTTAAGATCTTCCTCTGAGCTTTTGTGTATGCTTTTTTCCCCTGCCCAGAATGCTTCTTCTGCCCAACTCCTTTTGGTCCATCCAATGCTTAGTCATCCTTCATGTAGATGCCTCTGCCTCTCTGGCTCCGTCACTAAAAGCCAAGTACCCCCTTCTGTATACTATCATGGTTCCCTGTTATTTCGCCTCTCATGGCATATTATTGTGTTATATCATCTTGTTGATTTATCTGTGTCACATGCTAGTCAGCATGCAAGGTGATAGCAATGGTGACATGTATCTTTTTCTTGCACTGGCATTCTGACACTTAGCACAGAACATGACCCCTAATAATACTTGATACTTTATTACCTTGATGTTGTACAAATATTTAAGTAAGGGGATTGTCTAGTGACCCAAAGCTTAACTTAAATCCTTATTTCCAATGCTTGTTGAAAATCTTTCTAGAATAATTATTGGCAACCCTCAGCATGTATATTAAATAAGCATTATTAGTAAATTACCTTTGATATGTGGGACAATTGCTGCCTCTATTATCTCTTTCCTACCAATTCCAAGGGCTTGTAGTTGGGACAAGCCATCCATGCTATCCAAAGTTCAGCAGTTGGTGTTCCCATAGCACCCATCTAGACCTCTCCACCTGCCCAGAGGTAGTCATTCAGCTGCTACAAAATCCCCCGTCCCACTCCACTGCAGAGGCAGAATTGTCTAGTAAATGGCATCTCCCACCATTGTTATCCTGCCAATAGGACAGCTCAAGCATCTTAGAATTCCTTCCAAAGGCTGGCATTACATAATGCTTTAGTCTACTTTTCTGTCTTAGTAAATCTAGTAAAATAAGAAAAACTTAATTTCTTTAGGATGACTTAATAGCTTATAAAATCTCAGATCACCATTCTAGTCATAGTGTTATGGGAACTGTCAATTTTAGACATGGAGAAAAGTGGGCTGAAACTACACTAACATCTTCTAGAAGTTTCTGAAACCAAAGACTACTTTAATTCAATATATTCTGCTTGATTTTTCATAAATTTTCTTCCTTTCTCTTTAAAATTTCTTCTGAAAATGCAGGTAATTCTGTTAACTAAGGGTACAGTAAAGAGAAACTGAGTTGAATCAGGTTTAAGATGTTTACATATCCAGAGGCACCTGGGTGGCTCAGTCAGTTAAGCATCCCACTCTTGATTTCAGCTCAGGTCCTGATCTCAGGGTTGTGAGATGCAGCCATGTGTCAACTCCATGTTGGGCATGGAGCCTGCTTTAGATTCTCTCTATCCCTGCCCTTCCCCTTTCCCTCTCTAAAAAACAACAACAAAAAGGCTTATATATCTAAATTTATCCATTAAAGAGAAAAAATCCTAAGAAAAAGCATACTGGCATCATAAGTAGAAATAACAGTACTTCCTTGATTTTGCAAGAAATGATGTTTTTTATGTCAGAAAAAGGGAATAAAAAGTAAAGCTTCTGGGGCACCTGGGTGGCTCAGTGGGTTGAGCCTCTGCCTTCGGCTCAGGTCATGGTATCAGGGTACTGGGATCGAGTCCTGCATCTGGGTTCTCTGCTCAGCAGTGAGCCTGCTTCCCCCTCCCCCTCTGCCTGCCTCTCTGCCTATTTGTGATCTCTCTCTCTCTCTGTCAAATAAATAAATAAAATCTTTTTTTTTTTAAAAGTAAATCTTTTGAAAGGACAGATCCAAATCAAAAATACTTTATATTGCTTTATTAACAGAAAGAAAAAAATTAAAAGTGATGTTGCTACTGCCTACAGTAAGGGTATCATTGAGAAGGTATTTTCATTCCTCTTACCATGAAGAGCAGGAAGTATACTGCTACAAAAAAAAAAAAAAAAAGAAAGAAAGAAAAAGAAAAAGTGAAACTTAATGTCAAGGATACATAAAACAAAGCACTATCCAAAATATAGGTAGTTTATTGGTGAGTGTGATTTAAAATCAAATGCTTTCTGAGTTAAAAAATGCAGGATAATCAACATGTCAGTGTAAAATGGGCCATAAATTTTCAAAAAAGGCATCAATGGAAATAAACTTTGAAAAACCAATTTTGGACTGTCCTAAGTCCAAAACAACCTTAGTTCTAAAATGTATATGTTCATCTGCTGCTTTTCATTTTTGACTATAAATTTGCTGACAGATTATGTGGTTCGTAATTGTCAATCAAATTTCTTTTTGTCTTCTTTGTTCACCTAGTAATCACTCATCCCCGATTTCACTGCTACACACAAACTAAAATTCAGTATGTTACCAGTGACCCTAACATTTTCCAGGGTCTCCTCCTCATTTTCATTAAACATCATAACCAGCAACTAACTCTTAAAATTTTCCCCAGACCAGCACTAACAGAACCCATGAATCTATCCTATGATGCCATCCAGATAGGTTTCAGCCAGTGAAAGTGAGTCAGAAGTGAAAGGACATACCCCGGCCAGTGACAGAAAGAGTGGGCATCTATTAAATTTAGGAGTAAGACCATTTCCTGCCTAGGGGCTAGAATATCTTATGTCTGAGACCCTAAATATCACAAAGGCATTTTACAACTTTACCAAGATGTGCTACACAAAATAATAACATGGAAAGATGCCCCCCAAACACATTCCATGGTGTATGTAATACAGTTTTTCTCTTGGTGACTCAGAAAGTACATTAGCATATTAAAAGATAAAAGAAGTCTGCCCATAAAGAAACTTGTTTAACATTGTTTAACCTGGGATTTGCTAAATCTTTTTGACCTATTAAGATCCCAGAGAACCAGTAATTTCAAGGAATAGGCTTAAGGAAAAGCTGACCTGACCAGCCATTCATATTTGCAGGGTTTTTTGATCCCATGGGGCTCCCCTGTAAGTCCAGCACTGGTCATAGGATGTCCTAGAGCAGTGCTTCTTAAACTTATATGTGCATGCATCTCGATTGTATGTGCACATATGATCTTGTAAAAATGTAGATGCTGACTCAGTAGGTCTGAGCTGGGGCTGGAGAGTCTGCACTGCTGAGAAGGCTTCAGGTGATGTTGATGCTGCTGGTCTCTATCACATGCTGAGCAGCGAGGCTCTACAGAACCACAGCGGTAAGAAGATCATCACATCTCCAGTCTCTTTATCTTTTCCTTCCTAATAATAAATCCTCCTAAAATATTACTTTCAGGGTGCCTGGCTGGCTCAGTGTGAAGAGCATGGGACTGTTGACCTCAGGGCTGTAAGTTTGAGCCCCACATTGGGGGGTCAAATGACACTTTTAAATGACACCCTTTAAAAGTAACGTCCTTCCAGGGCACCTGGGTGGCCCAGTCAGTTAAGTGTCCAACTTGTGATTTCAGCTCAAGTCATGATCTCATGGGTTGCGGGATGGAGACTGCCATCAGGCTCCACACTCAGGAGGGAGTCTGCTTGAGATTCTCTCTCTCTCCCTCGCCCTCTGCCCTTCCCCCCCCCCCCACACTCACGTATACTCTCTCCCTCTCTCTGGATATGAATAAATAAATCTTTAAAAAAACAAAAACTTTACAAAAAATAAATATATATTACTTCCAATATATATTCCTTGCTGGTCAAAAAATTTTAGTGGTCCCCCATTCCTTTCAACATTAGTAACTCAACAGTAGATATCTATTGAAATTGTACTCTGTGCTAAATAGATAGAGCCCCTGACTTTATACAGTTGAGTACCAAGTAGGTGAGTAAAAAACAATGTGCAGAATGCTAGGAACCAAAACAAGAAGGGAAGAGCTACTTTTTTGAGACCTTGATTTCCTTATCTATAAAATGAGGGTTTGGGGTGCCTGGGTAGCTCAGAGGGTTAAAGCCTCTGCCTTCGGCTCAGGTCATGATCCCAGGATCCTGGGATTGAGCCCCTCATAGAGCTCTACTCCGCAGGGAGCCTGCTTTCTCCTCTCTCTGCCTGCCTCTCTGCCTACTTGTGATCTCTGTCTGTCAAATAAATAAATAAAATCTTTAAAATGAGGGCTAAACCAGACCAGTGGTATTTAACTCTCCATGTATCTTGCAGTCATGGACATCATCCTATTAGAGAGTCTCAGCCCAGACCAATGAAAATACAAGCTGTCAGTACACCTTCAACAGGGAATGGGCAGTTCTCAAAAACTCCCCAAGTGATTCTAAGATGCAGCCAAGTTTGAGAACGACTGGACTAAATGATTCCCAAAGTGCTGCCCAGGTATCAACAACACCCAGAAACTTGTTAGAATGAGAAGTATCAGGCCTCACCACAGACCTACTGAGTCAGAAACTCCGGGGACAGGGTAAAGAAACCTGGGTTGTGGTTTTACGGTTTTGGTTTTGTTTTTATGTATGTATGTATGTATTTATTTATTTATTTTTAGAGAGAGAGACAGGCAATGAGAATAGGAGTAAGAGCACAGGGAGCTACTCTTCAAGCAGATTCCCTTGCTGAGTAGGAGCCCTATGCAGTGTTCAGTTCAATCTCACAACCCATGAGATCATGACCTGAGCTGAAACCAAAAGTCAGTTGTCTAACCAACTAAACCACTCAGGCACCCCAGAAACCTGGGTTTTAACCGGCTCTCCAGGTGATTCTCCAGGTGAAAACCACTGGATTAGACAACTAGTAGATTTCCCTCTGGCTCTAAAATAGAATCATTCTTGGACCTCAAACAGGCTTTTCAAGGACTTTTGTTATCAGGTCTTAAACAGACTAACAGTATAAGCTCTTCCCAGATTTAAATCTTTAATTGCTGTGTATTCTTAAGGAATTATTATAGCTGTCTGTGTTTCATGTTCTCATCTATAAAATGAGGATAATAATAGTACCTATTGTCACAGAGTTGCTGTGAAAATTCAGTGATTTTGTGTATGTAACTGACTTAGCAGAATGCCTGCGATGTATTTCAGGTCATTACCCAATTGTCACTCTTGCAGGGAGGACCTCATGGCCACTCTGTCCAAAATCACAACCCACCTTTACCATTCCCTTTTTCCCCTCCCTTGGTTTATTTTTGCCTTTGCAATTATTATTCTCTAACATATAACATATATCCACTAATTGCTTTATTATCTGCCTTCTCTCACTAAGATGTAGGTTTTATAAAATCAAGGATTTTTGTCCATTTGTTAAGAGCTATATTCCCAGTGACTAGTCAGGGTCTGGTACATTGCATGTACTCAACTGGTGCGATAAAGGAATGAATAAATGTTAATGATTATCAATATTAATATTATAGCAATCCAAATATTTCTTATTGAAAAACAATAGCTTATACTTCCCATTTACTGTTCCAAATTATGCTTATGTATTATTACATGCTTTATTCAAATTCTGTCCCATACCTAACAATGCCTTCCTATTTAACTTCTGCTCATTTTAGACCCTGCTCAAATTCTATTTCTTTAATATTCCCTGACAATTCTGATGACTAACTCTCTGAATGTCTACTGTCTATACTATACAATAGCACTTAACTTATCTTAATTAATTACCAATGGAAAGAGCAACTTTACTGAAATTTAAATATACTGAGAGAGGCTGCATCCGTCATACAATAAGCATTCATGAAAACTGACAGAGGAAGGAGTCCTCAAAGGAATCCCAGGAAAAATTCACCATTAATTAGCCATGTAGTCCTCAAATAACAAAAACAGTGCTCTACATTTTACAAAGTACCTTTAAATACATCAGTTCAGGGAATGAAAATTAGTGGCTTTCTGGCCCCCAGTCTTCCTGTCATCTATGTCTGGAAGAGGCCCACAATCATCCCCAATGTGGCCCTCTAGGCAGCCATTACCAGTTGGTCAGATCTAGCAGACAAGGGGACACCTATTTCCATCCTAACTTAGTCTAACCCCCCTGGTTCTAAAAGCAAAGAAAACTGATGCCAAGAGATTTAAATTGACTTGTCCAGGCACATACATGATAGCAGACCAAGACCAGAACCATCATCCTGACTCCTCTTCAGAATTCTCTCTATGCTCTCTCCTCATTCATTTCTGAAATGCAGTATTTAAGTTTCCATTCTAAAGCAACCAAAATACAGACAGCAAACCTTTGACAGAGAGTTTTCATATTAATGCTCATGAATATAACGTTGAAATGAAAAATGACAGTTTTGAGTCAAGTGATAGACAGAGTTGGTTAGTCTCTTATTTTTCAGTTGGGTTTATTTACTTAAGCCTAGAATGTGTCATGACTGAAAATAGACAAAACAGATTATTTCCATTCCACTATCCTAGAAAAAGAAAAGGGAATAGTTTTCATTAAAGAACTGGGCTCAAATCCAGTCCCAAAATAACTTATACTACTGAATCAACTTGTAAAAGGTGTTATTTCTCTCATTAATGGCAATGCATTATTAGGAGTTCAGATTAATCACTAAATTTAAATTATAAGAAAAATGTATTTAAAGGAATATGAAAAAAGAAAATAATGGAGAGAAACAAACATCTATTTTAATATAAATAATAACCACTTCCTCATCACAGAAAACATGCTCACGTTTTAGAATTATAATTTTCCAGGGGCGCCTGCGTGGCTCAGTGGATTAAAGCCTCTGCCTTCAGCTCAGGTCATGATCCCAGGGTCCTGGGATCAAGCCCCACATTGGGCTCTCTCCCCAGCGGGGAGCCTGCTTCCTCCTCTCTCTCTCTGCCTACTTGTGATCTCTGTCTGTCAAAAAAAAGGAATTATAATTTTCCAGATCCTCTCCCTAAAGCACAGTTTCCAAATATTGCCATTGCCTTTGCAACTTAGTTGGAATGAAACTGACATCAAATTTTTGCCTAGACATTTGATAATTCTGTCTTGATTAAGCCTTATTTTTAGGTATACTATAATTGAAGCTGATTTGGGGGGAGAAACCATCATCTAACGCAGTTAGAAATTGCCTCTGGCACTGTTTGCTTTACCCAAGGAAACCAGGATGACAACTGGCAGTTCTGTTACTTTGCAGAGTTAATCCATTTTCACAACTATGTTACTTAGTAGTAAGGCTACCAGCAGTTGGTCCCATACTCTATCCTTCTACCCTGAGAAAATGAGTCTGACTCATATTTAAGGGTAGGATGCGGAAAGGAGCAAATATGTGAATCTCTTCTCTTCGACACAGACCCTGCCACCACACCAGAGGAGGAGGAGTGTATGCTGAAACACACACAGAGGAAGTTCAAGGCCTGTACTGCCCCTGCTCCACAAAAAAGGGCAGTCAGTAAGAGGATTCTCCTAGGGTCTAGATATACACAGGAACAATCGCAATGGGCCTCAGAGAAATCTGGCCATAAACTGATGCTTGCTAAGAGCCTCCTGGAAAACTGGAGTGATTTTCACCTCAACCCCCTTTGATGGGATACCAGGGTAGCTCAGTCAGTTGAGCGTCTGACTTTGGTTCAGGTCAGGATGCCAGCATACTGGGATCAAGTCCCTTATCAGGCTCCTTGCTCAGCACTGGTGGTCCATGAATTTGGTCAAAACAAAATGAAACCAAGAGCTCTGGTCAGACCCCATCATGTTAGCCCAGGCATGGATCCTGAAAGCAAAAAGAATACACAAGAGAAATCATGACTTCTAGAAAAACAGTAGTTCCCAAGGCATATTTGTGAAACACTGGAGCACTCTGATTTTTGGCTTAGGCATTCCAAAAATTCAGAAATCACTTCCCCTGCAGCACACTACTGAATATTTTTTTTAACCAAGGGGACAAGTACCCTACCTAACTTAGAAGAAATTAGTTTCTAAGACACCATTCACAATATGGAAAATTCTTTAAAACACTGTTATTTACATAATTAAAGCCCAAATTTCTTGAAAACTTACTGTATGCTAGTTCATACAACACAGTAAACAGAGAATAAATTTGAGTTGGAAACACTTGCCTTGTTATTAGTTTTATCATTCCTAGTGACCATGAGCAGTACTGTCATTAAGCCCTTGTTTTCTCTTTTATAAAATAATCATAATGAAATGTATTTCACAGCTTATTCTGAGATTACATGAAAAACACTGGAAAAGGCATAAAAATGACTGACCCATGAGAGAAACTAAGTAAATAATTTTCTTCCCCCATTTCCTTTTTTTCTTATAAAGAAGACATCCATGCTAAAATGTTTTTGGGTGCTGTATATGGTTTAAAAAATTAAGTAACAAGAGAGTAGGGGCACCTGGGTGACTTGGTCAGTAAAGCATCCGACTCCTGATATCAGCTGACCTCAAGGTGGTGGGTTCAAGCCCCACATCAGGCTCTGCATCAGCGAGGGGTCTGGAGAGTCTTTCTCCCTCTACCTCTGCCCCTCCCCCTACTCATGTGCTCACACGCACACGCTCTCTCTCTCAAATAAATAAATTTTTTTTTAATTTTTTAAAAAATAAAAAATCAAGTAACATGCCAGCGTTTAGATGTCTATGAATTATTGTTTATATAACTAATCTGAAGCAGCTACTATTCATATATGTAATTATATACAAAATTTCAATGAATAACTCTGCAGTCCTCTAGCTGAACAATTCAAATTGGCAGCATAATCTGGTTCCCTTTTCCCAGAAATATATTGCAACTGTATTTTTCTTCCAGTCAATCCCACTCTGTTAGAAGGGAAAGGGGGAGGATCTACCCCTGTTCCCTTGAATAATGGCAACATTTTATGACCTCTTTTCCATGGAGTCCTCTTCTTTTGTGTTAGATTAACATGCACCTCTCAAAGTATTTCTGCTAATCTGTCTTCCAGAACCTGCTTGTGGGCCTCTGAATACTACAAATACAGCAAGGCAGTGTTAGGAGCAAATATGTACAGTCCTGCAAAAGAAATTAATAAAAAGAGGGGAAGCACGTCATGTTGGATGCATCTAAGAGAATAAGCAGTAACAGTCTCATGGCCAAGAACAACAGCAGGCCGGTCCATCTGTCCATCATGAAACTGAGTTGTGCCTACTAGTTATCAATAGGAGGTGGCCATGTGGGCTTCACACTAAAATAGAAATTCTGTCATCAGGAAGATAAGGTGAGGAGGGAAGAAAAGGATTAACTGTTTCAGAATCAATTTCTGGGTGATGAATGATGAATACATGATGATGAATACAAAGAATTGCCTCCTGTTTCTTATTCACAAACTACGAAATTCTTATTCATCCTGTTATTCTTTCATTAAGGATTTTCTGGGTGTTTCCTAGAAGCCAGACACAATGCTAGCCACGATGGATCCAAAGAATAATTTTCTGGGGTGCCGGGCTGGCTCAATTGGTAAGAGCTCGTGACTCTTGATTTTGGGGTTGTGAATTTGAAATTTTTTTCATGGGGTGTAAAATTTTTTTTAATTAAAAAAGGAATAAGTTCCTTCTTTTAAAAATTCTGTTTCATGAGAGAGACAGAGAAGTAAACAAAAAATTATAAAACGGAAAGATGACAGCCAATGTGTATACAATATGGGGTGGGAACCCAAAGAAAGTAGTCATTAACTATGCAAAAATATGCCAACTTCACAAATCTGTGAGTCTGCCTGGCACAGGAGCTATGCTAAGCTCTGTAATATATCAGTGTTGTTATGTGTGCTATAGAAGTGAGGTCAACCAGAGAGATAGAACAGAAAATCTAAGAACAAACAGATGGGTCTCAATCAGCTTGTTTGCCTTAGGGTGGAAGAAAAAGTGTTACTGCCTCTACCTTCACTATCACAGTCCTTTTTTCTTCAGTATGTGTGTGTTTGCTAATTTCTATATGATTTTTAATCTTATCAACTCTATCTAACCATGTCCACTTCTATTTTCTCTAAGTATGTTTGAGTGTGTGACCACTGGGCCACAAATAGATACAGATATGGATATACATGTAGATCCTTTGTCAACGTTAGAGATAAAACCAGAAATAGCATCTTGGCTTCAGGAAATATGAGTTACAGTATAATTCTTAAGTTTTACAATAGAACATTTTCATTAAGGGCAATTTCTAACAGAAGAAGGACTCAAAGGCATAGCATTTATTGACATTTAGCCAAATTAAGATGTTCATACAATCAACGCTCAGTGTGCTTTAAGGTCTACTATAAAAAGCTTCCTTTCAAATGCAGAATTGAATGAGGAGTGAATTGAGGCGTTCCCATTTAAGCTAACATGGACATTCTGAGTCAACTATTAGCTTGAAAATCCAATTTAAGTATTTGCTGGTTTTGTTGCTAACGTGCACTTAAAAATACAAAATTCACATCAGTTTCACATCAGGTGAAAATTGAAATTTATTATTCATCTCTGAGGCCATTTTTGGTGCTAGATTATTTGCCCTTTGATTATCTCTGGCATTGGCATTCCTCTTTGTTGTCCCTGAAGCCATGCACCACCCAGAACTACATGCATAAAAAAAACTAGTGTTCCCCTCTCTAACCCCTCCCCCAGTCACAGGAGCCAATGGCACATTCTGGAAATGAAGCATGAGCCATCAGCAACCAGGTACTAGTATCAGGCTCACCCAGAGTCAGGGTTCTCCTTGAAGAACCCCCTCCAAAGAATAACAGCCATCACTCTCCATGCCTCTGTCCTGATATCCTGTCCTGGTGGCTACCAAAAGTGAAATGCCCTATCCCCTGACAGACTCAAAAGAACAAAATCACTCTGTTACCCATAGAGATCAATCTGACAAACACAAAAGCCTTAAATTTTATCTCTAATCTCGACTTCGGTCACCTAATTGGCCTTTGGGACGACCTGCCAAAATTTCATTTGTACCTTACTTGAATATCGTGAAAACTACAGTGCCATTTCGAGATATTTGTTTAACATCTATCAATTCTGTGTAAGTAATTCTTGGTCACTTGTTCTCAATGTGCTTCTCTTATGGTGCTGCCTGGCACAGCTTCACTGGTCATTTTGTTTACGAGCTATTTTGTACTGATGGTGGTGGTGTTGGTGACGCTGCAGCTTCTCTCCTCCACTCGAACAAGTGGACAAGTATTGTCCTCTAAATGGACAAGTTTTTGCCAGGATCTATGCTATCCCCTGTAGAACTTTTGCTATAGATGTCTAATCATCATCGGTTGTTTTCATTTATTACATTAAAACCTCCCCCAAAATGGGATTACAAAATAAAAGGGAAGTGTCCTTACAGAGTGATTTGAGTAATGACTCAAGCCCAGGGAGTTTGACTTATAAATGCTATAGAGAAAGTCATTTATTAATTTACATTCTAAGGCCTGGAGATGGAGGCCGACAGAAGCATTGATTAGTGGAAGTGAAAAAAGGGGGTGCTATGGTGAATGAAATGGTTTCTTTCTGGTGGTGGAAGTTGTGAAGTTGTGATGCCTCTTCCAGATCATCAGTGGCCAATATTCAGAGGAGAGAGGTAAATATCAAATGAGCAACAGGCAAAAGGGCTAGGTAACACTCAGCACACATGTGCAGCATGGCTCCAAAGGTCGAGGAGAATACTAACGGTATAGCTTTGAGAAATTATTTTCCTAGAGCACTGTTACACATGGTAGCAATGCTTTGCTCTTTGCTCATATAAACCAATCTAAACTACAGTGTTGTTGAAGTAAAATACAGCCTTAGTAATTTGATTTCAAACACATTCAACCTTTTTTTTTTTTAAAAGATTTTATTTATTTATTTATTTGACAGACAGAGATCACACATAGGCAGAGAGGCAGGCAGAGAGAGAAGAAGAAGCAGGCTCCCTGCCAAGCAGAGAGCCTCACCTGGGGCTCAATCCCAGGACCCTGAGATCATGACCTGAGTCGAAGGCAGAGGCTTTAACCCCCTGCGCCACCCAGGCACCCCCACATTCAACCTTTTGTAACACACTTCTGAATTACAGTTTGTGGACAATCATAAAAACCACCATTTCTTCAACATATACATACCACTTCTCAGGCCTTGGTCAATGTGATAATTACTGATGAGCAAACCAGCCTAAAATACTAACGTCATCTGCCCCAGACAGGAGTATGTTAGTAACACTGTACATCTGCATAAAAGAAAATGCCCTGTGAGTTGGCTATTCCCCAGTTCTCACACTCAAGGAACAGCTGTCACCCCCACTCACAGAGCCAATCTCTGAACAGGCCATCCCCAGGAACAGGTTCATAAGGAGCAGGGGTTCCTGTCGGTGGCCAGCCACATACTACAGTACATTTACAGCCTTCAGGAACCTACACACATTTAGACACATTCTTGGACCCCTTTTAAGCATCTTGTTAGATCTTTAGATCTTATTTTTAATAACCCTTTTAATCTTTTCAAAATGCTCAGCCAAAGCCATGGCTTAGCTTTAAGCTACACATCCTAGATCTTCCATTTTAATTTGTACTCGGGCAACATTGTGCTCTTTCTTCATAGCTAGGAATAGATTTTCCTTCATGAAGGAAAAAAATGTGCTCTTAAGGAAAACAGTGTTCATTTTCAATGAACATTTACTAAGTAACTAGCTTTTCGAAAGTAAAAGGCTAGGCCTGAAGAGGGTAAAAAAGATAGATGAGACCCAGTCTGTGACTGCCAGGCGCTTAAAACCTAATTACGGAGATAGAAATAGTAGGAATCGGGGTTAAAATTTGAAGTGGAGCCCCGTGGTCCCTCTCCATGGAACAAGTGACAGCGTGTTGCTTCTCTAAGGAGCGAAGCTCTGGTGGTGTCACAATACGAGAAAGGGGGCTGAAAATAATCATCCTCTGAAATAAAGGTTAACGATTCCAGTTCTAGCAATAACTCTTCAGGTAGGGGGAACGGCACAGGAAAAGGGGAACCATACTCAAGAAGTGACTGGAGTATGCGTGGGGGTGGGCTTTTACAAACCACGTAGCCCCCGGTCCCAACACCTGCCCCAGCAACCCTGCTGTCAGGAGGCCTCAGGCACAGAAGAGAGGGTACCTTGCGTCTCAGAGGTCTTGAGCTAGGAAGAGACGGAGAACCATCACGCCTACCACGCTGCAGGCTTTCAGGTGCCGCTCCTCATGACGCCGCAATGGATATTCATTTCCCTACTGTCCTTATTTAATAGTGAACCAATAATATTTTACGCAGAAGTCTCGAGCAAGAGGGACTTAACCCGAGTAGGTGATTACCTTTGTCACTCATTAAGAGGCTGTTTCTTCGGGGGATGCCTGAGTCACTGCCAGGTTGAGTTGTTTAGAAAGGAGTCTGTGATAAAAACAAGTATGAAGATGATTATCTAAAGCAAATGGTTTTAACTTATTAAAAACCTACATGTGGGGAAAACCCTCACAACCCTAATTTATACTCCCTAAGAACCGGGAGAATTAGCCTAATGCTCTTCTAACACATAAAATACTGCCGGCATCTACTCTCTTTGAAGGAAACTGTGTTCTCCTCTTTACTACTGGAATAAAATTCTCTCTGCCACAGCCTCCTAAATCTCGGTCCTTATTTTTATTATCTACTCTCACACCTCACACCACCTGTAACACACATCCCTAGCCAGCTGATTTCTCTATCCTGTCTTCCACTTTTATGCTCCTTTTATTCAACACTCCCATCAATGCTTTTCTGTTTAGCTGCCACGCTGATCAACAAAAGGGTTGTAGTAGGTGGCATTTTTCTTTTGCGTTTAGTTCTTCTTTCCCTAACTTTAGGCTAAGTATTTTTAATGATTATGCAACACATAACTCTTTGTGAAAACTTATTACAAAAAAGTATATTTTTAATGAAAGGGAAAAGCTAATTTCACCAGGTAGAAAATCACCACTAAAATTTGGTCATTTGTCCTGTCCATCCTTTTTCTATGTATGTCTCTTAACTTTTTATTTTGAAAAAAATTTAGACCTACAGAAAAGTTGCAAAAATAGTATGGACAGTTATGTATACTCTTCACCCAGCTTCCCCTCTGCTAAGATCGTCCATTATACTATAGTATAATTATCAAAATCTTCTATGTGTATTCTGACAAGGTCTATATACCATTTTTATCTAATATAAATCCTTCTAATATCTAATCTATCTAATATCATCTTTCTCCAGTTGTCTCAATAATGTCCTTAAAAGAATTTCTCTCTTGTCCAGATCCAAGACCACAGCCCACATGTAGTTGGCATATCTTGTTGGTCCCCTTCATCTGGAACAGGTTTTCACACTTCTCTTTTCATGACGATTTTCCAGAAGCACCAGAGTAGTTATTCTGAAGAATATGGCTTTGGGTCCGTCTAACCTGTTTCCACATGACTAGACTCAGGTTATGCCTCTTGGGCCAGAATACTACATAAACCATGTTTTAACGTTCTCAGTGCATCACAATGGGAATCAAATCTCAGTGTTTCTGTCATGGGTGATATTAATTTTGATCTCCCAGTAAGGCAGTGTCAGTGAGGTTTCTCCTCCATAGACTACCATTTCTCATTTTGCAATTAATAAGTATTCTCTGCAGAGGTATTCTGTTTATACATATTATATATGCTGTTCTTCCTCAGACTTTTATCATCCACTAATCATTCTTCTGAGTCAGTTGTTTCCACAGTGGTTCCAAAATAGTTGTTTTTTTTTCTACTTCCATTATTTCTTCTATATCTATTAGTAGATGTCACCATTCCTTTCTCTTAAAGTTCTTGATTCGTATTTTTATTCCTAGAAGTATGTCCCAATTCAAGACTTTTCAAGTTGTTTTTAAATCATTTTTGTTAAATGTTATCACGCTTTTAAAAATTTTACATTCTCAATGTTACACATTAAGAAGCCCCGAACTGGGGTGCCTGGCTGGCTCAGTGGGTTGAGCCTCTGCCTTCGGCTCAGGTCATGATTCCAGGGTCCTGGGATGGAGCCCCACATCAGGCTCTCTGCTCAGCAGGGAGCCTGCTTCCCCCTCTCTCTCTGCCTGCCTCTCTGCCTACTTGTGATCTCTCTCTCTCTCTGTTAAATAAATAAATAAAATCAAAATTATTAAAAAAAAAAAAAAGAAGCCCAGAACTGACATTTCCTATTGCCCCATTTAACCCTTTTCCTACCTCATAAAACTGAAATTTCTAAGTCTTGCTTCAAACTTCCAATTATAATCCAAGACTACCTCTGCCTCGTGACAGTGCTACTTAATTAGTCCTGGAAAACGTCTAACTCCTATCCAAGAATCTTGTTACTATATCTCTGGTTTGTACAAACTAATTCTCATTTTTATCACACTTCATTCATCACATGGTGGAGAATAAGGAAGGCTTAGCCCAATCGTATAATTTAAGGACCAGGAACCTTGTATCCCCCTAGTTCAATTTTGTGTTCAGACAAAAATCAAAATGTAATCCTCAGAAAACACACTGATTCAATAACCTCAGTGAAAAAATATTTGGGATGTTAACAGTCTGAAATTCAATAATCTTTTAAAATGTGTTTACTATTAAGCAACTGAACAATTAAAAATAATTAAAAGTTCACTTCTATTTCTAAAACGCAATTTCGGGTTTGTCAAGCCTTGCCAAGTTCCCCCGTCTTTTGCATCCTTCCTCTCCCAAAAGCTATGGCTGCAATCTTAGTCCCAGCCTGGTTTCTAGAAGCAATCCTGATTTTAGACATGAAATTTAGCCAGCCTCTCTACAACTGACATCAAATTAAACATGCTCTTTTCTCTTAACTTTCTTTGACTTCAGCTCTTGACTCCTTGACCAGACTTCCCCATCTTGAACTAACAACTATCTGCTGACCAATCCCCTACCTAGATCTTTAAATATCAGTGTAACTAAAAATTCTCCACCAGGTTGCTCTTCCTTCTTGTTCGTATAGCTCTGCCACTACATGTTGAATTGCTCTATCTCACTTCCCACACCTGTGATCTTTCTCATTTATTCAACACACATTTATGAAGTACCTCTTCTATGTCTAATATTTTGCTAAACTCATGTGCAGAGAGTAGTGATTTAAAAGAAGGGGGGGGGGATACTTTAACTCCTGAGCTTAAGAAACTGTATTCCTCTGAGGTCAACAGACAGTAAGTGGGTACACAAAGAAACAGCCATGTAATTACATGGTATGAAAAGTATTAGGAAACAAATAGGAAATAATGGAGTTTAATCAGGGAAAGCATTTCTGACTGACACTGAGGTTGGAGATTTGGAGAATGAAAAAGAACTAGCCATGAAAAGCACTGGAAAGAGGAGGATTTCTGGCTGAACTATACCAAGTGTGAATACCCTAAAAAGCTTAGGGAGTTGGAGGAGCTAAATGAAAGCCAGTGGGGTTGGAATATATTGAGGGGAGAGGAAAAATACTTATGTGTTAAAGGAGAGGCAGATCATGCAAACCCTTGGGAGCTACAGAAAGGAATTTTGATTATAACTCTAACAAGAAGCTATTGAAGGCTGTGAGCAGGAAAACCACATGATTTTCATTTTTAAAAGATTACCCTGGCAAGTTGAAAAGAGGCTTTCAAACAAAAACATGTACACAAACAAGCATAGGACCATTTTTCATAATAGTCCATCCACAGATGAATGAATAAACAACATATGATATCCATATGGGGGAATATTATTCAGTCATAAAAAAATGAAGCACCAATCCATGCTATGTAATGGATGAACCATAATGAAAACATTATGCTTAGTGAAAGAAGCCAGACACAAAAGGTGACCTATGTACAATCCCGTGTGTGAAATGTCTAGAACAGGCAAATTCATAGAAAGGAAATGTAGACCAGTGGTTTCCGTGACTGCACTAGAGCAGTGACAGTAGAGATTAGAAAGGGGAAAGACCTGTGTATTTTGGAAGGAAAATTTAGAGGGATTGCTGATGTCAGGAACGGAGGTGGAGAGAGGGAGGCAGGGAAGGCAGGAAGAAGGGAGAGGATATTCAGAAGCTTCAGACCTAGAGGACGAACACGTTTTAAGAAGAAATGAAGAACTCCACTTTGGATCTGTTACCCCTGACATGCCCCAACACCATCTGGACGACCCTACGTTAAGAAATGTATACTTTCTAGTATATTACTTAAACTTTTCTAGACTTCAGTTTCTTCATCTATAAAACAGGAACACGAATGGTATTTACCTTAGATGGTTGCTCTGAGAATTAAATTAGGTAACTGATACAAAGTTCTTAGCACAATTTCTAACACATAATAAATCTTCAATCATTGTTAGAGATTACCATTATTGTTACAATCTTTGGCCTGATTACTGTACTTACTCCATACGTTGCCTCTCTGTTCCTCCTTCCAGCACCTGCAGGAGCCTGGCCTGCTCTATTCTGAACAATCTCAGACTCTCCCAATCTGCTCTGTCTTGCTGCAGCTGAGGCTACAACTGGCCATTTTCAGAGATGTATTGAGAGATCTGACTGACTGAAAATTATAGTTAGATCCCTTAGCTAGACAAGTGCATTTCTACGGTGGAGAAGGCATGCTGGGCTCAAATAATGGCACAACAATTTCCTTATGAAAAGCCTCCGGGGGGGGGGGGGGGGAGGGGGCGCCTGGGTGGCTCAGTGGTTTGGGCTGCTGCCTTCAGCTCGGGTCATGATCTCAGGGTCCTGGGATCGAGCCCCGCATCGGGCTCTCTGCTCCTCAGGAAGCCTGCTTCCCTCTCTCTCTCTCTCTCTCTGCCTGCCTCTCTGCCTACTTGTGATCTCTGTCTGTCAAATAAATAAATTAAATTAAATTAAATTAAAAAAGAAAAGAAAAGCCTCCAGGGGCACCTGGGTTGCTCAGTCGTTAAGCGTCTGCCTTCGGCTCAGGTCATGATCCCAGTGTCCTGGGATCGAGCCCCGCATCGGGTTCGCTGCTTTGCGGGAAGCCTGGTTCTTGGTTTTCCCTCTCCCACTCCCCCTGCTTCTGTTCCCTCTCTCTCTGTCTCTATCAAATAAATAAATAAAATCTTTAAAAAAAAAAAAAAAAGCATCCAACTCATTTTCTTCTAATTTTATACTTCCTTGGCATCTTTCTGTCCTTAATTTTATTTTCCAACCTTCCTTTTCCACAGGGAATAAAATGTGCTGACAACTCATATGAGTATTCTAAACTACTTGGCAGTTAATTTCTTCATAGAGACTTGTAAAGTGATGTTCTGGTTTATAATCAGACTCTTGTAAGTTTAGCTAGAAGGAATCAATTTTCCTGGGCCTATTAACTTCTGGGTGACCCCATAGTAACCCAGTTTTCAAACCTGAAAGCTGTGTGTCAGACTCTGGGCAATGACAGTCACTTTTGACACGCACACTGTAATATCAGGTTGAAACGGCCATCCAGGTATAAGAATACAATATTTCACAGATACTGGTAATTATTAAATGTGTTAATAAATATTATAGTGCCTGGCACAGGTTAGGCTGTCAATAAACATTAGTTTATGTTTTATTTTTATATGCAATATATTGCATATTTTTTAATATGCAAACCATATGTAACCCAGTAGGGGGGTAATCCAAGTCTGAAAAATTTCCAGATGAACTGAAATAAAATCTTTTTTCCCACTTTATCCCAATCTATTCCTAAATCTCCCCAATCTAGTTTCCTTTTTCATGTTCTCTCATTTGTGTAATGACTTTTGCAACTGGCTGCTTTCATAGATTATCACTTGGTAATGCTTGAAGGCTTAATGCCAGTAAAAGTGGCATATGAAAATAATCTTATAAATTCTGAGGAATAATTTATTCACAAGCTCTGTTATCTTGGGCAAGTCATTTAGCCTATAGATATAGATATAGATATATAGATATATAGGTATATCTATGTCTTATTAATCAGTAACTGTGCCATGTCTAACTATATTCACTACTGAATCCTCAGAACTTAGCACAAAGTAGGTGTGATTGACATTTAGGTCGATAACTAGACAAATGGATGTTAAGATTCTATTTTGTTCAAAAATCTGATAAACAAACCCATTTTTTACAATAAAGAAGATGGATATCAGGCACTAGTTATCCATAAAAGTTTAAAGTTCTTGTATAAAGAAAAATTATTGACAAAAAATCCATTGACTGAAGGTAAAGAATAGACTCTCATGTAGGCTTCTACGTTCGAGCCTCAACATCATGAGGATGAATGAATGAACGAGGGAGTGGATTGATGGGTCAGTCAACAAGCAAAATGCTTTATACAAAATACATACAGAAGTACACTTTTAAAATATACCTTTTTAATGCATAAATTTCCTGCCCAGCTTTTTTCATTTGGGTTTTTTCCCCATCTCAGAATGCTCCTGATAGCTATCCTTCTGGAGTTTCTATCACTTTTAGGAAATGATGGCACAATCCAGTATTGATTATAATAACAGGATGTAAGAGAAGCTTCCAAGTCTTCAATTTTTTAGTGGCATATTTACTTTCTAGAAATTATCTTTAGCTCTCTATCTCACCTGTTCCACATTGGTCACTATGAAGTAATTATAAATGATAACTTTCCCAACCTTTTCACCTTTGTTAATAAATAATTTAAAGAATGTAGGGAACTTCTACTTAAATTCAGTTAGCCAATATATAGCACATTATCAGTTTCTGACAGTGTTCAATGATTCATCAGTTGTGTATAACACTCAGTGCTCATCACATCACACACACCTCTTAATGTCTATTACCCCAACACCCACCTACCTCCCCTTCCACAACCCTCAGTTTTTCCCAGAATCAACAGTCTCTCATGGTTTGTCTCCCTCTCTGATTTCTTCCCATTCAGTTTTCCCTCACTTCCCCCATGGTCCTCCATGCTATTCCTTATGTTCCGCATATGAGTGAAACCAATAGGATAACTGTCTTTCTCTGACTGACTTATTTTACTTAGCATAATCTCCTCCAGTTCCAAACACATTGATGTAAATGGCAGGTATTCAATCTTTCTGCTGGGTAATATTCCACTGTATATACATAGGGGATTTTTAAAAACTCAACTTAAATCTATTACTGCTGGTATATGGCAAAAACAAAAAACAAAAACAGGACAATAATTTGAAAATTAGCACACCAAGTCAAGAATGAGAAAACACACTTGCAGAAGAAGTTTTATTGTCTTTTCTAATAAACCTCTCAAGTTTCCAGGAAAAGTATTAGAACTATACTTCTTTTTTCTTCCTTCTTTTATCCATAATCATTGTAGCCTAAATAAAATCATGTTTTCTAGATTTCCGTTCCCCTCAGTTCAATTTAGATCAATTTAACAAACATTTCTGGCTACCTGCTGGGGACCAGACACTATACCAGGTTCTTAGGAGTCAAAGTTTAACAAGACATATTTTCTAATTCATGAAGTTCACAGCTTAATTAGTACATTATTTTTTGTTTGTTTTTCAAAGCTTCTGTCCCATTCTATCAACCAGAATTTCTCTCCGTTCACCGGTTCTGTGTTTGGGGGGTTGATATAAGATATTATTGTTTTGAGATATTTAAAAAGTCACTGGTCTAGAGGAAGCAACAGACACTTAAATAAATACCATACAGTGTTCTACAAGTAATAATTGTATTTTCTCAACCTGGATTCCCCAGAATACAGATCCTAAAACAAAGGAATGTGAGTCAGGGTGTAAGAGTCAGAAAAGAGGGAGCAAACCAGAGAAGGAAGGAGAGTCAGAAGATTCATTATCGAGTTGACTGGCTACCCATACAGATGGCTGGAGTCTCAGTCTCATAGAACACCCTGATAACCTCCCCAGAGCAGGGGTGGGGTGAGCAGAAAGCATGTATACATTACTCTGCTCTTCCCTTGTCCAGGTTATACCCCTAGGGCATTAACTCCCCATCACTCCTGAATCGCACATGCATGAGCACCGGGAAAAATCCCAGAGGTACCCCATGCTACTTCACCATCAAGTAAAGAATCCCTGGGGGACAGCAGGGAAGCGAAGGGGGACGGGGAAGGAGGGCGGAGGAGGGAGGAACCAGTTGAGAGTGAAAACTGCAAAGCCCTCAGGCAGGGCACTGTCAGACTGTTCCTGCAAGAAGATGGACAGCATCTTCCTACAAGTTGTCACTGCAGTCATGGACTGGAATAAAAGGGTCAAGAAAATTTGAAGTGGTGCACAAGGAGAACTGAACAAGCATATATGAGGCACAGAAGTAGAGCAGAGTAGAGAACGATTAATTCTGCCTGGAAGGAGGAGAGCCAGGAAAATTTCACAGACTTAAAGTTCCTCAGAAAAATTCTCCCAATGGCAAAAGGGGATAGGTATTCCAAACAGAAGGAACAATATGCATAAGACACAGAGGTCTGAAACAGCAAGCTGTGTTTGAAGAATTGTAAGAAAAATCAGTATTACTGGAGGTAAAGTGGCAGCAAAGGTCATTAGAGATGTGGATAAGGCCCCAAATGTTATGGATTTGGCAAGCCATATGAAGAGTTTAAATTTTGTAACAGAAAAGAATGGACAACAGTCATTTGAGTGATTTTAAATGAAAAAGTGAATTTGGGAAAGGGTATAAATGAATAATAATAATTAACATTTTATATTTGTGAAATGAGAAGTGGGATGTGTGAAAAGGAAGTAGGAAATATGAAAAGGTAGACTATTGCCTTTAAATAGACTATGCCATATTAAGGATATATACTGTAAGCCCTTAAACAAGCATTTAAAAAATAATAATAAAGGTGCCTGGTGGGGGGTGGGGTTAAGCATCTGACTCTTGATTTTGGCTCAGGTTATTATTTCAGGGTCATGAGATCGAGCCCCACATTAGGCCCTGACTGGGCATGGAGTCTGCTTAAGATTCTCTGTCTCCCTCTGCCCCTCTCCCCTTCTGAAATAATAAGAAGGAGAAGAAGAAGAAGCAGCAGTAGTAGGAGGAGGAGGAGGAGTATAGTTAAGAAGCCAATAGAGGAAATAAAATGGGACACACACACAAATTCATTTAACCCAAAGAAATCAAGAAAAGAAGAAAACATGGAAGAAACAGAATTAAAAAACTAGCAATATAGCAATATAGCAATAATATAGCAATTATTTCAATAATCATAGTAAATGTAAACAGACTAAACATCCCCAATTTAAAGGACAAATCAGTGCAATATGGTTGAATCACACAAACATTATGCTGGGTGAAAGAAATGAACCAAGAGTACATGCTTAATAACTGAAATTATATGAAAAGTTTAAATCAGACAAAAAAAAACATCTCATATTGATAGATATCAAATCAGTGGTTGCCTAGAACAGAGTTAGTACAAGAGACTGATCATTTGAGCCAGTCTTATATAGTCAAAGGTACAAAAGTAAACCTTTAAGATGAAATGTTCCATATCAAATAAATGATTTGGTGGTTATATAGGTCTATACATTTTTCAAAGAAACTGATCTGTATACTTAGAATGGATGAGTATTACTGTATATAACTTACATCTAAACAAAGTAGATTTTGTTAAAAATAGGAAGCAAATATCTCTCAAGTTTCTGACTTGAACAAATCAGTAAGTGGCAATAATGGAGACAGTAGAGGAGGAAGAAAAAGTTTGGGCTTCACCTAAGAAAGCTGTTTATATGGAGAGCCAATTTGCAGCTCTCCATACTCACTATGCAAGAGGCTGAGAGAGCAAGGAAAAATAAGATAGAGTTCCCTAATCTTGAAGGGTAAGCACAAGTCTAATGAAGGATATATGAAAATAACTTAGTTTAACATACTCTGAGGGATGCCTGCATAGCTCAGTCAGTTAAGCACCTAACTTCGGCTAAGGCCATGATTCCAGGGTCCTGGAATTGACTCCCACATCAGGGTCCTTGCTCAGCAGGGAGGGAGTCTGCTTCTCCCTCTTCCTGCTCTGCTCTGCCTATAGGTCTCCATACTTCTGCTCTCTCTCTCTGACAAATAAAAACCTTCATATATATATATATATTTACACACACACACATATAAACATATATGCTCTGAGATATGTTCTACTAGCATTATGAACAATGTGTTCTGGGAAAGATGCTTAAAAATAGTTAAAAATACTACAAATTTCCCATCAACAGGCGAAAATCAAATGCTTGTATAGCCACACAATGGAATATTATTCAACAATTTTTTAAAAACTATTGAATGTGTAAAAACATGGATGAATTTAAAAATAACTATGTTGAATGAAAAGAAGCCAGACCCAGCTTCCTCTAAAAAGATGACATACTGTATTGATTCCATTCATATACAACTCCAAAAAATGAAAACTTATTTTTAGTGACAGGAAGCAGATGAGGGTGGTGGCCATAGGGAGGAGGAGATAAAACCCGAAGGAATGGAGAGATTACAAAGGGAAATGAAGAAATCATTGCATATATCCATTATCTTAATGATAGTGAGAGTTTCAGACCTTTTCTGACCCCTCTTCTTCCAGGCAGAATGAATCATGCTCTATCCTGTTCTACTTCTATGACTTATATTGGTTTCACAGGTAATACATCCATCAAAACTTATCAAACTGACTAAATATATGCAGTTTATGTAGTCACTTATATCTCAACAAAACTGCAATAAAAAAATACTAAAAACAATCTTGGGAGAGGAGATAGATAAAATGCTATACCTATACCAACTAACACATGATCTGTATTTACAGCATAAATTTCTAACAATAAAAATAATGAAAAAAAATATTCAGGTTGGAATAGTGACATTGGCTAATGCTTATTGAGGGTTTACAATGAACCAGGCACTTTGTTCTGTCTCTCACTTCACTATTAATAGATAGTATTAATATCCCCAAGTTATAAATGAAGAAACTGAAGGCACAGAATTACGAATGTGTTCAACTGTGAGTAGCAGAAAAACCAGCTTCAATGGTTTAAAAAGAAATCGTTGCCACTGTTACTAAAAAAAAATATATATATATATGAGCAAAAATACCAAAAAAGAGGAGGGAGAAAGCAAGATGGCAGAGGAGTAGGAGACTGAAATGTCATTGGATCCCAGGACAACTAGACAGTCATCCGAACACCTACAAACTCAACGGGAGAAAAAAGAGAAGAGCGGCAATTCTAGGAACAGAAAATCGACCACTTTCTGGAAGTTAGGACATACAGAGAAGCAACAGGAAGATAGACTGCATGGGGAGGAGCCAGCTCCCAGAAAGTGAAAGAGTAGCAGAGCACAAAATCAGAATTTTTAGAAGTCTGCTCCACTCAGGGATGTTTCTCCAGAAGCTAAGTGGGGGGCAGAGTCCTCGCTGGGACAGTGTGGTCTCAGGACCCGAGGGGTCACAAAAAGACCAGGGATGTCTGAGTGTGGCAGAGCTCCCAGGTATCGGAGCAGGGAAGCTGGCAACAGAGATAGAGTCAAGGAGTATGCGCTCAGCTCCGGGTTACCTTAAACCATGATCCAAGGCACCGTTGAGCCACTTCTATTCAGGCAGGGACCCAACAAGCAGTGTATCTGGGAAGACTCACCTTCCTCCTCTGGAAGGAGAGGCACAGGAGCACGCTGCAGAAACCAGCTGGGTTTGGAGACACCAAACGGGGCTGTGCGCCAGAGACAGAAACTCTGGATCACAGGCTAGGTGACCTCAGAGTGTAGCTGGGGACCAGGGAGACAGAAAGGATTGACTACTTTTCTCTCAGGGTGCGCTGGGGAGTGGGGTCCCAAGCTTCCAGCTCCTACAAGGGCGGAGATTTGAGGCTGCCATCCTCATTCCCCTCCTCCAAAGCTGTACAGAAAGTGTTCAGGGAAAAAAAGCTATGGAGACCAAACCTGAGAAGATTACATAGCCCAGCCCCTAACAAGGGCAGTGCAATTCTGCCTCAGGCAAAGACATTTGAGAATCACTGCAAGAGGCCCCTCCCAGGAAGATCAGCAAGAATATCCAGCCAAGACCAAGTTCACCAATCATTCAGAATAGCAGAACACCAAACGAGCACTACAGGAAATATCGAAATGGGTTCTCAAAACAAAGAGAAAGCCTAAAATTAACAAACCAGAAAGAAACAGAGAAAATATACAGTAACAGTCACCTTACAGATAATATAATGACACTAAATTCACATCATTCAATAGTGAACCTGAATGTAAATGAGCTAAATGCCCCAATTAAAAGACACAGGGTATCAGAATCAATTAAAAAACAAACAAATAAACAAACAAAAAACATCGATATGATGTCTAAAAACATTAATTTTAGACCCAAAGACACCTCCAGATTTAAAGTGAGGGGATGGAAAACAATTTACCATGCTAACGGACATCAAAAGAAAGCTGGGGAGGCAATCCTTATATCAGGTAAATTGGATTTTAAGCCAAAGACTGTAATAAGAGATGAGAGGAAGGACACCATATCATACTCAAAGGGTCTGTGCAACAAGAAGATCTACCAATTTTAAATATCTATGCCCCTAACATAAGAGCAGCCAAATATATAAACCAATTAATAACAAAATCAAAGAAACACATCAACAATAATACAGTAATAGTGGGGGACTTTACCACCCCCCTCACTGAAATGGACAGATCATCTAAGCAAAAGATCCATAAGGAAATAAAGGCTTTAAATGACACACTGGACTAGATGGACATCACAGATATATTCAGAACATTCCATCCCAAAGCAATAGAATACCCATTTTTCTCTAGGGCACATGGAACATTATCTAGAATAGATCACATCCTGGGTCACCGATCAGGTCTCAACTGGTACCAAAGGATTTGGATCCTTCCCTGCATATTTTCAGACCACAGCGCTTTGGAACTAAAACTCAACCATAAAAGCAAATTTGGAAAGAACTCAAACATATGGAGGCTAAAGAACATCCTACTAAAGAATGAATGGGTCACCAGGAAATTAATCAATCAATGTGATACAATACATTAATATAAGAAAGGACAAGAAACATATGATACTCTCAATAGATGCTGAAAAGCATTTGACAAAGTACAGCATCTTTTCTTGATCAAAACTCTTCAAAGTGTAGGGACAGGGGGTACATACCTCAATATCATAAAAGCCATCTATGAAAAACCCACAGCGAATATCATTCTCAATGGGGAAAAACTGAGAGCTTTTCTCCGAAGGTCAGGAATACAGCAGGGATGTCCACTATCACCACCTCTATTCAACATAGTACTAGAAGTCCTAGCCTCAGCAGTCAGACAACAAAAAGAAATTAAAGGCATCTGAATCAGCAAAGTCAAACTTTCACTCTTTGCAGATGATATGATATTTTATGTGGAAAACCCAAAAGACTCCACCCCAAAACTGCTTGAACTCATACAGGAATTCAGTAAAAAAAAATGAATGCACAGAAATTAATTGCATTTCTATATACCAACAGCAAGACAGAAGAAAGAGAAATTAAAGACTCCATCCCACTTATAATTGCATCCAAAAACATAAGATATCTAAGAATAAACCTAACCAAAGAGGCAAAGATCCTCTACTCAGAGAACTATAAAGTACTCCTGAAAGAAATTGAGGAAGACACAAAGAAATGGAAAAACATTCCATGCTCATGGATTGGAAGAACAAATATTGTAAATATGTCTATGCTACCTAAAGCAATCTACACATTTGATGTAATCCCTATCAAAATACCATCAATTTTTTCAAAGAAATGGAACAAATAATCCTAAAATTTATATGGAACCAGAAAAGACCCCAAGTAGCCAGCGGAATGTTGAAAAAGAAAACCAGAGTTGGTGGCATCACAATTCCAGACTTCAAGCTCTATAACAAAGCTGTCATCATCAAGATAGTATGTAACTGGCACAAATACAGACACATAGATCAGTGTTAAAAAACAGAAAGCCCAGAAATAGACCCTCAACTCTGTGGCCATCTAATCTTCAACAAAGCAGGAAAGAATGTCCACTGGAAAAAAGAGAGTCTCTTCAACAAATGGTATTGGGAAAATTGGACAGCCACATGAAGAAGAATAAAACTGGACCATTTCCTTACACCACACACAAAAATAGACTCAAAATGGATGAAAGACCTCAATGTGAGACAGGAATCCATCAAAATCCTTGAGGAGAACACAGGTAACAACCACTTTGAGCTCAGCCACAGCAACTTCTTCCTGACACATTGCCAAAGGCAAGGGAAGCAAGGGCAAAAATGAACTGTTGTGACATCATCAAGACCAAAAGCTTTTGCACACCAAAGGAAGCAGTTAACAAAACCAAAAGACAACTGACAGAATGCAAGAAGATATTCACATATCAGATAAAGGGCTAGTATCCAAAATACATAAAGAACTTATTAAACTCAACACCCAAAGAACCAATAATCCAACCAAGAAAAGGACATGAACAGACATTTCTGCAAAGACATCCAGTTGGCCAACAGACACATGAAAAAGTGCTCCACATCACTTGGCACCAGGGAAATACAAATCAAAACCACAATGAGATACTGCCTCACACTAGTTGGAATGGCTAATATTAGAAAGTCAGGAAGTGACAGATGTTGGCAAGGATACAGAGAAAGGGGAACCCTCCTACACTGTTGGTGGGAGTGCAAGCTGATGCAGCCGCTCTGGAAAACAGCATGGAGGGTTCTCAAAAAATTGAAAATAGAGTTACCCTGCTACCCAGCAATTGCACTACTGGGTATTTACCCTAAAGATACAAATGTAGTGATCCAAAGGGGCACATGCGCCTAAATGTTTATATCAGCAATGTCCACAACATCAAAATTATGGAAAGAACCTAGATGTCCATCAACAGATGAATGGATAAAGATGTGGTATTCATAGTAAATGGAATACTATGCAGCCATCAAAAAGCCAAAAACAAAATCTTGCCATTTGCAATGATGCAGATGGAACTAGAGGGTATTATGCTGAGCAAAATAAGTCAATCAGATCAAGACAATATTCATATGATCTCTATGATACATGAAATTTGAGAGATAGGACAGGAGGTTGTGGAGGGTAGGGATGGAAAAAATGAAACAAGATGGGATCAGGATGGAGACAAACCATAAGAGACCCTTAATCTCACAAGAAACAAACTGAGGTTGTTTGGGGGGTTGGAGGGGTAGGAATAGGGTGGCTGTGTTATGGACATTGGGGAAGGTATGTGCTATGGTGGGTGCTGTGAAATGTGTAAGCCTAATGATTCACAGACCTGTACTCTTGAGGTAAATAATAGATTACATGTTTTATAATCTAAAAAAAATTTAAATATTAGACCATAAAGGAAAAAAACAAAAACAAAAACTTAAAAGGCCAGAGTTCAAAGAATTTCCAGGTTAGTGAACACATGGAGGTGCTGGGAGAGTGGGGCACCTGGTTGGCTTGGAAACTCCATGCTCTTTGTCCATACCTGCCCTTTTTATTTCTTCACCTGGCTGTAGATCTGTACTCTTTAACATCTTGTGTAAATAAAATGGTAACCGACTAAGTAAACACAAAAGAAAAAAAAAAAAAAACTGAAAGATTTGTATCTGCATTCAGCTCAGGTCATGTTCTCAGGGTCCCAGGATCAAGTTCCGCATTGGGCTCCCTGCTCAGTAGAAAGCCTGCTTCTCTCTCTCCCTCTGCTGCTCCCCTGCTTGTACGCACACACCTCTCTCTGTCAGATAAATAAATAAAATCTTAAACAAAAAAAACAAAACAAAACAGAAAAAAAAAAACAAGAGGGCTATAGGTATGCAATGCATATTTGTTTTCACTGCTAAACAATGTGGACAAAGATAAGAAGGCTCTCTGTTCCAACAAGGGTGGCACACTACTTGCCTCACAGTTACATTGCAGCTGCTATGCCTTCAGGCATCACAGGACTCCGTGCAGAAAGAATGGGAAAAGAGTGACATTAGCTCAATCTCCTAGCTTTCCCAGCAGCCTTACCCAGCAAGCTTTTGCTTATATACAATTGGCTAGAATTATCTCACAGGGCCTCCCCTAACTGTAAGGTCACTAAGAAGAAAAGGATTGCAAATGTAAGTCAGAGGAGCAAACCAGAAATTTCTGCCACAATTACTAACAGGTAAAGTCAGGATTTGACCTTGATTTATTTCCCAAACCTGGGCTATTAACCATGATGCTATTATTCATATAGTTTTCTGTAAATTCTTCTAAAGGCATCTTAATATGCCAAATATGGGTAAGAAATTTAATCCTGAGAAACATGGATTTGATACACTTTGAGTGCTACAAGGAACATATAGGTATTTGTTAAGTGACAGATCAGTTTCTTATCTATGGGGGAAGTAAGCATAATTAAGGAAAAAGCAGAAGAGAAAGGAAGGAGAGACTATGACAGTGGGGATTGTTGGGAAGTGATGATCTACGGCTTAACGTCACACATTTTCTTTCCAATAGCTTTGCTTTTTTTTTTTTTTTTTTAAGATTTTATTAGGCAGAGGGGCCTGGGCGGCTCCATGGGTTAAAGCCTCTTTCGGCTCAGGTCATGATCCCAGGGTCCTGGGATTGAGCCCCACATCAGACTCTCTGCTCAGCAGGGAGTCTGCTTCCCTTCCTCTCTCTCTCCCGCCTCTCTACTGACTTGTGATCTCTGTCAAATAAGTAAATAAAATCTTAAAAAAAAAAAAAAGATTTTATTGACAGAGCACAAGCAGGGGGGCTGGCAAGCAGAGGGAGAGGGCAACATAGGCTCCCCACTGAGCAGGAAGCCCAACATGGGACTCGATCCCAGGACCCTGGGATCATGACTAGAGCCGAAGGCAGACACTTAACCAACTGAGTCACTCAGGGTGCCCCCAATAGCTTTGCTTCTTGTGTTGCCCTGTGATACAGTACCAGTTCCTGAATGTTTCATATCTAGATAGTTCTCTGATGTTCTATCAGGGCAATTTTTACAAATGTGAAAGTTCCACAAGTGTAATCTGGGTGTGAAGAAGCAAGATAGGCAGAACATCATATCTAAGAAAATGAATTTTTTTAATGAACTAGAGAAAAACATGGTTCATGTTTAGAAGGCTTAAATGCTTCCACAGTGACTGAAATACAAGCAAATCTCTATTCATTTCTACCTATGATATCAAGCCTGGACATTTTATGTCTACACAGTTAGTACCCAGTATTCTGTTCAATTAGAATGGATGTCATTCATTTGCTCAAGAATTCAGTAGACATGAAGAACATTTTTTCAAGTATAAAATATGAGTGAGTGTTGCTTTTTATGAATCTATTAATTTATAATATTTGGTCGGTGAGTCAAACATTAAGAATTCACTTTTTCAGTCTAAATTATTAAAGATTATATTTTATATATTAGCACACTCCAAAAACATATGGAAAAATTCAGCAAACATCTATTCCTAAGCATCTCCAGTGAGCTATGCATTGTGCTAGGTTCAGAAATCAAATAAAGCATAGTCCCTGCCTCAAAAAAAAAAAAAAAAAAAAAAATCACGATCTAATAACAGTTTAATACATGGTAGAGCCGGTGTATGTAACTGACACAGCAAATGTCCCTCTAATTCTGATTTCTGTTGCCTTCACATTTTTTCATTTTTAACATCTCTTTAGAAGAAACAACAGCAAGATAGATGAGCAAGAACATCAAGTAATAAGAGCACTGAGGAGTTTATGCCTGAGAGATCTTAAAAACATCCTACCTAAAACTTTTAGCACTTGATAAAATGGAACACAAATTTTCACATTATTTTGCCAAAGATCAAGTGTGTTGGTTACAGATACATATCAGTTCTTTTCTGTTGGAGATGCTGCCAAGAAATTAGCACAGAAAATTACATTGTACTAAAAGTGGGTATTCAAAACAGGCACAGTTTCCTGCCCTTTGGCATCTGTGAGTATGGCAGTTGCACATTGGTGATTTGCTATTCCACTCAGAGAAAAGGAAACATTCATACATAAATGCTGCCTTGATACTGTTGGTTGGTTAGCTGCTTTTTAAAAAGACAAAAGAAAATAAAGAGCATATTCAGAAAATCCGGAAACTTTCATGTAGAACTATAGGACATGAGCTGTATATAATTTTCTTCTATTATGATCAATGAGTTTGTGATATTCTGATGCAGGTCTTGAGACTTCAATATTGAGTCACTATCATAAAACCAACACTGTCTGATCTGAGAAACACATATTCACCTGAAATCAACTCACCCAAAGGGAAGAATAGTGCAGAGTGATCTTAGTCACACATTTATAACCCAAAATCAACAAAAAATAAAATAGCTTCTCTTCCCCTTCTTCCTTCCTTTCATCTCTTCATCTTCCTTCAACCTCTCCTTCTCCTCTTCCTCTTGCTCCTTCTTCTTGTTCTTCTTCCTATTATTATTATTATCGTACTTATTATTAATTAAAACTCATCATCTCACTGACAGAGAGTCAAGATTCCCAAAGGGGCCGGGGAGTCAGTATATTAAGTGCTTACTGACCATCTGCCAAACTACCATGGGATAGACGTGTAGACACTGACGTGCTCACAAGAAGCCAGCTCTCTACTGAAAAGAAGTCTTACAAACACAGCACCATGAGGAAATAAGATTGTACTATTCTTAAAATGTTAAACTGAGGGGCGCTTGGCTGGCTCAGTGGGTTAAAGCCTCTGCCTTCAGCTAAGGTCATGATCTCAGGGTCCTGGGATCGAGCCCCACATGAGGCTCTCTGCTTGGCAGGGAGCCTGCTTCCTCCTCTCTCTCTGCCTGCCTCTCTGTCTACTTGTGATCTCTGTCTGTCAAATAAATAAATAAAATCTTTAAAAAAAATTTTAAACTGAACTGTACAGAATATTAGAAACTAGAATAAATAAATAGCTCCTAATAAGTTTTAATTGTCTGGCTCAAACAAGAGTAATAGGAAATAGTAATAGGCAGTCAAGGAAAATAAAGCCAAACTGGAATAGGGTTTTTTAATGATGGACAAAATATGAATCAGAAGTCAAAATATAAATCTAAATGCTAGGAATCGCATAAACCAAAGTACAAGCTAGAAGCATACAGAGGTGGTAGGAGTGTCTGGGTCACAAAAACGGTAACACTGGCTTTCACGGTCAGTTGGCACCAAGCGCTGGGTACGATACTGTGCGATAGTTAAGTTAGGAGCACTGAGCATTATATGGAGAGGTATGAATCTGATCTAATGAAATCGACTAGTGTTATAAAGAAGAAATAAGTGCTCAATAACAGATGAAGATGCCCACCCACAATACTGGTAAGTCTCCAGTTGGAGGGGAAAGCCGCAAGCAAAGTGCAAAAGCCTTGATGGGCATGAGAGAGTAACCAGTGTGCCAGTAAATTATAGCTAACAGAACAGACGGGGAGTGACTTCCAGATAGCGTGCAACTCAAATGAGATTTCTGGGATCTATGATACTTGGACCATGCGAGACTGAGCAGCTCCCGCTCCGGGAAGCTCTACGGAAGAATTAGTTTCCTGAATATTCGTTTCCTGAAGAATTGGAGAAGTTGGTCATGGGATCTAATGAAAATTAAATGACTAATTTAGATAAAGTGCATGACACGTAAATGATTTACCGACCCATCCAGAGCCAGTGTCAGACCTCACACTCTCAATCTTCTTTTTTTTAATTTTTTATTTTTTATAAACATATATTTTTATCCCCAGGGGTACAGGTCTGTGAATCGCCAGGTTTACACACTTCACAGCACTCACCAAAGCACATACCCCCCCAATGTCCATAATCCCACCCCCTTCTCCCAACCCCCCTCCCCCCAGCAACCCTCAGTTTGTTTTGTGAGATTAAGAGTCACTTATGGTTTATCTCCCTCCCAATCCCATCTTGTTTCATTTATTCTTCTCCTACCCACTTAAGCCCCCATGTTGCATCACCACTTCCTCATATCAGGGAGATCATATGATAGTTGTCTTTCTCTGCTTGACTTATTTCGCTAAGCATGATACGCTCTAGTTCCATCCATGTTGTCGCAAATGGCAAGATTTCATTTCTTTTGATGATCACACTCTCAATCTTAAAGGGAAGGGAATCTTCTTAGTACTCTTAAAAATACTACCTTCAATGCATTTCCCATCCATATGTCTACTGAGTGGTTTCATCAGGCCACTCCAAATCATAGCACTTTCATAAACATTGTGCTCCTTATCACAAACATCCTCTGAAATATAATGAAATTATTCATGATTATTTATGATGTAATTTCAGAAAAGTTGCCAATCCCTGGAATCACCCATGCTTAAAATTTTTATAGCGCCTAGCATAAATAGGTGCTTATTGACTACACTATTCAAATGTTTTTTATATGAAATCAAAAGCACAAGCAAAAAAGAGAAAAACTAGATAAATTAGATTTCGTCTAAATTTTATTTATTTGTTTGTTTGTTTATTTATTTATTTATTTTTAGAGAACAAGAGTAAGAGGGAAGGGGCAGAAGGAGAGAGGAGAGGGAGACAATCGTAAGCAGGCTCTAAGCCCAGCGTGGAGCCTGACACAGGGCTCAATCTCAGAACCCTGAGTTCATGACCCGAGCCTAAATCAAGAGTTGCTTAACTGACTGAGCCACCCAGGGGCCCTTCAACTAAATTTAATTTTTTGTGCTGCAAATGATACAATCAAGGAAGTGAGAAGACACTGTAGGTCAACTATACTTCAATTTTTAAAAAAAGAAAAAAGTGAAAAGACAACCCACAGAATGGGAGAAAATATTTGAAAATCATATATGTGATAAAGGATTTGTATCCAGAATACATAAAGACCTTTACAACTCTGCAATAAAAATCAGCCCAATTTAAAATAAATGGACAAATACTGAATATATATTTATCCAAGGAAGATAAACATATGGCCAATAAACACATGAAAATGTATTCAACATTACTATAGTTAGGGAAATGTAAATCAAAAACAATGAGAGATCATTTCACATTTTGGGTGGCTATAATAAAAAAGAGAATAACAAGAGCTAGTGAGGATATGGAGAAATTGGAACCCTTTTACATTGCTGATAAAAATGTAAAATGGGGGGCACCTGGCTAGCTCAGTTAGTAGAACATGCAAATCTTGATCTCAGGGTCATGAGTTCAAGCCCTACATTTTAAAAAAAAGAAAAAAGATTATAAAATGGTGCAGACATTTTCGAAAACATTTTGAAAGTCCTCACAAAGGTAAATATAGAGTTATCGCATGACCCAACAATTCCACTCCTAGTTACAGTTTAGATGTATACTGACAGTGTATACTGTCAAAACCTAAACCAGGTTGATAATTAAATATTCAATTCTATTTAGCTACATCTAATGAAAATAATCTGATAGGGTTAAAAATCACCTCTAATTAAAACTATTTCAAGAATCCTGTACATTCGTCCATAGGCTAATTCAGCACTCAGCGAGCTATTTGATTGTGGCTTCTGTAGCAAGCAAGATGTCAGTCTATATTTTCATGGACCACTTTTATCTGAAATCTTTTCTCACCATGATCCAAATTTCCTAGAATCATAATCTGTTCTTTGCAACATATGAAAAAGTGGAGAAATCAATTATATGTAATTAGACATGGAGTTTCAGAAACTCTATACTGTAGTCTGAAACTCCATACTATTAGAATTTATTAGTAGTAAATTTCTTGGCAACAGAAAAGGAAAAAATAGAAATTTGTTTTATAACAGTGAAGATAACTTCACTTATTTAGAAACTATTCTGTAAAAGAAGTCTTTTATCTGTTCTATGTAGTCTGGACTCCAAAATCTTGAATGAAATGTTGTACTGTCATTCCAGTTCAGATACTATCTTTAATACTATTTAGGAAAAATATTTTTTTAAAGATTTTATTTATTTATTTGACAGAAAGAGAGATCACACATAGGCAGAAAGCCAGGAGGGGGTAGGGAGGAGCAGGCCCCCTGCTAAACAAGAGCCCCTTGTGGGGCTCGATTCCAGGACCCTGAGATCATGACCTGAGCAGAAGCCAGAGGCTTAACCCACTGAGCCACCCAGGCACGCCTAGAAAAAATATTTTTATATAATATTTTAAATGATAGCCAAACCGATTAGTTAAGAATAGTTAAACAAGGGACACCTGGGTGGCTCAGTTGGTTGGATGACTGCTTTCGGCTCAGGTCATGATCCTGGAGTTCCAGGATGGAGTCCCACATCAGGCTCCCAGCTCCAAGGGGAGTCTGTTTCTCCCTCTGACCTTCTCCTTGCTAATGCTCTCTCTCACTGTCTCTCTCTCAAATAAATAAAATCTTAAAAAAAAAAAAAAAGAATAGTTAAACAAATCCTGTAAGATGAGTTGTGGGTATATATTCAATTTAGAGCATAATATCTATACACAGATACAGATATAAATATAAATAATTTAGAGCATGCTTGCATATATGGGTCTGAAGGAATTTTAAAGTCTCCCCTAATAAGACAAGACAGAGTTATGATCTTGGTTTCAAATGTAAGAGAAATGGTTACATTTATGTAAACTCATCATCCTATACCACATAATAATTAAAAATAGCATAACTGTTCCATTATATTATTTATCTAGGCATTTGACCATTTCAGTTTTCATACAGGTGTCTGAAAATTATATAAACAGCTTATAATTTCCAACTCTGTTTTAAACCAAATCATAAGAACTCTTGAAAAGTTTGGAAAATATTCAGATTAATAACAGAGAACACAAGACAAAAATCTGAATTATACCGTTCAAATTTAGAATCTGTACCGTACAATATATAGAAAAATAAAGAGAGACTGGTTTATACCCCCATCTCTACAAATTCAAATAGTATAAAGTTATATTTAAAGACTGTTGCCATCAAAGACATCAAAACATATTTTAATCTCATACATTGAAATACTAAATACTATTTAAATACATGCTGGCTCCTTGTTATAAGTTGTAATACACCAGGAGACGATCTTGACCCAGGAGCAACATGGGAAGTACTGTAATCGACTCACCCTAGATCCAAAGAAGTACCAATAACCTCGACAGGAAAATTAGACCTGTTTCTCCTCCGGGGAGAATTAGTTTCAAATTAGGCATTCTAATTTTATGCTGAAGTGATCCACTGGGGTGGGAGGAAGAGCGAATTTGATTTTCAAGCATCAACAGACCCTATCAGAAGCTTATCAGTTTGGCTATGAGGATTTTGTGAATCCTCACCTTCCTCTCATAATAACCCCAGGGGAATTTCTGTATCTACAATTGACCTGGAACCATTAATTTTGAGAATGAGAGAATAAATGACTAGTAAGTATTTATAAATTGTTGCCCACTACAAACATTTATCTAAAACCTCTACTCCAGGTTAAATCTTAATTAGGTCACCTATTCACCAGCATCACTAAGCCAGCCCATTTTCCCAGACCATAACTGGTGAGAGCATCTTTCCATCTATTTCCATCTGAATAGTCTCACATTAAATTATGCCAAAAAAACAAGCATTCACATTATTGAAAGGATGCAAAACACTGATTAGTTCATCCTCAAAATGTTTAACAAGATCTCAGCAGGAGATTAAAGGAAGTCTAGAGAGAACAATCAAGCTCATGCTAAATAGAAAAATTCATCTAGTCTTACAAAATCACCATTCATGTACAAAGTTACAACAGCAATAATTATGGCCATTACTGTACCTTCATGTATGGGAACAAAACTCGGAACTTAAATTCGTATCAGAGTGTTTCATAGGAATTGGGATCATTCTGTAAATGGGTACAACTTTATGTTAATGTTTGCCATAACGAGGTCCAGCACTTTTCGTATTAGAACTTGGCAGAACTATCCTTCCAGATGGTCATACTCATTTGCATTTTCGCTGCACACATTTCTTTCTCCTTCACTCAAGGCAGTAGAGTGGAAAGGTGTCCGATCCAGGTTCAAGTCCTAGCTTTGCACTTACTACTTTTGCAAATCATTTTACCTCTGTGACACTCCGTTTCCTCCTCCATAAAATGAGGGTAATGATTCCTACACCTCTAGGAGCTATTATGAGAATAAAATGATATAATTTATCCAAAGTGCTTGGCACTGGAAAGCTACTAAATAAATATGAGATGCTTTCCCTACCCGGTATGGAGAGAGGTTTATAAGAAGTAAAGTAGCATTTGAGACACAAACTTCTGAAATTTTGTACAATTCAATTTTTCTTCCAAAACTTAATATTGAAAGTGCTATTTTCCACACTGATGCATTATTCAAATGTAAAAAAGAAAAAGAAAACACCGCTATCTTTAAATAGCATGCATTCCACTTCAGGCTATCTGTTCATGACAATGATCCAGGAACATTATTGCAGTAATGAGGCACTTCTGAAGTAAGTGTTTGGGGCCTGTGAGAACTGGGAAAAAACACACGGTCACCAGCAGTTACTGAGACTCAGTGCCTGGTGATTACAGCACCAACTAACACAAAATTAAAAGGGGCAGGGGTTATTCCAGTTATTTCTAGTTATATTAGGATAAAAAATACATGGGACAATCACCACAAGTCTACTTTGAACAACTAAAGTTCTATGAGATTCAGAAATCATTTGATAAAAACAAATAATCAGTAAAACTGTCTTTATTTTTCAAAGGTCTGAGGCTGAGCCTATGGAAAAAAGGTCAATGCCAGGTATAGTAAAAAAGCAGTTTTTCTCATTGTAATTTTAAGCAGTCATATAAAATAGCACTGGTGCAGAGCCCTAATAACAGCATGAAAATAAACTGTGCCGATAAAAGATAAATATTTTATCATCTCTAATGCCCTTTTTATTAAAACTTTGTGAAAACATAGCTAGATTTTTAAAAATAACTCAAAGATGTATATACATCATTTGAATATGTAAATTATGTTATTAAGTTAGTTTGATACAATGCAGAACAGAGCACAAAAGATTTCATTCAAAAAGTTGGACTGACGATGCATTTCTTTTTTTTTTTAAGATTTTTTTTTTTTTAATTCATTTGATAGAGAGATCACAAGTAGGCAGAGAGGCAGGCCGAGAGAGAGAAGGAAGCAGGCCCCCCAGGACACTGGGATCGTGACCTGAGCCAAAGGCAGAGGCTTTAACCGACCGAGCCACCCAGGCGCCCCACAAGGCATTTCTTTAATGAGAGCCATAAAAGATTTTAGCACAAACTTAAGGAAATGGCCCTTAAATGTTCTGAAAGTAACAAATAGCAACAACTAACACTTTATTTAATACTTAAGACATTATAGATCCCTCAGTTAATCTCTACAATTCAATGGTGTAGGTATTATTAATGACTAGTCTACTGCTTGAGGGGATTAAGGCTTTTGAGGTTAATTTGAGATTAATCAACCCACCCCAAATTATATAATTGTAAGTGAAAGACCTGGATTTCAATGTCTGACTGCAGAACTCACACTTCAGCTACTATGTTATGTTGTCCCATCTTTGCCTCATATTTTCACTGGCCAAGTACTGGATAGGAACGTTGAGTGAAAGCAGAGGTGGGTACACAAATCTACATGGTCTCTTCTTTCAAGTTCCTTAGCCTAATGATTATATGATCTTGGAAGTGGGTAAGTTCAGGCAGAGTCACACAACAACTGCAAGTATTCAAATATCCCTGATTCCTTCAGGATGTTGCACACTCTCCAAAGCTAAATGTGGAACAGAAAAGATGGTACCTTGTTAAGCACAACTCTACACCATATATATTGACAACCTTAGAAGTTTCCCAGAAGATGTACCTTCTGCCCTCATATTTGAACCTTTCTCATACTGTGCAACTCTTAATCTTATGGTTGTGAGTTCAAGCCCTATGTTGTACTTGAATCCTACTTAAATAAATATTTAAAAAGAACCTTTCTCATAATTTGCTAAGCAGAAATATCTGACAGTAACTAAGCAGCAATATTCTATCACAGTGGATTATAAGCAATGATACATTTGTTAAAAGAATAGGTGAAATCAGGGGTGCCCTGATTGAGCATCAGACTCTTAATTTCTGCTTGGTCGTGATCTCAGAATCTTGGATTCAAGCCCCTCTAGGGGCTCTGTGCTGAGCAAGGAGTTTTCTTGTCCCTCTCCCTCCCCATATCCCCTTCCACTTCTGATGCTCCCCGCTCATGCTAGCTAGCTAGCTATCCATCCACCTAAAAAAATGAATAAAATCTTAAAAAAAAAAAAAAAAAAAGTGAGGGACACCTGAGTGGCTCAATGAGTTAAGCCTCTGCCTTCAGCTCAGGTCGGATCAAGGCCCACATCAGGCTCTCTGCTCAGCAGGGAGACTGCTTCCCCCTCTCTCTGCCTGCCTCTCTGCCTACTTGTGACCTTTCTCTCTCTGTCAAATAAACAAATAAAATCTTTAAAAAAAAATAAGTGAAATTAAAAGAAAAGTGTTCTTGGAGTACCCAGGGGCTTTTCAGGAATTGCTCATTCTAAAGTCCTAAGAAAAGAGCTGAATTCCTAGAGGATAGTCAGCTTTCATGTTGTTGGATGTAAGAAGAAAGGAAAGAATCTTCAGAGTAAATGACTGATAGGTAAAAAAGAAAACTAGAAGAGTGTGATAACACTTCTACCAGTTGCAAACAGAAGAAGTAGTGGGAGGCAACCTTGAAGGTATATATGAACTAAAACAAATACTTAACAGTTTAGGGTCTGACAGAGCAACTAATAGGCTAGAATAATTCCAAATGCGGCTTGATAAGATTGGGGAATGGAAGCGAAAGTGGGTTTGGAGATGATTTAAGCTTTCCTACTTCTCTGAGATTGTTTTCTGAATTAATTTATTCCATGCAGATATTCAAGGGAGAAGGAAAATAGAATAAAGGCTACTTATTATTGGTGGAGCAATTTCTCTGACATAGCAGCTCATAACTTATTAAAGTGTAGCTAGATCTACCTTATAGCTGCAATAATGAGCATATCTTTTCAGCGTGTGATTAAATACACATAGCTAGACAGAGGGTGTCCTTCCCCACTAATAACACTAATTCATGGATTGATATATTAGAAATTAACATTGTGGGAAAGCAGCAGATTCTATTTTGTACTTTTTCTGTATACAGGAAGGCTTCTCATGGAAATCAGCAAAGTAAATGTTATGACTACATCAGTAAACAAGTTTAAATAGAAACTCACATGTTCGATTTAAAGGCTCTAGGAGTATTTCACTTGGGCTCAAGACTTTATTATCAGTGAAGAATATATTACTTTCTATTTTTAAAAAATTGTTCTCGGGGCACCTGGGTGGCTCAGTGGGTTAAAGCCTCTGCCTTTGGCTCAGGTCATGATCCCAGGGTCCTGAGATTAAGCCCCGCATCAGCCTCTCTGCTCGGCAGGGAGCCTGCTTCCTCCTCTCTCTTTGCCTGCTTCTCTGCCTACTTGTGACCTCTGTCTGTCAAATAAATGAATAAAACCTTTTAAAAAAATTGTTCTCATTCAAACTCCTTTAGAGGACAGGTACCAACAACAACAACAACAACAACAAAAAAAAAATATATATATATATATAAAAATATATATATATATATATATATTTTTTTTTTTAAATAAACCCAAAGCTGAAACCTAAGTTGGTTTATACAGTTCTTCACCAACTCTTCTGGAGGGCATAATGGTTAGAAATAGTGACAGGGCAAATGGAAGGTAAAGCAGAAAGAGCTCCATCCAGCTCCCAGATACAGGTCTTCCTCTCTTCTGCTCTAGTATCCTTACACTTCAAGGGATTTCTCTTCCTCTCAAAGGAAGAGCTTGACCTCTTCCTTTGACTTTTCCTTGCTTTCCCATTCTCCATGCAATTCAGATTTCTCCCCCATATTTCTCAAATTAGCCCTTAGTACCTAGTCTCACAGTCCCCCACAATGACACGGACTGAAAAATCAGCACCTGCCTGCAATGGTCTCCTCCTCACCTCCATTCAATCTATTCCTCACTAGAATAAAACATCTCGTATCACAACATTCTCCCTTAAAGGATATTTTTAATTTCCCTTCATAGATGAATCTGATGGCTCCCATTTTTTCCCACATCATATCCAAACTCCTAATTACATAAATCATTTACCACCTATCTTCAGGAATATTCATATGAGCATATCCCTACAATTTTAATTAAGGTGTGTGTGTGTGTGTGTGTGTGTGTGTGTGTGTACTCATGTTTGTTTTACATGATTTTGTCCTCTTCTCAGAAATGGAAGGTTTCTCTTGAGTCAACCATTCCTCTTTATGTGCATCGTGAAGAGGATTTGTGTTCATTCTGTTTTCTTCCCAAGGAATGCCCAGTCCCATCATTCTCTTTTTTTCTCTTTTTTTTAAAGTAAAATCTCTACCCCCAACATAGGGCTCCAACTCATGACGCCAAGATCAAGAGCTACATGCTCTACCAACTGACCCAGTCATCATTCTGTTTTCACATCAATTTCCTCTTTACTGAATTCAAATATCACCTCTCCTTAAAGTCATCTCTCATCACACATCAGCAAATAACTTCCCATGCTTGCAAAACCCCACAATGTGTACATCTTAACCTTTCTTAACAACACATAAAACATTCTGTGTGGATTATCTCCTCAGCTCCCTGTAGGTAGAATCCATATCAAATTTATTTGTTTTACCCCATGAATAATTCCTGGTCCATAGTAAATGTTGAATATAACATTAGTTCATTGAATTCAGATTCAATATAAAAAATAAGTACCCAAAGTTATCTGCTCTTCTAAGATCTCATTAAAATTATAATAATCATTTAAAAAACTAGCCCATGGTATCTCCATCTAGGTTCCTCAGAAGCAGACTCTAGATAAGGATTTGAATCAAGAATTTTTTTAAGGTTTTATTTGTTTATTTAACAGAAAGGGAGAGTACAAGCAGGGAGAGCAGCAGGCAGAGTGGGAGGGAGAAGCAAGCTCTCTGCTGAGCCAGGAGCCGGATATGGGACTTGATTCCAGGACCCTGGGATCATGACCTGAGCCAAAGGCAGCCGCTTAACAAACTGAGCCACCCAGGCGTCCCTTGAATCAAGAATTTATGTGAGAGGTAACCCCAAGAAACTTAGGGAGAGGAGAAAATGAGTCATGGAACAGAGAAGAGCCAACAAAGGGTTCATTATCAAGCAAGAGATTAGAACCTATGTCTCAATCCTGCCAGGCAACTCTAGAGCCAGTCTACAACATGCACCTTAGAGTTATCCCAGCAGTAGTGTGAGGGAGCTGGGGTATTTACTCATGCATTCTTGTTAGACATCAGTTGAGGGCTGGGGGGAGCAGACAGTCTCTGGCTCCTCCAGCCTACCCCATGGGCAGACAAAGGAAACTCCTACAACCAGACAGAACCCTCTAAGAGTTGAAGGTGCTGGCAGTTGCAAATGGGATATGTGCTGGGAAACTGGAAGTGAAGAGGGGATATAGGTACCAACAGCATCTACCACACACAATAACAAAAGAATGGTGAGGGAGCCATAAGTGGGCATAAATTTTCAACAGATTCTTGGGAGACAGAAAGAAGATGGAAAGCTAGTGACTGAAACATAAACACAGCCCAGAATACACAGGGAGAAATGTTTAAGCCCAGGAAAAGTGAGGAGGAAAGCTCAGTCTGGGGCTCAATCTACTTTGTGGTATCCCAGTCTCAGAATCGAGACTCAGAGGTTGAGAATGAAACATAGGGCGGAAAATAAATTAACTGTAAGTCTTTTTGCAGGGAGTAGCAAACTGTAGCCTACCACCTGCTTTTGTATATCCAGTGAGCTAAGATAGTTTTTACTTTTTTAAAGCATTGCTTTAAAAAAAAAAAAAAAAAAAAAAGACTATCTGACAGAAACTGTATGTAATCCATAGAGTCTAAATATTACCACCAGGTCATTACAGAAAACACTTACTGACTCTCAGTTTATAGAACAGTCAATTGTCATACAAGCCCTTCCCCCACCTCAGGAATTAAGACTGCCTGAAGTCAGACACTTAACCCTACACAAAAAATCTGAGCTATCTTCTCTGATCATTTTACCTCCTGAGTGCCCTTCCTCAAGAAGTTAATTTGAGGATGTAAGCCAGAGAGAAAACATACTACCCAAGAAACAGAATGTTATTCAGAGAAAGAAAATAAGACTCAGGACCCTAGAGAGGAGTCCGTATAGACAGGACCCAAAAGACACAGTGTCCCAGGAGGGATGAAAAAGAGGGAACTGAATGGATTGAGAACTCTGAAAAAGATAAGGATATGATAAAGTCTATTGGTCGAATGTTTAACGAGTTCATTCTTCCTGGGATTTGAAACTAAGAACATTCTGCACTGAGTGGCAGAGAAGTCCCAACATAAGACCCACAGGGAAGGAAGTGTTAATACCATCTCACTATATAGACTCCACAGTAAATAATATTTATCTGGTCATGCTAATGAAAATGTTATTTATTGACTTGAAAGATTGGGAAGTGGAAGGTGAAAAGAAATGGGAGTATGTTTATCTTATAAAGTGAGTAGTTAAGAGCACTGTCTACAGTCAATGGAATAGGAAAGGAAGATTTAATTATGCTTTTCAAGTATGAAAGGTGATCTGTATGGAAACAGACTACTGATTATTATATGTACAAATAGGACAATAAGGAGGTGAAAAGCAGTTCAGTCCTAATCTACCATATCAAGAAGGAAACAAAATTTGTAAAAAATTAAATAAATCAATGATCATATGGATTCCTTTACCAGTGGAGCATAAGGAATAACATGGAGGACATTAGAAGGAAAGGAAAAGTGAATTGGGGGAAATCAGAGGGGGAGACAAACCATGAAAGACTGTGGACTCCGAGAAACAAACTAAACAAACTGAAGGTCTTGGAGCGGAAGGGGGTAGCAGGTTAGGTGAGCCTGGTTGTGGGTATTAAGGAAGGCATGTATTGCATCGAGCACTGTGTTTGGTGCTTAAACAATGAATCTTGGAACATTGAAAAAATAAAATAAAAAAATTTTTTAAAAGTCAGTGAAAGAAAGAAAAAAATAAATTGATAGTGGTGTGTGTATCTACTTAACAAAACATATTTCTTCATATATATATATATATCTCCACAATATTGAGCCACCTCCTTCCCTACCCACAGGGATGACCAGCTTTAAAACATTTCTGTTTTGACCCTTCTAGTAGTTACTTACCACTGCATCTCTGAGATATTGTAACTTTTTGTAAATTCTTCTGTATTGTTGGACTTTCTTTAACCACATGAATTTATTATTTCAATAAAATCTAATGTTTATCAATGTATGGAGAAATGACAATATTCCTCACAGTGTTCCCCTCACAGATAATGTAAAATGAATGTGTTTAAAGGTTGCTGAGTCTCATTCTGACAACTAAAGGTGACACGAGAGGAGTGGCCCCACCCCAAAAGAGCCCTAGGTCTACAAATGATGCAGGTTAATTTTGTGAAACAAACAGGGGCCACCCTAATAAATATTATGTAAATTAGCACAAAAAAAAAAAGAAAGAAAGAAATGAGGTTATCATTCAAGCAATGAAGCCAGGAAAAAAGTTTCCTTCCACTTCCTATGAGAATACTCGCTGCTTTGAGAACCATGTCCATGTTGTCCCTACACTGAGATTCAAACAGAGTGCCTACATCTTCTATCTACATTCAATATTTACAGTAAAGATACTTACGCACCCCATGCACTGGTGCACCCAAAGCATCAGCAAACACAGCAAATCGAGACAATGTCAGCAAAAGTCTCAACTCATTTCAGTCTCAGCTGAATAAGCTTCATGAGGAGGCATTTGGAAAAAGCTAACAAGCAGAGAAACCAGAACACGTCCGAACTAGCACCCTTGATTACACCTAGAAGTAAACAGCAGAACTAGAGGACAAGAACAATGTCCTCCTGGTAAGAAGTCGGGCTTCACTCATTTTCTAAGTTTCATTTTCAAAAGTTGTCCCAGGTGGACTGTGTTGCAGCAAACTAATCTCAAGGAAGCCTGGACAGAAAATATACGTTGATATTGTTTAGTAAGTGATCTAAACGGTGTACACCTGGCTTTGGTGTACCTGACTGAAGCAAGAATATCCTAATAGTAAGTTATTATCTGTGACTGAATTCGAGAACTTTTCTTCTTCTGTACAACCTGAAATTTATGCAGTTTTAAATAACAGATAAACAGATAAATCTTGGTGAAATATTGAAAATAATAAATATTCCTGATATTAAACTATGACCTAGCAATGCTGATAAAGCAAACTGTTTAATAACAGAAAGAGCAGAAACAGATCTGGCTCTTAGGCAAAACTGTGGGATAAGGAACCTTCAGTGACCCAGCTCTACCAGAGCTCCTCACTCCTACAAACACCCCACAAACCATACCTGCACCCTTCGAAATCAGCCCAGTGTGGCTACTACCTTGTAAAACACAACTCACCTGAATGAGGCTCTGTCCTCTCCTAGACCCAGGCATTAGCAGAAGCATTAAGCCCACAGCGTGGGTATCTATGTAACATAAGAAAATTACTTAAACAATAAAAGCTACAGAAAGAGGGGTGCCTGCGTGGCACAGTTAGTTAAGTATCTGGCTTTTGGTTTCTGGTTCAGGTAGTGATCTCAGGGTCAGGAGACGGGAGTCCCACATCCACTCCATTTGCAGGGCAGAGTCTGCTTGAGTGTCTCTCTCCCTCTCCCTCTGCCTCTCCCTGCTCTAAAATAAACTTTAAAATCTTAAAAAGAAAAAAAAAAAGATACAGAAGGAGAAGGACTGATTATGCTTTTATGAATATTTATAGGGAACATGTCTGAGAACTAATAGGAGTCAAACACAAAATGCAGCACTACACATGCCTTTGGGGTGATAAACAAGGACAGTGAAGAAAGAGGGAAGTCTTAGGGAAAGGGACTCCAAAAAGTGTAGTCCAGGAAAGAAAGATGCCATTACTCCCATTTTCTAGAGGACATTTATGACACATTAAAATGCTTATTAAAGTTTCTATAAGTAAAAATCCAAAAATCATATTCTTTCCCTAAAACTAGTTCACTTCTGCACCCAACACATTTTTAATAATTAATCAAGCTTAACTCCAAGCCATACATAGCTTCACTACAGTATAAGCTTAAATTCCCTCAATTATTTACATTGTTTCACTAAGTGCTTCCAGACACATGTATTTTTATTTGTAGGTATGAAATATAATGAGTTCAGACTTTAATGCTTTGGTTTAATCATGCAATAACACAGCATACCATGTAGGAAAGAAAAAATTTAGCTTTTTATAATATTGTACTTACTGTGATGGGACCAACTGCCAAGTGACAAATGATTCATATTATTGACTACGCACTACATTTGTTTTGATTAGTGAATGTATTGCTGAATAGTTAATGGCATGTCAGCCATTCATTTACAAATACATGTTTCCAAGGATATCATGCCAAGATATAAAACATTTCCTAAGAGCTAGTACAAAACTTAGCCGACAACATAAGTAATCCTTTAAAAACTAAAATTTTTCCACTCCACAAGTTTTTGTACAAATTATATAGAGTATAGTCCACATTAAGGCTATCTTACTTAATACAGAGGCTATATATTAAAATGGTAATAATTTTTTTTGCTGAATTATGCACAAAGCAACACAAGTAAGGCTTGTGTAGAGAGATGAGCTTACAAAAGGAAGCCTAAGCAACTGCCATGTGGTAAGCTGGACAATGATGAGCACATTGAGCCAAATGGAACCATAAAGATATACTACGCCTGAACAATGCCGTTAGCTATGGACATCTAGGCAATCAGAATGTTGTGTCAACCAACATTCAAGAGGTAATCAGGAATCACGGGAGTTTCTCTGAAGCTAAGATAGTGGAAAGCTTGAGATTAAGAGGCAAACAGTATCAGATACAAACAGTACCAGAAATAGAGTAATCAAAATAGGAACTGTTGCCACATTTCTTTACAGTTATGCAGTATGGAAAACCCTTTCCCACTCCAGCTAAAGAGATACAGAGAACTAGCTCTCTAGGATAAAGATTAAGAGAGAGAGATAGATATAGACCCAAACACAGACATAGATAGAGCCATCTATACTGCCAGATGCCCCGGATCTCAGGTGGTAGGACTTTTTTTTTTTTTTTAAGATTTTATTTAGTTCCATCCACATCGTTGCAAATGGCAAAATTTCATTTCTTTTGATGGCTGCATAGTATTCCATTATATATATATATATATATATATATACATATATATATACATATATATGTATATATATATATATATATCACATCTTCTTTATCCATTCATTTATTGATGGACATCTAGGTTCTTTCCATAATTTGGCTATTGTGGACACTGCTGCTATAAACATTCGGGTGCACGTGCCCCTTTGGATCACTACATTCATATCTTTAGGGTAAATATGCTTAGTGAAATAAGTCCATCAGAGAAAGACAATTATCATATGATCTCCCTGGTATGAGGAATTTGAGAGGCAAAGTGGGAGGTTTTTGGGGGGGTTGGGAAGGAAAAAATGAAACAAGATGGGATCAGGAGGGAGACAAACTGTAAGAGACACTCAGTCTCACAAAACAAACTGAGGGCTCCCAGGGAGAGAGGGGTAGGGAGAGGGTGGTTGGGTTATAGACATTGGGGAGGGTATGTGCTATGATGAGTGCTGGGAAGTGTATAAGCCTAACGATTCACAAACCTGTACCCCTGGGGCTAAAAATACATTATATGTTCATTTTTTTAAAGTAATAAAGATTTTATTTATTTATTTATTTATTTCAGAAAGAGAAAGAGAGCACATGTGAACAGGAGGAGGGGCAGAAGGAGAAGCAGACTCCCTGCTGAGAGGAGAGCCCTAATGCAGGACCCCGGGATCGGACGGCAGATGCTTAACTGACTCAACCACCCAGGCGCCCTAATGGTAGGACTTCATCATGTCATGATTTTATAGAACACAACATGATGATCCTCATTTCTAAATTCTTTAGATGTAGACACCTCAGTGTTTAAAATCAAAAGCTGTGGTGTCAGACTGCCTGGGTTTCAAGCCTTCCTGTGTGAATAAAGAGAAGTTAATCTTTCTAGACTGATGCTTTGTAGAAAAGGGACAACAATACTAACTACCTCATAGAACTGTAGTAGTGAGGATTCATTTCTACTTGCATAGCTAACAAGCATCTCAAATTCACTGTGTCCATTCACTATGCCCAATATGAATCACTGATCTTCCTCTTCCAAACCAGCTCTTTCCATAGTCTTCATATCTCCACCATAGTTTTCTTTTTCCATTGCACAGGACAAAAGCCTTGAGTCATACCTGATGCTTCTTTTCCTCTCGGGCACCACATCCTATTGGCTCTATCTTCCAAACACATCCAGAATCCAGCCACTTCTCACTTCACTCCCCATTACAGAATTCCATTCCAAGAACCATAATCTCTGCTTAGAGACCTCCAACAGCTTCCCAATTGACTTCCTCTTCTGATTTTTGCTCCCCATAGTCTATTCTCATCATAGCAGTTAGAGGAATCTTGTTAGAATGTAAGCCAGGTTGTATCACTTCACTGCTCAAACCTTTCATATAGCCTCTAAAATAAAAGCATAAGCCTGGGCTCCAGTTGGGCAACACTTTGGGTTTCCACTCAGGTCACTATCTCAGGGTCACGGGACAGAGCTCTGTGCTCGGTACAGAGTCAGCTTATGTTTCTCTCTTACACTCCCTCTGCCCCTCTCTCCACCTCTAAAATAAACAAATCCTTAAAAGAAAGTAAAATGAAAGTGCAAGTCTAAATGATCAGTTCCGTCATTTCTCCTTAACTTCATCTCCAGTTAGTCTCCTCCTTGCTTGCTCTGTTCCCACTTCATGGGCTTCTCTGATATACTGGGAATGAATGTGCAAAACTACTTCCTCCTCTAGGCTTTGCACCTGTTCCTCTTTCTCGGCCTTTCTTCTTCCAACTATCCAGATGTCTTCAGCACCTATTTCGAGTCTTTGCTCAAATGTCATGGTTTTAATGGGGGCCTTCCCTGACTAAACTTCTTTAAATTAAAGAATTCCCAGGATTCCTGGGTGGCTCAGACCCTCAACTCAGGCCATGATCCCAGGGTCCTGATATCGAGTCCCACATTGGGCTCCTTGCTCAGCAGGGAGCCTGCTTCTCTCTCTGCCTCTGCCTTCCACTCTGCCTGCTTGTGTGCACTCTTTCTCTCTCTCTCTCTGACAAATAAATAAAATCTTTTAAAAAAAATTCCCACATTCACTTACACACCCTTTCTTCCTTTACTCCTTTTTTTTAAAACCACAAAACTTATCACCATATAACACATGATGTTTTACTTATTAGTTTTAATTATTACGTGTCTTCTCCCACTACAATATAAATCCCCAGAGGGCAGAGGTTTTGTTTTTTTTTTTTTAATTATCTGGTGGTATATATCCCCCAGAGTCTAAACTAATACCCATCACAGAGACATTTCCCAATAAATATTTATTAAATAATTGAATAAGTTAATAAGTACAAAACATCTAAAAATGTCTGATACATATTAAGTATATACTAAGTATTAGCTATTATTTATTCAGTGTATTCATTTATATAATGACTTCTAGTTTCTTAAGTCTCCTCAGTATATACTTTGATCATAGATTATTTTAGCTTCAAAGCATTTTATTGTTCCTTAATGTTTGGGGTTATTTTTTGTCTTCAATATGCAATTAATCTAACATTAAAAACTCTTGATCATAAAGGTCCAACGACATTCCCTACAAGGATGATCAGTTAAAAATTAGCTTTTAATAGCCATTAAATACATATTTTATCTCTTTAAATAGTCTCTAAATACATTTTCCCTAAGTATATTTTATGTAAGGAGAATTACAAAAAGTCCTAGTCCTAGATACATAATTTGTATATTATATATTATATGTAACATATAATATATAATTTTAATTTATTTAATTTAAATAAATTAAATTTAATTTTAATTATTTAATTTAATATATATTATATATATTATATATATATTTATATATAAAAGTCCTAGATACATAATTTGTATATATTTCTCTATTCATTTTCTATGATTTCTTAAGTGTTATCAGCTAAATGAGTTTAAACAATTAGTTAAATCGGGCTCCTTGCTCTGCAGGGAGCCTGCTTCTCCGTCTGACTCTGCCTTCCACTCTGTCTGCCTGTGCTCGCTCTCGCTCGCTCTCTCTGACAAATAAATAAAATCTTTAAAAAAAAAAAACAATTAGTTAAAAGAATTTTATGGAAGCACTGAAATAAATTACATAAAGAGCAAAGAAAACAATCTAGCATACCATTATCTTCTTCTATCATTCTCGTTGCTTCTTTTTAAATTCCATACAAAACAGGATCATAAGTCAAAAATATGAATAGTACTCAGGTGGCTGTTTGGAAACCAACACAGCTAGAGCTCTCTGAGTTAGCATCTCTCCATAGCAACAGCACAAGGATAGCAAGTGTTCATAGTAGATATTCTGCCTCACTATTAGAAAACCTTGATTGTTTTTGCATAACTTTGCTGGCCTAGGCATTTTGTTGTAATACAATTTTTGCCAAATCACTTACTAATTTAAAATATACATAGGTGCCTAGCCTAGCTGGCTCTGTTGGTAGAGCATGTGACTTTTGATCTCAGGGTTGGAGTTCAAGCTCCACATTGGGCATGGAAACTTTTCAGCAAAAAAAAAAAAAGAAAGAAAAAAGAAGCGGCGCCTGGGTGGCTCAGTGGGTTAAAGCCTCTGCCTTTGGCTCAGGTCATGATTCCAGGCTCCTGGGATTGAGCCCCACATCAGGCTCTCTGCCCAGCAGGGAGCCTGCTTCCTCCTCTCTCTCTGCCAGCTTCTCTGCCTACTTGTGATCTCTGTCTGTCAAATAAATAAATAAAATCTAAAAAAAAAAAAAAAAAGAAAAAAAAAGAAAATAAATAAATAAATCCCAACTTATGTTTTATATATATAGATATATAATAACCTTTAATTAACCCAAGATTTTACATATTAAATGTCTCATTCTTTCTCCCTCCTAACCAATAATATAGGTATATTGTGCCATATATATTTTTGCAAAGTACTTTAAGTTTTAAAAAAATCTATGTTGCCAAATTTCAGCACTTGAAATATAAAAACATTGGCATACAAAATCTACCCTGTGAACTAAAATTGGACATATTATCATAAGTATTCTCATCAATAAAAGTATTCTTGATTAAAAACTGGGATCTTTGGGCTTTAAATGCTTATTATAAACCACAGAGTTAAAATCTGCAGTTTAAACCCTGAAGGTAGGGATTTCAATCAGGAAATGAAATGGACTCTGAATTATGACCCTTAATTTACCAGGAAAGAGGTGGTTGTAATCAGGAGAGTGTCACACTTGGAAAACTACCGAAAGTAATTCAGTCTTTGCAACTGTACTCACATTACATAAGCATCTATTGCTAAAACGTTAAAAGTAGAGTCTTATTCAGACACTTCCCAAAATAATACACAATAACAACAACAAAACTACCCACAGCATAGAGTAAAGTGATTATATTTCTAGGGTCAAAAGATGCTGATCTAAATCTCAGATATACTACTTTTATTATAAGATGCAAAAAAAAAAAAAAAAGCAAAATCTGAAGTTAAGCTTTAAAGAATACTTATGGACAGTTGTAGGATCTATGAGCCTAGACAATAGGAAGCAAAATTTGCAGCATCTTAAACAACAAATTATCACCCTGTAAAATAAAGAGGGTGAGCTTCTCATATGACTGGCTCTAAAACTTGCAATTTGAGAGTCAGATGCAAGTATTTATGTTTTCTTACATCATCTCTATTGTCTATAGTCTATATAGTCTCTATAGTCTGTATAGTCCATAGTCTTCTGCTCATGGAGAAGAAACGGGATAAGCACTAGATAACCAGGCTTATTAGAAGAAAGGACCATGACACCCTAGAGTTATACTGCTTAAGAATTCATTGGCTCTAGAGAGAATAACGTGTTAGGATCAGTAACTTAATATATTTCAGAGACTACTTTTTTTTTTTTTTAAATCAAAACCTAAAATACAAGATTAGTGCCTAAGGGGAGAAAAAAGTTTTTCTCAGATACCTACTACCTGTGATGCCTAGCTCTGGGTACATGTCAAAAAGTTAGAAATAGCCTAAGGCACTGGAAGTTTTAAAAACAAAGGGTATTATTCAACTTCGCCCATTTAAAACTTAGACAGGCCAGACCCTGAAGGCTGATGAAAACAGCCACATTCACCATATAATGACTCCAATGATTTAATTCTCTCATTACCTAGAGAGACCATTAGCATTAGTAGTAGTCTGAGGCTTAAAACAGAAATTGGAGGGGAAAGTAGCACTTTATATTACAATGTATGATCAAGTTTTCCAAAACCAAAGTTCATTGTCTAAAAATTGGTCATGAAATCTACCTGCTAAAATTGTTCCATGGTGTATCTTGGCTTTAAAGAAATGGATCTAGCTGAATGAATGAACTGGCCTATATTCAAAAAGCTTGAGTCATTTTGGTCCACTGGCACAAAATAATAAAAATGCCAACTAGTTAATACCACTATTAGGACCAACAATTTAAAAGCTGCATTGTCAGCAATGAAGAATGTAATTTCAAAATTTGTAATGAAAACTCTCCTCTAATAACTCATAAAAATGATGTATATGGGATATAATCATACAGGAAAGGTAGACAGTATTCCAAAAATAATATTTGCGCTCCACTTATATACAAAAGCATACTTGGAGCTGAAAAATTATTCTTGGCCACAACCCATTAAAAAGTCACACACACAGACACCACACACCAAAAAGGTATGGATTTTTGAAGTTTGAAGGTATCATGGAAATGATCTAATTCAGCCTCTCCTTTAAATGAAGTGTTCCTATACATTCTAAATTGTTTATAATTCAGAAAGCAGAATCCTCTTCCATCTTTTTCTTTTCCTTATAAGCTATCGGTTAGAGAAAGAGGACCTTCATTATCCATTATTTCATGAACTCGAGCGAGCTTCATTTTTCTCTCATCACTTCATCCAAACACTCTCCATCGGGTCTCCCTTCCTCTACTCTTGACAGCGTCCCTTTCAGAAATCTTTTCATAATAGTTTCGCTATTTAAATGAATCTTTCTTCTGAATAGACCAGAGACAGATACCCAGATTGGTGATCTGACCCCTTTTCAGTAATTCCTGTTGGGTTGTGTCTAGCACCTCTTTTTTGAAGTAGGGAGGTAACTCTCACCCAGTGTCCTAAGTTTTGCATTCTCAAGTATTTAAAACAACAGAACATCTACCATTCCTTATGTTGTTATAGATGTAACAGATGTTACAGATGTTATAGATGTGATTTCGAATAAAACTATGTTATGACGTTGTCTTTCTGAATTGCCACCCAACTGCCTCAAAAGGAGAAATCCAAAATAAGAGGCTGAAGGCCCTCACTTGAAATGGCTCTGTTCCTTAGAAACTGTCCTTTTATTGAACTGTTCTGTGATTCAGCCCAGGTGGAAAGGGCATAAGGCAAAGGTAATTAAAAGGCCGATAGAAAGAGCAGCACATTATCCTAATTACATTCTTCCTGGTGTAAATAAACCCATCTGCTTCAGTCGCTACATTAATAAACTAGCCCAGGTATCTATCAACTAAAATAAAAAATCTGGACCATAATAAAATTGACAAATGTATCCTGCATTAGCAATGAATTAGGACTATCAGTATTATCTATTAGTAAACTTAAAAAGCTACAGTCTTGGGGCGCCCGGGTGGCTCAGTGGGTTAAGCGGCTGCCTTCCGCTCAGGTCATCATTCCAGGGTCCTGAGATGGAGCCCCGCATCGGGCTCCCTACTCAGCAGAGAGCCTGCTTTTCTATCTCCCCCTCTCCCTGCCGCTCTGCTTACTTATGCTCTCTCTCTAGCTCTCAGTCAAATAAACAAATAAAATATTAAAAAAAAAAAAGCTACAGTCTGCATATTTAGAAGATGGATGATTCACAAATGTTTTCTTTAAGATTTGGGAAAATAAGATCCAACTATAAACACTACATTAGTTTTATTTTGTTTACAATTTCTAAGTAAACTTCGTGATCAGGAAAGTAAACTATCCTGTAAATATCATGTAACTAGCTTCCTTATTCTAATTTTGTACATAAAATTGCCATTAGATAGAATTGGGGAAAAAGCTGAAATCCAGACTCAGAAAATCCACATTCACACTCTTGGCCCCGAAACTTACTGGCTGCATAATTTTAGACAAATCACTTACTCTTACTCAGCCTTGGTTTCCAATTTATAACAGCAATGATAACAACAGTGGGATGCTTTGTCATGGAACTGTAAACCACTTTGCAAATATTAGCTTTCTCTCTCAAAAAAAAAATTTTTTTTCTGTTAGATCACATAAGAAGAATTTACTTGAATGACTAGTAGCACAGTCTTTGGAGTCAGACAGTCTCAGCAATTACTCAAGGTCAGTAGGTATTTGCTGAGCAAATAATGAAATATTTGTTCAACCTCATCCTATGTCAGAATTCCAGTCAAATTGTGTATCATCTCCAAACTTCAATTTTCATGTATGTAAAATATACAATAAGAATACCTACTTCAGTGATTCTCAATCACAGCACAAATGAGGAACTCTAGTCTCTGACTCAGTAGGTCTGAGGCAAGGTCTAGACAAATAGTATTTGTATGCTTCACACGTATTTGGAAAATAACACAGAAGTGAGAGCCACTAAGCTTCTTCTCAAAGCTATGGTGAAGATTAAATGAGGAGATGCATACAGATACTTAATTAAGAACACATACTTAATTCATATAAGTATATAGATCATATTCTGCTTTTTTTTTTAAGATTTTATTTATTTATTTGACAGACAGAGATCACAAGTAGACAGAGAGGCAGGCAGAGAGAGAGGAGGAAGCAAGCTCCCTGCCGAGCAGAAAGCTCGATGGGGGCCCGATCCTAGGACCCTGAGATCATGATCTAAGCCAAAGGCAGAGGTTTAACCCACTGAGCCACCCAGGCGCCCCTCACATCCTGCTTTTTAAAACATTATTTTATGCATATTTATAAAAATATTTTATATAACATATGAGATAATCAGTGAATTATTAAAGCAGTGCTTCTCAAACTTTGGCGTGAGTCTAGTGGGATGTCAGGTAACGTGTAAGAACAGATTGCTGGGTCCTACCCCCAGAGTTTCCAATTCAGTAGGCTTGAGGTGGGACCCAAGAATTTGCATTTCTAGCTGGTTCCCAGATGCCACTGATGCAGCTGTCCAAGTCATGACACTTGGAGAAAATACTGCGTTAGAGAAACATTAATCACATCCGAAAATTATGTCTGTATAAAATGAAAACAAACAATAGTCAGGAAATACAGTATCAAAATTTTATAGTTTCAATGTCAGCGAATTTAACTGTTTGATGATCTGAAATACAGTCTTATATGATGACACCTTTCTCAACAAAGCCTCAGAAGACTCCTAGGGTGAATGGGAAGGTCACATCTTTGCAGTCCCATTGCAATTTGTATCAATTTGCCAGGTGTCGTTGCACTTAGCTTTGTAGGGAAATGAACTGGTAAAGCATTACTTTTTCCATTTAGTAGACAGCAAGGTCCTTGGAGGTAGAGATCAGGTCATACTTATCTATGTACCCTCAGAGCCCAGCACAGTGCCTGCAGACACTCAATAAAATGCTTAATGAATGAATGGAAACTCACTTGGCATAGAGTAATTTTGTGATTTTTTTTTTTAATTGTAGTCTCATGGTAACCCCACGGTAAAGTTTAGAGGTATACAGACAACCATCTCCCTGTCATACCTCTTTCATTAGAGCAGAGGTTCTCAAAGGAGGTAAACTCTCCTACCACCCTCCTAAACAAAAGTTTGGCCTAAACCAAAGAAATAATACCAATAGCAACAATTGGCAAGCATATAACAGTTTGTTTTACCAACAGACTTTGTAACCTGGGGCTCTATCACAAAGTTAGTTAGTGGTAGATTAGAAGAAAAAAAAATAGTCTCACTCTGAGTCAAACACTCTTTTTTTAAGATTTCCTTCTTTACTCTTAGCCACCTGGTCTATTATCTAATCTGAACCTCATCAGTAGTTGCTTCACCTCTGACAGCTCACTTTCTGTACTGAGGCAAGATGATGGCCTATGTCAGGAGAGCCCTTCCCTTCAGATGGTATTTTGATAATTAGCTTATTTTTATGACTTTTTCTTCAGCTATGTGGCTCAGTTCTTTTTTTTTTTTTTAAGATTTTATTTATTTATTTAAGAAAGAGACAGTGAGAGAGAGCATGAGAGGGGAGAGGTCAGAGAGAGAAGCAGACTCTGTGGAGCGGGAGCCTGACATGGGGCTTGATCCCAGGACCCTGAGATGTGGGATTATTCTTTCTAGAATAAGATATCTGATCCCCATATCGACTCCATAATGTTTTTCTTATTTAAATATATATATATATATATATATATATATATATATATATATATACATTTATTTCCTCAATAATACATACAATTAAAATGGTTTGATAAATGCTGTAACAAGTGAAAGCCTAAGGAGGTATAGAGGGACTTAAAGCATGAGTAAGCAGAATTAAAGCACCTTTTTTCTACTTTCTTGTATTGTGTGTGCATGTGCACGCACACAAACACCACTCTAATTCCAGTCCATAAATGAAAGACCTCTGTTGCCCTACCTGCCATGTCATCTACAGACAATAGAGCCAATTCCAGAGCACGTGGTGAAAGCAACATTGAACTAAAGTCATTTTAATCTAGACTTGCCTAAGTTCTGGCTGTGTAACTTGGGAAAGTAATCTTTACCTCTCTGAGCCAAAGTTTATTTATCCAAAATGAAGTTAAGCGAACCCATTGGTAGAATCTTCCATTTTTAACACAGCCTGGAGTTTTAACTCTAATGATCTCTAACTATGTATCATAACTTGCTAATCAGAAATTGATTGAAAACTATCTTAAAATTTTAGACTTTAATATTGATGAGTATTTCAAGGTACATTATTTTAAAAATATGCTGAGCCCTAGTCACATGAATTTCACAATCAATACTAAAGAAGGTAAGAAAAACTGACATCACAAATGGAAATACATCAGCTTTTAAAAAATTGAAATGAAAAATGAAGTTCTAAAAGGGAAAAAAGAACATGTTTAAATATAGCATAAGAGTGTCTAAGTCAGATCTAAATGTCATTAGTGTCTTCAAATGAAATGTTAAAAGAATTCTCATTTGTATCATAGTATCTGACTATCTACAGAGTAGAAAAATAACAAGATTAAAAGTTAGGAAAGCTGAACCTCAGTATGAATAATATCCCATTTGCAGGTAAACCTTTTAAAAAACTGTCCATATGTCACAAATAAACTGACATTCAAAGTTATAATGAAATCATCCAGTGCTATGTAAATTGATAATAAGCAACAAAAATTCTTTGGTGAAAGTGCTTTCTTTATCTTTAGAAATGGGGAAAATACTATCTACAAATTTTCTCTCCCTCCTGAAGATTAATGAGCTAACAATTAAAAGGTTTCATACCTTGGAGGAAAGCTAACAAGGCAACAGATATTGGCAGGTCATATGGTACCTTTTTCTTTTAAATCATATTAATAAGAAAAGAAAGATTAAAATCACAATGTCAAATAATAACAACCTTCACATCAAGTTAGTTTTTCAAGATATAATATTTAGCTCCAGATCTTACCAAAACGTATATAGTTAAATACAAATAGATAAATTAATTTGACAATCCTTAAAATTATACTTGGTATTAAATAGCTGTGGTTTTTAATGAAACCATTTTCAATAAATTACTTTTTATTAACCAAGACTAACCCAAAATAAGAAAATAATTATACCAAAGGAAGGAAGGAAAGAAGGGCGGGAGGATGAGAGGCAGGGAAGAGAAAAAAATATCTCTCCAGGTATTTCAAAAATAATTCCAGAGTAATGGGATTTAAAGACTCCAAATGTGGAAAAGTCATTTATTAGAAACTGAAGAGTATCTCTAGGTGACAGTGATATATCCTCTGGAAAAGATACTGCCTAAGGGCAGCCTTTCATGCCTTGTTCACCACTCTCATCCCATTGCCTACATTTTTAAATCAGAATTTTTCTGTCTAAACATACCTGACTTCAGTGTTTCAAAAACATCTCAAAGGCCCTGACACAGAAGTTATTTATTCCCTGTAGATCATGAAACCAACTTTTTATGCAATAAGTTTTTCTGCAGACGAGTTCAACAGTTCCCTCTTTTAAGTCTTAAAGGAATAAAAAGAGTAGGGGCACCTGGGTGGCTCAGTCGGTTAAGCATCTGCCTTTGGCTCAGGTTGTGATCTGAGGGGTCCTGGGATGAGCCCCTCATAGGGCTCCCTGCTCAACAAAGGAGTCTGCTTCTCCCTCTGCCTCTGCCCCTCCCCCTGCTCATGCCCTCTCTTTCTCTCTCAAATAAATAAAATAGAAAGAAAGAAAGACAGACAGACAGACAGTAACAGCTTCCTATTATCCAGAAACAGATTCACATTATAGATTATTCAGAAATAGTCTGGGGAACTCTTCCTACTATGGGAAGAAGGAACACCTGCCCTGAGCTCTGTCTATCAGTCTCAGTTTAGGAGCAGGCATAAGTGCTCTATTCCATTCACTGCAAAAGAACTACATCCTAAAATTCACTCACATATTTATTCAACTAATTATTATTGAACACTTACTAAGTGTTAGGCATCAAAATAAAAATTTACTAGTCTCTAAGAAGTTTATACTTTAGGGGGCGCCTGGGTGGCTCAGTTGGTTGAACAGTTGCCTTCAGTTTGGGTCATTATCCCAGGATCCTGGGATCAAGTCCCTCATTGGGCTCCCTGCTCAGCAGAGAGCCCGCTTCTCCCTCTCCCTCTGCCTGCCTCTCTACCTACTTGTTCTCTCTATCTCTCTGTCAAATAAGTAAATAAAAATCTTTTTTTTTTTAAATGAGCTTATGCTGGGCAGCATACTTTGAAAATAAAAAAGTTTATGGTTTAATTTCATTTTCATGTGAAAATGTACTGTCAATAAAGGAAGAATAGGACAAAAAGAAAAATGAATATAAAAACTATAGGAGTTCTAGTTAAAGGAAGATGATTTAGCATCACTTTCTTCTGTACCTTTTTGTTAGAACTTGAGCTATTATTTTATATCAGACCTTGGAATAATTTTCTAGCTAACTTTCTAATTTATAGCATTATTACAAGATAATACTCTCACAATTTGGAGCTAACATCGGATTTTGTACTATCCAATCAGTACAATTCCCTAGATACATCAATAATAAATTCACTTTCCCTTTAATGGGCCACATTAACTTTTAGACTCAGATGCTACTGAGCCTCTTTAATCTAAATAGATAGTTCAACATGGTAAATGCACACACACATATACACACAGATGTTTATTAAAACATTGTATACACAGAGAAAACCTGGAAAATTCAGCTATATATGTTTTATATACGTATATATATATTCAGTTATAAATGTTATATATGTTAGTTATGCTACTGATTATCATTAAACCATAAAAATTATGAAGACTATGTAAAAATATAGAGAAATATGTATGTTTGATTTATTCAATGTTATAGCCATTTAGTATCTATGACATGCCCAGAGTTATACCAGACATTTTGGATTATAGGATAAATATCACACAATCAGAACCCTCAAGGAGCTCACAGCGTAGTCGTGGACATCTATGGAGGGCCCTAAAGAAGTGGATAGCAAACGGGCATGTGTAAACCCCAAGCTGTGCGAGGCAGCAGTCCTTTGCTGCAATCCAGTAAAATGCAGGTCCAAATTGGGGCACATGACAACCTACACAAAGCCAGGTTTGATCCAAGAGAACTAAGTCAAGATACAGAAAGACAGAAAGCAGCCCTACCAAAGAGCAGAGCAGAATGCTTCCAGACAACTGGCTTGGGAAAGGGTGCTGTTCTTTCAGGCACCAAGCACAGACTGGCTGGCCTGAACTGCCTGATGGTGTCACCAGAACAGTGGGAGGCAGGGGTGCAGGAGTCAGCTATGGCACGGGCGATGTTTCGACCCTGGGTTGTTAAGGCGCTGACTGATTTTGTCAGATTTTTTGGTTCCTTTTGCTTCAGGGCAGTGGCAAAACTGAAGACCCACAGGACTGAGAAAGGAGATGGACTCTACAATTTAAATCATCTGGGAGCACTAATAGAAGCATGTGCAAGTCCAGGAGCCCCAGAGAGGAAGTGCTTAGCTCGGCTATAGGGTAGGGGCAGGGCAGGAGTGCCAGAGGGGAAGATGGGGAAAGTTTCACTGAGACTGTAGGGACATTCGTGTTGAAGCTTGAAAGATAAAAAGGGATTTTCATCATAACCAAAAAATCTAGTATCAGAAAGACAGAGAAGCACAAAAGAATGTGTGTGGTCCCCAGTGTTAGAATGGTAGGATCATTAAACTTAGGATAGATGTGGGAGGTGGTGGGAGATAAAGCAGAAAAGGTAATTATGGGTCAGATTCTAGAGAACCTTGTGTGCCTTGTTGTGAAATTCTGATTTTTACACTGGGGTGGTAACAGAGAGCCATTATTGGATTTTAAGGATGTGAAGTGATCAGATTTGCCTTGTAGGAATACAAGATTTGCAATAGAGTGAAAAAATTAATTGTAGATGATGAAAGTCTAATGCAAGAAGACCTGTTAGTGTACAGGTGGTTCGTTTCATACTAGAAATGATGAGTGCTCAGTTATACCTTGGAATTAGAGAGAAGTAGATGCTTAGGATCGACAGTAGTGACTGACTGGATCAGGGCTAAGCAGGGGCATGGAAAAATGAAGGATAACTTCAGATTTTCAGCTTGTGAAACCAAGTGGATAAAAATGCCATAAAATAAAATCACAGCTATGGAGAACTATACATGAACAAAGACTAAATGAAAAAAAATAAAATAAAAGTGGGGGTTAGGACAGTAGGATGGTTTCCCAAAATCCTTTCAGTGTTCTATTGTACATACAAAATTATTTGGGACTACATCTAGGTTTAAATGCAGGCTATGCAAATTACTAGTTTATAACTAAATAGATTAGTTAACTTCCATGGATTTATTTTCAGCCAATATTAATTTGTTTATAATTCCTCTCGTTTTGAAGACGATTTAAAATAGTTTCAGAAATACCTACAATTCAACAAAACAAAGTATATGGAGACGACGAGAAACAAAATAAATCCACAAATGTCTGATATACAAGTCTTGAGTGAACTCTCAGACTCAGTTCTGAGCTTCCTAGCTGTCTACCCATAGTAAGAGACGCCATGAACTCTGTTTATCCACTGTTAGCTAGTGGCTTCTCCGAGAATCTTCTCCATCAGATACTCATAACACAGATACTTTTGTAAATAGTGATCAGCACAAGAAACAATACCTGCAAACTTAATAGGATGTCAAGCATCTCAATGTCAATCAATGTTACAACAACTAAGCACAAATCAGCAAAAACACGTCTGTGGGGGCCAAAATAGCCCAAGCTGGGTAAAGAGCTATTTCAGGGTCTGGCTGACTCCAAGAAAAAGTTTTAGCATATCTATAGGAATCAAAGGACTGCATGTTTATTCAGGAAATCCTTCGTAAAGAGCCCTCCAATAATCAAAGACTTGATTATTGAACTGCTATTTTAACAATGGCAATTCTCTAGAGTTTTTTCTGCTTTAATACATTAAAAACCCCATTTTTCAGAAATACAGGATACAGAATAAAACCTCATTAAACAGGACGAATTACAGGAAAGAAGTCTAGACTCACAAAAATTCTAAATACTCAAAAGATATTTCAATCTTTTTAATATAAGAAATTAGCTTTAAAAATGCCCATTGAGAGCTTTGGTGAGTGCTGTGAAGTGTGTAAACCTGGCGATTCACAGACTGTACCCCTGGGGATAAAAATATATTATATGTTTATAAAAAGTTAAAAATTAAAAAAAAAAAATGCCCATTGAAATTCCTCGAAGACTTCCTTTAGAAAGTTGTTTCGAGGCGCCTGGGTGGCTCAGTCGTTGAGTGTCTGCCTTCGGCTTAGGTCATGATCCCAGGGTCCTGGGATCAAGCCCCGCATCGGGCTCTCTGCTCAGCAGGAAGCCTGCTTCACCCTTTCCCACTCCCCCTGCTTGTGTTCCCTCTCTCACAGTCTCTGTCAAATAAATAAAATCTTAAAAAAAAAAAATTGTTTCTAACGTATATAATTTCCTAACATTTAGTGCTGCCAAAACCTTGAAAACTGTGCTTCCCAAGTAGGTTAAACAGGTTACAATGCCTCTCTTGACCCACAGAAACTTGTGTATAATCTATTACTTTGCTTACTCTTCATCATACCTAGGGCATTAATTCAGAATCCAGCAGTGAGAATCTACAGAGGTTAAAACATAAGGAGTGTTTAGAATTAGGCATGTGAAGTGTACGTCCTCCTTTTGTCTTCATGTTGTTTCTATAGATTACTAAATAAAAGTTTAATGTGTGGGAAGTGTGATAACAATTCAATGCAGTGTTTCCATGAAGTTTCACGAAGTATGCATTTCAATGTAAGGCTTTTGTAGCGGGTAAGAAGGATGAGGGAAGAGGCAGATTCCAATTTTATTCGTTATAACTACAAGTCTGTCCTACCCCGTACAGCTAAGATACCTCTGGACACATTTACTTATGACCAAAAAATTTTTTCACAACTTAATGGTTCTTCTTTAGTCACTGATACTCTTGCACTACAGTAAAGGTGTTAGGTCAGCAGAATCAATGTCACTGCCATGGGAAAAGAATGTGATGACTTTCTTGTGCAGCCAAACAAAAGAACTGTGAATAAGAGGCTGAAAACAGTGAATAAAAAGAAAAAATAACTTAATTCAAACTGAAAAATACTGTTAATACTTGAATTTGTGTAGTATTAATGTCTATTAAGAATGTTTTATAATATTTTTTTTCATTTTGTGACTTTGGGTATTTTTCAACTAATATTTACAAAATGGACACGATCATAGCCTAACTTTAAAATGACTTTTAAGTTCTTTGTAAGGAAAACCTGGAGTGACAATAATTTTTTAATAAAATTTTACTGTGGGGATGCCTGGGTGGCTAGCTGGTTAAGCCAGGTCAGGTCATGATCCCAGGGTCCTGGGATCGAGTTCCCCATCACGCTCCTTGCTCAGCAGGGAGCCTGCTTCTCTGCCTCAGCCTGCTACTCTGTCTGCTTGCCTTGAGCACACTCTCTCTCTTTCTCTCTCTGACAAATAAATAAATAAATATGATCTTTTTTTAAAAACTTCTTAAAAATAAAATAAAATAAAATTTTACTGTCAATTACAAAATCTTTTTTTTTCTCTCATGATTTGAATACTGAAACACAGGCAAATGATCTACAAAATACACCCCAAAATCCATCCTTTAAGTTCTTAAAAATGCACAAATTTTAAATTGCTTCTTATAAAACTGGATTTTGGAAAAAAATGCACTGAATATGGCAATTCTTTTTTTTAATCTTTTTATTTTTATTTTATTTTTTTTAATTCCAGTATAATTAACATATAATATTATGTTTTGTTCCTACAGGAAAATTGCTCAAGCACTTAGGACCAGTCCTGACTGGTGTTCTTTACATGATAGGGTTAGTAAGAGTGCAGCTCTCCGCTAAAGTCCTAATGGCCAAAAGAAGCCACAGAAAAGTAGTTTGGGGGCTACTCATCTTTCACATTAAAGAGAGATAGAGCCAGAGCTTAACAAAACATTGTGGTTTTGATCCTTTCTTTCACAAAATATTCAGACATATGCAAAACAGGAATCAACAATGTGAAATTGTGGTACCTCAACTGAACTAGCGATTTTTAACTGTGACTTTAATGTTCCTTTAATATCACGAACCCTAATGAGAAACAGTGTAAGTTTACTGAAAAACTGTAAGATGCAATGGCAACCAACAGACGAGGGAGAAAGGAGGGGGCAAAGAGAAAGCAAAGAGAGAAATGTTCTTATTTTGAACCCTAATTGTTAAAAAGTTGTGCCTCGTCTAAACAGAATAATGAGATAGGTAAAGCCAACTGTTTTGGATTCCTTTTTCAGAAATAGCTTCCTAGCTCCCCTCTGGAAGAATAGAAAAATAATGGGGCTAGCCCGGAAATTCTCAACCTCCCTCCGTGCTATTGACAATTCAAACCAGGTCATTCTTTGCTGTAGGGTCTGTCCTGAGCGTCCTGGGATGTTTACCAGTCTCTCTGGTGTCGACTCACTAGATCCCAATACCACTACTCCAGTCATGACACTACAAGACGGCCTCCAGACACTACAAAAAGTGACTCCAGTGTATTTTTTATTTTTTCTTTAGTTCTTTTGAGCTTTTCACCTGAGAGAATGGACTACTACAGCCAGAAACATGATGTCTAGTAAACCGTTCTCTCCTGGCAACTTTCTCCTATTGTGGCATATTTTATTAAATAGTTTGCCCAGAGGTCCATTTATATGCCTCTTTTAGTGCTATATTTACTATAAAGAAATAAAGATAAAAAGAAACATAACTCAGTGACAGAAAGTCGTTCTACACGAACTCTTCCTTATCTCCCCAGGAAACTGTCAAAAAAGCAACCAAAAAATGTAAAATAGTAAAAGAGAGGTTAAAGTCCATCTCAAAAAGCAAAGAGTAACACACAACACGGAACGAAACCTATTATTTCCCCCATCTCAAAAAAATCAAATTCTCTTCTCTAGGGCTCCTCCCACTCCCAGCCGCAGCACCTCTGCTTTGCCCCTTTTGCAACAACACCCTTCAAAAGAGCGAAGGAAGCTTCTCTAATCCTCCGCCCATCTCTCGTAACCTGGTCCCTTCAGACCATCACTGCCACCACAGTGAAACCACCCTTGCCAGGGTTTGCAGTCACCTTCACGTTAATAAATCCAGTGGCCATTTCTTTTTTTTTTTTTTTTTCAAAGATTTTATTTATTTATTTGTCAGAGAAAGAGCAAGCGAGAGCGAGCACAGGCAGACAGAATGGCAGGCAGAGTCAGAGGGAGAAGCAGGCCCCTGCGGAGCATGGAGCCCGATGTGGGACTCGATCCCAGGACGCTGGGATCATGACCTGAGCCGAAGGCAGCTGCTTAACCAACTGAGCCACCCAGGCGTCCCCCAGTGGCCATTTCTAAGTCCGCCTCATCTTACTCCACCTATGGACAGCATTTAAGGCAGCTGATTATTCCTCCTCTTTCCCACGCTTTCCCCCTTAGCCCCAGGACCCCACGCTCTCTTGATTTCCCCCTTACTCACTAGTTAGTGTTTTTCAATCTCCTTTACCGGTTTCCTCCTCTTCTCTCCTTCCTCTTCATATCGCAGCAAGCCTGGGCTCAGGTTATTTATCTCAGTCTGCACTCATTTCCTGGTGAGTCAGCCAGTCTGTGGCCTTAAATACCACCTATGTTCTGATGACCCAAACTGCCTCTCTCCCAGACTCCAGACTCATATATCCAACCTCCTATTTGTCACTTCCACTTGAATATCAAATAAATGTTTCAAACCCAGGTATGTCTAAAAGTGAACCCCCAATCTTTCCCCCTAACTTTGCCCCATCCACAATTTTCTAATAACACTGATGGCAACTCCATCCTATTAGTCACTCAAGCCAAAAACCGTGCAGTCATCCGTGATGCCTATCTTTCTCTCACCCTCCACACACCGTTAGTTCAGAAAACCATATCAGCTTCACCTTCAGAATACATTCGGTTGTCCTTGCATTTCTCATGTCTCGTGCTTTTCCTCTAATGGATGCCACTAGCATCTCTCAACTGAAATACTGCAAACATCTTACTAGTCTCTTCTGGTTTCTCTCCTTGCACCTATAGGACACTCTCAACACAGTAGCCCCAACAATTCTTTCAAGAGGTAAGTCATGGGACAGCTGGGTGGTGCAGTTGGTTGGGCAGCAGATTCTTGGTTTGGGCTCAGGTCAAGGTCTTGGCATCCTGACACTGAGCCCCACAGTGGTGGTGGGCACTCCACTAGACATGGAGACTGCTCAAGATTCTCTCTTCCTCACCCACTCATGCTCACACTCTCTCTCTCTAAAATAAATAAATCTTAAAAAAAAATAAAATGTAAGTCATATCATATCACTCTTCTGCTAAAAACCTGTTGAAAACCTTCAAGGTTAAAGTCAAAGTAATTTATTTCACTTAATTAATAAGCTAGTGATTTTTTAAAGTAATCTCCATACCCATTGTGGGGCTTGAACTCATGAACCCAAGATTAACCTTTCTAAATTCACCCAACCTGCTCTCTGTTTATCTAGAAGGTTATTCCCCTGCCATGAGTAACTATTTAACCTTCTCCAACATTACCTCTCAATTAGGTCTATCCTAAGCATCCTATTACTACCCACAACTGATCTTCTCCATCATCCCGTAACAGCGTTCCAAATCCTCCTCACCGTGCTCTACATTTTTTCACAACATTTTTCAATTTTTAATATCAACGATTTGCTTATTAGTGTTTATTATTCATTACCTATCTTCCCTATGTAGAATGGAAACCTCAAAAAAGCCTCCATTTTCTTCTCTGGTAAGTCCCTCAGAATTGTACCTAGCGCAGAATACGTCTTCAGCTAATATTTGTCAAATGAATGAGTGAAATAAAATGGATGAATATCCCACTCTGAAATAGAAGGGATTGCAGCCTTCTTCTTCTTTTTTTTTTTTTTTTCTTTATCCTTTTTCTCACTTTCCTGGTTACACATCAAAGCACTAGCTGGGCTGGGAGGGAGAAGGGATTCTTTGGTAGGAAGGAGTAGACAAATATAACTGGAGACCTTTTTACTGGTAGATTATAGGTTTTAAGAGACTTTTTGTCTTTTCAGTTTCAGCTGTGAAGTCTCAGGCTGTCTGGGGATTTTAGGACTTCTGTGTTCTCTCTTTACCACTATGATTTTTAGTTCAGTGGGGCTTCTGGTTGGAAGGTATCTTCTAAACTGAGAGAAACAAAGGAGCTAGGGATGAGGATCAAAAAATATGGGAAAGTGACAGGCTGCTAAAAGAAACTCCAGGAAAACAGGAAAAGAGAACTTTAGGTTTTCAATCCAATTCACTACAGTAGGAAAGACGTCTAAAATTCAAGGACATGCCTGAGATTAGTAAGAAAGATTGTGAACTAGAGTGTTCCTTTTATTCTTAAGAGACTGAAAGTGACAGATAGGGTTCAAGATAACTGTCAAAATAAGTAAATTAATCCCATTGTAGCAGAGTGTTTTTAAAAATATATATATTCTGGGGCGCCTGGGTGGCTCAGTGGGTTAAGCCGCTGCCTTCGGCTCAGGTCATGATCTCAGGGTCCTGGGATCGAGTCCCGCATCGGGCTCTCTGCTCAGCAGGGAGCCTGCTTCCTCCTCTCTCTCTCTGCCTACCTCTCTGCCTACTTGTGATCTCTCTGTCAAATAAATAAAAATCTTAAAAAAATATATATATATATATATATTCTTCCACACACATCTCCCCTAATATTTATATACCCCTGAGAGGGCCTCGATCTCCCAAGAGAGAGATGCAAAAATAATAAATTACAAATATATTATTATCTAATGTTATGCAACAAATTACTCCAAAATTTAGTGGCCTAACACAATAGTAACCATTTATTCTCTCACACAGTTTCTGTGATACAGGAATCCAGAAGCAGCTTAGTGGGCATTTCTGGGTTAGGGTTTCTTGTGAAATTTAGTCAGATGTTGACTGAGGCAATGGACAACTGAAGGTTTAACTGGAATGGAGGGTATGTTTGCAAGGTTGATCGCTCATATGGCTGGCAAGCTGGTGCTGGTTCTTAGCAGGAGGGCTCAGCTCCTTCCCACAGTGGGCCTTTCTACAGGGATATTTGAATGTTTTCACAATACATCAGCTAGTTTTCCCTGAAGTAAGCAAGATAGGAAAGCAAAAGATACACAAGAGCAAGGCAGAAGCTACAATGCTTTTATGTACAATGTAGCTTTCTACTATACTTTACTGGTCACACAGGTCAGCCCAGATTCAGTGTAAGAGGGAAGAATGTAAGGGTATGAATACCAGTAGACAAAGGACATAGAGGACATCTTGAAGGCTGGCTACCACAACAGTAAAATCGTTTGTCACATGAACAGCAAAATACCTCAATTCAGGGGTGGCTGGGTGGCTCAGTGGGTTAAGCCTCTGCCTTCATTCAGCTCAGGTCATGATCTAAGGGTCCTGGGATCGAGCCCCATATCGGGCGCTCTGCTCAGGGAGAAGCCTGCTTTCCCCTCTCTCTGCCTACCTCTCTGCCTACTTGTGATCTCCCTCTCTGTCAAATAAATCAATAAAATCTTTAAAAAATAAAAAAATAATCTCAATTCATCTTAATGTTGACGTGGATGCATCTTTTCCTGCTTATACCACTTCAAAAAGTGTGATCATTTATTCACCTTGTTTTGCCTTTCCATCTCTAGTGATGGAGAGGCAAAATATAATGTGATATATATATATAATACATAATATAATATAAACCCATTATACAATATCATCTTACATCTGTGAGCATTTTTTTTATTAACAATGTATTTTTAATTTTAAAAGAAATAAAGTTGTGACACTTCTGAGGAAAGTATAAGAAGATATATCATCCTCTTGATTCAGAAGGGAAAAAACATGATCTACCTTTCTACATTAGGTTTGATAAACCTTGAGGGAAATGAACAGATATTAAAATACTGGATGTAAAAAAAAAAAAAATACTGGATGTAGACAATGTAAAAAGAGTCACTGGACTTGGTTATGTCTCTATCCACAGTATACAATTTACTCCTAGACCTCAGGAAAGCACCTAATGTCTTTGTATCTCAATTTCCTCATATGTAAAATGCAAATAATATTCATTCACATATGTAAAGAGTGAAGTATGAATGTAAATTGGAAACTGAGCTCTATCATACATATGTAAATATATATGTAACATATAAAGATAGAGATATAAATAGAGCTAGATATAGATCTGTCTTACACAGAATATGTTTTTACAAAGAGTAAACTTGGAGCACCTGGGTGGCTCAGTTGGCTAAGCATCTGATTTTGGCTCAGGTCATGATCTTAGGGTCCTGGGATCCAGCCCTCAGTGGGGAGTCTACTTTTCCCTCTCCAGATGCCCTTCCCCCATTCATGCTCACTCTCTTGCTCTCTTTCTCCCCAAATAAATACATGAAAAGTCCTTTTAAAAAAAAAGAGAATAAACTTAACCAAATTTGAAATAGATATTTCTGGACTTAAATTATATACACGTATATATGTACATATAATATATAATATGCATGCATGTATATATACATGTGCACACAAACACACACATATATACAATCAGGACATAAATCTTGGCTTATACAGAATATATATTTATAAATAATAATCTTGATCAAATTCCTACAGACCTACACTATTCATATGTGGCAGCCATCACTCACCTCTTTATCATTCTTCTAATAACTCTGTGGACACTGAGCATTTCTTCTAACTCAAACATACTGTGATTCTCAATACTATGAAAAAGAGCTGATGTCACAAACGCATTATGTTGCAGTATCACTAAGGGCCAGATCCATTCTTAGTTACATAATCCCTGAGGTCCTACCAGCCTTGCTAGGCTCAAAAGAGAGACTTAGAGTTCAAAGAAAGAGACAGAGGGGACTAAACAAAGCCCTAACACAACAAAAATTCTTAGTATATTCTCAGTATTAATCTTTGGCAAAGCAGTAGACAGTTTGGAGTTGGAAAAAGGCAATGGAGGGCTTTAAAATGTTTATCATTTATATCTTTCCTAAACACCATAGCACTTTCTAATAACAAATGCTTAGGGAGTAGAAAATCATCCAAAACACCCCATACTTTCCTACCCCCTGCCAATATCTCCACGATAAGATCAGAGACCCAAGGGTAAACTTTCCCTGCTAACTAGCTGTCAAGCAGCTCCCTCCAACAAATGACAGTTTTTATCATTCTTTCATGCTGCTTTCATCTGTGAGATCTGTAATCCATAAGAACAACCTAATAATGATTAAGTAAAATCAAAGTGATCTTTTAAAAGCCTGCATGCTTTGTTATAAATGCTTCACAAGTAAAAGATCAGTCAAAAGCATAAAGGTACCCTGATTTGAACTTCCTTTGTGTTGGAATTAGAGTGTTTCTTTTGGAACACTCTCACATCAAGCTTCCGCTTCTCTTGGCAAAAATCATGAATTGGCTGATGTTGTTGTAGAGGTTTTCCTATGTCCCCTTTCCCACCATCACTCTTCTTTCATGGACTCCTTTCCGTTACCTAGGAGTCCCTCCTGCTGCCTTCCGCATTCCACCTACCCACACTCATGTTCCAGACTCTTTACAATTCTCCCTTCTAACATTACAGTATGTTTGTCCAAAGATTAGGCTTCTTTGTGAGTCTTGCTAGGTGGCTAACTAACCCAACAATCATTACCACAATTTTGAATTAGTACTTGTTTTCTTTAGAATTGTTTTTCAAGCAGAAATTTTTAGAAATTCTATCAACATCTCTGCCCAAAATATTGTAGGTATTTTGGTAAGCAGTAGGAGAGGACACTTGACTATAACTAGGCCTTTTAGAAAAGTGAAGTCCATTGGGTTGCTTTACTTGGCCTAAGGAGTTGATATATGTGTAGGGGTTCTGGACAGACCCCCAATAAACCCCGCCCCCAACACACACACACACAATGTGCCACTTTGCCATATGGATTGATTTGAGATGAAGGCACCTGCAAGCTCAAGAAAAACTATGTCCTTCCCTTAGCCACACAGAAGAACCAAATTGGAGGTCTTTCCCAGAATAAGGGTTATTAATAGAGATCAATTTTATCTGAATGATCTATCTGTATGGTAGGGCAAACATCTAATTATAAACATCTGCTCTCCTTATTGCCTTGTGAAATGCATTCCTTTCCTCTGGAACTCCAGACCCCTAACTCCTTCTCCTAAGTTCAGAGTGACATATATACCTCATTTTGCCTGTCTTTGGAATTTCCATATCTATGTGAAATCTCCGTATATATACTTAATAAATTTCACTTTAACCTGTTAATCTGCTTCATGTCAATTTTTTTTTTTTGAAGAGTTTGTTTATTTGACAGAGACAGACACAGCGAGAGAGCAGACACAAGCAGGGGTGGGAGAGGGAGAAGTAGGCTTCCTACTGAGTGGGAAGCCCGATGCAGGGCTTGATCCCAGGACCCTGGGATCATGACCTGAGCCCAAGGCAGCCACTTAATGACTGAGCCACCCAGATGTTCCTGTTTCTTTTTCTTTTTTCTTTTTTTTTTTTTTTTTTTTTTTTTTTACTTTTAAGTAAACTCTACACCAACACGGGGCTTGAACCCACAACCTTGAGATCAAGAGTTGCAGGCTCCACCAACTGAGCCAGCCAGGCGCCCCAGGTCAATAATTTCTTAGTCCTGCTAGAAGGACCTTTGAGGTTTAACAGGAATTCTTGCTCCCTGACATATGAAAGCTGCTTTTTCTGATATCAGCCTCAAGGATAAGAAAGTAACCTCAACCATCCAGTTGGCTTCCCACTGCACCTAAAATAAAACGTATACTCCTGTTGAGGGTCAAAAACCACTCCCTACTTGTCTTTACCTCATGCACTACACTCCAGCTGAACTGCCCTCTTCCTTTCATACTTGAACATGCCAAACTGCAACATCATTCGTGCCTTAAGACCTGCATTGCTACGTTCCAGCTTTTGGCATGTAAATTACTTTTCATTTGGTTCCCACCTCAACTGTCACCTCTTCAGACAACCTCAAGTAATCCTACAATCACTTTTTAGCACATCATCCTATTTTCTTTTCTTTGTTTCCACAATAAGTGTACTCTTTAATCCCCATCACCTATCTCCCCCATCCACTCCCCTCTTATAATCAACAGTTTGCTCTCTATAGTTAAGAGTCTGTTTCTGAGTTTGTCTCTCTTTCTTTTTCTTTTTCTTTGCCTCTTTGTCTTATTTTATTTTCTTCATGGTATCATAACTGTGACTTTTTTTTGTTCATGTGATTGTTTACCTGCTCTTTCCAGGCCCCCTACCAATGCACTTAATCTGCGTTGCCTATCATGCTCATCCCTGTGTCCCTCATGTTTTGCACAGAACGTGATATGTGTTCAGTGCTCAGTAAATATGTGCTAAATGAAGGCATGAAGATGAATCGAAGCATAACTTAACATTTAAATTTAAATAACTGAGAAATCCTGCACTAATATTGGAAGGGGGGCACAGTGTTTAAGGTCACTATAACTAATGTAACTACCTTGTATTTATAAGACTTTTATTGATCATGGACTACAGCATTTTTTCAATAAAATATAAATATTGGATTGATAAATATTCCACTTGCATTTTTGTTTTGTTTTGTTTAAGATTTCATTTATTTATTTAACAGCGAGAGAAAGCACAAGCAGGCAGAGAGGCAAGCAGAGAGAGAGGGGGAAGCAGGCTCCCTGCTGAGCAGAGAGCCAGATGTGGAGCTAAATCCCAGGACCCTGAGATCAGGATCTGAGCTGAAGGCAGAGAGGCCTAACCCACTGAGCCACTCAGGCACCCCTCCACTTGTGTTTTTAAAAAGCTGTCCTTTTTTTTTTTTTTTTTAAAGATTTTTTATTTATTTATTTGACAGACAGAGATCACAAGTAAGCAGAGAGGCAGGCAGAGAGAGAGAGAGAGGAGGAAGCAGGCTCCCCGCTGAGCAGAGAGCCCGATGTGGGGCTCGATCCCAGGACCCTGGGATCATGACCCGAGCCGAAGGCAGAGGCCCCAACCCACTGAGCCACCCAGGCGCCCCTAAAAAGCTGTCCTTTTGATGAGATATCACAAATGAATGCCAGGATTCCTTGAGAAATGCTGCCAACTCTTCCTATTCTTCTGTCAGTGTTAAGAAACTACATTTCCCTTTGGCCAATTTCTAGCTGTTCTATGTATATAGTATCCATTGCTAGGACTTCAGAAGCCAATGAGCAACTTGCTTGTCACATGCCCCAACAAATGATCTCTGGCCCTATGCAGTGTATCTAAGCAGAGAAGCAGCTCTCCTAAGATAATAACCAACACAGCATAGAATACTCTTAAACCTATGGTTTATTATTCTGCAAAATTTACCCTAGGAGGCTGCCAAAAGAAAAAAAATTAAAATAAAAATAAAAGTCCAGAAATCGAGCAATTTGGTTTTCTACCAGGCAGTCTCCATTTAGCTAGTTGTAGCTTACAAGCAGATGTCTGAAAGCAAGCAGTTCTGCAAGCCTGCAGTCAGATGCTTTTGTAGAGCTGGTTTTTTAAAAGGAAAAATTGAGGCAGGTCAACGGATTACAACTTCCTGGGCTTGCTTTTGTTATCTACAAAGTATCACTACTAAACCTGCTTTGCCAAAGTGAAACTCCAAGGCTTAAAAAAGAAAAACAAGCATCTTTCCTTCTAAGAATTAAATAAGCTGGTTTAGAAAGAAAGAAAGAAAGAAAGAAAGAAAGAAAGAAAGAAAGAAAGAAAGAGAAATTCAACATTAGCAGAGAGGGGGAAAATGCCCACAAGTCAGTAAGAGCAAAATAACATACCTTTCCCTTTAAGGAAAACATGTAGCATAAGAAAACCTTATTTTTTAAAAACTGCAATGAAATTTCTTGAAGCCACAAATCTTAGGAAAGCTTGGTTATTAATTCTTCCAGAAGAACTATTAACACTTAAATGACAAAACTCTATTAACCACTATTCTTCAATTATTTCACCATCAACTTAAATTTAAGGAAATACACACAATCCTACCATGGCATCCAAAGCAAAAATTTCTTGGGTGTTTTTTGGTGGGTTAGAGAGAATTAAGAGGAGGTGTCTTTTCATCAAACCTCTTATACTGGTTCACTTCTCATTAATTTGGATTTGTGTGTGTGTGTGTGTGTGTGTGTGTGCTTCTGTCCAGGTTAACTTCAAGAGTAAGGTTGTCTTTAAGCATGTACTGCAAAACTGTAAAATTTTTTCTACTGTTCATGGACCATTTACAATCTGCAAGGTTTGGAGTGGAAATGAAATGTATTCCTGCCAATGGATAGCCCCATCAGCAGTGCTGAAAAACAATCCTTCTGTTTTGCTCATCAGGCCATATGGTTCCATAAAAAAGGAGCTAAACAAAAGTGCAACTAATGCACCTTGTCAATCTGGATATAGAGGAATTATCTGATATTACCATAAAGAAATTGAAGATGAATATATCCTCTCATTCTTCAAGTCGTCTACCACTATAAACATATACTAATTAATTGGTAGAATAAAAAATCAGGTTTAAGGCCTTTTCTGTATATATATACATACATATATACGTATGTATTGTATATGTGTGTGTGTGTGTGTGTGTGTGTGTGTATCAGTTTCAAACAGAATCCCAGATGTTTTGTAGTAACATCTTCCAAAAATCTTCCAAAAGATTAAGGATTATGGCTTAAAACCCCTTCTAGTAAGTGATTTGAGTACCCCAGAGCAATTAACAAGAAAGCTGAATCACCAAGATGAAGTTGTGTCCCGCTAAGTGACCTCTAAAGTGGAGCTAAGTTTCAACAAGCAGGACTTGGGGGGAAAGCAAGAAGCATGTCAAAGCCGAGCGCGCTGCTGTAACCTAGCCGTTATATTCAATAATTTACAGGTTCCCATCTCAGAGTGGTGGTCCTATTTTATATAACCCTAAAGCACGTATGTCTCCGCCTACCGGTCCAAGAGGCCCATTGGGTCGAAATCCAACTTCAAGCACCGGCCCTTCCTCCTCCCCAAGTTACTGAGGTCCGGCCCCCCACCCGCAGGCGCACAGCGGTCCTCCGCGTGCGCGGTTACCGAGCTGACTTCCACCTCCCTGCAGTGCTGCGTACAACCTCTGGGCTACCGCCGGTTCCCCAGCGACAGCACGGGAGTGGGAGGGAGCCGTCGACCTGCGACCTCTAGGAGTCCCCGCGCCTGAGGCCGGTACACGAGCTCCCGCTGCGCAGCGCTCGGCGAGTCCCGGAGACACACCCCTCCGTCCCCCACCCCGCCAAGCCGGATGCTGCCCACGAGGCTCCCTCCCGGTTGCAGCCCTGGACCACCCCAGCAACAAGCTCTTCCTTGTCCTTTCTGCCATCGCTTCTCCTCCCCTGAACTTCCCAACTTTGGAAACCCCGGTTCCAAAGGAGCAACAGGGGGCACTGCTCGCCTGCCCAGGTCGGGAAGGGGGAAACAGCGTGCAGGGACCCGGCCGGTAGCAACTCCTCTTAAGCATTGGGCGAAAGGACAGGCAGACAGCTACTACCTCCTCGGGCTGGAGGTTGGGAAAATGGATGCAGAACTTGTCACCCTAGGGATGAAGGGGCGGTAGGAGAGGGGAGGTTGGGAGGAGGGAATAGGAAAGACCAAGGAAAAAACTCACTCTCTGCACACACACTCGCGCGCGCACGCGCGCGCGCACACACACACACGCACACATATGCAGCCTGTTTCCTAAAAGGACGAGACGCTACGAGCCAGGAGTCTCTTTTCTCCCCAGTGCCCTCGGGGGGGAACGCGCAACAGATACCCAAGCTCTCGGAGTAGGAAAGGGGTGGGGTGAGAGAAAGAATCTCCAGGTTTCCCCAGGTTAGAAAAAGGAGACAAACTCCTGTCAGAGTCTCCCCGGAGGCAAAGGCAGTGCTGAGGTCCCTCCACCTCCCAGAGAAGGCAAACTCTTCCCCTACAGACAACCTTCCACCTGGCGGAGTCTGGATGTAAACAGGCAGGACCCCGGGGCGCACCGCGGGTGGGAGGTGGGCTGGGCCGAGGTGAGAACGAAGCGGAACTCACCCTTGATGCTGGGGGGCCCTCTCTTCTTAGCCATCTTCTGCCCCCGCCCCTCCCCCAGACCCCCCGCGCGTTTCCTCCGGCGGCCGCCGGGCTACCGCAGCCCGCTCGGCGGTTTCCAGGCGAGCTCTCGCCGCGGCTCTCTGCTCAGCAAGCCCTTTGTTGCTGTGATGGCATCTGCGAGACGGCGGCGGCGGCCAGGCTGCGCGCTCGGCTCGGCTCGATTCGTCTGGCGCGGGCGCCGCCGCCCCTCTGGTCTCGGCCGCGCAGCGCTGCGAGCCTCGCGCTAGCGCTGCTGTGGCCGCTGTGGCTGCGGCGGCGACTGTTGATGCTGCTGTGGCGCTCCAGCTGCTGGAGGGGGCAGCGCAGGGTCCCCGGAGCGCCCGCCCAGAGCTGACCTCCCCTTTGCCCACACCCTCCCTCCCCCACTCTCCCACCCCGGTGTCCCGTCTGAGCCGCCACCTCCAATCCAACCAGGGACGACGCCGTCATCTAGCAGCCGCTGCTGGGGAAGGCGGTGGTGGCGGCAGCGGGGGGCTGCTGGGGGAAGCTGGGAGCCCTCGGCTCTCTGGGGCCAGGAAGTGGAAAGCCAGGCTGCCCGACTCCGGTGAGGCCCGCATTCTGCCTGCCAGCTTTCCTTCGGGTCTGTGAAACCCCTTCCCAGGCGGCTGGACGTGGTGTGGGGGCCGGGGGGCGGGCGCGAAAGACACCCGTCTCCTTAGGCCAAAAAGAACTCTCGCTAACTGCAAGAGAAGAGCACGGGCTCGAGCAACTCGGCCCAGCCACCGACTTCCCCAAAATCCTCCTCCGGGAACCAGTTCCGAATGAGCCCAGGGGCGCGCGAATGCCTCTGCCCCTCCAGAACCAAAAAGGGAAGAGGAACACTGGAAGACAGTGGAGATGGGAAATCTAATTCCAGGCGCAGCCCTCCCCCAGACACTTGGAAGGAATGACCTAGTTCACGCCCTAAACTTCTTTAAAACGAGGACTCTAGACAGTTCCCTTGGGGCTGTAGGAATAGAGGGAAAAAACGTCAAGCTCTCAGATGTTGGGGGGACTGGGGTGGGGGGAGGTGGAGTGATTTCTTGGTGTCCGGTACAAATTTTGTCCCTGTGGTTGCATTCTTTCTAATTGGGAGTTTGGAAAGTTTTCATTTTCCTAGAGGAGCTGTCCTCTTCTTGCGTGCTGATAAGAGAAGGAACCTCCCCAGTGACCCAGGACTGCAAGGGCATGCAAAAGTTTAAGATCCGTCCGAGAATGTAAAAGTAGTAACCAGGCTTCAAAAGAAGGGCAGAAGAGGTAGAGTAATGAGGGGGTTACCAGTGTACAAAAAGAATACAAAATCTTTTTTTTTCCCTTTACAGGAGCTGACTTTTCCCTTAAACCCACATACTAATTAACAGTGATCTTACTAACACTTCTTTCCCTTCCCTCCCTACATTTCCAACCTAATCAGATTATCTAAATATCTAGTGATTCCATTCAGTACCACTAGCCAGAAGTAGCCCCAGCATCACTGGTGTGTAGCAGAAAGAACACTGGAGTTCAAATGCCTGGTTTTGAATTTTGCCTCTGAAAACTTGTAGAAGTCCTCTCTTCTTCTGTTTTCTGGTCTGTAAAATATCATCTCAAAGATTCCGTCCAGCTCTAATAAATGTCCTGAGATTTTTTTTTTTTTGTATTCCAAAATCATAACACGTTTTTTGCACTCTTCCTGAATTTGCATCATGTAGTGTATTGAATTAAGTCATCTAAAGAACATGTGAAATACCCAATCCCTCTAACAACAAAGGTATGCATTGGATATAAAATACAAATAACAAGCTTATTTTAATTAGCAAAATAGGCCCAGTCTCTGATTTAATCCAGAACTTCTCTGTCTGGATGCCCGCCTGGTTCAGTCAGTAAGAGCATGCCATCCTTGATGTCAAGGGTGGTGAGTCTGAGTCCTACCCTGGGGGTAGAGTTTCCTTTAAAAACAACAACAACAAAAAAAAAAACTACTGTGTCATCTCTTCAAACTCTTAAGGTGTACAAGTATTAGGCTTGTAAATATTCTGAGTCCATTTTATGTGTTTCATATGTTATCATTAAGTACTAATTATTGCCTTCCTTAGAATAATGTCTTCTCATTTATTAATTACTTTTGCATCCTTTATTTCATTTAATCCTGACTATATGCCTGTGAGTTTAGACTGCAGGTCCTGTCTCCCATATTTTATAGGTAAGAAAATGAGATTCATGAAGGTTCACTGACTTGTACATGGCTTCCAGTACTTTGATGCCCTTCAAACTCAATACCAGGCTCTTCCCATGATACCAACTTATGAAATAAAATCTTCCTGCCTCAGACCAGAGAGAGGTTCCTTTTTTTTCTACTTACTCCTTCCATGGTTATAATACTATTCTCAGCAGAGGGAGCTCAAAGATTAAGTTGACAAATTATGTCTATTATTTATATATATGTGTGTGTGTGTGTGTGTGTGTATGGATGTAACTAACAAGTTTTTATACTTGTAGCACTTCAAAGTGTTTTTACACGTGTTTTCTCAGTTGGAGGTCACAACTATCACAGGAGATCATCTAGAGGTTTTATTTAGCCCCACTGAACAGATGAGGAAACAGACTCGGGGACTTCAAAGTCACAACACCTCCTCCCAGGCCACGTGTTGCCTGACTAGCTCACACTGCGTATTTGTGTTTAATGGCTGCAAGTAGAATGCCTATTAAAATATATGACACAAGCAGTCTAAATAGATCTACTGTATTGACTGAAGGATAGGGACTGTGCAACACTCCCAGGTTACCTTGTAGGAATGGAAACCTAGAGAGGTCAGGATTTTGGTTTTTCAGTAGGAGTCAGGAATCTAGAACAAACCTTTGTTCATGTTGATTAACACATAAAACAAAGTAAAACATGGCAGGCCTAACGAGCCACATCTACCAGTAACATTGCAGCCTTATGGGCTGTGTCTCTGGGTCTGTTTTTATATCTCATCAACTGAGTTTTATCATCAGAGAGCAGGGATGGAACTGAATTCTTGGGTATAGTTCTGGTTCTGATGTTATCTACATGCCCTCAGAACTAAAGATCAAGATTTTGACTCAATCAATCATGATTTCTAAAGAGAGATATTGAGAGATTGGTGTTTCTACATTTCTGGCTGTTCTTGGAGCCACCGATGAGAATAACTACAGTAAATCTAGTAATTTTTAAGTCACATGTGATTCTGCTGGGCATAAGGAAACTTACACATTTTATTTGATGATGATGATGATGATGATGATGAAGAAAAGAAGGATAAAATTGGCCTAATCTCTATTTCCCTTACAGAAATATTCTGAATGAATACTTTGAAAAAATAGTCATGGTGCTAAAATGGCAACTTTAGTTAGACATAGTATAATCATTCTTCTTAGATCATTCTAGCCCTATCAAGACTCCCTATAGAGTAAAAGATAATCGGAATAAAGGAAAGGAATACATGTTCCTCATTTGAAAGTAGCAAGTGAGCTCAACAGGGAAAATGAACTTGTCATACATATTATACTGAAGACCAAAATGAAAATATAATTCATACTACACAAGGCATAATTGGCATTAATTATATGTTACTGCACTTGCAGTAAAAAGGTTGAAAAATATAATCGTCAGAAGAGTATTTCTTGCTGAAATATTCTATATTGAATGTCTAACTACAAATTAACTACTATAGGGGAAATGAAAAGGGAAAACAAAAGCCCCAATGATTTTAATCATGTTAATAGCAAATGATGTCGAAAGAATCCACTTTTGAAAAAAAAATCTTTTATTTTTAAAATTGACATGCAAAAAGAAAAAAAAAATACCTCAGCAGAGGTTTTAAGGGAACCTACAATTCTGTGACTAGAACTAAAAAAGGTTAAAAAAAAAAAAAAGAAAGAAAGAAAAGGAAAGGAAAGAAAGGATGGTGTATGGGAAGAGAGTGGGATAGTCAACAAGTGCATTAAAAAAAAAAAAAAAAAACACAAAACCCGAGACTTTACTGCTCAAAATCCAATATGTGAAGGAGTGAGGAAACGGAGTCTGTCTTCCTTCCCCTTCCTGCATACCACTATGGATGCATGAAGCCTTAAATAACACTTTTTCCCTTTATCTCTGGTAACCAGGCTGACACAGATTCATTATAATGAAATTTCACCTGAATTTAAATGAAAGGCCCCTGGAATGAGAGTTTATAGAGTCTTTGTCTCTTCATTCTAATTCTCCTGTGGCCACAAGAAGTATAATTTGACTTATGCACATTTGAATTACACAGAAAGACATCAAATTCAGAGACATCATTTAAGGGGCTTAAATGTAAATTCTAGGTTTCTTAGGAAAACCTTCACAAAAAGATCCCCTAACACCACTAATTTCAGAGCAAACCTCTCCTACAGAGATAGCTGACTTACCCATGACACCACTATCAGTACTAGCAATTGAAAATATCATGTTGAATCTGTGCACAAGACAATTTCATTTAATTTTGCTGAATTTATTTTACTGTAACTTAACTTCTCGAACTATACCCCTCTAAAAGGAAGTTAACAAAGAGCATTTTTGCACTCACAGTGAGATGTATGCCTATTATAATTCAATCTCACAGAAACCCAAAAGAAACAAACAAAAAAAAAGAACAAGAAGAAGAAGAATTTGGGAGAGCCAAGAAACCCTAAAGCTAAGCCTTTACTCAAATTACCCAGAAATTGGAGCACCTGAGTGGCTCAGTGGGTTGAAGCCTCTGCCTTTCCCGTCTGATCCTGGGGTACTGGGATTGAGCCCCGCGTCAGGCTCTCTGCTCGGCAGGGAGCCTGCTTCCCTTCCTCTCTCTCTGCCTGCCTCTGCCTACTTGTGGTCTCTGTCCGTCAAATAAATAAAACCTTAAAAAAAAAAAATTACCCAGAAACTCCTCTGCGGGAAGTGCCACAGACCTGGCCTAAATAAGGCAGAGTACAGATACAAGGATAGCGATAGTCCATTGTGTATGAAACACAGCTAAACCATCAAGATTTTATGGAGTATATATAAAACACTGAAATAGTTTTGATACTCCAGTTGGCCTACTCAAGGGCAGAATGTTCAATGTGACCTCTTCTAGTTTCTAATTCATCTATTTACCTCTAAATGTTTTAAAACTGCAGTAACTCCCTCCACGGTTATTCCCATTTATGACAGTGGTCTTTTATTCAGCCTACCAGTTACGTACCAACTGGTTCCCTCATGTGTGAGTGAGCAATTCACATGTGGAATAAATGGCATGAAAAATCACTGTTTCTGCAATATTTTTGTCAATGGGCCAAATTGTGTTTCCCATCCTTTTCTCTTTTCTATTTATTCTATTGAACATATATCCAACAAATATTTATTGAATAATACTATGTGCTAGTCACTATTCTAGGTGATTGGTTATTCAACGAAGTAAAACATGATCCATACATACACGGTATTCATAATTTTATAGGACAGACAAAATTAACATGTAAATTCCTTATGGAAACAGCAAAGGCCCCCAGTAGAAAATTTAGAATGAGAGCAGTGGTTTCCAAATTCCAAAGTGATTGAGCATGTCATCAATTAAAAATTTTTTTTGCTTGCACAACTCCAACTATATTTGTTTGGTTATATTTACATTGTGTGTACTATGTATTAACATAATGTACATTGTAAAATATACGTAAAAAGTTGAAAGTTTTAAAGAATAAGGTTTTTTAAAATGGACTATTTTGAACACTTTCAGAGACTATTGCTTTTGAGGAACTTAAGGAAGACCAATGTGACTGAAGTTTAGTATGTGATGATTTTAAGCTGGAAAATCCTTTAAAATACCACTCTGATCACTGTATGAGTCATTGGAATAAGCCTAATAAATATAATTTGGAGGTTGGGTGAGAGTTAGGTTTTCACACTAAGACTCAGATGTGCTCTGGAGCCCATCTAGGCTTAGAAGCAATGCACTCCACAGCAATGAACACAACTAGCACCCAGATCTTGGTTTCTAAATACCATTCTCCACTAAAAGGAGACAACGATCCTCGAAGAACCCAGTACTTGAAGAACCCTGAAGAACCCAAAGTACTGGGTCAATCTGGAACATCTTGATGTGCCCGAAAGCAAGGAAATACTCAAAGACTAATGAGATCAAACCAAGAAGATAAAAGAGCCAGCTTAAAGTGGTTGCCTACCAATAAAATATATGAAAATTTGAACCAGGTGCACCTGGGTGGCTCAGCTGGTAAAGCATCTACCTTTGGCTCCAATCATGATCCCAGAGTCCTGGGATCAAGTGCCATACATCAAGCTCCTGCTCAGCAGGGAGTCTGTTTTTCCCTCTGTCTGCTACTGACCCTGCTTGTTTAAAATCTTTAACAAAAAGAAAAGAAAAAGAAAATTTGAACCTCATAAAGAACAATGATGATAATAGATTATAATATGTTGAATAAAATAAAATGAATGAATCCACAGTGATATTCAAAAGAGAGAGATAGAATTTGAGTTATTTCCCCCCCTTTTTTTTTTTTAAGGATTGGACAAATAAGTATAGAAGAAATGATAGAATTTGAAAAATCATCATTTGGCAATTCAATATAATAGCTAAGGATCATCAACAGATGCTAAAGCCTTTGGATAAAAGGTTTTTAGAATTGATATTCATATGGTCTCAAAATATTTTTCCATATCAGGGTTCTGTTGGTTTTTTTTTTTTTTTTAAGATTTTGTTTATTTGACAGAGATAGAAATCACAAGTAGGCAGAGAGGCAGGCAGAGAGAGAGAGAGGAAGAAGCAGGCTCCCTGCAGAGCAGAGAGCCTGACCTGGGGCTCTATCCCAGGACCCTGGGATCATGACCTGAGCCGAAGGCAGAGGTTTTAACCCACTGAGCCACCCAGGTGCCCCTGTTTTTGGTTTTTTTTTTTTAAGATTTCATTTATCCATTTGACAGAGAGAGACAGCAAGAGAAGGAACACAAGCAGGGGGAATGGGAGAGGGAGAAGCAGGCTTACCGTTGAGCCGGGAGCTGGCTGCTGGGCTCAATCCCAGGACACTGGGATCATGACCTGAGCGGAAGGCTGATGCTTAACGACTGAGCCACCCAGGCACACCTCCATACATTAGTTACTAATTGAAAAGGGGAAAATGTGTCTGTATAATGGAAAATCTGTGTGGTCACCACCTTAACTAAACAAACAAATTTACCATCACCAGTAGTTGAACAATGTGTCATGTGTCTGGTTAATGAGACTCAGTAAGTATGCAATTGTCACCTATGTAGTTTTCTTATAAAAAAAAAATTTTTTTTTTCAGATTTTAGTTTATTTATTTGAGAGCCAATGAGAGAGATAACAAGCATCTGGTATCATGACCTGAGCCAAAGACAGATGCTTAACCACTGAGCCACTCAGGTGCCTCTCTTATCAAAAATATTTGACCTACAACTATGGGACACCTGATCGGGTCAGTCAGAAGTTGAAGCCCGATGTCAGAGTTGGAGCCCCATGTTAGGTACAGAGATTAGTTAGAAAAATAATAAATAAACTTAAAAATGTATTTTACCTAAAACTAGTCACAAGGAAATAACTCAAATAAATCCAAAATGTACAATTCTAGAAGACACTGGCCTGTACTTTTATATTTTTAATCAATATCATGAAAATAGACAAAGACCTGTTCTATAAACTAAAGACATATAAACACCAAATGCAACGGATGAACCTCAGCTGGATTCTGGACCAGAGTGGGCAAGGCTAATCACTTCTAAAAGACATTTTGGACAACTGGAAAAAGTTAAAATATGGACTGTATGTTAGATATTACAGAACTGATTGAATTTTCTTACATGCAACGGTAGTAATATTGTTGTGTGGGAGAAAAATCCTTATTCTTAGGAGATGGACACTGAAGTATTGAGTTGAACATACAAAAATTACTAAACATAAGCAATTTCACACGGTTAAACATAATATTAAGACATGAATGTCATGATGTCTGCAACTTGCTTTCAAAGGTTAGGAAAAAAAAAAATTAATAGATGATATATAAGTAGGTAGGTAGGTAGCTAGCTAAATAAGACAATCAAATAAGGCAAAATGTTAAAAACTGATGCATGTTGGCGAAAAATAGGAAAGTTCATTATAAAAATCTTTCAACTTTTTTATTGATTTAGTTTTAAAATTTTCAAAATATAAAGTTGAAAAATGGGCAGAAAAAGTGAAAAAATAAGGCTTTCTCTATTAAAGGTAAAACAGTTTATTTAGGAGGCATCTGGTTGGCTCAGTCAGTAGAGCATGTGACTCTTGATCTCAGGGTTGTGAGTTCAAGCCCCACGTTGGTTGTAGAGATTAGGTTAAAATCTTAAAAAAAAATTTTTATTTAGGATAGATTCAGTCTCTTACAGAAGACTAATGCTCCATTTTCCTTTTTTTCTCTCTCTTTTTTTAAATTTGTGATTGGCTTTAGTTTTTTTTCATTATGTTCAATTAGCCAGCCAATTAGTACATCACAAACAGTCTCTTCAATAAATAGTGCTGGGAAAATTGGACAACCACATGCAGAAGAATGAAACTGGACCATTCTTTTTTTTTTTTAAGATTTTATTTTATTTTATTTGACAGAGAGAGATTATAGGTAGGTAGAGAGGCAGGCAGAGAGAGAGAGAGGGAAGCAGGCTCCCTGCTGAGCAGAGAGCCCGATGCAGGACTCGATCCCAGGACTCTGAGATCATGACCTGAGCTGAAAGCAGCAGCTTAACCCACTGAGCCACCCAGGCGCCCCAAAACTGGACCATTCTTTTACACCACACACAAATATAAACTCACAATTGATGAAAGACCTAAATGTGAGACAGGAATCCATTAATATCCTAGAGGAGAACATAGGCAATAGCCTCTTCCACATTGGCCACAGCGATCTCTTTCAAGACATGTCTCTAAAGGCAAGGAAAACAGAAGCAAAAATGAACTTTTGGGACTTTATCAAGATAAAAAAGCTTTTTTTTTAGTTTTTATTATTATTATTATTATTATTTGACAGACAGAGATCACAAGTGGCAGAGAGGCAGGCAGAGAGAGAGGAAGGGAAGCAGGCTCCCTGCTGAGCAGAGAGCCCTATGCGGGGTGATATCCCAGGAACCTGGGATCATGACCTGAGCCGAAGGTAGAGGCTTTAACCCACTGAGCCACTCAGGCGCCCCAAGATAAAAAGCTTTTATACAGCAAAGGAAATGGTCAACAAAACTAAGAGGCAACCTACAGAATGGGAGAAGATATTTGTAAATGCCATTACAGATAAAAGCCTGGTATCAAGATCTATAAAGGATTCAAACTCAACACCCCAAAAACAAATAATCCAGTCAAGAAATGGGCCAAAGAGTGCCTCCATAGAAGACATACAAATGTCTAACACACATGAAAGAATGTTCAACATCACTAGCCATTAGGGAAATACAAATCTACTACCTTATACCAGTTAGAATGGCAAAAATTAACAAGACAGGAAACAACAGGTATGGTAAGGATGTGGAGAAAGGTGGGAATGAAAGCTGGTACAGCCACTCTGGAAAACAGTGTGAAGTTTCTTTAATGTTAAAAATAGAACCACCAGGGGCACCTGGGTGGCTCAGTGGGTTAAGCCTCTGCCTTCAGCTCAGGTCATGATCTCAGGGTCCTGGGATCGAGTCCTGCATCAGGCTCTCTGCTCAGCAGGGAGCCTTGTTTCCTCCTCTCTCTCTTTGCCTGCTTCTCTGCCTACTTCTGATCTCTCTCTGCCAAATAAATTAAAAATTTTTTTAAAAATTATTTTAAAAAATTAAAAAATTAAAAAAAAAAAAAGAACCACCCTACAACCCAGCAGTCACACTACAAGGCATTTATTCCAAAGATACAGACATAATGAAAAGGGGCACATGCACCCCAATGTTCATAGCAGCAATGTCCAAGTTAGCCAAACTGCAAAATGAGCGGAGATGCTCTTCAACAGATGAATGGATAAAGAGGATGTGGTCCATATACAATGGAGTATTACTCAGCCATCAGAAAGGATGAATACCCACAATTTGCATCAACATGTAAGGGCCTACTTAGCCAGAGTGACTCCCATCTCGGTTAAACAGCCATTTTGTTGTTTGTGCAGTAAACTTAAATTAATCCCCCCCCCCAAAGAAACTTACTTAGAAGCAAGTCTGAGAAAGCAGTGAAGTGTAGTCGGCCAGTTTCTAATAACAGAGCCCAAAATACAAGGATGAGTCAGGCCTGGTGGAGACATCCAATCAGTAAAAAGCACACATACTATCTCCCTAACCACCAAAGAATGTAAACCCTGCCTTTTGGGCGCGAAACTTGGGCGCCAGTTCTGACCAGAGTGACAGGCTAGTTCAAACAGCTGCTATCGGGTAAATTGTAATTTATTTGGGCACCTGCATATGGATTAACATGACTATGCAACTTTCTGTGTGTGTTACAATCTCATTGGCCACCTGTATGTCCAGCTTAACCACATGGCCTTTGCTCTATAAAAGTTAGTCTGTGAGGCTGGGAGGGGTCGCTCTCTTTAGAGGCAGCCCTGACCAGCCAGTCGATTCTTGAGCCTGTAAGACTGGGAGTCATCCCTCTCTTCGGAGGTGGCCCTGGCTGGTCAGTCTGACTTCTAATGCTTGACATAAAATAAAGCGTTGCATAACTTTCATTTTGTCTCAGTCTCGTTCCTTTGATGATGGACCCCAACAAACATGGATGAAACTTGGAGTGGATTATGCTAAGCGAAATAAGTCAAGCAGAGAAAGACAATTATCATATGGTTTTGGTCTTATGTGGAACATAAGCAATAGCATGGAAGACCATGAGGAAGGGAGGGAAAACTGAATGGAATGCTCAGTTTTTCAAAGATACCCCCCCATTCCTTTTCTTAACGCTCTCATCTTTTGAGGTGTGGTTACAGAAGTTTATAATATTTTAGCAATAGCACACTGCGGCAGGTGTGGGGGGTTGTCTGGTTTTCTTGTTGTCCGCTCCAGGCATGCATATGATGTCTGGCTGGTGCATAGCTCGCCTCACCTGGGCTCTGGGAGGTGGACTATATGTTCACTGTGACCTCTGCTAAAAAGACCAAGAGTCTGATCTCTTGGAATAGACGATGCATGGTGATTGCTCTCAAGAAACTCAGCCATCTCCTGCAGCCCAGGCTGTCTACATTGATTTTCACTACTGAAGATGTTGCTGATGATTCTACTGACCTTCTGAGACTTCTCAATATCCTCCATCTGGACCTCAACTCGGAGCTGCCTACTCATAGTTACTGCTATGATGTTCCTTTGAACAGAGACCTCTACTGAGATCTCCTCTGCTGTGACTTTCTGGAAAATATGTTAATGCTTATTTCTAAATTACCCTTTATATCTCTGCAGAATTGCTCAAGAACCTCTAAATTTTCTCTGCAATGTGCACCAGCTGTAAGAAACCAGCTACTGGGGGGTGCCTGGGTGGCTCAGTCATTAAGCATCTGCCTTGCACTCAGGTCATGATCCCAGTGTCATTAAGCATCTGTCTTGCACTCAGGTCATGATTCCAGTGTCCTAGGATCAAGCCCCAGATCAGGCTCCCTGCTCAGTGGGGAGCCTGCTTCTCCCTCTCCAGCCACCCCATGTTTATGTTCCCTCTCTCACCATCTGTCATAAATAAATAAAATTTTAAAAAAAGAGAGAAACTAGCTACTATTCTGCCTAACATACCATACCAATTTTTTATTTGTTTGTTTCTGAAGCCACCTCATGTTAGCAAAGGGCTTCTCTCAGAGGCTTCTAACCTCTCCACAAGTGGTGCTCCCCAGTTTCCCTCAAAACTATCAACCCACTGAGTTCCACTGTGAGTGAAGGACACTGTCTCATCTCTTCCTGCCTTGTCTCTCACACACCCATCCTTAACTCTTTCTCTAGTGCTTTCTACTTTTCATATGGTGGGACTTCCTTGGATACTATCCTCCAACTTTTCTCCATAATGGCTTATTATAAAACTCTACTTTCAAATAACTAAACTCTCCTTTTGATTTGTAAAGGGACACTTTTGGAATTCAGATGCATCTTTTACCTTTCGAAAAGCCTACATTTCAAAACAATTGCTTCACAAGGGACTTCAGAAAGTTGGCTTTGAGGTTCAAGACCAAGCAAAGAGCCTTTTTCTCTTTTTCTCTAGGTGGATTATCCTCTCCTAGAAGCCATAAATGTAATAGATTCAGTGTGTAAGAAGCCACGGGGCAAATGCTTTACAAAGAATTAAATATGCATTGGTTTCCTAGGTCAAAAACATTATCTTCATTAGGGTTACCAAAAGACATTAAATTGGGGGCGCCTGGGTGGCTCAGTGGTTAAGCCACTGCCTTCGGCTCAGGTCATGATCTCAGGGTCCTGGGATCAAGTCCCGCATCAGGCTCTCTGCTCAGCAGGGAGCCTGCTTCCTCCTCTCTCTCTCTCTCTCTCTGCCTGCCTCTCTGCCTACTTGTGATTTCTCTCTGTCAAATAAATAAATAAATAAAATCTTAAAAAAAAAAAAAAAAGACATTAAATTGGGCTTGGGGAGCCTAACTGGTTTAGTTGGGAGAGCATGCTCCTCTTGATTTTAGGGTCCTAAGTTTGAACCCAGTGTAGACATTACTTAAACACACACACACACACACACACACACACACACATGAAAACAAAGTATATTGAATTCACAAATTTGGTCTAGTCACAACTTGTCTACTGATATGATTTGTGACTTTGGCTAACTAACATGGTAGAAAAAATAAAAGCAGTAGCCATTAACTGATCTTCTGTTATGATGGCCAGTGATGCTGGGTCTTTCATTCCTTTTATTTTCAGTACACCTGCCCAGTCTCCCAGTTACTATTCTAAGTCTTCACCATTCCCTTCTAGTCTCTGGCCCCAATATTTTTATGTGAGAAAACATGACCTCTTAAAGTTTAAACTGCTGATATGCTTCCTGATATATACACTCACTTTCCTAACTGATACAGGTGGGTATAGATGCTGTTTGCAGACATAGTTGTAGAAAGTTAGAAAAGTTTCTAATGGCTTCTACTTTTTCTTTGAAGTAGGAAATAAAGTCACCCGCTGAGTGAGGAAGTAAATTGTAGGGAAGAACTTCTGAGAAGAATATTATGATACAACATATCTATTGTGGAGAATAGGAGAAAGGGATAATCAAGGAAACAGTGAAAGAATCTTGAGCATTGTTGAGGACAAGTTGATTTTTTTTTTTTTTTACTCTTCCAAATTATTATTTAAATTCTAGTTAGTTAACACATAGTGTAATATTGGTTTCAGGAGTAGAATTTTGTGTTCATCACTTACAAATAACACCTAGTGCTCATCCAAACAAGTACTCTTCTTAAAACCCATTTTGCCCAACGCCTACCTACCTCTCTCCATCAACCCTGTTTATTCTCTGTCCTTAAGAGTCTCTTATGGTTTGCCTCCCCCTCTCTCCTCTCTTTTTTCCCCTTCTACACATTTATCTGTTTTGTTTCCTAAATTCCACACATGAGTGAAATCATATGGAATTTGTCATTCTCTGACTTACTTTGCTTAGCGTAATACATTCTAGCTCCATCCACATTGTTGCAAATGGCAAGATTTCATTCTTTTCCATGGCTGAGAAATCTTCCTGTGTGTGTGTGTGTGTGTGTGTGTGTATACACCGTTCCTCTTTATCCATTAATCGGCTGATGGATACGGGTTCTTTCCATAGTTTGGCTATTGTTGAGGATGCTGCTTTAAACATTGGGGGCTCATGTATCCATATGACTCAGTATTTTTGTACCCTTTGGGTAAATACTTAATAGTGCGATTGCTGGGTTGTAGTGTAGTTCTATTTTTAATTTTTTGAGGAACTTCCATACTGTTTTACCAATAGTGTAAAAATGTTCTCTTTTCTCCACATCCTTGCCAACACCTGTTGTTTCCTGTGTTGTTAATTTTACCCATTCTAACAGGTGTGAGGTGATATCTCATTGTAGTTTTGATTTGTACTTCCCTGATGATGAGTGATGTTGAACATCTTTTCGTGTGTTTGCTAGCCATCTGGACATCTTTGGAAAAATGTCTATCCCTGTCTTCTGATCATTTCTTAACTGGATTATTTGTGTTTGGGGTGTTGAGTCTGATAAGTTCTTTATGGATTTTGGATCCTAACCCCTCATCATATATAGGGACAAAATTGATTTAAGTAGAACTAAGCTCTTTTACTTGGTCAATGTATAGGACTAGAAAATGTAGACAACTGGATTAAGGTTTAGTGTATGATTTATAGGAGTGATTTAAGAGATAGGTAACAAGTTGAAGGGATTGACAATGATTTGAGAAAAGGATAACAAATTGAAGAGGAAATAATGTATTTTGGAATCTAGCCAGAATAGGGATAGTTGTGACAAAAAGAGGAGCCTGATCATCTCACTCTCCAGCTAAGATCACAGCAATGCAGCTCTACTGCTTATAAAAAATTGTCCCAAATCCTCAACGTGCCTACATGAAAATGAGCTGTCCCATGACTATCTCCAGAGCACTCTTCTTGTGTCACTTTTCCCTTTGCTCTCTACACTCAGACCATGCACAGACTGGGCTGCAAGAAAATAATCCAAATATAGAGTTGCAATTAGCACTATTCTCTTTCTTTCCATGTGCATCTCCCTAGCATGACTTCTAACCAAATCTTTTCGTCTTCTGTGAGCTTATTTTTTCATTAGATTGGCCCCTTTTCTCTATTAGTAGCAACCCCACTATTGACTTGTCTTCTTTTCTTTTCTCCTTGAAGCTGCCTCCATTCTCTCACTTCTCTGATCCATGTTCACAGTCACAGATGCCTTGGTCGTCTTCTTGTTACAGAGAGCAAAGCACATTATTCTTCTACTCTGAAACTGTATATAATAGAGGCACAGGCTCCTTATGTCATGCAAAGTTTTCACTGTTTGGCCTCTGCTTAGCTTACCAGCTTCCTTTCTTTTAACTTTTGCCCTTACCATTTTATGTCCTAGTCCAAACTGAACTCTTCACAATTCCTCACATAGGTCAGGTGTGTTCATATCTTCATTTTTGCTCACATTGTTCCTTCTACAATTTTTTTTCACTTTCTATCTCTACCCATTAAAGTCTGATTCATACTTAAAGACTTGGAATATATGATATTCACTGCAATCTTCTGCTAAGAAGTGTTTGCTCCTTTGGTTCACTACATAGCATGTTGTTTATGCGTTTATTATTAATATTTATCTTATTTATCTTACATCTTAGTAAATTGTGTGGATGTCTACCTCCTTATTGACTAGATGGTTGATATTTTTTGTCTTAGCCATTATAATGGTACCTTACCACTAATTACTGACAAGTAAATCTATTTGGCTAGAGCAGTGGTGGATGGTATGGAAAGACAGAGTAATCTGGGATTAAGTCAGGGAGTCTCTGAATGTCAAGTTATGAAGAAGAAAGGACATTAGGATATAATACATATTTAATGAATTCCTTTTAATTAAGTGGTTAATAATCCAAATATCTTCTTTTCATTCCACAGATTCTAATGAGTTTTCCCATCTATATAGGGAAAGACATTTTCCTTTATTCTTTAGAATGTCGTTCATTCATTCTACTTTTCTTGACTGTCTGCTATGCTGAATAAGAGTGGTGAGAGTGGGCATTCTTGTCGTATTCCTGATCTTAAAGGAAAGCTTTCAGTCTTTCATCACTAGGTATGAAGTGAGCTGTGGATATTTCAGAACAAGGTATTTATTATGTTAAGGTATATTTCTTCTATGCCAAATTTGTTGAGGGTTTTTATCATGAAATGATGTTGTATTTTGTCAAATTTTTTCAGCATCTATTGAAAAGATCATATTATTTTTATCTTCTATTAATGTGGTATATTACATTTATTGATTTACATATGTTGAACCATCCTTGCTGGTAAATCCTTGGATAAATCCCCCTTGATCATGATGTATGATATTTTTATTTTCATTTTTTAAACGGATTTTATTTATTTATTTAACAGAGACAGCTATCACAAGGAGGCAGAGAGGCAGGCAGAGAAAGAGGGGGAAGAAGGCTCTCTGCTGAGCAGAGAGCCCGATGAGAGGCTCAATCCCAGGACCTTGAGACCGTGACCCAGGCAGAAGGCAGACGCTCAACCTACTGAGCCACCCAGGTGCCCCAAGTGTCTGATATTTTTAATGTGTTGTTGAATTTGGGTTGATCATATTTCATTGAGAATTTCATAGAGATATTGGTCTATAGCTTTCTTTCCTTATAGTATCTTTATATAGTTTTGGTATCAAGGGTAATTCTTGCCTCCTAAAAAGAGTTTGGGAGTGCTTTCTCCTATTCAATTTTTGGAAGAGTTTGAGGTTGGTGTCAATTCTTTAAATATTTGGTAGAATTCACCAGTAAAGCCCTCTGCTCCTGTTTTCTGCATTGAAAGGTTTCTGTTTACTGATTTAATTTCCTTACTTGCTATATGTCTGTTCAGGTTTTCTATTTCTTCACGATTCAGTCTTAGTAGATTGTATGTTTCCAGTAATGTATCCATTTCTTCTAGGTTATCCAATTTGTTGGCATATAATTATTCAGAGTAGTCTCTTATGATGCTATATAGTGCTATGGTACTCTTTCATTTCTGATTTTGAGTTTTCTCTTCTTAGTTAGCTTATCAATTTTGTGTATCTTTTTTTTTTAAGATTTTATATTTAAGTAAACTCTGCACCTAACATGGGGCTCAAACTCACAACCCCAAAATCAAGAGTCACATGCTCTACTGACTGGGCCAGGGGTCTTTTTATATATCCTTTCAAAAAACCAGCTCTTAGTTTCATTGATCTTTTCCATTGTATTTCTGGCCACTATTTCATTTACTTATACTCTGATCTCTGTTATTTTCTTCCTTCTGCTAACTTTAAGCTTAGTTTGTTCTTCTTTTCCTATTTCCTAGAGTAATATAATAAAGTTATATAATAAAGTTATATTACTTACTGGAGATCTTGCTATTTAATATATGCAGTTATCACTATGAACTTTCCTTTCAGAATTGCATTTGCATTATCTATGGGTTTGGGTATGTTGTGTTTCCATTTTCATTTGTTTCTAGTTTTGCCTTGTTGTTTGTTTTTTTTTTAAATTTCCCTTTTAATTTCCTCTTGGACCCATACGTTGTTCAGGAGTGTGTTGTTTAGTGTTCATATGCTTATTGATTGTCCAACTCTCCCTTGTTGATTTCTGCTTTCATACCATTGTGATTGAAAAAGACACTTGGTATGATTTCAGTCTTTTTAAATTTGCAAAGACTTGTTTTGTGGCCTATCATATGGTTTATCCTAGAGAACGTCCTACTTGAGAAAACTGTATTCTGCTGCTGTTGGATGAAATGCTCTCTATATGACTGTTGGGTCCATTCAGTATAATATAAGGTAGAAATCAATGTCCCCTTGCTGATTATCTGTCTGGATGATCTATCTCTTGCTGAAAGTAGGATACTGAACTCGCATCTTATCATTGTATTGTTGTGCATTTCTCCCTCCAGATCTGTTAATATTAGTTTAATATAGCCAGGTGTTCCAATGTCAGAATGTATATATTTACCATTGTTTCATCTTTTTGATGAATTGACCCCTTAACATTACATAATGATCTTCTTTCTCTCATTATTATTTTTGTCCTAAAGTCTATTTTGTCTGATATAAGTATAGCTACTCCCACTTCCTTTTGATTTCCACTTCCCTGAAATATCCTTTTCCATCCCTTCACTTTGAGCCTATGTTCTCAAATCTGAAATGACTTTCTTGTAGGTTGCATTCAGCTGCTTCTTCTTTTATCTATCCAGCCATTCTGTGCCTTTTGATTGGTGAATTCAACCATTTACATTTATTTATTCATGATTATTAATTATTGGTATGCAAGGACTTACTAATACTATCTTATTATTTTCTAGTTGTTTTGTATTTTAATTTTTTCTCTTTCCTCTCTTTCTTCATACCTTTGAGAGCTGGTCATTTTCTGTGGTGGAAAACTCCCCTATTTACCTTTTGTTCATCTGCTACAGGTTTTTGCATTATGGTTACCATGAAGCTTACATCAGAAAACATCTTAGGGATAAAAAGTTCCTGTTAAGCCAATAGCAACTTAACTTTGATTGCACAGAAAGGCTCCACTCCTTAACTCCCATCTTTTATGTTTCTGATGTCACAATTTACCTCTTTTTATAAAAAAGAGGTACATGTGTTCAATTGTAGAGGCTGAAGTTATTTTTATAATTTATATATATATATATATTATAATTTAAAACATATATATTTTATAGTTATTTTAATAATCATCTGTTTAACCTTTATACTAGAGTTAAATGGACAGTCTCATATTAAATAACTAGAGCTTCTAAGTCTGACTGTGTATTGACCTTTACCAGTGTGTTGTATATTTTCATATGTTTTCATGTTACTAATCAGCATCTTTTCACTTCTGCTCGAAGAACTCCTTACAGCATTTCTTGTAAAGCAGATCTAGTGGTAATGAACTCTCTCGGCATTTTGTTTGTTTTTTGTTTTTTTTTTCCTGAGGAAGATTTTATCTCCTTCAGATCTGAAGGATAACTTTACCAAATAAAGTATTCTTGGCTGGAATTTTTTTTTTCTTTTAAAACTTTTGAACCTAGCATTCCACTCTCTCCTGGCCTATAGGGTTTCTGCTAAAAGGTCTATTGATACCCTAATAGGGAATCTTTGTAAGTTACAATCTTTTTTTCTCTTGTTGCTTTTAGATTCTCTCTTTGTCTTTGATTTTTGACAGTTTCACTATAATGTGTCTGGGAGATGGTCATTTTACATTGAGGTAATGGAGTGATCTATTCGCTTAGTGAACTAGGATGTCCAAATCTCTCCCCACGTTTGGACAATTCTCAGCTATTATTTCTTAAAATAGACTCTCTGCCCCATTCCCTCCTTTTCCCCTTTTGGAACTCCAGCTATTCTACTACATGTACATTTAAAGCTGTCCAATAGATCAGGTAAGCTATCTTTACTCTTTTTCCTTTTTTTTTTCTTTGTTCTGTTCTGACTGGATTATTTCAAAGCTCTTATCCTATAGATCCCTGTTTCTATCATCCGTTTGATCTATTTTGCTCTATCTATTGCATTCATTCATTTCATTCACTGAATTTTTCAGTTCCAGAATTTCTGTTTGGTTCTTTTTTATGATTTCTATCGCTTTGTTAAATTTCTCCTTTTGCTCATGAATTGTTTTCCTGATTTCACTGAATTGACTTTCTGTGTTTTCTTGTGTCTCCTTGAGTTTCCTCAAAACAGCTATTTTGACGTCTTTGTCAGCATTTCATGCCTTTGAATTTAGACATTGTAGTATCATTGTTATCTTTTGGTGATGACGTTTCCTTGATTCCTCGTGTTCCTTGGAGTTTTGCATTGTTATTTTAGCATTTAAACAGCAGACACCTCCCCAGATCTTTACTTATTATTTTCTGTTGGCAGATTTTTTTTTGTGGCTTCACCTTATATCTGGTCATTTCTCCAGCCTTGTATGGATATACCTGCTCCACACTTCTTGCTCCCTCTTGTGGCATAATTATTAAGATGACATGTTTTACCTGTTTTTTGTTTTTGTTTTTTAAGATTTTATTTATTTATTCAACAGAGAGGCAGCCAGAGAAGGATCACAAGCAGGGGGAGAAGGAGAAGAAGCAGGATTCCTGCTGAGCAGGAAGCCTGCCACGGAGCTGGATCCCAGGACCTGAAGGCAGACACTTAAGGTCTGAGCCACTCAGGCGCCCCATTTTACTCGGTTCTTACAACTCACCAGGCTAACTACTAGAAATCTCTCTTTTGTCTTCCAGAAGATGAAGCTATAGCTCCAATTTGTGGTTTCTCCCTGGCCCACAGACACTGGCTTACAGAGGTACTTTTGTTCATGGATGAATGCCGAATGAGTTATGTAAGTGGAGGGAGGGCAGAGAGAAGAGATCTCTTACGATTTTAATGTCACTCCCCTGTTGCTGAGTGTTTACTATGAACTGGAAGGGAACTTATAATCTGCCCATCTAATGTTCCCCAGCTTAAACATAAGGAATCTGAGGCTCAGCAAATTGAAATGATTTGGTGTAGGTTTTACAACAGTATATGGCAAAAAAAAAAAAAAAAGGACTAAAAGCTAATCTAACCCAAAGGGTTAGCTACCTAACACAAAGCTTCCCAATTTTAATACAAAATTCTTATACCTTTGAGCATGTGATAGATGAACTGACAGCACCTTAGAAACATATGAGGAAAAGGGCCCTGATTACCAAAATCAAAATTCTAAAATATGAAAGAGGTTCCTCTTTATTTCAGGCCCTCATTACTTTATATCTGACTTTATATAAATTTCCTAACCGTTTCATTGCTTTCATAGTTCCCTTTCTGAAAATTCATATCTCCCTCAGACCTCATGCCAGCTTCCAAACCTAAAATGAATGTTTTATTTCATTAGCCACCTTTTTAAAAGTCCTGACTGCTCTCCATTGATTATAGAAGAGTACTGATTACAGGATAAAAGACGGGTCTGGATTCAAATCATGACTCTTCCCTGCCACCTTCTTTGATAAGCCATGTTTCAAGCAAATCCAATATTATGACCTTTAGTTTCTACAACTAATAAGTGGGAATAACAGAGCTCAAGGTTTAGGGGCACCTGGCTGGCTCAGTCAGAGGAGCATGTGACTCTTGATCTCAGGGTCATGAGTTTCAGCTCCATGTTGGGTATAAAGATTACTAAAAACATTTTTAAAAATTTTTTAAGAGAATTCAAGGTTGTTTTTTTTTTTAAGATTTTATTTATTTATTGACAGAGAGAAATCACAAGTAGATGGAGAGGCAGGCAGAGACAGAGAGAGAGAGAGAGAGGGAAGCAGGCTCCCTGCTGAGCAGAGAGCCCGATGCGGGACTCGATCCCAGGACCCCGAGATCATGACCCGAGCCGAAGGCAGTGGCTCAACCCACCGAGCCACCCAGGTGCCCGAGAATTCAAGGTTTAGATATTAGATTTCAACCAAATCTAAAAATGTCCTTTCCACATAACTTAATCAGATGGATGGCAAATGGGGAAAACATTATAAAGCAGCAAAAACATATCAATAGCAATCAAACAAGGAGAAAGGTTGTGTCGTAACCTTAAAAAAATGGTGGCTATCAAGCAAGGAAAGACGCAGGAACTTCCAAGAATTTATGGAACAATTTTCAGAGCGGTATGGCAAGGCTCTTAACATCATCCTCCAAAGGAGCTCTGCGTAGGGACGATCCACAAGCAGAACCCTGAAAACTCTAAAGCACGCTCGACAACCTGAACCCCAGCATGGAAAAGCAAGATTCAGATGAGAGAGGGGTAGCTCTTTGAAGAGAAAGAGTTTTGCGTGGGAGGAAAGTCCCATTCCAGCTACCTTTGTGTCTTCAGAAAAGGAAGCTACTGGGATCTTCTATTTTAGGATCTTCCAGCTGTGAGAAAAATGGACAGGATAGCAGAACAATCATAAACATCCAGAGTTAATTATCACCAACAATAAATAGTGACTTAGCAGACGGGAAGAAAAAAGAGAGAATAATTAGGACAAGAGTCTCTGAGGAAAAGAAAGTGGAGAAGAAGCATGTTTAATGCCTGAAGGGAAGTAACCTACACACATATTACTGATACAGGGGCAAAACTCTCCATTTATTATGTTTTCCCCAGGAAGAAAGAGCCAGGGCGGGGAGGAAGAGAAATTGCTGTTGGGGAGAAATAGGTAACTATAGAAAGGGAAAATTGGTAACACTGAAGTAGAGAGCCCAATTAACAAAATCAAAGTTTAGATTACTTGCTCTAAAGGAAGCAAAGAACCCAGGGCATGATGATATTTCTTAGTGTGATGAAGGCAAAACTCAACAAATGTACTGAGTTGAGCACAACACATTTAATAAACCCAGGAAAGCAGAGCCAGAAGTCCTCCAACCTAAGCTGTATACAGCCACATTTGAGTTCTTCCCTTCTCCCTGAACTTAAGGTGATAGAAAAGCAAGTGGAATTCACCCACACTACTGGAAAGCAAACAGAAGGTGTAAACAAAAAAAAAAAGAAGAAGAAGAAGTAGAAGAAGGTGTAAACAACATTGCTCATTTGCAATATGAAAAAGATAAAAAGGGCACAACTTTGTAAGTATATATCAGCAAAAATAAATAAATATAAGAAAGGAGAGAACAAATAAATAAAACATTCTATAAGTTAGCAAAGCGCCCCCCCAACACACAAAACTCCTGCAAGTGCTTCATGATGTTAAAGGAAACAAAATCAGCTTTTAAAAAATAAGATGTAAAGCACTATTAAAGAAAAAAGGGAGGAGAAATGCAAAGCTGAGAAAACAAAGAACCATGCAAAACTATTATAGAACTAAAAAAAAAAAAATTAAAAAGCACAGAAAAAGCTCTATCAAATATAATTTCAAACTCAAAACCCATTCAAATTTAAATCTCCTAACCTATGTGGGACAGTGGGTCAAAATTAACCTCTTTCTTTCTGGTTACATCTCTCCAATTTGCCAGTCACTGTTCTGATATCTGGGGTGTAGGAGGGTAGGTGTTGAGCAAATGGAGCATTTCTTTTTCCAATCCACCCCCCAGGGACCTCCCGGTGACCACGTACAAGTATTGACTCTATAAGGTATCCTTGTGGCTCCCTCGTGAATATCTTGTCGTGGCCTGGTCTCCTCTTTTCTGTCTGGCTTCTGGATTTCTGGGACTGTCACGGCCGGTGCGACAAATCGACCAGGAAAACGTGAGGGCTTAGAGGATTGTGAAAAGAAATTAAGAGACAAAGAGATGGGGGCAGGAGGGACACTGAAGATGACGTCCAACAGTGCCGATTTTATTCCACATCTTACAATCGTTTATAAGGCAGACCACAATAGGATGAGTAATACATCAGTACCTAGTCAGATGACCGCAAGTTCCTACAACAAGTTTACATTAACTTGATGCTAGGTAGTTTCAGCTAAAGCCATTAGCAAGACAATCAACCAGGGAGTGGGTTATGGGAGATACAGAACAACAAGGACCAACTAAGAATTCATGACCCTGACCACATTGTTCCCTTCTGTAGGGAGAGCGTGTGGGAAGTCACGTAGGGGAGTGCCCGACACATAGCACAGACCCTTTTCTCAGTGTTACTCAACTTTCCCGTCCTTAACCTTGTCAAGGTGTCTGGACTTTGAAGGAGACACAAGTCAGGGCCTGGTTTGATCCTTGACTCCAACCATGCCATAGCCTCCAACAGGGGACCCAACCTCTGTTCATCCAGTCAGCACACCTGGTTAGAATCATTTTCACAGGGTCCTTATCAAGACTCAATTAAACATGCACATTTATCCTGCCATGGGAGGAAGTACAGCCCAGTCCCAAATCACCTGTGTGTTTTGCCACAAGAGAGGGCAGTTCCAGCTACCATCTCACCTCTGGAATATTCACTGGTAAGACCTTCAAGTCCCTGGAGACAAGCATAAAGCTTTCCAAGTGGCTCCCTAGGAAAGCTTCCCCTTGACTTGAAAGGAGGGGGGGTATCTATCATATTCTGCCTTATCATCATCATCACTAGGAGCTGTCAGGTTCAAGTTCAAGGACAGGTGAAAAGATAACCTGACCTCTATACGAGGTTGCTTTTACTTCTATTTATTCCCAAAGCAGTAAATAAACGGCCATTGGCAAAAATAAAGTAAGAAGAGCTCAGTGGATGTAGCTCCCCATGCTTCGTGTACATTCCACAGAAGCCCACCTGAAGTTCAGTGGAATTGGCTGCCTGCCAGTTTTCCAGGTCAAGGAAGGATATGGACTCACTGTCTTTCACACCAGCTACATCAATTCTCAGAAATAACTTAGAGCACCAACAGAAGGCTTTAACCCTGCAAGGCAAGGAGCCATATTCCCCAGGCTCTGAAATTCTTGCTGTCTCCACACCGGGACAATCTCCTCTTCCATGAGCAAAATGTGCAGGACCCAGGAGTTTCAATTTCTGTCTATTTAGGGGATTGCTACCATAGAGGAACACAACCTCCTCCTTCCACATCAGAGTGGGGTAGTAGGGTGAGTGAAATGCCAGTGCTCTGTCATCTCCTCTTTAAAAAAAAATCTCTCTCTTCATCTTCAGCTTCATAAATGGGCTGGAGATGAGTGAATAGCTGAAGCAGGCAGAACTACTTTCTGACCATGAACTTAGAAAGTTCTACGTGACTGGTTTGGTAACTTTGTTTAGAATGAGAGGCACATATTACTCTGCTGTTAGTTTTTGGGAACTCCATTAGAGAATCCAGTTATTTGTCTACCATATTGTGACTTACAGTATAACTTGCGGGGTATTTGTGACTTCCTTCAGGCAGAAACTCTATCACGATCTTCATTTTTTTTTTTTTTTAGGATTTTATTTATCATTTACTTGATGGACAGAGATCACAGTAGGCAGAGAGGCAGGCAGACAGAGAGAGGGAGAAGCAGGCTTCCCGCTGAGCAGAGAGCCCAATGGGCAGCTTGATCCCAGGACCCTGAGATCATGACTTGAGCCGAAGACAGAGGCTTAACCCACTGAGCCACCCAGGAGCCCCATGATCTTCATTTTTTCTGAAGTGCCTGAGATGGCACCCTCTCACTCAAGACAGTTCATAAATGCTTGGGAAATTGAATTTAATTTTAAAGAAAAAACAACTCTCCCCTTCCTTTATACCTATATAGGTACTACCGCTCCCCACCTTAGTACTGGAACAAGGCTACCTTTTCCATGAAATAGTCCCGTTCCATTTCAGCCCCATTAATTTCTCCTTATCTGTGAAATCCTCCAAAGCTTTATTAATATATGTTTTATATCACTATTTAAATTTTTATTTATCTTGCCACTTCAGTAAGACCCTGAGCTCTTTGAGAATATGGGCCATCTTGTACTTAGTTCTTTGAGAAGTTCTTAGCGTTCCATAAATATTGATATGGATACCATGTTAAATCAGATAAAAAGCATCTCTCCTACACATATTTGAGAAGGAACAGCTTCATTTTCTTCCTTGTGTTTTATATTGCGCTGAACTAATGAAACTCAGACAAGTATCACCATGGCTTGTTAAGAGCAAGGGGTCTTCAGAGATAATTCTGCAGCTCGCCTCATTTTAATGTAGCAGCGCGACAGGAATGCTGCCTCCTTTCACCCTCTGCTGGTCATTCTAGTAACTGCAACTTCTTGAATCTCATTTCAGAATGAGTACCATTTTTCCAAGTTCCTAATATTGCCTAAAGCCAGTTTTTTAATGTACTATATATAATACTACTTGTTCACACTCCATGAAAGTTGAAATTCTATTACTCGCAGGTAATATTCATTTAGGTACTTGGGTTCTGGAGCCAGAATGCCTGTGTTCCTAAGTCAATTCTCCCACTTTGTAGATCAGACATCGCTGCCACCCAGCTTCCTGATCTGAAAATGAGAATAATAAGAATGATGAACTTACCAAGTTGTTGTGAGTCTAAGTGAATTAATGCCCACAAAATACTTAAAATAGCACCTGGAAAATATTCATTATTCATTATTCGTCTTTTGGTGGTGGTGGTAGTTGCATTCAGTAACTTTCATACTAATGACAAGATTTTTTTATTTGGTTCTTTCTAGTAGAGGAAGCCCCTAGAAAAGACTGCTCTATTTATCTTTAAATCCCTAGCACTGTACACAGTGCCTGGCCCATAATCACTCAGCAGAAGTTGGTTAAATTTATTTATAAATTTATAAATAATACAATTACTAAGAATAAAAGCTCTGGACTCAGACTACTTCAGTTCAAATCCTGGCTCTGCCATTTACAAGCGAACTTAACTCGAATTTCACTTTCCTGTACCTTTCATTATCATCTACGTAAAATGATGGTGATAACAACTGTTACTTCATAAGATCGTTGAAAGAACTAAGTTATTATATACCTGAAAATTATTTTATTATAAATAGTATAAACCTGAAAGGCCTCTCTCTACTCATCCACCTGGGGATACCTGAAGTAGACTTAACGATAAGATCTGGCACATAGTAAACAACCAATATATGTTAACTTAGATTATTTGTAAGGATTTCCCAAGGCAATGTTGATAAAATAATGTAAGCAGACCTGTAAGAGGACCTGACAGAGCGGAGTTTGAACCCGGCTGCAGGCAGGGCGCAGCAACGCAAGAGCACCTGGTTGGGGGAGGGGGGTAGGTGTCCAAACAGACCAGCTTCAGCCACTCACTACTGGTAAAACCTAAAGGCAGAGAGACAAGAGGTGGTAAAACGAGAAAGGAATTTTTTTCAGTGAGTCCATCACTGGGAAGACAGTAGACTAGTATCTCAAATGCTATCCAAAATGCTGCAGACTTCCAGGTTTACATAAGCAAAATGCGGGACACACGGGTTGGCAGTGAAAGTTTAGATTGATCATTGCCTTGGAGTCCATCACAGAAGTTGCTTAGGGCAGTCCTTATTGCTTGGGAGGTATTTCCATTCCCAGAACGGGATGCTTTGCCTCAGAGTCTTCCACCTGAGCCGAGAGCAGCTGGAAAGAAGAGCCCAAAAGTTTGACGTTGGGTGCCTGATAGCTCAGTTAGTTAAGCAACTGCCTTTGGCTTAGGTCATGATCCTGGAGTCTGGGAATGAGTCCTGCTTCCGGCTCCCTGCTTCTCCCTCTGACTCTCCCCCTTCTCGTGCTTTCTCTCTCTCTCTCTCAAATAAATAAATAAAATCTTTTTTAAAAAATAGTAAAAATAAAAAGTTTAAAGTCAAAATGAGGCAGCTGAACTCCTCTTTCAGAACCGCATGGTCAAAACACCATTTCATTCCTATATGGAAGGAAAACAAACCACAGTCATTTCTTCTGTAGCTACTTCCTGCTGACCAGGTATGATGTAGAGATTTTGCAATGGAAGTTTGACAGAGTGGGAGAATTTGGTTTCTTGTGTTCCCACTGCAGAGAACAGTAAAGGCATCTCCAAGCTAATCTAAATAATACAGACTCCTGTTTGATAGATAAAAAGTCAAAACAATCAAAGAGGAGGAGAACAACAAATAAAAGAAGGCTTAGCAAAGTATATTTACATTTGAAAGGAATCAAATTTACCTAACAGCCAAAAGGATCAACCATAAGGCATCTGTAGCAGTGATGTGTTTGTTTAAATCCTTCATGGCTTCAGTTAAATATTTTTTGAATAATGTGGAATATATATGCAACATTCTGGGGTTTGTTTGTTTTTCAAGATTTTATTCTTAAGTAATCTCTACACCCAGCATGGGGCTTGAATTTACTGCCCTGAGGTCAAGAGTTGCACGCTCCACCAACTGAGCCAGCCAGGCACCTGGCAACACTCTCTTTTAATGAGAGCATAGGTCCCTCCTTGTCAAGATATTAAAGGCCATTCAGTTTTGAAGGCTCACCTTTTGGATTTGTGCAGTCTTACCATATACTGGGGATAGTAACAAGACCCCATGGGCATGTGATTATTTCAACAACTGAACAGTAGGTTGGCCTTGAATTTGATAATAGCAGTCAAGGAAAAACTTGTGGGGTTTTTTTCCCCCCAAAGTGGTTCTTCATATATTTTTTTACAAGTTTTTATTTAAATTCCAGTGAGTTAACATACAGTGTGATTAGTTTCAGGGGTGGAATTTAGTGATTCATCACTTAGATACAACAACCAGTGTTCATCACAAGTGTCCTCATCACCCATTTAGCCCCTCCCCCTCCCCATCTCCTATCTGGTAACCATCTGTTTGTTCTGTATAGTTAAGAGTCTATTTATGGTTTACCTCTCTTTTAGTTCACCCGTTTTATTTTTCTTTTCTTTTCTTTTTTAAGATTTTATTTATTTATTTGACAGACAGAGAGGCAGACGGGGGGGGGGGGGGGCAGCTGTGAGGTGGAAGCAAGCTCCCTGCCAAGCAGAGAGTCCGATGTGGGGCTTGATCCCAGGACCCCGAGACCATGACCTGAGCCAAAGGCAGAGGCTTTAACCTACTAAGCCACCCAGGTGACCCCACCTGGTTTATTTCTTAAATTTCACATATGACTGAAATTATATGGTATTTGGCTCTCTCAGACTGACTGATTTTGCTTAGCATAATGCTCTCTAGCTCCATCCATATCTTTGCAAATGGCAAGATTTCACCCTTTATGATGGCCGAGTAATATCTATTGTATGTATATATATCACCTCTTTATCCACTCATCAAGTGATAGATATTTGGGCTCTTTCCATAATTTAGTTATTATTGATAATGCTGCTATAAATATTGGGGTGCTTGTATCCCCTCAAATCAGTATTTTTGTTATCTTTTGGGTAAATACCTTGTAGTGCAATTGCTGGGACATAGGGTAGTTCTGTTTTTATTTTTGTTTTTTAAATTTTTATTTATTTATTTGAGAGAGAGACAGTGAGAGAGAGCATGAGCGAGGAGAAGGTCACAGGGAGAAGCAGACTCCCCATGGAGCTGGGAGCCCGATGTGGGACTCGAACCCAGGACTCTGGGATCATGACCTCGGCTGAAGGCAGTTGTCCAACCAACTGAGCCACCCAGGTGTCCCGGGTAGTTCTGCTTTTAATTTTTTTGAGGAACCTCCATGCTGTTCTCCATAGTGGCTGCACCAGTTTGCAGTCCCAACAACTGTGTAATTGACCTCCCCTTTCTCTGCATCCTCACCAACATATCTTGTTTCTTGTGTTGTTGGAAATATAAAAATCCCATAGCAAGAAGACAAAACAGTGTAACTGGAGGAACCTTGTGAAGGACTGCTTTTTTTTTTTTAAGGACTGCTTCTTTTGCTTCTTCTACTGCTAGGATCTATACCTAGCAGGACCTATACTTGAGAAGGTCAAGAAATTAATGATTTCTTCAGATTCTTCCAGCACAATAGAGTAACGTCTAAGGAGTGACAGAGTGAGGTCATCGGGTATGTTTTCCAGGCCACTGATTCAGCAAAACCCCTGACTGCAGAGTATAAGTGAGTTATGGAGGATATCTAAATTCTCGCTTTTGTTTTAACCAGTTTCTGGATGTCTGACAAGACATAGACTCCAGACCGCAATCCTCAGTAAAAACCCCAAAGCCTGAGGAAAGAAGAGGCTAACTCTTCTTTCCTTTTTGAGTCTCCCAGACATTTTGTCTGTATCTGCACCCTCTTCATATCTTCAATATACTCTGCTCTCACTCCCTCCCAACTCATGTTTGATTTCAACCCTGCGCAATGCCAAGAACCCACTTGGCTGGTTCTGTGGGAACCATTGAATCCTTGGACCCAACCAGCCTACTATCACTGATGCTACCATTCATTAGAAATATGGTCTCGAGGGGCACCTGGGTGGCTCAGTGGGTTAGAGCCTCTGCCTTCAGCTCGGGTCATGGGATCGAGCCCCACATAGGGATCTCTGCATCGGCGGGGGGCCTGCTTCCCCTTCTCTCTCTCTTCCTGCCTCTCTGCCTACTTGTGATCTTTGTCAAATAAATAAATGAAATCTTAAAAAAAAGAATATGGTCCCGAACATGCTCTGTTACCCCTAACTCTTAAGCCCTAATCTTGAATTCAGATAACACTACCACCTTTCCTAAATCTATTTAAAGGATTAAATGGAGTGTATATAATGATTAACACTATCCCTGAGGTGTTGTAATCATTTAACAAATAGCATTGTTTTGCTGATGTAGTTCTTGTTTTTATGATTAATACCTTGGCCACTAGGAATTTAAAATCTAGATAACTAAGAAATAGGGGTGGCTGGTGGGCTCAGTGGGTTAAGCCTCTGTCATGAGCTCAGGTCATGATCTCAGGGTCCTAGGATGGAGCCCCACATCTGCTCTCTGCTGAGCAGAGAGCCTGCTTCCCCAACC